>NC_069368.1:31710000-32960000 GCF_021730395.1 Mercenaria mercenaria
AGCCCTAGCCTTTGTGGTTTGAACAAGAAGATTTTCAAAGTTTCCCTATGTAAGTCTATGTAAACCATGTGACCCCCAGGGCAGGGCCATATTTGACCCTAGGGGAATAGTTTGAACAATCTTAGTAGAGGACCACTAGATGATGTCATATACAAAATATCAAAGCCCTAATCCCTGTGATTTTGGACAAGATGATTTTCAAAGTTTTTCCCTATATAAGTCTATATAAACCATGTGACCCCTGTGGTGGGGCAATATTTGACCCCAGGGAAATAATTTGAACAATCTTGGTAGAGGACCACTAGATGATGCTACATACCAAATATCAAAGCCCTGGGCACTGTGGTTTTGGACAAGAAGATTTTCAAAGTTTTTCCCTATATAAATATATGTAAATTATTAAAATAAACAAAGGGCCATAACTTACTCCTAAATTGATGAACCAGTCTGATTTTCAGGGGGACACATCTAGGGTACCAATACATCATTCTGACAAAGATTGGTCAAAATCCCCCCAGTAGTTTCTGAGGAGATGCGATAACGAGAAATTGTTAACGGACGGACCACGCATGCAGTAATTTGAATAGCCCACCATCTTATGATGGTGGGCTAAAAATTGGTAATTGTTAAGAATATTGAATATGAGCATTGAAATAGTTATCAAAAGTTGGTCCAAATTTCTATGCTGTACCTTCGAAACATGAAAGCGGGTTAGTATGTCAAGACTATTAAAGTTGAGTAATGAAATCTGCATCAATCATTATACAGGTGGTCCAAATTTCTAAGCTGTACCTTCAAAAACAAGATAGCAGGTCATGATTAAGAAGAGTGTTGAAATCTGTATCAAACATTATACATGCAGTCCAAATTTCTTTGCTTTAACTAAAATCAAGGAAGTAGGTCATGATTAAGACTATTCAAGATGAATATTAATATCTGTACTGTATCAAACATTATACAAGTAGTCCAATTGGTGACAATGTTTGTGGGCATAGTATCTCGGCCAAGTTCGATAACCAGCAAAATCCCCTTCAGGCTTTCTGGAGTTATGGCCCTTTAATTACTCAAAATCTGCAAATTTAGCCTTGTCCGCTCTCTAAGTCAAACAGTTTTCATCCGATCTTCACCAAACTTTGACAAATTGGGCATAGTATCTCAGCCAAGTATGATAACCAGCAAAATCCCCCCGGGCACAATTTCTTTCAAGTCAAACAGTTTTCATCAGACCTTCCAACTTAGTGACATTGTGGGCATAATATCTCGACCAAGTTCGATAACCAGCAAAATCGCCCTAGGCACTCTTGGATTATGGCCCTTTAATTACTCGAAAATCTGCAAATTTAGCATTGTCTGCTCTCTTAAGTCAAACAGTTTTCATCCGATCTTCACCAAACTTGCCGACAATGTTTGTGGGCAAAATATCTCAGCCAAGTTCGATAACCAGCCAAATCGGCCCAGGCACTCTTGGATAATGGCCCTTGAATTAGGCCAAATTTGATGACGGACGTATTTTGTGACAGTCTGCCACTCTTGTTTAGAAATTTAGCAGTTACATAGGTTAAAGGTCAGTTACTGGGCAGTTGTCAGCTAATGTAGTTTTCAGCTACTGATCAGTTGTCAGCTAATGTAGTTTTCAGCTACTGGTCAGTTTTCAGTTACTTAGCAGTTGTCAGCTAAAGGGCTGTTGTCAGCTAATGTGGTAGCTACTGCAGCTGTTGTCAGCTATCAGTAGAATTGAGCTCGTTTGAAACGAAGGAGTATTTGTTATTCACTTTGATCACTTTTACAATACTAGTACAACAGAACTCGCACTGTTTATAAATCATTTATTTTATACCAGAAAACAATCAACAATTCATAGCACATTGTGTACTGAAAGCACAGATATATCATTAAAAATCTTAAGCAACTTGATAAATGCATTTAAGGTATGACAGATGAAGAAAAAAAATGAAATCATGAAAACAGTATACGAAAGTAATGAATGAAAAATTTATATCCTGAAGTCAGTGGCATCTTAAACTAGAACTAGAGACTGCTTCAAGTAGAAGCACATGTCTCCCCATACTTTTTCGTTGCTGGACATGATCGAGTCTGCCTTTACGACCAGTGTACATCATGATCAGACTGCACTGTTCGCCATTCAGTATCTTTCTGGTAAGCACCCCTTTTAACAGTAAATGGCACTGGCAAAATTGAAAGATGGATAGGTTTATTGTAGAAATTCAGCAAGGTAAGGGTTAACTGATAAGCAATACCCAGCCATTTGACATTTTGTGAAAATAGAAAGAGAAATTACCGAAATTGTACATAATCTCAACTAATCAACAATATTAAACAACAGCTGTTTGTAAAAACATACCAGTATGCCACCTCAAAGGAGACAAGATCCTTTACCATGCTAAATTTCTAAAACTGATCGGTCTATCATTCAATTTGGTTAGTACCATTTATTGTTTGAAGGGGTGTTCAATGAAAATGCAGACCATAATCCGTGCAGGCTGGTCTTGGTTTGCATTGGTCGCAAAGGAAAAATCGTTTACTGCCAGCAGACGAAAGGTTAAGTATGCTGTCAGCCTTAAGAGAACCATAACTCATTCAACAGGAAAATACTGACAAGTACACAAAACTAGCCATGACACTATACCTCACTAGGGAGATTTATTATTTATGGGACCGGAAGGCTCCAGTATAACTACATAGTTCAAAACAACATTGAAAACTGTCCTTCAACAGTAAATTAAGTTCTCTTTGAGTTGAACACAAATGTAATTTTAAATTTAACTAAACAAAAATATAAGTCTCCTTCATCTCATAAGATTTTCCTGCAGTTTTTAATATTTATGAAAAGACAATTTGACTCGGAACTCACTACTATTAATAATTTTAATGTTTTGTAATTACATTACCTCCCTTTATTAACTTTTTGGGGGTCAAAGTGTATCATGCTATTAATCTAGAAGCAGATAGCAGTAGCAAAACCGGCATCTAAACCAAAATGCACTGTTTCAAAAATAACAGTATGCATAATTAGCCATGATACTGAGCATCCCTAATAAGTTGGGTTGAAAGCCAACCAGTAGTTACACAGGAGTAGTTTGTACAAACTTGTGACAGACAGGACAGAGACAGACAAGACAAATTCAATATATCTCCCCAGAATCACATAATCAGTTGATTTTGTCTTTATATGATATGTAAGGCTGCTAGCGTGCATGGCAACTCTACAAAAACTTTACTTTTAACCTCCATCATTTATACATTCCAGAAACACATTCAATGTGTAAATATACATGCTTAAAACAAGTACTCGCAGCAGCCTTTATTAAGAAAACTAAGTTTAGTGCACCAATCCTGGTTCCTTAACATACATCAATGTTCAGTATGTCAACCTTTATAAAATGCAGTATGTATATAAAGTTTGCATTCTTGCAACACAAAATGGCAGTGGTAACTATTATGTGTCATGGTACAATCTTCACGCAGGACCTTTTCCCCCCTCCTTTATTCGATCACGCAGGTGTCTGTATGGCCTGGAGTTTCTCTTTTGTGCTGTCTTTCCACAAGTTCCTGTAGGGAAATAAAACAATTTCACTTTCTTGTTTGTTATATTTAACCAATATTTAAGCTCTCACTGTATAACTGTTTGGCATTTAAATTTCCATGAAGTTCTTGTTTAAATATAACAATTTGGGGAAAATCTTTCTGGACGGCAAGTCAACAAAATTGCAACAATTTGTGAACTGCATAAACAAACAAGAGGACCATGATGGTCCTGAATTACTCACCTCTTCCCACATGACCCAGTTTTGAGTATGACGTCGGTTTTTCTATTATTTGACATAGTGACCTAGTTTTTGAGCTCATGTGACCCAGTTTTGAACTTGACCTAGATATTATCAAGATAAAAATTCTGACCAATTTTCATGAAGATCCATTGAAAAATATGGTCTCTAGAGAGGTCACAAGGTTTTTCTATTAATTGACCTATTGACTTAGTTTTCGAAGGTACGTGACCCTGTTTTGAACTTTACCTAGATATCATCAAGGTGAACATTCTCACTAATTTTCATGCAGATCTCATGAAAAATATGGCCTCTAGAGAGGTCACAAGGTTTTTCTATTTTTATATCTACTGGCCTAGTTTTTGACGCAGGTGACCCACTTTCGAAACTGACCTAGATATCATCAAGGTGAACATTCAGATCAATTTTCATGAAGATCCATTGAAAAATATGGCCTCTAGAGAGGTCAAAAGATTTCAATAATTTTAGACCTACTGACCTAGTTTTTGACCGCAGTTGACCCAGTTTCAAACTTGACCTAGATATCATCAAGATGAACATTCAGACCAACTTTCATACAGATCCCATGAAAAGTATGGCCTCTAGAGAGGTCACAACGTTTTTTTATTATCTGACCTACTGACCTAGTTTTTTAAGGCACGTGACCCAGTTTCAAACTTGACCTAGATATCATCAAGTTGAACATTCTGACCAATTTTTATGGAGATCCATTCATAAGTATGGCCTCTAGAGAGGTCACAAGGTTTTTCTATTTTTAGACCTACTGACCTAGTTTTTGACCACACATGACCCTGTTTCGAACTTGACCTAGATATCATCAAGATGAACATTCAGACCAACTTTCATACAGATCCCATGAAAAATATGGCCTTTAGAGAGGTCACAAGGTTTTTCTGTTATTTGACCTACTGACCTAGTTTTTGAAGGTAGGTGACCCACTTTCGAACTTGACCTAGATATCATCAAGGTGAACATTCTGACCAATTTTCATGAAGATCTCATGAAATATTTGGCCTCTAGAGAGGTCACAAGGTTTTTCTATTTTTAGACCTACTGACCTAGCTTTTGACTGCACGTGACCCAGTTTCAAACTTGACCTAGATATCATCAAGGTGAACGTTCTGACCAATTTTCATGAAGATCTTGTGAAATATATGGCCTCTAGAGAGGTCACAAGGTTTTTCTATTTTTAGACCTACTGACCTAGTTTTTGACCACACATGACCCTGTTTCGAACTTGACCTAGATATCATCAAGATGAACATATAGACCAACTTTCATACAGATCCCATGAAAAATATGGCCTTTAGAGAGGTCACAAGGTTTTTCTATTATTTGACCTACTGACCTAGTTTTTGAAGGCATGTGACCCAGTTTCGAACTTGACCTAGATATCATCAAGGTGAACGTTCTGACCAATTTTCATGAAGATCTTGTGAAATATATGGCCTCTAGAGAGGTCACAAGGTTTTTCTATTTTTAGAACTACTGACCTAGTTTTTGAAGGCACGTGACCCAGTTTCAAACTTTATATAGATATCATTAAGGTGAACATTCTGACCAATTTTCATGAAGATCTTGTGAAATATATGGCCTCTAGAGAGGTCACAAGGTTTTTCTATTTTTAGACCTACTGACCTAGTTTTTGACCGCACGTGACCCAGTTTTGAACTTGACCTAGATATCATCAAGATGAACATTCTGACCAACTTTCATAAAGATCCCATGAAAAATGTGACCTCTAAATTGGTCACAAGCAAAAGTTTACGGACGGACGACGTCGCCGCGCGATCACAAAAGCTCACCTTGTCACTTTGTGACAGGTGAGCTAAAAACACAATTACTCCCCACATTGTAGCTTACCACATATATTTAAACAAAGGAGAATTTGCCAGAAATACATGAAATGTTACCTACCTGAAGCACCTAATAGTATCCACTGAAGATTCAAACTCCTTTGCTTTTTGAACAGCCACTTTGATCACCTACAACAGTATAAGTAAATTTTGTATTTTTCTGAATATATGGCAAATATGCTAACAAATATCAATAGGGAGGTCAATAGTTCTGGGTCTTCCACAACCATTCTAAAACATATTGCTTTTAATGTCACATCGACACAATAATGGGTCATTTAGCAACTTTCCAGCTTTATATGTTGGTTTTTGTTTGTTACAACTTCCCCACATGAATCAGAGGTGGAGGACTAATGATTTCAGACACAATGTCGTTTAATAGTCGCGGAGAACATACGCCCTGCCCGAGGATCGAACTCGCGACCCTGAGATCCGTAGACCAACACTCTACCTACTGAGCTAACCAGTGCCCCCATGGGCATTATTTCGCCACAAGTGGGGACTTTGGATAAATCACTGACCTTCCATAAGCCAGCACTATGCCCAAAGAGAGGCTCAAACCCACCATGTTGAGGGGCAAATGATTTGAAATCGGCACTTCAACCACTTGGCAACAGAGACATCTCTTAAATTAAAACTTCAGGAACTTACATAATATTTTTACCTCAAGGTCAGTTATATTCAAACAGAACAGATCAGTAAGCGAGTTTCCATGATCCTGCTTTTTACAACTACAGGCAGATGTGCAATGTTTCTATATACGAGTGCTGCTGCGTTAAAACCAACATCAGGACTTTGCGACCTGGGCCCAGTTGTTCAAAACTTTAACAGGCGATTAAGATAATGGTCAATTAACTTTTAGAGTTTTATTTCGTCATTTTAGAAAACTTAGGAAAACTAATGGTTGAGTTAATGAATATGAACACTAAAATGTGTTTACTGTAAAACTATTAAATCGTACTAGTGTTTCCCAACATGACCAGTATTTTGAATCAAAATTTAACAGCCGGTTAGTTTAATAGCCTGTTAAAGTTTTGACAACTGGGCCCAGTAACGTTTCAGATCAGTGAACATCCATACTTTTATCAATTTCCATACTTGTATGCAACTGATAAATGAAAATAATGGATTCAGATCATATTGTACAAATTTTCAAGCTGGTCTGGATCAGTTATGATTGCAAAGACCCTTACAGTTTTCACATATTTATTTAGCACAGTTAAGTCCAAGTTTCAGTCTGTAATTGTTGAGGAATACATTTAACAAGGTAAGAACTTTCCTTAATTTTTGTCCTTTCAAAAGACCTTTAGATACTAAAGGCATTTGAGATGATTTTGGGGTAAAAAAAAGAGACTAAATTCAAAGACTCAGGTCCCAATCTTTCTGTTACTACACACTAGCATTGAAGGAATCAGTTCAGCAGCATTGTACATTTCGTTACTTAGCAGAGGTTTTCAGAATTTTCAACAACCCAGATGAAAAGTCTCAAAACTGGCACAAAAGAAAAGACTTTACAACAAAGGGGAGTACCTCTTCTGGTAGATTAGCCAGCCTGGCAGCATTGAAACCATAACTTTTAGGACACGCCCCTGAGGTGAACTTGTACAGAAATGTGATCGTCTCCTGTGTGGGGTCCTCTTCATCCTCATTCTCAACCATACATGCCTGGAAATACAAAATTAATCAGTATTATTTCGCAAAAATATGTTATAAGACATTATTAAGTCCAAATCATGTTTAATTGTAAGACTTAAACCCGGCCATGGAACTTCACAAAAGGAGGCCATAAATGCCTCAAGTTCTAGATTAAATGAAAAAGTAAAATTTAAAGAAACTTTGGGTTAGCATGTGGGTGGTTGTGTATGTGTGTCTGGCAGTGTGTGGTGGTAGTGACAGAAAATTGAGCCTTAGCATATGAAATCAAGTGGATTTATTTTCTTTTCTTTTTTTTTTTTTTGGTGGTGGGGGTGGGAGAAGCAGTAATGTAGATATTTTGAGAGAGGAGTAAAGTGGATTGGTGCAAAGCTTAAATCATCCTTAACCTGCTGGCGGCAAGTGACTATGCCTTTGCAACCAGTGCAGACCAAGATCAGCCTGCACATCCATGCAGTCTGATCATGGTCTACACTGTTCGCTATTCAGTCAGTAAATTTTCAGCGAACACTCCTTTTAACAGTTAATGGTTCTGTCCAAATTGAAATATGGACAAGTTCATTATAGAAATTTAGCAGGGTAAGGGTTAAAATATTTATTAAGTCATGCTCTGGACACAAATTATTACAGACGTATGTGCCATCATCACAAAAGTCCACCATTTTTCCAAAATGGACACATAAGAAGTCAAAAAAGCCCTTTCATGGCATTAAGGAAATTTTGCATGTACATGTTTCTCAGTAATCACTTGACTATATACTTCCAAACTCAAGATTTTGACACCATGAAAATACTGAAGCTACTTTATAAAGCAAGGTAATGTAAGTGCTACTTTATACTCTATGCTACTACAATAAAATGAACTCATTGGCCAGATTTTGTAACTCTGTCTCACATTTTAACTAAATTTTAAAGTTTGATAAGTAAGCTGGTTTATCAGACACTTCTGAACCACATGCTGTCAAACTGGACAAGTCTTGGACATACTAAAATCACTTAACAGAGCTTAACTCTGACAAACTTTTAAACAAAACTATGAACGACTAGATATAGACATAGATGGAAACTACTTAAGTGTGAACTGATACAATACACAATGAATTACCATATGTCCGAGCCGAATGTTTGGGTCATGTGAGAATTCCTCAACGAGACTGTGGTAGTGTGTGGAGAACAAAGTTCTACATGTGACATTCCTCGACAGTTCCTGAACTACTGCACAGGCTATAGCTGTACCATCATAAGTCGCAGTACCTCGTCCTGCAAGAGAAGTAACATAAAGGGAACATTTTTAGTGTAATAGTTTTTAAAACATCATTAGTTCCTATTGCTGTATTGCATTCAATCAATCAATATATTGTGACATCATTAAGTTTAGTGGGTATGGAATTTCATTGTGTTATAGGATTTCAAGTTTTGAATAAGAATGAATGGGAATTTTAATAACTCATTTGGATCCCAATTCGCGAATTGATACAACCACAAAAATTAGTCAAACAGGCATTGCACATAGTATTTCTATTAAGAAACTGAGAAGGGCATTATAATGGCAAGTCACACTGGAAGAACAATTCACATTGTACCCCTTAAATTCACTGATGTTGGAACATTCGTGTTTGTCGCATAAAACTGATACTATTTCAATCACAAGGTGAGCAATTTTCGCTTGTTTGAAAACTCGTTTCATAACACCTCCACATATATCTTTATGTAATCCTTGATACTGTGAAATCATTTTAATTCGCTGGCATGAAATTTCGCGCAAACATGAAAAAGGACTGTTTCCCGCCGGCTTTAATTCGCGCATTTTCAATAATAATGACGCGGTCTTAAATTCGCGCATCGGTCCTAGCGCGAAATCCGCGAAAATTCGTCCTACGCGAATAAAAATGATTTCACAGTAGCATCTGCATCAGTTTCTATTTAGGTTTGTTTTGTGTAGCAATGACATAAGTGTCAGTCATATGGCAACTGTCCAGCTTTTAATAATGGAGGAAGGCTCCAGATTATGTCAGCTGCAGGCTAGCACCTGATTGGAACCACCAACCCTCTGCATGCAAGCAAGTGGTTGGCTTCAATTCTACATCTAAAGCTTTAAATTTTATGAACCCAGTGGCTGAGGTCAAGGGATTCAGTTAAGGACCATCATTATTCACATACAGAGGCCCTTATTTCTAGTTAATAGTAACTTGTGTGTCTAAATTGAAGGAAAAACTGTACATACCAAGTTCATCTACAAGGACAAGAGAATGCCGTGTTGCATGTTGAAGTATGGCTGACGTCTCACTGAGTTCTACAAAGAATGTGCTCTCACCTAAAAGAGAAATGCTTCCTCATTATTTTCATTCGAATCAGCTTCAATGTGAATAACCAGAAATACACAATCCCCATCTTTCATTAATGTCGAAAAACTTTATCATATGTGTTTTAAATTCTACATATATGAATTAATTGTGTATGTGGAACTATATTCTTGATTGAATGTCAGGCAGTAACAGCTGACTGTTAGAAAATCCAGTTATTTTTAGTGGTTGTAACCATTTTTACTGTGTTAGCAATTTGTATTAAGTGAGTTCTATTTTACACTTATTACATAGTACTTTTCATACACATAAACATGTTTAATTCAATGTCTACAAAAACTGTACATAGAGATTGTTCATATTTACAATTACGAGATTTGGGTTTAATCTGCCTTTAAACGAAATACTGAACTAGATGCTTTTGTAGAAAAGCGCATGTCTCCCCCCATGCATCGTCATATAGGTAGGAAGACAATAGGGGAGAGGAGAGACACTGATGGTTGGTTGCAATAGGGATCATCTACTTGGCATGTCTAATCATCCAACTAAGTTTCAACATTCTGGGCCTAGTGGTCCAACATTTTATTAAGTTTCCTGTGACCTTGACCTTTGATAAAGTGAACGCAAAAACACTAGGGTTGTCCACTCTATACGCCCTGCCAGCCTATGAAGTTTGAAGGTTCTCGGTAAAATGGTGCTCCAGTTATTGATTGGAAATGAAGTGTGATGGACAGAAGGACGCCTTTACTCAGTACCTATGAAATCTCAACCACTAAATAAATTTATTTCCTTCAGGATAAGTGTGCATTCAAATACCACCTGTTTACTAACACATTATGAAAAGTTGATCTAAATCGTCCTATGTATTTTGATATGGCAGCTAAAACATTTTCCATTTCTTACCAGCCATGATTCTGTCACTGGCACCAAGCCGTGTAAATACCCTGTCTACTGGTGTTAACCTACACTTCTCTGCTGGTACATAACAACCCTGAAATAAACCTTTATACATAAGCTTCAGGAAAGGGCCACACAAAAGAGGCATCACAGACTGGAATTTTTCTGCGAGACTTAATTTAATATATAAAGTCTTCAAACTAATTAGACAACTCTTGCTTTAGGCAGAGAGATATATTTGTTTCCTTCCCTTGCAATTACACAACTGAGTGGAAAATGAAAAGGGTTTTAGACATATCATATTTTTTTTTACCACAAAGACAGTAAGGATATATTCATATGTGTCTGATTTATCCTTAAGAACTGCTTTAGATGCATTTGTCAGCTTATTTATGGTAAACAAGAGCTGTCTCCGTAGGATGACACATGCCCCCGATGGCACTTTGAATGAATAGTTATGGCCGATGTTAGAGTTTAGGACCTTTGACCTACGGACCTGGGTCTTGCGCGCCACACATCGTCTTACTGTGTCACACATTCATGCATAGTTATTTTAAAATCCATGCATGAATGACAAAGATATGGACCGGACATGCCCATCAATGCACTATCATGAAAAATGATCTTTAACGTCTAATGTGACCTTGACCTTTGAGCTACGGACCTGGGTCTTGCGTGTGACACGTCGTCTTATTGTGGTACACATTCATGCCAAGTTATTTGAAAATCCATCCATCGATGACAAAGATATGGACCAGACACGCCCATCAATGCACTATCCTTTAACGTCTAAGTGTGACCTTGACCTTTGAGCTACGGACCTGGGTCTTGCGCATTGCACGTCATCTTACTGTGGTACACATTCATGCCAAGTTATTTGAAAATCCATCCATCGATGACAAAGATATGGACCGGACACGCCCATCAATGCACTATCCTTTAACGTCTAAGTGTGACCTTGACCTTTGAGCTACGGACCTGGGTCTTGCGCACTGCACATCGTCTTACTGTGGTACACATTCATGCCAAGTTATTTGAAAATCCATCCATCGATGACAAAGATATGGACCGGACACGCCCATCAATGCACTATCCTTTAACATCTAAGTGTGACCTTGACCTTTGAGCTACGGACCTGGGTCTTGTGCACTGCACGTCGTCTTACTGTGGTACACATTCATGCCAAGTTATTTGAAAATCCATCCATCGATGACAAAGATATGGAGCGGACACGAAAATTGCGGACAGACCGACAGACTGACAGACCGACAGACGGTTCAAAAACTATATGCCTCCCTTCGGGGGCATAAAAATTAACCTTCACAACAAATTGCCCTTACCATCTGTGCCATAATAACCACCAAGCCAACTTGTCTCATCAATGTAGATTTACCTCCCATGTTTGGTCCTGTTACCAAGACAACCTGACTGTTCCCATGGCCGTCATCAGCGTCATTTTCATTTTCCTAAAAATTCAAAATAGGAACTTCTTTGCTTTTTTTATTTTAAGTTTTAATATTTCAAAACAACATTTCCCAGACATACCGGTATATCACATTTTCAAAGGAATTCAATTTTTTAAAGCCTATTACATGACCTACATTCCTCTAATTCTTTGTCAGCAGAACAAGTCACAGCAAGGACAACTTTCACTCTAAGTAAACAGCTGAAGTCATGACTGAAACTTCATAATCTGAACACCGTGATATTGTATAAAATTTTATAATTCTCTCACAAATCATAGGTAGGAGGAAAGCCTACAACAGTGAAATGTCTTTAAACATCTGAAAACTATAAACTGCACATGTGAAATATGGTTCAGAAATAGCTTCAGAGGAAGTACAAATTACTTGTATCATACAGAACTTATTCTTACATCTTTTATTCCTATGACTGTATCATTAGGTATAAAATCGCCTCCAGTAAAGGTCCGGCAAACACAAGGATGTCTCGCATCGCGTATCTCAAGGAAGGGCTGAAATGCAAGAATGTACATGGTAAAACATTGGGTGCATTTGAAGTTTGCACTTGCTAGATTTGTTTCTACAAACTTTTTTTGCATATGACTTTTTGTTGGGTTTAAAATGACACCGACACTTAACTTCAAAGAATGACTTTGGCGTTACTGATTAAGATCCTAGGTGCCATTCTGAGGATTATTTCCACCAAGGAACTGCATTTCAGTAGAACCACCGACTTTCTGTAAGCCAGTGAGCAGGATGGCTTATACAAAAGAATTAGACACCTGTTGTGCAATGTGAGTGAATGACCTGCAAGCAATAACTTATCAATCCACAGCTACTTCTGCACAAGTTTAACTGGGAACTTGCATAGTTAAAATCAGAATATAATCTCTACAATGGCAGCTTTTCTTATTCAGAGTACATGGTCGGTTTGTTTGCTTTAGGTTTAAGTCAGACAAACACAGTTCCAGACTTGTCAGCTTTTGATGGTAGAGTAAGAGCCCAATGCATGTGCCTCCCAGGGCATTATTTCAGGCAGATGTAGTTGTGTAGAACCATAGAGCCACCGACCTTCCATATGCCAACATGATGGCTCCTTGATGTAAGAATTCTACAAAGCGAGATTTCAAGCCGACTGCGGTGACAGGCAGGTGAATTAATCAGCAGCTTTTAACTATTTTGCAATGAAGGTCGCCTTCCTGTGTTTTTAGTCGTCATTTTTATTTAAGATTTAAATGGGACTTAAAACTGTTTTTTAACTAACCTGTTGGTCATCATCTGGTACAACTATCTCTGGCCTGCAAACCACTCCATCAGCACACCGACTGTACTGAGCCATCGACAATAACACATCCAACACGGACATACACTGCACTGCAGTATCCCACATTTTATACCTGATCAAACACAGAAACTATATAACAAAACTGCTACAGGCAATGTATGTGTTTATTTACATGATATCCTTGAACATGTTCCAATACCTGACCCGTCTTACAGTATCTATGCAGTTAGCTTACATAGAACATGTATTGAATAGTGTGGTAGGTTAAATGATCTTAAGATAGTTCTGCATGTCTGATGAAATGAAAGTGATGGTGTAACACCTGTAACAATACCCAACAGCCGTTATATCAGTAGGATATATGTTGCCAGGAATCTTATATCCCACGTATTAAAAGTTTAAGAGTTTGTGCTACTGTTTTTCTTAACCAAATATCAAGCAAATAACCTCATCTTTCTTACTGGCTAAATTTTCTTCTGACACAATGCTTAAATTTTTTTTCTCTATTATAGAACAACATTTGTTTAAAACGAGCAGATCTACCTTAAGATACAATGTTACAAGTAGTTGGTGACTCTTCAAACGGAAGGGAAATCAAAATGATTATCACAAATATTTGAGCCGCGCCATGAGAAAATCAACAGTGGCTTTGCGATCAGCTTGGATCCAGACCAGCCTGCACATACGCGCAGTCTGGTCAGGATCCATGCTGTTCGCTTTCAAAGCCTATTGCAATTAAAGAAATCGTTAGCGAACAGCATGAATCCTGACCAGACTGCGCGGATGCGCAGGCTGGTCTGGATCAATGCTAGTCACAAAGCCACTATGCTGAAGTTCTCATGGCGCGGCTCATTTACATCCAAAGTAAATTACTTTAATAATAACAAGCTGTATTGTAATGTCTAAAGTATTTTTCACAAAAAATCAGCAAAGAAAAAAACTGACCGTTTATCAAAATTATGAAAAATTCTTCTCATCACATCCTTCAGTGCTGCGTCTTTCCTTTCCTCAGCATCAACCAGTTCCGCTAACATCTCTTCTATATCAGTTGTTCTGAACCTTTTAGCTCCCTTCTTTGATGACATCAGCTGAAACTCATTTGGCACATTCCGTACTGCACTCTCTGGAATTTCCATCTGGTAACGATTCTTTCCTGTTCCCCAGTATACTATCGACTGAAAACATATGTGACATTTCAATAATGAATTCCTAACTCAATTCTTCTAAATCTAATCAAGAGCAAAACTGTAGGCACTGGTACCTGTTTGGTTCACCCGATCTGTAACAAGAGCTTTTCTGTTAACTGCAGCTTTTTTCTCTTTTTTTGCAAGATAAAGATGTAAACTACATATAATTTCTAAAGGTCTCTGGCGTAGTAGTAAGTGCTGTTTAATTTTTTAAAATATCTTTAATAATGTCAATTTTATGGCTTTAAATGTGTTTTTCCCTAAATAAAAACCTGGAGAAATAAAAAAGTTTCGAAAAGTTTTTTCCCAGCAATTATACCCCATCAAAAATACTTTTTTTCTTAAGATAAATTCATTCAGAATTATGTATAATATCAATGGTATTGCCTTATATTCAAAGACAAATCAAGGAAAAACCTTAGTATGGAAAAGTGAAATCACACAGCAGGATGCATAGAAAAAAAGTTGCCAGAAACATCAACTTTTAACAAAGTTGCTACCTACTGCATTCATCAACTATGACAGGATTCATTGATGATGGGCAAGTATTTTAAAGACAGCAACATTAGAAACCCCCTGAGTCATCGAAAGCTCTTTAAGCAACACCAAGCAAAACTTAAAAGGACTAATATTTCTACAGTATACAATCTTACTCTTTTAAAGCAAGTAATGCACATTCTAACATTAGAAATTCTATACATCTATACATACCCTACATCCTAACCTAGTTTTTTGTTTATCGAGATACTGCTGTAGACTACTCTGTGTTGATTCTATATCTCGAGTGGCTTTATCATAATCTGGATCTACTCCTAAAATTGTAAAATAAAAATGTGATCAAATGTGCTGAGTATGAACAACATCCCTCTCATCATTTTATTTCATGGGCACAAAATATGTGGTTTTGGTCAAAATGGCTATCTCATGGGGATATGAATTCGTAGATTTCAGCTTTTGAACATAAAATGAATTTGAATTTTACTTCTTAACTGGAATTAATTTTTTTTTTTTTGACTGACTCTGCCGTATGATGCGGGAAAATTTGGTCCCCCATGAATATTCACGATTTCATAGTAGCTAGGTGGTCAGAGGGATAGCACTGAAGAATCTGTGACCAAGCTTGACAGTAACAAGAGCTGTCTCCATAGGATGACACATGCCCCCGATGGCACTTTGAATGAATAGTTTTGGCCGATGTTAGAGTTTAGGACCTTTGACCTACGGAGCTGGGTCTTGCGCGTGACACGTCGTCTTACTGTGTCACACATTCATGCGTAGTTATTTTAAAATCCATGTATGAATGACAAAGATATGGACCGGATACGCCCATCAATGCACTATCATGAAAAATGACCTTTAACGTCTAAGTGTGACCTTGACCTTTGAGCTACGGACCTGGGTCTTGCGCATGACACGTCGTCTTACTGTGGTACACATTCATGCTAAGTTATTTGAAAATCCATCCATCGATGACAAAGATATGGACCGGACACGCCCATCAATGCACTATCCTTTAACGTCTAAGTGCGACCTTGACCTTTGAGCTACGGACCTGGGTCTTGCGCATGACACGTCGTCTTACTGTTGTACACATTCATGCCAAGTTATTTGAAAATCCATCCATCGATGACAAAGCTATGGACCGGACACGCCCATCAATGCACTATCCTTTAAAGTCTAAGTGTGACCTTGACCTTTGAGCTACGGACCTGGGTCTTGCCCGCGACACGTCGTCTTACTGTGGTACACATTCATGCTAAGTTATTTGAAAATCCATCCATCGATGACAAAGATATGGACTGGACACGCCCATCAATGCACTATCCTTTAATGTCTAAGTGTGACCTTGACCTTTGAGCTACGGACCTGGGTCTTGCGCGCGACACGTCGTCTTACTGTGGTACATATTCATGCCAAGTTATGTGAAAATCCATCCATCGATGACAAAGATATGGACCGGACACGAAAATTGCGGACAGACTGACAGACCGACAGACGGACAGACGGTTCAAAAACTATATGCCTCCCTTCGGGGGCATAATAAAAGTTGAAATGTGAAAATAATAAAGAAACAGTTTATTTTTTTCCCGAAGATTTTATTATTCAAGGGAAACATTCTGACCAACTGAAGTAAGATTGGGCCAAAACCTCATTGTGAGTGCTTAGAGTATTAACAGTAAACTGTTCATGCCACACAACAGGTGACAGACATAGGGCCATCACAACAAGAGCTGTCGGAGGACAGCAATGCTCGACTATTCAACAGCCTTGTCGATTGAATGAATACTAAAGTCGAAAAAGGGGCATAGTTTAGTAAAAAAGCAAAATAGGGTTATGGAACCTGCATAGTGCTTATCAGCTCATGACAGTGGACAAGTGTGTGAAGTTTCAATCTATTCCCATTAGTGCGTACTGAGATACCAGCTCACATATAAGAATTTAACCCAAAACTCCTAAGTTGAAAAAGGGGCATAATTTTGTAAAATGTGAAGTAGAGTTATTGGCCCTTTGCACTGCATGTCATATCATGACAGTGAACAAGTGTGTGAAGTTTCAATCCTTTCCCATTAGTGGATACTGAGATACCAGTTTACATACAAAAACTTAACCAAAAATTTCTATGTTGAAAAAGGGGCATAATTTTGTAAAAAAGCAAAGTAAAGTTATGGGACCTGCTTTGTGCATGTCAGATTATGAACAAGTGTGTGAAGTTTCAATCCATTCCAATTAGTGAGTACTGAGATACCAGCTTACATTAAGTCGAAAAAGGGGCATAATTTTTGTAAAAAAGCAAAATAGAGTTATGGAACCTGAGCAATGTAAGTCAATTTATCACAGTAAATAAGTGTGTGAAGTTTCAATCCATTTCCACAAGTGGTTACTGAGATAACAGCTTACATAAAAAACCTTAAGGTATAGATCCATGTTTCAGAGAAAAAAGTTTGAACGTCATCAAATCATAGAAAGAAAGCATTGTTTTACTTGAAAATATAGCGTATAAAACATTTATATTATTCTACAAAACCAATGTCAATTTACCCATATATGTATTGAATTCTGGAAAGGGACTGCATGAAGGGGCCACACTTCTGGACAGTTCAGCGCCTTTAAAAACTCACCATTTTTTAAAAGCTGCTTCACGTCTTCGTTTTGATCGTGCGAGTGTTTAAACTTTACATAATTAGGTAAAACATCGTTTTTGACAATTGTTTACATTTTTTCTTTACAAATGGCATTCTTATTTAAAGGGGGACAACTCAATAAGAATATTTTCAGTATCCAACTCTGTGGGACAGAACAGTAAAACATGTATTGGACAGTTAAGTTGTGTGTCAAGATGCTGTTCATTCGTTAAAAAAATCTGTTGTTTTGTGATATACTGCTAAACCTTAACCAAAAATTCTAAGTAAAAAAAGGGGCATAATTTTGTGTGTGTGTGTGTGTGTTCGGGTTTAACGTCTTTTTCAACAATTTTGTAGCAGTGAGCACAATGCCCAACTTTATAGTGCTGCCTCACTGGAACATCACGCCGTAGACACGTGACATGATACCCCACCCAGTCACATTATACTGACACCAGGCTGACCAGTCCTAGCACCATCCTCTTAGTGCTGAGCGCCAAGTGAGGAAGCTTCTAGTACCATTTTTAACGTCTTTGGTATGACGCGGCCAGGGATGGCATAATTTTGTAAAAAAGCAAAACAGTGTTATGTAACCTGTGCAATGTAAGTCAGTTTATCGCAGTGAATAAGTGTGTGAAGTTTCAATCCATTCCCACAAGTGGTTGCTGAGATACCAGCTTACATACAAAAACTTAACCAAATCAGGACGCGGACGCATGGGCGATTCCAATAGCTCTACTATTCTATGAATAGTCAAGCTAAAAATTGGAGAAAAAAAAAAAATCACAAACCTTTACTGGGTACAATGACTCCATCTTTCTTTGCCTTGTTGTGATCAAAAGCATGCTGAAAAAAATACAATTACCAACGTCATGAAAAAAAAAAAAATTTAATGCCCATTCTTTTTATGATTGTGCAGAAACATCATGAGCTGTTACCGTAATTTGTGATACTGTAAAATCATTTAATTTCGTGGGCATAAAATTTTATGGTTTTGGTCATTATGGCAATTTTGTGGAGATATGAATTCGTGGATTTCAACTTTTGAACATAAAATGAGTGGGAATTTTACTTGTTTGTTGGGATTAAATTTCATGAATTGTCTCAACCACAAAATCCACAACAAGTGGACCATGATGGTCCTGAATTGCTCACCTATCCCCACATGACTTAGTGTTGACTGAGTATGACGTCGCTATTTCTATTATTTGACATAGTGACCTAGTTTTTGAGCAACTGACCTAGATATCATCAAGATAAAAAATTCTGACCAATTTTCATGAAAATCCATTGAAAAATATGGCCTCTAGAGAGGTCACAAGGTTTTTCTATTATTTGACCTAATGACCTAGTTTTTGAAGGCACGTGACCCACTTTTAAACTTGACCTACATATCATCAAGATACACATTCTCACAAATTTTCATGAAGATCTTGTAAAAAATATGGCCTCTAGAGAGGTCACAAGGTTTTTCTATTTTTCGATCTACTGACCTAGTTTTTGACCGCACATGACCCAGTTACGAACCTGACCTAGATATCATCAAACTGAACATTCTCAACAATTTTCATGAAGATCCATTGAGAAATATGGCCTCTAGAGAGGTCACAAGGTTTTTCTTTTTTTTGACCTACTGACCTAGTTTTTGACCCCACGTGACCCAGTTTCGAACCTGACCTAGATATCATCAAGGTGAACATTCTGACCAACATTCATGAAGATCTCATGAAAAATATGGCCTCTAGAGAGGTCACAAGGTTTTTCTATTTTTAGATCTACTGACCTAGTTTTTGACCCCACGTGACCCAGTTTCGAACTTGACCTAGATATCATCAAGGTGAACATTCTGACCAACATTCATGAAGATCTCATGAAAAATTTGGCCTCTAGAGAGGTCACAAGGTTTTTCTATTTTTAGATCTACTGACCTAGTTTTTAATCCCACGTGACCCAGTTTCGAAATTTACCTAGATATCATCAAGGTAAACATTCTGACCATTTTTTATGAAGATCCATTGAAAAATATGATCTCTAGAGAGGTCACAAGGTTTTTCTATTTTTAGACCTACTGACCTAGTTTTTTACCGAACGTGACCCAGTTTCGAACTTGACCTAGATTTCATCAAGGTGAACATTCTGACCAATTTTCATGTAGATCCATTGAGAAATATGGCCACTAGAGAGGTCACAAGGTTTTTCTATTTTTAGACCTACTGACCTAGTTTTTAATCCCACATGACCCAGTTTCAAACTTGACCTAGATATCATCAAGGTGAACATTCTGACCAATATTCATGAAGATCTCATGAAAAATATGGCCTCTAGAGAGGTCACAAGGTTTTTCTATTTTTAGACCTACTGACCTAGTTTTTGACCCCACGTGACCCAGTTTCAAACTTGACCTAGATATCATCGAGGTGAACATTCTGACCAATATATATGAAGATCTCATGAAAAATATGGCCTCTAGAGAGGTCACAAGGTTTTTCTATTTTTAGATCTACTGACCTAGTTTTTAACCCCACGTGACCCAGTTTTGAACTTGACCTAGATATCATCGAGGTGAACATTCTGAACAATTTTCATGAAGATCCATTGAGAAATATGGCCTCTAGAGAGGTCACAAGGTTTTACTATTTTTAGACCTACTGACCTAGTTTTTGAAGGCACGTGACCCAGTTTCGAACTTGACCTAGATATCATCAAGATGAACATTCTGACCAACTTTCATAAAGATCCCATGAATAATGTGACCTCTAGAGTGGTCACAAGCAAAAGTTTACGGACGCACGGACGGACGACGGACACCGCGCGATCACAAAAGCTCTCCTTGTCACTTTGTGACAGGTGAGCTAAAAATTAGGACCCCCACCCCCCAAATATTAATGATTTCACAGTATACAAGTAAATTATCTACCTGCAAATATATACATCTGCTAAAAATTATACAATGGAAATATCCAATGCATTCCAAATCTTCTTCCAGCTTTCTATTACTTTATCAGCATTTGGTCATCCTGGATCTATTAATATCTTCAAGCATTGAGATATCTTGTCAAAATGTTACTTACATCAAAGAACTTCAGTTCATCAGCTAGATCTGGAAATAAGCCACCTTCACTTTTTCCTTCGATGCCCAAAGTTTTTGAAAGAAGTTGTGCTCTGTAAAATCAGCAAACCCAAATTGAGTGAACTTGGAGTTACTTTCAGTTGTAAACAATATAACATAAATTCCACAGTTCCAAAGAAAGTTATAGTTTCAAACACAAAATTGCAATAAAGTTTGGCACTGTTACATGTGCAACTTTGATATGGCTTGTGTAATAATCACCATGTAATATATCTTACAGGTATCGTTTAATTCTTAAATATGTGTTTAATTTTTGGCTTTCAGTAGGGCTGGGCTTTTTTGTTGGGTATAACATCACACTGACACAATTATAGGTCATATGGCGACTTTCCAGATTTTGATGGTAGAGCTAGACCCCTTGCACCCCATCCATGCATCACTCCATCATGAGCGGCACCTGGGTACAACCACAAGCCTCTTAGCCAGCCGGACAGTTTCCTCACATGAAGAATCCAAAATAGTGCACAACATCACATCCTCAATGTCAAATGCTCTTTGAAATATGCAAGACAAATCTGGATGGACAGACGAACTGACATACAATGGCAAATACAAGTGCACCGTGCCATCATGGCACAAAAATGGTAATTGTAAAACTAACAACAGAAATGTTTGACTGAAAGGACATATTTTGGCCCTTTATCAAATCATATACCAAACATTAACAGTCTAATATGGCCACTGCTACAAAAGCATAATGCAACTTACTTGAAGTTTGCCACGGCATTCCCGAATTTCTGTGCTATTTTTGCAGCCACTTTAAAACCATCTAAGGTTGCCAAGAAGTCTTCTATCTTCCTTTTACTGTTTAAAAGTAAAATGGTAAAATATTACTGAAATCTTTCCTTTTACTGTTTAAAGGTAAAATGGTAAAATATTACTGACATCTTAACTCGAGACATCTCCAATAAAATACCTCTTTCTCTTAATCTACCATGAAGCCATTTTACTAGCATTTCAAAAGGCACGAAATAATGAACTTCTGATCACAAAGTCATTTCCAGGAACATGAATTCGAACTGCTGTGAAGATAAAACTAGAACTGTCACAGGAGTGACTCATACCCCCACCATACAGTCTTGTCACAGAAGAATGGCAACCATAAGAAATCTTAAAAATACTAAGTCTTAGTCTTTGGAGTACTTCATCCTGGGCTTCCACATGTAAGTAATACTAGTATAATACTAGCATAGTAATACTAGTAAATATATTAAATCTCTAATATTAGAGATACACTAAAAGTGAATACAAAAAAGTGTCTTACCGACCCATGTTACCACAGAAAAATGTATTTACTTTTTACATAGGACTTATAATAAAAAAGTTAGAAAAATACCTAAAATATTGAAAATCTAAAAATAGGATTTCTAAAAATAGACTAATTCCTGGAATTTCAGGTGAAGAAACTCCATACAAAAGTTAAAAAAAGGTTACTTCCCTTTGGCTCTAAGCCAATCAGAATGAGATATAGTGAAAATACATCAAAGCTAACCTTAAATTCTAGGTAAAAGGGGACACAATTCAAGAAAAATTAGTGTCAGAGTTATGCACCTTGTGTCACATGATGTGGGTGATGAGGTGGAACATCTATTTTAAGTCTGAATCAAATCCATTCAGTAGTAACTGAGATATAGTGAAAATACATAAAAATTAACCTTAAATTCTAAGTAAAAAGGGGCATAATTCATGAAAAATTGGTGTCATAGTTATGCACCTTGTGTCAGATGATGTGGGTGATGAGGTGGAACATCTATTTTAAGTTTGAATCAAATCCATTTAGTAATAACTGAGATATAGTGAAAATACAACAAAATTAACCTTAAATTCTAAGTAAAAGGGGACATAATTCATGAAAACTTGGTGTCAGAGTTATGCACCTTGTGTCACATGATGTGGGCACATGATGTGGATGATGAGGTGGAACATCTATTTTAAGTTTGAATCAAATCCATTCAGTAGTAACTGAGATATAGTGAAAATACATCAAAATCAACCTTAAATTCTAAGTAAAAAGGGGCATAATTCATAAAAAAAATTGGTGTCAGAGTTATGCACCTTGTGTCACATGATGTGGGTGATGAGGTGGAACATCTATTTTAAGTTTGAATCAAATCCATTTAGTAATAACTGAGATAGAGTGAAAATACAGCAAAATTAACCCTAAATTCTAAGTAAAAGGGGACATAATTCATGAAAACTTGGTGTCAAGAGTTATGCACCTTGTGTCACATGATGTGGGTGATAAGGTGGAACATGTATTTTAAGTTTGAATCAAATCCATTTGGTAATAACTGAGATAATAGATTTCGGGACGGGACGGGACGGGACGCAACAAAACTGACTCCTATATACCCCCCTCAAACATGTTTGGTGGGGGTATAATAAATGGTATGGTCTGTTGGAATTTTAACTTAAAAGAACTTGTAACTCCAGCGAAATCAAACAGTAGCATTCCAGTGTTATACACAACTAGATGTGGCAGTGATCCATCCTGTGAAGTTTTGTAGAATTCAGCAGTATAGACACAGCACAGTCCCAGAAGAAAATTATCAAACCGAAACATGCAGGTGATTATGCACTACTACACTTCACACTATTCACTAGTGACGTCAGGTGAAATTCAGTCAAATGGTTAACAGAAACTGTAAAATGCAACAAATCACGGACCACAACCTGATACAAATCTCTGAACCAGAATATGTGCATATATAAGCTTGCCAATGATAACTCAAGTAAGGTTTGGTGAAAATCTGCATAATGATGTAAGCAAAATATCATAAAATTAACGAATATAATGCCATAATTCTCCTAAAAATTACCGAACCAGAACATGCCAATAGTATGCACAATAAGACTTGTGGAAACCTGCCCTATTAAATGAGAAAAGTGGCCAAAATATCATAAAGTTTGATGAATCAAGGGCAATTTCTCTGTTGAAAATCACTGATCCTGAACATGCTAATGATATGCACAATTAGGCTTGGAAATTGTCACTTTTGTGAAGTTTGGTGTAATTCCTCCAAGAGGTATTGCAGTTTCCTGAACAAGGTAATATATGATAAATCAAGGGCCATACTCCACTAAAAATCACTGAACCAGAACATGCAAACAATATGCACAATAAGGATTGGCAATGATCACTACTTCACGGTTTGGTAGAAATCTGCCCAAGGGTATAAAAGAAGTGGCAAAAAGATCATAAAATTTCTTGAATCAAGGGCCATAACTCTAATGAAAATTACAAGAGCAGAAAATGCTGATGACATGTACAACTAGGCTTGGCAATGATCATTCTTGGAAAGCTTGGTGTGAATCCGCCAAGTGTTGTCAAAAAAGTTGCATGGACAAAGTTTGTGACAAACATGCAGACGCACAGCACTAAATCAATGACTCGCCAACTGCATGTGGGAAACAAGTATTATACATTATACCCATTCTATATTAACAAAAGCTATTTGCAAAACACGTATGCGTTCCATGATGGCCTGTCTGAGACCATTAGGTATGTAATTTTGTATACTATGACCTTGACCTTTGACCCATGAAAATAACACGTAATCTACTTATTACAGACACTCATCCTACAGTTTTATCACTAAAGGCTAAAGTGTTCTCCAGTTATTGATCAAATGATTCAGCTGAAACAGTTTGTCTCAAGTCACTGTGACTATTACCTTCTCTATACGATAGGGTTCATCTACTGACCAAAGGTAATCTTTCTATGAACCAACAGACCAGCAATTGGACCTTAGCAAAACAATATATCCCCTCTTCTTTGAAGTGGGTGGGGGCATACCTTAACCCTTTCACTGCTAAATTTCTATAATGAACTTGTCCATCTCTCAATTTGGATAGTACCATTGAATAGTAAAAGGGGTGCCTACCAAAAAGATACCGACTAAATGGCAAACAGTGCAGATCTTGATCAGACTGCTGAGATGTGCAGGCTGATCATGATCTACACTAGTTGCAAAGACAGAATAAATCGTATCCAGCATTATAAGGGTTAACCATGCAAGTTGCAATGTAATGTAATGAACTACTTCCTACCTGTATGTGACCTCCTCGTACAATATAGCTCTACCATCAGGATGCTTTTTGCTCTTTGCTGTACCAAGTGTGTGAATCCTGGAATCAAAAGAAACTCATTGAACACTATCAGAAGTATCAGGCAGTGTATTGTGGAATCATTAATAATCATGTGAGAGGAAGAGGGTAGGGGGCTAACTTTCATGGTGAATTCAATCCATGTTATTCTAACCTTAAGCCTCCTGGCGTCAAGTGATTCTGCCTTTGCAACTAGTGAAGACCAAGGTCAGCCTGCAAAGGCAAAATCACTTGCCGCCAGTAGGCTAAAGGTTAAATGTTGATGCAACCATTAAGTCAACAAAAATTAGTACCCCATGAAAATTGACACTTCCACATACAGTCTATTTCATAAAAGGAAAATTCAAATGACAACAAAAGAAATTTGTCAGCTTACCTGCTTAATAATCTTTCCAGGTCAGGTAATTTTTTCATTTTTTCAACAACTTCAGCGACCACATCCTGACAACCAATCAGATCTTCAACAGCATCCAGTCTGTCATTGATTGATGCTGGATTACAGAGCGGAGCACATAACCACTGCCTGAACAAACGCTTCCCTGTATGAAAGCAAAACATCACTGATAATAATACTATAAATACAGGTATCATAATATACAAGCAAGAAGATGGTTGAAAGTAGTAACAACATTGTTGTGTATTGCAAAGGAGTAACTAGAGCTATCACTAAAGGGGACAAATACCCCAAGACAGAGCTTTAATACTGGGAAAACAAGAGCTTGTAGAACACAAAATGCCCCCTTTGATACATTCAATAATTGCGCAAGGAACAGAAATTATTTGGTCACTGTGACCTCTGTATCAAATGTGAACTTAGACCAAAGCATTCTCTAGTTATTTGGCAAAAAAATAGTTCTACTGTTCTGGGTCAATGTAACCTTGACCTTTGAGCTACTGATCTCAACAAGAGGACCATGATGGTCCTGAATCGCTCACCTCTTCCCACATGACCCAGTTTTGAGTATGACGTTTTTTTCTATTATTTGACATAGTGACCTAGTTTTTGAGCTCATGTGACCCAGTTTTGAACTTGACCTAGATATTATCAAGATAAAAGTTCTGACCAATTTTCATGAAGATCCATTGAAAAATATGGTCTCTAGAGAGGTCACAACGTTTTTCTATTATTTGACCTATTGACCTAGTTTTCGAAGGTATGTGACCCTGTTTTGAACTTTACCTAGATATCATCAAGGTGAACATTATCACTAATTTTCATGAAGATCTCATGAAAAATATGGCCTCTAGAGAGGTCACAAGGTTTTTATATTTTTATACCTACTGGCCTAGTTTTTGACCGCACGTGACCCACATTCGAAACTGACCTAGATATCATCAAGGTGAACATTCAGATCAATTTTCATGAAGATCCATTGAAAAATATGGCCTCTAGAGAGGTCAAAAGATTTTAAAAATTTTAGACCTACCGGTACTGACCTAGTTTTTGACCGCAGTTGACCCAGTTTCAAACTTGACCTAGATATCATCAAGATGAACATTCAGACCAACTTTCATACAGATCCCATGAAAAGTATGGCCTCTAGAGAGGTCACAAGGTTTTTTTATTGTTAGACCTACTGACCTGGCCCCGTGTTCACAAAACATTTTCAGTCTCAGCTGAGTTTGATAACGAAGCTTTATTTGTTATTTATATCTAAATAGCATGTTTAAAACTAAGTTTGAAGTTAATAATTATTTCCAAGTGATTATTCAGTATTGATGATCAGATTTAGTTGGAATTTAACCTTGCAGTTTTAGTAATACTGATATCAAAATTTCAAACTCAAACTCAGCTGAGACCGAAAAATGTTTTGTGAACACGGGGCCTGGTTTTTTAAGGCACGTGACGCAGTTTCAAACTTGACCTAGATATCACCAAGGTGAACATTCTGACCAATTTTTATGGAGATCCATTCACAAGTATGGCCTCTAGAGAGGTCACAAGGTTTTTCTATTTTTAGACCTACTGACCTAGTTTTTGACAGCACATGACCCTGTTTCGAACTTGACCTAGATATCATCAAGATGAATATTCAGACCAATTTTCATACAGATCCCACGAAAAATATGGCCTTTAAAGAGGTCACAAGGTTTTTCTATTATCTGACCTACTGACCTAGTTTTTGATGGCACGTGACCCACTTTCGAACTTGACCTAGATATCATCAAGGTGAACATTCTGACCATTTTTCATGAAGATTTCATGAAATATATGGCCTCTAGAGAGGTCACAAGGTTTTTCTATTTTTAGACCTACTGACCTAGTTTTTGACCGCACGTGACCCAGTTTTGAACTTGACCTAGATATTATCAAGATGAACATTCAGACCAACATTCATACAGATCCCATGAAAAATATGACCTTAAGAGAGGTCACAAGGTTTTTCTATTATTTAACCTACTGACCTAGTTTTTGATGGCACTTGACCCCTTTTCCAACTTGACCTAGATATCATGAAGATGAACATTCAGACCAACTTTCGTACAGATCCCATGAAAAATATGGCCTCTAGAGAGGTCATAAGGTTTTTCTATTATTTGACCTACTGACCTAGTTTTGATAGCATGTGACCCACTTTCGAACTTGACCTAGATATCATCAAGGTGAATATTCTGACCAATTTTCATGAAGATCTCATGAAATATATGGCCTCTAGAGAGGTCACAAGGTTTTTCTATTTTTAGACCTACTGACCTAGTTTTTGACCGCACGTGGCCCAGTTTCAAACTTGACCTAGATATCATCAAGATGAACATTCAGACCAACTTTCATACAGATCCCATGAAAAATATGGCCTTTAGAGAGGTCACAAGGTTTCTTCTATTATTTGACCTACTGACCTAGTTTTTGATGGCACGTGACCCAGTTTCGAACTTGACCTAGATATCATCAAGGTGAACGTTCTGACCAATTTTCATGAAGATCTTGTGAAATATATGGCCTCTAGAGAGGTCACAAGGTTTTTCTATTTTTAGACCTACTGACCTAGTTTTTGACCGCAGCTGACCCAGTTTCGAACTTGACTTAGATATCATCAAGGTGAACATTCTTACCAATTTTCATGAAGATCTTGTGAAATACATGGCCTCTAGAGAGGTCACAAGGTTTTTCTATTTTTAGACCTACTGACCTAGTTTTTGAAGACACGTGACCCAGTTTCGAACTTGACCTAGATACCATCAAGATGAACATTCTGACCAACTTTCATAAAGATCCCATGAAAAATGTGACCTCTAGAGTGGTCACAAGCAAAAGTTTATGGAGGCACGCACACACGGACGGACGGGCGACGGACACCGCGCGATCACAAAAGCTCACCTTGTCACTTTGTGACAGGTGAGCTAAAAACAATAGGTGTCATCCACTCCATAAGCCCTATCATATTCTTAAGTTTGAAGGTTCTAGAATGAATGGTTCTCCCAATAATGATCAGAAATGGTGTGATAGATAGACCGGGCAAAAACAATATGGGGGAGTGGGGAGAGAAGACATAATTAAGCACATGACACTAAATCATAAATACCAAATGGAGTGTAGCACTGGTCCAGTCGTTCCAGGAGAGTGCCCTCTAACGTGCCTGAACTGCTGTTTTCTGTCACGTCCAAATTAGACAATGATACTCCATCTAAAACCATATGTTTTGTACCAAAGTCAAAACTGGTTTTGCAAGATTTGTCAGCTGTTTTAAGGTTATCCAGTGGCTCATATTTTTCAAAGGTTTTCATGGACAGCAATTCCTCGTCTAAGAGAGAGTACTGTAAATACCTGAAGCATAAAACCAGATTAACTTTAAACTTCATTGTTTAGCAATCCCATGTTATTAAACTGGTATTTTCGACAGTATTTTTTCTTTTTAATACATCTGCATCAGCACATGTGACTTGACTTTTGAACAGGAATATTAATTTTTAGGAAATAAATCATAGTACCCACATGTATAATAAAGATACAGGCATCTGTTTCATAGTGCTTCAAAAACAAAAGTTTGGCACAACATGGACATAAACTTTATTCCATCAGTGCACAGAACTCAACTTTATTCCATCAGTGCACAGAACTCAACTTTATTCCATCAGTGCACAGAGCTCAACTTTATTCCATAAGTGCACAGAACTCAACTTTATTCCATTTGTGCACTGAAGTCAACTTTATTCCATCAGTGCACAGATCTCAACTTTATTCCATCAGTGCACAGACCACGACTTTTTTCCATCAGTGCACAAAACTCAATGCACAGAACTAAACTTTATTCCATCAGTGCACAGAACTCAATCTGGTTTAACCAACTGATAAACATTCATTAAATATTTGACGAAAGACAATTTCTATGATGAAACAAGAGCTGTCTCCATAGGATGACACATGCCCCCAATGGCACTCTGAATGAATAGTTATGGCCGATGTTAGAGTGATTGTGAATGAATGACAAACATATGGACAGGTCACGCCCATCAATGCACTTTCATGAAATATGACCTTTAAAGTCCAAGTGCCTCCTTGACCTTTGACCTACGAACCTGGGTCTTACTGTGCCACACATTCATGCGTAGTTAATTTAAAATTCATGCATGAATGACAAAGATATGGACCTGACATGCCCATCATTGCACTTTTATGAAATATGACCTTTAAAGTCTAAGTGTGACCTTGACTTTTGAGCTACGGACCTGATTCTTGCGCGCGACACATTGTCTTACTGTGGTACACATTCATGCCCAAGAATTTTAAAATCCATGCATGAATGGCAAAGATATGGACCGGACACGCCCATCAATGCACTATCATGAAATATGACCTTTAACGTCTAAGTGTGACCTTGACCTTTGAGCTACGGACCTGGGTCTTGCGCGCGACATGTCGTCTTACTGTGGTACACATTCATGCCAAGTTATTTGAAAATCCATCCATGGATGACAAAGATATGGACCGGACACGCCCATCAATGCACTATCATGAAAAATGACCTTTAACGTCTAAGTGTGACCTTGACCTTTGAGCTACGGACCTGGGTCTTGCGCGTGACACGTCGTCTTACTGTGGTACACATTCATGCCAAGTTATTTGAAAATCCATCCATGGATGACAAAGATATGGACCAGACACGAAAATTGCAGACAGACGGTCAAAAACTATATGCCTCCCTTCGGGGGCATAAAATCCACTTTAACAGCTTTTACGGTGGCATAGGAACAGCAGGACTAAATTAATGCTCTAGTCAACCTTTTACAAAGCAAGAACCTTGACACAACATACCAAGTGAGAGCTCCTAGTGAGCTGACAGCCAGACTGTATTCTTCTGATGCTGTACGACCAAGGGCATCACCTACAAATTAAGAAAATAATATTCACTCAATGTAGAATTGTATATTTAAATAGTAGTCGAGCCTTCAGTCCACAGACCTTTATACGAGTTTTCATTTGCCTTTTAACAGAGGTTACTAGACATAAAAGGCAAACCCATGTAAAGACCTTTATTTCATCAAAAGTTAAAACATCTTAATCTAACAACACTCATATGGGGTGAATGCAAAATAAGCAAAAGCATGTAAAAATAAAGAAGCACTTTAGACCTCACACTCATCCCTGGAAATTTATATCTTTTATAAAACATCATTTTAGGCATACCACACTTTCTAATAAACTGCATTAAGGTTTCGATGGAGGCCTTGAGAAACAAAAATCAAACATCACCAAATCATAGAAAGAAAGAGTTGTTTGACATGAAAATTGAACAGCATGTAAAACATGTATATTACTTTACGAAACAAGTATCAGTATACTGATATAAACATTGAATTCCGGAAAAGGGCTGCCTAAAGGGGCTCCACTTCCGGACAGTTAAACGGCTTTAAAAACTCACCATTTTCAAAGAACTGTTACACATGTTCGTTTTGATGCATTTGCAATAGCGTGCGAGTGGTGAAATTTCGCGTAACAAGGTGGAACACAGTTTTCAGCAATTGTTTATCATTATTTCTTTACATATGGCATTCATTTTCAAAGGGAAACAACTGTTCCCGATTATTTTAAGTACAAATGGCATTCATTTTCAAAGGGAAACAACTTTTTTCGATTATTTTAAGTAATCTTTGAGAAAAAGTTGTCTCCCTTTGAAAATGAATGCCATTTGTAAAGAAAAAAAGATAAACAATTGCTGAAAACTATGTTCCACCTTGTTACGTGAAATTTCACCACTCGCACGCTATTGCAAATGCATCAAAACAAACATGTGTAACAGTTCTTTGAAAATGGTGAGTTTTTAAAGGCGTTTAACTGTCCGGAAGTGGAGCCCCTTTAGGCAGCCCTTTTCCGGAATTCAATGTTTATATCAGTATACTGACACTTGTTTCGTAAAGTAATATACATGTTTTACATGCTGTTCAATTTTCATGTCAAACAACTCTTTCTTTCTATGATTTGGTGTTGTTTGATTTTTGTTTCTCAAGGCCTCCATCGAAACCTTAACATTAAAACACCACTTGCTTGAAGCTGCCAGAGAATGAGTAAAATGCTCAAGATATCTTGGGTTTTCAAGCGAACCAAACGTGGAATATATCAGGAAAACAGCTGGGGACCAAATGAATTACTCTAGTTAGCCCTGCCGCCTGAGCAATCGGTGACAGAGTGACAGGCATTTCACTATACTTACTATCAGCCATCATAGCTTTCAGAACCTCTGGCCACTCCACATCGCTACTTTCCTCTTGCTTGAAATAAGTTTCTTCAGATAAAACACGCAGCGTTTTACTACTTTCCCAGAATTCAGTTTTTGGTGTCAATGCTTCTTTCATCACAGATGTTAAATTGTTGTTAATCACTTGTAGCGTGCGAGGAGACAGATGACCTTTCTCGTAAAGTATCTGGACTGGTGGGTAGTGTGCAAGCAGTGTTCGTAATCTAGAACTATGCCTGTCATCCAGAAACTGGCCTATCTGTATAGAATAAAGCAAACATTATAATTTTACCAACCGTCAGATAATTATCTTACATATATGTATACAGTGCCCCTAAAACATCTAAAGGCAAATGAGAAATATGTTTTCGTAAAAAATAGACGCCCTTATAAATTATAACACTGAAAAAGGATCTAACAGCATAATCTTATACAGTAAAGATTTGATTGTGAAATTAATATCAATTGGTTAGTCACAAAGAAAAAACATTCTCTGTTTTTGCTTTAGTTTGTTCAAGAGTAAACAAGGCAGAATTTTGGTCATAGGGCAACTTTTCTATAACTTTTATACAAACTAGAATCACTGAGATACAGCAAAACCAGACCATATATTTATTGCCTCTGCAAATCAAGCAAAGGTAAGGCAAAGGTTCCCAATCTTTTCATACACAGTGTCTCAGAACCACATGCGACCCTTTGCCACACAAATTTAGTCTGGTATATTGTTTAACAGTCAATTTTTGAAGAGACTATTAGACTACAAAGAAAAATTCATTTAATCTTTATTCTATTCCATTCTATCTGACTTTTAAAAGAGAAACAATCAACTTTTTTTTTGACTCTGTAATGTTCTCACCTGTCTATATACATATTTTATTCTAAACCAACATGAGTAAGTCCTTGGTGTTATATTTGCTTCTGTTCCACAGTATGCACCACCACATATTTCAGATCTTAGTTTACAGATATTAATTCATCCTTAACAAGAATATAGTCTTAAGTAGCTCAACTTTAGCAACATATTATCAAGATATCTCGCTGTGTGTTGACACTGTTTGATATGACTGAGGTAAACTTGGCAATATTTCATTTTTCATCAACTGACAAAACAATTCATATTGTTTAGTCAAATTTTATTTGAAATTATGTTTGAAAGTACCTGTATTCTAACTTTTAATATGGATATTAACGGAAATATCAAAAATATTCTGGTGCACATAGTAAGTATTTCAGCATGTCCTGTGAACAATAACACTGGTAATACCAGTACAAACCAGAAAATATTAAATCATTTTGATGGGTTTAACGTCACACCGACACTATTATAGGACATATGGCAACTTTCAAGCTTTGATTCATCATGAGCAGGCACCTGTGTAGAACCACTGACCTTCCGTAAGCCAGCTGGATGGCTTCCTCACATGGAGAATTCAATGTTCTGAGTGAGGCTCGAACCCACATCGATGAGGAGCAAATGATTTGAAGACAGCGACCTTAACCACTCACTCGCCTACGGAGACTCACACACCAGTTAACAGGAGTATCCCTAATGACCTACAATAATACCATCTGTATGCTACAGGATATTCACTGTATCAGCTATTACCGAGATGGAAATTTTAAACACTTTACTTACATGAAATTTCCCTATCGATGTATCAACAAAACAGACACCATAAGTACTGCAACTGTCAGCTTCCATCTCCTGTAATCCATGCAACAACAAATAACATGCTTGACTATATAATGACAAAAGCCTTTAGGTCTTTTTTGGTATTCATATTTCATGTATGGTGTATATGGTTTTCATCACAAAGCCTTTATTTCATTAACTTTTATACAGGAATACTGAATCTTTTGGAACACAGAATTCTGCATTTTCTTGACATTTTACACATTTCCTTCTTCATTTTGATTGTTCATTTTGGGTTAAACGCTATTTTGCCACAGCATTTTATTTCAGTTATTTAACAGCGGACAGCTAACATAACCAGTTTTCCTGCATTCTGTACCAGTAAAAACCTGTTCTCCACAGGTACCTACCAACATGAATCAGATGGATTTGTTTGTTTTGTTTTGGGTTTAACGCCGTTTTTCAACAGTATTTCAGTCATGTAACGGCGGGCAGTTAACCTAACCAGTGGTCCTGGATTCTGTACCAGTACTAACCTGTTCTCCGCAAGTAACTGCCAACTTCCCCACATGAATCAGAGGTGGAGGACTTATGATTTCAGACACAATGTCGTTTATCAAATAGTCACGGAGAACATACGCCCCGCCTGAGGATCGAACTCACGACCCCACGATCCGTAGACCAACGCTCTACCTACTGAGCTAAGCGGGCTGGCTGAATCAGATGGAGGACGACTGATTTCAGACAAATAGCCTAGGAAATATGATCTGATAATTTTTAAGCATTTTTTTCAAATATAACTCATTTAACAAGTGACACCCAGGGCGGGGCCTCTTTTAACCCAAAGGGCATAATTTGAACAATCTTGTTAGTGATCCACTAGGCAATGCTTCATACCAAATATCAATGGCCTAGGCCTTGAACTTTCAGACAAGAAGATTTTGTTTTCCTATATATATCTATGTTAAACTTGGGACCCCCAGGCCTCTTTTCATCCAAGGGGAAAAATTAGAAAATTTTGGTACAGGAACACTCATCAAGGCAACATACCAAATATCAAAAGCCTATGACTTGCAGTTTCAGGCAAGAAGATTTTTCAAGTTTTTTTCTACTTAGTCTATGTAAAACTTGAGACCCCCGGGGCAGGGCCTCTTTTTACCCCTGGGGTATAATTAGAACAATTTGGTAGAGGACCACAAGGCAATGCAAAATACCAAATATCAAAAGCCTAGGCCTTGCAGTATCAGCCAATAAGATTTTTAAAGTTTTTTCCTATACAAATCTATGTAAAATTTGAGACTCCCCTGGGCAGAGCCTCTTTTCACCCCTGGGTAATAATTTGAACAATTTTAGTAGAGGACCACAAGCCAATGCTAAATACACAATGTCAAAGGCCTAGGTCTTGTGGTTTCAGACATAAAGATTTTTATAGTTTTTTTCCTATATAAGTCCATGTTAAACTTGTGACCCCCCGGGACGGGGCCTCTTTTCACCCTAGGGGCACAATTTGAACAACCTATATAGTGGCCCATTAGATGATGTCACATGCCAAACATCAAGGCTCTAAGCCTTCCAGTTTTGGACAAGAAGATTTTTTAAGTTTTTCTTTTTGGTTGCCATGGCAACCAGAGTTCTGATGGAATTCAATTCTTTGAACAATTTTGAAAGGGAACTACCCAAGGATCATTCCTGAGAAGTTTGGTGTAATTCTGCCTAGTGGTTTTCAAGATGATTTTTTTTGAAAATGTTGACGGATGGACAACACATGACTGACTATGGACATTGCGGGGTCACAAAAGCTCACCATGATCCTTTGGCTCAGGTGAGCTAATAAAAGGGAACTGTATGTTTATTAGCTTTATATGGATTGAGGTAACTATAAAATCCACAAAAAAAATATTTAAGAATAACAGCATGTCATTTCAAAATTAACTTTTTTACTTGATAAGATGCTCAGATAATAATTTTAGACAAAAATGTTTCCCAAAATACCTTCTCTGCAATAGCCATTAGATATGTACTCTGTGAGTCAGCACATTCTCCTGACAGGAAGCTGAAAGTTTTAGTCCCCTTTGTTGTTATCCTACACACCTCTCGTTTTACAACTTTATCAAACTTGCTCGGCTTGCTCACTATAAATAGTTATATTTTTGTAAAACTAACTGTGTAAAGTATATCAGCACACCAGTACAAAACAAATCTACATTTAATACTAATTATCTGTAGGGCTGGGACGATTTCAAAATTTTGGAACCGGTTAATCATTTGTTTGAAAACGAATCAAACCGGTTAATTGGCCTCCATATTGAAAATGCTGTTTTCTTTCCTGACGACCATATCAAGGTACTTCCAGCAGCTGACTTCATTAGGAACTTACCGACTTTATCGTTTGCAAGCAGTGTGACAATTAATAAGTCATATTTTGGTGTATTTTATTTTAAAGATATCACGACATGCAAATCCAAGACTACTGATTATGTTCCGAGTTGATGTGTTTTAGCGGTTATATACTGTGGATCTATCAGCTTTTCAAAGAAATGTATAAAGATAAAGCACGACTCTTGATGTTTATTGTTTGAGAGCAATTACCGGTTTTGCAAAATTAAAACCGGTTTCACCTTGTAATCAAATTGGATCCAATTAACCAAGTAATTGTCCCAGTCCTAATTATCTGCTGTGTCAAAGACAAATTTCAATCTCTTGAATCTTTATTACATCAAGGATTAGAACCATTAAAAAAAGATCAAAATTAATAAACTGTTTTTTAATACACCTTGAGAATAATGTCCACTATTCTGCTCTCCGCAGAGAGGTCTTTACATACAGATTTTTCGGCTGTACCTCTAAAACAAGCAACAACTTCAAAATAACTACCGCTCAGCTAACCAGCATGTTCAAGTTTATCACAGTACAAAAGTACAACAATAACTTACAATTTTTACACCTCTCATTCATCATATCCGGTGTCTCGGTTTGTTCTATTCTGGCAACTTTATACCCTCGCTGTACCAACGTGTCTGCGTAACGTCCATACGCAATCTCTGGAAATCCTGAATGAGCATAATCACCCTGTAACAGATAATCATGTAAGCCTCAACTTATCTGTCTGTATGCAGCTGTCTCATTTCAAAAACATTAAGATTATTGTGTTTTGAAATATTACTATAAAAAATATTTCTCTATGTTCATTTAACAAAGAATAAATATATTTTGCAAAACAAAAACTGTGAAGCAGTCACTTGTTTTTCAGTCAGCTTTTGCAGTCACTTGTTTTTCAGTCAGCTTTTACAATAGTTCTAACACTACCTTAGGAACTTATAACCAGTCTAAAACTTTGGTTGAATTAATATTATGTATGAGGATTTTATATCAATGTCTTCAGGAATGCTGAGCATTTCAAACATGTTACTAGTCCAGAGTTTCAGTAATTTCTATCAAAGCATTTGAACCACGGTCTTATTTTCTAACTCCACTTTTTCTAAATTTAAAACATGGTAAAGCACAAACCTTCATGTAAATAAGTCCAAGTTCATTGACAGCTATTGTGGCATCCATGTGAAACAACTCATAAAATTTTCCCATCTGGAAAAATAAAATGGCTTGATTTTAACTATTATAAACAGACATTTCACTGGTTTACAATCTGTAAATAAAGATGTCTAAAATCCAAATATCTTTTTTTTACAGTAATTTCTTTAAAAATCAGTTCAAACAAACGGTGAAGGCATCATACCACTGCTTTCTTTACACACTTGACGAAATATTTTTGTTTAGCTGCATGACTAACTTCTCACAATTAAAAGCCTTATCCAAATTTTTCTAGACAAATTTAGGTCCAATAAATCACAACTTTTTAATACCTTTGAGCATTATTTCAGGCAAAGACGGGCACCTGACAAGAACCATCTACCGTCCTAAAGTCAGCATTATAGTTTCACATGAGAAAGTTCTACATTCAATGCAGTGTTTCAAACCAACAGAAATGAGGGCTATGAAATTCTGAGTCAGCAACCACAGAGGCTCCTTAATTTTTGTCAAATGTTTTATGTAACAAATATAGGTGGTTAAGTACTTAGGACTTAACACTCATACTTCTGTAGGACTTCAGGGAAATTAGACCTGAGATTTCTTAAGGAATGGAAAGCTTGAAAATCTACTTTCTAAAGCCTGAAAAATGTTGGTTTTTTTTGCCTGAAAAATATTTTCTTCAGAGATAATTATGGAAATCAAAAGCATGAAAACAGGATCATAACTGGAGAATTACAGGCCTGAAAATGTGTGTTAAGTTAATTTTCAAAAAAAAAACAAAAAAAAACTGACCTTGAAAAATAACACAGTATCAAAATGGTGTGACTTTATCTCCCACCACTGCCTCATTGCCTGAAATGTAACACATTGAAATATCAATCACTTTCACTACCATCCAGGTACAATTAAGGCCTTTATGTTTTCAACATACTTATTCTTTTGAACTTAAATTTCAAGCATAATTTTAAAAGTTAAGTAATTTTCTGTGAAATACAAAGCATATAGCAAGTCTTTAAAAATCTGAAATTTAAATTCCTTGTTTGAAGACATCAATTTAAACATCTTTTGTCTCACAAATATATAGAATTTTGGTTTAAATAATAATCAATTGACATTTTTCTTATTTAAAAAGTTCTGCAAGAAAATACCAGTAACGACTTACAGGTGTGAATTTAGACTTCTCACTTTCGGGTATATACAATGTTCTAGGATCATATCCCTCATCTGTCTTCAAACGCTTATTGCCATCTCTGTAAAATATGAAACAAACATACTGTGAACTCACTTTATAGGCAGGTGACTAACAGAGAGATTCCACCACTGAATCAATCTAAAAAATTATACATAAACAAAAATAAAATTGCTATTTGTTTAACCTACACTATGTCCCAACAAAACAACAACAAACTAGAACTGTCACAGAAGTGACTCATACCCCCACCATACGGTCTTGTAACAGAAGAATGGCAACCATAAGGAATCTTAAAAATACTTTGGAGTACTTCATCCTGGGCTTCCACATATAAGTAATACTAGTATAATACTAGTATAGTAATACAAGTAAATATATTAAATCTCTAATATTAGAGATACACTAAAAGTGAATACAAACAAGAGGACCATGATGGTCCTGAATCGCTCACCTATCCCCACATGACCCAGTGTTGAACTGAGTATGACGTCGTTATTTCTATTATTTGACAAAGTGACCTAGTTTTTGAGCATATGTGACCTAGATATCATCAAGATAAAAAAATTCTGACCAATTTTCATGAAGATCCATTGAAAAATATTACCTCTAGAGAGGTCACAAGGTTTTTCTATTATCTGACCTAATGACCTAGTTTTTGAAGGCACGTGACCCACTTTTAAACTTGACCTAGATATCATCAAGGTGAACATTCTCACTAATTTTCATGAAGATCTCGTCAAAAATATGGCCTCTAGAGAGGTCACAAGGTTTTTCTATTTTTCGACCTAATGACCTAGTTTTTGACCGCACATGTCCCAGTTATGAACTTGACCTAGATATCATCAAGCTGAACATTCGCACCAACTTTCATGAAGATCCAGTGAGAAATATGGCCTCTAGAGACATCACAAGAATTTTCTATTTTTAGACCTACTGACCTAGTTTTTGACCGCACGTGACCCAGTTTGGAACTTGACCTAGATATCACCAAGATGAACATTCTGACCAATCTTCATCAAGATCTCTTGAAAAATATGGCCTCTAGAGAGGTCACAAGGTTTTTCTATTTTTAGATCTACTGACCTAGTTATTGACCGCATGTGACCAAGTTGAACCTGACCTAGATATCATCAAGGTGAACATTCCTGACCAATTTTCATAAAGATCCTATGAAAAATATGGCCTCTAGAGAGGTCACAAAGTTTTTCTATTTTCAACCTACTGACCTAGTTTTTGACCGCACATGACCCAGTTTGAAACTTGACCTAGATATCATCAAGGTGAACATTCTGACCAATTTTCATGAAGATCCATTGAGAAATATGGCCTCTAGAGAGGTCACAAGGTTTTTCTATTTTTAGACCTACTGACCTAGTTTTTGAGCCCACATGACCCAGTTTCGAACTTGACCTAGATATCATCAAGGTAAACATTCTGACCAATTTTCATGAAGATCTCATGAAAAATATGGCCTCTAGAGAGGTCACAAGGTTTTTCTATTTTTATATCTACTGACCTAGTTTTTGACCCCACGTGACCCAGTTTCGAACTTGACCTAGATATCATCAAGGTGAACGTTCTGACCAATTTTCATGAAGATCCATTGAGAAATATGGCCTCTAGAGAGGTCACAAGGTTTTTCTATTTTTAGACCTACTGACCTAGTTTTTGACCCCAAGTGATCCAGTTTCGAACTTGACCTAGATATCATCAAGGTGAACATTCTGACAAATTTTCATGAAGATCTCATGAAAAATATGGCCTCTAGAGAGGTCACAAGGTTTTTCTATTTTTAGATCTACTGACCTAGTTTTTGATCGCACGTGACCCAGTTTCGAACTTGACCTAGATATCATCAAGATGAACATTCTGACCAACTTTCATAAAGATCCCATGAAAAATGTGACCTCTAGAGTGGTCACAAGCAAAAGTTTACGCACGCACGCACGCACTGACGCACGGACGACGGACGACGGACGCCACGCGATCACAAAAGCTCACCTTGTCACTTTGTGACAGGTGAGCTAAAAAGTGTCTTACCGACCCATGTTACCACAGAAAAATGTTTTTACTTTTTACGTAGGACTTATAATAAAAAAGTTAGAAAAATACCTAAAGAACTGAAAACCTAAAAATAGGATTTCTAAAAATAGACTAATTCCTGGAATTTAAGGGGAAGAAACTCAGTACAAAAGTTAAACAAGAGCACCGCCTTGCGGGTGCTGACGCTCATCTGATTTTTTTTGTGCAATAGAAATATTGTCCTACCCATGATTTTCTAAGTCTAAAAAGGGCCATCATTCTTGCAAAAAGCAGGATAGAATTATGTTTCTTGATGTACAGTGTCCACTTATGATGGTGAAAAACTGTTGCAAGTTTTAAAGCAATAGCTTTGATAGTTTATGAGAAAAGTTGACTTAAACATAATACTCAACCAAGAAAATGATTTTCTAAGTCCAAAAGGGGCAATAATTATTGCAAAAAGCAGATGGAGTTATGTTGCTTGCTGTACAGGGTCAGCTTATGATGGTGAACAAGTGTTGCAAGTTTCAAAGCATAGCTTTGATAGTTAAGAGAAAAAGTTGACCTAAACATAAAACTTAACCAAGAAATCTGATATTTTTTAAGTCCAAAAGGGGCCATAAATCTTGCAAAAAGCAGGACGGAGTTATGTTTCTTGCTGTACAGGGTCAACTTATGATGGTGAACAAGTGTTGCAAGTTTTAAAGCAATAGCTTTGATAGTTAGGATAAAAGCTGACCTAAACATAAAACTTAACCAAGAAAACTGATTTTCTAAGTCCAAAAGGGGCAATAAATCTTGCAAAAAGCAAGATGGAGTTATGTTTCTTGATGTACAGGGTCTGCTTATGATGGTGAACAAGTATTCCAAGTTTCAAAGCAATAGCTTTGATAGTTTAGGAGAAAAGTTGACCTAAACATAAAACTTAACCAAGAAATCTGATATTTCTAAGTACAAAAGGGGCCAAAAATCTTGCAAAAAGCAAGATGGAGTTATGTTTCTTGCTATACAGGGTCAGCTTATGATGGTGAACAAGTATTCCAAGTTTCAAAGCAATAGCTTTGATAGTTTAGGAGAAAGCTGACCTAAACATAAAACTTAACCAGGCAACGCCGACGCCGACGCCGACAACCGCTCAAGTGATGACAATAACTCATCATTTTTTTTCAAAAATCAGATGAGCTAAAAAAGGTTACTTCCCTTTGGCTCTAAGCCATTCAGAATGAGATATAGTTAAAAAAAACATCAAAAAAAACCTTAAATTTTAGGTAAAAGGGGGCCCAAAAATTTAAAAACAAAAGGACCATGGAAGGGCCGAATTTACCAAACCCCTTCCCACTTTACCCCTTTTGAGTAAAGACGCGTTTTTCCCATTTTTTGACATAGTGACCTATTTTTTTAGCTCATGTGAAAACCCCCCTTTTAACTTACCCAGATTTTTTTTTTTTACAAGATAAAAATTCGACCAATTTTTTAGGAAAATCCATTGAAAAATATGGTCTCTAGAGAGGGCAACCCCAAAGGGTTTTTTTACTATTTTACCTATTGAAACCCAGTTTTTTAAGGGACGTGACCCTTTTTTGAACTTTTCCCAGATATCAAGGGAACAAAATCACTAATTTTTATGAAAATCTCATGAAAAAAATGGGGCCCCTAAGAGGTCACAAGGTTTTTCTATTTTTTTACCTACTGGCCTATTTTTTTACCGCACGGGCCCATTTTCGAAACCGACCCCAGATATATCAAAAGGGGAACATTCAGGGTCAATTTTCATGAAGATCCATTGAAAAATATGGGCCCAAAGAGGTCAAAAAAATTTTTTTAATTTTAGACCTACTGACCTACTTTTTACCGCAGTTGACCCAGTTTCAAACAAAATCCCCAGATATCATCAAAGATGACCATTCAGACCAACTTTCATACAGATTTCCCCTGGGAAAAATAGGGGCCCCTAGAGAGGTTTTAAAAAAGGTTTTTTTATTTTGACCACTGCCCAAATTTTTTATGGCACGTGACCCAGTTTCAACCTTGCCAATATCATCAAGGGAACATTCTGACCAATTTTCTTAAGATCCATTAAAGGGGTATGGCCTCTAGAGGGTCAAAAAGGGTTTTTTCCTTTTTCAAGCCCTATGACCTATTTTTTTGACTGCAGTGACCCAGTTTAAAACTTGACCTTATTCAAAAGATAAACTTTCAGACCAACTTTCATACAATCCCATGAAAAATTTTCCTCTGAGAGGTCACGTTTTTTTCATTATTTGACCTCTGACCTCTTTTTGATGGCACGTGACCCCCTTTCGAACTTACTTAGATACAAAGATAAACATTCGCCCAAAATTTTTTGGAGATCCTTCCAAGTATGGCCTCTAGAGAGGTTAAAGGTTTTTCATTTTAGCCCTACAACCTATTTTTTGACCGCACATGACCCTTTTTCAAATTAAACCTGATATCATCAAGATGAACTTCAGACCAATTTTCATATGCCCATGAAAAATAGGGCCTTAGAGAGGCCAAGGTTTTTTTATTTGACCTACTGACCAGTTTTTGAGGGGCACGTGACCCACTTTGAACTGACCTAGATGTCATCAAATGAACATTCAACCAACTTATACAGACCCATGAAAAATAGGGCCTTTAGAGAGTCAAAAAGGTTTTTATTTTTTACCTACTGACCTATTTTTTTGATGGCACTGACCCACTTTAAAACTGCCCCTAGATATATCAAGGTGAACTTTTGCCCAAATTTTCAAAAGATTCATGAATAAGGGCCTTAGAGGGTCAAAAGGTTTTCTTTTTTTTAGACCTCTGACCTAGTTTTTGACCGCCGTCCCCATTTCGAACTTGACCTAGATATCACAAGATGAACATTCTGACCAACTTTCATACAGATCCAATGAAAAAAATGGCCTTTAGAGGGGTCACAAGGTTTTTTCTATTTTTTTGACCTACTCCCCTATTTTTTTTGATGGAGTGACCCACTTTCGAACTTGACCAGATATCATCGATGAACATTCAGACAACTTTCATCAGTCCCATGAAAAATATGGCCTCTAGAGAGGTCAAAAGGTTTTTTTCTTTATTTGACCTATGCCTAGTTTTTGAGGGCAGTGACCCACTTCAAACTTGACCTAGATATCATCAAGGTAAAAATTCTACAATTTTCATGAAGATCTCATAAAATATAGGCCCTTAGAGAGTCACAAGGTTTTTTCATTTTTGAGCCTATGCCCATTTTTGACCGCACGGACCCAGTTTCGAACTGACCTAGATATCATCAAGATAACTTCGCCCAAACTTATCAACCCAAAAAAATATGGCCTTTAGAGAGGCCAAAAGGTTTTTTCTATTTTTTGACCTATCCCTAGTTTTTGATGCTGTGCCCATTTCGAATTGACCTAGATATCATCAAGGTAACTTTCTGACCAATTTCAGAAGATCTTGTAAAATATATGGCCTGAGAGGGTCACAGGTTTTTTTTTTTTAGACCTACTGACCATTTTTTGACGGCACGTGACCCATTTCGAACTTGCCCCAGATATCTCAAGTTAAATTTTTGCCCAAATTTCATAAAGCCCCATAAAAATGTGACCTTAGGTGGTCACAAGCAAAATTTACGGCGACCCGCACGCACCACCACGAGGACGACGGACACCGCGCGATCACAAAAGCCACCTTGCACTTTGTACAGGTGAGAAACAAGAGCTGTCCATAAACAGCCAAGTCGACTATTCGAAATATTTCACAGAACTGGAAATTATTACCCAAAAATTAAATACAAAAGAGTTTTTTAAATTAAAGGGGGGCATACAAGTTTGGACTTGATGCATCAAATAGTTTTAAAACCCCGAAGAAAAATGTTAAGTTTTCAATTTAATATCGCATTTGTTTTGGGGATAGTAACTTTCATGTAAAAATTTAACCAGAATTTTCTAAGTCCAAAAGGGGGGATAATTTGCTCAAAATACATGTTAAGAGTTATGGAACTTGACCCAGTGAGGTAGGTAATTGATCTAGAAAAAGAATAAATAAGTTCCAATCTATATGCCTTTTAGTAATAGCTGTATGTACTTGCACGCAAAACTTTAACCAGAATTTTCTAAGTCCAAAAGGGGGCATAATTTGGCCAAAATACATGCCAGAGTTATGGACTTGACCCAGTGAGGTAGGTAATTGATCTAGAAAAAGAAAAAATAAGTTTTCAAATCTATATGCCTTTTAGTAATAGCTGTATGTACTTGCACGCAAAACTTTAACCAGAATTTTCTAAGTCCAAAGGGGGCATAATTTGGCCAAAATACATGCCAGAGTTATGGGACTTGACCCAGTGAGGTAGGTAATTGATCTAGAAAAAGAAAAAATAAGTTTCAAATCTATATGCCTTTTAGTAATAGCTGTATGTACTTGCACGCAAAACTTTAACCAGAATTTTCTAAGTCCAAAAGGGGCATAATTGGCCAAAATGAAGTCAGAGTTATGGGACTTGGTGCTATCAACTAGTTTTATAACCCCGAAGACACATGTGAAGTTTCAATTCAATATCTGCATTAGTTTTGGAGATAGTAACTTGCATGTAAAACTTTAACCAGAATTTTCTAAGTCCAAAAGGGGGCATAATTTGCTCAAAATACATGTTAGAGTTATGGAACTTGACCCAGTGAGGTTGGTAATTGACCTAGAAAAAGAATAAATAAGTTTCAAAGCTATATGCCTTTAAATGATAGCTGTATGTACTTGCATGCAAAAACTTAACCAAGGTGTGACGCCGACGCCGACGCCAGGGTGAGTAGAATAGCTAGACTATTCTTCGAATAGTCGAGCTAAAAATTAGTGTCAGAGTTATGCACCTTGTGTCACATGATGTGGGTGATGAGGCTGAACATCTATTTTAAGTCTGGATCAAATCCATTCAGTAGTAACTGAGATATAGTGAAAATACATCAAAATTAACCATAAATTCTAAGTAAAAAGGGGCATAATTCATGAAAAATTGGTGTCAGAGTTATGCACCTTGTGTCACATGATGTGGGTGATTAGGTGGAACATCTATTTTAAGTTTGAATCAAATCCATTTTGTAATAATTGAGATACAGTGAAAATACATCAAAATTAACCTTAAATTTAAAGTAAAAGGGGACATAATTCATAAAAAATTTATGTCAGAGTTAAGCACCTTATGTCACATCATCTGGGTGAAGAGGTGGAACAAATATTTTAAGTTTGAATCAAATCCATTTAGTAATAACTGAGATATAGTGAAAATATAACAAAATTAACCTTAAATTCTAAGTAAAAGGGGACATAATTCATGAAAACTTGGTGTCAGAGTTATGCACCTTGTGTCAAAGGATGTGGGTGATGAGGTGGAACATCTATTTTAAGTTTGAATCAAATCCATTTAGTAATAACTGAGATATAGTGAAAATACAACAAAATTAACCTTAAATTCTAAGTAAAAGGGGACATAATTCATGAAAACTTGGTGTCAAGAGTTATGCACCTTGTGTCACATGATATGGGTGATAAGGTGGAACATGTATTTTAAGTTTGAATCAAATCCATTTGGTAATAACTGAGATAATAGATTTCGGGACGCGACGGGACGGGACGCGACAAAACTGCCTCCTATATACCCCCCTCAAACAAGTTTGGTGGGGGTATAAAAATTGCCAATGAAATTAAATGATTCACAGTGATAAGACAGAAATTTGCTGCTTCACACTGCTAACAAGACTTCTCTATTAAGCTTGAGGAACGGTCCTTTCATAACCACTAACTATCGTATCTATTCGCTAATTTACATTCAATGACAAAGCTAGGAGGAAAAAAATTGAAATTTATAGATTTACCTGAAAGTAGTCATTTTATAAGATAAGTGTCAACTAGAGCTGTCTCTAAAGGTGATGAATGTACCCCCCGCATGCACTGACACAGTACATTGCAATCTGACGCACACAAGACTGCATAATCATGTGGACTGTATGTATATAGACTGTATGTATACAGTATAGTAACAAACAAGAAAGGCGGCAATGCCACGAAACCAGGTTTTCAACACTTTTCATAAGAATAAAAAAGTATACTGAATCACAGTGCACCACTTTAAAGCACAACCCTAACCCTAACCCTAACCTAACCCTATTTTTAGTAACAATGACCTTGACCTTAATCCCAGAAACCCCAAAATCAATCCCAAGCTACAACTTTATATACACCAAGTTTCATCATGATAGCTCATTCCTAAGTTAAGTTATTGACCGGAAACCCTTTTTCTATTTTAAGTAACAGTGACCTTAACCTTGACCCCAGAAACCCCAAAATCAATCCCAGCCTTTGTCTTGATATAAGCTACAAACATACCAAGTTTTATTCAAATATCTTTACCGAAACAAAAGTTATTGACCGGAAACACCAGTTTGACGCCGCCGCCCATCCGCCCGCCCGACCAACGACATACCCCAATCTAATAACTCAGGTTTTAACAAAGTCCCATAACTATGCAGAATATTTATCTAAAAGAATGTAACATGCACCATGCACAACTAGGGTTGGTACTGATCACTTGTGTGAAGTTTCATTAAATTGTGTGCAAGGGTTTGGTAGATTAGGCACGCACAAGATTGCATATGCAGACTGTATGTACATAGTATGTTAACAAGAAACAAAGTCCCATAACTCTGCAATTTTTGTCGCTAAAGAACCTAACATGCCCCATGCACAACTACTGTTGTTACTGATCACTTGTGTGAAGTTTCATTAAATTGTGTCAAGGGGATGAGGAGAGATGGTGCGCACAAGATTGTGTCTATGTATATAGTATAGTAACAAAAAAACAAAGTCCCATAACTCTGCAAATTTTTTTTCTAAAAGAACCTTACATGACCCATGCACAACTACTGTTGGTACTGATCACTTGTGTGAAGTTTCATTAAATTGTGTCAAGGGGATGAGGAGAGATGGTGCGCACAAGATTGTGTCTATGTATATAGTATAGTAACAAAAAAACAAAGTCCCATAACTCTGCAAATTTTTTTTCTAAAAGAACCTTACATGACCCATGCACAACTACTGTTGGTACTGATCACTTGTGTGAAGTTTCATTAAATTCTGTCAAGGGGATAAGGAGAGATGGTGCACACAAGATTGCGTCTACGGACAGACGGACAGACAACCTGAAACCAGTATACCCCCCCTTAAAACTTTGTTGTCGGGGGACACAATAAGGAGACAGAAAATATACTTCTTTTTTACAAAATCCACTGACTGTGGCAAATATGTAGTCTCGAAAAAGCCTTACTTGATTTTATCTGGTTGTAACCATTCATATTTACAGTGCTGGTAAACTATTTTGTCTTCTGCACTGTCACCATTCTGTCCAACCTGAAATAGGAGGTAAAAACTTGTTCTATCGAAGCAAGAATTTGTTAAATCTGCTGCCTAGTTTCCTTTAAGTCAGAACAAGCTACTACTGATGTCATTTTTGATTTTGGTATGTTTTGGTTTCTATCAGTTGTACGTATTATCAGTATATATTGTCCAAAACAACATACCAGTTACAATTATAATCTAAGCTTCCTAGACAAGATGCAGTGGTCCGCTTAACAATGACCACGAAAAGCAAGGGGCTGTCAGTCCGAGCCGCCTGTCTTCCAGCTAAAAATATTAACACTGGGATTAAATTCCAATCATGGTGCTTTATGCCTGGCACTTTACAAAACCAATACCCCTGTAGCTTCTAGAACTGAAGTACCTTCTGTATCTTTCTCTATCCTCCAACTAATCATTACCCAGTAACAATCTTCTGGAGGAGTCACCCATATAGGTTTTGGCGTTGACAACAAATATTGTCACAACCAAACTTCTGGTTTCCAGTCTGGATATCACTGTGTTTCAGTGTAACAGACTTAAGAAATCATCATTAGGGACTATATTCAGTGGAACACAATCAGACTCGGGTACTAAACTTCAAATGATCCATTCCATTTATATGTACAAAATATGAATTCCTTACAGTTATTTTTCAACAACTAAATGATGTACTATAAAATCTCATTTAATTTCGTGGGCATGAAATTTCGTGGTTTTGGTCAAAATGGCAATTTATTGGGATATGAATTCATGGATTTCATCTTTTGAACATAGAATGAATGGGAATTTCACTTGTTCCTTGGGATTAAATTTCGTTGATTGACTCAACTACAAAAATTAGTTCCCCATGAATATTAATGAGTTCATAGTACATCAAGTCAGCCACTTTTCCTTACTGTTAACAAAACCTAGATCTTCACTATAATACTGAGACAAAAGAATAAATAATACTGAGACAGAAGTATATATATGAGTTGCGAATGAAGCTTGTTTGCATACACTGGCCTTCCAATGCTGCCTTGGGGGGATATCGGTGTTTCGATCCTGAAAAGCTTCTACGTGGAATTTTCAGCAACTTGTCTCAGGTTTCGCATCCCACTGAGGTGTAGCTGTCAAAACCCAGGCAATCTCGCATGATCAGATACTATACAATGGGGTTCAAAAATGCTGTCTATGAAAGAGCTACAAGTAGCCGGATAAGCCTGTATCTGATTTCTGATCTCTCTGTCGTGGGGGCTTTGTCTCACTCTGTCCCTCTGGTCAGATCGCTCTGTGTCTGTACTAGTAGAGGATGAATTATGCGCCCTATGTGGCTGCATTTGAACTATGTAAAGCGCCTTGGGCGCTATATAAATCTGGTAAAATTTAATGTACAACGCCAGTGAATATACTATGTGTAAAATTAGGCGTTTAATCAAATAAAGCAGTTTCAGTTTCAGAAGTATACAAAATCAACTTACAGAGTCACTTGCTGAGAATGCGGCAAGCTTTGATTTCGTAACATCACTAACTTTTGGAGATGCCACTTCCGATTTTAAACTGCTGCCTTTTGGTGGGGATTTATCCGGACTGTTATCTTTAGAGAAGCCTGACAATGCTTTCTGAACCGACTTTGGTGCAGATTTTCTTGCAGACTTTGGTCCCCATGCAGGTTTTGGTGCTGGTCTTTTTCGCTTCTGAGGTAGCTGTAAAACAGGCATATCATTTTTCAACTGACAAATACCTTGATAGAATAGTTAGGGTTCAAAAATGCTGTTTTATGAAAGGACGTCTATAACATCATCCTCATAATCACATAATAAACTACATGCCTTGACAGGATGACCTTGATCAAATGAAATTACTAATCCATAAAATATCATCATTTTATACACATGTATCTGGACCAGAAAAATCTGGTTCAGAAACATTTAATGAAATATCATCAATGCAACTGCTAGCATCATCATCATCATTTAATTAACAACATGCCTTGACTGAAGAATCTGGTTCAGATTTATCATATGGAAAAACATTATCTTCATCAATGCCAATGCTATCATCATCATCATTATCACAATTTATCATGATCATCATCATCATCATTTTTTACACTACATACCTTCATTGGAGAATCTGGTTCAGAAGCATCATCTGATGAAACATCATCTTCATCAACACCACTGCTAGCATCATCATCGTCATCACTCCCTTCCTCAGCATCTGGCTTAAATTCATCACCTACATGTACAGTAAATTACATTAAATAAAACTTCTGGTGGAAACATTTTTAACGTATTACCACAGCTTTATATACCCAAGAACGAGCAAATACCTCTCACACTATGTGCTACAGATGTAAATATGACTATATACAATTACTGCATAACAAATTCAGTTTTTAGTACAAAATGATTAATATCAACTAAAGAACAAAGCATTACAAAGTTTGGTGTTGTTCTAATACTTTTTTATGTAAAGTCTTCCTTGTCTTTTTCTGTTCACAAAGTATCAGTGTCTCCTAGACCTATATTAAGCAAAAGAGCTACTTAATTTTGAGCAAAATGTCAAACGGCCAATAAAAACTCAGCACTTACCCGAGTCGTGTGCTTCACTATCTTCATCATCCTCTACAATGATTCTCCGCCTCTTGGCACGGTTTCTTTGTGACCTTCTACCTTTAGCGGGCGACTTGCGTGGTGTTTTCTTCACCTAAAAAAAGGATAACATCCCTTTTCACTGTTTTCTTATAAATGTTGTTTCCAAATTAGAAAAATAATGAGTTACTTTTCGATTGGAAAACAACCAAATTTTGGCTCCTGTAAAAAACAACTTTTTACCGATAGAAAAAACGCCCTTTTTCAGTAAAAATACCCTGGACTCATTACTGCACGTGGACTTCCCAATTTGAAAGGCAATGTCGCCTCTGCAAAAATTATTTTTCCAAATTTTTAACAAATCTTCCCTCCAAAGATAAATATCTTTTAACATATTCTAACCAAAAGTGTTAGTAAATCCTCATAATTATGTAAACCATTCCATTGACAAAGTGCTTTTCAACTACAAATATGTGGATATTACTGTTTTTCATTACAACACAGTTCCCTCATTTTTAGTTATTACAGCCCATAATTCCCCTCCTTAACCTTTAGCCTGCTGTCGGCAAGTGATTCTGCCTTTGCAACCAGTGCAGACCAAGATCAGCCTGCACATCCAGTGCAGACCAAGATCAGCCTGCACATCCATGCAGTCTGATCATGGTCTGCACTGTTCGCTATTCAGTCAGTAAACTTTCAGTAAACACCCCTTCAAATAATAATGGTACTGCCCAAACTGAATGATGGACCAGTTCATTATCGAAATTTAGCAGGGCAAAGGTTAAGATTCCTACCATCCTTCCCCCAAAACTGAAAGAAAACCGTCTGTATTTATAACAAGTCTGTCTGACACCTTCAACACCAAAACTCTAAGTGTAAATTGTAACATACCTTCTCTTCCCCTATATCCATGTTCTCTTTGCTGTTATCTTCATCGCTCATTTCATCATCAAATATTTCTGCTACAATACACAAGAGAAAATACTCAAAGTGAAATCTTACCTCATGCTGCTTACCTCAAACTGGTTACAGACTTTTTAATTTTTACATCTTTATAGTCAAATTTACCATGGATCTAGATTTATCCCATTCAATCCAAGTCAGCTGTAGATTTTCAAAAAAATCAAACTTCATCACAAAACTAGTTCTATGAAATAAATTCTAGTTGAATAATACAATAACCAAAGTCATACATATGATCGACGAAACAGTGCGAAAATGAATCTACCACACCTTTTTTCAGACAATTGACAGCTTTGGAACTGTTTTCAAATCCTGTCTGTACAATTTTGGATTGGGGCAGTTTTTCAAAAAGGTAACGCGAGTCAGTTAACCCAACTAGCATTGTTGGGTTATATACTAGTACCTCTCTCCAAGCTTTAATCAGAGGTAAAGGACAAATGGCTTCAGGTATATCGTCTCCTGTCATGACAGAGTAGTCCGACTCTGGGATTATACCTCCAACCTCTTTATTAACTGTTACCGACTCTACCTCCTGCGGTAATGTGGCTTGCACTTGAGATTGATCATGAAACTACTGGTATGTTATCAGCAAAGTTCAGTTATGACCCGATATATTCATTATATTTATTACACTTACGATCTAGATCCATTTCATCCTCTTCATCTGAAGGCTGTAGCTCTACAACAAGTCCAAGACGATCTTCTCGGGAGAGTTTCATAGCTTCATCAGCTGCCTCTGCACCCTTAACAACCGGCGCACTGTTGGTGTGGAACATTCCACCTTTCTGAACCTGTGCATCCTCTGATCCCTTGTATTCATGACAATTCCTGTGATTGTTTAAAATAATACAGAAGTGTTTTCACCTTATGTTGAATTCATATTAAGAGGTTCCTGGCTTTTTTTCCCTAAGGAAACCTTTCATTTACAGAAAAAATGCTTTCTTTCAATAGTGACCTTACGCTACAGAAAGCTGTAGAAATCCTACACTCCTCATTAAAAACAAGAGCTGTCTCCATAGGATGACACATGCCCCTGATGGCACTTTGAATGAATAGTTATGGCCGATGTTAGAGTTTAGGACCTTTGACCTACGAAGCTGGGTCTTGCGCGCGACACGTCGTCTTACTGTGTCACACATTCATGAGTAGTTATTTTAAAATCCATGCATGAATGACAAAGATATGGACCGGACACGCCCATCAATGCACTATCATGAAAAATGACCTTTAACGTCTAAGTGTGACCTTGACCTTTGAGCTACGGACCTGGGTCTTGCGCACGACATGTCGTCTTACTGTGGTACACATTCATGCCAAGTTATTTGAAAATCCATCCATGGATGACAAAGATATGAACCGGACACGCCCATCAATGCACTATCCTTTAACGTCTAAGTGTGACCTTGACCTTTGAGCTACGGACCTGGGTCTTGCGCGCGACACGTCGTCTTACTGTGGTACACATTCATGCCAAGTTATTTGAAAATCCATCCATGGATGACAAAGATATGGACCGGACACGCCCATCAATGCACTATCCTTTAAAGTCTAAGTGTGACCTTGACCTTTGAGCTACGGACCTGGGTCTTGCGCGCGACATGTCGTCTTACTGTGGTACACATTCATGCCAAGTTATTTGAAAATCCATCCATTGATGACAAAGATATGGACCGGACACGCCCATCAATGCACTATCCTTAAATGTCTAAGTGTGACCTTGACCTTTGAGCCACGGACCTGGGTCTTGCGCGCGACACGTCGTCTTACTGTGGTACACATTCATGCCAAGTTATTTGAAAATCCATCCATCGATGACAAAGATATGGACCGGACACGAAAATTGCGGACAGACTGACAGACAGACGGACCGACAGACCGACAGACGGTTCAAAAACTATATGCCTCCCTTCGGGGGCATAAAAATGTTTTCTACAATAAATAAGGCCACATTTAAAAAAGCCTTTGTTTGCTGTCTCCCGACCCTACATTTTAAAGTTGGGTAAGTAGGTACCGTATTTTGGTGTGTATAGGTCGCACTTTTTCTACCCATTTTGCTGCCTGAAAAAGTTCCTGCGACCTTTACGACAGAACATTGCCAGCAGTTTTTTTTTCGGGCCAATTTTCTGACCGTAGCTCTCGCAAAATTACGTGCATCTGTTACGAACGAACAAAATGGATAAAAAATATCAATATCGGCGGCTTTTCAACCAATAGCGGTTACTTTCAATAAAATATATCAAAAATAACCCATACAGACTATTAAAATTACGAATGACTTTAATTCAAAGATGTTTTTGCAGTCTGAATTACGTTTGTTTCTACTTTCGTTTTACTGGACGCCATTGACATGTACTCCGGGTTGGATAAAATCCGGACAGATCCGTCCTCCATTCCAAGCATTGTTTATACTAATTCTTAGCGTATTAAAAAACTTGAATGATTATTTTTTACTTTTGATTTTTAAATAAAAGAAAAAAATCCAAAAAGAGATATTTTGTTAATCTTTTTACTCAGAATCAAAAGAACGCGGTTAATTACATGACACGGAAAGGTGTTGTAATTGCTGTGCAAACAATTCACACTTAAACTTGCATGATAACAGAATGTAAACGCAAGCCGTCTGCTGCCAATTAGTGTCAAAAAGCCGCTTTTCTTTGATGTAGTTTGTTACCGATACTACTGTTGGTACGAAACGGTTGGGAACGAAAATAACACAGTCCGATTTCCACCAATCAGGTTCTGATAATAATTCAGTCCGCGGCATCAATATGGCCGCCGCCATAACTTTTTTGCCGGTAAATATTAAATATTGCTGGGGAAAAAATCCGAAATTTAACTGCGACTAATACGCTAGAAGTCAAATTTTCCGACCATTTCCAGAGCAAAAATTAGATGCGGACTATACATTACCGCGACCTATACACACCAAAATACGGTAGGCAATTTTTTTTTTTTTTTTTTTTTTTTTTTTTTTTTTGGTGGGGGGGATTATACTTTCACCAGTAGATATATAGGATTGTTTCGAACAGAATATTTGTTCTGTAAAATTAAGACAAATCTGTATATGTTGTATAAAAGGATGAAATTAAATAATACAATTTAAACTTTCTTACTTATTATTTTGCTTACTTTAAATCTATGCGGCACGTCATATCGCAACTTAAAAAAAAAAAAAAAAATGACCAGCATTGTCCAATAAAAACTTTTGGGGCGCAGCATTTTAAGTGGGTAGGTAAGGAGACAGCAAACAAACATATTTTTAATTTTGACCTAATGCTAATTCCCATTTTTTAATGACAATGCTTTTTTCCTTCGAGATTTGATGCCAATAAAGATAAAGTTGTATTCCTGCAGCTCAGATAATGTATGAACCAAATCAATCAAGAAAACTAGTGCAAAATACAAAATTTATATCTCATGCATGCACAAATCACCCGACCATTATATGATACCTAAAACATTTCTTACTTTAGTTTGATCCAGGCTCTAGAGACAGGATTGTCAAAGAACTGTACATGTACTTGTGGATTTTTACCACCTTTGAAATGAGTGTTCTGAGTAGGATGGTTACAGATGAGGCTCGGCCACCATGGATACCCCTCTAGTTTACACCACAGCAAATCACCAACTTCATATGCTGAAAATGGCATTAATATTACACTTTTTGGACTAAATAAAACACATGCTATCATTTTAATTCATATAAAACCACTGTTCTGACTATGCTATTTGCTGAACACTAAATGCTATAATCCTTCGGCTTCAAGGTGTGCTCTACACAAACAAGCTTCTGGCCGTGCGCATTTCTCGAAAACATTCATAACTTCATGTAAAACTGGAGCTGCTTTTGAGAAAAGTGCATGTATTCCACAACTGCCTTATCATCTAGATTGGCATTTCTTCTCCATTATGTATCTGAGTCAACCATGCATCAATACATGTATCACTGGCATCTGTGTATAGAGCAATTTTCAGTAATTCAAGGGCCATAATTCTGAAGTGCCTGGGCCGATTTGGCTAGTTCTTGAACTTGGCTGAGCACTTATTGGCAAACACGTTTTGTTCAAATTTGGTGAAAATCAGATGAGAAATGTTCAAATTAGAGCGTGAAAAAGATATGCGACAGACAGACAGACATACACACACACAAAGACAGGAGTAAATCCATATGTCTCCCACACTACTGTGTGGTGGGACCGTGGGAGACATAATAATACCAAAACTGCTCAATGCTTGTTCAAGGCACAGCTCTGGCAACAACAAGACTCAAGTATGACCTTTTACTTTTACTCTAACTGTGCCTGTTTAGCCAATGAAATCAGATGTATCGGTTCAATTCCTGACTGAAAATAAATTTAAGGAAGTTCCAACCAAACTTTCCTCAACAAACCGAGACCAATATTTTTTTACATTTACATAGAAATGATTTTAAAGGTCCAATACTAAGGAAAGTGAACATTTTAATTTCTTTTAAAAAGCACAGAAACTATTTCATTTTATTGGAAAATGAAAGTTGGTATGTAGAAATTCGAAATAAATCGCAGTATATGTACAATTATTTTTCTATGAAGTATGAAGAAAGTTAAAAAGACCTGGGGGGTCATTCTGTCGATTCATTGAAATTTCAACATAATACACATACATTTCTTTGAGTTCCAAAGACCTTCTGTAAATTTTGACCTGCCAATCTTCATTATTTAGTGTCTTGCAGAAGTCTATGCACTGGCTATGAAAAAAATTGCCAACTCACTTTCCCTTAGTAATGGACCTTTAAGGTCTCTCTTTTTTTAAAATAATTTTCTACTTTTTGACTGCTGATTGTACACCATCATGAATCTTTTTGTCTTTTCCATACTGTAGCACTCCATAGACAAACAGTTCTGAAATTTTCTGTGAACATTTTCTGCAATATGAATACAGTGAGTCACTATAGTAGTACTAAAGTCATGTTTAGAAAAAGGACATGATCTAGTAAGAGGCACAGAAGCAGGTACCTAAAATTCGTCTTTTTACATCACCGGTGTAGATAAAATCGGCACCTTATTTTTTTGCTGATATTTTTTAAGTTGTTAACAGTGGCTTTGTGCATATCTGAACCCTGTAAATTAATGCATTTACTTGTATGGTCAGCGTAGTACAATAGCAAACAAACATTCTGCCAGATAACTGTATTTGATGGGTAAATCACAAGTTCACTTAAAGCATACCTGGGATTGTTTCTTACCACTCTATGCCTGCTTGCCTAGTTGGAAGAGCATATATAATAGAAACCCATGGGTGCCTTCTCAAGACCCAAGCATGCATGACAGAAGCAGAATCCCTCTATCATTTTGGAAGCTATTTTTGTAAACAAATAAAATTTCCAAGTAAAAGTAAATACATTAAATACTTGTAGACTTTGAGTTTGATAACATTTTCAACCATTTTTGAATCTGAAGCTTTCTGACCAATGATAATTTTCATTATAATTATAACAAAACTGCACGGTTATCTGTGCAGCAATTTTATCTCCCCAACCAGTAAGCTGCCAAATTACAGAGCTGTAGTCCATCCTAGGATATATTGTGTCATACTTATGGGCAATATCTCCAATCACATCAAACACACTAAAAACCAAAATAGTGTCCAGAGGAAATGTCTGATGAAATTGTCATCGCTGCAGATTTAAGTTAAAATGCTGATTTTGTTGTGAATATGAGATAAATTCAAAGTTTAAATGTATCAAAAGGGGATTCAATTCCTCATTGATTTATTTAAAAAATATCATATATAATTTCAACAAGAGGACCATGATGGTCCTGAATCGCTCACCTATCCCCACATGACCCAGTGTTGGACTGAGTATGACGTCGTTATTTCTATTATTTCACAAAGTGACCTAGTTTTTGAGCATATGTGACCTAGATATCATCAAGATAAAAAATTCTGACCAATTTTCATGAAGATCCATTGAAAAATATGACCTCTAGAGAGGTCACAAGATTTTTCTATTATTTGACCTAATGACCTAGTTTTTGAAGGCACATGACCCACTTTTAAACTTGACTTAGATATCATCAAGATGAACATTCTCACTAATTTTCATGAAGATCTCATGAAAAATATGGCCTCTAGAGAGGTCACAAGGTTTTTCTATTTTTCGACCTACTGACCTAGTTTTTGACCGCACATGACCCAGTTACGAACTTGACCTAGATATCATCAAGCTGAACATTCTCACCAATTTTCATGAAGATCCATTGAGAAATATGGCCTCTAGAGACATCACAAGGTTTTTCTATTTTTAGACCTACTGACCTAGTTTTTGATTGCACATGATCCAGTTTCAAACTTGACCTAGATATCATCAAGATGAACATTCTGACCAATTTTCATGAAGATCTCTTGAAAAATATGGCCTCTAGAGAAGTCACAAGGTTTTTCTATTTTTAGATCTACTGACCTAGTTATTGACAGCACGTGAATAAATTTCGAACCTGACCTAGATATCATCAAGGTGAACATTCTGACCAATTTTCATAAAGATCCCATGAAAAATATGGCCTCTAGAGAGGTCACAAAGTTTTTCTATTTTCAGACCTACTGACCTAGTTTTTGACCGCACGTGACCCAGTTTCAAACTTGACCCAGATATCATCAAGGTGAACATTCTGACCAATTTTCATGAAGATCCATTGAGAAATATGGCCTCTAGAGAGGTCACAAGGTTTTTCTATTTTTAGACCTACTGACCTAGTTTTTGACCCCATGTCAGTGTTCGAAATTCACGGTAGTCCGACAGCCCGTGGCTACCAAATTTCAGCTCGGGCTACCGATTTTCCACAGGTACAAGCCCGACTGGGCTACCGAATTTTCCTCATTTGTTTAAAAAAAACATTCTAATTAAACGAGTACTGCATCGTGATTTTCCAGACTGAGAAACGCTTATGGAATTATTGGTTTTTGCACTCTTACTTGTTGACAATCAAACACAGTGCCAAAGACGTAACCGCAGCTCTAATTGGCTGAATACAATCACCTCTAGCGTAACGGATAATTTGATTAGCTTTCACACTTCTCGCGAAAATCTCACAAGTCCCTGCAGTAGGCAGAGCTTAAATTATGCTATCAGCGTGTGTGTAAATGTGTATTCAGCACTCGGTATTACATCTTACAAATTGTCAACAGTCCGAGTTGCAGTAATTGGCGAGTGCGGATCCTAAAAAATCGGGCATAACAGTTTATATTTCGTTTTGGCAAGGAGTGTCATGTCCGATGCTTTTGGACTCTGACGATGCTGATCTGGACTGGAGTATTTCGAGTTAAAATTTTTCAAAAACATGGCAAACATATACTGTATGTCTTTTTTATTACTTCAAACATGCATAGAGATGTTTGTAAAACAATATGTTATATGGTGCAAAAATTATGTATTTTAAGGTGTTAAAAGTTCGGGCTAGTGAAATTGGTGTCGGGCTTGGAAAATTTTTAATCTGGTAGCCCCAACGGGCTATTGGATTCAAATCTGAATTTCGTACACTGCCATGTGACCCAGTTTCAAACTTGACTTAGATATCATCAAGATGAACATTCTGACCAATTTTCATGAATATCTCATGAAAAATATGGCTTCTAAAGAGGTCACAAGGTTTTTCTATTTTTTAGATCTACTGACCTAGTTTTTGACCCAACGTGACCCAGTTTCGAACTTGACCTAGATATCATCAAGATGAACATTCTGACCAATTTTTATGAAGATCCATTGAGAAATATGGCCTCTAGAGAGGTCATAAGGTTTTTCTATTTTTAGACCTACTGACCTAGTTTTTGACCCCACGTGACCCAGTTTCGAATTCGACCTAGATATCATCAAGATGAACATTCTGACCAATTTTCATGAAGATCTCATGAAAAATATGGCCTCTAGAGAAGTCACAAGGTTTTTCTATTTTCAGATCTACTGACCTAATTTTTGATCCCACGTGACCAAGTTTCGAACTTGACCTAGATATCATCAAGGTGAACATTCTGACCAATTTTCATGAAGATCCATTGAGAAATATGGCCTCTAGAGAGGTCACAAGGTTTTTCTATTTTTAGACCTACTGACCTAGTTTTTGACCGCATGTAACCCAGTTTCGAACTTGACCTAGATATCATCAAGGTGAACATTCACACCAATTTTCATGAAGATCTCATGAAAAATATGGCCTCTAGAGAGGTCACAAGGTTTTTCTATTTTTAGATCTACTGACCTAGTTTTTGACCCCACGTGACCCAGTTTCGAACTTGACCTAGATATCATCAAGATGAACATTCTGACCAACTTTCATAAAGATCCCATGAAAAATGTGACCTCTAGAGTGGTCACAAGCAAAAGTTTACGCACGCACGCACGACGGACGCCACGCGATCACAAAAGCTCACCTTGTCACTTAGTGACAGATGAGCTAAAAATTCTGACCAATTTTCATGAAGATCCATTGAAAAATATGGCCTCTAGAGAGGTCACAAGGTTTTTTTATTATTTGACCTACTGACCTAGTTATTGACTGCACATGAACCAGTTTCGAATTTGACCTAGATATCATCAAGGTGAACATTCTGACCAATTTTCATGAAGATCCATTTGAAAGTATGGCCTCTAGAGAGGTTACAAGGATTTTCTGTTTTTTGACCTACTGACCAAGTTTTTGACCGCAGTTGACCCAGTTTCAAACTTGACCTAGACATCATCAAGATAAACATTCAGACCAACTTTCATACAGATCCCATGAAAAATATGGCCTCTAGAGAGGTCACAAGGTTTTTTTTATTATTTGACCTACTGACCTAGTTATTGACCGCACGTGACCCAATTTCAAACTTGACCTAGATATCATCAAGCTGAACATTCTCACCAATTTTCATGAAGATCCATTTGAAAGAATGGCCTCTAGAGAGGTCACAAGGTTTTTCTATTTTTAGAACTACTGACCTAGATTTTGACCACAGTTGACCCAGTTTCGAACTTGATCTAGATATCAACAAGATGAATATTCAGACCAACTTTCATACAGATCCCATGAAAAATACAGCCTCTAGAGAGGTCACAAGGTTTTTTTATTATTTGACCTACTGACCTAGTTATTGACCGCTAGTGTCCCAGTTTCGAACCTGACCTAGATATCATCAAGTTGAACATTCTGACCAATTTTCATGAAGATCCATTCAAAAGTATGGTCTCTAGAGAGGTCACAAGGTTTTTCTATTTTTAGACCTACTGACCTAGTTTTTGACCACACGTGACCCAGTTTCAAACTCGACCTAGATATCATCAAGATGAACATCCAGACCAATTTTCATACAGATACCATGAAAAATATGGCCTCTAGAGAGGTCACAAGGTTTTTCTATTTTTTGACCTACTGACCTAGTTTTTGACGGCACGTGACCCAGTTTCAAACTTGACCTAGATATCATCAAGGTGAAGATTCTGACCAATTTTCATGAAGATCTTCTGAAAAATATGGCCTCTAGAGAGGTCACAAGGTTTTTCTATTTTTAGACCTACTGACCTAGTTTTTGACCACACGTGACCCAGTTTCGAACTTGACCTAGATATCATCAAGGTGAACATTCTGACCAATTTTCATAAAGACCCCATGAAAAATGTGACCTCTAGAGTGGTCACAAGCAAAAGTTTACGGACGGACGGACGCACGGACGACGGACGCTGCGCGATCACAAAAGCTCACCTTGTCACTTTGTGACAGGTGAGCTAAAAATTATGAATTTTCTGGTGATTTAAACCTATGTAAATTTACTGCACACAATTCAAGTTTAACATGCAAAAACACGTCTTCAGGGCAATAGGAGAAATCGCCGCAACGTCACGCATTAACACCTGTTTATCTGGTGGTGGGCTAAACAAATGTTTTTACATCGTTTGTGTATGGGATCCGAATTTTTAATAACTTTCTCGTTAATTTATGGATTTTAAAAATTCGAAAAGTTTTGAAATGCTTACAATTTTCATATTTAAATATCTTTTTAAAATGAAAAACCATTTTAAATGACATATGATTTAGTAGCGGCGTAACGATGCTCCAAACTTTTAGAAAAACACTCTAAAGTCAACTGTTCATAATTAATTCATTTTATTTCGAAAAATAATTAAAAGTAATCAATAAATTGCTTGTTTTATATCCTTTCTATTGATCAAAAAATTACAGTCAATATTGTGGATGCGACCACGTGTCCTCAGCGACCATTTGTCTTTAACGACCACTTTGAATTCCCCCCGAACAATTTTACTATTAAAATATTTGTGCTAAACGACTTTTGTCTAACGCGACCAGCGACCGCTGATTTTCGGCAAAATTGACTGATCTTTTTTTGTTAAGCGACCGCTAAAATTTAACTATGTCCATATTAAATCATCTTTACATCAAACACTGCCGCCGATTAATTATGAGAACGTGTTGACACTTAATTCTCGATTGCAAAAGGTGAGAAATGTAAGTAACATCTGATGGGATCCCGCAATCACTGCATAATTATTAGCGAGAGACCGATATGACCAATCAAATTCGTCGTTGTTTTTAAGATCCGCCCATTTTTTCTAAAAATATTTTGACCTTGATAAATATGGAAACTCGCATATCGTGTTATACATGTTTTTGTACTCAATATTGAAAGCTATCCTATGTGTAATTGATTGATCTTGAATATGTCTAAACGGAAAGTGTTAACGTTGGATGATAGAGCTCGTGTGTTGGAATTAAGTAAGAACAAAAGTGCTCGTAAAATAGCTGAAGAAATGGGCGTAGGAAAAACCCAGATCCAAAATATTCTGAAACGGAAAGCGGAAGTGTTAGAGGATATTGAAAACAATGTTTCAGGTGACCGTAAACGTGCGAGGAGAGTAACTGTTCACGAGGATGTTAACAATTTGGTATATGAGTGGTTTAAGGACGTGACTGCTAGGAGATTGCCCGTGTCTGGGCCTATCTTGTGCACTCAAGCTCTTAAGTTCGCGAGTGATCTTGGGGACATTAACTTTAAGGCATCGACGGGATGGCTTGCTTCGTTCTTGAAACGTAATAACATTGTGTTAGGGACAATGTCTGGGGAGAGGGGAGATGTCAATAAAGACACGGTAACTGACTGGAAATCAAAACTCCCAACAGTGTGTGATGGATATGATCCGAAGGACATATTCAATATGGATGAGACTGGTTTGTTCTTCCGAGACACAACAAGGAAATCGTATCATTTCAAAGGTAAGAAAAAAAAAACACTCACCAATCGTTTAGGAAATACAATGTTTTATCTGCAAATTTATGCATTTATCGAAATAATATCATTTAAAATAATATCTTGACATAGATACGAAAATGTACGAGGTCACTGCTTCTCTGACGTACCTTGTGGGCGAATAAACGTAAAAAATTCATTTTATTGAGCATGTCAATAGAATGTTGTAAACATTCTTTCTACTGTATTTTCTGATAAAAAAAATGTTCAGTCTGGTAAATATTTAGGCCTTGCCTGTCCAAATGTCATGCCAGTCTCACCTACACTTGAGATGTCTAGTTGCCATTAATATTTTTAACCTCATTCATATTTTTAATCTCACAATTCTTCTTGTAGACTAAAGCTATTTTTTCATTTTATAGATTCAGAACTGGTTGGTGGAAAACGCTCTAAGGAACGCATTACTGTTTCGCTGTGTGCTTCTATGACCGGGGAGAAGCTCAAACCACTAGTGATTGGTAAAGCTGCACGTCCGAGATGCTTCAGCAAAATAGATCCGGAAAAACTACCTGTGACCTACAGAAACAACAAAAAAGCGTGGATGACCGGTGAACTCATGACAGAATGGCTAAGGACGGTTGACAAACAAATGAAGAAACAACGCAGGAACATCTTGTTATTCTTGGACAACGCGCCTGCACATCCGGACTTGAAACTTAACAATGTTAAACTTGTCTTCTTGCCACCTAATACAACTGCTCTTTCGCAGCCAATGGACCAGGGTATCATTCAGGCTCTTAAGTTGAAGTTCAGGAATCGTCAGCTCTCGTACATTGTGTCACAAATGGAACGTACGGATAAAGTTGGTTCACAAGTGTTAAAGGAAATTTCCATTCTAGATGCTATTTACTGGATTAACGGTTCGTGGAAGGAGGTGACTCCAACCACAATTCAGAAGTGTTTCGCAAAGTGTGGATTTGATCAGATAAGTGAAAGTGATCTTGTTGTTAATGAATGTGATAGTGATGATGATAGTGATGATGATGATGATGAAGTGCCCTTAGCTGTCTTAAGAATGTCTCATGAGTTGTTCGGGTGTGAATACCACGAATTGGTAGATTTAGATAAATCTGTTCCGACGTGCGACGAGAATAATTCCATTGTTGACTGGGATAAGAATGCAGGTGATATCTTAATTGAACTGCAGTCAAGCAAAGATGTTTGTGATAATGATGAGTGTGATGATGGTGTTGACTCAGACAGACCTGAAACTGTGATCACAATGTCTGAGGCTAGTGATATGCTTGATAAACTGAAAATGTTTGCTCTCAGTAAAGGACAGGATAAGTGGCTTGATAACATTATGGATTTGCAAGACATGTTTGTAAGTTGCCGTGCAGAGACTCAATGTAAGCAGACTAGAATTCATGAGTTTTTTGAAAGAAAATAAAAACTTGGAACTGACATAACTAACAGGCAATTGCAAGTTTGAAATTCAACTTCATATGACATGAAAACTGTTGTGTAATGTAATGAAATCATTTTAGATAGAAAATGGTGAAATTCAGTTGATTTTATCACACACTTTATTTATAATTACACTTCAAAGTTTTATTGATGTATGTAATAATGTAATGTAATGAAATCATTTTAGATAGAAAATGGTGAAATTCAGTTGATTTTATCACACACTTTATTACACTTCAAAGTTTTATTGATGTATGTAATTATGTCATGCATATGTTAATATTTCTTTTGAAACACTTGCATAAAATGAAGAAAATTTTAAACTATTAAACTGATATTAATAACATGTTTTTTATCTGCATCCTTACCCAATGTGTCTCTTACATACACCACGTGAAAACCGAGTGACAACTTAAGTCCAATATATTATGCCCAATTTCCGTACTTTGTCTTAAGAGACCGTTGTCTTAAGAGACCACTTTTTGCCTGTCCCTTGGGTGGTCTCTTAACACAAGATTGACTGTATTGATATCATTTGTGTAATAAGAAAGTTTAAGCCATTAGAAAAATATCACTGTTGACAAAAAAAAACATGGACGCTAGGCGTCTGCCCACCCGACCTTTGTCTTATCAGTTCTAAAAATACAACAGATTTGTATACAAACACGATCTCTCTTATATGCGCAAGCAATTAAGCCAATAACTTTACATGAGGGAGTACTGTGATTTATCCTCCATTACTTTTGTCCATAGAAGTTGATGGTTAGATTGCCCGTCACAAAAATATAAAAGGTCCCAGAAAAGTCACAAATTAGCTATATATCTTAATCTAGCTATATATAGCTAGAAGTAGCTATAAAACCAATACCAATAAGGCAAAATATGTCATAATAAGATGCAAAATGGTCATAATCACGTCCAAAAGGTTTGTAAGATGAAAAACATTAACACAAAACCAAGATAAGATCTTTGTAGTCACATTTTCAATAACTGCAGCAGTATTTTGCGATAAATCATCACTGAATTTTTCACATGTGTTAATCATCTTGTATATGACAAATTCATAAATGACTAATCGCAGAAATTCGCAACATGTGTTGAAACTGAATCTGCATAGATCTCCATTCTTTGTGATTGTCTTATGTCTCATAAACCATTTGAATGGGATAATAACTATTTTATATTTGATATTCACATATTTTGCCTTACTGGTATTGGTTTTATAGCTACTTCTAGCTATATATAGCTAGATTTAGCTATAGCTAATTTGTGACTTTTCTGGGACCTGTGTAACACAATTAAAACTGTTAAACTGTCAAATTATTTTTGACCAACAGAGCCGCAGACAGTAACTTGAACACTCCCCCATCCTCCTACCAACCAATGTCCTTCAGACCAGAGCCAATAAAACGAACAGCACACCTGGCAGGCAACAACAATAAATAACTTATGTCAATGAAATTACCCTTCTGTGACACTGAATCCGACACCAGTTTCGTTTTGTTTGGAGATTTCTTGGGTGCAAGCACATCGCCTGAACTCCGATCACATTCTTTCGGAGTGGAACCTTTGGCGAAGTATGAAAACAGAGTGTTCTTTTGCTTTGCGGGGGTTGCTTTGGGTCCCATTTTATGTTTTATTTACACTTTTGCGACATGCATGGAAATTATCCCGCGAAATGTCCGGTGTGTATCATGAGAACTTAATCACCGTGACAAAAGTGAAATTCAAGGGTCGTCTAAAATGTACGTATCTACAGGGTAGGGATAGAGTGCGAAATGGACTCCATTTCGCAAAATGGACTTTACGTCTACGAAATGGACTTTTATTTTCTTAACTGTGACTTTAATGAAAAAGTTATAGTGTATTTTCTTCCATAGACATGATAGATAATAGGTAAAACTAAATATTGATCACCTTTGAAAAATCATTTTTCTAATTTATAACCAAAATATTGCAATTTATCAAGACCGCGTCCTCCGCAAATTCTACAAAATGGACTTTTATTTTCTTAATTATGGGTTTAATTTTGATGAAATATATATTTTTATAAAACGATATGATAGATTAGAGGTAATACTAAATGTTGGTCACTTTTGATAATATATTTTTCTAATTTTTAACCAAAATATTACAATTTATTAAGACCACGTAGTCCGAAATGGACATTTTCGTGCCAAAATTCAACGAAATGGACTTTTATTTTCTTAATTGTGGGTTTAATCTTTAAGATTTTTGTATTTTCATAAGAAGATATGATAGGTTAAAGGTAAAACTAAATATTGGTCACCTTTGATAAATTATTTTTCTAACTTATAACCAAAATATTACAAGTTATTAAGGCCGCGTCCTCCGAAATGGACATTTTTGCGCCAAACTTCTACGAAATGGACTTTTATTTTTTTAATTGTGGGTTTAATTTCTATGATTTTTATATTTTCATAAAAGGATAAGATAGGTAGAAGGTAATACTAAATATTGGTCACCTTTGATAAATTATTTTTCTGATTTATAACCAAAATATTACAAGTTATTAAGACAGTGTCCTCCGAAATGGACATTTTCGCGCCAAACTTCTACTTTTATTTTCTTAATTGTGATGTAATAGGAGAGATCGCCGTGACGTCACGCGTTAACATCTGTTTATCTGGTGGTTGGCAAAACAAATGATTTTAACACCGTTTGCGTATTGAATCAGAATTTTTAATTTTTAATAACTTTTTTGCTCATTTATGGATTTTCAAAATTCAAAAAGATTTGAAATACTAACAATCTTCATATTTTTGTATCCAAATATCTTTTTTCAATGAATAACCGTTTTAAATGACATATAATTTTAAAAGCGGCGTAGTGATTTTCACAACCTTTAGAAAAACAGTGTAAGTTAAGCGTTTCATAATTAATCCATTTTATTTCGAAATAACAATTAAAAGTAATAAATAAATTGCTTGTTTTATAACCTTTCCATTGATCAAAAAATTATTTATGTTATTTGTGTTTTAAGAAAGTTTAGACCGTTAGAAAAACATCACTGTTTACAAAAAACATGGACGGTCGGCTTCTGCCCACCCGATCATTGTCTTATCAGTTCTAAAAATAGAATTTGTATACAAACACGATCTCTCCTATTATCAATGTTATCAGTATTTCCATAAGAAGATATGACAGGTAAGATTAAATGTTAGTCACTTTTGATAAAATATTTTTCTGATTTATAACCAAAATATTATACTTAAGACCGCGCTAAAGTTCTGTGAAAAAAATTACGAAACGGACAATTATTTTCTTAACTCTGGTTTTAATTTCAATGATATTTAAGTTTTACTTGCCATTGGATAAAAAAAAAATTCGAGGGAGGCGCTTCTTAAACAGTGGTCATTTTAATTTGTTAGTGGGCGGGATTGAGTAAAGCCTTGAAAATTAATCCGTCATATCTTTTAATAATAAACGTGTTAGGAGAATTGAATGGTACTGCATGTGAATATCGAATATTTCTTGTATAGATTTTTTATCACAACTCGGAGGAATCTTATAAGTAAAATTATATTCCATACATCTACAAATTGATAACGTGTAATATTTAAGGACGATATATTTTGTAAACACATATCTCGAACGACAGTGCTAAATTACATATAATATTAACGTAACTAATAGGTAAAAAGGAACATTGTCTGTACTATTTGAATGTGTGTTCTTACTTTTTTTTCTCAACTATATATTGAGGAAATATATGATGTCGGTTACTAGGGTGATCAGTATAAGCTTCCGTGATACGGGGCGTACTTGAGGGCTTTAATAAAAATAAAATTTGTAGGGAAAATTAACCATTTTTCGCGTGAATACCCCTGGATTTAATGTGCCATGTCTTACAGCTCAAAGGATTGTCATTCAAAGACTAGATTAATGAATAAGTCCGTCCGCTTTGCTCAGTAGGGAGAGCGTTTGTCTAAACCCAAACAAACAAAGAATAATGAATAACACTTGTTGACAAATACGAAATAAGAATGCACTTCTAAAAACAATAAATTAATCAACATGATAATTTTAATGGAAGCGATCAGATTATTTTTTTTTCTCTTTTATATGTACAACAAAATAAAGAAATATATCATAGATATTCACTTGTTTGTTATTAATGGCACGTATAACAGGCGGACTATTTTTACTAATTCTTAGCAATGAAAATTGAAAAGTGTTTGTAACTGGACGAAGACTATTTTGATTATAAATTCTATATATTTAACATACTAAACTCAATGTCTTCCGTGGCAGCGGGAAAGTTTTTTACGGCTAGCATTTTTATGATTGTTCATCTTCTGTTATGATTTTATTTAATTGGCATTTCTCAATTTTATAATTGTTGTTATTAAACTTACCTTTGACTGTTTTGATGTCGGAGTGAACAGACATCCATGCCGCTCTAATCAACGATAATTAGTAAGGTGACAATAGTAAAGATACACATGTGGTCATGCAAGAGGCACTAATAATATACACGTGCATGCACTGATTAGTAAGGTGTGATAATCCAATCATCGGGCAATTAACGCGAGAAAGGAAAAAGAAAAAGAAATAACTGCAGCAATTCAAATTAATAGTAGTTTTTATAATTACAATTAAATAAACTCTTTATGACTTGGAAAAACACCGTCGATAAATTTTGAAAGTATTTCTTTGTAACTTATAAGGGACATATCTATATCATAAAAAATAAAGTCATCATTTAAACTATCTAAACTGTTCCGTATAAAATATCATTGAAATTAAAACCACAAGAACACTATAATTCGTACAATATTTTGTAAAATAATTGTCCGTTTCATATGGTGTTATTGATATATGTGGGCTTTACAATATGAGAAGATAATCTGTGTTTTATTAAGGTAAAACCGATATATACTTGAAATTAAAACCAAACTTTACATTAAAAATATATTTTTGGCACACATTGCGTGATTCAAAAATAATCAACGTATAGGTTTATCTTTTATGTTTCATATCTATTTCATGAATTACCAATATAATTGCAATTTAAGACACAATGAAGAATATATAAGTCCATTTCGTAGAAGTGTGGCAGGAAATGTCCATTTCGCGAGGAGTGGTCGCAATAAATAGTAATATTCCATTGAAAAATTAGATCGACATATTATTAACAGAGCCAAACATGTACCTTAAACTCCAGTCTATCATATCTGTTAAAGATAATACCGATATCATCAACATTAAAGTAACAGTAAAGAAAATACAAGTCCATTTCGTACAAGTTTGGCACGAAAATGTCCATTTCGTTAGACACGGTCTTACTTAATTTTTATTATTTTGGTTATAAATAAGATAAATATATCATTTAAAATGACCAATGTGAAGGTCTGTCTATTATTTGAAAAATATCTTCAAGAAATTTCATATATCCTTGAAATTAATGCCGCAATTAAAAAAAATAAAAGTCCATTTTGTATAAGATTTTGCATGAAAATGTCCATTTCGTAGGACGCGGTCTTGATAAAACGTAAATTTTCTTTTATTAACCTGACCAATATACCATCAAAAATAAACATCACGTAGGTTTAACTCCCCTCTATCATATTCATTTAAGAAAATACAGATATATTTGAAACTAAAGCCGTAATTTAGATAATAAAACTCCATTTCGTAGACGTAAAGTCCATTTCGCGAAATGGAGTCCATTTCGTACTCTATCCCTACCGGTATCTACACGATACTGCCTCAGTGCACGGAATATTTCCTTAGTGGAAAAAAAAAACAACAACAAAAACATATAATGTTACATTAGGCCTACTAACAAGAACATTACTAACAAGAGACTACTTTTAAAAAGTGCATGCCCCCATACTGCTTCATTTTGACTGGAAGTGGTAGGCTAACTCATGAAATGTATAAATATCTGGGTAAATATCCAATCCATCCATGACGGGTTCACACGAAATCTTGATAGACATTAAATAAATGAAGACAATTTAAAAAAAGTAAGAAGGTAAATTAAGGTCAATGTATATTGGACTTCGTTTAAATGTACTTCGATATAATCATTGTGTGCAATTTGCACCTACTTCCTAATGTAGTTTTAGAGTTATGTCCTGAAAAAAAGAACATAATTAAAGAGAAATAACTCAAAAAAGGAAGAAGGGTAGATTTATCGTTCTTCCACAAGACACATCATCATGTCGTGCTTATCATAGCCGCCAAGTCTTTTTGAAATCCTCCCATGAATAACAACGTTACAGACCTGACACGAAATCGGGATGAATGGGCGGAGAGACACTGCAATTACAATATGCCGCCCTCAGGAGGGGTGCCACCGTGGGGGTGCATAGAAAGTAGTTAAACTCCCTTCACCACCCAATCTTTTTGCAGTATCACTCGGTCATACATCACTTATCCAGACAATACGTCTATTCAAAGTGTACAAGTAAAGGACTTTTGTAAAACCTCGATTATTTAGAAGACCGTAACTCGTTAGTTTGTGGTCAACGTTCACTTCATACAGGTCGTTTACTTCATACAGGTACACTTCTGTATGTTTGAACTAAACCTAAATGAAAGCGGCGTAATCTGCAAAAACTTTTAATCTTATCATGGAAAATATATTGATTTGTAAAATTCAAAAGAGTTAGTATTCCTCAACAAGGCAAGGCCGAGTACATGTGTGTGTCTTCACAATTACACAAGTTTATGAAAACTAAGCTGTCAGTTTGTGATAGACCCCTTTAAAATTGTACGAGTTAACTGAATACTGGTAAGCCATTCATTTTATCTATCTATTCATACTGCAGCACTCCTCTTTACGAGTATTATGTGCAGCTGCGCGCCTGTACAAGAAATTTAAAAGACGAATGGATAGGAGGATAAAAGTAATACACGATGTGTATTGCAAGCATGAATACAGTTGATAGTGTTAAAAACAAGAAGGATTTACAAATAAAAGCAGTTTAAAAACAGGTCTATCATGTTAAGCATTGTGTGCAAGTTTGGTCACACCCTGCTTAAACTGGTTCAGGGTGGGGGTTTGCACAAGTTGTACTGGAAGGGAATTCCAAAGCACTATGGAGGGAGTGGTACAGCAACCAAACCATTCACTATTTTGTAGAACATAAGGAGGAGTGAATCAGATCTCCTATCTTCAAGGGTACGCCATCTCAGCTGACATAGCATGTTTGTGACACTGCTGTAAGGGGAGTAGTCACGATTAACCCATCGCGTTGGCCTCCGCTGAATCATTTCGATCTGGGGGTGTTTTGTTGGGTATAAGGGTTCCAAACACAGCTAGCATATTCCAGCTGTGGCCTGACTAGGGCTTTATAAGCTACTTCTCGAACTTTTAGGTTTTTTGCATGGGATATTTCGCTTGACGGAGTTACGTGTTCGGGTAGCTTTGCATGTGACTAAATTGATGTGTTTATTCCACTTAAGATCTGAGGATATAGTGACCCCAAGGTACTTTGCATCATGAACTGTTTCCAAGACTTGGCCATGGAGTGTGTACTTTGATTTGAAAGGTTTTTTTTGACCTTGTTATGTTCATAACTGTGCATTTTGAGGGGTTAAACTCCATGTCCCACTTACTTTCCCATAGCTGTAACCTATTTAAGTCTTGCTGGAGGATGTTTTCTTGGGCAGGACTATTTACAGTTAAATAGACAGCAATGTCATCGGCGAATAAGCGAACCTGTGAAATCAGATTTTCAGGCAGGTCATTAATATAGAGTAAGGACAGAAGGGGGCCTAGGACGGAGCCCTGTGGGACTTCGGGCGTTACTGGAGTTTCCTCTGATGTTTCACCATTCACAAGGACAGATTGGCGCCTGCCAATCAAGAAAGACTTGACCCATTGCAACGTGGTGCCCTAAACACCATGTTGATGAAGTTTCTATAGAAGTTTCAGATGGTTAACCTTGTCAAATGCTTTAGAGAAGTCCAGAAGGATTAAGTCCGTCTGGTGGCCTTGAATTAAGTTTCGAGATAGATCTTCTACAAGTTCGAGTAACTGAGTTTCGCATGACCTTTTCTCTCTGAACCCATGCTGTAGGTCATAGAGGACATTGTTAACCTGGAAGTGCTTGGTAATATTAGAGGCTATGAGGTGTTTCAGTAACTTACAGAGAATACAAGTTAGGGAAATAGGCCGGTAATTTGCATGATTGCTTTTGTCGCATTTCTTTTAAACAGAGGAGTGACATTGGCTTTGGACCAGTCAGCTGGGATAGTGCCCGTGTCAAGGGACCTTTGAAAGAGCTTAGTGACTAGTGGTGAGATTTGTTCATTAAGATTTTTAAGAAGGATAGGCTTTAGACCATCGCGACCACATGCTTTATCTATTTTGAGGGACGAAAGAAGTTTCTGAACACCATTTATGCCTATAGTGACCTTTGGCATTTAATATTTTGGCTGGTAATCAGTTGGTATGGAGAGTACATTTTACAGAGTTGGCCCAATTTAAGTGGTGACACTGAGGTGAACACAGATTGGATTTGACGATTGAGGATATTGGCCTTCTTTTTATCATCCGTATAAAGTTGACCTTTTTCCAGAAGAGGGGAAATGCCTTGGGAGTCTTGCTTGGCATTTTTGGCAAGAGAGAAAAGTTCCTTACGAGAGAAGTTTTGAATGCAAAATTTACAGCGAGCAATAACACCTAAACCAAGCAAGGTACATGTTTGTACTTCAAAAATAAACAAGTTCATCTCGTACACTGACACATTTTTGAATGTTGGGAAATACCCTGTGAGAAATGTTAGAAGTTTTCAGGATGGACTGAAAAGATAGGTGGAAGAACAAGCTAACCGCAAAAATCCTTGTTATCCGTGCTCCAAAGTATACAGACAATAAATACCGTTGCCTAAATAGTGCAAAAAAAGACAAGAATAATGGCGTACTCAAATAGTTATCTTTTTTGTTGTTGTTGTTTCAGTAGAGCTATTTCATTTTACTCGACATTAAGGTAGCAATTTGCTGCGTTGAATGCAACAGCAAACTTGGCCGTATCAACTACATTAATTTTGTAATGCCCCTCTCCAAAGAACATTCCGTGATTTTCCGTAAGTTACGGAAAACCGCGATTAACTGAAGTAGGTCAATACTTGTTTGTAAACAAACTAAAAGGTTGGAGAAATAGTCTATTAACCTAACGACTCCAGTTGGAGGAAATGGAGGAAATAGACGAAAATTCGAAGGTAATTAAGATTCATAAAATATATGTAATTTTGTCACAATTTGTAGGGGAATATTTTGAGTTGCAAGTGAACAATTGGTATTATAAATCATTTAATGCATATACAGTACATGTACACTAGTTGTAAATTGCAATACACTGTTGATACACAACTGTAACCTAGGGCGGTTTGTTACATACCATTAAGGATTAGTGCAAATTTGACAATAAACAAATTTTATGGCAAGCACATGTCAAAGCAGCTTTGTGGACTGAGAAAAAAACGTACATTAGAAATAAATGATCAGTTTTGGCTGTTCTTCAGATTCTGGCATCATGCCAATGTACACCACTCAATGTACATGTATGACTGATAAGCTGCTATCAATATTATATTATTCAACAGATGAAAGTTTTCAAGGTCTCAGCTCAGTCAAATGTATAAATAAATGTATTAATACACATAAAAGACATATATGATTTTTATAATATGAATGAAAATAGCTATAAAATGATTACAAAATTCTTTGATTCATAATGATTTAATAGATTTTTTTTTCTTAGTCAACATTCTACAGTATTTGGATGGTCTTGTAGTCAATGTGTTTCTGTGTAGTGCCATTTTACTATTTTGGTAATATCATGTAGTCTTTTTATACGCCCGTTTGAAAAACGGGACGTATTATGGGAACGCCCCTGGCGGGCGGATGGACGGTTGGGCAGGCGGCGTCCACAGACCTTGTCTGGAGCATATCTTCTACATGCATGGAGGGATTTTGATGAAACTTGGCACAGTTGTTCACCATCATGAGACGGAGTGTCATGCGCAAGAACCAGGTCCCTAGGTCTAAGGTCAAGGTCACACTTAGAGGTCAAAGGTCAAATTCAAGAATGACTTTGTCCGGAGCATATCTTCTTCATGTATGGAGGGATTTTGATGAAAGTTGGCACAATTGTTCATCATCATGAGACGGAGTGTCATGCGCAAAAACCAGGTCCCTAGGTCTAAGGTCAAGGTCACACTTAGAGGTCAAAGGATACAAGAATGAAAAATTCAAGAATGACTTTGTCCGGAGCATATCTTCTTCATGCATGGAATGATTTTGATGTAGCTTGGCACAGTTGTTCACCATAATGAGAGGGAGTGTCGTGCGCAAGAACCAGGTTCCTAGGTCTAAGGTCAAGGTCACACTTAGAGGTCAAAGGATACAAGAATGAAAACTTTGTCCGGAGCATATCTTCTTCATGCATGAAAGGACTTTGATGTAGCTTGGCAAAATTGTTCACCATCATGAGACGGAGTGTCATGCGCAAGAACCAGGTCCCTAGGGGTAAGGTCAAGGTCACACTTAGAGGTCAAAGGATACAAGAATGAAAACTTTGTCCGGAGCATTTCTTCTTCATGCATTGAGGATTTTGATACAACTTGGCACAAATGTTCACAGCATGAGACGGAGTGTCATGCGCAAGAACCAGGTCCCTTGGTCTAAGGTCAAGGTCACACTTAAAGGTCAAAGGTCAGATACAAGAATGACTTTGTCTGGAGCATTTCTTCTTCATGCATGTAGGGATTTTGATGCAACTTGGCACAATTGTACACCATCATGAGACGGAGTGTCATGCACTGGTCCCTTCTTTAAAATTACTTCCCTTTGCTGTTACTATAAATAGCTTATATTGTAACTTTTTCATTACAAGTCGTAGGGAAAAATCGAGACCACTTTTCTGTAGTACAACATGCATGTTACATCCAATTCTGAGGTGTATTTTGAGCGATCTCTACCTGGTAAGGATTTTTGTGTGGACTTGTAATTTTTTATTTTTTTTTCTCTTTAAAGATTAACTTCCCTTAGTTGTTACTATAAATAACTTACGTTGTAACTTTTTTATAATTGACCGTAGGGAAAAACCAAGACCACTTTTCTGTGGTACAACATTGATATTACTTTCAAATTTTGGGTGTATTTTAAGGTATCTCTACCTGGTAAGGATTTTTTTTGTGGACTTAGAAAAATAAAAGAATTACAATAATTTCTAAAAAAAACAACATTGTAAACAACTAGAAAATTAAAATTCCATTTGCAAATACAGGTGCTAGTGTAAACAAATTTGCTGTGACGGGCGTATATTGTGACATTCTGCACCCTTGTTTTTATATAATTAATTCATTATTTTTGTAAAATCATTAATTCATTCATTTATGGATATCACAAATTCCTTTAATGATAACATTATAATTAATTCATGAATATTTCAAGTTATTCATTCATTTCGTGATACCATTATACATGTAGGTACCGGTAGTCTATTACATTTAAGCAACATTTTATGACATTTTTCATTTTTTATTCTTTCAAAAGGATAAAAAGGACAGTTACATAGAACAATATCCTGATAAGAAAAGTTATTTTTGTAAACAGTAATGTTTTATAAATTTTATTTAAAAAAAGATAACCCCTACCCCCTTTAAAATGAAAGGATTTAAAAAGTTGGGTATTTCTTTTTATTTCAGTATAATTTCTTGTTTTATTTTTGCATTTGATAGATATATACCAGGTATTGTGATCTTTTAACAATCTGAACAAAACAGCAAGTTTTAAAACTATGTGCACGTTCTTAATTTGGTTGCGCAATCAAGATAAGGCTTAAAAAAAAATTTCTTTGTTTCCTGTAACATGCTCAAAAAATTTTTTTTGGGAATTTTTTTTTATTAAGGGAGACTTTTCGGAAATTATTTTTTTGTCAAAAAATGATTACAAATAAGGGGGTTATGCCTTTAGAGCATCACTAAGTTGATTTCTAACATCACTGGGCATATTTAGCATAAAAAGTGCAGTTTTGCATCTTTTTGTTAAAAAGTTGAAAAAAATATTCTCCAAGGCCATAAAAACATTTAGGGTCGGGCCGAAAATTTAGGGTAGGTCGGGATACCGGAAACAAAGAATTTTTTTTTACGCCTAAGCAAACTTGACGAAATAATAATTTTTCAAACTTTTCCATCGTATTTGGTCCACTGAAATTGTAAATGTAAGCCATGGTCATTCCTTGACAAAACTGTCAAGTTGATTTGCAAGAATTGCATGGCTTCGTTTTAATAGAAATAAATGAAAAACTTTACCTACCGATTTACAGCTGGGTTACATTTCCAGCTGGGTTACATTTCCAGCGGGCGTCATGATAGCAGGTTATCCAGTGTGATATAGGTAGCAGAGATTGGTATCTTTCAAGCAGTAGCTTTTTCAACTTTTTTTTCTACCCTGTGAAATTCTGTGGATTTCAACATTAAAAAAAAAATTGTGTGTTTGTTGACACATTTCACTACAAAAATGTCAGACTTTCCCAAGGGCATTTTTTTTGGTTATCGTTACATAAGTCACCTAAGCCTACAACAAAGTTTTAGCAGAATTGCTTCCATTTTTTCAAATATTTTACCCAGTCAGCTCAAACAAGACTCAAAAAAAATTCAGAAATTGATACATTCATTATTTTGTTAGACTGAGCAATGTGAGCACTGATGCAGTTATTAAACTGTTTGTAGTTTTAGTTCCACTGCCTACAAGACAGAAATTTGGAACCTGTGTTTTGCATGTAAGATCATCATAATGAGGTTTCAATCCATTCCAACCCAACATACATACAAAAACTCATGTCAAAAATGGAGAAAAACACTGTAAAAATGTTCATTTGAGTAGAGTTATGAAACCTGCACATTCCATGTCAGATCAGTGTAACAGCTAGTGAAAAAAGTGCGTGTTTTAAAAATAGTCTGATCAAATGTAACCAAGTTGCTCACTAAAAGTAAATGTACATAATAAACTACATTTACCTTTAGTGAGCAACTTGATTACATTTTATCAGGAGTCTGATGACCCGCTGGCACAGCAGTGTATATTAACTAATTTCTATGCATTTTAAGTCTGCATACAATGTATACATGTATGTAATATTGGCATAAAACTGCATCTTTTCTCTTTTACAGTTTCCACCAATAATAGAGTTGAATGTTGGAGGGAGGTTTTTCACTACCACACATTTAACGTTAACCAAATGTCCCGACAACATGTTGTCTGCAATGTTTAGTGGAAAGTACTCAGTTATCAAAGACAAAGATGGAAGATTTTTTATCGACGCAGATGGGGAAAATTTCATCCATATCCTCAACTACCTCAGGTACGGAGATCTTCCTCCACCACAAATTGCCGAGACGGTATACAGAGAAGCGGCATATTTTGGAATCCATGGTCTTGTAAAAGAGCTGGAAAAATTCCCGCAAATCATGGCAAAAATTCAGAGAAACAATTTCCGGAACCAGTTTCCTGGCTATGCCGAGTGCTTAGATTTAATTGTTAAAGCTGCTAGTGTTGAAACTTCGTCCCAAACATCGGAAGTTAAAGTACTTATCTATTCAAAACAAGTTGTCCCTCAAAATGAAAATTTTGATATGAATCATAAATGCACATGCGAAGGGATGAAAGATACCACATATACACCAGATGCCAAGCTGGGGCCTTGGAAAGGAAATAGCACTGAAAAAGATGTTTTGAACTGTTTAATATTTGACCTAGAATCACAGGGGTTCACAGTAACCTCAAGGTTTCATGGGCCATGTACATACGTGTGTGAAAGGATATGCTGCAACAGATCATTTTACAACATCTGTTTTCATTGGTGGAGATCCTGAAGAGCCAAATTCTGTGATAATACATGTAGAGACGTTGCAACTTCATACTTGTATATGTGTATAGACATGTGAGTTGTTAATACTTTTAAGACAGAATAAAAAGCATGATTGTGGTAAGCATTATGGGTGATGACGTAAATGTTTTTGTTGCAACCAAGAGAGAGCGCTACTATATTTTATCTTCTGTTTAAGATGAAGCCAAGGGCATACAAGAATTGAAATAATGTATAGCAAACTTGTGTTTTTCTTAAATTAATACACTCAAAATCGGTTATACGCCGCTAGAATAATTCACAACGGCTACTGTGGTATGCCATTGTGAAATTATTCCGCGGAGGAGCGGACGTATAACCTCTCGTTTATTAATAATGATGAAACATAATTTTTCTATACATTATTTCTTAATTCCATAAATTTACTTTAGTTGCTTGTTGCTGGTAAATCTGCATTTTTAATAGTTTTACAAAACCATCAGTTGAATGTACATGACTTCCTTATATTATGTTAATAACTTGAAAAGGTCTAAGGTATCAAAAATACCTCAGATGTTTTTTGAATGAATAAGGAAATCCTACTAGATATTATCTAGTACCCATACATGTATGGAATCACAACTTTCCAGTTGAAGAAGAAAATTTCGTTTTAAAGAAAATTTAGTAAAATGAGACCTAAGAAGTAGTTTAGCCTAATACATTTTTGCTGTTTACTTTTTAATGGTTATGTTAAGAATATTTTTAGATTTGCTGCTTTTCTACTTGTTGGTGTTAAATATCAGAGATTAAATGAATGCTAGTAAATCTTAGTCTTTTAAGGGTGTATATGGGAGAATTAGCTAGGACAAAATCATTAAAGAGGATAAATTTAACTTAAAATATTTCCTGGCAGATTTTGCTCAAAATACGTTCAACCGATATAAAACCTATGTTGCATTTGCAAAACTTTGTAATTACATGTACATCTCATTTTGAAATTTCCTGAAAATGTTATAGATATCAAGAAAGACTTAAGGGTATCCAAGAAGTGATATCATTGAACAAATACCTTTCTTATCCTATCTGTACCAAGGTATAAATCACAAGAACTCATTTACAAAATTCAGTATTCGAGATTTAATCCCCCTAGTATATCATTTCAATGTTAATCTAATCATAGCTCTGTTAGGAAGATTTATTGTTAGACATAATGAGCCGCGCCATGGGAAAACCAACATAGTGGCTTGGCGACCAGCATGGATCCAAACCAGTCTGCGCATCCGTGCAGTCTGGTCAGGATCCATGCTGTTCACTTTCAAAGCCTATTGCAATGAAAGAAACCATTAGCAAACAGCATGGATCCTGACCAGACAGCGCGGATGCTGGTCGCAAACCCACTATGTTGGTTTTCTCATGGCACGGCTCATATAGTAAATTGTACTGCTAAGCTATAAGGCAGGACTGTTTGATGCATTCAACTATAATTTATGGTGTTCATGTCCAATTTTGTTTTTATTTGAGGCAAAACTTTATTGTACTCAGCTGTTGAAATTTTCTTAATTCTGTCTGCGCACATATTGTTATACAAACTAGATATATTTTAATCTAGTTCTGGTTCCTTTGATCTCAAAAGATTGATTTTTATGCCCCCAGTGTCAAAGACCAGGGTGGCATATATAGTTTGAACTGTCCATCCATCGGTAATTCTGTACATCCATCAATCACACCTTCTGTTGTACACAACTCCTCTTAGTTTTCTTCCAATTCAAATGAAACTTGGTATACATGATATGAATCAAGTGGAAAATTAATGTGCATATTGTTGGGACTTTTATGCTAGAATACCTTTTTTTGAGTTATGCCCCTTTTGAAATACAACTGCACTGTGCAGCTCCAACTGAAATGAAATATTGTACATTTTGTATACATTGCCAGCATTAAGTGGACATGTTCATATTGTTGGAACTAACCTGTCTAATTAGGATTTTTTGAGTTATGCTCCATTTTTTGACTTAGGCATATTGCCAGTACTTCTGTACTTTGTGTACTCTTAGTTCCTCCAAAAATCAAGTAGCTTTCTGGAAGTTATTTTAAAGTTGATATGCTGAATACATGACACAATTAAGAAGTACATTGTATTCTGTAATTATTCAAGTTTTCCATTAAAAGACACCAAGTAGGATATCTTATAAGTTATTTGTCTGTTCGAAATACTTTAAGCTAATAAAGTTGTGGTGAAAAAGCTCTACTTTATAACTTGTTATGATAAATCATACACAAGGGGAAAAAATGGTTTCTAGCTTTTATCAGGTATCTTGATATACATTGTAATTAACTTCAAACCTAACTCGGGAACATTTTTTTTAACTATCCCAAGACCATATTCATCAATGATTTAAACCTGAAATCAAGACTTATATTGTTTTAAAGGGTCTAATTTCAGACATGTAGAATATTGATGAATACAGGTCCTAGGCATATACATTTTGTATTTTAAATGCAGCTTTTTCTGCAGATTGTTTCATTGTGTTAAAGCAACTTTTTATACATGTAAATATTTTCGAGTCACGATTGTTTTTCTTAGAGTCTATGATAAACAGTTTGTACCTGTGCTAAAGTTTTATACTGTTATAGATTTTATCCCTGATTTTCCTATTTTGCATTTTAAAGTAGTTTTAGTATTGTTAGATTTTAATAGTTGACGTTTTATGTAGATTTAGAATTGAGGAGTTCCAGTCATTGTTACTTGATTTGTTATTGTTTATGATGCAGATAATGTTTCTGACATTCCACTTTATTATTGCTGCACTATTTAGTTTAAAATATGAGCTGCGCCATGAGAAAACCAACATAGTGCATTTGCATCCAGCATGGATCCAGACCAGCCTGCGCATCCGTGCAGTCTGGTCAGGATCCATGCTGTTCGCTTTCAAAGCCTATTGCAATCTGAGAAACCGTTAGCGAACAGCATGGATCCTGACCAGACTGCGCGAATATGCAGGCTGGTCTGGATCCGTACTGGTCGCAAATGCACTATGTTAGTTTTCTCATGGCGCGGCTCATATGATTATTACAGTACATTTTCAATCGACAGCCAGCCATTTGTATTTGAAGTTGGTAACAAAGATATCCTAGAGAAGTTACAATTTATTACCTGTACAGGTTTGTATACACGTAACATTTCATGTGTTATTTCAGTAAATGTCTCGGGCATCATAATTTAGAACTCTGCAAATTATTTTGAGAAGTTCAAGTGTACCTGTACTTATAAAAATACAATTACAAGTTTCAAACATGTAGTCTCACTTGAAGCGAGAAACTCAGTTTAAATCAGACAATTTTCAGCAGATGCTTGCTCCTAGTTATATGGATTTACCGCACATGCATGTATATGTACGGGTATGAAATCATTAACCCCCTATTGTTAAAAGATGGTCCAGCTTCTGCAGTTAAAAATACTGAACAGAATGAAACCAGGTAACAGGGAGGTTGTGATTTCAATACTGGTATATGTATGAATGTCTGAGTATTAATTCCCTAAACATAAAAACAAACTTCTGCTAAAAAAATTCTGATTTACTCTCTACAAGTAAATCTTCATGTTAAAAACTTCAGATTTTGGTTTTACTAGTACTCTTTGAACATTTACAGCTAAACTGTTTGAAAATCATGTTTTGAATTTCCACACCTCAGATGCTTATTGAAATAAAGAACAAAATTCTATATGTGTACATACAATTACATGTATAGAATTATCAGGTGTCCAATAAGAACACTTTAACAACTTAAATTGAGTTTGCAAAACATAGCTTTTAACTTTTACATATACCGGTACCATAGTTCAGAAATCTTGTGTTCAGGTTATTATTTTTTCAAATCTGTATTAAACTTAAATCTAAGAGCAACATAGAAAATTACTATTACAAGAATTTTATTTTACCCAGTATTTTGATACAATAAAAATCATTCTCATAATTCACTTTGTTTTCTTCTTCTTTTTATGTAGTGGTTGATGACTTCCTTTTCTTTTGATTGGTCTGAAAAAGAAGTGAAATAGATCCAGTTAGTACATGATATAGGGGACATATATTACTGAAGGGTCACCATGTCTGTACTGCTGTGGGATTGAACTCTACCAGATGTTCTCATGTGTGGAAACTATGGCCTAGAGACAGTCAATGGTTTTATCAAGTGTCCACAAAATTGAATACTGGAAGTGGAGTGGTACTTGCCGTCTTTCATGATTATTAAAGCTAGAAAACTTACAACTTAAATTATCACTGCCTTTGTAGGCATCAATAAAAGAGGTTACACTATATTAACCCTTACCCTGCTAAATTTTTAAAATGGACGGGTCAATCATTCAATTTAGGCAGTACCATTTATTATTTGAAGGGTTGTTCACTGAAAATTTACTGACTGAATAGCAAACAGTGCAGACCATGATCAGCCTGCACAGATGTGCAGGCTGATCTTGGTCTGCACTGATCGCAAAGGCAGAATTACTTGCTGCCAGCAGGCTAAAGGTTAAAATGAATACAACTATAGGAAACAGTCTGAGCATCTGTATAGTCTTTGAACAAGACCAACAGTTACCTGGGATTTGAACTCTCTGTAAGTGATTTCTTATTTGGACATTCTCTTCTCTTATGGTCCATCGCTCCACAAATATGACAACCTGAAATTATAATCAGTACATGTAGGACAAGCCTGCTGACATTTTCAGTTCAAGGATGTAATACTATATTTGAGCCACACCATGAGAAAACCAACATAGTGCGTTTGCGACCAGCATGGATCCAGACCAGCCGGCGCATCCGCGCAGTCTGGTCAGGATCCATGCTGTTCGCTAACATTTTCTCTAATTGCAATAGGCTTTGAAAGCCAACAGCATGGATCCTGACCAGACTGTGCGGATGCACAGGCTGGTCTGGATCCATGCTGGTCACAAACGCACCATGTTGGTTTTCTCATGGTGCGGCTCATTTATATATAGGAGATAACATTTCGTTCCTTCTACATTCATAACACTGAATTTTTAGACGAAATTCTTCACAGTCAAGTATTTAACACATACCTTCAGTCACAGACTGTCATCATTTGTGTTCCAAAAGATCACTGATGCCAACTTAAATTTAATCATAGACTGTCCTTTCTTGTGTTCTGGGAGATCACATACGTTCACTTACCTTTAGTCAAAGACTGTCCACATTTGTGTTCTGGGAGATCACATACGTTCACTTACCTTTAGTCACAGACTGTCATCATTTGTGTTCCGGGAGATCACATACGTTCACTTACCTTTAGTCACAGACTGTCCACATTAGTGTTCCGGGAGATCACATACGTTCACTTACCTTTAGTCACAGACTGTCCACATTTGTGTTCTGGGAGATCACATACGTTCACTTACCTTTAGTCACAGACTGTCCACATTTGTGTTCTGGGAGATCACATATATTACAGGTTTCACAATGAACACGGGATGGTTTTACACATCTGCTGCATTTATCACAGTGAATATAGGTGTTCCCATCCTAAAGTAAAGAAAAATACCGAAATTCATTAAATGAAATTCACCCAAATAACAGTATCAATGTAGAGGTCATTGGTTTGAATTCTTCTGACACTCTACCATCAATAATGATTTAACAACAGTGAAAGCAGAGGTGACAATGAATCAAATATAAAAAACAACAACTTTTATTACAATCCAACTAAAAAGTTAAGTATACAACAAATTAACTTATAAGTTTCATTTTATGATTCAAAGAATTAGGAAGTATTCAAATCAGTTAGCGTTTCATTTAAAGCAAATGACATGTATTTATATGTGTGTACGTGCATGTGTGTGTATGTGTTTAAGTTTAGTGTCCTTTTCAACAATTTCTAAGTCATATAAATGACAGTGCCTACTTGTTTGTAACAGTGAACACAATGCTCTATTTTATCAGGCTGCATAAATGGAATATCACACAAAGTCACATGGCCTGATGCCTCACCCAGTCACATTATACTAACATCGAGCTGTCCAGTCCTTCAGCTATCCTCCTAATGCTGACAGCCAAGTAAGGAAGCTTTCAAATCCATGACCTCCCACAGAAAATGGTGTTGAATCCAGCAAATGTTACATAGAACAGGATTTACAAACCTTTGTAGGACATGTGCTGCATTTGTTGCAGTGCTTATTCTCCAGTGCACGGTATTGTTCACATTCCTTACAATAACTAGAAAACAGAAAAAACATGTCTACAGTACGTCATTGTTTCAAAGCAATTTCTACACATCTTCTGAACAAGTAAATAGAAACCTTAACACATTTTGTATGTATTTTGAATGTACTCTGAGGGCTGAGCATGAGTGCATGTAAAGAACAAAGTACAAGATATTCATGCTCAACCCTCAACTTGAGAATATGATTATCAGGTCTGCATCATCAGTTAAAATGTACTCCTTCTCCTTGGCCGAGTGGTTAAGGTAGCTGACTTCAAAGCACTGGCCTCTCACACCAATGTGGAGTCGAGCTTTGCTCGGGGCTTTGAATTCTTCAAGTAAAAAGCCATCCAGCTGGCCTACAGAAGGTTCTATCCAGGTGCTCGCAACGAAATAATGCACAGAGACGCATCTAGGGTCTTCCTTCACCATCCCAAAGCTACGAAGTTGCTATATGCCCTTTAATTGTGTTGGTGCACTTGAAACCCAACAAAAAGCCGTACAAGATGGTTCACCTGCTTTTATCACAAGACAATCTACAGAGATGATCTGAGATTGCAAATTCAATCTTCAGGCAACTGGCAGTTCAATTAAAGACTATATATATATCACCTCCACTTCACCTCTTCATAAAACATATTTTTGGGGTTGGAGACTGGTAAAAGTATGGCTATGAGATATAAGCTAGAGAGAGTTTTTTTTGTTTTTGGGGTGTGTGTGTGTGGGGGGGGGGGGGGGGGGGGGGGTCGTGCAGAGTGTAGCGGATGGGGAGAGGAGTAGAACTTGAGACATGAGGGTACCCAGTACTATGAAACATTATAAGTTTAAGAAAATACAGTGAAATTGAGAAGCATGCAATAAAAGAGACCTTGACCTTGAGGTAACTGACCCAAAACCTAAAGGTGTCTGCCCATTACTAATATCAACTGATATGTAAGCTTTGATGATTTTGGGGGCAGTAGTAAGATACAGAGAAATTGAGGAGCACGTCATAAATCTTTAACCAGCACTACTACAATACTTGATCCCGGTGCCCTTGACCTTTGACACACCTCGCACTGAACTTGTAGATGTCGGCCCCTTACCAAAACAAATCCTTATATGAAGTTTGATAATGACAGGGACAACAGTTAAGGTGATGTAGTAAAACTGAGGAGCTTGTCATAAAACTTTAAAACAATGCTGATGGCAACACCAAGGCATGTACAACAGTCCTCTCCATTCTTCATATAGTCAGGTTAAAGTTACTAAAGTTAGAAATATTTACCAATAACCCTCTGATGCTGGCAATGCAATCATTTTTGGTGAGAGGTTTGTGAAGATTCTGACTGGCGAGCCTTTCTTCCTGCCTTTTTCTCCACGGAACAGGTCATGGTTATCATAGTCAACCTGAAAAAAATCCTCTGAAAGTTACATGGTTGTACAAACATATTTGAGCCGTGCCATGAGAAAACCAACATAGTGGGTTTGCGACCAGCATGGATCCAGACCAGCCTGCGCATCTGCTCAGTCTGGTCAGGATCCATGCTGTTCGCTTTCAATGCCTATTGGAATTAGAGAAACTGTTAGCAAACAGCATGGATCCTGACCAGACTGCGTGGATGCGCAGGCTGGTCTGGATCTATGCTGGTCGCAAACCCACTATGTTGGTTTTCTCATGGCACGGCTCATTTATAAACTGAACACATTAAATTTATAAATTACATGTAAGGTTGGTGATGATGGGTTTTTGTTAGTTATAAATAACAAAATGCCAAATCCTCAGCATGATGACCCTATGTTGTTCACTAGCATTCCAACAAAAACTATCTGTAAGACACCATGCTAGACTTTTCTCAGTGCTTGACTCTGAATTTGAGCTTTGCCAGTAAAAGGGGCTTAACTCAATCAAATATATAATCAGAGTCAAGGTGATTGTTTCTCTTGGTGTAGACTTTGATAGTAAATAACGATTTTAAGTTTTAAGTCAATAGCTTTGATAGTAACAGAGATATTTGACTTTATCAAAAGTTTTAAGTTAATAAGGGCCATAACTCTGTCAAAATTCATTCAGAGTTATGGAAATTGTTTCTGCTGGTGTAGACTTTGATTGTAAATAAACATTTCAAGTTTCAAGTCAATAGCTTTGATTGTAACAGATATACATGTATTTGGCTTTATTAAAAACTTTAACAAATGGTGACACCGGCGCTGAGGCCAATGCAATAGCTTTACCTCTTCTTCGAAAAGTGGAGCTAAAAACAAATTGCAGTCCCCATGTAACCTTTAGTTGGGTCACAAAGTAATGCGAGTGGACACATAATTGATCTTACAGCTGTGTAATGACATGGTTTTGTAGAACTTTCTCAAACTGACAAGACACCATTCTAAATCCCAAGGCCTCTTTGAGCTTAACCTTTACCCTTATTTCTCTAAAAACAATACATGTCATCTATTGACCACACAAACTTATCCTACAAAAGGTTGTATACTAAAATATGCCCAATTTAATGAAACCTTATAATCTAACATTGTGTAACTCAAACTTGGTGTAACCACTCTTTGCTTGTGTGTTATTCTACCTCATAATCTAACATTGTGTAACTGGAACTTCGTGTAACCACTCTTTGCTTGTGTGCAATTTCTTACTGTACCTTATAATCTAACATTGTGTAACCACTCTTTGCTTGTGTGCAATTTCTTACTGTACCTTATAACCTAACATTGTGTAACCACTCTTTGCTTGTGTGCAATTTCTTACTGTACCATATAACCTAACATTGTGTAACCACTCTTTGCTTGTGTGCAATTTCTTACTGTACCTTATAATCTAACATTGTGTAGCTGGAACTAGGTGTTACCACTCTTTGCTCCATGAAGTAAGGAAAAAACCAAAACACTGGCATCTCATTGGCATCTTCACAACCTGAAAAGAATAAAAACATTACATTTTAATTCCTTTGATGACAGTAAAATACAGTACACTTACTTTACCATGAACTTTTGTTCATACTTACTTTGCTTACACACAAAGTACCGACCTTCCGTAAGCCAGCTGGATGGCTTCCTCACAAGAAGAATTCAACGCCCCGAGTGAGGCTCGAACCCACATCGATGAGGGGCAAGTGATTTGAAGTCAGAGACCTTAACCACTCGGCCACTGAGGCCCCCACATTAAACTTTAGAACACAATTATAGATTAATGTAAAGTCATTTCGTAAGCACTGAATTTCGTCGTTTTGGCCAATGTGGCTGTTTCACAGGTATATGAATTGTAAATTTTTACTTCTGAATACAAAGTAAATTGTTCTTTGGGAATTAACGTCACCAAAAAATTCATGAAATCCCCCAGCTTTCACAGAATTAGATTTATATTGAGAAATATACGAGACTTCTGCAGTGGAGATACAAAACAAGAGCTGTCGGAGGACAGCAACGCTCGACTATTCAACAGCCTTGTCGATTGAATGAATACGAAAGTCGAAAAAGGGGCATAATTCAAAAAAAGCAAAATAGGGTTATGGAACCTGCATAGTGCTTATCAGCTCATGACAGTGGACAAGTGTGTGAAGTTTCAATCCGTTCCCATTAGAGGGTACTGAGATACCAGCTTACATATAAGAATTTAACCCAAAACTCCTAAGTTTAAAAAGGTGCATAATTTTGTAAAATGCAAAGTTGAGTTATTGACCCTTTGCACTGCATGTCATATCATGACAGTGAACAAGTGTGTGAAGTTTCAATCCTTTCCCATTAGTGGATACTGAGATACCAGCTTACATACAAAACTTTAACCAAAAAATTCTAAGTCGAAAAAGGGGCATAATTTTGTAAAAAAGCAAAATAGAGTTATGGAACCTGCTTTGTGCATGTCAGATCATGACAGTGAACAAGTGTGTGATGTTTCAATCCATTTCAATTAGTGAGTACTGAGATACCAGCTTACATACAAAACCTTAACCAAAAAATTCTAAGTCGAAAAAGGGGCATAATTTTGTAAAAAAGCAAAATAGAGTTATGGACCTGTGCAATGTAAGTCAGTTTATCACAGTGAATAAGCGTGTGAAATTTCAATCCATTCCCACAAGTGGTTACTGAGATACCAGCTTACATACAAAACCTTAAGCAAAAATTTCTAAGTCAAAAAAGGGGCATAATTTTGTAAAAAAGCAAAATAGAGTTATGGGACCTGTGCAATGTAAGTCAGTTTATCACAGTGAATAAGTGTGTGAAGTTTCAATCCATTCCCACACGTGGTTGCTGAGATACCAGCTTACATACAAAACTTAACCAAATCGGGACGCCGACGCCGACGCATGGGCGAGTGCAATAGCTCTACTATTCTATGAATAGTCGAGCTAATGACTCGAGTGCAACATTACTGCGTGAAAGAACAAATGCATAGCTAATAGTCTTTTTATTACATATGCATTTACACTGCAAGTGAATTGCAACTTTTTTTTTTGGCATTCCTTCTCTATTGACAGTTCAATAACTTTATAACACGTTATTATTTTCTTGTGTAACAAACCGAACGTTTCACCATTATTTCATTTATAAAATACAGGAAAATTTTATTCATTCTTAACTTCTGAATTAGAAAATGTAAAAAAAATTCAAACAAAAATTAGTTTAGAACTACATATACCTCTATTGTCCCTCGAATCTTCCTGTATTCTATTTATAGTAATATTAAGTGCATCAACCATAACCCCAAAAGGAGGATCTATCACCATGGCAACCTTCTTCCCAGCATTCCCTGCGATGAAATCATTATACGTCTGCCTATCTGTGTCCCCACCAAAGAAATGATGATTCAGCATATTGTAGCGGCAAAACTGGGATTGAGGAAACACCTGCAGCTAAAAATTATGGATAACACAGATTAACCCTTCAACTGCTACATTTCTAAAATGGACTGGTCGATCATTCAATCTGGGCAGCATCACTTATTATTGAAAGGTGTGTCCGCTAAAAATTTACCGACTGAATAGCAAACAGTGCAAACCATGATCAGTCTGCACGGACATGCAGGCTGATCTTGGTCTGCACTGGTCGCAAAGGCAAAATCGCTTGCCGCCAGCAGGCTGAGGATTAAATGAACTTATTTCTATAACGTAATTATTGTAGAAAATCCAAGAAGTAACCCATCTATAGAAGAAATCATTTTGAATTTTAGTTATGATTCTAACACAACTAACCGATATATTTCCCCTTTTAACTGATAAAACTGTGTGTTATTATAAAACACATTCACTGTTTGTATGTCACAATAGAACGTCCAACATCATAGCGGTACACTGGAAGAGAAAATCATACAAAACCGGCAAATGCCCTCTCGACATAATTCCTTCTTATCTATGCTCCAAACCATGAATTTGTTCAATGACAAATCACTGTTTGGAATATATTATTTATTAATTAAATACCACCAATGAAAGACCACTCAGCTTTAAAGACCAATGGCGTCATTCCCAAATTAAACAATTTTGCACTGTATATGTTTGGCCAGCAAATAAATAAAGACCACCTTTTGGCTCTCCTACACACAGGTTTGATGGCAGAGGATTTGTTTGGAAATACACATGATAAGCAGATGGATAAGGACAAAGCTATCTGGTACTATTCACATTCAGTTCGGAATAAAAATATTACATAACCCTGCAAAGTTAAAATACATATAACAGAACAGGAGCAAAATAAATTTACTGTTTGTGGCAGTGTCATATTACAGATTTTCTTATTTCTGCTATACACCAAGATATCCTGTCTATTTACTTACAAATCTATGATCCAGATCCAACAATAAACTTTGCAATTGCTGGGACGACTCATCTTTGCATCTGATCTGTACAGCCTCATGAATTCTGTAAACAAACAGAAACAGTAATGGCAAAATCTTTAGAGACACAAATCAGGGCTTTTAAACAGGAAAACAGGAAGATGACTGGGATTTTAAATGTACATTCACATGGTATTGCCTATTTTGAGAAAAGGGCATTTTATCGAAATGGAAGTCTTTTTTGTTTTGTAACAGAGAACTGTAACCTTCACAGCGGTCAAAATTTGTTAGCTTCATGAAATTATGACATTGGCTCTTTGATTCCAAAATGTAAAAGTAATCATTACTCTTCTTTTTACATGATCAAACTCATGACCCCGCAATCAGTAGACCTGCGCTCTCCCTATTGAGCTAAGCAGGTGGGCATATACTGTGAATTAATTTTACTTTAAACTTATTTTACATTGGTTGTTGGGAAAGTTCTCATAACTGATATGAACAGCACTCGAAATAATGTACCAGAAATTGTGACCTTGGTATAACATGTATCTATGTATAACGTGTGTATCTATGTATAACGTGTATCTACATATAACATGTATCTATGTATAACATGTAGTGTATAACATGTAGTGACAGGGTTGCCACTTAGTTGAGAAAATGAAATTCCCTGACTTTTCCCTGACTAAACCATACTTTTCACTGACCAATACCATCATATTTTTCGGCCTCCTCCTCCCCTAAAGCCATCCAATCAACCCTTTTATATGCATTTTGTTTCAGATATTACTAACTTTCATCAAAATTCCAAAGTCAACATAAAAAAATTGATTCAAACACATTTAAATCATGTTTATACACAATTACACCAAAATGTATAAATACTGCTTGAAGACTGCCATAGCCACTGAACATTTTAAATATCGACGCCCGAATTTCATATTTCCCTGACTTTTCTAAAATTTCATTTTCCAATGACAATTATTAAGATTTCCCTGACAATTCACTTACCTTGAAAAAAATCATTTTTTTCCTGACCTTTCAAGGTAAGTGGTAATTAAAGCCAATTAATCATAAAGGCAAAGTAATTTGACTTTACAACAGATGATAAATTATGACAGTACATAAGTCCCTTTACCAAAAATAGACTTACCTTGGGCATCCAACACACAGGATGTGAGTCACATTCAGAGAAGATAATGTGTCCAGTATGAAATCAACTGTTGAGGTGGAAAAAAGGTATTGCTGAAAGGAAGTTGACAACATTGTTTATAACGATTATTTGTAATCAGAAATACCCACCTCAGATAATGAGTCACATTAAAATCTTTATTTCTGAATGCTATTTTTTTTTCAAAAGTATGTTTCATTCTCCAAACAACAAATTTAACTTGCAAAGAAATGAAAAATCTGTTAACCTTGCTAACATGCTTACCAGTATTTACCAGTTTTATGACCTTAAGAAATTCTGCCTCCTTCATTAAATTAACAATTTGCTTCCCTTGAAAATTTATTTTAAATTTGCTTAGTTTGTCACTTGAATAAAATGCATCATCATCAGAAAAAAATGCTATCTTACAGCAAATGTTTTGTTGTTCTCTAGAGGTGTGAACAGCTGGGTTGGTTTAACAAGCATTTCATTGGAAATGTTTGACCTCAATTTGTGACCTTGACCTTCATGAGATGTACGTTCCCCTGGCAACAACAACAGACCACAGTTAGTACAGATATATCTCTCAGATTCTTTCAATTTCTTGAACTCAGAGAACCTGAAATAAATTCTGAAATTACATATTTGCTTGCCATTTTTGCAAGAGAATTAAATAACCAAAGTTGAGGTATAGTTTACACTGATTATCAGTAATTAATAAGAAAGCTCAATGAATAAATCTTGCATATTTTTGGAAAAAAATTTAAAATACCAGTAGTAGTCACATTTGTGGCAGTGTATTTTGTGGCATCATCAGAGTTAAAACCCCTGACCTCTGAACTGAAAAGCTCTAATTCCTTCGGGGCAAAAATATATCATAAAAGAACGACTATTTAAGTCAACTTGAAATCTGGACATAAAATCGATTTGTCAAAGTTCGCTCACAGGCTGCTTAACCTTTAGCCTGCTGGCGGCAATTGGTTTTGCCTTTGCACCCAGTGCAGACCAAGATCATGGTCTGCACTGTTTGCTATTCAGTAAGTAAATTTTCAGTGAACACCCCTTTGAATTATTAATGGTATTGTCCATATTGAATGATGGACCAGTCCATTTTTGAAATTTAGCAGTGTAAAGGTTAAGGCAACAGATGGCTACTAAGACAGGTTCAATTATTAAATGATGATGTACCTTTTCCTCATTGCTGCATGACTGTATGAAGGCCAAAGGCCAGTCTCTCCAGTGTGATACACTGGCCTGTTTTTGTTTGAACCTTTCACTTCATCTGCCCATTTGAAGAAAGGACACGCTTTGCGATCTCTAAATGCTGAACAGGCAAAGAATCGTCTCTCTGAACCATACTTCTTGTCAAATCTTGAAAACATTAATGCAGGACCTATAAAATTAAAATAGACTTCATAACTATGGAGATTAAATTCAGTAAAGGAGGGGGGAAGGGGGAGGTCTTGGGTATAACTAAATTGTGGAGACATCTTGAGTGGGGGATGTCTACGTAGGTATTTCAATGACGGTGACCCCTAGTGTCAACAAAGCTCTTTAAAGTGGAAAGTGGAAAGCTTAATCAGTAATAGATAAATGTATCCCAGACACTATGCTTATTAATCTTAACAGCATTCTAAACTGGGTGATGCAATTTTGCATAAAAACTTTTTACCCAAAATAAAGAAAAAATTAGAACAAGAGGACCATGATGGTCCTGAATCGCTCACCTATCCCCACATGACCCAGTGTTGAACTGAGTATGACGTCGTTTTTTCTATTATTTGACAAAGTGACCTAGTTTTTGAGCATATGTGACCTAGATATCATCAAGATAAAAAATTCTGACCAATTTTCATGAAGATCCATTGAAAAATATGACCTCTAGAGAGGTCACAAGGTTTTTCTATTATTTGACCTAAAGACCTAGTTTTTGAAGGCACGTGACCCACTTTTAAACTTGACCTAGATATCATCAAGGTGAACAATCTCACCAGTTTTCATGAAGATCTCAAGAAAAATATGGCCTCTAGAGAGGTCACAAGGTTTTTCTATTTTTCAACCTACTGACCTAGTTTTTGACCGAACATGACCCAGTTACGAACTTAATCTAGATATCATCAAGCTGAACATTCTCATTAATTTTCATGAAGATCCATTGAGAAATATGGCCTCTAGAAAGGTCACAAGGTTTTTCTATTTTTAGACCTACTGTCCTAGTTTTTGACCGCACGTGACCCAGTTTCGAATTTGATCTAGATATCATCAAGGTGAACATTCTGACCAATTTTCATGAAGATTTCTTGAAAAATATGGCCTCTAAAGAGGTCACAAGGTTTTTCTATTTTTAGATCTACTGACCTAGTTATTGACCGCACATGACCCAGTTTCAAACCTGACCTAGATATCATCAAAGATAACATTCTGACCAATTTTCATAAAGATCCCGTGAAAAATATGGCCTCTAGAGAGGTCACAAATTTTTTTCTGTTTTCAGACCTACTGACCTAGTTTTTGACCCCACATGACCCAGTTTCAAACTTGATCTAGAGATCATCAAGGTGAACATTCTGACCAATTTCTTTGAAGATCCATTGAGAAATATGGCCTCTAGAGAGGTCACAAGGTTTTTCTATTTTTAGACCTACTGACCTAGTTTTTGACCCCCACATGACCCAGTTTCAAACTTGACCTAGATATCATCAAGGTAAACATTCTGACCAATATTCATGAAGATCTCTTGAAAAATATGACCTCTAGAGAGGCAGGCCCTTCCCCAGCCGCATAAGGCGCCGCGCTACCGCGGCGCTTAAAACACGAAATATAGCTTCCCGCAGCGCTTAAATATCCCGCGCGGTGCCTCAATTATTAGCGCAGCGTCTTAAATCAGTAAGCGATTTCATCCCCGTGAGATACCTCAGGTAAAATCGATCGGGGTAGTTAATATGAATACACAGTGTAGCTAGCTGTTTACCGTGTACTGGTTGGGAACCATTTTCCGGACACATTTTCATATTTCGGCTCCATTAATTCTTAAAAAAAATATTTGACATAAATGAAGTCCACACTGCACAAACTTCAGCCCCTTCTGCCTCCGATGTTGTAATCAGCATCGCGTTGTGACGTAAAATATGGGTTCCGTGGGGCCTCAAATGGGGTCACTAAAATGAGGTATTTTTCCCGTCAGGTAAACCAATTTCCGGACAAATATTTTGACGGTGTTTTGTTGTTAATTTGATATCAAAATAAGTAATTAAACTATTTCTACACATCTTTTAATCATTCATCTCTTCAAAATTGCACTTGAAACATAACCCGACGTTCAATAGCAGCTACGAAAGCAAACCGAGGTTGACTATAAAAAACTCGAATTTCGTCTAACACGAATCCTTGATAATTCCAATAGAAATAGAATAAAATTAGTGCAAAAATCGACAGCCCTGCATTTTACGTAACATTTAGCGTGAAATTAAAAGTAGAACAAGTTATCAGCAGACAATCATTATGTAGTTTGATTATTTCTTCCACACTTGATATCTCGGCATGTGTGAACTACTGCGCATGCGCAATGCTATCTTCATGCCCCGTTAAGACAGAAAGTTATTTCGTAAACGCAGGTGAGTTATCATCAAAAACCCAAACATTATACAGCCTTATAAAATAATGGTTTGTTGTAGACATGAAGAACAAACATCTAAATGTTCTAGATAAAACAATAACATTAATAACAACGAAATAAAGCGGATATTGCATGTGTCCGGAAACTGGTCCTGTCCGGAAAATGGTTCCTAACCAGTACTGATAAGGGTTTAAATACGACATGTGTTGATGAAAGTCTGTGTTTTCACAAGTTTGGGAACAGGAGTGATTGGAATATAATTAGTTAAGGATTATAATTAGTCTATGCAAAGAAATGGGATAACAGTTGGTGGCGGCATGCATGGGTAAGTTGATTGTTATCGAGTAATAATTAGCAGGGAAAGGCAACTGTATTAAAATGACCAGTGATTCTTTGACTGTTTGAAATCATTGTTCCCGATGAACTGAAGCAAACTTTTTCGAGGATGTTTAATTACTATTGTTTAAGGTGCTAGTAATTTCTAAATAGATCTATTAAACTTTATCTACTATGATATTTTTGTTTCACTTTGCTTTTGTAGATCTATCTCTCAAAGTAAACATAAAAAGACCAAATGATACAAGTTTCAGTGGAATAACAAAAGTAAGGGCAGGTTACCTAACCATCGTTCCTGGGAAAGACCAGTTCCAAATAAACTGCCTACTTTCTCACGTAAAGAACTGGGCTAGTCGGTAAAAGGGATCAATGAATTCTCTTCTGCTGTATTTCAAGGAAGTCAATAGTCTATTTCTATGCTAAATAAACATTTATTTATTTAGAATCTCTGTTTACAGTACTGAATATATTTACAGCATCATGTATGGTCCAAAGAATTTTAGAAGAAAAATAACAAAAACAAGAAACTTATCAACAACAAAAAAGTTATGATTCATTTTTTTCAAGTCATTGAAACATGTCATTGTAACTTATGTTTCATTTCAGGCTCTTTCATCACACTTTTCCCTTGAAGAAGACTGGGCGGTTATTGAATGGGCACAGGCGAAAGCCACCCTTACCACAGATGAACACTTTGAGCACAATGGAGTGGATTATTGGTAATCTGTCCAAGTCTCACCCAAACCTGTGCAAAGTCGCTACAGTGGGACTGCTTCTACCAACCTCCACAGCTGGTGTGTATACATGTTCTTTCTGAAACTTGCTGCTTGCAGTAAAATACATAGTTAAACTTGAAATACAGAACCTGCTTCTGTGTGTAAAAAAGCTGCAATGGTGTTGTTAACACCCACAAATATTTAACAGAAATACTGTTGCAATTCATTGTGCAGAAGAACACAAGATAAATGTCAAATCTTAGGAACTTTTACAATATAAATCCATCCTTGGTTATCCTTGCTCTGGGAAAATAACAAATACATTTTTTTTGTACTTTCAGATTGTGAGAGAGGTTTCAGCAGTTGAATGTGTAAAGACCACCCACCATTGACCAGTGAGTATGAAAGTGCTTAATGCCTTACTCAGGTGTCCATGCAGGGACAAAAAATGAATGACTTTAATTTCAGTGATGCAGTAAAGGAATGGAACAGTGCCAAAGACAGACACTTATATGAAAAAAAATGCCTATGTGTTGTTAGTGTTAGTACAAAAGATGTGGAAGGACATACGTGTTGTTCGAAAATACTTATAAAAGAAGTGGACATCTGTGTAGTGTATATGATATATTGATGGTTATATGATTATGTGAAAATGTAGAAGTAATGAAATACATGTTGTTGTTTTTTTTTGCATATGGTATACTTAAAAAAGCACCATTTGGGTTCGATTTTTTAAAAAAAAATCGAACACGGGAGGGGAAACCCCTCCCGCACCCACCCCTTATCCCGCCACGCAAACTTTACCCCAGCGCCTTAAAAAATTTCTGGGGAAGGGCCTGAGAGGTCATAAGGTTTTTCTATTTTTAGATCTACTGACCTAGTTTTTGACCCCCAGGTGACCCAGTTTCGAACCTGACCTAGATATCATCAAGATGAACATTCTGACCAATTTTCATGAAGATCCATTGAGAAATATGGCCTCTAGAGAGGTCACTAGGTTTTTCTATTTTTAGACCTACTGACCTAGTTTTTGACCCCACGTGACCCAGTTTCGAACTTGACCTAGATATCATCAAGGTGAACATTCTGACCAATACTCATGAAGATCTCTTGAAAAAAATAGCCTCTAGAGAGGTCACAAGGTTTTTCTATTTTTAGACCTACTGACCTAGTTTTTGACCCCACGTGACCCAGTTTCGAACTTGACCTAGATATCATCAAGATGAACATTCTGACCAACTTTCATAAAGATCCCATGAAAAATGTGACCTCTAGAGTGGTCACAAGCAAAAGTTTACGGACGGACGGACGCACGGACGCCACGCGATCACAAAAGCTCACCTTGTCACTTTGTGACAGGTGAGCTAAAAAATAAAGAAAAATTTATAAAAATGTGGCCACTTCCAGTAATTCCTTCTTTATCTATATGAAAATTTCTGAGAAACTGCTAACTCTTGGAATAACTAGAGCTATCACCAAATGTGATTCATATCCCCACCAAAAGCCTTGTTTGAAAAAGGTTACATTTGAAATTAATGACTTCAATGGTGGATGAATATTGCACAATAGCTTGAGGCTGTGTTAAAAAATGTCACATAATAAGAGAGGTACAGATAAAGTGTATCAAAACACTATATATAAGTATAATTCTAAGCAAAAAGGGGGCATAACTCATGAAATATTGTGCAAGAGTTATGCACCTTTTGTCATATGATGTGGGTGATGATGTGGAACAACTACTTCAAGATTTCGTAATAACTGACATATAGTGAAAATGCATCAAAATGTTAGGGGAGACCGGGGCACCTTGGGACAAAAATTATATTTTTTCTATTTTCTAAAACATCTTGAATAAACTTTCTGTAATTGTCATACTATTTTAAAGTACAATCCTTCATGTACCTGAGGGGTAGTTAATGGTCATGTTTTGTGCTATCGTTTCTGAGATATGCATCATAGAAGACTAGCACTAAAATGTCCCATTGTACCCCGAAACCGGGGCACCACGGGACACATCCTGGCAACCATGGGACACTGACAGAAATAAAGATATCTATAAACTCTATTTCATTTGAACTGCAATGATAACATTTGCTTAAACATTCAACATCAAGAAAAAGGCTAATCAGATGCCTTTAATTACAATGACAGACCTACCTTTAACTTGAAACAACCTTATCTGTTTATTAACTGTTCAAAATGTGTAAAATGACACACTCAGTTAAAATATAAACACATCTATAATGATTCCTTCATCTTGAACTGCAATGACAATTCTAAAAGATCATCATCAACGACACACACAGATCAAATGCCATTTACTTACAATACGATGGTAAAATTCAACAACAACACGTGAATATTTATCTTTTATCAACGTTTCGGCGCTTACGCCTTCATCAGGATAAATACATAATAAAACAACGGACATGACGTCATGAAGTAAACGTTACGTTGAATGGCGGAAAAAGCATATACTGTTTTTTTCGTTTTTGTTTTTTTTGTTTTTTTTAAATATTACATAAATTAATGTGAATAACAGGTAGCAAGTTTAGTACATTACGGATATAAGAATACAGGATTTCCTATAGCAGTATATATAAAAAACCATAAATAGGAAAAAACGCAATAGAACTAAACAAACACATATATATACATGTAAATTTCATTACACATTAAACAATGTTTTTGAATTAAGTCCATCAGGATTGAGTGTTTTTAACTTATGAATCCAGAATGTTTCCTTGCATAACCGGTTAATTTGATTATTATTTTTTTTTTTATTATTTACTTACAATGACATACCTACCTTTAATCTGAAACAACATTTATGCCTTATGTATAAAACAATACAAAAGTATATATAATTATGTTTATTAACTTCTCAACTTAAAGTATAAACTGACTTCTGATCACTGATTTATCCAGTAATGGCGTGTCAACAATATAAAAATATGCCTTTACTCAGAAATTGTGAGTTAGGCCGAGGTCAAACCTCAGCTATTTTTCAGCTTTTGCAGTGCCTGCTTTATTGCTTGGCTGAGGCAATTTCATTACAATGTCATCATATTCCACCTCATCAGTTTCCTTGTTGTTTGGTATAATGAACACTGAAGCCATATTTTTCATAGGTTGACATTTAAAAAAAAAAAAGGTCAAGTTTTCTACATTTGTATGCATTTATTAACCAGAGTTATGTAAATGTAGTTGCATGATGTGGGTGATTTAAGTTTGAATCAAATCCATTTAATAACTGAGATAGAGTGAAAGTGTATCAAAACTTTAACAGTTTAACTGAAATTCTAAGTAAACAAGAGCTGTCGGATGACAGCGCGCTCGACTATTCGAAGAATTGATTGAAGAATGGGGTCAAAATTGTTCCATAGATTTTCAGACAAAAGAAAAAATGGTTAAACAAAAAATGTTCCTGTATTTGTGGATTTCAATTAGTCTTGCACTAAGTTGCAATGTGTGACCATGATGGCAAATATGTTATTAAGTTATATGTTAGGCAAAATATGGACTTGTATGAAAAGTTTAACTAATTTCCAAGTCCAAAAAGGGTCATAATTCAGTCAAAATAGTTGACAGAGTTATGTACACTTGCCTACAATAGGAAATCATGTTGATATACTAGTGTTAAAAGTTTCAAAGCCACAGTTCAAGTAGTTTTGACAAAAATTTCAAAGTCCAAAAAGGGCCATAATTCAGCCAAAATAGTTGTCAGAGTTATGTACTCTTGCCTACAGATGGAAATCATAATGATAAACAAGTGTTTAAAGTTTAAAAGCCATATGTCAAATAGTCTTGACAAAACATGGACATATACGAAAACAGAACCAATTTCCAAGTTCAAAAAGGGCCATAATTCAGCCAAAAAAGATGACAGAGTTATGTACTCTTGCCTATTGATAGAGACAGTAATGCTGAACAAGATATAAAAGTTTCAAAGCCATATGTCAAACACTTTACACAAAATATAAACTGGTACGAAAAACTTAACCAAGATTTCTAAGTCAGAAGGGGCCATTATTCAGCCAAAATGCTTGATGGAGTTATGTACTCTTGCCTACAACTGGACATGGTGATGGTAAACAAGTGTTGAAAGTTTCAAAGCTTTATCTCAAAAGACTTTGTCAAAATGTAGACTGGTACGAAAAACTTAACCAAGATTTCTAAGTCAAAAAGGGGCAATAATTCAACCAAAATGCTTGATGGAGTTATGTACTCTTGCCTACAACTGGACATGGTGATGGTAAACAAGAGTTGAAAGTTTCAAAGCTTAATCTCAAAAGACTTTGTTAAAATGTAGACTGGTACGAAAAACTTAACCAAGATTTCTAAGTCAAAAAGGGGCAATAATTCAACCAAAATGCTTGATGGAGTTATGTACTCTTGCCTACAACTGAACATGGTGATGGTAAACAAGTGTTGAAAGTTTCAAAGCTTTATCTCAAAAGACTTTGCCAAAATATGAACTGGTACGAAAAACTTAACCAAGATTTCTAAGTCAAAAGGGGCCATAATTCAGTCAAAATGCTTGACAGACTGCAGACATCCCAACTTTTTCTGAATGCCAAGTGGGAGTTTTTGCTTTTCAAAGTGGGAGATTGAGGTGTTCAAGTGGGAGATTTTATACCGCGGTAATTACCGGTATGTTCATGATAACGAAGCTTTTAACAAATCTAATGATAATATAAACTTATTTGCCCTTATAAAATCACTAGTCTTAAAAAAATTCACTTGTCTGTATCTTATTATTCATGCATTTTTAATGTTTTGGAACAATAATACATGAAGCCTTCTGTGCAAAATTAAATAGTTATGGCACTTTAAGCACTATGTCTAAATTCAAAACACCACTGAGAATTAAACCTGCACTTCCCCAGGTGAATTTTACATGACAAACAGTACAGCTGTTAGAACTGTAAAAACAAAATGTGTATAGCTAAAAGAATAAAAGTTCAAGCAATAGAAAATTTACTGTTTGATTCTCATCCCTGTCAACCAGTATTTAAAACCCCTGGCTCAAATACTTTTATTGATCAAAATTCTGTTATCCAAAATTGAATGTCCGGGTATTGTTACACTTTCGTAGATTTGCCTTAATCTCCAGTTAAAAGGATGTGTTTGACAAATTGTTATGATGCAAAGACAGTTTAACAGCATTTGATAGTAAGTGATATTAAAATTTACTATGACATTTCCTCTTATCAAAATAATTTAAGAGAAATGTTTTTTTAAAACCTAGCAGGTTGACTCGGCGACCATCTACTTTCGATTTCAAAAAGTTACAGAAAAAGGTAAAGCCAGTATAATTTCTAATCTAAATTTGATTGAATTTAATTAGATATCTAATGTCTGGATTTAATTTCAACTGTGACACATTAATCAACACCTGGCTTTGTTAAACCGTGTAATAAACAATAATCAGCACGGGTAGAATAAGGTGCGAAAATATCTGAAAGCTGTTGTTTACAGACTCGTCAGTAGTGATACAGTATCAGATAGGCGCAAAGAAGTGGATTATTTCATAATTTTTGTGTTTTTTTTTGTTGTTTATGTTGTTTTGTTGTTGTTTTTTTTTTTTTAATCGGGAGATTGAGACTTCTGATCGGGGTGATCGGGTTTTACAACCAGAATCGGGAGGAACCCGATCGGATCGGGAGAGTTGGGATGTCTGGACAGAGTTATGTACTCTTGCCTATAACTGGACATGGTGATGGTAAACAAGAGTTGAAAGTTTCAAAGCTTAATCTCAAAAGACTTTGTTAAAATGTAGACTGGTACGAAAAACTTAACCAAGATTTCTAAGTCAAAAAGGGGCAATAATTCAACCAAAATGCTTGATGGAGTTATGTACTCTTGCCTACAACTGAACATGGTGATGGTAAACAAGTGTTGAAAGTTTCAAAGCTTTATCTCAAAAGACTTTGCCAAAATATGAACTGGTACGAAAAACTTAACCAAGATTTCTAAGTCAAAAGGGGCCATAATTCAGTCAAAATGCTTGACAGAGTTATGTACTCTTGCCTATAACTGGACATGGTGATGGTAAACAAGTGTTGAAAGTTTCAAAGCTTTATCTCAAAAGACTTTGTCAAAATGTGGACTGGTACGAAAAATTTAACCAGGGTGTGACGCCGACGCCGACGCCGACACAGACACCGACGCCGTGGTGAGTAGGATAGCTCTACTTATTCTTCGAATAGTCGAGCTAAAAAGGTGGTGGTGTGGGGGGGGGGGCATAATGTTAATGAACACATCTGCATCATTTTTAAAAGAAAAGTCTTTATCGATAAAGTCACTGAAATACCTAGTCTACAGGGATGTTAGTCAAAACGTCCACTAGTCAAAATGTCCCCTAGTCAAAACACCCCCCATTTTGGTCAAAACGTCCCCCTTTTCTGGTCAAAACACCCCCCTTCCAAAAATTACCAGGTCAAAACACCCCCCTTAAGTGTTATAATTATGTAAATACAATGTTATTTAAGTTAATTTGGTAAACATTATTAAATTAAAATGTTTTTAAATTGTTTTACATGCATAGATTTTAATTAGAATAGTGTAAACCATTAATTGTTTTAGAATGTTATATGTTGTGAAATTATCTGGTGTTTATATTGTTTTAAAGTGATGAGGACAAAGTGATAATGGATCAAACAAGATGTTTGTAAACAGGTGCCCCATGTGGTTCTGGGACGATCTGTATATGAAAAGAATTGGAACCACTGCCTTACCCTTGCATGATCCTAAGAGGCGACTAATAGGGTCTTAACACTTGGTTTTGCAGTAACTCTGTGATTCCAGCACGTATGCAAATTTTGATTCCATACCTCGTGTTTTTAATAAAATATATATGAATTAATTAAAAAGAATTAAGAATTTTACAAAAATATATTTGGGGGGTGTTTTGACCAAATTCTAAACTGAATGGGGGACGTTTTGACCAAAATGGGGGGGTGTTTTGACTAGAGGAAGTTTTGACTAGGGGACGTTTTGACTTGATACCGTCTACGGTGTATTGGGGATTCCCTTGGGTGTGTGTGGTGGGGGCGAGGGGGTCCTGAATTCGCTTTTAAAATGTCATTGCGAAATCTAATGACAAATGTAATTAAATAAATAATTCGAGACAAACAGCACAAAGATTTATGATAAATAGTTTTTGAGATATTTTGTTACCATGTTCGCATTCTGGTATGTTTATAATGTCATGTTGAACGACTACATCAACATTTCCACTATTGACAGCCATCTGAAATACGGAAATAGTAACTTCCCCTGTAGTGTTGGTCATAGACGTCTAAGTTCTTCATGGTTGGCCGAACTGCCAAACGTAGCTAGACCAATTGCAGAGAACAAATCTTTGCCTCATTAATTATGATACTACTGACATCAAACGTCACACTACTGTGACCTGGTACTTTAGTAAAGTCCTATAAAAATGGTTTCCTGCAATAGCCTCAATTTTATCTACAAAATACCAGTAGTTCACATATATCACTACTGTATGCTGCTTTCTCCTTGATTCGAGCCTCTTAAATCTTTTAGGGTTGTGCATATTTTTGTAAACCTGTTCACTTAAATAATTTTTGTTTTTTGTTTAAAAAATATTTGCATTTAACAATGGGCAATAAGAATTACAATTTTATCATCTTTTATATGTATTTTTTTGCACAAGACTGAAGGAGGTCAAACTCCACATCATTTTAAAACTTTCTCATCGATTCGAGCCCTTTGTTTGGAAGGTCATTAAGTGTTAATGTTTGCATATTCTATTTCCATAAAGCAAATTTCTATCAAGATTGACTTCTTGTTCACTCGTTACAACAGTACAATATGCTCAGGACGCTTTTAATTTGAAATTTGGGCTCACAATATTACCCACTATGTAATTTTCTTTTGAAATCAGCAATTTTTTATGCAAAAATATTAAAACAGGTATTTACTCATTTTTTTCAGTGGTTTCATGACTAATATTTTCCAAGGAATTTTAAAATGTAAATGACACAAGTTTCTGATAGAAAAACATGCTCTATGAACATGAATTTTACTAAAACACAAGGGCTCGAATCGATGAGAAAGCTCGAATCGACGAGAAACAGGCATATAACAAGTTTCAGCTTGATAAAAGCATTTTTCAAGGTTTTATAGCATTGTCAGTAATGCATGTCTCTGTGTCAATTTTCAAAATAGCTGTTGTGATATAATGTTGACCGTTTCTCTTTACTTTTGCCATAAATGGCCCATTTTCTGTCCAGTTTGCCAGGAACCTAAAAAGGACAAATAGCCAACAGAGAATGCCACGTTCTAAAAACGCAGCCTCCCCAAATTGCAACTCCAACAATGTGGATGTGCACACGACTCACACACACGTACACACACACGCACGCACGCACGCACGCACACACACACACACACACACACTGGAATGGTCAGTGGCCAAAACCCGGCTGAGGAGCTTCACTAGTTTTTGATGCGCACCTAACCTGGCACTTATCCAAAGCAAAGAGCTATAAAAATAAATAGATTGGCAACTTGAAAGGCATATAGAGCAAATCTCGCCAACCTCCCGTGACAAAAAAACGAGATCTCGTTTACCGGAAGTGGCGCTTTCTCCACGCACCATTTTGTATGCGAAAACAATTATTCATCGGTAAAATAATTATCACCGTATGACCACGCTTCTTTCGATGGCAAAAAAAAACGTGTACTTCGTGTCTTAAGACCATTTCACATTAAACTAATTTTGTTTTAGAAGCTAACATGTATTTTAAATGTAGTTTTAAAGGTACAAATTGTAACTCCATGCCCGCCGATGTTTGTTTTTAGTAAGATAACGCCGAATCACGCTCTGACACGAGCTCACGCGAGATTACAGCCAGTTGCCATTCTGTGTATTTTATACTTCTTTGTCCAAAGTCACTGGAACAGTGTAAATAAAAGTAACCCCCACCAGGTGAATCCCTAACACACGCAATGGCAACAAAAAGCATGGCATATAAAACACAAAAATGCGCTTGTAAATTTAAATAAAACGCAAAACTTAAGGACAAAAAAAAACGCATGTACTCAATACCTTTGCAGAACACAGACCATCAATAAAAACACCCTTAAGGGCCAGACAAAACAGGTCAGAAGACAAATCAGAACAACTAAAATAAAAATCATCCTTCTTGTTATGAATTTTGGTATGTGTCATAATGTTACAAATAGAGAGAAGTATATCTAATAAGAGCTTCTCAGGAGACAGCGCTCTTGACTATAATGCTGGATAGTGAAATTGGGTACATCTGAGGAAGATGCAGCTGTCACTGTAGTGTTTAATGACTCAAATGTGGATGAAGATATTGGACGATAGCTTAAGTCTCAAAACATTATATTCAGCTGGCTTCCGGAAGGTCGGTGATTCTACCCAGGTGCCCACTCGTGATGAAATAATGCACGGAGGGGCACCTGGGGTCTTCCTCCACCATCAAAAGCTGGAAAGTCGCCATATGACCTATAATTGTGTCGGTGCGACGTTAAACCCAACAAAAAAGTATAACAGGAACATTATTCATGGAAAACATCTGCAAAAATAATGCTCCATGTGTCATATCATGCAGCTTTTAATTCGAAACAATTATTTTAAGTTTGAATCAAATCTGTTTAGTAATACTGGAGATACAGCAAAAGTGCATAGCAACTTTAACCGGAAATTCTATTAGTAAAAAGAGGGCATAACTTGAAACATACTGGTGCCAGCATTATCAAACCATAAAAAGAATCAAAAGTAAACTGATATTGAGCCATATGATGAGGATGAGGATCTGGAAAAACTAATTTAAGATTTAATCCAATTCATTAAGTAATGACAAAGATAGAGTGAAAGTGCATCAAAATTAACCTGAAATTCTAAGTAAAAAGGGGACATATATCAAGAAATATTGGTGCAAGAGTTACGACCCTTGTATCATATGACGTGGGCGATGATGTAGCACAACTATTCTAAGTTTGAATCAAATCCATTTGGTAATAACAGAGATAAAGTGAAAGTGCATCAAAACTTTAACCTGAAATTTTAAGCAAGGAGGGGGATAATTAAAAAAATATTGGCGCAAGAGTTATTGACCTTGTGTCATATGATGTGGATGTTGATGTGGTTCAACTGTAAAAAATCAAATCCATGCATTTAGTGATAACTGAGATAAAGTGAAAGTGCACCAAAACTACAACATGAAAATCTAAGTAAAAAGGGGAATAATTCATGAAATATTGGTACCAAAGTTATGACACTTGTGCCGTATGATGTGGGTGGTGATGAGGAACAACTATTTTAAGTTTGAAGCAAATCCATCAAGTAATAACAAAGATAAAGAGCATAAAAACTTTGACCAAAGTGCGGCCGCGGAAGTCATGTCACAATTCACGTGACCTTGCGCGGGTAAAATGGATATAATTGGGCTAAAACCATTCAAATTACATGAAATGAAAAGAAAATTACTTTGTTTTGTATGTAAAATCGTAAAATCTTTCACTTGTAACTCCGCATCTTCACATTTTCAATGGTGGTTTTGATACTCCTGAATATATTGCATCTGGTGTTCCAGACATCCCAACTTTTTCTGAATGCCAAGTGGGAGTTTTTGCTTTTCAAAGTGGGAGATTGAGGTGTTCAAGTGGGAGATTTTATACCGCGGTAATTACCGGTATGTTCATGATAACGAAGCTTTTAACAAATCTAATGATAATATAAACTTATTTGCCCTTATAAAATCACTAGTCTTAAAAAAATTCACTTGTCTGTATCTTATTATTCATGCATTTTTAATGTTTTGGAACAATAATACATGAAGCCTTCTGTGCAAAATTAAATAGTTATGGCACTTTAAGCACTATGTCTAAATTCAAAACACCACTGAGAATTAAACCTGCACTTCCCCAGGTGAATTTTACATGACAAACAGTACAGCTGTTAGAACTGTAAAAACAAAATGTGTATAGCTAAAAGAATAAAAGTTCAAGCAATAGAAAATTTACTGTTTGATTCTCATCCCTGTCAACCAGTATTTAAAACCCCTGGCTCAAATACTTTTATTGATCAAAATTCTGTTATCCAAAATTGAATGTCCGGGTATTGTTACACTTTCGTAGATTTGCCTTAATCTCCAGTTAAAAGGATGTGTTGACAAATTGTTATGATGCAAAGACAGTTTAACAGCATTTGATAGTAAGTGATATTAAAATTTACTATGACATTTCCTCTTATCAAAATAATTTAAGAGAAATGTTTTTTTAAAACCTAGCAGGTTGACTCGGCGACCATCTACTTTCGATTTCAAAAAGTTACAAAAAAAGGTAAAGCCAGTATAATTTCTAATCTAAATTTGATTGAATTTAATTAGATATCTAATGTCTGGATTTAATTTCAACTGTGACACATTAATCAACACCTGGCTTTGTTAAACCGTGTAATAAACAATAATCAGCACGGGTAGAATAAGGTGCGAAAATATCTGAAAGCTGTTGTTTACAGACTCGTCAGTAGTGATACAGTATCAGATAGGTGCAAAGAAGTGGATTATTTCATAATTTTGGTGTGTTTTTTTTGTTGTTGTTTATGTTGTTTTGTTGTTGTTTTTTTTTTTATCGGGAGATTGAGACTTCTGATCGGGGTGATCGGGTTTTACAACCAGAATCGGGAGGAACCCGATCGGATCGGGAGAGTTGGGATGTCTGGTGTTCACTGAAGAGATTGCAACATTTTCGTTTCTGTTGTGTTGAGCGACCTGTGGAGTTTCCACTTTTTCTATTTTATTATCACAGCAGCGTTGTTTGTGCCGTGTGGCGGCCGTAAAAAGTCTCCCCGTACATTCATTCAGGGCTGTTATATTTCGATCTTCTCAGATCGTTCAGCACGACTTTTATGTCATGTTACTGGTACTGTTTAATTTCTCAGCATGAACATTTCGGCCTGGGTGGTTCCAATACTCCCGCTTTCATAGCTTTGGGTATTGTTTAATCACCCCTTGGATATGGTGCCTGCTTTTTAATTCTGTCTTTTTGCAGTTCCTGTGATATGCAGGCTCCATAACCTCAGATCCCCTTTCTAAATTCCAGTTTGTTTAGTTCTGCTCATTGTTTTCTTGTTTAGGGCAAACGCATTATTTTAACAGGGGACCATACGCCGCTTTTCATGGAATTACACGCTAGTGTAGCATTGAAGGTTCCATGTGCACCGCCGTATGAACACATCTGCGGATGTCTCTAAATTGTTTTTTTGTACTTTTAGCATGTGTAAATGTTGAGTTCTGCTCAACCTGGGGCTAGAGGGCGTGGACGGTAGCATGCATTTTAACTACCGTCCATGAACAGGCTCAATCAAACCGAGCCTGCAACATTTTCGTTTTTGTTGTGTTGAGCGACCTGTGGAGTTTCCACTGTTTCTATTTTGGATATTACACTGAAAAGAAAACAGATAACTTGTATTCATTTCTTAAAATGTGGTATATATAGAGCTATCAGTTCATTCCAGCTGAGATAAAACGAGATATCTATAGCGTAGCTTTAGTGTGTCAAAGTTTCAGTAAAAGCCTCGGCCATATGCCACAGGTAAAAATCCCCTAAAAATCCCATACTTATTTTGTCACATGATCAAGACTTAATTTTAGTTTATCTTAATTGCGACGCTAATCTCACTATAAGTAGAGTTGTTTGAGATGACATGCATTTATGTAACGGCGCTTTAGGTTTATCTTTCAGTGTGATATCAATAATGGTTTTAGACCCAATAAATTCAGGTCAGCCGGGTCAATTTGGGTTTTCCGTTGATCTATTTTTATACTGTTGCTACCTGACGTAATTTCGCGTTAGGGGGGAAGTTTGTTGACGCATGCGCACTGTTCAGGAATCTTCCAAACAAAGATACATGTGACATAGCGGAATTAGACATTTTACTAGTTTTTTGTTTATTTTAAGCGCCAGAAAAATTGTTACGATATATATATATATATATACAGACAGCAGTATAAATCGGTGGAGATAGTGTGTCCTTCAATTCAGTCAATTTCGGTGACACTGTGTAGATCTACTACAGGTGTGTTTAGCTGGTGTTATTCATTTATTTGATCAGCTGTAAACTTGATTGACAGCGATTGTTTCTGACTCATGTAAACAGTATATATTGTACTCTTTATTTGTAAATGTACTACAGTACGTGTTCCAGAAAAAGAAAAATTGTTGAGGAAATAACTGAAATACAGTTACATCTATTGTAGGTTATCAGTGCTGTAGATTTATACAAAAAGAATTAGTTGGAAATAGGACATTTTGTGTGATAAGAAACTCTTGATGTTCAGTAATAAAAACATTTTATATCATGGGATAATGGCTGCTGTTGCCCCATCTGAGAGGGATTATCCAGTAGGCTATGTGCCACGAGAGAATAGACGTACACGTCTCAGACGAATATCCGAGCACCTTACAAGGTTGGACATGCCAAATGACAACCATAGAAATCCATTTTTCGATAATATTTTGACTGCTCCGAAAGTCAGTGCTGAGGAAACTCGTGAAGAAGGAAAAGTGTTGTTTGGTCAGTTTATTTATGATGAAATCAACAGAGAGGAGGATTTGGAAACCCCTGAAGAAATTAGAGAAGAAATAGATCATCTTTGGTAAATCAAATTATATTTTATTTTAAAATATTAGAACAAATTTGGGAGAAATATAGACAGGTCTTAGGTGTAATAGTTGCCTGTCTGTCAGTTAAATTATATCTGTACAGTAAATATATTTTGGTGAAAATAAGTATGTTTTGCTACTGGCAGTTAATTAAAAATATGGTGATATGGATGAACAGTGGTGCAATTATTTTGAACCAGTTGGGTTGATGATTTGTCAATTTTAGTTGTGTAAGCCACTCAGGATCCATATAGATCAACACTGAACAAGTAATACAGGTTTAGTGACTTAGAAACTTTAGTCTGGGTACAGACACAATCAGATAGGAAAAGATTCTGGTTGCCAAGAGTAATTTTGTCACTAAGTTATCAAACTCTCCAAAATGTTGTTATTTAACCTACAGGTGGAGAGTGAATGTGTACATTGACACACTGTCTCATAGTTTCCAAAGTGGAATCTTGTCCCAATGTTTCAGTGCCACATCATTATTTTGGTGATTTATTTCTGGAACCTACATTTAAAATCTGTGGTTAAGTGGTAAGGATTGCCAATTTTGAATCACTTGTTGCTGGTGGTCTGAACTTTTCCCTGGTTGAAGAAGTCGTATGTTTTTTTTGTTTTTGTAGGGCCTGTTGTGTTGCCAATTCCCATGCCTCGAATATTCTTATTGACTTAACAGGTACCTCAGACACATGATGCTGCTACATTATAAGGGTAGCTAAGGGCCCGACTAATTCAGACCTCACACCTATTATACAAGTTATTTGATGTATTTTTTCATAATAACATATTTATAACTGTGTAATATTTAAAATAAATATTTACTGGGATTTTCAGTACACCACAGGGGTATGCTAATCCGGCCTGGGCAAAGGTAGGCCAGGACCTACGAAGATGTGCAGATGACTTCCAGAGGAGTAAAGAAAGGAAAAAGGTTCGAAGACAAGCAGCTGAGGTAAATATATAATATAATATGAGCCATGCCATGAGAAAACCAACATAGTGCATTTGCAACCAGCATGGATCCAGACCAGCTTGCGCATCCGTGCAGTCTAGTCAGGATCCTGGCTGTTCGCTAACGGTTTCGCTAATTGCAATAGGCTTTGAAAGCGAACAGCATGGATCCTGACCAGACTGCACGGATGTGCAGGCTGGTCTGTATCAATGCTGGATGTAAATGCACTATGTTGGTTTTCTCACAGCGCGGCTGATATCTCTTTCATATGTATTGTTGTAAGAAAAGGATGCCACTTTGTTGTAAGCTTTCAAGATATTTTCAAATGCACTCGTAAGTCAGTCAGACTCGGTCCTATTACTTTTCAGTTTCTTTAAGATAGTTGTACATGTTTGATAAACCAATAAAGGTATGGCATCCCACTATCCAGATAACCTTAAATAAATCTGGGATCTGGTATACAAATTATTACACAAAACCACTAATGAGTTGACAGTATTATCTTTCTAAAGATTAGATATGATAAGAATAAATGGTGAAAATTTTAATGTAAAATAATTCCAGATGATGTCATAATCAGCTTGAAATTTTAGGTGGCACACATTTCAATGATAAGCACTCACACCTATAGATTTTATTTGACCTTAAGATAGAAAAATTAAGAGATAAATTTGCAGATGATGAAAAGCTTCATTAATACCTACATGTAGAATTTTTGCTTTACTGAAAAATGTCCACCAACAGGCTCCCATTATCAATGATTATGAAAACTTGCTCGAGATTCAATGTTTTTTGTTGTTTTTTTAATCAGTCCAGCATTAAAATTAAAGCTCTGTAATAAGAACACTATCTTTTTTATTGGCTGAATCGCAGTGCTTTGAAAAATACAGGGTTACATCCACCGTAAGTAAATAAAATTAACAATCATAATGTATATTTTCTTTATTTTTTTTCTGTTTTTATTTTTGACAGAAGCATGGATTAAGTGAATCGAGTAATTTTCATTAAGAAGTTCCCCTTCCTTTTTTTAGCTTAAAAATGTGTTAGTAATTAGTAAGTTAAACATAGGTTCCTGACTTCTGCTTTCAAATAACACCAAATGAACGTTGCGTAAAATCTGGTAACTTTATTAAAACAACGCAATATTGTTTATTCATTCTGCGTGCATCATATATGAGTTTGACAGAAATAGAATTTCAAAAGACATTTTCTTGTTGCTGATATCAGTATTAGAGAATTTATTGATCAAATATTCAGTGGCTTACATTCCATGCCCAGTAACAGCAGTTGTGATGGGCCAAAATATTGATTTAAAAAATCTGCTCCCTTCAAATTAGCCAATAACACTTTTGACTAGCAGATGTTGCTTATTATTGGTTGACGGCATTTTTTGAATTCCGAGTAAATGAGAAGTCGTTGAAATATGCTGATGTGGATGCAGCTAATAGAATTAATGGGTGCCGCTATTTGATAATGATCTGGTTAATGACTTGACTCTTGTCATAGAGTTTCCCCGAGTAATTGAATAATTGGAAAACTTTGATTTGTCAACTTAATGAAATGATTCATTAGAATATTCATTAAATCTTTTGAAAACGTTCCTTAGTGAGAAATAATTTTATCCCGTGCTTTGTCAGCCTAATAAAGATGGTGTGATACAAGCAGAGTTTTTCTTGAAGTAAAATGAGAAAAACAAAAAGTTAAAATGAATTTGATTGTATGCATGGCTCTGCAGCAATGACTAATATTTGATATCTTTAAAAAACAATAACAAAAAACAGTTAATTAATACTTGTGTCAAGACCTTAAGCTTCTTTTTGAGGAATTAAAATTTTGAATATAATATAATATTTGTAACTAATTGATATATTTCTTTCAAGCAACATTACATACAAATTACCTGTTCTTTTAGTCTGTTTGAATCATTATAAAGTTGGGGTCCCTGCAACCAGATTTACTTTTTATCTCATTATGATTAATATGTGACTTGTTTAAATGACTTAGAAATATATTTTTACCACAAAATATAATGAATAGTACTAATAAATTTTGATAATGTGGCAGTTGACCCCAATACAATCAACACTGTTTATTTTCCAATACAGGTAAATCCAACGACTGCTTTACAATAGATCTGTGACAGATTATCTTTGAACACCCCTGGACTTATTGGACTCAACTGCCACATTATCAAAGCTTATTAGTACATAGGATTTTTGGATAATAATAGAATATATTGAATAAATATACAGGTATACCATTGAACAACAGTTACTGTACGGGTATACCAAAGTAATATATAGATACTACTGTAAACAGTATGAAAAAGAAAAATGATTAATGACAGAAGCAAAAAGAAAGAAGATTGAAATATTATTCTTTTGTATACAATAATAGTAAAATATGCCATTGATGTTGGAAACATCATTAGTAATTAATTTATCTATTTTTATAATCATCATTTTCATCATGTTTTAAATTGAATTGTAGAAATTTTATTTATGGGCCAGTATTATTTACAAAACAAAGAAAACTTATTTATATACCTTATCACAGTTATTAATCATTAAAGATTAGACAAGTGGGTTTAACAATAGTTTATTGAAAGGTGAAGTAAGCTTTATATTTGATAATACAAATTGAGTAATAGTTACTTAATATTGTTAATTTTGGTGTATGTTGATCTGGCTTGATATTGATTCCTGTAATATGATCATTAACATGATAGTGATTTAAGATTTGTTTTGATACTCTGTTATCATTTTTTCCTTCTTTTGAAAAGTTTGATATTGTAATCCTTTCTGGAGGTTACAGTCCCTTAAGAATGAAATAGTGTGTCATATCCTTTTGTTTATTTATCTCTTGTACTTGCGGCTTAATATCACTAGTACTTGTGGTTAATAACTTGTATTTGTGGTTAACTACTTGTACTTCGGCTTAATCACTTGTACTAAGTGGATGTTTGAATGACTTTTATGTTATGTAAAGAATATAAAAGCGAGATAAGTGTATATGATAATTGGGTTTCCCTAGTAGCAGTCATGTGAAGTTATGAATAAAATATTACTGTATTTGATAAAAATGGAGATTATTTAGTGTATTCTGTTTGTTAAAATAATAAACCAATAATATTTCAGGTTACTGTATAAGTTACATTTTTCAAGGTGTAACATTTTCAGGGTATAGGAAGTAACAAGTAGATTAATGTATCTTATGACTATACTTAAAATGTGAAAAAGCAGCTACAAAAACTTACAAAAAATGTATCATATCCTTTTTAGATATAAAAATGTCTATAGTATTTGAGTGCGACTCAAATCCTACAGACAGATACGGAGATCTAAGTAGTTTTTATCAGTAGCATAGTTGAAGGGAAGAGTTTCATTCCTTCTGCAATACTGTAAAATCATTAGTAATACTGTCAAAGCACATATTTTCGTGGAGTTGAAATTTTGTGAATTTGAAATTTTGAGTATCATCGGGTCGTCCGGTTTAATATTCGCGAAATTGTAAAAATGGTATGATGATATAATCATACTTGAATTTGAATTATATATAGTAATCATGGTAATAGTGAATATTTACGCAAGGATTTTTTTTGTGAGATGTACCTTTAGGGCCTCGCAAATATAGCGAAAATTATACCCTCGCGAAAATTCCTGCTTTTACAGTATTTTATTTTGTATATTGCGTGGTTTAGTCATTTAGATACCATTCTGAACATAAATAAAATTTTCTTTTTGATTTAATATGGAAAATTTGTAATCTTGGAATACATAGTGATATTTGCCAAAACCATGATGTTCTGGCTGTGCCTAGAGAATTAATTGTCACATTACGTAGTGACTTTCGGATACATCAACCTGATAAATGAGATCTCCATAAAGCATATACGTTTCAGGAAGATTATATAATGATGTCAAAAAGATCATAATATTATAATTATGGAAATAATTTTTTTTTCAACTTGAAGTTTATTCTATTTTTCAGATTACACAGAACAGTTCAGGGGTCACAAAGAATCAGTTCAGAGACTTGCTGTCCGAGTTGTTGAAGAATGGAATAACAAAGGAGAGAATTATTGTACTTTTCTTCTTCTGCTCTGACGTTGCCATAGAAACGCTGAAGAGAAAGGCGCAGACAAGTGTTCAGCTGTGTCAACAGTTTATCCAATGGTCATTTGAATTTATCGCAGAAAGTGTGTGTTCATGGGTTCAAGCTAATGGAGGTTGGGTAAGTCAATGTGAAATGACGTATCTTTAACTTATTCTTTTATTTTTAAGATATTGGTCATAAGAATATCATAATTTCCGAAACATACTATTAGGTAAAAGTGCAACAAACAGAGAGAAAAACATTTTCCTAGTAGCATTATTTGACCAATAAGTTTAAATTTGAAAGCCCTTTGGCCAGAGTGCTATTGCTGCACTCCCCCCCCCCCCACCCCACACACACACAAAAATTGTTTTAGTAGTGCTAATAGATCTACCCTTGTCCATTTGCTTGTCCAGCCCGAATTCCTGAATTGTTCATATCTCAAAAAGTATTTGACCTAGAGTCATTATACAATAGCATTCTTATTCAGCATGTGAAGTTGTGCACCTGTGTTTTTCTTGGGGATTTCACATATAAAACTAGAGTAATGGCCCTTGACAATCTAAACTAAAAGACCATTAAGTTTGTATCTTGCATATCTCAAAAGTAGAGTTGTGAAACGTTGTACGATTGTTACTCAGCATGTAAAGTTGCGGACCCCGGGTTTTGTTTGGAATTTCATTATGCCAGGCTGGAGTTTTGTCTGTTGACTTAGTCAAAGTATGCATAAAGGGTCTATAAAGAGAAACATGTATCTGAAACATTTAGGTCTTTATTCAGCATGTGAATTTCATTGAGCCAGGCTGGAGTTTTGTAAAAGGGCTTAAAAGTTTGTGTGGCAAATATCTCGAAAAAGTATTTGAAGTCAAAAATATGCATAAAGGGCATAAAAGTTTGTTTCACATGCATTTCATATTAAACTCAAAAAGATATTTGACCAGGAATGTTGTTCATCATCTGACATTGTGTACATGGTGTTTATTTGGGATTTATAAATACTGTACATTTCTGTTTTTCAGGGCGCAGTGTTCAATTCCACGATGGTGTTTGTTGGACGTGCTGTTTTAGTATTTGGAGTTGGTATGATATGTTACTATGGTTACAAGAAGTTTATCAAGAGTTGATGCTGGTGAGGGAATGTGAAGAAAATGATTGACTTGGAATGAATGAATGCTTGTGCTGAAACAAGATTATGTACATTTGAAACAATCTGTGAAGAAAGCTTTAAATACATGTACTAAAAGTATTAGGTAATTTACCAAAGCAAGATTGATCTAAGAGGGACTACTCCGCCAGAATAGCTAGCCAAGTGTGTAACAGTCGGGCTTATCCTCCCTAGTCCTACAGAAAACAATGTACACAAACACGTTGCACAAAGTTGCAGTCTTGCTTAAAGATTGTAGACTCATGACAAAATTGTGAAAAGAAGACAGTTTCATTACATACCAATTATCATTTGAGGAAAATTTTCTTTAAAAAAGTACATTTAATAATATGATATTAAAAAATCAGAAAGAGAGGGCGATGCTTATAGTTGCTGCCTTGTCTATTGTAATCAGGTAATATCTACAATTTACAAGGTATTTTTGGACCAAATTTATGGAATTGTATCACTGTACTGTATAATAAACTTGCACATATTGTCAAGATATGAATGTGCCATGCCAGGTTGAGAAGTTATGGTCTTTTGAAATTTTATTGAATGTTGTGAAAAAGTCTTGAAAGTAGGACTGAATCAGGATTGCAGTCTTTGTTTCAGGGGCTAGAAGGTTCCAGGTAAACACAGCCTGAGGGGAACAAGTTTGAATGCATGATATAATGAAATATTCCAAGAAATGTTTGAACATGCTAGTATAATTCCAGCACATTGCACCAGCTAACCATGGGGGAAATATCACCCCTAGAGTTTACTTTGTGATAAGCACATATTTATTTTGATCTCGGTGACATACTAGCTGTTTTGTTCTTGTAGAGTTCTTTTTATTATGTTCGATGATTAGGACACCAAACATTTTTAAAAAGTTCAAAATAAAAAGATCCAGGGTAAAATGTCTTTGAATAGAAAGGAGTTTGAGTAAGTAGAGTTTTGAATGTACATGTTTTGTAATAAGATTCTCCAAGGCATGTTTATATTATACATTGTACAGCTAGTGTAATTACTTGACATGCACCAATTGACCCAGGGTAAAAATTACCCCCTAGAGTTTATTTTGTGATAGGCACCTATTTTGATTTTGTTTTAATCTCAGTGACTTAATGTTGTGTTCTTTTTCTTTGTTTTTGAAAAAGGTCTGCCCGGCACCAAAGGTGCATGTGTCAGATTTTGTATGTGATCATGATATTGAGTGTACTTGTGTTTTTTACAACTTTAATTATGTGCAATAATTTCAGTATAACATTACAGGATTTCAAGAAACTTATGTAAGCATATCAGACATATTTAAATTGAATTATAATTTTCATGGAGTTGACATTTCATTACCATTACCTACATTTGTGAAAACCAGAATCATGGTTACGCAAATTTTGGATTAAACTTTAATTTTTACTTAAAGCAACATTCAAATTATGCGTGGCTTCCATTTGAAAATGGCAAGTTGTGTTTTTGTCATGTAAGATCACATGTATGATTACTGTGTACATATGTTTAAAAAGTGATGATATCATTCGACAGTAAATTTTTTAATGGGACCAGTTTCATAATGAATTTACCTCTCCAGAGCAATAACCTCTGTACAACAAACAAATTTTTTTCAGGGGTGTTACTTTGCACAGGTTATACTGTGTAGACTGCTTTATTACCTGGTTCCAGAGTTATAAAACACAAGTTTGAAGACCAGTCTCAGAAAGCAGCTTTGCCATTGGTCAGTTACAAGACTGAGCTTAAAATCAACCAATCGGATGCAGGATTAACTAGACTGGTCTCCAAATTCAGCTTTATAACCTTAGACCCAGACCTTCAATTTATTCGAGACTTAACTGAGATAACTTTTTATATGTATCAATTTATGTATTTAAGGCTAACTGTGAAATCATCTAATTTTGTGGGCATTAAATTTCATGATTCAGGCTTAAAAGCACTATTGTGGGGGTATGAATTTGTGAATTTCAATTTTTGGAAGCTTTTATTTATTCATTAGGATTTTATCTTCCTGCATTGAGGCAACCGTGAAGTCAAGGGAAATAAGCCTCCCCACGAATATAAATGATTTCACAGCTTACGTAGTCTTATAAACCAAATTATATTAATTAATGTGCTTAATTCAAAAAGGGACAATCACTTCCATGCAGCATTTTTTCATATCAAATACTTCTGAATTTTTTTTACATGGTCTGTACTTGTAAAAAAAATGTTATCCATACAATTAATAAAAGTACATACTATAGAACTTTAATTTGTATGGGGAACTGATTTTAATAAACTTCGGTTGTTTTGTTTATCCACAAAAATCAAGGCTAGCAAACCTCATTTTTAATATGAAATAATTATTCACAGAACATCATTTCCTTTGATCTTTGGAACAGAGTAATTTAATAACTGATGCAATATGTTTTTTGTGAATCACACTCAAAGAACACTAGTCATTGTATATACATCATTTTTTAAAAACTTTCATTTTCATTACACACTGGCATTTTCTTTTATTATAATTTTTTAGCATACTTATGAATAGTATTATTTTGTATTTTCATTTTTTTTTTGTGTGACAAGTCAGAAATTTGAAAAGCATTGTATTAGTGCACTTACTGTTTGATCCACCTAGTATTCTGTAACAAGGTTTTTCATGAATTGAGGCATTATTTTGCAAGATCTAAATATAAATTCTTCAACATTCTAAAGGTTGCCAAGGATGGCAGGAGCATTTTTTTTTTAAATTAAGGTATTTGTAATATTGCTAATTTTATGGCCAAAAATATATTTTCCTAGAGTAAAAGTCAGGCATGATCAGAACAAATTGTTTTTTACCATATCCTGAAATTTTGTAACAATCCATTAATATCAGAATAGTTTTTGAGAGGAACTTTAAAACTAATATTATTTTGAAAAATTATAAAGTTCCTATTACCTACCTTTGAGTACTTTAAAAAAGTACCAATACTAATATTATTGTCATTTATTCAAAGAGAAATCAAAGAAATACCTAGTTATGGAAAACTATTTGATCAAACAGTAATTTGTACATCTTGTTATGGAAAACTGTTTGATCAAACAGTAATTTGTACATTAGGCTATATACAGATGCCATAATATGTCATCAATATCACAACCTGTAGATAACACATTTGGTATACATAAAATGTGTCATTTGTACAATGCAACCTCTCCAGAGTGGTCCTCTCTTAAGCAAAAACCTCTCTATAACAACACATCAAAATTTCCCTAAGCTGAAATATACTATCAAATTTACCTGTCAATAACAACAATCTCTACATAACCGTCAGTATTTGTATCTCTCAAAGGGTGTTGCTTTACAGAGGTTGCACTATACTTGATTTTGTGTCAAGTAAGATTATATACAAAGATCAAAACTAAATGTCTTTGATGGTACAGTTAGTACTAAAATTGATCATTACATATAACTTGAAAAACTTGCATACCACATTGTCGATTCTGTAACCATTAAAACCTGTATGAACTGATGCCATTACATGTTTGCTGCTAAAAAAAATACTTAGCAGAGTAAAATATTGAATGTTTGCTACTAAAAATGGGTATAGCAGAGGAATATATTTAAAAAAATGATTTAGCCTAATAAAATATTACAGTTTTACTAATATAGATAGAATATTTAAGTTTTACTAATAAAGAAAAATAATCTATGGGAGAAACTACAATAAAGTCAACATTATATACATGTTTGCTGCTAAAACAGGTTTTTGCCTAATGAAATGTAGTGGCTCAGACACTAAATTTCTGTTTAGTTACTGGACAACATTTTCAATGATGTATGCAAGTAGGTAACCTTTTGGAAAATATGTGATGTCGTAAATTCTTGTTTATGCATGTAAAAATTTATTTGAAACAAGAGAGAGATTTTGCTCTAAAATAAACATGTGGTTACTGAAAAATTATTGAATAAATAAAAACAATGCTGTTCTGTTTTAGTGTACCTAGCATACTGGTACCCTGATTAGTCATTTTAGAAATGTTAGAACAAAATATGGCAAAACTGATATGCAATATTCCAATTTGATCTCTAAACAAACTATGCTCATGGACAGACTAGAGCTCAGTGAAGGTTTTGTCCCTAAATATTCCTTAACTTATGTGTACTAGTGTTTACATGTTCTTTTCATAGTCTAGATTAGAATTGTGCCATTTAAAAGGAGTTCTTATAAAAGTGCAAAAAATACATAATTTGCATAATGTGCTCCATCTAATTTGCATAATGTGCTCGTTATTTAATTTGCATGTGCTCCTCTTGTGTATATTGCACTCTTCTAAAGAGTTCTGTTAATAGGTTTAGTGCAAAACTATTATATCTTGTTCTTTATTTATATACAGTTACAATAGTTTTGCACTAAGCCCACGTTATGTAGTCATCTTCTGTCATGTTATTGTGTTCTATTAGTTATTTGAAATGTTCAATGAATTTCAAAATAAATAAAGAAATTGAAATACAATGTGCATTGTCATGATTTAATGCCAAGGACATGTTTACCATGCCAAGGTGAGAAGATAGATATAGCTGTTAGTTTCTCATGTGCAATTCAAGTATAAGATAGAGGCTTAATCTGTAGTCCTATCTGCATCCTGTAATGACACTGTCTGCAAGTTACTTATAATGCAAATGTGATTTCATCCAGGTTTTTTATGGACAGCCATATCTACTTTTAACCACATTTCCATTTGAAGAATGCCAAATTGCAGAACACAAATACATATTCATAAGGAAATTATCGAGTGTCAATACTGGTCCACTACTTTGGGAAACAAAAAGGAAGGAATTGTAGCTACTATCCAACTTTGCGTTTTCACTTATAACTTCTTTAACCCTTACCATGCTAAATTTCTATAATGAACTTGTTCATCTTACAATTTGGACAGTACCACTAACTGTTAAAAGGGGTGCTTACCAAAAAGATACTGACTGAACAGCGAACAGTGCAGATCATGATCAGACTGCACAGATGTGCAGGCTGATCATGATCTACACTGGTCGCAAAGGTAGAATCAATTGTGTCCAGCATGGTAAGGGTTAATGTGGCTCCAGCCAGCCCACTTTACTAAATAGGGAGAGCACAGATATACTATTGTGGGGTTGTAAGTTTTGATCCCTAGGTGAAGCACATGTTTTCCATGACAATTTGATAAATGACATTGTGCCTGAAATAATTCGTCCTCCACCTCCGATTCATGTGGGAAAATTTGCAAATAACTTGCAAAGAACAGGTTTGTACTGGTACGGAATCGAGGAACACTGGTTAGGTTAACTGCCCACCATTAAACCCAAAACAACACAATGCAGGTCAGGCTCGTAGAAACGGGCTTCATAGATTTGTTCAGGTAGTAAACTCTCCAAAGATAAATATTGGAAAATTTTGAAATTTTTGTCATGTGATTGGTTAAACAGGCAGCTAACGCCTGACAGCGATTCGGTCGGGTTTTCCGAATTAGGTGATAATGAGTTAAAAGTTCTAATAAAGGCATTCAATAAATAACCCCCAAATTAATAAACACTACTGAAGGAAAAGAGGAAAAAAGAAATGGACATGCAGAAAATGAAATTAAAAGAAATAAATTAGTGTAAAAAATCAAAGTAAGAAAAACACCATTTTCAATGTTTATATTCCTGTGACCTTGACCTTTGACCCTGAAATCAATAGGGATCATGTACACATGAAGACTAACATACATATGAAGTTAGGTGAAATACTTGTCCAGATATTGACCGGAAACAATTTTTAATGTTTAGATCCCTGTGACCCTGACCTTTGACCAAATGACCCCAACATCAATGGGTTTCATGTACACATCAAGACCAACATAGCTATGAAGTTTCAAGGTCCTAGGTGAAATACTTGTCCAAATATTGAGTGTGTGTGTGTGTGTTCTGGTTTATCATCTTTTTCAACATTTTTTAAGTCATATAAACGATGGTGTCTACTTGTAGCAGTGAGCACAATGCCCAACTTTATAATGCTGCCTCACTGGAATATCACGCCGTAGACACGTGACATGATACCCCACCCAGTCACATTATACTGACACTGGTCTGACCAGTCCTAGCACTACCCTCTTAATGCTGAGCGCCAAGCGAGGAAGCTACTAGTACCATTTTTTACGTTTTTGGTATAACGCGGCCAGGGATCGAAGCCACGACCTCCCGCACTCGAAGCGGAAGCTCTACCACTAGGCTACCAAGGCGGTATAGTCCAGATATTGAGCAGAAACCATTTGCAATGTTCAGGTCCCTGTGACCTTTGAACCAGTGACCCCATTACCACTTTGGACCAAAGAGGGTAGTAAAAGGGGATCATTTTGACCAAGTTTTTTGAAGTTTGAATAAGTAGTTGTTGAGAAAAATGAATGAATAAAAAGGTTAACATGAGACTCATTGTGACCTTGACCTCTGACCCAGAGAACTCGAAATCAATGGGTGTCATGTACACATCAAGATCAACATAGCTATAAAGTTTCAAGGTCCTAGGTGAAATACTTGTCCAGATATTGAGCAGAAACCATTTTCAGTGTTCAGGTCACTGTGACCTTGACCTCTGACCCCATTCTCACTTTGACCAATGAGGGTTATAGGGGATCATCACTCTGACCAAGTTTCTTAAAGTTTGGGTAAGTAGTTGTTGAGAAAAATGAAAGAACAAAAAGGTTAACATGAGACTCATTGTAACCTTGAGCTTTGACCCTGTGACCTCAAAATCAATAGGGATCATGTACACATCAAGACCAACATACCAATGAAGTTTCAAGGTCCTAGGTGAAATACTTTTCCAGATATTGAGTGGTAACCATTTTCAGTGTTCTAGGCCCTGTGACCTTGACCTTTGATCCAGTGACCCCATTCTCACTTTGGATCAATGAGGGTAATAGGGGATCATTCTGACCAAGTTTTTGAAGTTTGGATAAGTAGTTGTTGAGAAAAATGAATGAACAAAAAGGTTAACATGAGACTCATTGTGACCTTGACCTCTGACAAGTTAACCCGAAATCTATAGAGGTCATGTACACACCAAGACCAACACACTTATGAAGTTTCAAGGTCCTAGGTGAAATACTTGTCCAGATATTGAGCAGAAACCATTTTCAGTGTTCAGGTCACTGTGACCTTGACCTCTGACCCCATTCTCACTTTGACCAATGAGGGTTATAGGGGATCATCACTCTGACCAAGTTTCTTAAAGTTTGGGTAAGTAGTTGTTGAGAAAAATGAAAGAACACCCGAAATCTATAGAGGTCATGTACACACCAAGACCAACACACTTATGAAGTTTCAAGGTCCTAGGTGAAATATTTGTCCAGATATTGAGTGGAAACCATTTGCAATGTTCAGGTCTGTGACCTTGACCTTTCACCCAGTGACCCCATTCTCACTTTGGACCAACTAGGGTAATACGGGATTATTCTGACAGTTTCTTGAAGTTTGGATAAATAGTTGTTGAGAAAAATGAATGAACAAAAAGGTTAACATGAGACTCATTATTCCATCCATCCGCCCAGACAGATCTAATCTACAAGCCGGATTTTTCTTCGAAAACCCACCCAAAATGAAAGGTTAACTATAAATACAACATGCAAGTTGTTGCTACTAATCTATTTTTCAAGTCATTACACAAGTCCAAAATTTCTTAGCCAGAATACCAGGGTATTGTTAACGATTTGTCACATTCCAGTAGTTTGTTTACCTTCCCAACTGAGAATACCCCTTTTTTCTTCGTTGCTAGCCTGATGTGTGTGAATTAAGTAAGACTTTAACATAGGCATGAGTCATTTCTAAATCTGGTTTTCCAGATAGTTTAAGCTATAGCATGCAAAAGTAAGTCGTATATGCTGCATGGTTTGTCTTCATGGTTCAGTAGGTTGGCAACTGTTCTAAACTAAACAGAAGTAACTTCCTTCTTCCTTGTTCTTCAAATTCATTTCAGTAGGAGCCATCACAACTAAATCTGGATTTCAAGGAAGTAAATTTGTTAAAAAGTATTCAGCAAGACTACTGAGCAGGATTAAGTCGCGTATTGGACATTCTCGCTCCCTAGATTGTACCAGCATTATACCACCCCCATTGTATGTACAGTGCTAGCCATTTTTAGCATGTCCGATTTTTTAAAAATATGTAATAGTTATAGTATGTGTGAGAGTGTGTTACCAGGATATATCAGAGCTAGGGGTACATCGAGGGTATTTTTCTCTGCACATATCGTCGAGGCCGGTAGGCCGAGACAGATATGTGAAGAGAAAATTAACGAGATGTACCCCTAGCTCTGATATATCCTGGTAACACACGAGCATTACATATTATAACTGTTTTATCGCATAGTTTATCATTAAAATTTATATATTATTTTCATTTAAATTTGTTTATTATTATTTTTACTATTTTGATTCCCTTTCTGCGCCTCGCTGACTGAAACACTAAAACTTCTATTTTAGAAAATGTGTTCCCCAGATAAAAGTACCCAACAAATTTCTGCACTGGTTTTAAATCTTTGCATTTCATTGCCCAGACATATTGTAAAACTTGTTGTTTTGTTTGTAAAAAAAAATCAAAGAAAAAGAAACATTTGAGAAATCTCAGAATTTCATATATTTCATGTATTTCTGAATTTGGCAATAACTATCAAGTTTTTGAAATATTCTAGTTTATTTATTCTTTTACTTTATAAATGTAGGTGTTTGTGACAATTCTTTCTCTGTGAACTGTAAATTGGAGCTAAAATCATCTTTTCTTTGAAAGGAAAAAATTATACTCCCTTGATAGGACCTCAATAGAGAAAATGTGTTCCGATATATATCGGAACAGTTTTACTGTGCTGATATATATCGGAACACTTTTTTTCTTATGAAACTCCATAGAGATTTCCGTGTTGATATATATCGCAACAGTTTTGTAAGATATCAGCACAGTTTTGTAGTAATAATGTGTGTTACTATGTATAACATGCTGCAAAGATCAAAGGAAAATTGCCGCACTATGCGATAACTATTAGGTACTGTTGTCACTTGATTGTCAGCCTTGGTTAAGATTTTTGTTTTAATAGGTCCATATTTTCTAAAAAAAAAACTGTAAGAGCTATAGCTTTGAAACTTTGCACACTTGTTAATAATCATTAGGTTATTTGGCAAAGAACCATAACTCTCACTTGTATTAGTCATAATTATAGCCCTTTCTGTACATAGAAAATTTGAATTTCTTGGTTAAAATTTTTATTTAGGTCCGCTTTTTCCTTAACTAATATATTAGCTATAGTTTTGAAACTTTGTAGACTTGTTTATCATCAGTAGTTGAGTAAGTTGGCCAAGAACCATTACCCTCACATTTTAGAAAAGTGGAATTTATTGGTTAACTTCTTTGTTTAGGCCCATTTTACTTGAATACCATAAAAGCAATAGCTTTGAAGCTTTGCACACTAAGCTTATTATTAATAGGTTAGTATGCAGGGCAAGAACTATAACTTTGATATACATTTTGTTGGAATTATGGCCCTTCATGTACTCAATTTACAAAATTTACTTCAGAATCTTTGATATTTCAAAAGCCTATAACACTGACAACATTCAATCAACAGAAAAATGTTCAACAAAGCTTGATACTGCCCATTCCTAAGATGTTTTATTCAAATCCTACATGTAGAACCGAAGTTGCTCAGACAAACTGTTCAAAAATAATCTTTTAAAGACCACAACTCCAGCAAAATCATGCAAAAGTGCAATGCCGAAAATATGAAAATGGCATTGCACATTTCTACAAAGTTTGGTGGAAATCCAACCACAAGCTTTAGAATACTGGTAGTCTGAACAAATGTTTATCACAGACATACAGGACTGACTGGACTCTGTGAAATGGACAAAATCAATACAATATCTTCAAACTTACAGGGAGGCATAATTCATTTCCTGCAATCCTTTTACTACATAGAGTTATGCCCTGTATTACAACATACAAGAAGGTGCCCTACATACCGTACCTTCCAAAATTTACCAACAGTTTTCAGCCACTGTAAATTCACTCACTTCTCCATTAAGTGGGTATTAAATAGACCACTCTGTCAGTACATTCTCAACAAGAGTGCCAGACTGTCACAAAACACGCTTGTCTAAATATTCAGTTACGTATCATAATGGTAATAATGTTGATGTTGTATGCCTTGTTAACCCAAAAACAGAGTAATAAGGAATCAAGGTATTAGTGAGGTTCCATGTGGGATGAAACTGACAATCGGATCAAAACTACATGTGAATGGACAAGGTTAAATCCGCAGTATTTCCAGTAATTCAAAGGCCATAATCCAAGAGTGCCTGGGGCGATCTGACTGGTTATCAAACTTGGCCAAGATATTATGCCCACAAACATAGTCAGCAAGTTTGGTGAAGACAGGATGAAAATTGTTCCAATTAGAGAGCAGACATACTTTTGGACGTCGACCAACCGCCTGCCCGCTACAGGTGTTCACATTATATGCCCCGCTCTTTCAGAGATGGGCATATAAAAAGTGGGTGTTTCTTGTTTTTGCTTATACCAGCAGTATATAACAAATAAATTTTCATAACAAATCAATAAAGATTTTAACATTTCTTTATATTAAATTTCCTTTTCAGATGTTTTTCGTACACTAGAAACAATGTTCACCTCTGCATTATTAATCTCGTTTTGACCAGTCACTTTTCTAAATTCACTTACTTCATGTGAAGTTAATTCAGTTACTTTCGTATCTTGCTCTGGTAAGTTTTTCGGTTTTTGTAACATCTTAGTATATTTTGTTTCCTCTAATTTACCCGAAGTTAACTTTTTGGAAACTTTTGCTTCCATAAAAGCTTTAGCAGCCTCTGGGGTTAGTTTAATAACTTTAACATCTTTATTAGACAAATGGGTTGCATAAGGTACCTTGTTATTAATATTTAAAGTAGAAATGTCATCAACTTCTGCCGCCTTTTTCATTTCCTTCTTTGCCTTTTTTTCTGCTTCTTTTGCTTCCTTTTCTGCTGCTTTGGCTTTCTTTTCCAATTCTTTTTTCTCATCTTTCTGTTTCATGAGGGCATTCACTTCTTCCGTTGTCAATTCAATCACTTTAATATCACGATATGAAATAATTTCTTCACACTGAAACTGTTTTGCATCTATTTCAAACGTTAAATCTTGTTTCTCGCAAGCCACACCCACTTTATTTGCATGACGAAGTTTGATATGCCGTGTAACTTTATTTGTGTTATTTGCACGATATTCACATGAATTACATTTATAAGGACGTATGCCACTATGCGACATAATGTGTAACTTTAAAGAATGCGAGTGTCCTGTTCTATACTCACACTGATTACACGCATACTGTTTCTGCTTCATATGTGTATGTCTAACATGTTTAACAATGTCACTATGCAGCAGGGCCAGGTAGTCGCAGTCGGGACATTTGAATCGCTTCTGTTTATAGTGATTTAACTGCATATGGTGTTTTAAACATGTCATCTGAAAAATTGAGAGAAAAGACATTAAATGATAATCCATGCATTTGATTTTATTAAGATCCTAAATACAGATGGAAAAGGAACTTGCAATCTTTATTTACTGCATTTTCCATTGCCCAATATAAACCAAACCTAGCTCGGTAAACATTGATGTTACAATATTATTGGGAAGTTTTTTCATTTTGAGCTTTACACCATGGTGGAAGACCGAAAGGTGCACCCTGAAGCATTATTTCACCACAGGTGGATACCTGTGCAGAATCATCTCCCTTTCACAAACCAGCTGGATTGCTTCCACTAATAAAAGAATTCTACATTACAAGCTATGTTTCAAACCAACAGCACAGAGGGGAAAATGATTGGAAGTCAGGGACCTTAACCACTCTCAGCCTTAGCGGTCGCAGAAAAGGACAGATTAGCAGCTGATAGCAGCCAGTCTATTCTACATGTATTTAAGTCCTTGAAAAGACCGATCAATTTAAAATTACCTCCAAGATTTTTAAAAGTAAATCTCTCAATTCTCTTTTGTGTATGATTACAGCTCACAATCAAATGGAAATCAGTTGTTTAAGATATTATTCTAAACTAGATGCCCACGGGCAATATGTCGAGCCCGCCAGCTGTCAAAAGGACTGGGAGTTGTTCATGACACTCATTTATGCCAAATAAAAAAAGATATTGCAAAAAGTTACAATATAAGTTATTTAAAGTAACAACAAAGGAGCGTAAATCTAAAAAAAAAATAAAAATTCTAAGTCCACACAAAAATCTGCACCAGTAGAGATAGGTCAAAGTACACCTGAAAATTGGATGTAACATGCATGTTGTACTACAGAAAAGTGGTCTTGATTTTTCCCTACGACCAGTAATAAAAAAGTTTCAAATATAAGCTATTTATAGTAACAACAAAGAGAAGTAATTCTAGGATCTTGCCCATGACACTCTGTCGCATGATGATGAACAATTGTGCCACGTTACATCTAAATCCCTCTATGCATCAAAAAGAAATGCTCCAGACAAAGTCATTCTTGTATCTGACTTTTGACCTTTAAGTGTGACCTTGACCTTAGATCTAGGGACCTGGTTCTTGTGCATGACATTCCGTCTCATGGTGGTAAACATTTGTGCCAAGTTACATCAAAATCCCTCCATGCATGAAGAAGAAATGCTCCGGACAAAGTTGTCATTCTTGTATCCTTTGACCTCTAAGTGTGACCTTGACCTTAGACCTAGGGAGCTGGTTCTTGCGCAAGACACTCCGTCTCATGGTGGTGAACAATTGTGCCAAGTTACATCAAAATCCCTCCATGCATGAAGAAAGAATGCTCCGGACAAAGTCATTTTTTAATTTGATCTTTGACCTGTAAGTGTGACCTTGACCTTTGAGATAGGAACCTGGGGTTTGCGCATGACACTCCGTCTCACTGAGGTTAACATTCATACCAAATATAAACAAAATTGCTCCATGCATGTCAAAATTATGGTCCGGACAAACAAATCCGGACGGACGGACGGACGGACGCACGTACATACACCGAACAGACATTTGGACAACTATGTCTTCGCTTCCGCAAGCGGGCTCGACAAAAAAGTTCTTAACCACATAAAAATTCAATACTTCAATCTATGGCAATCAGGAAATGTTATCTAAAGGTAAAGTAAACAATAAAACAAGATACTTCCAGTTATAATAAAACTGAAGGGGCATTCAGACTTACATTAGGGGTGGAATAACCACACTGATCACAGATGAATCTCTTCAGGGCTAAATGTACTTGCTGATAATGGGGTGATACATTGCTCTTGTACAATGTCTTGAACCTACAACCCTTCACATCACAGTGGAAAAACCCATCTAGAAAAAAAAAAGAAGAGAAATTCATTGATGCATCTATCACTGATTGAACAACTTAACAATAATTGCCATACAAACATACACAAGCTGTTCTAGTCTGGAACCAAATGCCAGAAAGGAGATTACACTGCTTTAATTCTGATTTTTTTTTAATGAAATAGTTGATTCCTTAACATTTGGAAGTTCAGTCTTCATATCTACACACAAGTTAGTATTTACATAAAATTCTGAACAGATATACCACCTGTGTGAACAAAATGATCTTTCACTGGGGCACTGAGACAACAGTATGCATGCATAAAAAATTAAACTTGTTGAGTTACCAAGTGGGGTAGAAAGAAGTTCAAACTATTTAAAGATAATACCGTGAAATAATTAATATTCATGGGAGACTAATTTTCATGGATTTCTTGGTTGAGTCAATCCATGAAATTTAACCCCTATGAACAAGTAAATTTCCCATTCATTTGATGTTCAAAAGTTGAAAAAAAATGCCGTTTTGACCAAAACCATAGAATTTCCTGCCCATGAAATTAAATGATTTTGCAGTATCATTTAAAGATGAGTACAATTTGCACAGGGACTGACATATCCTCTAAATAACAGAAAACCTCCACAAAGTCAAATCGTCTTACAACTACATGCAAATCTTAAGCTTTATCATGTAGATCTACCTACCAATTTTCTTTGTAATTCACTAATGAATAAAAAGCCCTAATTCAACTCCAAACTAATACGGAAAAATATTCAATGGACTGTTTGCTTCAGTTATGATGACAAATATTGCATCAGAAATGACGTAATGATGATGTCTTTATGTTTCATACATCAAAAATTTCACCTTTAACAAATTTTTGACTGATACAGCTCTAGAAATAGGTATATGTATATGAATAAAGGGTCATTAAAGCAAAATATCTTGATCTGCAATGATGTATTCAGCTCTTGTTGATTTGCCAGAAAAAGATCACACTCGACGCAAGTGCCACCTCGGATCGAGGCCTCTAAAATTCACTCTCACCGGACACAATATTGCACATCAAGATACTATCATACTAACCCTATTATACATACCAGATTCTTTTATCTGTTTCTTAGTTCCTGGTCCCTGCAGAGCTTTGTTCAGGAAGTAGGAACTTAGGTGTTCTGTATTCACATCATCCTTCTTATTCTGAGTTTCTATCTTCATGTCCTGAACACTATCTGCTTTAGAAGACATACCACTCCTTACAAGCTGTGAAGTTTTAATAGTTTCATAATTCTTCTCACTCACGATCTTGTCAATTCTATCTTTTGGGGTCTGAACATTTTGCTTTGAAAATGGACTATGATCTTCTATAGAAGCACTCTGACTTACATGTACAGCTGCATCATTACCATCTAAGTCAGTGTGTTTTCTAGAATGATCTGCAACTTGATGACAAGTTTCTGTTAGAACAAAACTGTCACTACCAAATGCTTGGACACTTTCCCCAACTGCAACACATTCCATTTCTGTATGTCCAGCATTTGTTGCTTCTTTATCAATTAAATCATCAGCTAAATTGACTATTGTATTACCAATGTCTGGTACACTTACTTTTTCAATGGGTTCCATCAATGCCATTACAGCAAAACCATCAACATCAGGAACAGAAACACTTTGGTTGTGCAGTACATTTTCTGTTTTTACATATTTATTTTCATCTGAACATGCAGTTACAGAACTTGCAGTTTCTGAATCTTTAACCTTGTCACAATCTAATACATTAACATCTTTTGTAATTAGCAAAGTAGAATCTTCCTTTACATTGATTTCTACACCTTTTGGAGCTTCTCTTGCTATTACATTTTCAGTATGTTCATTCAGCTGACTAGAACATGCATGTAGTTCAGGTTTACTTTCACAATACTGGTCAGATTTATTTCCTGATCTTGCACAGGAAGTTTCTTTTTCTAATTCAGAAGAGTTTTCAGGCAGGGTTTTTCCTTCAGTATTTCCATCACTGTAAATATAACATGTAAATGAACACTTGACACTATCCTTGTTATTCTGATCAAAATCTGACGTAAGCTCAGTGTCTGCTCCAAGAGAACTATGCCTTAAATTTTCACTTAAGTGACTAAATGTTTGCTCACTTCCATTGTCACTGGCTGGTAAAAATTGTTCAATATCTTGTGTTTGTATATTACCATCACTTACGCTACTTTCTGCATATTTATTCCAGTGATTTCTGAGGCTCTGTTCACATTTACTAGAATGTTTTTCAGCAATTTCTGTTCCACACTTATCACTGATATCAATCTGTTCTGCAAAATCTATGTTTTCCGAGTGGACCTCGATCACAGATTCAAATGATACTGGATGCACTATGCCTTCTTCATTTTCTTTGACACTGTTTTGGACATGCTCTAAAGTTTTCAGTACATCTGATTCATTACTGAAACAGATATTTTCAGAATTAGTCCTTGTATCTTCCCCCTTGTCTGGTTCAATTCCTAAACCTATATCTTCCATTTCTTCAGTTATATCAACACTGGCTTCATCTTGACTCAGGAGTACTGTCAGGTTGCTGTTCTTTGTCTGGTTTTCAGGACACAAGTCTTGTTCACAATTATTTTCAATCGGTTCTGTTTTGCCTATCTGTGCTGCCTCTCTTTCAGTTTCCATGTTTATATATTCTTCTATTTCAGAGTTTTCACAATGCTGTTGGTCCTGTTTAATGTTTCTAGAGTCTGGCTTGTACTGACTGAACAATTTATATGTAACTTCAGCAACTTGATTTCTCTCTCCTAGTACTTCACTACCAACTTCAGCTTTATCACTAGTGTTTTCACCAGACAAACAATTAATGTCTTTGCTGTGCTGATGCAGCAGTTCAGCTATAAATGTTTCATTTTCTCTTCCAAGATTTTGGTTAGGAGCAATTATGTCATTTTCTTCAGGTTTAAGATTTGATACATCTAACCCTGCCTCATTGTCAATATGATCCATTTCTTGTTTTCCTTCATCATTAGTCTCTACCTGTATTTCATTATCTAAGATTTTATTTTCATTTGCGTATCTTAAACATGTTTCTTTGTGGAAAATCGGTTCATTACTTACATGTTTATTATCAAATTCACTGCTGATGCTTTCAATTGCTTCAACTGCTCTTGCTGTTTCTTTATTCAAATCTGGGGTTGAACACACTGCCGACTTGGAATGGTCAAAGTACTGTTCACATGTTATTCCAGCTGGCTTAGGTGGTAGAATAGATATATCTGTTATGTTTCTTGGTAAAATTGATACTGCTTTTTCTGGAGAAGCTACAAGTTCTTTTGTAACTTCACTTATAACAACACTTGTACCAAAACCTGCCCGACTGTTTTCTACTATATGTGGAACAGAGACTGATGTAGAAAAAGAGCCAGCTGAGTCTACCTCAAAGTAATTAGTAGCTGGCTGTTCATCAAGTCCACTTGCTTCTGGTATTTTTTCGAGACAAGATAAGTTAGTTACATTACATCTAGTACCCTGTACTTTCAATCCTTGATCATTTACTTCTACCTGTGTCATTTCTGTACCATTCTGACACTTGAACGAGTCAGGTATTAATGAAACTTGCACCTGCTGTGTGGTTTCAGTTTCAAGTGGTTTTGGTTCTGATTTCTTTGCATGCTTTGCTCGATGAGTTTTCAATTCAACAACACTTCGACATCTGAAACTGCACTCTTGACACTTCAACTGTAGGACCGATGTGAGCTTTCTGAATTTAAACTGCTGATCAAACAGCGCTTTTGAATTGGATAAAACAGGGTGGAATTTGTTATCTCTATCTATGGACTGTTCACTAAATATGCCAGCGTTACCAAAAACTTGTGAGTCGTTAACATACACAACTGGTTCATCGCAAGACAATGACCTTTTCTTCTTCACAAAAATGCAACCTGTCTGACCTAATACTGCTTTCATCTTATCTTTCTGCTCTTCACTTAAATGTGTCAGTTTCTCTCTTACATTAAAATCTTTATCTGATTTTGATATCCTACAAGATGCATGCGATTTTCTATTCACTTTCATCAGTTTACTATCATTGTTTTTGTCTTTTTGTGTGTCTAACTTTCTCTTGCGGCATATTCTAAAATCTCTATTCTCTAACAGTGATCGACTAATTTTTGGTTGAAAATTATACAAAGGCTCAGGTGCCCTTATATTAGGATGTTTCACTAAGACCTCGCGAACCTCTGGATAGAATGTCAATGTGTTCATATTATGAGAAGAAATATTCTCACATCTTCTTTCTATGTCACTTTTACTTTTCTTCAGTCTCAATGTTTTCTTTTTCTTAACTCTTGAAAATGCCGACAGACTATCAGTGTCACCACTGTCACTAACTGAAATGGTACTTTGTCTTATGGCAGCCTCTGACCTAATGCTACCTGGCTCATGGCAAGTTATATTATCTTCACTATAAATATCTTCATCTTTTTCATGTGCCTTTTCTTTTACAGCTGCTGTGTTGTAACTGAACAAATTTGGATTTGTTATGAAATCAAGGGTGGCAAGGTCAAGGTAATCCAACTGAGTAGGTTCATCAAGAGTGCTCGGGAAATTAAAGTAGTTCCCATCTTGCAACTGCATCGTAGGGCTGGACTGTAGATCTTCACAACTACGTGTAATTTGCGACTTCTGTAAGCTGAAACTTGGCCGATCTCCAGCTTTATTAAAAGATGCATTGATGAGGAATGGATCCTTTGAGTTAATCTGGGCCAATCCCGGATTCTGCCCAAAGAACGGATCCTTTTTTGCAAGGTCAAGATATTGTAGTGTCGGGCATTCTTCAATGTTTGTTGGAAAAGCCTGCTGATTTTCCTCCTGAGAAGGGGGTATGCTACTGAACAAATCTGTAGACAATCCGCATGAAAATGGTATAGAAGGGTTTGATGAATACATAAAACTCCCCGAACTATACCCCAGTTGTCCATCGTGTGAAAAACCAGTGCTTCTCTCAAATGGCGAAGGCACCCTTGACTTAAATCCATCTCCGAATAAGTGCAAGTGTTTGTCGCTGAATAATTGTAAATGTTTATCTATTGGCGATAAAAGACGTGGCAGACTAGGACTTCTAGAAAATGATGGTTCACCTTTATTTCGTCCAGTGCTTAAGCTTGGTATGTCATCATTTTTCAAGTACTCAATGTTTTTGTTAATGATACTCTGTATCTGGTCTTGGTCAATTGGATCCACCTGTTTACTGGAATCAAGGAAAGTATTACCAGTTGATTTTTCTGTTTCTTCTTCAAGAGTGTTAATGTTTGATTCAATAAGAAAATTTGGGTCTTCCACATCCACTTGGTTCGTTTGTGGTGTAGTTTTTAGGAAGATGGATGGATCAAAAATATCTGGAACTCGAATCTTGACAAAATGATTAATGAAACTGTCATCTTTAGAAAACAGGAATGGAGGGTCGAAGCCATCCAGCAAGAAGTCTTCAGGTTGAAAAATCTACAATGAAAATAACTGTAGATATTTACATTCGTATTGAGAAATATGCATTTTGCAGCACAGATAAGCTAAAAAAAACTAGAGCTATCACTAAAGGTGATGAATGTACCCCCGCATGCACTGACACAGTACATTGCAATTTGACGCACACAAGATTGCATAATTATGAGGACTGTATGTATATAGACTGTATGTATACAGTATAGTAACAAAAAACAAAGTCCCATAACTATGCAGAATATTTATCTAAAAGAACGTAACATGCACCATGCACAACTAGGGTTGGTAGTGATCACTTGTGTGAAGTTTCATTAAATTGTGTGCAAGGGTTCGGAAGATTAGGCGCGCACAAGATTGCATATGCAGACTGTATGTACATAGAATGTTAACAAGAAACAAAGTCCCATAACTCTGCAATTTTTGTTGTTGAAAGAACCTAACATGCCCCATGCACAACTACTGTTGTTACTGATCACTTGTGTGAAGTTTCATTAAATTGTGTCAAGGGGATGAGGAGAGATGGTGCGCACAAGATTGTGTCTATGTATATAGTATAGTAACAAAAAACAAAGTGCCATAACTCTGCAATTTTTTTTCTGAAAGAACCTAACATGCCCCATGCACAACTACTGTTGTTACTGATCACTTGTGTGAGGTTTCATTAAATTGTGTCAAGGGGATGAGGAGAGATGGTGTGCACAAGACTGTGTCTACGGGCAGACAGACGGACGGACAGACAGACAGACAACCTGAAACCAGTATACTCCACCTTACAACTTTGTTGTCGGGGGGGCACAAAAATTTGGTACATGTTTATTTCTAGAATTTACGCTTACAAATGATACAAGTTTGCTTTTTAGACTGAGTAAAATTAAAAATATTGACCTTAATAAACATTCTTAAAGTGACAACACATCTTAAGATGATGTAACAAATGATGTCACACCAACAATGAAATTAATTTCCTTGTAAACTAACCATAATTCGAAAGGAGTATTTCATAATACCTTATACAGGCATTTTTGTTTGTTTTTACCCCTGCAATTAGGAACCTCTCTATTCTGGAAAGCAAACATTTTTCCAGACAGAACCTTTATCAACACAATCCCTGAAAATTGAACAATGTGAATTTTGCACTTTTTACTTTTTTTACCTCTGCAATCAGGAACCCATCTTTTCCAGAAGGTGAACATTTCTTCCAGACAGAATCTCTATCAACATGAAATTACCCCTGCAAACTGAACAATTTGAAAGGCAATCAGAATTTTGGCACTTGCCTTTTATCATGATTACCAGAAAATATTCTATGTTGTAACACGTGTCCATAAAAAGTTTGATGATGTTGCTTTCATACAGTAAATAAACAAGATTAGGACTTAGCAAGAGCTGTCTAAGAACTGCTTGACTATTCAACAGCTGAATATAAACCAAAAAAGGGGCATAATTTTGTAAAAATTCAAAGTACATTTATGAACCATGTGCAATGCAGTGAACAAGTGTGTGAAGTTTCAATCCATTCCCATTAGTGGGTACTGAGATAACAGTTTACAAACAAAAACTTTACTTAAAAACTGCAAAGTCAAAAAAAAAGGAGCATAATTTTGTAAAAATGCAAAATAGAGTTATGGAACCTGTGCAATGCATATCAGATCATCACAGTGAACAAGTGTGTGAAGTTTCAATCCATTCCCATTAATTGGTACTGAAATACCAGCTAACATACAAAAATTTTACCACACATTGCTAAATCAAAAAAGGGGCATAATTCTTTAAAACAAGAGCTGTCTGATGACAGCGCGCTCGACTATTCGAAGCATTGATTGAAGAATGGGGTCAAAATATTTCCACGGATATTCAGACAAAAGAAATAAATAGATTAGACAAACAATGTTCCTGTATTTCTTTGATTTCGGTAAGTCTTGCACTAAATGGCAATGTATGAGCCAATTTCAAAGTCCAAAAAGGGCCATAATTCAGTCAAAATAGTTATGTACTCTTGCCTACAGATGGAAATCATAATGATAAACAAGTGTTCAAAGTTTAAAAGCCATATGTCAAATAGTTTTGACAAAACATGGACTCGTATGAAAACAGAACCAATTTCAAAGTCCAAAAAGGGCCATAATTCAGCCAAAATAGAGGACAGAGTTATGTACTCTTTCCTACAGAAAGAGACTATTATACTAAACAAGTGATAAAAGTTTAAAAGCCATATGTCAAACACTTTACAAAAAATATGAACTGGTACGAAAAACTTAACCAAGATTTCTAAGTCAAAAGGGGCCATAATTCAGCCAAAATCCTTGATGGAGTTATGTACTCTTGCCTATAACTGGACATGGTGATGGTAAACATGTGTTGAAAGTTTCAAAGCTTTATCTCAAAAGACTTTGTCAAAATATGAACTGGTACGGAATATTAACGCAGATTTCTAAGTCGAAAGGGGCCATAATTCAGCCAAAATCCCTGATGGAGTTATGTACTCTTGCCTATAACTGGCCATGCTGATGGTAAACAAGTGTTGAAAGTTTCAAAGCTTTGTCTTAAAAGACTTTGTCAAAATATGAACTGGTACGAAAAACTTAACCATGATTTCTAAGTCAAAAGGGGCCATAATTCAGCCAAAATCCTTGATGGAGTTATGTGCTCTTGCCTATAACTGGCCATGATGATGGTAAACAAGTGTTGAAAGTTTCAAAGCTTTATCTCAAAAGACTTTGTCAAAATGTGGACTGGTACGAAAAACTTAACCAAGGTGTGACGCCGACGCAGACGCCGATGCCGACGCCGTGGTGAGTAGGATAGCTCTACTTATTCTTTGAATAGTCGAGCTAAAAAAAAATGCAAAATAGAGTTATGGAACCTGCACAGTGTAAGTCAATTCATCACAGTGAATAGGTGCGTGAAGTTTCAATAAATTTCTGCAAGTGGTTACTGAGATACAAGCTTACATACAAAAACTTAAGCAAGTTGGTGCTCAAAAGCAGACACACAGGTGAGTCCAATAGCTCTAACTATTGTTCAGATAGTCGAGCTAAAATGTGAACCAGGTAACTGAGGTTACTTGGTATTTTATAACTAATTAAGTTAGGTAGTACACATACCACCAACAAAACTCCTCTAAAACCGAAAATCCCTCCAAGTTGAATTTTTACTCTTGTCCGGAGGTGGGTTCAATTATTGAATAAAAAAGCATAAAGTTAAAGTACCTGTAGGAAAACTTTCCTCTCACAAGCAAAGTAGGCACAAGCTGATTCCAGGGGGTTTCCCATGCAGTTTATCTGGTGCTTAAGCTTGTCATCTGGTGTGCCAAAGAGACCTTTACATTTGTAACAGCAATACAAACTGGACTCTGGAATATAAGAATGTTTTTTCATGTACTTTTTGAGATACTTGTGACACAGACTCTAAGGCTCTTAAGACTATTTTTGACTTGGTCAAAGGCCATAACTCTGATCTGGTTAAACAAAACCCTAGGTACACAACTTCACTTACTGAATAACAATTTAGTACTGTTTCATGACTGTAGGTCAAAACTTTTTGGAAGTTTCTAGCTGTCCAAAAACCAGATGCCCAGCCTGCATTCTAGCCATCCTGTAACCGGAACCCTAGCTTGTACTCTAGGGGTTTTCTAGCCATCTGGTAATCAAACTGTTTATATGAATCAAGTATTTTTCAATCAAAATATTTTATTTTACTTTCAGTAATAACTTGCTGAACTACATCTCATCATTATTGTGTTGAAAATGCTGTTGCTTATAGATGTCACTGTTTAAAAACATTCCAATGTTGTTGTTGTTGTTGTTGTTGTTCAGGATATTTGTGCAGAGACAAAACTGATATTGACAAATAGAAAATTAAACAAGAGCTGTCACAGGAGACAGCATGCTTGACTATTTCAATGCTGAATAGTGAAACTGGGCACATCTGAGGAAGCTGAAGTTGACACTGGAGTGTTTAATAACTCCAATGTGGATGAAGATATTAGACAATAGCTTGAGTCTGTGTCAGCAATATTAAATAAGAAGAGAGATAAATATAAAGTGTATCAAAACATTAAATAAGCATAATTCTAAGCATAAACGGGGCATAATTCATGAAATATTGGTGCAAGAGTGATGCACCTTGTGTCATATGATGTGGATGATGATGTGGAACAAACACTTTAAATTTGAATCAAATCCATTTAGTAATAACTGAGACTGAACAAAAGTGCACAAAACTTTAACCTAAGTAAAATGGGGAGATAATTCATGATATACTGGTGCTAGAGTTATGGTCCTTGTGTCATGTGATGTGAGTGGTGATGTTGAACAACTATTTAAGTTTAACAGAGATATTAGAGAAAATCCATCAAAATTAACATTAAATTCTTAGTAAAAGGGGGCATAATTCATGTGTGTGTGTGTGTGTGTGTGTGTGTGTTTGGGTTTAATGTCTTTTTCAACAATTTTTCAGTCATATAAACGTAACAGTGAGCATAATGCCCAACTTTATAGTGCTGCCTCACTGGAATATCATGTCGTAGACATGTGGTATGATACCACACCCAGTCACATTATACTGACACTGGGATGACAAGTCTTAGCACTATCCTCTTAATGCTGAGTGCCAAGTGAGGAAGCTACTAGTACCATTTTTACGTCTTTGGTATGACGTGGCCGGGATTGAACTCACAACCTCCTGCACTCTAAGCGGACGCTCTACCACTAGGCTACCTGCTAGAGTTAGGGGCCTTGTGTCATATGATGTGGGTGATGATGTGGAGCAACTATTTCATGTCTGAATCAAGTCCATTTAGTAATAACTGAGATAGAGTGAAAGTCTATCAAAACTCTAACCTGAAATTCTAAGTAAAAGGGGGAGATAATTCATGAAATATTGGTATGAGAGTTATGGCCCTTGTGCGGTATGATGTGGGTGATGATGAGGAATAATTATTGTAAGTCTGAAACAAATCCATAAAGTAATTATAGAGATAAAGAGAAAGTGCATCAAAACTTTAACCAAGGTGCCGACATGGAAGGACACCAGCCCCGGGTCAAGTAGGACACTGGACAGCTCTCCATACTTTGTATGGTCAAGCTAAAAATGATGGCAAAAATGAAATGTTATCATATGTAAGAGAATATGTAGGAAGTAAAAAAGAAATCTTAGAAATCCAATCCTTTAACATACTTAGTCTATAACATGAATGTGATAATAAAAATAAGATTTGTTTTTTAAATTCAAAATGTCTTTAACCATCTTCAACAAAACATCATATTATTAAAATTTTTTGAAGTACTGTGTCTACGACAGCTTATTTAACTTTTATTAAATTAAAATGTACTGTCAATTACATAAAATTTATGTTTGAACATCCGTCACTGTGGGGAACCCACGTGACCAGAAGGTAAGGTATGGAGCCCGATTTGTAAACAAATAGGCATGCTTCAGGTATTATTTTTGCTCATAACTTTGTTTATACTCAATGGAATTTCATTAAATAAAGACCAACGCCTTCTTCTTTAAAAGACAAACTCTCGAAGCTGGTAAGAAGCCTGATTAATTTGATACTTTTTGCAAAAAATGTCAAATGATCAGTACAATGAGAATCTGATAATTGGAAAAACTTGAAAAAAGGTTAACAAAATTTTACAAATATGTGTCAGCATGTGTAGTAATATGGATACCAAATGTAATTGGCATGACATTCCAGGCTTGACCATTGAGCGAATAATAAAACATTGTGTTAATCGAGACTACGGTTTTGCGAATAAAGAAAAATATTGGCACAACTGTTGTGCATATAGTCCCGGCTACAGGCCTGTCAGAAATTTTCATGGAGCACAAAAAAGAACAGTTAAGTTTTAGTAGTTTAAATTATGACAGCATTTCTCTATATTAACAATTTAACTAGTTTTGATTGCCTTAAATAAATTGTTACCATCTTTATTTTCTGACAGTCGCATATCTATAAAATAAACAGGTGTTGCAAGACTTATTTTTTCTTCTTCAATCCAGCTGACTTCATACCTCAAAATGAGTATTATCGAAGTGTGTTACTATACATGAGTTGTTGTGGACAACACAGTGAAATTAAAATGCCAAAGTGTACAATTTAAAAGCAAAAATGTCTTGTATATTTACACGACCAACGTCTGCAGCCCAGACTTGAAGCCCTCAATGGTCGCAGCTGCAACATGTACTTTGAGCAGGAAGTGAGTTCCATAGTCAAATGGTACTTGGGAAGAATGATGCCTTATGTATCAGGATCCTAGAGTGTGGTATGAGGTATCTCATGTTGTGACCCCTCAATTGATGTGCATCTGGTCTGACCAAGTAAATGTCAGATAAAATTTTTTATCAGATAAAAAGAAAAATGCTCTCAAATATGTAGAAGGAAAAGGTGTCAGATATGTTTGAACATTAAACCGTGACATATTTCTTGGTCAAGTTTCAGAACTGGATTCTTTTTATGACAGAGATCTGCAACAGCTAGTATATACAGTAAACATATCTGAAGCTACTCTGGTGAATCAAAAAAGTATAAAATACACAGAATGGCAACTGGCTGTAATCTCACGTGAGCTCGTGTCAGAGCGTGATTCGGGGTTATCTTACTAAAAACAAACATCGGCGAGCATGGAGTTACAATTTGTACCTTTAAAACTACATTTAAAATACATGTTAGCTTCTAAAACAAAATTAGTTTAATTTGAAATGGTCTTAAGACACAAAGTACACGGTTTTTTTTGCCATCGAAAGAAGCGTGGTCATACGGTGATAATTATTTTACCAATGAATAATTGCTTTCGCATACAAAATGGCGCGTGGAGAAAGCGCCACTTCCAGTAAACGAGATCTCATTTTTTTGTCACGGGAGGTTGGCGAGATTTGCTCTATATGCCTTTCAAGTTACCAATCTATTTATTTTTATAGCTCTTTGGGTGAATTTCAGCCAAGATTTCCAACATTTACAGAAGTGTTGCTAATATTCGCAAAAACGTAAGTTTTATCCGGCCATAAAACTGAACAATATCGATGACCATGTACATTGCACATTTACCTAAAAGGTTTGCACTTTCCATTGCCGAAAACTTGACAAATCTATGGACAAATTACTCTGAAACTGATAAACTTTCGTCCATATCTATTTGACGTTTGACAGATGATGGAAAGCTTGTTTATGACACCGATCGAAATGTTAAGTCGCTTTTCATTGGATAAAGAATCAAGAATTGTCCAATTAAAATTAATGTTTCACAAATATGTAGGCTAGACATCAAACATGGCCGACGAAGATGGAGAAGTTCTTTTTCAGCGTGGAAAGGTACCTGTTACCTGTACTTGTTAAAAAGCAAGATATTTTAAAACTCATTTACTTTTATCACATTTGATATTTTATAGCTAATTCGTATCAGTGCCCTTTGGCTGTGGACGAAAAAGTGATGTTCAGGACAATTAAATTATGTGCAACGTTGAAGAAACGTTTGTTTGCTCAGATATGCACAGACACTTAGGGGTCAGAACCTGTCACCCCTCCCAGTCCGCCCCTGCCAACCTTCAGCCAAAATATTTTCACCTTTTAAATCAGACTGAGCACATGTCTCGATCATACAACAACTTCTGTTACCATTTCAATATGTTTAAAAAATCTCCCAGATAGATATATTGTCGCACCACGTAATTTTACGCACACCTATTTCGACGCCATTTTTGTGTTGACCTCGTGTAATGACAGAAAACATCATGGTTACTTTTACCGATAAAAAAGTTGGAAAGTTCAGGATTTGAAGATATTTATCAACTTACATTTACCCTATACATGATTTTTAATGTTTCTACTAATGCAAATTTTCATCCATATTAAAAACGTCCCTGTGGAAGCTTAGATTAAAAAAGTTGCTGGAAATTTTGTTGTACGTCTGCAGCCGACTATGGTGCTATCAAGGTCACATTACTGCCATGTGGCATATGTAGTCGCACTATTTTATGCACTGTTTTGGAAGGTGTATGCATTATATATCAATGCGATCATTACTACACACTTTTTTTCTCTTGTCAAGTAGGCTGCGAACACTGGGTTCATCTAAAGTTTTGTATAAAACAAAATGTGCCAAATTCCTCTGTAAACACTGCAGTCCAGAAAAATGAAACAAAAAACATCAGACAGTGCGTATTAAAAAAGCAGAGTGATTATTTATGTTCTTAGCCCCTTATGTTCATGAATGTTAAAATGTTTTCAGATTTATTTATATCATTTGGCGTTAATATTGATTATCTACTTGCATCTGCTTTTGTGTCAAGTTTTATTGCAGCATCCATGATAGTTATGGTGTAGCACATTACTTACAGTAATTGCACAAATATTTAAGCCAATCAAAAGTTCGTAACAAGTATCATGTAAGATGCGTCGAAATAGGTGTGTTAGAAAAAAGTATGGCCGACCACACTAGTTGTTGTTTACCTTTTGATTTCTGGCAGTCAGTTGTTTAGAATAACATGTTATTGGTATGATTCAATGCATAAAAGGTTAGTGCACATGCAACATCTAATAGAGTCACGTATGTTACTGAATGAAAAAGCGCGGCCATGTTGCTTGTTATGTGCGTCGAAACTGGTGAGTCTGGGATACTAATATGAAATTAGGCGCTGCCTATCTGACGGGAAAACCTAGTCATACAGAATCTTATTTCTGCATTCATTTTTCTTTTTGATAGTTTCAGTTTTGACAGTAAGCCTGACGGTTTTGCTCTTCAGCCTTTTGTTATGTGAATCATGATCAAAGGCAGATGTTTGGAATAAATGAACAAGATCAAATCATTTCTTCAAATGTGTCAAAACTAGACTGACGACGGAAAAATCGTTGGATGCACAGAATCTAGTCCCAAAATCCAATCAGAGGCCACTAGTCCAGTATATACAGTCGGCGCTATGGGCCCCAACGATCATGCCTTTGCTGTCAATTCGTTTCTCTAATACAGTTGTCTGAATCCGGGAATGCAAAGTTTCTTTTCAGTTCATGTACACGTAACAAATAGTTTTAAAAATACATATTAATCCTGTGTAATGTCACATTCATGGTATCAGCACACTTAGATTGTGTGGGTGCAACATCAAGTCAGACGTGACAGTATTTATACTTAATAGCAAACTTAGAAAAATTCTTTTAAAACCTATCTTTGTAAAGAGAAAATGGACATCAAAATTAATAAAAAACCAGTGTGAATTTAGTTGCTATTTAAAAGGCAGAGTTCTCTTGATAAACCAACAGTGCCCCATAAAAATAAAAGAAGTTGTGTGAACATTAATGGCAATACCTGGTATTACAGATTCTTTGTACGAAGTTTGATGTTCTATTAAGTTATTAACACAATGTAAATTGTTTGCATTAATGATAATCCATAATTCCTGAATGTAATATCAGTTTGTTATGATTCTTAGACTACAATAAAATTAAAGCTCAATTTGGCATTTTTTTTATAGAGGATATTACACGAGTGTCTTTTCATATTGAATTTATTAAACGAGTTGAATAAAAGAATAAAATGCGAGGCTCTGCCGAGCATTTTATCAATTTTATTCAACGAGTTTGAACGACGCGGTTACATCTTTGACACTTTCCTATAATTGTCAACATTGTGTTTTTGGACGTTTTTTCATTAAATTGTTGTCAGCTGGCATCTACTACACAATTATTTGGTCTCCATTTTCTATAACATTTTTCACGAATTTATTTGTTTTGTCTTGTAGTATCTGTTTTCTGGAAATGCTGGAGACAAGTTATTTGTCTTTTTATCTAACATACTTTTTGAAGGTATTTTTATTTTACATTTTTGGTCAACTTGAATACAAGTGTATTTTTTTTCAATAAATGGACCATAAAATATGATCAATTTTCCTGCCTGTTGATAAAATAAAAAAAAAGAAGTATGGTCAGATGTGGAACTCGAACTCACAAAACCAAGATTGGCAGCTAAACGTTTTGTCCATCGCAGGTACTTTTACATGAGAAATAAAGCTCATTATGAGATATATATATCTATACGCAGGAGTTATATCGCTATTTAGGTTCAGACATTGAGAATTAATTTACTGAAATATACGGAATATTCATGAGTGCCAAGTCAATACTTATGGACAGTATCATGTTTTAATGTTTCTGATATCATTCATCCTCCACCTCTGATTCATGATTGTGGTGAAGTTGGCAGTTTCTTGCAGAGAACAGGTTTGTTCTGATACATAATCCTTGAACTCTGATAAGGTTAAGGATCATGTAAAGCCTTTGAGACCACCCCTCGGGTAAATTTTCATTTTGTAAGTTATTCTTGACAGACCTGTAATATTCGTAGCATATATATATGGAATTGTTCAGAAGAAGAAGCTGATATTTTCTATAAATGTCACCTTGTTCGATAATATGTATTTTGTCTTACAACAAATGTACTTTGACTGTCCACATTCTACTGTGTAGAAAATATCAAACTTCTTTTTCAAACATATTTTTGCTCTAAATTTGTTTTTGTTGTGTGTCTAACAAACTTATCTAGGTACTCCGGGAAATGAAAACTAGCGAACTTCTATATTTTTTTAAGCATTGCATTTTTTTTTAGCTCAACTGAGCACAAAGTGCTCAAAGGTTGAGCTTTTGTGATGGCCCTGTGTACGTCATCGTCAATTTGACTGTTAACACTCTAGAGGTCACAGTTTTAGCCCAATCTTAATGAAACTTGGTCAGAATGCAAAATCTTCGAAGAGTTCAATATTGGGTCATATGGTGTCAAAAATTAGATCACAAGGTGAAATCAAAGGAAAAGTGTGTTAACACGCTATAGAGGCTACATTTATGACTGTATCTTCGTGAAACTTTGTTAGAATGTAAATCTTGATGATCATTAGGCCAAGTTCGAATCTTGTGGGGTCAAAAACTAGGTCACCAGGTCAGATCAAAGGAAAAGCTAGTTAACACTCTAGAAGCCACATTCATGACCATATCTTAATTAAACTTTGTCAGAATGTTATTCTTGATGATCTTTAGGTCATGTTTAAATCTGAGTAAGGTGGGGGTCAAAAACTAAGTCATCAGGTCAAATCAAATGTAAAGCTTGTTAACACTCTTCAACTCCCGGAGTACGTGGAGAAGTATATTAGATACACAGTAGTCATAAAAGAAATGACAAAATACTTCTGAAAAAGAAGCTTGATATCTTCTACAAAATAGAATGTGAACAGTTAAAGTACATGTGATACAGAACAAAAGTGTTGATCAAAAGAGATTAACCTGTCTTGAAAGTTTCTTCTACTTATTATACGCCCAAAGGGACGTATTATGTAATGACGCTGGTGTCCGTCTGTCCGTTAGCAATTTCGTGTCTGCTCTGTAACTCTTGAACCCCTTGAAGGATTTCAAAGAAACTTGACACAAATGTTCAACACATGGAGACGACGTGCAGAGCCTTGTTTTTGGATGACTAGCTTCAAGGTCAAGGTCACACTTTGGGGTTAAAGGTCATATGGGAGTGTTTCGTGATGCTCTGTAACTCTTGAACTGCTTGAAGAATTTCAAAGAAACTTGGCACAAAATTTGTTCACCACACTGAGGTGACGTGCAGAGAGCATGTTTTGGATGACTCGCTTCAAGGTCAGGGTCTCACTTGGGGGTCAAAGGTCATTTATGACTGCTTTGTATAAATTGCTCTGCATTGCAGTGTGCAGTGCTCTTGTTTTTATTTGGCAGATCCCTTTTTAGCTCACCTGAGCACGAAGTGCTCAAAGGTGAGCTTTAGTGATCACCCTGTGTCCGGCGTCCGTCGTCGTCCGTCGTCCGTCCGTCCGTCCGTCCGTCGTCAACAATTTGACTGTTAACACTCTAGAGGTCACATTTTTGGCCCAATCTAAATGAAACTTGGTCAGAATGTTACCCTCCATAAAATCTTGGACGAGTTCGATAATGGGTCATCTGGGTTCAAAAACTAGGTCACCAGGTCAAATCAAAGGAAAAGCTTGTTAACACTCTAGAGGTCACAATTTTGAACCAATCTTAATGAAACTTGGTCAGAATGTTACCCTCCATAAAGTCTTGGACGAGTTCGATATTGGGTCATCTGGGGTTAAAAACTAGGTCACCAGGTCAAATCAAAGGAAAAGCTTGTTAACACTCTAGAGGTCACATTTTTGGCCCAATCTTAATGAAACTTGGTCAGAATGTTACCCTCCATAAAATCTTGGATGAGTTCGATATTGGGTCATCTGGGGTCAAAAACTAGGTCAACAGGTCAAATCAAAGAAAAAGCTTGTTAACACTCTAGAGGTCACAATTTTGGCCCAATCTTAATGAAACTTAGTCAGAATGTTATCCTTAAAAAAGTCTTGGACGAGTTTGATATTGGGTCATCTGGGGACAAAAACTAGGTCACCAGGTCAAATCAAAGGAAAAGCTTGTTAACACTGTAGAGGCCGCATTTATGACTATATCTTCATGAAACTTGGTCAGAATGTTAATATTGATGATCTTAAGGTCCAGTTTGAATCTGGGTCATGTAGGGTTAAAAACTAGGTCACCTGGTCAAATCAAAGGAAAAGCTAGTTAACACTGTAGAGGCCACATTTATGACCATATCTTAATGAAACTTGGTCAGAATGTTTATCTTGATGCTCTTTAGGTCAGGTTTAAACCTGGGTCAGCTTCAGTCAAAAACTAGGTCACTAGGTTAAATCAAAGGAAAAGCTTGTTAACACTGTAGAGGCCACATTTATGATTATATCTTCATGAAACTTAGTCAGAATATTAAACTTGATGTATCTTTAGGTCAAGTTCGAATCTGGGTCATGTTGGGTCAAGAATTAGGTCATGGGGGCAAATCAAAGGAAAAGCTTGTTAACACTCTAGAGGCCACATTTATGACTGTATCTTCATGAAACTTAGAATGTTAAACTTGATGATCTTTAGGTCAAGTTCGAATCTGGGTCATGTTGGGTCAAAAACTAGGTCACGGGGTCAAATCAAAAGAAAAGCTAGCACTGTAGAGGCCACATTTATGAACATATCTTGATGAAACTTGGTCAGAATGTTAATCTTGATGATCTTTAGGTCAATAGGTCAGGTGAGCGATACAGGGCCTTTATGGTCCTCTTGTTTGTTTTCTTACAATAATTTTTTCCCCTTTTTTGTTACTATAAATAGCTTATTTTGAAACTTTTTTATTATTGGCCGTAGGGAAAAACCGAGACCACTTTTCTGCGGTACAACATGGATGGTAGCTCCCATCCTCTGATGTAACCCTTCGGGCGTATATTTCCCTGCTTGACAGCGCTCTTGTTATTAACAATTTGATATATTCTTTATGATAAACCATGAGGTGCAAAAAAAAATAGAACAAAAATTCATCTGAGGGGAGATTTCAAATTTTCAAAAGGCTTTAAATACAAGAACCTTAACTGCCTGCCATTATTAACTGAAAAACTGTTGAAAAGTGGCATTAAACCCAAAACAAAAACATAAATTATGTCATTGTACCCCCTGACAACAAAGTTGTAAGGGGGGTGTATACTGGTTTCAGGTTGTCTGTCTGTCCGTAGACGCAATCTTGTGCGCACCATCTCTCCTTATCCCCTTGACAGAATTTAATGAAACTTCACACAAGTGATCAGTACCAACAGTAGCTGTGCATGGGGCATTTTAGGCTCTTTTAGAAAAAAATTTGCAGAGTTATGGGACTTTGTTTTTTTTGTTACTATACTATATACATAGACACAATGTTGTGCGCACCATCTCTCCTCATCCCCTTGACACAATTTAATGAAACTTCACACAAGTGATCAGTACCAACAGTAGTTGTGCATGGGGCATGTTAGGTTCTTTTAGAAAAAAATTTGCAGAGTTATGGGACTTTGTTTTTTTGTTACTATACTATATACATAGACACAATCTTGTGCGCACCATCTCTCCTCATCCCCATGACACAATTTAATGAAAGTTCACACAAGTGATCAGTAACAACAGTAGTTGTGCATGGGGTATGTAAGGTTCTTTCAGAAAAAAAATTTGTAGAGTTATGGGACTTTGTTTTTTTGTTACTATACTATATACATAGACACAATCTTGTGCGCACCATGTCTCCTCATCCCCTTGACACAATTTAATGAAACTTCACACAAGTGATCAGTAACAACAGTAGTTGTGCATGAGGCATGTTAGGTTCTTTCAGCAACAAAAATTGCAGAGTTATGGGACTTTGTTTCTTGTTAACATACTATGTACATACAGTCTGCATATGCAATCTTGTGCGTGCCTAATCTACCAAACCCTTGCACACAATTTAATGAAACTTCACACAAGTGATCAGTACCAACCCTAGTTGTGCATGGTGCATGTTACATTGTTTTAGATAAATATTCTGCATAGTTATGGGACTTTGTTTTTTGTTACTGTACTGTATACATACAGTCTATATACATACAGTCCACATAATTATGCAATCTTGTGTGCGTCAAATTGCAATGTACTGTGTCAGTGCATGCGCGAGGTACATTCATCACCTTTAGTGATAGCTCTAGTTTAAAATTGTATTTTTTCGCTTCAGGAAGATGAAAATGAAGATATATGGGATGACACTGCCCTTATCAAGGCCTATGATGAGGCAGTATCTGTCATGAAGGTACTATACCACTTTATTTCATATACTTGTAATGAAATCTTGAAACTTACCTATTAATAACCAAGTCCGTGTCTTGGGATAACAGGCCTCTGTCACAGTGTGGCTGACTAGTTAAGGTTGCTGACTTCTTATCAGTTGAACTGGCCATTGTGGGTTGTAAACCTTACTTGGACAATATTATTTCATGTGAGGAAGCTATACAATTGACTTTCGGAAGGTCAGTGGTTCTACATAGTGCCACTCCATGACTGAAATAATGTCAGCAGGGGGGCACCTGGGTTCTTCCTCCAGCATGCAAAGCTGGTATGTTTCTGATCTGTAATTGTATCCCTGTGATGGCTTACAGAAGGTCGGTGGTTCTACCCAGGTGCCCGCTCGTGATGAAATAATGCAATGAAATAATGAAATAATAATCGTTGCGACATTAAATAAAAAAAAAAACAACACCAACAAACAAACCAATCCATATTGATGTATTATGAAATAGCAAATGTGTGATTTTGGACCATGGTTCCCTGGTTGGTTCATCTCATGATTTTGATGAACCACAGATGGATGAAAATGGTATCTCAAATGTTGAACCCCCATTTCTTAGTGTGTGGTAATATTTTGTATTTACTTAACCCTTAGCCTGCTGGCGGCAAGTGATTCTGCCTTTGCGACCAGTGCAGACCAAGATCAGCCTGCACATCCGTGCAGTCTGATCATGGTCTGCACTGTTCGCTATTCAGTCAGTAATTTTTCAGTGAACACCCCTTTGAATAATAAGTGGTATGGCCCAAATTGAATGATGGACCGGTCCATTTTAGATATTTAGCAGGGTAAGGGTTAATTTACTTTCTGCAGCTGAAGGTTCTCTCTGCTATTGTTTTGGATTGAATATGCATGGAACGGATGAACAAATGTGTGTAAACAAATAAGATTTTATAAAAAGGATGTTTATAGTGTAGTTTTGAACATGTTGAGATCAATCGTTGACAGTAATGACAGCTTTTGATATTGTTTCAGATGAAAGCAGCTGAACAGAATGGATTAAGTGTAACAGATGAAGATGTTCTGGCAACACCTAAGTCAAGAAAGCAGAACAGAAAGCGGGGAAGATCAAAAAAGACTAGAAAGGTACATTTGCTGAAAATTGGTCTTTTTTAGCTCGTCTGATTTTTGAAAAAAATCTACACGGTATTGTTATCACTGGATTGGGGGCGTCAATTAAAGTTTTTGTTTAGGACCTTCCACCTTTTGTACTTAGAAATTCTGAACTGTAACACATTTCTTACATACTGACCAGCACTTACATACTGACCAGCACTTACAGACTAACGATGGCACCCATAGGCCATGATCTCGTTCTATTCTGTGGAGTCATTAAATTTCATGAGTATGAAATGACATAGTTTTTTACAAAAACAGCTATTTCTTGGGGTTTTAGATATGTTGAGAGATGATGAATGGAAATTTTAATTTTTTTCTGTTTGCTTGGATTAAACTTTGTGGATTGGTCCATTCAAGAAATTCACGAAAATTTGTCCCACATTTAGCGACTTCATGTCAATCCTATGTGTGACTGCTTTATGTGTGGCATGCTGAAGAACCTCTGGAAAGCTTCTGAAATAGACACTTCTTCTGTATCAGGTTACTGTCCTCGGTGTCATCTGTATTGGTCCTTGAACAATACTAATCTAAAATGAGCCGTGCCATGAGTAAACCAACATAGTGGCTTATGCCACTATGTTGGTTTTCCCATGGCAAGGCTCAAATGTACATGCACCTATCTGCAGGAAACCGATGTTTTTACTATTTATGTATGACTATTGTTAGAAAATGCTCGATTTAAAAATGAGTGTTTAAATATTTTTCAGTGGAAAGTAGGGGACAGATGCAGAGCTAGATTTAGTGAGGACCAGTGCTTATATGAAGCTGAAATAATCTCAATTGACGATGCTGCAGGCACGTGTTACGTCAGATACGCAGACTATGGAAATGAAGAAGAGCAGATGCTTAAGGACCTTTTACGAGTAAGAAAAGCTAAACACAAGCAAGTACAGGAGTCCGAAAATGAGGTAAATATAGATTGTTTAGGATAGATACATTTATAATGAAGTAAAGTGACCAGACTGAGTGTCATTGTGCTTTTTTCCCTTTTCAGTCCATAGCGCAGTCAATTCTTGAATTAATTTTAATATTACTTGGCACTAATACATCCCTTATGAGAAGACTTGTCATGCATAACACCTAGACAGTAGACCCCTAGCTAAAGGTCAAGGTCACACTTAAGGGGGGCGGGTGGTCTGGTCCTAATTCTGTCATATTTGAAGGGATTGCAGCGACACTCCGTGAAATCAATACTAGAAAAAATTGCCTACCTATCTACCATGTACCTGCTTACCTACCTACCCAATGTTTGTTTTGTCAAGTAATCCTAAACACAGGTATTATTAGTTTGACATAACAGGAGAAGGCAAGGTCAATTTGCATATGCTATTTGCCATTGGTTGGTTAGGTTAAGGGCACAACAACCTTAAAAAGCACTTACCCCTGACAGACTACCTGGCGGTGGGGTAGGGGGGAAGTATAGTATATATACTTTACTAACATCCCTCAACCGTCTCTATAGCCCATTGGTAGAGCGTCTGCTTCGAGTGTGGTGCATAGGGGTTAGCTTCCCGGCTGCGTCATACCAAAGACGTGAAAAATGGTACCAGTAGCTCCCTTGCTTGGCGCTCGGCATTAAAAAGGGAAACTGGCCTCTTCTCTCATACCCTCGTGGTGATGGATTCCATCAGGAATGAGGTGTCGAGAGTGATTAATATAAGACGTAGAACTTCCTTTACAATCGACCTAAAATAAATTATGAATAAACTAACATCCCTCAATCATTTTACAATATTCAGTGAAAGTATAAACAATAGTAGAGGAAAAATGGAATAAGTACAGTATATCTTGAGATGGTTTAAGTGTTTTTTTGTTTTCAGAGTGATAGTGGTATGGATTGGAGGAGTGCACGCAGTTCCCATACAGCCTCCCACTCAACAAGTCTTCCATCTATGGCCCCACCCAGACAGCCAGGAACTTCAGAACATATGCCACAACCCCAGTTTCCTGGTCCCATGTTCCCTGGTATGATGGGTATGCCACCACCACCACCACCACCAGGACATTTTGATTCTGCACCTGTAAGTATTGTTTGTTAGCTCAACTGCCTCCGTGCCAGAAGTTGTTTTTGGCATCTGATTTCTCAGTAACTGTTTCTTGGAATTGATTGAAATTTTGCTCACTTTTTAGCTCACCTAAGCACGAAGTGCTCAAAGGTGAGCTTTTGTGATCGCCCTGTGTCCGTCTTTTGTGATCGCCATGTGGCCTAATCATAATGAAACTTGGTCAGAATGTTACCCTCAATAAAATCTTGGATGAGTTCGATATTGGGTCATCTGGGGTCAAAAACTAGGTCAATCAAAGGAAAAGCTTGTTAACACTTTAGAGGCCACATTTATGACTGTATCTTCATGAAACTTGGTCAGAATGTTAATCTGGATGATCTCAAGGTCCATTTTGAATCTGGGTCATGTTGGGTCAAAAGCTAGGTCACCAGGTCAAATAAAAGGAAAAGCTAGTTAACACTTTAGAGGCCATATTTTTGACCATATGTTAATGAAACTTGGTCAGAATGTTAATCTTGATGATTCCTAGGTCAGGTGAGCGAAACAGGGCCTTTAAGGCCCTCTTGTTTACAATGAAGACCTGGCTTGTGGTGACAGATTCCATAATTTTATTATAACCACAGATACAAAGTATATGGGATTCTTATTGTATTTACACATGTCCGTCCATCTGTTGCTCTGTTTGCCCTTCCATCATGTCTGTTCTATATCTTAACCACTGGGATTTTTTTTTTATAAAACTAGCAACAGTTGTTACAGTCATCAAGACAATTTTCATAGTGCACAGCCCCGGTCACTGAAGTCCAAGGTCACGGTTACACATAGAGATCAAATAGCTTACCTTCATGTTCACTCCATATCTTAACCGTTGGAAGATTTTTATAAAGTTTGCAACAGTTGTTAACTTGAACAGAATAACATGGAGATCGCACAACCCAGGCCATTAGGTCTGAAGTACATTTTAAGGTCAAAGGTAAAATAGCTTTATTTCATTTCCACTTCATAATGTCTAAGCCACTTTGAAGATTTTTATAAAACAAACAATTGTTTACCTCATCTAGACAACTTGCAGTCACATTTTACGGGTTACTAAATTGTTTACCTCATTTAGACAATATGCAGACAGTGTCACTCTGTATGAGTTACTAGGTCCAAGACCAAGGTCTCATTTGGAGATCAAAAATTAATGTCAGATAGCTTATACTTCAGGTAGGCTCTACATATTTTTAATCACAAGAATGAATCTCATGAAATTAGCATCATTTGTTTACATCATCCTGTGACTGTGACTTAAAGAGAATTCCTATAGTTTTTTTCCTTTCATAGAAATTTTTTAAATTCACATATATGATAGGAAAATGTGTGCTGAAAACAATGAACAAATAAAAACAATAGGTCACCAGGCTTGTTTTTGTGAAAAATTGTTTTGAACACACCCACTGTTGCTGAAACTGCTAGCGATTTCTCAACATTTTCATAATTTTCTGCTTTTTTGTAAATACCAACCAAAATATACATCAAGACAGCACAATAAGTTTTTTTTCTTTTTACAGATTTTATTATTTACTTATTTGATATCATAGTCATATTTGTAATACTCTATCCTTACAATAATGGGTACAAATGAAAAAAAAAATATTGTTTCATATTTACTTTGTGAACTTTTTTCAGTGAAAAATGCCCATAGTGAAGAATATTTTTTTAAATTTTGAAAAAACTCTTTCATAGAATTTTTTCCTGTTTTTCTTATGTATAGATAATTGTATTGTGAGCATAAAAATGGCTAAAAATGTATGGGTCACCAGGCTAATTTTTATGTTAAGACCGCTAGCATACAACACCTGTTCGGAAGGAAAATGGCGCGAAACCGGCCAAACTGATTACATGTATGTCTGCTAGAAGTTAAAAAAAGTTTTAAAAATTCTTAATTCTTTCTATAATTGAATACTAAATAATCTGAAAGGTGATAATGTCTTATCAGAACTAAGTCAATTATCTTACATTATATGAACAACACTGTCTTTGTACTAAAATGCGATGTGAAAACACAACCACAAAAATAGCAAGATACCTGTCAGGCATGATACTTGTCAATACAACATAAACCAGTATCAACATTTGATTACTGATAAAACTTATCAAAAATGTTATTTCATTCAAGATTCCTCATGTCTAAGACTGTCTGTAACATGTTTCAACAAATTTTGACTTCAGTTCAGTTTTCCATAGAATGTGTCGGCTGCGCAGAAAGATGCGCATAAAAAACTATCGGAATTCCCTTTAAACCCAACAGAACTTCGTTTTTAGACATTTATTATGACATTGGGCAGTTTATAGCTGCAGAATGCACAAGTTTGAGATTTTTAATTTTGATCGAGAATTCGAGCCCAGGGAGTCTTAAGCTAATAAGATAGCATGTAATGGTGGATGAAGAATCCAGTCCCCCCTCGTGACATTATTTTACACACAGGCTGGAACTTGTGTAAAACCATCATTATTGTGCAGGCAAAAGGATGGCTGTTTCATATGGTAGTCTGAGAGGCTTTTGAACCCGTAGGTGGAGGCCAGAACATTTCAGGTCACTGACCTCAACTCATTCGCTTTCTATAGTAAGCAAACTGTTGGAAGTTTTCTTTTGTTCTGTTCTCTTTTAGAAAAGTTATTGACATATTTTATAGAAAAATATGTTTGTTCCTGTAGGTTAGCTATGGAAAGTGTTTTATGTTATCTTGGAAGAGGGAAATGACATGGGTCCTATTCCAGTTAAAAAAGAAAAAATGTTCTAGTATGATACTAATGATTAACATATATAAATGAAGTAATATAAGAATTTTTGTTGAAATAGAAAAAAATATGTATTAAGACAATCATGGTTCTTTTTTTATGCAGAGGATTCCATTTATGCCACCACCACCGCTACCTCCGCAGTTTTCAGACTTGACAGAAGAGAGCAATGAAGCATTATGCAGTATGTTGATGGCGTGGTATATGAGTGGTTATCACACAGGATACTATCAGGTAAATTAGTGACTGCACAGTTTATACAAGTGTTGCATAGGGTCATCTTCGTTGTATGGCAAGGGATGAAGACAGATTTACAAATTGGCTAATATGTAGTACCAAAATTGGGTTTGACACTGTACACTCTTATCATTAAAAGAATTGTGTTGTCAGTGTCTATCACTTACCAAACACTTACAAGGGTGTTGGCAATTTTTAGTAAAGATAGTGAAGGCTGATCTGTCCAGTAGGGAGTTGGACTATAAAACAAAGCATCTCAGATTCCTTGTACCTCTTACTAAAATTTCTAATATTCTTCCAGTTTAGGGTATTTGTATAGGTGCTTAACACCTAGAATGATAAAACAACTAGAAAAGCTTCTGTAATTTGAACAGTTTCAGTATCTTTAGCCTTGTGTTACTTTCTTCTTGAAGTGTTGTACATATGAGGGAAGTTGGTAACTTAAGTATAAATAAAACTAATACACATATGGTTCTAGATCCTAAACCCCGAGTGGATGAATGCACAGTAACATAAATGAATATTATCTTGAAGAGTTTAAGAACTCAAAAAACCTTATGCATGGTAATATTTCATAGGCCTACTGAAGATATCTTCTGTAAGTTTTTAGCTCACCTGAGCAATGCTCAGGTGAGTTTTTCTGATGGCTCGATGTCCGGCGTCCGTCATCCGTCGTCTGTCGTCTGTCAACATTTAGCTTGTGTATGCGATAGAGGCTGTATTTTTCAATTAATCTTCATGAATATTGGTCAGAATGATAACCTTGATGAAATCTAGGCCGAGTTCGAAAATGGGTCATCTCGGGTCAAAAACTAGGTCACTAGGTCAAATCAAAGAAAAACCTTGTGTGTGCGATAGAGGCAGTATTTTTCAATTAATCTTCATGAATATTGGTCAGAATGATAACCTTGATGAAATCTAGGCTGAGTTCGAAAATAGGTCATCTCGGGTCAAAAACTAGGTCACTAGGTCAAATCAAAGAAAAACCTTGTGTATGCGATAGAGGCTGTATTTTTCAATTGATCTTCATGAATTTTGGTCAGAATGATTGCCTTGATAAAATCTAGGTCGAGTTTGAACATGGGTCATCTAGGGTCAAAAACTAGGTCATATCTAAGAAAATGCTTGTTTTATCACAAGAGACCATTTTTTTGGTCCAATCTTAATGAAAATTGGTCAGAATATTTGTTTCCATGAAATCACTAGGTCAAACATGTTTTACACTGTTATGGAGTGTTTCTTAGGTGAGCGACCTAGGGCCATCTTGGCCCTCTTGTTATGTCTACCTGTGTATTTACGGAAATTTATGGTTTCAGGGCTTACAAGGTAAAAAAGATGCTGGGATGAATAGACCATTTGTGAACAGATGACCTTGACCTTACACAGAGGAAGTCATGTTTAGTAGACTGTGCCTAGAAAATGTTACACTATGTCCAGAATATGTTAAGACTGTCCAGAAAATATTAGACTGGATTTATGAAATGTGTTCAGAACAATCAATGATTTCAAGGAATTGTACAGAATAAATTAGACTGGATATTTGAGCTTTTGGAATGGTAAACCAGTCAGCAGAACGTGGTATTATGGTTGACTGGTGCTATGAATGAGTTTGTGGATGATAAAAGGAAGAGGAGTTGAATTTGAAAGTGGTTCAGTTTCATAGAACTTGAAATGAACTTTTTATGAAAGCAGGCTCCACTTCAGAAGTTTATGAATCATTCAGCCATAGTAGCACACTGGGAAAGATCTCATTACATTGTCAGAATTTTTAACCAGTACTTTTACCATTTCATATGTTTGCTTAAAGCTCATGCTAGTTTTAAATCTCTGAAAAGCCTCATTTTGTTGTATGTTATGTTTTCAAACTGACCTTTCTGTTTTAGTTTCTCTATGTCTGCAAAGTTGATGACGTGTTTTTAAATTTAAAAGAAAGGGACATTGAATTGAAATTTATTCCTGAAGGCGCTGTTGAAATCTTGTAAACGTTATGAAACAGTGCAGCCACATAGTTTTAAAATTTCGCATAAAATGGTGTTCTTTTGCCGCTCAGCCAGCTAGAACAGGTATTATTTGTTTGAGAAGAGTGGGTATGTTGTTTTGCTTAAGTTGGTTAGTTGGTGTACTTAGAAAATGATTTGGTCTACAGTTTTCAAAGGATGATTGCCTATTGGTCGGTAGTTTCTGTAATGCTAGAACTTCTTAGGGTGATTGCCTGTGGGTACTAGGTAACACTCCTACTTTTTTGCAGGTCATTAAGTCATTTTTCAATGCCACAGTTACCTAGAAACGGTTTCTTACTAATAATGCCGGAATGCTTCTGCCTTCCTAGTATGCTAGATAGCACCAATTGTTTTGAGAGTCAGAGGTCAAAACAACGATCGTCCTCTAATGACCACAGGCAATCATGCGCCTAGAGGTCAAAGCGTTCTTCAGTTATAGATCAGAAATGGACAGACGGATGGTCTGACTTTATGCCTCCCATGGGGGGCGGTGCAGGAAGAGACGCATAAAAACTAATAAAACAATAAAAAAAAAAAAAAACCTTTGATGAGTTTTATGAGTCATCTTTATTACAAGATAATATTTTAGAATCAACAGTTACACAAATCTCCATGTATAGCCATACACAGTATGAATTGTCCTTAACAAATACATAGTTAACAATAACAACAACTCTGATATGATCCTTATAAAAGTTACATCAGTCGAGAAGTTACAGGAATATGTATTTAAAGTTATAGTTAAGAAATAAGTTTTTCATCATAGAATATGTATTGAAAAGTTACTTCAGTCGAGAAATTTCAGTTTCATCATGGAATAAGTATTTAAAGTTACTTCATTCAAGAAGTCACAGTTACATCACGGAATATGTGTTTTAAGTTACTTCTTTCAAGAGTTACAGCAATACAAATTTTTATTTTTAACAGTTTATAAATTAAGAGTTACATCATGGAATATTTAAAGCTACATCAGTCCCAATATCACGATCAAGAGAATATGTATTTTTAGTTACATCAGTCTTGGAAGTTAGTTTCATCAACACATATTTCTATGTGGGGAAAAAGATGGTCATTGATGAATCCATTGGTCTAACTTGTACTGTAAGACCATGCTTGGAAAAGTCAAGATGTAGTCTTTATTTGCTGGTGGTATTATGCACAGGTTGTCAGTATTCACAGGTTAAACTACACTGCAGCTGACTAAACTAGAGATAAAATCAGTTTTCACAAGAAGCCCTATGTAAGGTTTATCTGTTTACCAAGAGCCTCTAGAAGCAAAATACAGTGGGTGTCAGGTGGCTGAATCCCGACACTGAATGTTGGATTTAATAACCTTACTGTTTATAAAGTAGAAACATGGGGGGAAAAGATATTTTATGCACATGAAATTGACCGCATCAATGCTAAAGCATCACAATCAAAACTTGAGCACACTAATACTTATTTTTTACTGGCATGAAGTTAATATGACAAACTTAAAAACATTGTACTCCTCAATGCAAAATAAAGAACCTACTAACATTGAACTTCTCAATTTAAGATAAGAACACACAAGCACTGAACTCTTTCATTTTCATTGAGGATTGCTAACCTAAAACACTGAACTTTTCCATTCAGTATGTTGTACCTATAGACAGTACTTTTTTTTTTATATTCAGCATGACAAACCTATCAATACTGACATTTTTCAGGAAAAGCAAATTTAAAAATTTGCCGTGCTTTGATGTTTTCAAAAAGATACGCTACAAAAATTTCCGCGATAAATGAACTGCCTAAGATATAGGTTTGTCATCTTGAATGCACTTGGTAATTTATGATATAGGGACTTAATGAGATATACATATACATGGGTATTGCTGAACCATTTAGCCAAAAAACTGCAAAAACTTCTCCAGTTTTGCTTTTCAAACAAACTCAGTTTTAAGATGTAAAGGAGGCCCGCTCAAATGACAATATTTCAAGACTGATGAAAATATTGATTATACAGAATCACAACAGTATCTTAACAATTTTAACATGTGTATACAACATATTTAACATTAGGAAACAATTGAAAGGTTTTACAAATATATAGGTTTTAATTAATATTTTAACTTAAAGATATTACAATTTTTGAAAATTCAAGTCCCAGTTAACTTAGTCAGTTAAGCAAAGATGGGCTGACAAAATCATAAGATTTAATTTTTACGTTTCTAGGTTGCACAAATCCATAAAATGAAATCTTATTAACAGTTCACCTTTCAAAAATTCAATTCAATAATTTTCGGACCCCAATAAATTTCCGTTTAGAAATGTGAATGAAATCATCAAATTCGAAACTACAACACAGATTCAAAAAACTTTTTTCTGTAATTTTCTAATGAAATTCTTCAGATATTTTAAGCCGTAACATTTTTCCTGGCTACACATCCTAATTAACAGCAGTAGATTCAAAAGATGGGTTTTATCCATCACAGATGGAGTTTTTTCATTCACACAAAAGCTGCAAACTTCCAACATACACCATCATTTCCTTTCCTTTAAAATTCTCACATTTGCCAACGGTTTTATAATCATATAGTTCTATATACATTACCCAACAACTTCAAAATAATTGCAGTGCCTTAAGTAATAAGAAATACAAAGAATATTTCGAAACAAATTTCTCTGCCTAGTGAAACATTAAATGGAATATGTGAATATATGCAAGAAAAAAAAAACATGCAAAAGTGCCATGACGGCCTTAAATCGCCCACTTGACCCAATGAACTTGAAAAAGGTACCTGCAAGACTGCTTTTATGTTTGGTGAACACGTATTCAAAGGATCTTGACAAGTCTTTTAAAGTAAAATGCCGAGGAGGGATGCCAGACCATCTACCTTTTATTTATAGCTCAACCTGTAATGCTGGACCTTGACAAGTAAAGTGAAGTGCTGAGGGCGGATGCCAGACCATCTACCTTTATTTGTAGCTCGACCTGTTCCCCTGGTTCAGGCAAGCCATTCAACAACAGTGATAACAAATGGGAAATAATGCATCTAAATGCTATGTACAATTTTAAACCATAACAAAGGTACAAGATGTTCAATTACTCTAATATACAATACAACATCTGTCAATAAATAAAAGTTCAACTATGCAACATTATACAAAGCCTAAATATTGAAAATATTTTCAGCTGTTCATGTTTTTCGTTTGTTCTGTTTAGATTTTATGTCACACAGACACAATTTAGGTCATATAGAGACCTTCTATGTTCACCAGTGGGGTACAAACTTAATGCAAGTGGTTCGAAGTCGGACCCACTTTTAGTTGGTGAAGATTCCATCCTAAATCCCAAAGAATGCAACAAGTGGGGCTGATGAAATTACTGCTACTTATTCTCCACCCCCCACCCACTCCCACCAACCCTGTAAAAAAAAATGTTTTCATTTTGTAAAGTTTAGAAATATGGACTTATAAAAGCAATTTATTGTGAAAAATGACATAATTATATAACTTTCCTGAATTATTTTAACAACCTTAAGAATTTTATGATATCAGATGTTTAAAAATAATTTTGTTAAACACCATAGTTGAACACATTTATTAACAATTAAACTACTTAAATATCCATGAGTTTACATTTTGTACTTTAGATCTGAACAGTGTCTGAGAAACCAAAGCTGTCAAGTTTTGTTTTTCAAAATGACCTTACTAAATGATAAGACTGGGGAAAAATGCATAACTTGTCTCAACAGAAAATATGGTATATAATAGACACAATGCAATTTCAATACTTTTATGTGTATACATTATTTGAAGTAAATTCTTCTGCATGCCACAACAAACAAGCCTCTGCTAAAAATTGTACAATAGATTTTAATCAAGTCATTTGCTACACAAATCTAAACACTGAAAACTTCTGATTTTGTAAACAATGAGCAATGGTGTGCATGTGGGTAAATAATCTCCTTACATATTAAAACACGTCTGCTAAAACAGTACAACAAATAATTTTAAAATTGAGTTGTTCAAAACAAGAAAATTGACTGAAAACTCCTATTAAAATTTTACAATTACACATATGTTAAAGTAAGATTTGTGTAACCTTTATGTATTCAGATATAGCTGTTCTAGTTGGTGTATAACTGAAACATTTTTCTACTGTTTACTACAAAGTGCATAAAAACTGACAAATGACTTGTAAAAAGCTGCAGATTAAATGTGGTGGTCAAACAAATACAGACCCCTAAAATACTCTTGTACTTTCATTCCTCACGCACAAAAAGTCTTGATATTACACATGTAATCAATTTAAACTAGAAATTTACATGTTCTTGCTATATACATGTATTGGCAGAAATTTGGTCATGCTATTTATAGACTAAATTATTATTAAATCTATACTGATTAAAAATTTCCAAATCTCTTTCCCGTCTTGCTACTAACAGAGCTTTCTATATAATACAAATTTGCAAAAATGCATGCTTTCCGAATATTTTAACCATCTGTATAAAGATTAATTTCTGATTAAAGTAGTATGCGGATATGTATACCATAGTATCTTGTATATATATAGAATGTCCTAAATGTGATAAACATAATGCACAAAACCCTTCAATTTAAATTTTCTATAGTCATCTCCTAGGGACTTAACAACTGCCTGAACACAATAATTCTTGCAGTGTACACAATAAAACATTTTCTACTCAGGAATTATTGCTAGCACCAACATAAACTTATTCTATCATGGCACTAAATTGTTTTGTTTTGTTTTTCATTGAAAGAGCATTTATAATCATTATAGTGGCCTGCAAATATATTTGGAAAATAACCTGATCAATTTTTCAAATGACTTCACCCATAATTCTTAAACAATTACAGATATGTCGAAGGTAAATATTACTCTCAGATAGATCAACAATACAAGATATTTACCTTAAAATAAGTCTACCATAGTTCTATTGTATACCCTCAATGTTACATGAGAAGTGAAAAATTCAGTCAGACATTCTGATTCCATATGCAGACCTACACATGCAGTACTCTTCAGTATTATTCTTCAGTAGTATACAGTACGTTTTTTCTTTTTTAATTTATCCTCTATGAAATTAGTAACTGTCATAACGGACTAATTTTTGTGGTTTCATCAATCCAAGAAATTAAATCACAATGAACAAGCAAAGTTCCCATTTTTTATCCAGATAATCGGAAAAAATTGAATTTGTATCTCCACCAAATAGTCTTTTTTGGCATACACCACAATATTTAATACCCACAAAATGTAATGATTTCACAGTATTTACTTTTAAGAACAAATTTGATCTGATGCATTTAAATAATGAAATGGCAGTAAGTGTATCAACAACATGGCAAGTACTTATATACTTATATCATCTATTTAAATCAAATAATGCTCTTGATGTATACAGATACAGGTCAATGAATAAGTTCATAAAAGATTAATAATTATGATACCTTTCTATAAATTTGAAAATTGTTTCTTCTTGTATAGCTAACACCAGATTAACTCGAGAGAACAAAAATAAATAAAGACAGCCTCTTTAAAGCATTTACTGAGTAAGCACAAATATGTTACAAAGACTGCCTGGGGAAATTATGGTTATAAAGAATGCCTCTCACAAACTGATGTTAAAACTAATTAACATAAAAACTGTAGTCAAGACAGCCTTACAACTGTTACCAAGATTGCCTGGAGAAATTACTGTTGTCAAGACTGCTTAGTACGAAAGCTCCTATGAAGATTGCTTAGTATAAATCTGTTACCAAAACTGACTAGCACCGCCCGGCGCTAAAAGTGTTTAAATATCAAAATGCCTAGCACAATAACTATTACCAGGACTGCCTAGCACAAATACCTTGCAAAAAAACTGGTAACAAGACTGCCTAGCACAATTACTGTTATATTTACTGATAAATAAAGGAATTTTTCTTAAATAAGAATACTGAAAACTAAATTTGCAATCTGTCATTACAAAAGTCTCAAATAAAAAATCTGCAAAGTTAGTAACATAGAAAATAAAAATTTGAGCCATGCCATGAGAAAACCAACATAGTGGGTTTGCGACCAGCATGGATCCAGACCAGCCTGCGCATTCGCGCAGTCTGGTCAGGATCCATGCTGTTCGCTAACAGTTTCTACAATTAAAATAGGCTCTGAAAGCGAACAGCATGGATCCTGACCAGACTGCGCAGGCTGATCTGGATCCATGCTGGTCGCAAACCCACTATGTTGGTTTTCTCATGGCACGGCTAATTAATATTTGTTAGAAACTTTGTTAATACTTGCACCTGAAGATACATTATTTACAGAAACTTTATAAAAAAGTTTCAATTAAGAAACAATTGAAAAAATAAAGGACACCAAGTACTGTTTTATGAAATATTAATAGAATCGTAACAAAATTAATTAGTGCAAACAAAATTACATCTGAAAAATGAAAGAGAACTGGTAACAGTTTAAATCAAATACAAGCATTCCTTACAGAGCAAAAGTAAGATTTTAATATGGCCATACTAAAATTTAACTCCAAATTTCTTCAAGTTATCTTAACTAGCTTGCCTAGTAGGAAGAACTCAAGACTTTAAATCAAGTGTTCGCTAGTTCAATCTCTAAGCACAGCGCAAAATTGTACCTAGTGCTAATGAATCTGTTATGAAACTTGAGAAGGCAGTTGTTTTGCCTAGCAATGATGTTTGATGAATTAATGACACACATCATGAAAAGTCCAGTCTCGTGTTGAGACTACAAGCGTTTTAAGAATTTGACTATACAGCTATACTGTGACAACAAAATTCTAGAGAATTTGGACAATGTTATTTCCAAATAACAACTCGACATTTGACGTTCCTGTTAACATGTACTGATGACAAGTGATAGATAATGAAAAATACCTAAATATGAAAACACATTTCCTAAATGATGTAACACGCACTGAACATAGTATATATATATACTTACAGCTTGACAAAAACATTCTACATACATATTTTCCAGTTACAAACCTAAACAGGAATAATAAAGAAAATTGACTATTGTACACTCTTTTTTCAAATCTAATGCTTACAGCCTTTGTCATAATATATAAGTAATAAATGTTATGGTTAAAAAGCTACAATTTTTTGTTAGTCATATTAATAGTGTATTGTTTTTCTCTCTCATTTACTACTGTATATTCCCTAATTAATGCCCTTCCCCTAATACCCCACCCCCTGCAAAAAAAACTTATATGGCAAGCTAAAACCATCACTACAGAAGTCCTATAACTGTTAAATTCATTCAATAGAAGTTAGATTGATAGTATATATCTTATTTTTATAATACCTTATTAAACCCAACCTATACCCCCTTATGAAAAATGTAACACCCCTTTGGGTCATTAATTGGAAAATAAACAGCATAAAAAATACACAAGGTAAACTTAAATTTTCAGGAACATTTGTTCTGAGATGTACAGTACTGTAAAGTCAGAAAAGCTTGAAGGGGATTATTTTTCACTAATTTTACACTTCTAATTATTTCACAAAAGTAAGTCCTTGTGAAAACTTGGGACATTAATTACTTTGATGGTGAAAAATCTACCACTTATGCGAATATTAAACCGGCCTGAATCATCGTTTCTCCTTTGTGAAGGTCTTCAGAATACGGAGATTTCAAGCATGCACAACATTTACATTGCAAGGGTAACAAATATCCAGTTTTGGAACACAATGGTGCACAGGTTGTAACAACTCGGGGTGAGGTACCAAGCTGCTAATTTTTTTTATGGTTTTGATGATGCTGAAAGACCATCATCAGGTCTGATCACATCAGTTGTAAGCAGTAGGGTATTGCTGCTGTCTGGGAAGGTTTTACTTGATATATCCTACACAACCTGAAAAAACAGAACAAAGTTAAAGTAATCATTTGTGTGTATGTTTTCTTTTTGTTTTTTAAATTGCTGGTTTGATATGTTATACCTTTAATACTTATGTGGGGTAAAATTCATGACCAAAGTCCCCCCACCCCTCCTCAACATTATTTCGGGCAGCGGCCAGCGCCTGGATGACCCCTCAACCTTCTATACTTTACCCCCAATGGCTTTCCCACCAGAGTCAATTCTTCATTACGTGCAAGGTTTCGAACCTATTGAGATGAAGGGTTAAAAGTAAATTATGTAAACAGCAACCCACAACTATTTACATATATATAGCTGTCACTGGAGTGATGAATTATACCCCCACAATATGGCCTTGTCACAGAAGTAAGCCAATGTCAAAGTTGAACTAGAAAATGCTTTTGTAAAAAAGCGCATGTCTCCCCAAATGCAAAGTCCTATAGGCAAGAAGTCAATAGGGGTCAGGAGCGCAAGTCAAAGAGACACTGATGGTTGGCTGCAATAGGGATCATCTACTTGGCATGTCCAGTCATCCCACTAAATTTCAACACTCTTGGCCTAGTGGTTCTCAAGTCACTGTTCAGGCTCCTGTGACCTTGACCTTTGATCAAGTGACCTCAAAATAAATAGGGGTCATCTACTCTGCATGTCCAATCATCCTATTAAGTTTCAACATTGTAGGTCAAGTGGTTCTCAAGTTATTTCCAAAAAATGATTTTACATGAACAGGCCACTGTGACCTTGACCTTTAATTGACTGACTCCAAAATCAATAGGGGTCATCTACTCTGCATGTTCAATCATCCTATGAAGTTTCAACATTCTGGGTCAAGTGGTTCTCGAGTTATTGATCAGAACCGGTTATCAATGTTCAGGCCCCTGTGACCTTGACCTTTAACGGAGTGACCCCAAAAACAATAGGGGTCATTTACTCTGTATGAACAATCATCCTATGAAGTTTCAACATTCTGGGTCGGGAGGTTCTCAAGTTATTGATTGGAAATGGTTTTCAATGTTCAGGCCCCTGTGGCCTTGACCTTTCACAAAATTGTTAGGGGTCATCTACTCTGCATGATCAATCATCCTATTAAGTTTCAACATTCTGGGTGAAGTGGTTCTCAAGCTACTGACCGGAAATGGTTTTCAATGTGCAGGCCCCTGTGACCTTGACCTTTAATGGAGTGACCCCAAAATCGATAGGGGTCATCTACTTTGCAAGTACAATCATCCTATGAAGTTTCAACATTCTGTGTGAAGTGGTTCTCCAGTTATTGATCGGAAATGGTTTTCCATGTTCAGGCCCCTGTGACCTTGACCTTTGACGGAGCGACCCCAAAATCAATAGGGGTCATCTACTCTTCATGACCAATAATCCTATGAAGTTTCAACATTCTGGGTCAAGTGGTTCTCTAGTTATTGATCGGAAATGGTTTTCAATGTTCAGGCCCCTGTGACCTTGACCTTTGACGGAGTGACCCCAAAATCAATAGGGGTCATCTACTCTTCATGACCAATCATCCTATGAAGTTTCAACATTCTGGGTCAAGTGGTTCTCTAGTTATTGATCGGAAATGGTTTTCAATGTTCAGGCCCCTGTGACCTTGACCTTTGACAGAGTGACCCCAAAAACAATAGGGGTCGTCTACTCCAGCAGCCCTACAACCCTATAAAGTTTGAAGGTTCTAGGTCAAATGGTTCTCCAGTTATTGCTCGGAAATGAAGTGTGACGTATGTACGGACGGACAGGGCAAAAACAATATGTCTCCTGGGGGAGACATAATTCTGGGTGAAGTGGTTCTCAAGCTACTGACCGGAAATGGTTTTCAATGTGCAGGCCCCTGTGACCTTGACCTTTAATGGAGTGACTCCAAAATCGATAGGGGTCATCTACTTTGCAAGTACAATCATCCTATGAAGTTTCAACATTCTGGGTGAAGTGGTTCTCCACTTATTGATCGGAAATGGTTTTCCATGTTCAGGCCCCTGTGACCTTGACCTTTGATGGAGTGACCCCAAAATCAATAGGGGTCATCTACTCTTTATGATCAATCATCCTATGAAGTTTCAACATTCTGGGTCAAGTGGTTCTCTAGTTATTGATCGGAAATGGTTTTCAATGTTCAGGCCCCTGTGACCTTGACCTTTGACGGAGCGACCCCAAAATCAATAGGGGTCATCTACTCTTCATGACCAATAATCCTATGAAGTTTCAACATTCTGGGTCAAGTGGTTCTCTAGTTATTGATCGGAAATGGTTTTCAATGTTCAGGCCCCTGTGACCTTGACCTTTGACGGAGTGACCCCAAAATCAATAGGGGTCATCTACTCTTCATGACCAATCATCCTATGAAGTTTCAACATTCTGGGTCAAGTGGTTCTCTAGTTATTGATCGGAAATGGTTTTCAATGTTCAGGCCCCTGTGACCTTGACCTTTGACAGAGTGACCCCAAAAACAATAGGGGTCGTCTACTCCAGCAGCCCTACAACCCTATAAAGTTTGAAGGTTCTAGGTCAAATGGTTCTCCAGTTATTGCTCGGAAATGAAGTGTGACGTACGTACGGACGGACAGGGCAAAAACAATATGTCTCCTGGGGGAGACATAACTATTCTGGGTCACTGTGACCTTAACCTTTAATCTACTGACCTCAAAATCAATAGGGGACATCTGCTGGTCATAAACGACCTTCCTTACAATTTTCATGATCTTAGGCCAAAGCGTTTTCAAGTTATCATCCGGAAATGGTTTAACTGTTCTGGGTCACTGTGACCTTGACCTTTGACCTACTGGCCTCAAAATCAAAACGGGTCATCTGCTGGTCATGATCAACTTCTCTATCAAGTTTTGTGATCCTAGGCCAGTGTTCACAAGTTATCGCCCGGAAACTGTTCGGAACAGTAACTGTAACTTGACCTTTGGCCTACTGACCTCAAAATCAATAGTGGTCATCTGCTGGTCATGACCAACCTTCCAACCAACTTTCATGATCCTAGGCCCAAGTCAAATTACCATCTGGCGAAATTACTACTTTACTGTAAAATAAACCTGTGGATTTTAAAATGTTAAAGATACAATAAATATGAATTATAATTCTTAGTGTAACCACGAAATACAGGGAAATTATCTTCCCATGAATATTAAAGATTTAACAGTAATCTGGACTTTTCATAACATGAAATTCAAGTATGAAGACAATACACAGACAAGACTTAGTAAGTACTTACATTATTCTCAAACATCCATGCCCTCCTGAAAAATATATTTATTTCAGTATATCAGTTTAAAACAAAAGAAATTCTACCTAATTTTTCATCCTTTTTAATAAATTATTTCAAATACTAACAAGTAATATCTTGACATTAAATGTACAACAAGATTCTCAGGAATGATCCGAAAATTTCTTTACTAACATAACTATGACGACAGAAGGAATGCCCTAACATACGCTGATTTTGCATGAAAGTTATCCATAATGCTTTTAATTTTCAAAATTGAATCACAACTGGCAGAGGTATGGCTGTTTCAAATTTAAGGAAATGGCTAATCATGGAGGCAGCCATCTTAAGTGTTAATGCTTTCATTTACAAACTGTTTTCATATTATATTAATTATATTTTAAAATTCCTTAATTTATGGGTTTTTTTCAAGTATCAGATGAAAAGAACGATAATTCATTTCCTTCTAGTTGGAAAAAGTAGAGAAAATAGGTGGGCTCAATTGTGTTACACCAATTTTGCCTGATCTGTACTCATTTCAGTCCGGCTAGTTACATGTACATCGATTTGGTATACCTGTGGGACATGCCGAATTGCCTGATCAAAACATCGTAATGCATTTCGGTCTACTGATTACGTGTTGTATAAATTGAGCCCACCTATTATTTGTCAAAATGAAGGAAATACAGTTCAAATAAATATATGCAAATTAATTAAATCTGCCAATTTGTTTTTTGTTACTATGGGAACACGTTGTTGCCATTCTGATGGTATGACTCTCAGTTTTTAAGTAGATTTTCAAAATTCTTTCACTTCCTCAAATGAATCAAATAGACTAAGGAGACAGAATGAACACTAAAACAGAACTGCTTTTCCCATTAATTATAGGATCTGAAATACAGAAAATTAATTATTTCATTACTCATACCTCTTTTTCCCACTCAATTTCTTCAAAGATTTTGTCAAAACATTCTTTCATGTAAACAAACTGAAAATAAAAATCAGTATACTCACATATGCAGTAAATCACAAAATTAATTACAATTAAAATATATAAATTAGAAGTATCTCCCTTTCTGGGATACTGACATTGTCCTTGACCTTACACATGTATTAAATCGTCCATTAGTGCTTAGAATTTAATTTAAGGCAACGGACCAATGATTGGCATTTTCTGTTCAATTACGTTTTCTCAATATGTGATTTTGACATTTTTATGTTGTTATGGAAACTGTTGGCTGTATGAGCTATACTGACGTCCAAAGAAAGCTGAAATAACAGATGAGAATACAAACCTGCACAGAAATCGCTAACAGTTATTATGGGTCCCTTAACATAACAATATGTAACTTAATTTTCACGATATGTGTCAGGTAGGAAATATACTGTTATACGCATACCCCAAATACCTTAAAAAACACTATGGTATTTTAATTTTTATATTCAAATTATCAGACGGCTTTTCCAATTCTTATTTTGCATAGACACTTTTTAATATGCTTAATTTTTAATCAAGCCATATAAATGTTATGTTAAACCAATTAAAGTAGTGGACCAGTAATGTGTGTTATTATGTATTCCAGTGGAGCAATATGGAATTGTTTGGACGTATATAGCTCCTAAAACATCTACATGGTTTTCTACGGAACCGTGAGAATGATGAAAATACACTTGGAGAATAAGTTATTTGACTGTTTGTTATTACTGGTCCACTACCTTAATGAGAAACTTAATTTAATAGACACGAAAGTAAGTCCATGGCTAGGATTTTTTCCATTAATTTGGGAAGATGACCCTTTGAGAATTTAAGAAGCATTTTGATCAGATTTGCAAAAAATTTCCTGTTATCTATTGCATATCAATAACAACAGGACACACCCACTTCTTTACAATGGTTTAAATCTTAGATGATCTACTTTACTGACTTTGCTTCAATTTATACAGACAAGTTTTTTACCAAAATTGTTTTATACTAAAACTGGGAATTTTGTCTAAAATTTAGGAAAAAAGATTAGTTTTCATCTGTGATTATAAGCCATTAACACATGAAAAATCAGCAAAAACACCCCTAAACACTGCAAAAAGTACTTACATATTGTGTAAGAATTTGTACAATTCGAGGTTTCTTGCCTGGTCGGTTATATTCCAGTGTAAATGCCATACCCTCTTCCTCCACATCATAACCCTGTATATCCTTCCACTGGAACTCTATCACTTGAGACTGTAACATGACAACAAAGGTAAGTGCTTAACAACACAATATAATGCACAGAAGTACATGTTTGTTTTTGGTTTTGAAACATCAGGTCTTATCACATACATCTTTTCAATCTCTATTTACTTACAATATGACTCAACACTAAACCATTTTATAATATATGCAAATCAAGGGAAATGTTTGTCATCTCATAAGTGAAAATGACAGGAAATTATAGCTGCCAATAATTCGAAAAACATGACTTTAGACTGTTTTTTTTTTTTTTTTACTTTCGGTTGAGGGTTGTGGATTTAATGGGAGAAGAGGTGTGGTTTTGTTGAGTTTTAAATGCCAGTAAAAATTGACAATCATACCTCAGGAGTTCCATCAGTTTTACACGCCTGCAGCTTGAAGCTTGATCTACCTACAATTGCTATAACATGTCCTTCCTTTCTCGAGTCACAAGGACAATGTGGGAACTGTACTTCGCAGTAACCTTCCAGGTATCTCGCCGTTTTCACATACTGAAACAAACATTTTCTTCAAGGTGAGGCAAATGTTTGCATGTTATCATACATGTGGTAAGTTCAGAATACACTAACCACATTTTCCTGATGACCCAAAGGACCACAAAAGGTCCTGGCGAATTCAACTGATCCCCACAATTCATCTATATCAACAAAATTTTAATGAGAAAAACAGAAAATTTCAGCACTTAAACAGTCATGTTTTCTTACTTTAGTATTTACAATAATACTCAAATGTTTTCAGTGAAAACAGTTTATTCTGTATTACTGATGGTCCAAGGGACAAGTCAGCTTTTGAGATTTACTTGTCCTCTGAGTATCTACTGGTTGTGGGTCAGGGGACCATTGTTAGCGAAGTTGCCTACCAAAACTGGAGGTCTGTTATTTTTTTCTAACATTGTGTTAAGTTTTAAAGTACATGATAATTAGTAGATAAATCAATTTCTTTGTGCGTTTTTTTCAGTCTCTATGGCAGCACTTAATGGTGATGACTTTGAAAGACTTGTGGTCTCAAAATTGGAGCGTTTTTATCACCAAAACTTAAGCACATGAAAGTTAAATTTTACAAACAGAATCCAAACATTTTATGTTCTTTATAACTTATATATCGTACAAACACTTTGAAACACTATAAAACAAAATACACATAATACATTATTTATAAATAATGCTCGATTGCTTGACAGGAGGACCTGAAGGAAATATCATGACTTTGACCCGAGAAATCAAATGTATGACACAGTAAGCAAATCAGAAACAGTTAGGCAGGAAGAATTTTTCTTTACACAAAATAAAATATGAAATGTATATCCAGGTGTGAACTTGAGTAGAAATCAGCTCTGGGCTGGTGGAACTTGCAATTATATTCACCCTAGTGTGTTTTTTTTTTACCAAAAATATAATAAAACAAACACAGCCATGCAGAATGATGCTAAACGAAAGTTAACTTACTCTTTTCAACTCTAAAATTTGCCCAGTTCCATTACATACCACATTATGATCACATTACCTAGAAGCTCAATTGTCCAGGCCCTGTGCTCACAAAACATTTTTCGGTCTCAGCTGAGTTTGAGCTTGAAACTTTGATATCAACTTTACTAAAACTGCAAGGTTAAATTCCAACTGGACTGACCATCAATACTGAATAGTCACTCGGAAATAGTTATTAACTTCAAATTTAGTTTTAAACATGCTATTTAGATAAAAATAACAAAATTTTAATAAAGTTTCATTATCAAACTCAGCTGAGACTGAAATGTTTTGTGAACACTGGGCCAGAACAAGATTTTGGTTTGAACAGTTTTGAACTGACTTTTAAAATAGACGCTGTCTACAAAACTTTTTTCCTCAAGTGAATTGCAGGACGAGTGCATCTGTAGCAGTATGCATGAAAATTCTAGATAGTTCGTCCTGCAGGACCCCTTGAGAATTTGTCAAGCCCTGATATCCTACATTCATTTTGACAAAAGCCAATATTTAAACTTACCTCTATCTTTTTACTTGCATCATGTAGTGATTTCAGTTCATACAATTTATCTTCAGTTTTGATATGGCCTCTGTTCACCTCCTCAACAGCCTGAAATTGTAGTTCAATAAAAGTACAAAGGATTGGATGTAAATTTTCTTATGCCATTCAGAGGAGTTTTTTTATAAACCGTATTATTATACACCTCATCATAAACACTAACAGGAAGGCAGAAACCTGTAACTCATGACAATAAATAGAAGTGTGTGCAATAACTGGAAAGTTTTATTTAGATATATAATAAAATTAACTTATTAAATGGCTGAAATCCCGTGTCTTAAGTGACACCCTTAAATCTCTGTAAGCAATGGGGATATACTTTACACACACATCATATCTAACCTTTCCACATCTAAGAAATTTACAGCAATAGGGTCAGAGTTAAACAGACATCATATCTATCCTTTCCACATCTAAGAAATTTACAGCAATAGGGTTAAAGTTACCGCCATATCTTAACTTACAATCATATCCTACTTAACCACAGAGAAAATTTACAGCAAAAGGTTCCGAGTTACCATCATATTGTACCTGGCCCAAAAAGAAAGTAACAACAATAGGGCCTGAGCTACACGGATGTCATATCTTACCTGGCTGTACAGGAAATTTACAGCAGAAGGATCAGAGTTACTTACCTGGCATCAGAGGAAATTTACAGTAATACTGTCAGAATCAAACAGATATGATATCTTACCTGACCATAGAGGAAATTTACAGCAATACTGTCAGAATCAAACAGAATGATATATTACCTGACCATAGAGGAAATTTACAGCAATACTGTCAGAATCAAACAGATATGATATCTTACCTGACCATAGAGGAAATTTACAGCAATACTGTCAGAATCAAACAGATATGATATATTACCTGACCATAGAGGAAATTTACAGCAATACTGTCAGAATCAAACAGATATGATATCTTACCTGACCATAGAGGAAATTTACAGCAATACTGTCAGAATCAAACAGATATGATATATTACCCGACCATAGAGGAAATTTACAGCAATACTGTCAGAATCAAACAGATATGATATATTACCCGACCATAGAGGAAATTTACAGCAATACTGTCAGAATCAAACAGATATGATATCTTACCTGACCATAGAGGAAATTTACAACAATTCTGTCAGAATCAAACAGATATGATATATTAGGAAATTTACAGCAATACCATAGAGGAAATTTACAGCAATACTGTCAGAATCAAACAGATATGATATATTACCTGACCATAGAGGAAATTCACAGCAATACTGTCAGAATCAAACAGATATGATATCTTACCTGACCATAGAGGAAATTTACAGCAATACTGTCAGAATCAAACAGATATGATATATTACCTGACCATAGAGGAAATTTACAGCAATACTGTCAGAATCAAACAGATATGATATCTTACCTGACCACAGAGGAAATTTACAGCAATAGGGTCAGAGTTTAGGAAGTTTTCTCTGGTTATTGAGAAGATCCATTTCTTCAAGGTGATACATGTGGCTGTAGCAGTACTGTAATTCTGTATGTATATATTGTGAGGGAATTCATTCCGCTGTAATTTACGTTCTGAAAAAAATATAATAAAATTTTCAACAAAGTAACGATTCTAGATGGAACAGCTTCACCCAAGAATGTATACAGTGAAACAGAGCTCACCGTGGCTGAGTGGTGCAATCTGTGTAATCATTTCCGAAATGAAAATTACTTTATGAAAAAATGGCATCCTTCTAGTAAATTAAAAAAAAATCAAAGCAGTCTCGTAAAAAGTCAAGCACACAACCTTATTTTTTTTTTAATACTGAAGTTTTGAAAAATCAGGGGATTAATCAAATTCTACACTGTACAAATTTTTTTTATCCAAACATGCAGAACTACCGGTACCTTAAGAATCTGCGAAACATGCATGTCTGTGTTTTAGGACACAATGCTGATTATTACAACATGAATACATTAACTTTGTCACTGGCATTGCAAATACGAGCAAAATAAAAAATCGGGAATAAAACCTGATCTATAGCATTATAATATCAAAGGCCTGAATGGCCTGAGTCGGCTAATGATTGATGTACTGACAGTATAGTCTACCAGTTTCAGTTTGTTTTTAGTTTTTTTCTTAAAATTTCATAACACAGCTCGATATTTACCCAAAATATTATATCTGGATACGATTACACTTTTCTCCAGTTTGAACAATATATTTTACAAATTGTGATGATACGAAGACATTTAGCAGCAATTGGCAGTATCTGACATTGAAGTTTACAGTTAAATTACCTCTTATTTAAGTCTTTTCATAAAAAAGTTGTTTCGTTTCGTGAAAGCAGCCAAACATAGACGATCTACTTTCGATTTCAAAAACTACAAGAAAATACAATTTAATGTTTCGCCGATTTGTTTATTTCTCGAAAAATATGAATTAAAATCATTTTTAATATCAGTAGTAACTAAACAAACCAGTAAGAGCTTCTTCTTCCGATAATTTATCCATTTACTGACTGCAAAATTCAACCCACGCAAAGTTTATAGAAATCATACGATGCGTGTTTACGTTCAATGTGGGAGAATTAAGGCTGATCGGCTATGTTACCTAACGCATCCAGACGATTCAGATTTTGTTTTTAAAAAAGCATTGTGTGCGTTTCTGTAATTTTATATATGTTTTTATATGCTTAGAAATTATTAGACATGCGTATTTGCATTATTTCTATACGTAATTTACGCTAATACGCATCTTATCTGGAGCCCTGTGGAACTATTTTTTGTCTTTCGCTGGATGTTACCCAAGCTTTGAAAGCCTGCGCAATTCTTAAAATGCACATTTATGCTTAATGAGTTACATTCGAGTATTGCACAATTACAAGTCATAAATATGACAGATTACATCGTATATTGGTCATAGCAAAGGGAATTGACACAACTTAACTTCATTCATGCAGTGAACTGTTTGAAGTTTGAGAAATCTAATGGAACTACATCCCTTCACTGTGTTATTTGGTCCATTTAGAGAATCGTTGGATAGCAAGGACTCGTCAAAAGGCTTTCAGCCTTTAGCCGACTCAAAAATCATTCTTTTCCCTGGGAATGTTCTAGTTTAAAATCTAATTTCCACAGAAGTGATCTTTAAATGCAAGCACGTAATTATGTTCCCTAAAAATAGATAATTCGACTGGAGCCACAAAAAATTTGTCATAACTAACAGAACACATATTACACAAAGCACACAAAACTTACCAAAATTATATTCAACAGTTTCAAATAAATAGAAGCACTCTGCAGCACCAGTAGAGAGGTTAACTTTATCAACAACAGCCTGAAAAACAACAGGTATCATTTTAGTAGAGAGGTTAACTTTATCAACAACAGCCTGAAATACGACATGTATCATTCCAGTAGAGAGGTTAACTTTATCAACAACAGCCTGAAATACGACATGTATCATTCCAGTAGAGAGGTTAACTTTATCAACAACAGCCTGATTAGGATAACAGTAATTTCATGTGTTCGATTTAAGTAAAATTATAATGAAATAATTTTGTCAATAAACATTCTTTTCACAACTGTCCAGTGTTAGACGGCTTGAACCAAAGGGGTTCGGCACATGAGTGGACTGAGTTTAATGACTTATTTTAGTGTCCTAGAGCCATAATCATCAAAAACCCATACTAATACAATTAGTAGTACACAAACGTTTTTTACCCCTCATAGACTATATTTACAACTACTTTCTTTGTATAGCCAGGAAAAAAATACTGTCATTTATTTTTCCATTCAAACTTTGCCTTTAGTTAGCTAAAACCGTCAACTTTTAAAATTGCATCAACACATTTTCATATCTTTATCTGTTTTTCGATAATCCAACATCGTATCGAACAGTACACAATGCGAATCCTTACCCTGACAACGTCACGTAACAACGAATCAATCAATAAGCAGTCAGTAAAATCAACATTCTGGACCTTGGGCGGACAAAGCAACCATTGAATTACCAATAATTCAAACAAAATTTACTGGTCCTGACGAGTTCGAGCGAACAATTATCAGCTGTATTCAATTTATACGCGACAACCAGTATTTACTGGTTTCTCACAAAAAGTATCTTTCCTGTGTAAATGGCAACTTTCACTGGTGCATAAGATGGAGAACCTGGTAACACTACTTACATTATATACAGTATCTGTAGTGTCATTCCTATGAATGGTTACTACACAAATAGTTCTGTCCGGTAATAAAACCTTCAATTCAACTTCATTATTGGCTGAGTCCTGCAACAAAAAAGAAAATTCCATCAACATTTTCAAACAAACATGATTACTGAAAAGGAATTACGTAAAATTATTAAATTATGAGCAGATTCTATCACTTAATAGCACGTACCTGGTTCTAAAATTCAGTGTTTATAATGAAACAGCAGATATGCCCTGACATACAAGCAGGCCATGATGACCCTATATAGTTAACCTGTTAAACTTGGCCTTGGAATCACCAAGATTAACATTCTGACAAAGTTTCATGAAGATAGGGTCATAAATGTCAATAAGATTTTCATTTGATTTGAGGGGTGGCCTAGTTTTTGACCCCACATGACCCAGTTTCAAACTTGGCCTAGGAATCATCAAGATAAACATTCTTACCAAGTTTCATGAAGATAGGATCACAAATATGGCCTCTAGTGTGTTAACAAGTTTTTCCTTTGATTTGATCAGGTGACTTACCGGTAATTTTTGACCCCACATGACCCAGATTTAAATTTGGCCTAGGAATCATCAAAATAAACATTCTGACCAAGTTTCAGGAAGATAGGATCACACTCTAGTGTGTTAACATGCTTTTCCTTTGATTTGAGTGGGTGACCTATTTTTGACCACACATGACCAAGTTTTGACCTTGGCCTAGGAATCATCAAGATAAATATTCCGACCAAGTTTCATGGAGATAGGGTTACAAAATTGGCCTTTAGGGTGTCAACAAGCTTTTCCTTTGATCTGATTGGGTGTCCTATTTTTTGATCCAACATGATCAAGTTTCAGACTTGGCTTAGGAATCATCAAGATAAACATTCTGACCAAGTTTCATGAAGTTAGGGTCATAAATGTGGCCTCGAAAGTGTTAACAAGCCTTTCCTTTGATTTGATCGGGTGACCTAGTTTTTGACACCATATGACCCAGTTTTGAATGTTGCTTAGGAATCATCAAGATAAACATTCTGACTAAGTTTCATAAAGATAGGGTCATAAATGTGGCCTCTAGGGTGTTAACAAGCTTTTCCTTTGATTTGACCTGGTGACCTAGTTATGACCCCACATGACCCAGTTTCTAACCTGGCCTAGAGATCATCAAGATAAACATTCTGTGCAAGTCTGTATCAAATCAAAGAATAAATGAAAACTCATATAGGCTGAAAGAGCCAAAATAGAAAATTTTAGCAATAACTCTACAACCTGTGATGGAATCTGGCTGGTTTTCCAAAGGAACAGAGATCTTATTGTGACTAAGTTGTGTGTAAGTGTGGTTAAAATTGAATGTAAAATGTCATTCTATGTGTTCACAAGGTAAAAATTAACAAACTTTGACTGTTTCAGGGGTCAATAAAGGGCCGTAACTCCCGAACCTGTGATTGGATCTGACGGATTCATCATGGAATCCAAGATCTATTGTTGTCGAAAACATTTTGCAAGTCTGTATCAAATCAAACCAGAAATGAAGTCTCTATATGGCTGCAAAAGCTAAAAACAGCAAATTTTGGCCCTTTAAGGGGCCATAACTCTGCCACCCATGATGGGATCTGGCCAGTTTTCAAAAGGAACCAAGATATTATGCTAAATTTGTGTGCAAGCTTGATCAAAATGGATTGAAAAATGTGGTCTTGATCATGTTCACAAGACAAAATAGCAAATTTTGGCCCTTTAAGGGGCCATAACTCGGGGACCTATAATGGGATCTGGCCAGTTTTCGAAAGGAACCAAGATATTATGCCAATACAAGTTGAGAGTGAGTTTGATTAAGATCAATTGCAAAATGTAGTCTCTATCGTGTTCACAAGAAATTGTGGATGTACGGACGATGGACGATCACAAAAGCTCACCTTGTCATTACACGACGGTAAGCTAAAAATCGACTGCAATATGTGGTCTCTATCATGTTCAAAAGAAATTGTGGACGGACAACGCTAATGGACGACGGATGACCGACGAAGGGCGATCACAAAAACTCACCTTGTCACTATGTGACAGGTGAGCTAAAAAAGCAAATTTAAGTGATGTTTACAGACAAGCTGTGACCTACATTTATGATGATGAGATGAAAAATAAATGACTCTCACCTGCTCAGATTCATTTGCAGCTAAAAATTCCTGCATAATATCACATTCTCCTATCACCCGGACAGCACATGCTGAAAATTACACACCCATTAAATAAACATAACTAACAAAATTCAGACATAATTAACAAATTTCAGACATATAACTAAGATCATCAACAGTATGAGGTTTACTTTGTTTCAAAATCCTATTTTTATGACACTGTGAAATCCAAGAACACACAAAATCCTCATCAATTTTATCTTCAAAAGTTGAAATCCATAAATGCATATTCCTACGAAATACTCTTCTTTTTTTTCTGGACAAAACAACAAAATTTAATTATCATGGAACTTAAAACTTGATCATAGCAGTTTGCTTGTTTCAATTGGGCTTAGCACCAGTATAAAACTATGTCTTAACTGTACTGATTTTGTTCTCTGCAAACAAGTGACAACTTCCTCACATGAAACAGTGGTGAAGAATCAACAATTTCAGCCACTTCTATATGTCTGGAATAAAATGTTCTTCACCTATGGGCTATGGTTTTAACTTGCAACCTCAGAATTTTAAAGTCCCTACATTCTGAGCTAACAGAGCAGAGAGACCATCAAAGAGAACAAAATTAACTAGGCAGATGAAACTAATACATGTAATTTCTTGATTTGCAGTTCTCAGTGTTCTCTATAGAGCTAGTTCAGATCAAACATAATGCTCCCAGTCTAACAGTAAGATTATGGAAAACAATGATATAAAATGATCATTTTTCCAAGTGCTGTGCACATTCCTTTTTTGCGAAAAAATCATTTGAAAATTTTGTATCAGATTAAATGTGGTAACAATATCCTAATGCTTTTCTGGTTCATTATCCAAAACAAAGGAAATATGTGTGTGTGTATGTGTTCGGGTTTCAACAATTTTTCAGTCATAAAAACATCTACTTGTAGCAGTGAGCTCAATGCTCAACTTTATAGTGCTGCCTCGCTGTAATATCGCACCATAGACACATGACATGATGCCCCACCCAGTCACTTATACTGACTATGGGCTGACTAGTCCTAGCACTATCCTCTTAATGCTGAGCGCCAAGCAAGGAAGGTACTAGTACCATTATTTTACATCTTTGGTATGACGTGGCCAGGGATCAAACCCACGATCTCACATGCGAAGCGGGCACTCTACCGATAAATTAAATGTCAAATATAAACAAAGTGGCAAAATAAAATTTGCACAAATTTGATGTGTTTTACAGTATCACATTTACCTTTTTCTAGGTATTGCTCAAGACCTCTTCTCCGTGCATCCAGCTGCTGCTCTGTTAATGTGAACAACTTTTTACCCGGCATCTTTGGAAAAGAGAAGTCTGGAAACTCTCTTTTTAATCTCGAATGAAGAGTGTCAAATTCACTGTAACGTCTTGAACACAAATGGCGCCCAGCCATATAGATATTATAGACCTACAAGAAAAGAATAGTTTAGTTTAATATGATCACATGACCATCAAGGAATCATGTAAAAGGTAGCACTTGATAAAATGATGTTTCAACTATTTCCTTGCTAATTTCTTATGCTAGGGATAGTAGGGACCACCATGAAAATGATCCCCTATGTCTTTTGCTAAATTTTCTCTGGGATTTAGCTAATCTGACAATTAAGTTTACAGGGTTCAAATCTAAGATAGCATACCTGTGAAACCTATTGTATTGTAAGTTGCAATTTATGAACTTGCATTTTTTTGCCAGCGGAAGTTTTGGGACAATGAAAAAAAAAACTACTTGCGAAAAAAAATGCAAAAAGAAACTTTAGCTAAATTCTAACTGTAGTGTATTTCAATTCCTCAGTATTTATGTTACCGTGATCCTTTAAAAAGCTCCAATGAGTGAGTTGGATTTTATGGTGAATTGACACAAAAAGGTCATAATATCGCCTAGAAGAGGTTATTACTAAAATGCAAAATAGCTTCAATGTAATTTTGAACACACATGTACATGAAATATAGGAGACACTTTACTCACATAACAAATAACTACTGACACATTCAAAACTTATAACATCAGTAATCGGACATTACTGTAATATCCTTACCACAAATTTCTCCCCATTCTGTTGCACAGCCTGATAGTCAGGTATGGAGATTGGCAATGACCTTCTCTCTGAGTAATCTATGTATGACGGTCCTGAGGAATCATCGCTTGGTTCCAGTCGGTCCGCTATCTGATCTGGCACTGATATTACTGCAAACAGACAAAAACTTTTCTTATTAACTTCTAGTTCACAGACTGGTCATACTACATTTGCTAGATTTAAATGACATTTAACTACAAGAAGGCCCTTCCACTGAGACCTAGAAAGTAAGTATGTCTAAATATCCAAGTATCAATTGTCAAAAGTCAATAAATTTCCTTATCATTTAGTTTATTGGCAGGCAATTGGTTTATACTAGTACACACTTGGAAGAAATTCAACTCTGAGTTTGACTTGCTACAGACACATATAAATTCCAGTTTCTCCCTCTTCAGAGACTGTCAGCTCAAAGGCAGTGTCCCTTAATTTTGTTAGTACATGTTTATGACATTTAAAAATGTACTATCAATTTTACATCATGTGAAGGCTGCATCATTTATAATCATAAGAATATTTAATGCTTAATAAAACTACATGTAAGCTATTTAATTGAACTCTGCAGAAAAATGGTTGCCGAGGAGGTGGGGTGTAGCTGGCTAATACACAAATACATTCAGGTAGCTTGTAACCCTTATAGGTCTGAAGTCTATGAGGACTGAAATTCAGAGGGGACGTCAACCAAGTTTCAATAAAACATTTATATTTGCAGGGACTAAATATTGTTGATTTCAGGGTTGTGTCACTCCAATAAATTAAGTCCCAACAAAGCAGCAAATTCTCCATTCATTTCTTAAAACTTGAAATCCACTATTGTAATTCATGTCCCAATGAAATGACTGTTTTTGCTGAATTTTAATCAAATGATTTTACAGTATTTACCGTAGATACCCATGTATAATGCGCAGTTTTCTGACCCCCGGGACCACCCCCGAATCGTGGGTGCGCACAATACACAGGTATAGACAATTTTCCAACTTCAAAACAAGTTTGTTACCGATGTTCGCCATTTTGGTAAAGGGAAACTACTCCCCGCGCTTACTGTCTCCGCTAAAATCTAAGATTTACGTTACGTTCCGTAAAAGATCGAATTGTTTATTTTTCTTTCAAAAAAATTAATTTCATATAAATTTAGAAGTATTTTGACGAAAGAAATGTTTATAAATCACAAAAATTATGTTACTAATTAAAGATCGAGAATTATCTTTAACCGAGATCAAACTGTGAACAACATAATTGACATGAGGTGACACGTTAATTGCCGGTAATTACTGGCTTTATGATCGTGACAAAAAGACTATCACACCTTTTGTTATCAGTTTAAATTGAGAAGCTCATGTCATTTTGAAAGATACCATTCCGAAATATCAGCTGCTATTTATTTATTCAAAATAGTGAATTAAAAAAGGTAAAACAACAAATATAACAATAATTTACTGGTTTTATTTTCGAGAAAACAAAAATAGATAGTACCGTGAGACCGATGCTGCTCTCCGCCGCGGAGATAAAATTTATTACCGGTGTCGATGTAAACTCTACTTTCGTTTTCCATCCACCTAAAAATTGACCAAATTTTTTTTTTTTTTCCCCAGGATTTTGGACTAAGATCGGGGGTGCGCATTATACACGGGTGCGCATTATACATGGGTATCTACGGTAGCTTTTAAGAATATATATATATTTATACCTGTTAACGTTAGTGTATCTCCACCAGACTTAATCAGGTCAACAACTTGTTTATGTGTTGCTCCTTCAACATTCACTTGATTCCTGCAAGAAAAAGATATTTGTAATAACTATCATCTCATGAACTGAAACAAGATGACCAAACATTGTGTAGGCAAAGGAAAAAAAAAATAGGACCGTTTCCGGTCTCCCTACCTACCCTCTTTTTTTACCCCCTACCCTGAACTTCTTATTGGGGATAATTTTCCGCCTTTCGATTTTTAAAAAAATAGACCCATTTCATTTTAAATCTTTCACATTGTTCTGCTGAAATACACGATTCTGATTGGTCGTCAGTTATATCAAAGATGGCAGCGCCCGTGTTGCCAGCTTCATCAGATTTGGAGCTTCGATTTAAGTTTTTTTGCATTATAAAACCGCCAAAATGTTACTTACAATTGTTCTAGATGACTTATTAGTTGATGACATATTTCACTGGTATCATGATTTACCTGGATGCAACTTTAAATGCAAATATGTTAAAGATATACAAATAAATTTTAGTGAATACATGGTTGAAACTGCAAGTTATTTCTTTTTTTTTTTTTGCTTTATTTACAAATTAACTCCCCAATTGTCTAAAAACTGTTAAATATAAAACAATCCTTAAATTTTGACAAAATGAATGCAGTGTTTCATACTTTAAGCTTTACCATAAACAAAAAATTCTATGGCATAAAGACAGAATGCTGAATCAAGAAACAGTACTACAGATAGGATAATTTTACTGATATTCATGATCACTGCTGCACAAGAATGAAAACAAACATAAATACTGAACAGCAGTATCTTAAAAAGTATCTTATGTTGTTTTCCAAATCTAAAGAAAACAGGAGCTCGTAGAACACGAAATGTCCCCCTTGATGCATTCAGTACCTGCACCAGAAATAGAAATTATTTGGTCACTGTGCACTGGACATTTGACGTATTGACCTAAAATCAATAATTATGGGTCATTTACCAGTCATAAGTGACCTCTGTATCAAATGTGATCTTAAACCAAAGCATTCTCTAGGTATTTGGCAAAAAAAGTTCTACTGTTCTGTGTCAATGTGACCTTGACCTTTGACCTACTGATCTCAAATCCAATAGAGGTCATCTACTGGTCATGGTCAACCTCCCTCTTAAGTTTCATGATCCTAGGCCCAAGCCTTCTCAAGTTATCGTCCTGAAACGGATTAACTGTTCCGGGTCACTTTGACCTTGACCTTTGACCTACTGGCCTCAATATCAAAAGGGGTCATCTACTGGTCATGATCATCCTCCCTATCAAGTTTTGTGATCGTAGGCCCAAGCGTTTTCAATTTATCATCTGGAAACAGTTTAACTGTTCCAGATAACTCTGACCTTGACCTTTGACCGGGAATAAAATGGATTCAAACTACAAATCTGCAGAAACAAATTTATCTGAATTTGAATTCCGGCCGAGTACTATTGTTTTTGATAAATAGGGCGATGGTGACAGAAAGAAGAACTATTCCCAAAAAACGGACCTCTTTTTCATTGGCCTCTTGAATGCCTTTCCTGGCTGTGCCTCAGCTCATTCTCAGTGCGCAAAAGTTGTTGTCATCTCTCGGGTACCCCAGTTAACTCCCTTGCAGCTGAGGTAGATTTTACAAAAGTGTAAAATGCACGAAACCGATGTAAATGTAAACACAATCTGCCGACGAGGAAACTTAGCAAAATGCACATGTTTGCAATGATCGTTTTTGGTAAATTAATTCCTCAGAATTTTTCATAGCTTGATGGGCTTTTCTGTCGCCCGAGCTGATTTTTCATAGCCATGGGCGATCAGGCTACTGTTTATGTCGCACACTGGATAAATGAACATGGTGCAAAGAAACTGAAACCTTTTGTTTACTCGGTTTTAGTACTATTATACAATTACTATTTAACAGATCTATGTAAAGAAACAGACAGAACTATTTATCGGCTTGAAATAATAATTTATAATCATTTTATAAGATAAATTGCAATTGCAACATGATACTGTGAGGGATTTGCAAGTCTATATAATTTGACTGACAATTGTTATGATATTGCTATTATGCAATAATTAAAGGGATATAATGATCGATTTAGGCATTCTGTCCAACTGTAGTATACAACTACAAGCACTAAGCAAATATTGCCAAATGCCGTAAAGTGTTCAATGGGTTACCCATAATTTGCAGATTTCTGAAACCCTGTACCTACCTGGACTGGATGCTGGGGAGGTAAATATGAAATAAGTTGTTCCATCCAGTCAAAATAATTTGACGTTCAGATTGTTTTATATTTGTGACGGGCAATTTAATTGTCAAAACTTTGAAAGACCAAAATAACAGAAGATAAATCACAGTACACAGTCATGTAAAGTTATTGGATTTATCTTTAATGCATACTGGGGAGTACAAACGTTAATCGTGTACAGTACATACATTGGTTTAAATCACCAGAAAATTTGTAATTTTGGACATTATTTGATAATTTTTACATAAATCAATGAGGAATTGAATCCCCTTTGATACATGTAAGTTTTATTTGAATTTATGGCCAATTCTTGAAATAATCTGCAATTAAACCTGTAGTATGTTAAGTATCGGCAGTGATTAGAACTTCATCAGAAATTGCTTCAACTATTTTGGTCTTTCGAGTGTTTGACGCGAATGGGGATATTGCCTATATGAAAAGATTATCTCAATATTTCCTAGGATCGCGTCAAATTAGTTGGACTACAAGGTGGGGACTTTCATCGACTACCCATGTTAAACATGAAACTTTAACTTACCTTCATTTTTATGACAACAAATTAATTATCACACACTCTGGCAACACAGTACAGAACAATACGCATTACCTGGTATTCGAAAGGAAGTGTCTAGGGGTACGAATCCGTACCTCTAGAATTTGATTCTAGAGGTACGGATCCATACCTCTAGACAAGCCTGTTAGGGGTTTTCTAGGGGTATGGACCTCCTTTTTCTAGATATATAGAGTTATATATATCTTAAATTTTGTTGAAAATGAAATAAAAAATAAGACTTAACCAGTGTTCACTTAAAACTTGGATCTAAATGGTTTACAGATACCGTTCACCCGATTGTTTACCTTCTCTTTCAAAACCTAAATAACCGAGGAACTCCAAATGAATACACTGTTCCGTGCCAATAAGTTTGTTGTGAAATAAACTGTTGATAACAGATAAATGAGTGCTTGTAACCCTTAAATGAATTCTATTTGAAATTCAGCAGAAAAAAAATAAATTAAGCATAACTAGAAATGTGTCCATGGGACACAGATGCCCCCACTTTATGACAATGGACACAAATTTTTTCCTAGGTCAGGAGCCATAACTCCTACAATATTGAATGAATCCGGACGCGAAACCCCAGGTGCACAACTGCACATGCTGACCAACATTCCTGTAAACTTTGGTGACTCTAGGTCAAATACTTTTGGAGCTACGTGCGACACAACATTAAAATGACCAATTTTTTACTAAGTCAGGGGCCATAACTCCTACACGACAGAATGAATCCGGAAGCGATACCCAAGGTGCACAACTACACATGTTGACCAACATTCCTGTAAAGTTTTGTGACTCTAGGTCAAATACTTTTGGAGCTAGGCACGACACAACACTAAAATAACAAATTTTTACAAAATCAGGGCCTTTAACTCATATATGACTGATTGAATCCAGACGCGAAACCCCAGGTGCACAACTACACATGCTGACCAACATTCCTGTAAAGTTTTGTGACTCTACGTCAAATACTTTCGGAGCTAGGCGCGACACAACATTCTCGGAAGGACGGATGGACAAGGGCAAATCCATATGCCCGCCCCCAAAAGTGGGGGCATAATAAAATGCACCTATTTATTTTGTTATATAACAAGATATAATGATAATCGGCACGGAACTGGTTGTTTAATAATCAATTAACCGAAATTAAGTAAAAGAAACTGTTTGTGAAAACGTGCCTTGTATCTCGTAAAGGCTACCAAATGTGTGGAAAACATAAGGCTTAAAATAAAATTAAGTTTGTTTGACCTTTACCGACCGACACGAAAAAATTGCCCCGACTCAAATAATTTTATTGCATTCCAGAGAAAAAAAAAATTTTTATTTTCTTATCAAAGGGAAAAACTTATTTTGGTGCTTGCAACTGGCGATTATTTTATTTAACAAATGCGTACATAATTATGGCAAGTGAGAAAGCAACCCGCGGTCGGCTAGTAGAAATCGATAAAGCAGACTGTTTATCATCTCGTGTATTCCGAAAACGTGTCAACTATGCCGATAACGTTGCCTAAGGCCATAGAAGGCAGACGACAATCAAACCGCTTATAACCGGAAGGCAATCTGACGAAAGGACATAATTTTACAAATCTAGTATCTAATTTACCCGCTAAACGTAAAGAAACCAAAACGTCATGCCGGTACTTTTCCATTCCACGAGCATGTGCGAGCTATCGTAATATCTAATTTCCATCACTCGACGTTACTTTTGTTTACACATACACAAAAAAAACCGCGCGTAGTGCATTCATTTTTTTTGTTATTATCGCACCAATATTTTTTTAGCACCGCTTAAGAAGTAATATAGTTTGAATTCTATAACGATTTTAATAAGATATCGACAGGAATGTAGGCAAAATCCTATAAAAACGGTCAAATTTAAATTTATTTCTTTGTAAAATTTCAAACAGTGCGGTCTTAAAATTATTTCTTTCTAAGAGTAAATAAATGATAAATTCTATGGGTATAAAGTTCAAACTTTTGACCAGAAGGTACAAAAAAAAAAAAAACAGAATAAAAAAATCTTAAATAATGAAAAAGCGTCAGCAATTTAAATACATGGCGTAAAACGACTTTTGGCAAACAGATTTATGTTAGTCCGGCAAAATAGCTCACAGAGGTAGGATATCCACAATTATCGTTTGACACATTTACTGTCAGTTTATACAGGCTATTGAATTCGCTTTAAGAAATTAAAGAAGAAACTTTTTTATTGATTAATTCAAAGAACCGAGGCGGTACGATCAAACAGTGATGTGTTATATGGCGCGAAAACATGACGTAATTCCATGACAATCTCGGGCAACTGTAACGCTTTGATCTCCGCTTCAGATGCCGTGATACCTACACACTTCTTTTAGCTCTTTGAGGCGGGTGTTAATTGATGATGAAAACAAGGACAAGGACTAAGTTTATCAACAGATTAATTACCGATAATTGTTTACGCTTTTTATTACGCTTTCAACATTGGGTGGATTATGATTATTGTGTCCATATTTTTGGGACACTTTACAAAATAATCATTTTTCGGGAAATAAGTCTTGAGAAAGTGAAAATAACTAGTCCTAACATTTTTGGAAAAAATACGGTAAGGGCTAGACTGTGATTATTTTTACTACCGATGCAGTTATTATGGAGAGCAACTAGGTGGTGGTGATAACTAAAATACCCTGAAAGAAAAATGTCTGCTGTGAAAACGAAATTTAAGAAGAACAAATACGATTGATTACAAAGGAACGTAATGTACATGAGATTATTATTTGTCTACTATGTGTTATATCTGAAATTTGCTTGTACATAATACTGCTTTCATAACAGTGACAGTATTACGGCAATTGACAGGCGAGTGGTGGGAAATTTGATTATCTGTGAAAATATATTATGAACTGACTTAATTGTTGATTTCAAAATGTCTTTAATCAGAGATCGTTTTGAAATGCATTTGTTCGAAGTGAGAAAATCTCAGTTTCCGAATTTCAAGAATCTGACACGAACGTAAATGTTTTGAAATATGACAAGCTAAATAGTTTTAATATTTTAATTTTGTAATGCCAGAACAAAGAGGTATAAAAATCTTATACTTCTTTTGCCAGGACAGTGGCATAATAAATGTCTGATGTCGGGGAAACCCAATCTTGTTTCTGTTCTTAGTAACATGACCAATACGTGCAAGTAGCTTAAAGCTAAAAAATCATCACTTTTGCTTGCATACTGCCATAACCGTTGTAAAAACCTTCTAAAACTCATAAAAAGCTATTGAATTAAGCATCAAACACTTGTTGAAAATAAGCTGTAATTCAGTAGTGTGTTTAGATGCCAAATATTTTCCCGACTATATCGTTTTGTACTTTTAAGCGCAGATGTAGTGAAAACATTTTTGATATATATATAAAGAAAAAGTATAGACATGAAAGATACTACTTTGCCTTATGTGCAAATTAAGTCTGTGCCCATATTGTGTGTGCATGAATAGGGCTAGGGGTTTATTACAAGCATACATTTAACAGAGCATCTTCCAAGATTATCTACAAGCAATAGGTATTAATAAATAGACTTTAATTTTTATTATTACTGAGACAACAAACATTAAAAAAAAAACTAAAATATAATAAAATTATTTACCTACCTACCTACCCACTGTAAAAATACTGGGTCGGTAAAGGTCAAACAAACTTAATTTTAATTTAGGCCTAAATACCCTAAGGGTTAATTATCATTAAAAATAGTTTTCCCCCCCCCCCAAGATATTTAACATTTTTTTGTTTAATCTTTATATCTTTTTTTCTGCCAGTTCGAATCCTCATGATTTATTCGGCGTTCCTCGGTTATTTACGTTTTGAAAGAAAATATAACAAATCGGGTGAACGTTGCTTTCTGTAAACCATTTAGATCTATCCAAGTTTAAGGTGAATTCTGATGAATTCTTCCTTGTTATTTCATTTTCAACAAAATTTAAAATGTAAATGACCCTTAATCTCTAGAAAATCGGAGGTCTGTACCCCTAACAGGCTTGTCTAGAGGTACGGATCCGTACCCCTAGACACTTCCTATTCGAAAAGGATTCTAAATCAACATATTTTATCGTTTACCTCCCTTTATTATTTTTGTTCGTTCCGTACATAGAGGGGACTTCTACCGGTTATTGCCAACAGTACAAATGTATTAATTACTGGACTTCTAGACTCCAGGTCTACAAGTCCGGTTATCGGACATTTGCCACTTCCTTCTTTAAATGAGGCGGCGGCACGAAATACCCAAATCTACCCAAATCTTACCCAAATCTACCCAAATCTTACCCAAATCTACCCAAATCTTGATAGGAATGATCAAATCTTCGTAGATTATGGATATTTGTAATATATTTCAACATAAAAATATCATTTTGATGTATTATAACGATAATTAACTAGAAAAATCGGCGTTGAATTGAAATCGCTCAATATTTGTAAATATCACAGTCAAGTATTATTACATAGGTGCTGTACGTAAGAATAATTGACTGTGATATTTACAAATTTCCCCATTTGGAAATCTGTTTTCTTAATTTCATTTACTTCAAAACTCTAGGGAAAAAATAAAAAGAAAATCTTTATCATTATTGATGAATTATATTAACGTTTTTTTTTACAATCATTGTTTTGGATGATAAGCCCGACGAGAGGCAACATTCATTTTCAGGAGTTCAGGATTTAAATTTCCTGTAATTCAAGTCGTGAAACGTGATATTCTAAGCTATTTTATTACAAAAAAGCTAGTCGGAAAACCAAATCAAACTTCCCGTGCTCCAAAAATTATACTGACTTTCAAATAAAATATTTGCTCAGTAAAGTGTTTATATATATATTGAAAAAAAAAAGAAACACTGCTTTTTCAGTAAAAATAATGTTTCGCGTAATTACACGAAATACAGCTAAATCATTTTCTCGTGCATAGTCGCATATATTATGATCAAAATTATATGTCAGACATCCAATGAAATATGTGTATCTTTAGTAAGTTGGTATAGTGTTAATATCTTCTGAGGAAAAATTATCAACTTTTATCAATTTAGTGAAAAATATGTTACCAAGTTTAGTCTTTTCAGTAATATGTGTATCATTTGCAAGACGGTATATTCTTATTAAAATGTGTTTTCTCTGTAGATGTTGATGTGCAATTTTAAAACAGGCACGTGCAATTTCAGTTCCCTAATTTTTAAACATGTCAGTTTCATATATGTCTTAACATTCAATTATTTTTTAGGGTTTGCACTGACGGTATAAAAGAGTCAATAAAATTTAAAATGCACCAAATTGTACCAAATTATACAATAATTATTTAATATTTAAAACCAAATAAAAATGATTTTAGAATAAAAACATAAATGCTCCGAACTTTTCAAAGAATCTGCCTTGAATCGGTCTTGTAGCTAATATCAATACATGACAAAGTTTATTATTTAACTGAAAACCATGTGACATACATTTTTTTTCTTCAAAATAAACCCAAATGGAGAAGATATCTACTCTTATTTTGGTCATTCACGTAAGCGAAGAATATTTCCGTCAGAAATCGTATACAGAAATAACTTTTAATAAACTTCTCTCAGTTTTGTTCATTTATGTTCAATCTGATTGAATAGGGTTGTGCATCTTACAAAAATAATAAAAAAAAGTAGTTTCTAATAGAGAGGTTTCGGAAATTCATTTACGAATGCGCAAATTTTCGCGTGCTCTCATGGAAATTCAAACTTATATAAAAACGTTTTACGCGGATGTATAGTACTTTTCTATTGAAAGATTAATTATTCATATTATATATACGAATGAATGCTGCCATAAGTCCTGCAAAAACACCATTTATTAAAATAAAAAAAAGCTACGGCTGCATTTCGGTAATGGAAATTTCCCGCAGGTTCACAATTCCAATTTCGTATAAAACATTCTGCGCGAATGTGTTTTATTTATTCTATAAACGTTATCGAAAACTTTGAATGAAACATATTTAGAAGTATCTTGGATAAAAGGACAAAGTATTTCTCACCAGCGTTTCCCGAAAATGAATACTAGATCTACAAGAGAAAACAATCAGCTCTCGTGAAATATATTACGTAAATATTGTAAGAGTAAAAGTAGCATCGGTAACAACAATACAATACAAATTTATTCAAAGTCGGTACATATATATAAACAGGAAAACATTAGCTATATATAGCTATTTACCGACAACATTACATTGAATTGAAAAAAAAAATGTTGTGTAAGTCAGTTACTTACCTCTTAGATCGGTGTTCATGAATTGAAAATACCCGCGCTCGTGCGGTAACACCTCGAGCGCCTTACGCTCTCGGTGTCACGATTCGCACGAGCGCGGGTATTTTCAATTCATGAACACCTGCACGAGCGCGGGTATTTTCAATTCATGAACACCTCCTACTCGGTTAGTAACCTACACTTACATATGATCGAATTCTTTTAAAAACAATCAGGTTATGGAAAGTGTATTCCGATCATGTCCATCATGTATAGCTTATTTGTCTGTCCTTTTAATTTAAAAGGTATACCGGCTCATAATTATAAAGTCGGCAGTGTCCTTAAAATTAACTTTATATGAATTACTTTGTATTTAAAAAAGCTGAAAATTTAATTAATTTTACGTCACAAAAATATACAGGTCATGTATTCCAGTAGCTCGATTCTGTTTATTTAATGCTGGCCGTAGTGCACAGTGGCTGTGTATTGCGCCTGGCAGGTGGTCATAAAGATAGGCGGAACCGTTGGCTATTTAACTGACATCGTTACTGACCAATCAGCTATCACCAATAAAAAATTACGTTCTGAAGGCGTTTCCCTGAGTGGTGCATTAAAAAAATATATATGTAACTTAATCACATCTAAATTTGGAATGCATATTTTGCATTGATTTGAATTTATGTAAATTACTATCAAACTGCAATCTAAATTTCTTTACTTTCAATTTACTTTGCATTTAATTTTTGATGAAATTCTTATATTTCCTTTGTATTTCAGTTGCTGTAAAATGTTATAAAATTTCTGATATGATTGTAACTTTAGGACAATAATTCAGATGATTTATACGAAGTTAGTGCTTCTCCTTGCAAGTAAACTTTGAAAGCCACTAATTAGATTTCACACAATGACCAAGGGTTTTTCTATAAATGTATAGGTTATGTTTAAGTCCCGACCCTAAGGGTCGTCCGGGCTCGAACATTGGTGCTATGTTCAAAGGCGAGAAAAGCGCCAAAATACATCTTATTTGTCTAAAAAAAAAATCTGTTGTACATCAACTTAGAATCAGAAGTAGCAGGCTTTTGTGCATAACTAATATTTCTATGGAAATGAATACTTTTGTGTAAGTTGTGTCCCTCTGTATGATCTGTAGACTTGTTTAATAGTAATGTAAGTAAACATTTCTTTCGTATGCAAATAATACATAGATCAATCTTTTATTCCTTCATAAGAAGAGAAGCATATATTAATACAAATATTATCACAATCACATGCAAGATATAATTCGTTAACTATTTGAAATATACACATTGATGGTGAAATTTCGTTTCGGATGTTATCAACAAACGATCGTGATATACATATTTAATATTTAATTTTTCATACCTTTCCTCCACAGACGCAAGATACTTTAGTGAAATAGCTTTAAAATTAAATCAAGTTATTGTCTAAACAGATACATAATTCATATATAATAATTCATACGGTTCCGTCGTAGGAACCTCTCATGATGTACTATTTTCCGTTAAAATATGTCAATGAGGGGTGGAATATGTCTTTATTACCTTATGTCCGATTTTATTTAAATAATACGTTGTTGGATCATGAGAACAAGCCAGTACATGATACCTTGTTTGAAAGAACAAATCAGTACCTAAGTAAAAGAAATAGGCCAGGTGAGTTCGAAAAAGAATCAAATCGCAACCTTCTTTAAAAAGTCGTGATTTCGTTGTATCACTATTACGAGTATAAATGAAAGAATTGACATTATCAGCCAACCGCTGTTTAAACATTAACATCCTTTCTTTTTGGAAGCTGATCACATCATTTATATACTTAGAACTTGAATGAAATATATTATAACCTCAACCATTTTAGAGACGGTCACTGGTCTACAGATATGAAATAATTTCAAGCTCTGAAGCATGTATTTTCATTTGGTTTAAAACATTTTGCTTACAATTCCATGAAAATTTAACATAGCTACTGACACGAAAATAAAATGCATGTAAAAACGCGGTCAGTAGCAAAGAAGCATCATTGAAGGCACGTGCAATTTTCCCGCCAAAATAATTGAAGAAACGTAGAAGATGGCCTGATATTACGAAATATAACACAAAAAACAACGTACTGAATTTGCTGTTAACAGTCATGGATTACACGATATTTTAGTACATTTTAATCGCGTTTTCGTTAAGGCTGGCTCTTTACAACTTACTCCCACGTGCAACCAAATATTCGGACAATTTTGTCGGTCAGTGTAGGAAAATGTATAGAAGATCTATGTCGAGCTAGCATATTTTCTACGGAAATACGGTTTTGGAAAAAAAATCATATTGAGCCAAGGGCATTTTTATTCTAAAACTTGCACGTATCATGTCCCGACGCCGACAAGGCTTTCAATTGCTATCTAACTTTACTGTTGGTGATTTAAATGAGTGGAGTGATCCTGCTCCGTTGCATTTTTCATTGTATTGTACATTCACAGATGTTTGATATAAATGGGACAGTACACAAAGAGATGAATTTTGTTCACGGATTATTTCAAAACTTCCTATTTTTGATAACATCGTTGAAAATATTGACTGGATAAAATTCGAGGGATCAGAGCGAAACTAGTCTAAGTGTATATAGAAATAGAAGCAAACAGACTAGTTTCGCTCTAAGCCCTCGAAATAGAATGTCAGCAAACTTTGGCCAATATTTATAGCCGTTACTCAAACTCACACTTGACTCAAACTTGGGTAAGTACCATACACGTAGACCTCAAGCAGAATGGAGTTCGAAAGTCATATTCATAAATTCCACTCAATTTAAACTTTCGGAAGGACAGCTCGGGAATTTGCTGTTTTTACTACTTTTTATGATGAAAATCGAAAAGCGTTTGTCACGCTTTTACTCAAGGTAAACTGTCTCGATTATAAATATCTATATTTTGAAGTCATTATTCACTACTTCAGCTATAGCACTATTGGTTACGACGATGGGAAAATGTCTTTATTGTCGCGGAAGTTCCGAGTTTGATTCCCGACGCGGTCGTCTTTTTTCTTGATTTGGAATTTTTTAAATATTTTAGAAACAAAGATTCTTATTCTAATGTTCATGATATGACCAAAACTTCTATTTGAAAGAAAGATTTTTTTTAGCCAAATCTGGAGGCATGCTGCTTAAATGCATTGTAAACGCCACGTGCATGGCGGGAAAATGAAAAAAATCAGTTTTATAGACATCTACTCAAGTGCGAAATACAGAAAATAATCGGTGGCATGATGACATCTAGATTGACATCATTCTTTCGGTGACCATCAACGCTCTCAATGAAATTTAAAGCATGATCAAGACAGCAATTCCCTTGTTTTACATCTGAGGATACTTACGATAAATTTGAAATGAGATTGCTTGTGCACGTTTGTGAAAACAATTACGTTGTGGACACGTTATTAGCATTTTGGCGGGAAAGAATCACGTGCATTCCATGACGGATATTGTGTCTGCGGAAGGGCTATTCCAGTCTCTTTTGGGGTCCAAAAAAAATCAAAAGCGGGAATTAACATTTCCTGTCCCTTTCTGATACTGAGAATAATATTGTTATTCATTCAAAAACATCTCTCCAATTAAATTCGCAGGCGCTGCCACCGAAAACGTGATGGATGCCGCCATTATTCGATGTCACCGCACAAAATTCATCAATATATGTATGTTGATATAAAAATAGCCAGAATCTCATGTTTCACAACATGAATTACAGAAAATTAAAATCCTTAAAATGAATGTTATCTCTCGTTGTGCTTATCATCCCAAACAGTGCTAACAGTAAAGCGTTAATATAATTTATCAATAATGATAAAGATTTTCTTTTCATTTTTTCCCTAGAGTTTTGAAGTAAATGAAATTAAGAAAATAGATTTCCAAATGGGGAAATTTGTAAATATCACAGTCGATTCTTCTTACGTACAGCACCTATGTAAGAATACTTGACCGTGATATTTACAAATATTGAGCGATTTCAATTCAACGCCGATTTTTCTAGTTAATTATCGTTATAATACATCAAAATGATATATTTATGTTGAAATATATTATAAATATTCATAATCTACGAAGATTTGATCATTCCTATCAAGATTTGGGTAGATTTGGGTAAGATTTGGGTAGATTTGGGTAAGATTTGGGTAGATTTGGGTTTTTCGTGCTGCCCAAATGAGGTTACAGCTCCAACAGCTGGTCAACAAAATTCTACTTCCTGAAATACCTACATCTATATTTTTCAAGGATATGCCTATATTTTCAGTGTTTTAAAACAATATCTCTGTACAACTGATAAAACGTAAGGTATACACAACATACACTTCTAAAATTCTGTCTCCTTTCCGGATTCCAGCTCTTTGAGCTGCTCCCCCTTCCAAAACAGCACTGACATGTTGAAGTGGGGCATATAGCACGCCGTTTATCGACTTTAGAACCCCGCCTTCACTCACTTGACCTCTAACATTAAATCCAAAACCTGTTTCAGACTTTGTAATTGTCACAATTCGTGGACCAATACTAGGATCTTGCGAATTTTCTGAAGGGGAGGGACTTTCGTCACTCTCCGCCATACTTGGTCATGTGACCAAACTAAATATACCGGTGCATTTTATTTCTATAACGTGATAAAAAAATTCCTGAATGCGACTTGGTTTATTTTGAGCATAAAATTTATATTCTAACTTTTAATCAGATGATCAGTTTCTGTTATATCTATTGATTCCGTTCCCTGTTGGGTATAACTAGCATTTATATAGGGTTTATTCGTGTTTGTTTGGATAAATTTTTATCAGCCCATTTTGTGTGTATGGGAGGAAGGTGTGTGTGTGTGGGTGGGGGGGGGGAGGCGCTTATATATGGGCTATTTCATGGGAAAACTTGTATAATAATTAATATAATTATTGCATAATAAATAATTTAAAGTGCTGGGATTTTTTTTTTCTTTTGTTCACGTAGAGGCTAGAAATTTTATACAAATTCCACGATATTTTTACAAATTAATGTTATTTATGCTGTCATGACAACCGAAATATGACATTATTTTTATATAATTATCAAACATCTATGCAACATGAAAATACAGACGTATATAGCTAAAAAGCCCGTGATGAAACAAAATATACATGGTTTCATTGTTTTTCATTAAAACATTTTCAAACTTTCTCAAAATATTCAAATGTATTATGTCAATTAACTTGGTGATATACATAACTGGTCGTATAAATGACATGAAATATATATGCCATACACAAAACATCTTATTTTCAGATCTAGAAGGTAAAAGAATCTTTTGTACTAATAAATTGAGGATTTTTTGTCACTATATATGTTTCGTAAAGGAATGCCCATATACATGTCCATTTGCCAAATGATTAATTTTACTCACTGTTCTTATATTTCTATAATCAAACATCTCATTCTACCAGTAAAGTACGTATCTCCTCTGGAGTATTGTTATACTGAGGTGAGATGCTTACATGTGAGAGGTAGGGTGCAGGTTAAAAAGAGGTTAAACCGTGACGTGTATAATTTAGAAACCGTAGTGGCAAAAAACAACGAAAAAAGAAAAGCTATTGTCATAGAACACAATCTCCATAAACTGCAATCCACAGCAGTACATGGATGGACGCACACACAACCAATATACTCACGTGTACGTATGCACATTCACAAATAAAAATGAATCCGGACAATGATGACGAAACAACATCAAAGGGTCAACACAAGAAGGATCGACTTAAGTGTCTGTTCATCAAAATAGGATGAAAAATCTAACCTTACAATGTAAATGTTGTATATTTAATGGAATTGTGGTTGTCATGTTTTAATCGATGTTGTTAGAAAGTTTAAATAATTGTAGAGTATCTTGTGCAGATACAGTAATTATCACTTTTGTACCTTCTACTTAATTACCTTTTGCGTAACAAAGTTTTCTTTGATTTGTCTTTAAATATAAGACAGTACAATTGATTTTAACTAGATGATAAGTAGATACCTGTCTCTTTGTGAGCTTATTTATAATCGCCACTAGAAACCCATAAGGGCTACTCCTCTGGAAGACTTTTTAGTAATTTTAGTTCAAGGATACTGAAGATACTCTAAGAAGCTTCCCACGTTCTTTGTCCGGTATTAAGCACCCATACATGGGACTCTTATCCCAATGATAGTAATTTTATTATGATAAGCTGGTCTGGGCGTCGTAGGCAGACAAATTAACTACTGGACCTTTGTGTCCGCTCTGTTAAAATTTCAGGTGTCGTAACGTATTATATATCTCTATCATTTATTGATTATGACCTGTTTCGATATTACCCTGTACGCGTTTTCTCAAAGTAATGTAAATAACATGTTAAACAGCAGTGCTACATTATTCGTTAAGACGAGAGAAATATTTTTCTTTTCCCATTAAAAACATACTTTAAACTGAAACTTTAGGTTCATTTTATATTAATTGCACTATTTTACAATGAATTTATTGCACTAATGTTCACTGTCAGGATGAAATTATAAATCGAGTTGAAGGTTATATAGGGAAGGGAAGTTGAGTCCATTCGTGGCTTTACGTCTACAAAATTGAATTTTACTACTTGAATAATGACTTTAATTTCAATAATACCAGTATTTTCTTAAAGGTGATCAATCACATTTGAGCAATATTTGATGACATTTTTCAGCTTTCTTCTATTCTGTTAAGAGATTTATTTAAGGAACAAAAGTACCAATTACAAAGAGTTAAATCGCTATTGGCACTGTATATTTTATCACTTTTTACGAAATTTGTAATTACCTCCCTTTGATATAAAATTTTTGAATAGTGAAGTATTTCTTTTGATTTTAATATAATTTCTAGATTTACATTTTCAACTGATAAATCTTGTGATATTTCAACTACATGAAAATAAGGTTAGTTTCAAAACAGTGTTTGACTTTAGAAATCATATGTTTTCAATTTATCTTGGTTGCGCAACCGAGATAGACAAAGGGAGGTAATGATAATTCTATAAGCCCGCATTTCCAATTTGTCAATACAAATGTTTGACAACTTTAATACAATAGTGCTTATACTCATATTATTCCTTTGGCAAAATGTGTAAATTAGATTTACCTATGCTGAAATAATGCTCTTTTTGTTAGGCAACCAATTTGAAGATAGGAAAATCAAATCTTAAAAATACTTCCATTGAAAATCTGACATGTTTTAAGAACTCAATGAGCACAAATAAGTGTAAATGATCAGTTGGTTAAGTTTTGAGCAAACCTATGAATTGACCAAAATCTGATTAACCACCTTTAAAGCGACAGTTCATAAAATAATCATGTTGATATTTTGCATTGAAAAATACTATAAACTAGTCAAGTCATTTATTATCATTATCATTTATGTTTGTAAATTATCCTTTCTTATTTGTAGCCTATTTAATTTTGTTAACCTACACTTGTTATATAGTCGGTTAAAAAGCTCATCAGAGCTTATGTAACTGGTAATTGTCTTTCCGAAAATTTTTGGGAAATCGATCCAGCTCGATTGCAATTAATTCATTCATGTAGTTCATGTACAATAGAAGCCAGAACGTCTTTAGATGTTAAGCGTTGTCGCTTCTTAGGCCCATTTGAATTTGATTTCCCAATATGGTATTAATCAGTTATTATCATTATTGTTATTATCATGAATTATCTTACATTAATTCTATTCCATTTTGTCATAATACTGGTATGTACATTTTGACACATATATACTCAGCATCACTGAAAAGTTACCACTCTAATGGCCCTTATATTATAAAAACCACTCTGGGCTGTGTTAAGGTTTAGGAGTATATCACCAAAACACAGAAATATTTTATAAACGAACAACATCGTTACCAATATTTTACCTGACCATTACATGTTCTGCCGTACTGTCCCGTACTGAAAATATTCTGAAAAAGTTGTCCCCCTTTGAAAATGAATGCCATTTGTAAAGAAATAAAAATAAACAATCGCTGAAAACTGTGTTCCACCTAGTTATGTGAAATTTCAACACTCGCACGCTATTACAAATGCATCAAAACAAACATGTGTAACAGTTCCTTGAAAATGGCGAGTTTTTAAAAGCGCTTGACTGTCTGGAAGTGGTGCCTGTTTAAACAGTTCTTTTTTCGGAATTTAATGCTTATATCAGTATACTGACACTTGTTTTGTAGAGTAATATAAGTAATATACACGCTATCATTACAAAAACAACAAAACAAGTGTCAGTATACTAATATAAACATTGAATTCCGAAAAAAAGACTGCCTAAATGGGACCCACTTCCGGGCAGTCAAACGCCTTCAAAAACTCACCATTTTCAGAGAACTGTTACACATGTTAGTTTTGATTCATTTGCAATCGCATGCGAGTGTTGAAATTTCACATAACTAATTGGAACACAGTTTTCAGCAATTGTTTATTTTTATTTCTTTACAAATGGCATTCATTTTCAAAGGGGGACAACTTTTTCAGAATATTTTCGGTACGGGACAGTAGGGCAGAACATGTAATGGTTAAGTAAACTATTGGTAATGATGTTATTCGTTTATAAAATATTTCTGTGTTTTGGTGATATACTCCTAAACCTTAAAAGAATAAACGACTACATTTTTGACGCAACTGAGACATCACTGGTGTAAAGATTTGTCAAATTCGATGAACTCGACTCGAAGCACGGGCTGCACGTGCAAAATGACTTTTTCGAGCAATGTCGACATGTACGAAAATTCTGTCGGAAATCATTCATTGCACTTGAAAGTTAGCCGACAGACTAAAAGGAATACATTAAAAACAGAATATCTTTACTAAGAATTCCACGTTTAAGGCCCGATCAACGCCATCAGGCCATTGGCACGGTTGACGCCGAACTTTCATGTCGTGAAGTTGCACGTCGTATGTGCTGTTCTCACCTGACAGTCATGAAATGGGTTAGGAGACATGATCAGACAGGGTCTATGAGAAATAGACTGTGCACAAACCATGAAAAAGTGACGTCGATATTGTATAAAAAATAAAGAGGTATATATTAAGTGGTAACTTTTCAATGACGCCCAGTATATTTATATTATCAGTATTTACATTTAAAAATACCATATATATTCTTAGATAAAAATCATAGGTTTTAGCACAGTCTATACACTATATAGTTGCATATGAACTATTATTTGCTACTAGGGGCAATAGCACGGTACAATTGCTTGAGTCAGACTGGCATGACATTTATAATTATAAAAACCAAGTGTTGAAAAAAGAACATAATTCACTTTCACAGCCATCACACTCTTTAATTGAATTGAATATGAGCTGTTTTTTTCAAGAAAGGGACCATAGCACCTATGCTCGGGTTTTGACTGGCCTGACATTTAAAAATATCAATTATAAAATTGTAAAATGGAACATTGTTCCCTAGCACAGTCTTTATCTTTTTCATTGTGTCGCTATGGCAACAAATGTGGTTGCAATAGCAACAAATATGATTGCTTTGGCAACAAATATAGTTGCTATGGCAACAATTTAAAACATATAACAAGAAGTGGATACTTAAAACGTACAAGAGCTTATTTCATAAAAATCACGACATTTGAAAAAATGGCAGTGTGGACATTATACATATCTTTTTATTTTGCTGCTATCTGAAATTCAGAAAGTTCCATGACAAGCAAATTTATTTGCAATTAACGAGAAAAAATACCCGTTACTGATTACACGGTATGAAAAATGAACATTGTGCTCTTTAATTCTGTATTAAAATTGTTAATCAAGCTCGCCAAATTATTACTTCCTGCCTCCAAACAAACGGAATTCAAACATTTTGCAGGGAGAAGAATATGCTGCATGAAGTACTGCTGGCTTTATTAGGCCATACTGGTGGTGTCATAAAAGATACTGGGGATGGGCTTAAGGTAGTCACATTTTCTGACCGGCTGCCGCGAATTTATTCGCACAAAATAGTAGCTAAGAATTTCAGCTGATTCCCTGTACCGTGACTGCCCACAGACACATGGGGCTTTGACAAGCTTATATTAGTATTGGTCAGCAGTTAATTGTGTACATATTATCATCACACATATCTGACGAATAAAGTATTTTGAAAATGGAAGTACATGCGTTTAGCTGTTCGGTAGTCGAACTAATCCGACGTATACAGTTTGTTTTATATTGTGACGGTCAAACTGTAATTGCGGTGGCTGCAAAAGTCAGAAATTAAAAAGCAGCCACTCAGCGACAGTAAGCTTGTCTAGCTGTTCGGTTACCGGATGCCTAGCCTGCGTTTAGCGTCCGGTTACCAGATGGCTAGCAAATCTTCAGGGGATTTTCTAGATGTCTGGTAATTGATTTCCTAATGAATAAGTAATGATTTTATATAGATTTAACTGTTATTTACTTAAGATATCAATACTAATTTTGTAAACAAAATTTGTGAACACATACCAAAGAATATTTTTCATCATCTCGAATAGATTACTGATTTTTTAGTTGATAAAAGGAATGAAATCGTGTTTGTATACACTGTACGATGTTGCCCCAGAGTGGGACCTGTTCACAAATGGAAGAAGAAAAGAAGGTGTATGTATCCATTGATTTTCTGTTTTTAGAAATGATAAAACATTGATCGCCGAACGTCCATGTTACTTTGTAAAAAGTAATGTATTTCTAACGGCCTAAACTTTAATTCTTAAGCATACATGTGATACATCCCGGATTGTCCGGGATTGTCCTGGAAATTACATACTCGTCCCGGTGTCCCGGACAGGGTTGAAAAGTCCCGGAAAAAATAAAAAAATATAGGAACAAATAAAAATAATCCAAAAAAAACTTGTTTTTTGTGTGTATTAATTGTTCAATTTTACACAATAAACAGTCCGCGGTGTCACATTGTTTATTCCTAATCAGTTTCATGCCCTCGAGCTGGACACGTGTTGATTAAGCTCGCTTTGATCACGCGACCATCTTTTGATGACACTGATTAAGTTACGGTCAGTTATTATGATGACCCTGGTTAAGAACTGACAGGATTATACAAGCAATAACTGTTTTATGATACTTAAATTAGGAAGAAAAGTCGTAATTTTTTTTGTTTTTAGCACGTTGGCAGTAAAGCTACATGTAGCCTTTATGGAAGAGATTATTGAAAACGGTCAATTAAATGATAATTATTTTAAAAGGTTGTAATCATTTAAGATCTAGATCGATTGTCACACATATTCTAAATTAAAATGTTGAATGCCTTTGCCGACCGACCGATGAAAATTGACCCTACTCCATATATTTTATATTGTCCATTTTTATCTTTATTTTATTCCTTTAAGGATTCAATTTAATTATTAGATAAATAGATAAATGTTTAAGCTTTAGAATAATACCAAATTAGCTAGAATCTAAATCACGATGACCCGGTTGATTCTTATAATCTATGTATTTAGTAAGTCTCTTAGTTCTGTTCACCTCCGGAACGCAATAAATTCATGTGCCGAACTATAGATGTGTATTACCTGTACATGTATTTACCTCCCTTAGAAAGCTAGACGACATTTGCAGCAAGTGAACATTGTTTATCTCTGGAAACTACATGTATTACAGTAATAGTATGATATTTTTGCATGAAACAGACGAATACCAATGTCACGGTGTATGTCCCGGACAAAAGGTAAAAATCCCGGACATTTTAACTCAGAATCCCGGAAACGTTCTGAAAAGCTTATAAAACAAGCAATTCATTAATTAATGTTGACTATTATTTCGAAATGGATTAATTATGAATGTTTAACTACAGTTTTTTCTAAAAGTTGCCGCTATTGAAATTAAATGTCATTTAAAACAGTTATTCATTAAAAAAATATTTGAATACTAATATATAAAATTGTAAGTATTTCGAAACTTTTTAACTCTGAAAATCAAGTGAAAAATTTGTTAAAATTAAAAGATTCCGATTCCATAAAAACATTGTTTTGCCCCCGACTTGATGAACAGATATTAATGTGTGACGTCACGGTGATCTCGCCATTATTGATTTCAGCAGACTTTTGTTTTATCGGCTGGATAATGCAGTGATTTATTCGAGATGATTAAAAGTAAATCTTTGTTTGCTGATGAGTATCAATATTTTTAGTAAATAACAGGTATCATTACTTATTCACTAGGAAATCTATTACCAGATGGCTAGAGAATCCTCTAAAGATTTTCGAGCCGTCCGGTGACCAGACGGCTGGAACGCAGACTAAGCAACCAGTTACCAGACGACTAGATACTTCCTTTGAAATGCCCTAAAACCACTGGCATGAGATGATAATAACGAGGAGATTTACTGGTATTAGTCCATCGGGCCTCAAGCTCATTGTTTACATACAGTGACCTTGCTCTGGACAGCCGACACAAACACATGCTATTGGTGTCAATCTATTCAGCCCTTAAAAGTCTTTCCATCCATATATTTATTATTTCCTGTCATGGACTAATACCAGTAAATCTCTTCATTATTTTCATCTCATGCCAGTGATTTTGCCGAGCCGCATCAACTTCCCATTGGATTGTCCATGGTACCTGGCTGACATGCTCAGGTATCTGATGGAACGATCTGGTGGAATGACATTGGTGAGGTAAGCAAATGGGGGTCAAGCCATATCTTACTGGATGTGACAAGGAGAAAATAAAAAAAAGCGTCAGCATTCTCATTTGCGCTATAGTCTGTGTAACTCACACATGAAAAGTCACTTGCATGCAAGTTTTGAAAATCCGCGGGTACAATGTATGGGTAAAAAATCTGAAATAAAATACATCGTTCAAAAATTGGAGGGTAAGACTTGCAGGCATTGGCTGGAATATTTAAAAATGGCTTTTTTTCAGAATTTTGGAACAAAACAATACTCATTGATGGGAAATTATGCATCTAAGAAAATGAATGGTTTTAAATATCCATATATACAGGCTGTCAAGCCGGCCCTACTTTTCCTTACTTTTTAGCTCGACTATACGAAGTATGGAGAGCTATCCTACTCGACCCGGTGTCGGCGTCCTTCCGTGTCCACATTTTGGTTAAAATTTTGATGCACTTTCTCTTTATCTTTGTTATTACTTGATGGATTTACTTCAAACTTAAAATAGTTGTTTCTCATCATCACCCACATCATATGGCACAAGGTCCATAACTCTGGCACCAATATTTCATGAATTATCCCCCTTTTTACTTAGAATTTCAGGTTAAAGTTTTGGTGCACTTTGACTTTATCTCAGTTATTACTAAATGGATTTGATTCAAACTTGAGTTCAACATCATCACTCACATCATATGACACAAGGGCATAAGTCTTGCACCAGTATTTCATGAATTATCACCCTTTTTACTTAGAATTACAGGTTAAAGTTTTGGTGCACTTTCACTTTATCTCGGGTATTACTAAATGGATTTGATTCAGACTGAAAGTAGTTGTTCCACTTTATCTCCCACATCATATGACACAAGGTCCATAACTCTGATATGAATATTTAATGAATTATCCCCCTTTCACTTAGAATTTCAGGTTAAAGTTTTGATGCACTTTCATTCTATCCCAGTTATTACAAAATGGATTTGATTCAGACTTAAAATAGTTGTTCAACATCTTCACTCACAGCATATGACACAAGGGCCATAACTCTTGCACCAGTATTTCATGAATTATTCCCCCTTTTTACGTATAATTTCAGGGTAAAGTTTTGATGCACTTTCACTATATCTGAGTTGTTATTGAATGGATTTGATTCAAACTTATTATAGTTGTTCCACCTTATCACCCACATCATATGACACAAGGTCCATAACTCTGGCACCAATTTTTCATGAATTATGCCCCCTTTTACTTAGAATTAAAGGTTAATTTTGATGCATTTTCGCTATATCTCAGTTATTACAAAATGATTTGGTTCAACATGACATGAGGTGCAACACTCTTGCACCAGTATTTCATGAATTATGGCCCCTTTTTGCTTAGATTTATACTTATTTAATGTTTTGATACACTTGATCCTTATCTCTCTTATTACCTAATACTTTTGACACAGACTCAAGCTATTATCCAATATCTTCATCCACATTGGAGTCATTAAACACTCCAGTGACACCTCCAGCTTCATCAAATATGCCCAGTCTCACTATCGAGCATCGAAATAGTCGAGCGCGCTGTCTCCTGTGACAGCTCTTGTTTGAGAGGCTCCTACTTTTTCCTTCATTTTTTTTTATTTTCTGAAAAAGCTTTTCTATCCCTATTGTCTTGCAAAAAAATGTAATCGAAATATTGAAGAAGAAGGTAATCAAGTATTTTTGTTCAGAGGAATTAACTTTACTAAAAGTTGTTTCCAGTGTTTTGTAGATTTTGCCTGGCACAGTGGTTCATGAGGGGTACCAGTATAAGGTGATGAGGTTATCTGGAGAAAAGATAAAAAAATGGATTTGTATCTAATAAAAAAAACAATTCCAGGTTAGTCTCCTTGTGCCACAGGTTTCCTCCTTGAATTACTAATGCCAGAACAATGAAAAAATCAAAACAACTGAAGAAAAAGGTTGGATATTTCATTATTAATTAGCAGGCCTGGATCCAGATGGCTGAGAAATGACCTATTCTCATCAAAGTTGCACTAAACTGCATTTTTGGCAAAAAAAAAATATTTTCTTAAATTTTAGACCCGAAATGCACCAGAGGACACCATTCCATACCTATATTTCAAAACTTTCCTAGGGGAGAACCTCCTGACCCACTTAAAGTGAGGGGAGTACCCCTCCAGTATGTCCAGTACCTCAAAATTTAGACCAAGAAATGCACCAGAGGCCACCATTTCTTACCTGTATTTCAAAGAGCCCCCTGACCCCCATAAAATGACAAGGATACCCCCTCCCATACGTCTAAATTTAGACTGAATATCTGTATTTCACAATTTTCCAGGGGGAGAGCCCCCTTACCCCCTGAAATGAGGGGAGTACCTGTCCAGTCCTGTACTGTCCAGTACCTCAAAATTTAGACCAAAAATGTTCAAGAGGCACCATGTCATACCTGATTATCAAAAACTTTAAGGGAGGAGACCCCCACTCTTCCCCCCAATATGGACAGAGGCCCCCTTCTGTACATTCTCCCTCTCGGCACAATGCACCATGCAGGTGATGCCTTTGTTATAAACTGGTGCCTCCCAATCAAACATCTCTGGATCCGGGCCTGATTAGTGTTGAAAAAGGTAAGAAAAAGCGCTTCTATCTCTACTTTTTATTGACAAAATCCCTACTTTTTAAAAAGAAAAATGCTCCTAATATTAACCCTACTTTTTTAGCTCACCTGTCACATAGTGACAAGGTGAGCTTTTGTGATCACCCTTTGTCCGTCGTCTGTGCGTCCGTGCGTCTCGTGCGTCCGTCAACAATTTCTTGTCTGCACGATAGTGGTTTCATTTATGATTTTATTTTAACCAAACTTGCACACAACTTGTATCACCATAAGATCTGGGTTCCTTTCTTGAACCGGCCAGATCCCATTATGGGTTTCAGAGTTATGGCCCCTGAAAGGGCCAAAATTAGCTATTTTGACCTTGTCTGCACAATAGCAGCTTTATTTATGATTTGATTTTTACCAAACTGGCACACAACTTGTATCACCATAAGATCTTGGTTCCTTCCTTGAACTGGCCAGATTCCTTATGGGTTCCAGAGTTATGGCCCCTGAAAGGGCCAGAATTAGCTATTTTGATCTAAACTGCACAATAGCAGCTTCATTTATGATTTTATTTTAACCAAACTTGCACACAGTTAGTATCACCATAAGGTCTTGGTTCCTTTCTTGAACTGGCAAGATTCCTTTATGGGTTCTAGAGTTATGGCCCCTGAAAGGGCCAAAATTAGCTATTTTGACCTTGTCTGCACAATAGCTTCATTTATGATTTGAATTTAATCAAACTTGCACAAAACTTGTGTCACCATAAGATCTCAATTCCTTTCTTGAACCGGCTAGATCCCATAATTGGTTCCAGAGTTAAGGCCCCTGAAAGGGCCAAAATTAGCTATTTTGACCTTGTCTGCACAATAGCAGCTTCATTTATGATTTGATTTTAACCAAACTTGCACACAACTTGTATCACCACAAGGTCTTGGTTCCTTTCTTGAACTGGCCAAATTCCTTCATGGGTTCCAGAGTTATGGCCCCTTAAAGGTCCAAAATTAGCTATTTGGACTTTTGCAGCCATATAGAGACTTCATTTATGGTTTTATTTGATACAAACTTCCAAAATATCTTCAATAACAATAAATCTTAGATTCCATGACAAATCAGATCCAATCGTAGGTTCCAGAGTTATTTTATATCTGATTACCTCCCCTGATTGTAATCAAAATGGATTTATATCAGTAAGTACTTATAGGACTTATTTGAAATTTCATAATTGTCATTAGTTGGACTGAGACAATCAGGGTAGATAACTATGTACTGATTTTATGTCAAATTACCTCCCTTTATTTCAAATTAAAATGGGTATATCTCCGTAACTAATGAAGATACTGATCAGAAATTTCAATTATGTCAACAGGTTTATTTGGCAGAGCCTTCTTTTGTTCACTTACAATATTATTTTTTTTTAATTACTTCCCTTTTACGTTACTATAAATAGCCTATTTTTAGGAACTTCTTTATTATTGGCCGTAGGGAAAAACCGAGACCACTTTTCTGTGGTACAACATGGATGGTACCTCCAATTTTAAGGTGCATTTTGACATATCTATACCGTGTAAGAATTGTTTTTTCTTTTTTTGTTAAATTTCTTCCCATTGTTGTTCCTGTCCTTTGGACTTAAATATTTTTACTGAGGATCTTCTTGTCCTCAAGTGCAATGATAACAAGTGAGCGATATAGGGCCATCATGGCTCTCTTGTCCCTCTTGTCAAGTTGACTGCTTGACAGCCTGCATATACACAAAAAGCCATCTTTTCAAATCACTATACAAGCTTACTTGCAGTTGGGTGTTTTATGTAGAGTTAGAAATGATAAATTTGAAGCTAACACTCCCTTCGTCTTCTACTTACTACACTCCTTCATAACTTTGAAGTCTCCCCACTTTTCTCAATCTGCTTGGAGTCTGTGTGTGTGTTTGGGTTTAACGTCTTTTTTCAACAGTTTTCCATCATATAAACGGCGGTGTCTACTTTAAGCAGTGAGCTTAATGCCCAACTTTTATAGTGCTGCCTCACTGGAATATCACGCCGTAGACACGTGATATGATACCCTACCCAGTCAGATTATACTGACACCAGGCTGACCAGTCCTAGCACTACCTCTTAATGCTGAGTGCCAAGCGAGGAAGCTACTAGTACCATTTGTGACGTCTTTGGCATGGCGCGGCCAGGAATCAAACCCACAACCTCTGGTACTCGAAGAGGGCCCTCTACCGCTAGGCTATGGATGTTGTCAAATCCGCTTGAATGAGAAACAAATTATTCTGTACGAGCTCTAGCTGTAGCACCGTGGTGCATAGGTAAAACAAACCACTGACAAACACAGACTGAATAAAAGTGTTACTTCTCATATTTGTTTCAGTTGGAACATTTTTGAAAAAAATATATATGATTTGTACTCATCTTTTTTATCCTGTACCCACATTTGCAGAAGAATGTGGGTACATGTACCCGCTTTTCAAAAAGTTGGTGGGAATGCTGGTTAAGTTACTGCAGCCGAAACTAAAAGCCTGTTACCTTCAGTTTCATCAGAGATACATGTCCATCCTCTTCAAATTGAGCAGGGGTGTTTTTCTTCATATATAGGCTATACTGCAAACTACTTAATTATTCGTTATCTCTCATTCTTGTGAATTTACAGATCCAGAGTGATTTACCATTCCTTTCGTCCTCGGATGAGGAGCAGCTGAATTACCTGTGCAGACTTGGTACACACTTCTCAACATTGAGTGCATTTATCAAGAAGTATGGGACTGGTCCAAGTCTTCCCTCACAAGGTAATATCATTTAGTTTTTACCTTATAGTGATGTCAATATTAGCATTTATCAACCTGGTAAAAGTGATACTGACGATGGTGTAAATATAGGTTTAAAAGTCTAAGAACTTTTTTTTTAAAACCATTTAACAGTATTAAAGTTGAATATGTTTTGCCTAAATGGAGGTGGGGGCGGAGGGGCATTTTTTAAGGCCCTGAAAAATGGGGTATATTTTTACATAGATTTTAGGAAATATAAACTATAAATGCAACTTATAATGAAGGAGTTTGAACAAATATAGAACTAGCTTACTGCTGGTATTTACTTTTTTATATAATAGTGTTTTTTTGTTTGTTTGTTTTTTTTTAAAATGGTTGAGGAGGTGTTTATTAGGAGGGTATTTTTTAGAGAATATACAGTAGGGGTGTTGTTTTTTTGTTAATTACCCTCTATGAAGCAATGGTGTCTGTATGTGTTCACTGTAGGGAGGTTGCAGTATATTTCATAAAAAATTATTCTAAGAAAAAATTCTCTCAGTAAGTATGCACCAGATGGTGGTGTTAACATTTGTACCTTTTGAATTTCAATAACATAAACAATAAATTTCTTAAAATAAAATGATATCTAACAGGGGTGAAGCCAGATGGGCTTGCTGGTCTGTATTTGAAGGCATTCTGCAGTGGTCTGGACCGAGTGCTCGGGGGTTACAGGACAAAGATACTTGAACTTGAGACCAGCGTGATGAAAGACCCACACCTCTCTGTATCTCATCTCGTCTGCCATCTGCAGCAGGTACAGTATTACTTTGTGCAAAGTGTGTGAGTAATAGATTGTAAGACTTTCACTTCTTGTCTGGAGGATAAATCAAAAAGTATTGAAGATACCAAGTTGTAGCTTTATACAATGACAGAGCTCATTGAGAAGAATTATCTCCCTTTTTTGAAAACCTTGTTCGGGGCATAACTTGAATACTTTGTATGGTGTTGACTCAGTACTTTACATATTCATAGAGATCAGTAATAGGGAGTGCACTGTTCAAGAACCACAACTCTTGCTGACCACATTTCTCCTTAATACAACCTCCATGACCAAAAAGCCCCTTATCTTACAGAAATTTTGGGGAACTTCCATCGGTGTTACCGATCGCCGTGTTAAAATCATACTAGCAAAAAATCAAGCACACACCCATATCTTTTTTATTTGCCGAATTTTCAATTCTGGTTTTAAAAAAGGGTTTTTATCAAATTCTACTTGTAGAAAAAGTTTGGACTTTAATGTGCAGAACTGTCTTAAAGTGTATTTGCTATATTAATAATATGGCAGTGTGTAAATGACGTCATAAACACACTAAAATTGCTGCTAACATGATTAGCCATTTTCTGAAATTTCAAAAAGCTGTATATTTTTCAATAAATGTCCCGTTTTAAAGATTCTTTTAGTGTTTATCAGCTAAGAATGGTTGGATGATGTCTTCATATAAAATCAATCAAAGGTTAGGCATTCCTTTCCCTTTAAGTATTAGTGACATTTTTCATAACATATTTTGGATTTTGTTTGTTTTGATTTTTCAGTATCAGTTATTGTTCCCTGCTTTGGTATCTGTCGTGGAGCAGGTTACCAGCCATAAGGTAAATAATTCTTACAATGTGATGTCAGACAACTTCATATAAATCTCATATCGCCTTGCTTTTATGTTTTAGAAAGATAAAGCTATAAAGTGAGTTTTATAATTTTGCAGTATAAAACATTTCTTTCAACATATTTGATAAATTATGGATGCATGAATATTTAAAGAAGCTTCCCTGTAGATATACTTGCTAAAACAGAAATGTCCATGAAATATGAGAATTGTTCAAGTTGATATATGTGGAGAAATTTTTCAATTACAGAGATAACGTTATTAATCAAATTATTTCATATTGGTCTTGTCATTTGTCAAGAAGATCATACTGGCCCAAGATTTTCTCATGTTAACTCATTCGAGTTTGGTACTGGCACAATCTGTTTCATAAATGGTGAAAATTAAGCTAAAACTTTTTCTAAATATTCAGTCATGGCTTTTGACTATATCTACAGGCACATGGGTGTTATATTCTGGATATAATACACAGGCACAGCGAAACAGGTCATCCACTGGTCAAAGATACCCTCACAAGGTAAATTACTGATTCCAGGATACTTATAGTCATTAAACATTGTTACCATTTGTTTTCCTCTTATAATAGTTGTAGATTGATTTAATTCACAATATTAACAGTGCTGAGTGTCTTTCTTGTAGAGACATTAATGATTATTTAAACTGTGTCATTCCTTTTACAGCAGTGAGTTTGTACCAGTTTATGTTAGCTCATTGTAAATGAAGACTTCAGAAGTCTCCTAAGGTGTCTGTCTGAAATGGTGTACTCTAAGGAAAGCTGATGCTTGTAAAGTGTTTTTGGTATTAGGATAATCTGGGACCTATAACATAGAGGTCTCCAAGGTGAAGTGGTTATGGTTACTCGCTTAGAATCACTTGCCAGTTTGAACTGGGCTTAAACCATGCTTGGGTCATCATGTGTGGTAGCCATGCAAATGGCCATGTAGATTGTTAGTGGTTTTACCAAGGTGTTTTCTCTCCCCCTGCCCCACCTCTCCAGAAATATTTCTGGAGGGACACATGAGGCTGTCCTTCATAATAAGATGGAGAGTCACAATTTAACCTGAAAATAACAAAATAGATATTTTACTGTATCCAAGCTGCTATCAATTTCACATGTTTACTGTATTACCTTTAGATATACATGTATTTGCATTCAGGAGCACTTACACATTTGTGTTTGCAATATTATCTAATATTATGTTTATGTAACTTTCAGAGTGTTACACGTATGCCATGGTGTGTTGTTCAAGCATTTATGTAGCTGGTTGTTGTATGGTTATGTCTATGATCCATATAAGGAGTTTTTCATCCAGCCAAGTGAAGGAGACTCACATGACCAGTCACATGATCAAACCAGCCAGTCACAAGAGGAGGAAGATGATCTAGGCATTATGGGAGTTACAGGAAGACAGCTACAGGTATAAGACATAAAATTTTAGTTTTTTGGAAGACAAATTAAGAAAATAAAAAATGCCTTAATTGAACAGTACTGGTGAAAAAAATATCTCTTCTCTTGATAAAAAATTTGGAATCTTTTGCCAGTATATGGTCTGATGCATGACATTACTGCCTTTAATAAAAGGGAAGAAACTTTTGTAAACTATGGGATGAAGCATGGTTGTTTCTCTTCAGTATCAGGGGCCATTTGAAAATATTCATGAAAGCTGGTTATTGTTTTAAGACATATAACTTTAGTTGTTTGCTAACAAATGATTTTGTAATGAATTTGCTTCTAAGAATTGTGTTCCTTTTATTTTGCATTGCACAATAATTTGACTACGATGTCTTCATTTGAAGTCAGTCAGTTTTAGAGCAACTCACTGACATCGTCTTAGTAGTTCAAATTCGTGCAAGGAACCATTACTTATGATGCATTGCTGTGTTACTTGTAAGAGACAATCAGTCAAATAAATGCAGTCAAACATGTGTAATAAAGAATCTTGTCTGCAAATGAAAAAATGGTCTTTGTTAACAGACGGTCTCATAACACGTGAAAATATTCAGTTTTAAGGTTAAATTGGAAGTGACCCTTCCAGGCAGGTTAATATGCAGTCGGACTTAGTTCACTCCAACTCAACAAGACCGTCAAATTTTTTTTGAGTTATTGGCATTTCGAGCCATCAAACAATATACATTATAAAAGGATTTTGGCGGGATTTGATGATGAGATGGTGTTTAAATTATCCGAGTTTGAGCAAACAAAGTTCGACTGTAGTTTTTGTCCTACTAATTCAGAGCTGGTGTTTAGCGCATGTTTAACTGTAAATCAGTAACATGAAAAAAAGTAATATGTGTTTTTCCATCTGCAGAAATTGATAAAAATAAATGCCCCAGACAGTACTTCATCGCAGAGCCATCTTTTCTCGATAAAGTCTGATCTGTTACCAGGTTATATTCCAATACGTGTTGCAAGCAAGATTCTGTTTGTTGGAGAGTCTATACAGATGTTTCAAGAAAAAGGAAAGTCTGCTGTTTCACATGGAAAAAGTAAGATTTTTTTTTCCAGGCTTTTATGCATGTTTTGTCAGGGATCTTAAAGCACTTATTTGATAGAAATAAGTAATATTTGTCGTAACCTTATAAAACCAGCATGTTAGTAGGTGGACTAGGTTCATACAACACTTGGCTATCCTGATCACATGATCGGTGCACCGAGGTGCACCCTGATGTTTTGGTCAGGCTATTCGGCATGTTCTGCATGTGTGCCGAATGGATGCTCGTGCAACTAGCCCAACTGAAGTGAGTACAAATCAGGAAAGATTGGTGTACCGTGCGAAATCTGATTACGATGGAGCCCACCTAGTAATAATAGTAACAACCTATTTATGTAAAAAATGATCAAACTCAGTTCAATATTATTATATTTTATTTCATTTTCATGTGCCAGAATTTGACATGGCAGTCGTCCTATGAATGATACAAGCCTCGTTTCATATTTGCAGAGATCCTTCCCATTTGGAGACTGTTAAATTTTGCATAATTCAAGAAATTCGTGAAAGAATGTTGATAACAATATACTATATTTTCATTAGTATTAAGAAAACAGTCAAAACTATAACCCCCTGTTGATGGTGATAACCTCTAGAACTGTATCCCTAGGTCTGTGGGAAAACAGTTATAAATTTTAGTCCTTTAACTCCCTTTTTACCAGAAAATGTTGAAATAACTTGGATTTAGTTCTTTAAAGTTTTAAAACAGGCAGTTTTACTTGATAGGTGTAGACTAAATGCTTGAAAAAATGCTTTGGTGCATATCTGCTGTCCTTTAAAAAGTTCATTGTAGAGAGTAACAGTTAAAGCTATTTACCCTTGATGTCTACTTAAAGGTAATATTCTAGAAGGAAAACAGGAGAAGTTTGCCAAAGATCTGCACCAGCTTGCTCAGGAGTTGCCTTTTAACAGCATGAAGTTTGAATCTCTCATTAATGACATTAGAACACAAGTTGCCGAAGTAAGTAATGGCCTGTAATGCAGGGTGGCCAACCCATTTGATTTTCTGAGAAAATGTCTGGAGGTAATATAACCTTACAGATTTTCATGAAATGAAGTGCATCAGAGACCGCAAAATGAGTGCTTTCCTCTGCACAAAGCATCTCACATTATCTGTCATCATTTCTCGGTACTTTTCTCAAACACTTCGCCCGAATGCGTTTCGTTGACAAATTGTGTAGATAACATGTACACTTTAGAACTTTGGCGAAGTTTTGTAGAAAAGTGCTGAGATCTGGTGGCAATTTTTGTGTTTGTAGGAAAGCTCTCATTTTGCTGTCTTCAACACTGTTATTCTTATGGAAAATCTTCAAAGTAATAAGGAAAATAAAGGAAACATGTCACCTGAATTTGGACATTTTCTCCGTGTGTACCATATCCAAAGTCACTTGGGTTGGCCGCCATAAATGTATCTGCATGCAATCATAGGATCTTAAAAAATTTTTAGATCCTTTTATTTTGTTATATAATTATATAAGTAAGTTTTCATTTGTTATATTACTAGAATTATTTTGAAGGATTAAGTTAAAAAATTTGAATTTAGGCTATCCTTGATGAAAAGTTTCAAAATTTTGTGAAATATATTCTTCCTACAAAAATATTAACATTAGAATACAGGAGTATGAATAAAATGAAGTGATAGCTCAAACTGAATATATTTCAAATACATCTTTACTGAAAACAATGGTGGCAATTATTTTATGCATGGTGGACTGCTAATGAGTTATGACTACAATTAAATCGTTCCTTGATTTATTTTACCTGATAAGGTTCTGTGGAAGATTCTGGTAGAAGATGCTGACCTGTTGGCACATTTACGTATTATCAAAGACTTCTACCTGCTGGGTCGTGGAGAACTGTACCTGGCTTTTATAGACCAGGCTCATCATCTGCTGAGAGTACCTGCATCAGCTACAACAGAACATGGTATTGTAGAAGTTTTTTTTGGTTTTTTTTGTAAGCAGGGGAATTTCTAAGAATTTTAAGAGGGGGTTTGGAATTTCTAGGGTCAGGGGACATGCAAGCAGGATGGAGCTGAAAATATTTACTTGCTGAATAAATGACAACTCGGCTCTAGGCTTAAGAATGTATGCCCATCAGTTTTTAACTTGACTATAAGAAGTATGGAGAGCTGTCCTACTCGACCGGACGTAGGCGTCCTTCCGCGTCCACACCTTGGTTAAAGTTTTGATGCACTTTATCTTTATCTCTGTAATTACTTGATGGATTTGTTTCAAACTTAAAATAGTTATTCCTTATCATCACCCACATCATATGGCACAAGGGCCATAACTCTCACACCAATATTTCATGAATTATCCCCCCTTTTTACTTAGAAATTCAAGTTTTGATGCACTTTCACTCCGTCTCAGTTGTTACTAAATTGATTTGATTCAAACTGAAGCTAGTTGTTCCGCATCATCTCCCACATCATATGACACAAGGTTCATAACTCTGGTACCAGTATTTAATGAATTATCCCCCCTTTTACTTAGAATTTCTGGTTAAAGTTTTGATGCACTTCCACTCTATCTCATTTATTACTAAATGGATTTGATTCAAACTTAAAATAGTTGTTCAACATCATCACTCCCATCATATGACACAAGGGCCATAACTTTTGCACCAATATTAAATGAATTATCCCCCCTTTTTACTTAGAATTTTAGGTTAGGTTAAAGTTTTGGTGCACTTTCATTCTATCTCTTACTAAATGGATTTGATTCAAACTTAAAATTGTTGTTCCACAGTATCACCCACATCATATGACACAAGGTGCATAACTCTGGCACCAATTTTTCATGAATTATGCCCCCTTTTACTTAGAATTTAAGGTCAATGCTGATGCATTGTTACTATATCTCAGTTATTACTAAATGAATTTGGTTCAAACTTGAAGTAGTTGTTCAACATCATCACCAACATTATATGAGATTATGACATAAGGTGCATAACTCTTGCACCAATATTGTATGAATTATGCCCCCTTTTTGCTTAGAATTATACTTATTTAGTGTTTTGACACACTTTATCTTTATCTCTCTTATTACTTAATATTTTTAGCCCACCATCATCAGATGGTGGGCTATTAAAATCACTCTGCGTCTGTGGTCCGTCCGTCCGTCCGTCCGTCCGTTAACAATTTCTCGTTATCGCATCTCCTCAGAAACTACTGGGGGGATTTTGACCAAACTTTGTCAGAATGATGTATTGGTACCCTAGTTGTGTCCCCCTGAAAATCAGACTGGTTCAACAATTTATGAGTGAGTTATGGCCCTTTGTTTATTTCTGTAATTTATATAGATTTATATAGGGAAAAGCTTTGAAAACCTTCTTGTCCAAAACCACAGAGCCTAGGGCTTTGATATTTTGTATGAAGCATCATCTAGTGGTCCTCTACCAAGATGATTCAAATTATTTCTCTGTGGTCAAATATGGCCCCACCCTGTGGGTCACATGGTTTATATAGACTTATATAGGGAAAAACTTTGAATAACCTCTTGTCCAAAACCACAGGGCCTAGGGCTTTGATATTTTGTATGTGACATCATCTAGTGGTCTTCAACTAAGATTGTTCAAATTATACCCCTAGGATCAAATATGGCCCCACCCTGGGAGTCATATGGTTTACATAGACTTATATAGGGAAAAACTTTGAAAATCTTCTTGTCCAAACCACAAAGCCTAGGGCTTTGATACTTGTAATGTAGCATCATCTAGTGGTTCTCTACCAAGTTTGTTCAAATATCCTCCTAGGGTTAAATATGGCCCCGCCCCGGGGGTCACATGGTTCATATAGACTTATATAGGGAAAAGCTTTTAAAATGTTCTTGTCAGTAACTACAACATTCAAACTTGGACCACATGTATATTTTTGAGTGGCAAGATGAACCTTGACATGAGTTGACCTTGATTTTGACCTAGTGACCTACTTTCACATTTCTGTAGCTACAGCCTTCAAATTTGGACCACATGCATAATTTTGTGCACTGGAAAAAACTATGACCTTTATTTTGACCTAGTGACCTACTTTCACATTTTTGAAGGTACAGGCATCAAATTTGGACCATATGCATAGTTTCGTGTTTCAAAATGAAATTTGACATTGATTTTGACCAGGTGACCTACTTTCACATTTCTCAAGCTACAGCCTTCAAATTTGGACTACATGCATAGTTTTGTGTACCGAAAAAAACTTTGACCTTGACATTGACCTAGTGACCTACTTTCACATTTTTGAAGGTACAGGCTTCAAATTTGGACCACATGCATAGTTTTGTATTCTGAAATAAAATTTGACCTTGATTTTGACCTAGTGACCTACTTTTACATTTCTCAAGCTACAGCCTTCAAATTTGGACCACTTGCATAGTTTTGTGTACTGAAATGACCTTTGACCTTTACATTGACCTAGTGACCTACTTTCACATTTTTAAGGTACAGGCTTCAAATTTGGACCACATGCATAGTTTTTGTATTCCGAAATAAAATTTGACCTTGATTTTGACCTAGTGACCTACTTTTACATTTCTCAAGCTACAGCCTTCAAATTTGAACCACATGCATAGTTTTGTGTACCGAAACAAACTTTGACCTTTACATTGACCTAGTGACCTACTTTCACATTTTTGAAGGTACAGGCTTCAAATTTGGACCACATGCATAGTTTTGTATTACGAAGTAAAATTTGACCTTGATTTTGACCTAGTGACCTACTTTTACATTTCTCAAGCTACAGCCTTCAAATTTGGACCACTTGCATAGTTTTGTGTACCGAAATGAACTTTGACCTTAAGATTGACCTAGTGACCTACTTTCACATTTCTGTAGCTACAGGCTTCAAATTTAGGACCACATGCATAGTTTTGTGTACCGAAACAAACTTTGACCTTGACATTGACCTAGTGACCTACTTTCACATTTTTGAAGATACAGGCTTCAAATTTGGACCACATGCATAGATTTGTGTTGTGTACGGAAATGAAATTTGACCTTGAGCTAGTCAATAAGTCTTGAAATTTGGAACACTCAAAAATGGCACATTGGTGGGCGCCAAGATCACTCTGTGATCTCTTGTTGACTGAGACTCCAGCTATTGTCCATGGCAATATCTTCATCCACCATTGGAATAATTAAACACTTCAGTGACAGCTCCAGTTTCCTCAGATGTGCCCAGTTTTACTATCCAGCAGCGAAATAGAGTATGCTGTCTCTTGTTAGACAGGGTGTGCACCTTGTGCACCCCCATGTGGATCCACTCTTGGTTTGTTAGGGTTAAAATTCACAGATTTTTGGGCTAATCAACCTGTACATTAGGACATGCATCATCCTGCAGAGTTTACATCATACTCGATATAATTCTTTACATGGTAAATGATTACTCCAATTTGCCACCACTTACAGGATTTAGTTTAAAGTATTCATGTGCAGATTATTTATCATCTATTACACGGCTAAATAAAGAATACATGTACTGGATTTTTGTTTTCTAGGGAATTGAAATTATTGATTAACATGTTTTTGGTAATAACTAATAACCTCAAGCTTTCGTATTGGGCCGCTGTTTGCACCTTTGGGGCCGATATGACAGATCCTCATCTCTGTTACAGCGCCAGTATGAAAACACTTGTTTATTAACAGTACAGTGTAGTAATTTTGTTGTACATGTACACATATTGAAATCTCAACCTATCTGATATCATAGATGTGTATGTTTCAGATGTAAATGCAGCATACCTGTGTGCAGCAAGGAACGTGCTATTCCATGATGAAGCATTGTTACAGAGGTTTAGACTATCTGTCAAACAAGCACCTAAACCACAAAAAAGTAAGAGACTTTACTATAATACCGGAAAATGTTCTGTTATTTGGGGTGGGTTAAGTGTCTCAAGAACATTATTGAAGGCCATATGGTGACTTGCCAGCTTCAGCATGGAGAAAGACCTCATGTGCCCCTTTGAGAATTATTTCAGAGGGTGGTTGGGCACCTTGGTAGAACCACCAACCTTCATCAAGCCAGGCAAAGGTTTTGAAACCTAGGTGGTGAGGGGCAAGTGAATGGAAGTCAGAGACATTAACCACTCAGCCATGGAGGTTCACTTTACTGTTTGACAATTTTTAGTGTAATCTGTTAATAATTACTGTAAAATCATTTAATTTCAGGGCATGAAATTTCGTGGTTTTGGTCAAAACAGCAATTTCGTGGGGATATGAATTTGTGGATTTCAACGTTTGAACTTAAAATGAATGGAAATTTTACTTGTCTGTTGGTACTAAATTTGGTGGATTGGCTCCACCATGAAATTCACGAAAATTAGTCCCCCACGAATATTAATAATTTCACAGTATCTTGTTAAGCATCATGGGAGAGGAATTTTATAAGACCTCAAGGCTTTTGCCCCCTTTACTCTTGGATATGTCAATGTTTTCTTTATTTTAACTTTTATAGTGACAGGGTTTTTGAATAGTTAAGCATTGCTGTCCTCTAACAGCTCTTGTCTGTTTTGGTCCACTTCTTCTCAAAACCAGTAAACTGTAGTTTTGAAACTTTACACTCCTTTTTATCATATTTTGGTGAGTAAGTAGGCCAAGAACTATAATTCTCTCATGCATTTAATTGGAATTCTAGAAAATAGAAATTTCTTGTGTAAGTTGTCTTTAATTGTATACGATGGAGGTTATAGCTTTGAAGCTTTTACAATTGTTTATCTTTTTTAGGTGAGTAATTAGAGATCTTAGCTCTAGAAATACGTTCCTTCATATATCGAAAAAATTGAAATTCCTTGTTTAGGTCCACTTTTCTTCTATGCTATAAGAGCTATAGCTTTCAAACTTTGTACCCTTGTTTATTATCATTAGATTAGTAAGCATGTCCCAAAGTATAACTCTCTTTTGCAGTTTGTGAGAATTATGACATTTTAATCTTAAAAACTTGCTTTCATTTTAATCCACTTTTCTTGAAAACTGTCATAATTCTTTTCTTGCATATTGCCATATGTCATGCACTTAGAAAGAACGTCAGCACGTACAGGCAGTGCTCTTCTTTACCTTGCCATTTCTGTCAAATCATACATTTTCTAAATTAAGTTTTTCATGCAGGTCTGGAGTTAGACCCCTTTTAGTTTCTTTAGACACAGAAAAGTGATACTACTGGCTCTCTTGCTTGTGTTCATTATTTAAAGGGAAATTGGCTTCTCTTTTCACATACCCTCTGGTGATGGATTCCATCAGGAATTAGGTGTCGAGAGTGATTAACATAAGTTGTAGAACTTGCTTCTCAATCATCCCCAAAAAAAAATTAGTATAAAAAGTTTTGTTCCTATTTATTCTGACAGAAGATTCAACAAGTAGCAGTGGGAGCAGTCAATCTTCCTCAGCAGCTGAGCCAGCGTGGAACAGTCTTGCACTGAAATACTCTGTACAGTGGCCGTTGCATATATTCTTCACTCCAGTTGTCCTTGAAAAGTAAGTTTCCGTAGAATCCTTTATTTTCTTGTGTGACTAATTTTTATGTATTTCTTTATTGTTAACCAAACGATTAAATGCCAAGAGACAAATAAGAATCCCATTTTATTTAATGTTTAAAATTTGAGATCTGCTAATTCATGTCTCAATTTTGATGTAGATTTTATTTTATGAATATTTTTTAATGTACAGATATTTAAATTCCTATGAGTGACAGTTACTTTTAGTAACTGCAATATTGTAATTTTTTGTACAGTTATACATTAATTTTTGTTTTTAGGTTATATAATAATCACATATAGTTTTGAATTTGTTCAAAAGCCTAAATATAATTGGTAATACTGATGTAGATTAAACATAACACAACAAGGCACATTGAAATGATGTCAGATATGAAACTAGGACGTCAGTATGGAAAAATTTTGACATTTCCGGTTTCATGGTAACAGAATATGAATGAGTATGTAATGATAATATTTATTTACCAGGTATAACAGAGTATTCAGATTTTTATTGGTGGTACGGCGTACGCAGTTAGATCTTCAGCAATGCTGGACCATACAGATGAGTCGGAAACACAGAAACATTAATCCAGCGGAGGCTTTGAAGTGGCAGCTTCGGAACCATATGTCATTCCTGGTCGACAATTTACAGTACTATCTTCAGGTAAGTGGTGTCCGATTTAGCTCACCCATAACAAACTTTAGAAAGCATCAGCAATAGGTGTTTAGAATTTGATATATTAACATAGAAATGATTTATCTGTGAATCATTTTGAAAATAACTTAAGACAACTTGATTGGGAAAAATTTTGCCTTTGCAACCACTGCAGACCAGGATGTGCAGGCTGATCATGGTCTGCACTGTTCGCTATTCTGTCAGTAAATTTTCAGTGAACACTCCTTCAAATAATAAATGGTAATGCCCAAATTGAATGACAGACCTGTCCATTTTAGAAATTTTAGCAGGCTAAGGATTAAGTGTTGATGTTCTGGTATGGCTGTGTTCAGATTTATGCTCTTCTGCTAGATAATTGTTGACTATTTGATGATATACTAAAGGTTGATGTGATAGAATCTCAGTATGGTATTCTAGTGGAGAAGATAAACAGTACGCGGGATTACGAGGCTGTCAAACTGGCACATGACCACTTCCTGTCGGCACTTCTTGCGCAGAGCTTTGTACATATGAAATCTGTAAGTACCAGCACCTTTTCAATTCTTCACTTTGTGAGGGGTTTCCATGTCTGAGTGGTTAAGGTCACTGACTTCAAACCCCTTCCCTTCATTGATGTGGGCACAATCCGCACTTCAGGCGTTGAATTCTTCATATGAGGGAGCCATCTAGCTATCTTACGGAAGGTCATTAGTTCTACATAGTGGTGAAATAATGCATGGAGGGGCACCCAGGGTCTTCCTCCACTCTTAAAGCTGGAAAGTTGCCGTATGACCTATGATTGTGTCAGTGCGGGGTAAAAACCTAAAAGAATAAAATATAAAGATATATTCACTTGTTGAAAGTTGAAAGGTGCTTACATGGTGACCTCTCCCTCCCAACCCCATTCTTCTATAAAGGGTACTGGTAGATGTTATCATGTAATGTTTAAAGCAAGCGGTTGGTGAAACAAATTAATTATTATGTTTATAAGTGACTCTCCACAGGTACCGTATTTTCCGGACAATAGGCCACGGCCTATATGTTTAAAAAAGTAAAATTTTCAGGGGTGCGGTCTATGCGTCGAAGCGGCCTATACCTCATTCAATTTTTTCTAAATGGGCCTTTCATGCAGCCTATGCAACAGTTTTAATTTTTCACTTGCATTTTGAAAGCCAATATGCCAGAGCGGCCTATATGTTAAATTTTATTTCTGAAATAGTTCAAATATACGGCTGCGGCCTATACGGTGCAGCGGCCTATTGTCCAGAATATACAGTATATCTGGAGTCGGTATGATAAATGGGAGGCAAGGCTTGTATTTTGTATGTATCATACTGATCCAACAAATAATGTGGAGGGTCATAAACAAACATTATTATAATTACCATGCCACTTTGATTGAGTTGTTGAAATTGCTGACTTTGAAGTGCTTGTCCCCATCTGCTGTGGATTAAAAACTCCAGCTTGGGGTGTTGAAAACTTTCATGTGAGGAAACTGCCCAGCTTGCTTGCAGCTGATGGGCGGTGACGGGCAGTTAAACCAGGGCACCATTCCCTGTCTGTAAGTTAAATGGTGACTAGTTACTGCCTCCTCATTAAAGCTGAGAAATGGTGTTGACACAGTGTCACTGTAAACCATCGAAAATAGTTGTGTGAGGTGTCTCCTCGGACAGCTCCTTTTCTGCTGCCTATCCATTGAGATGAAGCAAGATGCATTATTAGTACTGATATATTTGAGTTTTTATCAACAGGTTGCCCATTGTTTGAAAGAGATCTTGGATCAGTGTACAGTGTTCACCGCTCTAGTTGTACGGTGTGAAACTCCAATGTCACATAAAGATTCAGCTCAGCTTGAAAATATAGCAAAGGTAAAACTATTTCACAGAACAATGCACAAAATTATATACCTGGGGTACAGTTGTTATAGTGTTACAAGGTTGTATGGATTAAAAATATCAAACATGAATATATAAATTTTTAACCCTTACCCAGCTAAATTTCTAAAATGAACCTGTCCATCTTTCAATTTTGACAGTAACTGTTAAAAGGTGTGCTTACCAAAAAGATCTGACTGAATGGCGAACAGTGCAGATGTTGATCAGACTGCACAGATGTGCAGGCTGATCATGATCGACACTGGTCGCAGAAACAGAATCAGTCGTGTCCAGCATGATAAGGGTTAAGGTATGTATGTTTTCACAATAGCCTGTTCCCCAGTGAAAGCCACTTTATCTAAAACCACAAATTTTCATGCTGACAAGATTAAATAATTTCTCAGAAGGATGTAATACATTTGAATTGAAAAGGTGCTGGTACTTACAGATTTCATATGTAAAAAAAATTTAAAGGTTACACAAATTCTGACAAAATGGTCGTGTATGTAGATTTCTTATGCAATGGTTCATTGTTCAGATTACATAGGAATGGAACTATTAGGGAGTAAGCCCGAATGGCTAAATATCCAAACATCCAATGATGAATCATGGTGAATCAGATGATAAACCACAAGAAGGCATGGTTTATTTTGATTCTTACATAATTATTAAAACATGATGGTAAAGATAATGCTGAAATTCTTTCATCGGAGAAGTAACAAGCCGGACATTGTACAGCTATTTGACACCATATTTCTGTCAAGATGTCATCCTAGTAGTCATCCCTTGTTTATCACAGAAAATACATGTACAATGCTTGATTTCCTTCTTGTTTAACTGACAGACAGATTAAGCCAAGTTTAAGATGTCTCATAATTATATGGAGGTTCACTTTTCTCTCAGTTTCAGATGTATGTATTTTAAGTTCATGTAATTTTGTCACAATACTACAAATTGAATAACATATTGTAGACTCTACAGCGGCAGTCGAGTTTGTTGTTTAAGATGTTATCAAGTGTGAGAAGTAACAGTTCAAGTCCTCATCTAGCTCAGCTCTTGCTGCGACTTGACTTCAATAAATTCTTTTCCATATCTGGAGGTCAGCTTGGAAGGTAAGTTCAAATCCTAATCTAGCACAGTTCTTGCTGCGACTGGACTTAAAATATAATAATTTTTTTTTCCATATTAGCTCAATAAGGAGAGCACAGATTTATGAATCGCATGGTTGTGAGTTCGATCCTTCGGTGAGGCAAATGTTCTTTGTGACAATTTGATAAGAAAAATTGTTAGAAATCATTTCTCCACCTTTGATTCATGTGGGCTAGTTGTCAGTTACTTGTGGAGAACAGGTTTATAATGGTACAGAATCCATGAACACTGGTTAGGCTAACTGCCTGCTGTTATATAACTGAAATACTGTTGAAAAATAGCGATAAACCCAGAACGAACAAAAAAGAAAAAGAAAAAACTTTTGCATTCAAGTGTAGCTCCATGAAAAGTATCAAATGAAAATCACACAGTTTAAAACTGCTAGTTACAGATATAACCTACCGTTATATTTCAGAAACCTCTATAATCTATTAAATGTTGATAATGTACACATCAGTTATTACATAATTATACGATTTATAAATGAGCTGCGCCATGAGAAAACCAACATAGTGCGTTTGTGACCGCATCTGCGCAGTCTGGTCAGGATCCATGCTGTTCACTTTCAAAGCCTATTGCAATTAGAGAAACCGTTAGCGAACAGCATGGATCCTGACCAGACTGCGCAGATGCGCAGGCTGGTCTGGATCCATGCTGGTCGCAAAGCCACTATGTTGGTTTTCTCATGGCGCGGCTCAAATGTATTTAAATAATATTCAGTCATGTATTTTTCAGCTACTGACCTGAATTCTGCTACAAAATGTAGAGGCATCTAGCATTGAGCGAAACAAAGTTCATCTGTGATAAAGTGCCATATTCCAAGCATAGGAAAGCACGATAATGGACTTCTGTTTTCAAAATTAACAAAATCCAGAAAGAATAACCGATAACCACTGCATTTATAAAATACAGTGTTAAATATCAGTGAACAGTTGCTAAGGTATAGTTAAAGGCTGAAGCTGCGGGGAAAAAATGAAGATATATTCCTTTCCAGCAACACATTGTGTTATGTCCAAAATTTCCGTAATAAGAAATCTATGGATTTGTTTAGTAACAGTTGAGTTCCTAAAAGCTGTTCATCAGATATAAAATAAAGCTTGAAATCAGGTCTCTTAAAGACCCACCACAGAATAATTATATTTGTTTATGTTCCCATGATAGTAATTATACATGATTTACATAAACAAGAGGGCCATGGAGGCCCTGTATCGCTCACCTGACCTACTGTCCCAAAGATCATCAAGATTAACATTCTGACCAAGTTTCATTAAGATATGGTCATAAATGTGTCCTCTAGAGTGTTAACTACTTTTTCCTTTAATTTGACCTACCGGTAGTGACCTAGTTTTTGACCCCACATGACCCAGATTCGATCTTGACATAAAGATGATCAAGATCAACAGTCTGACCAACTTTCATGAAGATACAATCATAAATGCCATTTAAGGGTCAAAGGTCATACTTCCGGGCATATATTGCTCCGCATTGGGGTGCTCTTGTTTATCTATGTTTTTAGAAATACTGAGAAGAGATTGAATAAGTTAGCAGATGAAGTTGTGAAAACATGTTTATTTAGGAATTGTCCACCTGTCATCTTGTAGTATAGCTGTATTAATCCAATATTACTTTTCTGTAATATGTGTAAGTACTTTTGTATTGTATTAGGCGATGAATACATATGTTTTTGCCTTATAAACTTTTGACTTGATTTGAAGTTACCAGAATGATTTTCATGAAGTAATGTTAACTTTGGGGAACAAGCAGGACACTAGGTTGTGGTGGGTCTTTAAGACAACTAAACTGCTTATTCCCAACCACAGAGGTAACTGGGAAAATAGCTGAATGTAGGAGAATAAATCACTGATATTATTGTCAGTTTCCAAGAACTCTACTATCTGGAAGAGCATACTTACATTAAACTGTTTGGAAATTCCGATTTTTGCACTATTTGCAGATATGGCTATATTTCTACTGTTTATAGTGAAATCTGATTTACTATAGAATTAAACTTAAAATTGTTCTATTTTGTGTTTGTAAATGCTCCTAAAGAGAGGCATGTAGCAATCCTGCTGTCTGTAATTCAGTTGGTCTGAAATGTGTCTTAACCCTTTACCACATAGAACAGAGGCCAAAGTAACCTCCTTTAAATAACACTGATAAGTGATAATCAATAATCAATAATTGGTATATGGCTGATAAGCGTGACTGTCTTATCTGAACAGAGGTGTTGGCATTATTTTGTGATAACACACACCTATGTTAAAAATATCATTATTTTAATATTTTCTGTAAGTTTGACATTATTTTTGTCAATATAAAGTTTATAGCAATTTAAATTCTCTTTCCGATGATACAAAATTCATTGTAGTTTCTCTTCGAGTTTCGAAGATATAAAGTGTTAAAGTAAGGGAAATATATTTTTAGGCGTAAAATTCTGTTTTGGATTACTTTCACATTGAAATTCATATACAATTTCATTTTGATGTTTGAAAGTTTGATTTATAGTTAATAGACTCATCTTCCGAATTGGAATCGGTAAGTATTTATATAAAAAACAACAACCATCAAACTGAATAACACTACATAAATAACGGATCTTAAAATTTCTGAAAGTGCAAAAAGATCGCTGACATCGAGACTCGTAACCGACTAGAGTATTCTTGTGCTAAAATTAAAAATATTTTTAGATAATATTACGTAATATTTTGCTGAGCAAACGTCGGTACATCACGGGTGACTTCCGCTGCAATTAACTCTTGGGGTGTCATAAAATTTTGGAAGTCTGGTCCTTCTGTTTGATTAACACTTCCCGTATTAAGGCATAAATTCCAAGCATCGATACACATTTGAAAATTGTTGTTTAGGGGAAATCCGCATGTATCACGCGTGACCTTCATGACCTAACACATTTAAAAATACTTAGATGTTAAATGGTTGTTATTTTTAGAGCGAGGAAAGTCTTGCGAACCGGCCAGTTGCAGGTAGTTTTCACAGTAATTTTCCATGACGTAGCGTCGTGCACATGTAGGAAAAAACCCCAGTGTCTATTTTTGCAAAGTACTCGATAAATTTAAATAGTAACCACATGATATTTTACGCAAATATTGATGACGAAATCCCATATTTTGTGTTAGTAAACATCCGGAATTCTTTTCTTTAGGAAAAGAATGAAAATAAAGCGATTATGAGATACGGGGATAGACGTTTCTGTTCAAATGGCCGATACTCGCTAATATACGTTTCTATCGGGTAATCGATAGACACGGGTCAATACGTTTCTGTTTGGTAATCAATAGATACGGTGATAAACGTATCGATGTGGGAAAGGGTTAATTATATGGAAGAATTTGAATGAAACTTAACACAGATCTTACCATAGAGAGGAAAGGGTCGCACAAGTTAGGTCACCTCCAAGGTCAGTGCCGCGAGAGTGGCATCAACACTGACCTGTCTCCACCTCCAAGGTCAATGTCGCAGAGAGTGGCATCAACACTGACCTGTCTCCACCTCCAAGGTCAGTGTCGCAGAGAGTGGCATCAACACTGACCTGTCTCCACCTCCAAGGTCAGTACCGCAGAGAGTGGCATCAACTGACCTGTCTCCATCTCCAAGGTCAGTGCCGCAGAGAGTGGCATCAACACTGACCTGTCTCCACTTCCAAGGTCAGTGTCACAGAGTGGCATCAACACTGACCTGTCTCCTCCTCCAAGGTCAGTGTCACAGGGAGTGGCATCAGACACTGACCTATCTCCACCATCAAGGTCAGTGTCACAGAGAGTGGCATCAAACACTGACCTATCTCCACCTTCAAGGTCAGTGTCACAGAGAGTGGCATTAAACACTGACCTATCTCCACCTTTAAGGTGTCAAAGAGAGTGGCATCAACACTGACCTGGTGTTGGATGTGACATTTCATTAAACACTGACCTATCTCCACCTTCAAGGTGTCAAAGAGAGTGGCATCAACACTGACCTGGTGTTGGATGTGACATTTCAGGTGCATGTGTATTTTTCAAAAAATGTATTAATTTCTTGTGACTGTGCCCCCTCAAGTTTTGTGCAACAAAAGTCAAGCTGCTTAGTTCTTATTGGTTGGCAGGATTTTGTCAGAGTGGGATTTTGTCCAATATTTGTTATTTACTGACACTGCTTTTCTACTGTGTGATAGCTACTAATACTCTTGTTTGGTAAAGTATACAATATAAAATAAATTTCTATTAGAAGACCCTTTGGAAGCATAGAATGCACCTTAGCAAGTAATGGCAGACTTTGTATGACCGAGTCAGTTCCCGAGAGGTAACCTTTCGTGTCCCCTAGCACCAGCTTAAGTGGAATTCTACTGAATATGTATTGATTGACACCATGGTCCCAACGGACCAGAAAATATAACAAACTAGAAGATGCTTTTGTAAAAAAGCGCATGTCTCCCCCCACTGCAAAGTCGTATATGCAAGAAGTCAATAGGGGAGAAGAGCCAAAATCAAAGAGACACTGATGGTTGGCTGCAATAGGGATCACCTATTTGGCATGTCCAATCATCCCACTAAGTTTCAGCATTCTGGGCCTAGTGGTTCTCAAAAAGTTATGAATTGGATACGGTTTTCCATGTTCGGGCTGCTGTGACCTTGACCTTTGATCAAGTGACCCCAAAATCATTTGGGTCATTTACTCTGCATGTCCAATTATCCTATTAAGTTTCAACATTCTGGGTCAAGTGGTTCTCAAGCTATTGATTGGAAAGAGTTTTCTATGTTCAGTCCCCTGTGACCTTGACCTTTGACGAAGTGACCCTCAAAAACAACAGGGGTCACCTACTCTGTTATTCCTATCTCCCTATGAAGTTTGAAGGTTCTAGATCAAATGGTTCTGAAGTTATAAACCAGAAATGGATTTCCATTTTCTGTCCACTGCGACCTTGACCTTTAACGGAGTGACCCCAAAATCAATAGGGGTCATCTCTGCATGACCAATCGTCCTATGAAGTTTCAACATTCTGGGTCATGTGGTTCTCAAGTTATTGATCGGAAATGGTTTTTCATATTCAGGCCCCAGTGACCTTGACCTTTAATAGTGGCCCCAAAATCAATAGGGGTCATCTACTCTGCATGACCAATCATCCTATGAAGTTTCAACATTCTGGGTCAAGTGGTTCTCAAGTTACTGACCGGAAATGGTTTTCCTTGTTTGGGCCCCTGTGACCTTGACCTTTAATGCAGTGACCCCAAAATTAATAGGGGTCATCTACTCTGCATGTCCAATCATCCTATGAAGTGTCAACAGTCTGGGTCAAGTGGTTCTCAAGTTACTGACCGGAAATGGTTTTCCATGTTCAGACCCCTGTGACCTTGAACTTTAACTGAGTGACCCCAAAATCAACAGGGGTCATCTACTCTGCATGTCCAATCATCCTATGAAGTTTCAACATTCTTGGTCAAGTGGTTCTCAAGTTATTGACCGAAAATGGTTTTCCTTGTTCGGGTCCCCGCGACCTTGACCTTTAACGCAGTGACCCCAAAATCAATAGGGGTAATCTACTCTGCATGACCAATCATCCTATGAAGTTTCAACATTCTGGGTCAAGTGGTTCTCAAGTTATTGATCGGAAATCGTTTTCCATGTTCAGACCCCTATGACCTTGACCTTTGACCCCCCAAAAAATAGGGATCGTCTACTCCATAAGTCCTGCCATCCTACTAAGTTTGAAGGTTCTAGGTCAAATGGTTCTCCAGTTATTGATCAGAACTGGTGTAATGTACAGACGGACGGACAGGGCAAATACAATACGTCTCCCCTAGAGGGGGGAGACATAATAAAACAGTGAAAATCATCCTTGATGTATACATATTTATTACATGAGACATTACAGTTAGACACCCTGATTACTAAAATGTTTATATTTAGGTAGACAACATGATGCAAAAGCACTAAGTTAACATACTACGTAGATAACAAAATCTAGAAAGACCTAGATAAGTGTGTGATAGCAAATAAGCAAACAAAATTTTACAAAATGTAATGTTTAAACCTGGAAAAGATGTACCCAAGTATGGTTTTGTTTACCCTTGTAAAAGAATGGGAATATAAAATGAGCCGTGCCATGACAAAACCAACATAGCGGGTTTGCGACCAGCATGGATCCAGACCAGCCTGCGCGTCCGCGCAGTCTGGTCAGGCTCCATGCTGTTCGCTTTTAAAGCCTATTGGAATTGGAGAAACTGTTAGCGAACAGCATGGATCCTGACCAGAATGCGCGGATGCGCAGGCTGGTCTGGATCCATGCTGGTCGCAAAGCCACTATGTTGGTTTTCTCATGGCACGGCTCAAATATATTTATATCGTACACTAATGACTAACTCTAATGATGAATCATGTTTATTAAACAAGCAGAGCTGAAGTCCGTTTCACATTGACCTACTCACAGGGACCTAGCAATATCTTAACTGTATATTTTGATCTATTATTTAACATGTAAAATATACTTGAATCGAAATAATGCTGGTGTATTCAAAATTATTGAGACAGTCCTGAGTTTTACCATAAACCTCTGCATCCATTTCAAATCAATTAAAACATGCATTTTCTGTGTTTTATTACTTTTTAATTATAAGCTTAATATGAAATTCAAAATTTCGAACATGCCAAAATAAAAAAAAGCAACTGCACAATTAAGGTAAACAAGTTGCACACAAAAAGACTTTTTAATAAGGCTTCGACTGAAAAATGTCAGTGCAGTTTTGTCTCATCCTTTTTTACAATTAAAATTTTTGAAAATTTAACGATAAAAAAGACAAAATATTCGAAACGTAACAGAAAGCTGATCAATATATATGTATGAAAAAAAAAACAACAGTAATAAATAATTATCAAAAACTTGTTCCCTTTTTTTAAATAATAAATCAATGATATCAAATAAAACATAGGTAAGTTTAAGGTCAGCATTAATGTTGATCATACATGTCTTTTTTTAGCTTTGAACTTCCTGAAAACAGACACCTGTGCCTGCATCAAATAATAAACTTCATCTAATTTAGTGTTGCAATACACAACTTAAATTGCATTTTATAACTACATATACTGTAACGAGTGTATTTCATGACAATTTCTGGAGCTATTTTTCCAGAATGATTTTTAATTCTTGCAAATCATTAAGATAACAGAGTCTACTAACGTGACCGGTCTATAATGTATGAGACATTTAAAAAAAAAAAAAACACATGCACATTACAAGACTGACACCTTAAGGTGGTTCTGCACATTCAGATTAAACTTTTTTTCTGCAATACAAAATTTTATTTAATCCAAATTTTTTGAACATCCCAATTGATATTTTACCAGACTGGTTTGAAAACAAAACAAAACTCAAACATACTTTTGTGATGGCAGTCTTTGGAAAAAACCAGTTTTTGTTGAAATTTGCAGAAGGAATTCTACAATGTATATTATTATTATAGTTATTATATTTATTTACTCATTAACACTTTTACTTATCTGATGCATATTTTATGTTTCTGTATATCGTACCAAATGTTTAATTCTAGGTTATCCAAATGAATTAACACCAAGACAAAACGTCTGGTGTAACAAATGTGCACAACTACCTTAATAATGAATATCTAACATTTTAATAGTTGAAGTTAGGATTGTATAGAATGAAGCTTACAGCTCCTGGGGATAGGATACAGAATATCAGTATACAGGTTACATGTAACATATATTACATTCGTCTTTACAATTGTTAATCTTTATACTGAAAGCATTTCTATGGATACAGATTTCTCACACCTGTATCACATTTCAGTGCGGACTGTTGCAGAAATTTCATGTTTTTCTTGTTGTTGATTTTTTTTGTATATTTGTGCACTTTCAGTTTAAATGTTTTGTTTTTTTCACTTTAAGGGACTGATTCTGGTATTCCCTTTTATGAATTCTTTGGAGGGACCTTGATAACCACCTGGAATACAAACAATAAATACTTGTTTAATATACAACTTTCTTCAAATTGAATAAAACTATGATCAACTAAATATTAATTTAAAACTTTAACCTTTACTATGTTAACTTTCTGAAATGGGTTGGTCTATCATTCAATTTGAGCAGTACCATTTATTATTCGAAGGGATGTTCACTGAAAGTTTACTGACTGAACAGTGAACAGTGCAGACCCATGATAAGCATGCGCAGTGTGCAGGCTGATCTTGGTCTGCACTAGTTGCAAAGGCAGAATCACTTGCCACCAGCAGGCTAAAGGTTAACCTAATATGAGCTTCTGAAGTAAAAGTTTTGAGCTGCAAGGATTTACGGTATGAATAGACCAGTTAAAATTGCCCCTGAATGATAGAAAAATAGTCCTTACATACATACCTAGGTAAAATAAATCAGAAAAAAAAGTGAAATTTGTAATCTAACAAAAAGGTTATTAGATCTATATCAATAAAATCTGTAAAAAGATCCTTTGGAAGCTAGAAATGCAACCAAGAAGAATAATAGCAGACTTGATTTGATTGAGTCTGTTCATGAATGAACAAAAAAAATGAAAAAACTTGTGAAAAAAAATAATGTTATATTTGCTATTGTTTCACATGTGTTACACAGTGTAGCTATGGCAAGGAAGATCCTCCGATAATAATGCATTCTCGCGGTACAATAAGCGTTCTTTGAAAGCAACGTTATATATGGAAAGTTCAGATATTTAGGCAAAAAGTTTCAGATGCTAATGTCTTAATTAGACAGTCCAAATTTCTGTAAATAAACAGGGTAAGTCTTAAATTCTATAAATGAACAAAGGACAGTCTTAAATTCTATAGAGAACCATCTTAAATCCTATCACCAGAAGAAACTTTAATTCTATTAATAAACAGATTACCATCTTAGACTGTTTTTTTTTTTAAAGGAGTCTAAAATTCTCTGTATAAACAGGGGACAGCCTTAAATTTTTTAAATAAACATAGGACATTCTTAAATTTTCGAAATAAACAGGGGACAGACTTAAATTTTCTAAATAAACGGAGGACAATCTCAAATTTTACACTTACATGTTTAACTTCTGTGTAGGCCTCAAGTCCGTATTCTCCCAGTTCTCTTCCATTACCGGACATGTTGTAACCACCAAATGGAGCACAACTATCAAACACATCGTAACAATTCACCCTGAAATAAACACAAGAATCTAAGCGTTCATTTCTCAGAATATTTCAGAAGTTCTTACTCACAAATAAAGACCCATGGTGCAATGCTTGAGTCAATCCACAAAATGAAATCCCAGTGAACAAAATAAATCTACATTCATTTTATATTCAAAAGTTCAAATCAACAAATTCATATGGTCACAAAATAAAGATTTAGGCCAAAAACTTGAAAATAAATGATTTCACAGAATTTTTTAGTGTATGACCTAGCGTTAATTCTTACCAGACAGTTCCTGCTCTAACACTGTTTGCAACTTGTAGAGCTGTGTTGAGATCATTTGTTACGACTGCAGCAGCAAGTCCGTACTTGTTAATATTACTGCGCTCAATGACCTCATCAATTGTCTTGAATTTCATTAACTGTTGGACAGGTCCGAAAATCTAAAATCAAGAAAATGTAAAGCTGATAATCATTTTTGTATTTTCTAATTATTATTATAGCTTAACAAGTCGAAACGTCAAATCATCAACCAGAGATTTTCAAACTTTTGACTCACTTATTGTTTAATATGTCAGGTTACATACTACCATTATTACAGCGCAAAACTTAATTTCATTAGAAGGTTAATAACTGATCTATAACCTTTACTTATATTCATTTGGTTATTTATAATGCTTATGTACTAAGTCCACATTATGCAGAAATGTGACCTACTGTTTGATATACCAAATCTGTAAATTTCAGCTTTTTTGCAAGGTCCTTCTGAATGGAACTTTAGGAACTTTTTAAATATCACTGGTATCTTTAATAATTGAAGTTTTGGCAAAAAATATTTTTGTGGAACAATTCTGTCCCATAATTTTGAACAAGAGCAGTTTGTAAAACGTGTATACCCCTGACAATGGCCTGTCCCATTTTCAGTACTGAGATCACTAAGACCTTGCCCTTTAACCAACTGACACCCAACACAATAAGGTTTATCTACAGAGCACAGGTAATAATCAAGTTTGACAACTGTAGGCCAAAGTGTTCTTTAGTATTTAAACCTATAACTAGAGCTGCTTTTGAGAAAAGCGCATGTCTCCCATAACTGCCTAATCATCTAGACTGGCTTTTTTCTCCATTATGCATCTGAGTCAACCTTACACCAAGACCTGTATCACTGGCATCAGTATTTTCGGTAATTCAAGGGCCATAATTTTGTAGTGCCGATTTGGCTAGTTATCGAACTTGGCTAAGGACTTATTGGCAAACACATTTTGTTCAAGTTTGGTGAAGATTGGATGAGAAATGTTCCACTGAGAGCGCAGACAAGATTTGTGACAGACAGACACAAGGACAAACACACACACACAGACAGGGGTAAATCAATATGTCTTCCACCACAATGGTGTGGGAGACATAAATATCCAGAAAGATTCATAACAAATTACCAGATAGATCTAAAATTCCTCAATTTGATTGCCAGTTAAACAAAATGAAGTTCAGACTCTATATATTCTGTGATTAACATTATGGTTGAAACCCGGACTGGTGAAAGAGAATTATGATGTCAATTATGACGTCAAATTGTCGCATGACGTCCAGTGCATTGTTACTCGGTTAAATGAAGCCCAGCATAATTCTTATCCAAATAATTCAAGGAACATGTAAGAATGAAACAATCATGATCTTCTTGTGGTTGGTTGTCTAATTTACCATGGTCCATTGTTCAGATGCTTAGATATTTAACCACTGTGGCTAACATCCTAGCAGTTCAATTCCTGCCCACTTGATTATTTGTTAAGCATGAATATGACTGGAATTTACAAACCTTACCTGTTTTCATACATAAATCTAAAACTAACCACTGACAATATGTTGTTGTTTTTTTTGTTTTTTTTTTAAAATGCATTATTACCTTTGGCTTTCATCAAAATGGTACTGTTTTATTTCTAAGTTGAAATCAACAAAAAATCCTGTTACAGAAATAGTAGATCAATCATTATATCATTTCTGTTTTAACCTAAACTATACATACCTCTTCTCTGGCAATGGTCATGTTGTCACTGACATCTTTAAATACAGTTGGCTCAATAAAATATCCCTTGTCCCCAGCACGTTTACCCCCAGCCATCAAGGTGGCACCCTCTTGCTTACCACTATTAATCAGTGCCAATATCTTGTTCATCTGTTCCTCATCAATCTAATTCAATAAATGTAGAGTAGGTAATATTCTCAATAATTTAGTTTTTACTAATATGTTTTATCTCCAACAGTATATCAAGTTACCAAATGTGAATTCTTGACAACACAAATTGTGGACTGAACTGGAAACCGTCACACTCTTTCTTTATTTAATAAGAGTTACAACATTTTTCTATTAAACCCCAAAAATATAATTGTTGTCTAAAACTATCAAGCTGCAAAATAAACGTGATGTGAAAAATTACAACATCTAAATCAGTTTGTGCAATTGGAACTATACAGGTTTTTTTCAACTGTAAATTCTGAGGTTTTGGCAGAAACTACTATTTAGTGGGGGATATGATTTTGTGAATTCCAACATTCAACAATAAAATGAACAGGAATTTTCTTCATTTGTTGGGATTTAATTTTGTGGACTGACTTAACTATGAAATCACAGAATACGTGCTTCTTTCCAAAATGGTTGTTCAAAAACAAATTAACAAAACTAAATCATTGAAATGGTGTAGGAGGTTGTAAAACTTTCATAAATGAAAGGATTAAAGGGTGTCTAGATTTTTAAAATATCCATCTTACCCTAGTAGAACAACCCTACCTGTGGTCCTTGCTCATTCTTGGAATCGAAGGGGTTCCCAACTGATCTTTTCAATGCTCTTTCCATGCTCTTCTCAACAAACTTATCGTAGATGCTCTCATGGATGTATGTCCTTGACCCTGCAGTGCAGCACTGTCCCATGTTGAAAAACAGTCCGAAATGGGCCTGCTCTACAGCCATGTCAACTGTAAGTAAAAAATGCTTGTATTACAAAGCTGGACAATAGTCTTTCACCTTGATCATTTTTGTTTTTACTTTTACATCTTTTGATGGTGGAAAAGACCCCAGGGTCCCCTCTATGCATTGTTGCCGGCATGAGTGGCACCTGGGTAGAACCTACAACCATTTGTAAGCTGGATGGCTTCCTTACATGAAAAATTCTACACCCAAAGTGAAGTTTGAAACCAACACTCGATCAGGTGCCAGGCAAGTGTTTCAAAATCATCAACTTTAACAATTTTGCTATGGAGGCCTCTACACCACAACAAGGAAGTTATTATAGTATAGTATTAAAGATGTGTGCACAGAAAAAGAATTACAATCCAACTATTTTTAATGAAGTTATAACTGCTAAATGTTTTTCATAGTCTACATGTGGTATGGCAGGTAGAAAATTTTACCCTGACCACCTTGTTAAAAACCCTGAAGGCACTTGATAATAGATTGAATGCCTAAAAACAACAATATATTATAATAAATTGTAAACAGTTGGGATACTTTCTTTTCTAAAAGCATAATCAAGCCATCTGCTGAAACAAAAACAGTTTCGAAGCTTTTTACTGGTGTACTGAACGTCCCAGGTCTCTGTTCATGTGAGCTTACTGGTAATCATCACAAAGGGAGGTAAACATTATCTACTTGGAAATCAAATTTACATGACAACAACATATTTCATCATTGTTTAGGTCAGGTACAAGGTACTAATTTTGTATTCTGGTACCACCAACCCTCAACCCCTCCTGCCCACACAGATACCCAGATACCTGGGCACTCCTCCTAACCCTTGTTTACACTATATGGCTTCCTTATATCATTCTAAAACTTTTGGACATCTTTCAGATGTGTAGCCACAAATTGATGAGACAGAATAGTGATCAGGAAATTCATTAGACTGTCTACCATTATACCTTCATTTAAGGTAATCATATCATTCGTATATCAAAACAGGTCCCCTGGTTTAATCTTTACCTTGCTAAATTTCTAAAATGGACTGGACTATCATTGAACCGGCCAAATCCCATAATGGGTTCCAGAGTTATGGCCCCCGAAAGGGCCAAAATTAGCTATTTTGACCTTGTCTGCACGATTGCAGCTTCATTTATGATTTGATTTTAACCAAACTTGCACACAACTTGTATCACCACAAGATCTTGTTTCCTTTCTTCAAATCGCCAGATTCCGTCTTGGGTTCCAGAATTATGGCCCCTTAAAGGTCCAAAATTGGCTATTTTGGCTTTTGCAGCCATATAGAGACTTCATTTATGGTTTTATTTGATACAAACTTCCAAAACATCTTCAACAACAATAAATCTTGGATTCCATGACAAATCAGATCCAATCATATGTTCCAGAGTTATTTTATATCTGATTACCTCCCCTGATTGTAATCAAAATGGATTTATATCAGTAAGTACTTACAGGACTTATTTGAAATTTCATTATTGTTATTAGTTGGACTGAGACAATCAGGGTAGATAATTATGGACTGATTTTATATCAAATTACCTCCCTTTATTTCAAATTTAAATTGTTATATCTCCATAACTTATGAAGATACTGATCTGAAATTTCATTTATGTCAACAGATTTATTTGGCAGATCCTTCTTTTGTCCACTTACAATATTTTTTTTTTTTTTAATTACTTCCCTTTTACGTTACTATAAATAGCTTATTTTAGTAACTTCTTTATTATTGGCCGTAGGGAAAACACGAGACCAGTTTTCTGTGGTACAACATGGATGGTACCTCCAAATTTTAGGTGTATTTTAACATATCTATACCTTGTAAGATTTTTTTTCTTTTTGGTCTAATTCCTTCCCTTTGTTGTTCCTGTCCTTTGGACTTAGATATTTTTTCTGAGGACCTTCTTGTCCTCAAGTGCAATGATAACAGGTGAGCGATATAGGGCCATCATGGCCCTCTTGTTTTTTTAAGGTTTAGGCCTCTGCATCCTTGACCTTTGATGAAGTGACCCAAAATTCAATAGGGGTCATCCGCTCTGCATGTCCAATCATCATATGAAGTTTCAACATCCTGTGTCAAGTGGTTCTCAAATTATTGATCGGAAATGGTTTTCAATGTTTAGGCCCCTATGACCTTGACCTTTGATGGAGTAACCCCGAATTCAATAGGGGTCATCCGCTCTGAATTTCTAATTATTGCATGAAGTTTCAACATCCTGGGTGAAGTGGTTCTCAAGCTATTGGTTGGAAATAGTTTTCTATATTCAGGGTCCTGTGACCTTGACCTTCGATGGAGTAGCCTGCAAAACAATAGGGGTTGTCTACACCATAAGCCCTGCCACCCTATGAAGTTTGAAGGTTCTAAGTGAAATGGTTCTCCACTTATTGATCGGAAAAGAAGTGTGACGTACGGACGGGCAGGGCAAAAACAATATGTCTCCCCCATGGGGGGGGGAGACATAATTAATATCGATAATATCTTAATATATTCAAAATTAGATTTATTAATTTCTGTTCATATCTTTCTCTTTTCTATGTAATTGTTAATTATCATCAAGTACAAATACTGAAACTGCCGGAAAGAAAACTTGATACAATATAATACTAAACAATTACGTTTGAAGTGTCACACAAGGTCATATTTATGATTATTATACACTGTGCTCAAATACATGTAATCAGGAAGAAAATGTTTGTCCCATTTCTATGTCATTTCAAGGTTGAATTTAATGATAATATCTATTTTGTCCTTTTCCTATACTATGTATTTATGCAAAAATAGCTTTTAGTATCTATAGTAAGATTTTAATGTTCGAGAGTTAATATTTGACCAGTCTGCCGATCAGGGAAATCAGTAAAATTTCCCTTGCCTTCCCTTGCCTTATTTAGGTAAGTCTCGGTGATATATGACCATTTTGTGTCGATTCGCCGTAAAACCCAACTCACTCACTCACTTATTTAGGTAAGAACCACTATCATACTGAATAACACTACCTAAAGGAACGTACTATTATTAAAAGTACAAATACATTGCTGACCTCCAAACTGAACCAAATAAAGTGTCAAGGTTGCAGCAGGTGATAAAATTTATAGAGTTATTTACATAACAGTTACTGTGACTTATGCAAATTAGTGTTTAGTATGATCAAATATTCATCCAGTTTTTGGATGTTACATGAATTAAAATTTTAAAGGGGCCTACCTCCTGATTTCTGTCCAATTTTTACATTTGTTTAGTAAAAAATGGCAAAAAATAAGTAAATAACAAACAAAGTAAATTACAGTGTTCTAGGAAATATTCATTTATAGATAACTTGAATGTGTAGTCTAGCTGTTAGATATGCAGAAAAAAACATTTTATTAAGCTTTTAACATAGTAGATAACTGATATTTAACCTTTAGCCTGCTGGCGGCAAGTGATTCTGCCTTTGCATCCAGTGCAGAATAATATCAGTCTGCACATCCATGCAGGCTGATCATGGTCTGCACTGTTCGCTGTTCAGTCAGTCAGTAAATTTTCAGTAAACACCCCTTGAAAAAATAAGTGGTGTTGCCCAAACTGAAAGATGGGCCAGTTCATTTTAGAAATTAAGCAGGTTAAAGGTTAAAAAAAATGTATTTTGGTGTAGCTTATGTATAACTGAATGTACATCTCAAGGTAGACCCCCTGGGGCACTTACTTATAATTTCACCTCTAAACTTAAACCTTTGATATTATGAAATATGTAATGAGGAATGCCCCTTTAAATATTAAACCAGATAATCTGTCAAATTTGCACAAACAGAAAACATTTCAAGGGCAGAAGATTTGCAACAATAATCATGTTCACTGCATGTTTTCATGTAATAAAAACTAAGTAATTTGTGTGTGAATGTGAAGGGAAGGAGTGTCACAGTATGTGCCCCTCTCCCGACATACACCTGCCAGGCATGCATTTCATGTGACCTTAAAATCCATCTAAATATCTTATTTGTAATCTTAAAAAAAAAAAACTTTGTTTCCGGTATCCTAATCTACCCTAAATTTTTGGCCCGACCCTAAATGTTTTTATGGCCTTGGTGAATATTTTATTCAACTTTATGCTTTAAACATGGCCAGTGATGTTAGAAATCAACTCCGAAAAGTCTCCCTTAATAAAAAAAAATTCCCCCTAAAAAATTTTTTTCCAACCTACCTACCCTTATGGTTAATTAGAACAGCTTACAACTGCTTTATTTTATTTTACAAATTATGATATTATTATTATTATACCAGATTTATATAGCCCCCTTTAATGATAAACACGTTCAAAGGAGCTTTACATATAGCAAACGCAGCCACACAGGGCGCGAAATTCATCCTCTACTAGTACAGACACAGAGCAATCTGACCAGAGGGACGGAGTGAGATCCTGTCCGGCTAACTTAGCTAGCTCTTTGCAAATAGTCAGTCTGGTTCTTTAACGTGCCCGTTGTATAGCACTGATACACGCGAAGCCGTCTTTCCTGGGAAGAACAGTACAGGCCTCTTAGTCAGGTGGGAGACACTCAAGAGCATCTCAGAAATTTCCAGTTCCTGGACCGGGATTCTAACCCCGGACCTCTGGATTGGCAGTCAAGCGTGTTACCACTAGACCACCGGCCCACCTATAAAATTTACCGCTATAAACTATCTGAAATATTATGATATTCAAGATTATGAACTTTTTGACATAATACTAACCCACTATGAACAATTTAACATATTACAAATACAGTATCTGATATAATATTAACACTACGAAAGTTAGTACCTTTTTGGTATGCACCCTTCTTAACAGTTAATAGTACTGTCCAAATTGAAGATGGACAAGTAAATTATAGAAATTTAGTAGGGTAAGGGTTAAACAAGAGGCATACATGTGATAAGTTCAGAATCCCAAAACTGGAGGTTTGCCATTTTTCAGCTGGAGTTGGGGTTTCAAAACTGGAGGTTTTTTATTGACATAAATTAAGCGCGCGGACACATAACTTTGAGACAAAATCCAACATTTTAGGCCATACAATAACGCATAAGTCTACCCCAGTAGAAACAATCCTCATAACTCTTGATATGAATTTTAATGTATTTAGAGTTATGCCACCTTTTTACTTACATTTTTTGGTTAGTTTTAAATAATATTCAATATATCTCTGTTACATTCAAAGCTACTGACTACAGGTACTATGCCCCGTTTACTGGCAAAGCTTTAACTCAGAGCCAATCACTGTGAAAAGTTGAGCACTCCCTCTTGTTCTAACTTTAAACTTTCTTAACAGATTAAATTTGTTGAAACAAAGTCTCACTTTAGGTCTGAAATGGTGGTGAACATGCATTAACATTATTCTACTCCAGGACTGGAAAAAAAACAACGAAGCTCTACATTAATCAGAACACAACTCATAAATTATGTAAACTCCTTACCCCACCCACTTTTTTGATCATTAATGATTTTGTTATGCAAAACAAAAAACAGAAATGCATCAACATGTATTTACCCTTACCAAAATAATGTAGATTGATGTTATCAAATAAATGAGTGTATGTTTTCATCCAATTTTCAATAAAATAAGATCGATTTTTGGAGCAAATTAATTTGGTAAACATTGGAAGACAAGAGATCACAGAGTGATCTTGGCGCCCACCAATGTGCCATTTTTGAGTGTTCCAAATTTCAAGACTTAATGACTAGCTCAAGGTCAAATTTCATTTCCATACACAACACTGTGCATGTGGTCCAAATTCGAAAGCTGTAGCTTGAGAAATGTGAAAGTAGGTCACTAGATCAATTTCAAGGACAAAGTTCTTTGTACACAAAACTATGCATGTGCTTCAAGTTTGAAGGCTGTAGTTTGAAAAATTTGAAAGTAGGTCACTAGGTCAATCTTAAGGTCAAAGTTTATTTCGGTACACAAAACTATGCAAGTGGTCCAAATTTGAAGGCTGTAGCTTGAGAAATGTGAAAGTAGGTAACTAGGCCAAAATCAAGGTCAAATTACACTTCAGAACACAAACCTATGCACGTGGTCCAAATTTAAAGCCTGTACCTTCTAAAATGTGAAAGTAGGTCACTAGGTCAATGTCAAGGTCAAAGTTTGCTTCGGTACACAATCCTATGCATGTGGTCTAAATTTGAAGCCTGTAGCTACAGAAATGTGAAAGTAGGTCACCAGGTCAAAAACAAGGTCAAATTTTATTTCGGAACACAGAACTATGCATGTGGTCCAAATTTGAAGCCTGTACCTTCAAAAATGTGAAAGTAGGTCACTAGGTCAATGTAAAGGTCAAAGTTTGTTTCGGTACACAAAACTATGCAGGTGGTCCAAATTTGAAGGCTGTAGCTTGAGAAATGTGAAAGTAGGTCACCAGGTCAATGTAAAGGTCAAATTTCATTTCAGAACACAAAACTATGCATGTGGTCCAAATTTGAAGGCTGTAGCTACATAAATGTGGAAGTAGGTCACTAGGTCAAAATCAAGGTCAACTCATGTCAAGGTTCATCTTGCCACTCAAAACCATACATGTGGTCCAAATCTGAATGTTGTAGGTTATTGACAAGAAGATTTTCAAAGTTTTTTCCCTATATAAGTCTATGTAAACCATGTGACCCCCGGGGCGGTGCCATATTTGACCCTAGGGGGATAATTTGAACAATCTTAGTAGAAGACCACTAGATGATGTCACATATAAAATATCAAAGCCCTAGGCCCTGTGGTTTTGAACAAGAGGTTTTTCAAAGTTTTTCCCTATACAAGTCTATATAAACCATGTGACCCCCGGGGCGGGGCCATATTAGACCCCAGGGAAATAATTTGAATCATCTTGGTAGAGGACCACTAGATGATGCTTCATATCAAATATTAAAGCCCTAGGCTCTGTGGTTTTGGACAAGAAGATTTTCAAAGTTTTTCCCTATATAAATCTATGTAAATTATAGAAATAAACAAAGGGCCATAACTCATTCAAAAATTGTTGAACCAGTCTGATTTTCAGGGGGACATAACTAGGGTACCAATACATCATTCTGACAAAGTTTGGTCAAAATCCCCCTGGTAGTTTCTGAGGAGATGCGATAACGAGAAATTGTTAACGGAAGGACGGACGGACGGAATGACGGACGGACGGACGGAAGGACGACAGACCACGGACGCAGAGTGATTTGAATAGCCCACCATCTGATGATGGTGGGCTAAAAATGGGGTAACTGCATAAGGGGAAGTAACATTCATGTTCTAAAAATAGTAATGGGTTGGTTTTTCCAACAATTATTTATGCGATTTTATTACTGAACAAAACTTTTCTTCGAATAATCAAAAAATTATTTCAGCTAGGAATTATTTCTTCTGACTGGGAGTTTTTTTGCTTCATATTGGTAAAAAAATGGAGCCTAATTGGCAAAGGCCCTGCTTGTCTAATCCCTTATCAAAACAAACAATCATGTTATCAAAATTCACCTGTGAAAAACAACTCCAGCTAGCCAGCAACCTCCGGCTACATGTGTGTCAAACGAGTGTATATCAAAATCCCCTTGATCAAAATCCCCTCCACTGAAAAATGACTGGATGTTACAAAATCCCCTTCATACTTTTGTAGGGGGTATCATAATCCCCTCTGTGATTTTCATTATAGATATATAGATATCAGTGCTCCAAATTATATTATGTTTGCTAAAGGCATTGTATTTACGTGTTTTATGCAATAGACTTTTAAATCGTATATAGATGTATTTGAACTTAATGAAATAAGTAAAAATCACAGAGGGGATTATGATACCCCCTGCAAAAGTATGAAGGGGATTTTGTAACATGTATAATACACAACAGTCCGTGACACTTTGATTTACTATGTAAACATATTTGGCACTCCTCAGTAATTACCAACCCAGTCATAATATTGATTTTTTTTTTTTTTTTTGAAAAGTAGGAGAATTATGGTTTTGGTCGGGAGACGGGAAGCAAGGTGAAAAAATCGGGATTTTGACCCGCCCGCGCGGGAGATCACATGTATGCAAGAGGGTCATGATGACCCTGGATCGCTCACCTGAGTAATATGAGTTACATGTTTCAAATATCAAACTGATGCTAAAATATTAAGAAAGTAGGTCAGTTAAGGTCACAATCATGGTCACTGAAAGTCAGTTTTAAAATCGGTGTGCATAACTGTACATGTCATCCAAATTTCAAGGCTGTATCTTAACAAGAGCTGTCGGATGACAGCGCGCTCGACTATTCGAAGAATTGATTGAAGAATGGGGTCAAAATATTCCATAGATTTTTCAGACTAAACAAAAAATGGATAAACAAAAATGGTCGTTTTGTGGATTTCGATTAGTCTTGCACTAAATGGCAATGGTGACCATGATGGCAAATATGTTAAGTTATAGTAGGCAAAACATGACTTATAGAAAATTTTAACTTTTCTCCAAGTCCAAAAGGGCCATAATTTCAGTCAAATAGTTGACAGAGTTATGTACTCTTGCCTACAGATGAAATCATGTTGATTAAACAGTGTTTAAAGTTTCAAAGCCACAGTTCAATAGTTTTGGAAAAACGCTGACTTGTAAGAAAACTGAACAAATTTGAAAGGTCCAAAAAGGGCCATAATCAGTCAAAATAGTTGTCAGAGTTAGTACTCTTGCCTAAAATGGAAATCATAATGATAAACCAGTGGTTTAAGTTTAAAGGCATATGTCAAATGTCTTGACAAACATGGACTTATACAAAACAGAACCAGTTTCCAAGTTCAAAAAGGGCCATAATTCAGCCAAAAAAGAGGAGAGAGTTACGTACTCTTGCCTATTGATAGAGACTATTATACTGAACAAGATATAAAAGTTTCAAAGCCATATGTCAAACACTTTACACAAAATATAAACTGGTACAAAAATCTTAACCAAGATTTCTAAGTCAAAAGGGGCCATAATTCAGTCAAAATGCTTGATGGAGTTATGTACTCTTGCCTACAACTGGATATTGTGATGGTAAACAAGTGTTGAAAGTTTCAAAGCTTTATCTCAAAAGACTTTGTCAAAATGTGGACTGGTACGAAAAACTTAACCAAGATTTCTAAGTCAAAAAGGGGCCATAATTCAGTCAAAATGCTTGATGGAGTTATGTACTCTTGCCTACAACTGGACATGGTGATGGTAAACAAGTGTTGAAAGTTTCAAAGCTTTATCTCAAAAGACTTTGTCAAAATATGAACTGGTACGAAAAACTTAACCAAGATTTCTAAGTCAAAAGGGGCCATAATTCAGTCAAAATGCTTGACAGAGTTATGTACTCTTGCCTATAACTGGACATGGTGATGGTAAACAAGTGTTGAAAGTTTCAAAGCTTTATCTCAAAAGACTTTGTCAAAATATGAACTGGTACGAAAAACTTAACCAAGATTTCTAAGTCAAAAGGGGCCATAATTCAGTCAAAATGCTTGACAGAGTTATGTACTCTTGCCTATAACTGGACATGGTGATGGTAAACAAGTGTTGAAAGTTTCAAAGCTTTATCTCAAAAGACTTTGTCAAAATGTGGACTGGTACGAAAAACTTAACCAGGGTGTGACGCCGACGCCGACGCCGTGGTGAGTAGGATAGCTCTACTTATTCTTCGAATAGTTGAGCTAAAAAACAAGAAAGTAGGTCACAGTCAGGTGACCCCTAATCACTTGGGGTCATAAGGTAATTATAACTTAACAGTCTAGGAAATATGATCTGATAATTTTTGAAGTATTTATTCCTATATAACTGATATAACAAGTGACCCCCAGGGCGGGGCCTCTTTTCTCCTCAGAGGTATAATTTGAACAATCTTGTTAGTGATCCACTAGGCAATGCTACATACCAAATATCAAAGGCCTAGGCCTTAGACTTTCAGACAAGAAGATTTTTGAATTTTTTTTCCTCTGTAAGTCTATGTTAAACTTGGGACCCCTAGGGCAGGGCCTCTTTTCACCTCAGGGGCGTAATTTGAACAATTTTGGTAGAGGAACACTATGCAATGCAACATATCAATTATCAAAAGCCTATGCCTTGCAGTTTCAGGCAAGAAGATTTTTAAAGTTTTTTCCTATATAAGTATAGGTAAAACTAGAGACCCCCCTGCCTCTTTTTTTTCACCCCAAGGTAATGATTTGAACAATCTTGGTAGAGGACCACAAGGCAATGCTTCATACTAAATATCAAAGACCTAGGTCTTGCGGTTTCAGACAAGAAGATTTACAAAGTTTTTTCCTATACAAGTCCATGTAAAACTTGGGACCCCCCAGGGTGGGGCGTCTTTTCACCCCAGTGGCATAATTTGAACAATCTTCATAGAGGACCATTAGATGATGTCACATGCCAAATATCAAGGCTCTATGCCTTGCGGTTTTGGACAAGAAGATTTTTAAAGTTTTTCCTTTTGGTTGCCATGGCAACCAGAGTTCTGCATGGAATTCAATTCTTTGAACAGTTTTGAAAGAGGCCCACCCAAGGATCATTCCTGTGAAGTTTGGTGTAATTCTGCCCAGTGGTTTTCAAGAAGATTTTTTTAGAAAATGTTGATGGACACACGACAGACATTGAGCGGTCACAAAAGCTCACTATGAGCCTTTGACTCAAGTGAGCTAAAAAATGTTCAAAAAGCGCTTACCATCAGCATCAGCACAGATGATATTTGGACTTTTGCCTCCCAGTTCGAGGGTGACTCTCTTCAAATTGGACGTAGCAGCATCAGCAGCAACTATCTGACCAACCTAAAGTTAAAATTTCAACAAATAAAACCTGCAACACAGTTGTTTGAATAGAAGCTTTGGTCGATAAACCTGTCAGTTTAATAGGCAACTCAGTCATCATGACTGGTTATTAACAATAAATTAATTATGCAACGCAGTCTGCATATTTTTTTTTTTTCAGTGGGAAATTCAGTTCAGTTTAACTTTTAGCAGGCTGGCGGCAAGTGATTCTGCCTTTGCGACAACCGTGCAGGCTGATCATGGTCTGCAACTGTTTGCTATTCAGTCAGTAAATTTTCAGTGAACACCCCTTCAAGGCTTCGAATAACAAATGGTATTGCCCAAATTGAATGATGGACCAGTCCATTTCAGAAATTTAGCAAGAACGCTATTCTCTTTATGGTCTGATCAATGTAAATCAAATTCAAACAGTGTTGAGAATCCTAAGTTCCAGGTATTTACAGCACTATTATTACTGCTTATTTGAAAATATTTAGCAGTCTTTGCTTTCTGATAGTATATACGTCCACAATAAAACAACAAACTGGAACCTTGACATATTACATTCTTGTTATTAAATGTCTATTTCAAAAGGTAATAAAATGTGCAGCATATAAAAGTCTCATAAAAGCCAGTGTTTGTACATTTTTTTCCAAGTCTCAGATCCTACAACTGAAATTTTTATGACGAAGAATTTTCAAATGTTCTGACATTTATAATTATACATACATGTAATATTCATACACTTCCCATTTCTATTTCTGAAACATTGTGAATAAACTTAGTAAAATTCAATAGATTTCCAATGAAATTAATTTTATAAAACAAAAATTCTAACATTCTAGAAACAAATAAGTAGAAAAAACTTTGGCCTGAATTTTTTGTTTGTGCATTTTATCATACCCATCTTCTTTCATATCAGCAGTCTGAAATATTCATGCATAAAATGCATAACTTAATATTCATACATGTACAATACCCTATATTAATGTTTTTACACTAGGATCAGTTAGTGGAAACATTAACAAGAGGGCCAAGATGGCCCTAGGTCGCTCACCTAAGAAACACTCCATAACAGTGTAAAACATGTTTGACCTAGTGATTTCATGGAAACAAATATTCTGACCAATTTTCATTAAGATTGGACCAAAAAATTGGTCTCTTGCAATAAAACAAGCATTTTCTTAGATATGACCTAGTTTTTGACCCTAGATGACCCATGTTCAAACTCGACCTAGATTTTATCAAGGCAATCATTCTGACCAAAATTCATGAAGATCAACTGAAAAATACAGCCTCTATCACATACAGAAGTTTTTTCTTTGATTTGACCAAGTGACCTAGTTTTTGACCTCAGATGACCCATATTCAAATTCGACCTAGATTTCATTAAGGCAATCAACCTGACCAAATTTCATAAATATCAACTGAAAAAAACAGTCTCTATCGCATACACAAGATTTTTCTTTAATTTGACCTAGTGACCTAGTTTTTGACCTCAGATAACCCATATTCAAAACCGACCTAGTTTTCATCAAGGCAATCACTCTGCCCAAATTTCATGAAGATCAATTGAAAAATACATCCTCTATTGCATACACAATGTTTTTCTTCGATTTGACCTAGTGACCTAGTTTTTGACCCCAGATGACCCATTTTCGAAAACAGCCTAGATTTTATCAAGGTTATCATTCTGGCTAAATTTCATGAAGATCAGTTGAAAAATACAGCCTCTATTGCATACACAAGGTTTTTCTTTGATTTGACCTAGTGACCTAGTTTTTGACCCCAGATGACCCATTTTCGAACTTGGTCTAAATTTCATCAAGGCAATCATTCTGACCAAAATTCATGAAGATCAATTGAAAAATACAGCCTCTATCGCATACACAAGGTTTTTACGTGATATGACCTATTGACCTAGTTTTTGACCCCAGATGACCCATTTTCGAACTCGGCCTAGATTTCATCAAGGTAATCATTCTGACCAAAATTCATGAAGATCAATTGAAAAATACCGCCTCTATCGCATACACAAGGTTTTTCTTTGATTTGACCTAGTGACCTAGTTTTTGACCCGAGATGACCCATTTTCGAACTCGGCCTAGATTTCATCAAGGCAATCATTCTGACCAAAATTCATGAAGATCAATTGAAAAATACAGCCTCTATCGCATACACAAGGTTTTTCTTTGATTTGACCTAGTGACCTAGTTTTTGACCCGAGATGACCCATTTTCGAACTTGGCCTAGATTTCATCAAGGTTATCATTCTGACCAATATTCATGAAGAAGGTTTGAAAAATACAGCCTCTATTGCATACACAAGGTTTTTCTTTGATTTGACCTAGTGACCTAGTTTTTGACCCGAGATGACCCATTTTCGAACTCGGCTTAGATTTCATCAAGGTTATCATTCTGACCAATATTCATGAAGATTAATTGAAAAATACCACCTCTATCGCATACACAAGGTTTTTCTTTGATTTGACCTAGTGACCTAGTTTTTGACCCGAGATGACCCATTTTCGAACTCGGCCTAGATTTCATCAAAGTTATCATTCTGACCAATATTCATGAAGATTAAATGAAAAATACAGCCTCTATCGCATACACAAGGTTTTTCTTTGATTTGACCTAGTGACCTAGTTTTTGACCCGAGATGACCCATTTTCGAACTCGGCCTAGATTTCATCAAGGTTATCATTCTGACCAATATTCATGAAGATTAATTGAAAAATACAGCCTCTATCGCATACACAAGCTAAATGTTGACAGACGACAGACGACAGACGACGGACAACGGACGCCGGACATCGAGCGATCAGAAAAACTCACCTGAGCATTGCTCAGGTGAGCTAAAAAGAACCTAATGTCACGAAAACTGTGATCAATATATCGCAGGGAATTTGTACATTTAACTATAGTGATTATGTGTATAGTTTTGAATTATGTATAATGTCTTATTCAGACTGAACTACATAACTGATAGTTAACATACTTCAGTAGATCCTGTGAATGCCACTTTGTGTACGTCCATGTGCTTTGAGATAGCTGCCCCGGCTGTAGGTCCGTACCCCGGAATAACATTGAGTACACCCTCTGGATATCCAGCCTGTAATATAGAGCAATGAATTTACCAGTAATCAAAGTACTTGAAGGTCTGAAAGTTTGACATGTGCCTTGCGATTGCTGCCCCGGCTGACAGTTCAAATACCCCAGAATAAAACAAGAGTACATCCTCCAGATATCCAGCCTGAAATATAGTGATAAATTATAAGTAATAAAAGTAACTATGTTTGATATGTGCTTATATAATGAGACAAAGGCCCCTACTGTAAGACGATATCCTCGAATAAAATATGAGTAGTACTACACACTTTAGTGACCCTATTCCGGGCTGAAATTAAAAATGACCTGAAATTTTTCGTTACCAATTCAGCAATTAAATTGAAATAATGAAAGTTTGGAATGTGCTTTAAAATAGCAATGCCAGGCACCTTGCCACTATTCTTTACCCTCATAATGCTGAGCACATTTCAGCCATGAATTATAAGTCTGGCAAGTGCCTTGAGATGCCTGACCTGACAGTTTGTCCATTTAACTTGAAGCACACATTACAGAAACCAAGAGTTCATTTTCTTGCTACCTGAACAGCAATAAAAGCACTAAAAATAAGAAATAACAATTAAGTGCACATCCAGTACGGTTATATGTAAAGCAAAACATATTACTTTTTGATATTTTCTGGAATCTGAAAAATCTAAGCTGAAATTAGAAAATATCAATCTGCATACCTGTAGACTCTTAAAGTTAGAAAAAAAAAATTAATAGACTCAGCAGGGAATATCACAGACACAAATCATTCTTATCTTACAACTACTTCAAACATTTCAAACAGAATCTTAAGTAGAACCTATAGTATGGAAGCACATAGGGGACATCAAAGTTTATTTCTATAATCTCAGTCCCAAAAGGAAGTGTCTTTAAGTTAATAGTTTTTTCTTGTTCCTATAGCATATAATCCAGTCTTATGCTTTTTCTCTCTCATTTCATTTCACATGACATCTCAACTTCATTTTGTTTGTTTTTTTCATCTTGATTTCTACTGGGATCTAGGATATAGAGTTTATGAAGTGAATTCTTTGTGAAAAAGAAACCAATAGGGAGTGACCGAACAAGGTTTCTTTTTATTGAAAGAATTCTCTTCATGGACTCTTTCTGACATGATGTGAAATCTATGTTTGACCAATCAGAATTGCAGAGTCTGCAGTTGTGTTAATTTAATTGACGTTTACAAATCGTATCTGATTCTCCGCCTACCTTTGACTGACACCTCGAAGTAACAAAAATGTGTCGGCTACCTTCGAAATACGATAAATTTGTTTGTTTGTGTGTTTTGGGTTTAACGCCGTTTTTCAACAGTATTTCAGTCATGTAACGGCGGGCAGTTAACATAACCAGTGTTCCTGGATTCTGTACCAGTACAAACCTGTTCTCCGCAAGTAACTGCCAACTTCCCCACATGAATCAGAGGTGGAGGACTAATGATTTCAAACACAATGTCGTTTATCAAATAGTCACGGAGAACATACGCCCCATCCGAGGATCGAACTCACGACCCTGAGATCCGTAGACCAACGCTCTACCTACTGAGCTAACCGGGCAGGTTTGAAATACGATAAAGGGGCAGTCATTGGTATGCATGCACATTAAGTCGACGCTCTTCAGCATGTAGAGTCGTTCTTCAGAAATTATTTTTCTACAGTCAAACAGTTACTGGTCTTCATGAATAAGAAACCACACTTTTTAGCTCACCTGAGACCAAAGTGCTCAAGGTGAGCTTTTGTGATCGCCCTGTGTCCATCGTCCTTCCGTCATCGTCATCAATTTGACTGTTAACATTCTAGAGGTCACAATTTTGGCCTAATCTTAATGAAACTAGGTCAGAATGTTACCCTCAATAACATCTTGGACGAGTTCGATATTGGGTCATCTGGGGTCAAAAACTAGGTCACCAGGTCAAATCAAAGGAAAAGCTTGTTAACACTCTAGAGGTCACAATTTTGGCCCAATCCTAATAAAACTTGGTTAGAATGTTACCCTCAATAAAATCTTGGACAAGTTCGATATTGGGTCATCTGGGGTCAAAAACTAGGTCACCGGGTCAAATCAAAGGAAAAGCTTGTTAACACTCTAGAGGTCACAATTTTGGCCCAATCTTAATGAAACTTGGTCAGAATGTTACCCTTAATAAAATCTTGCACAAGTTCGATTTTGGGTCATCTGGGATCAAAAACAAGGTTACCAGGTCAAATCAAAGGAAAAGCTTGTTAACACTGTAGAGGCCACATTCATGACTGTATCTTCATGAATCTTGGTCAGAATGTTACTCATGATGATCTCTAAGTCCAGTTTGAATATGGGTCATGTAGGGTCAAAAACTAGGTCACAAGGTCAAATCAAAGGAAAAGCTAGTTAACACTCTAGAGGCCACATTTATGACCATATCTTAATGAAACTCGGTCAGAATGTTAATCTTGATGATCTACAGGTCAAGATCAAATCTGGGTCAGGTGGGATCAAAAACTAGGTCACCGGGTCAAATCAAAGGAAAAGCTTGTTAACCCTTTAGAGGCCATATTTATGACTGTATCTTCATAAAACTTAGTCAGAATGTAAATCTTGATGATCTTTAGGTCAAGTTTGAATCTGGGTCATGTGGGGTCAAAAACTAGATCACTGGGTCAAATCAAAGGAAAAGCTAGTTAACACTTTAGAGGCCTCATTTATATATCTTGATGATCTTTAGGTCAATAGGTCAGGTGAGCGATACAGGGCCTTCATGGCCCTCTTGTTTTTAAAATAACTCGTTCTGATTGGTCAAAAAAGTAGGTTACACACATTGAATTATATCAACTGTAAAGAAATTCTTATCCACTTTGTAGAGCATTTTTTCCTACAAGATGTTGTTAACAGAATTTTCTATTTAACAAAAAAAAACACATGTTGGTCAGTCTGTTCATAATGTTATTCACAATTGAAAAGAAACAAGAGCTCGTCGAACACGAAATGCCCCCCTTGATGCATTCAGTAATTGCACAAGGAACAGAAATTATATGCTCACTGTAAACAAAAGTTCTACCGTTTTGGTCCAATCTGACCTTGACCTTTAACCTATTAACCTAACAAGAGATCGCAGAGTGATCTTGGCAACAACCACTGAGCCATTTATGAATGTTCCAAATTTCAAGACTAGCTCAAGATCAAAGTCAAGGTCAAATTTTACTTCGGTACAAAACACTGTGCATGTGGTCCAAATTTGAAAGCTGTGGCTTGAGAAATGTGAAAGTAGGTCACTAGATCAATTTCAAGGTCAAGGTTCATTTCAGTAGACAGAACTATGCATGTGCTTCAAATTTGGAGGCTGTAGCTTGAGAAATGTTAAAGTAGATACTAGGTAAAAATCAATGTCAAATTTCAATTCAGAACACAAAAATATGCAAGCAGTCCAAATTTGAAGCCTGTAGCTTGAGAAATGTGAAAGTAGGTCACTAGGTCAATCTCAAGATCAAAGTTCATTTTGGAACACAAAGTTATGCATGAGGGCCAAATTTGAAGGCTGTAGCTTGAGAAATGTGAAAGTAGGTCACTAGGTCAAAATCAAGGTCAAATTTTATTTCGGAATACAAAACTATGCATGTGGTCCAAATTTGAAATTTGAATGTGAAAGTAGGTCACTAGGTCAATAACAAGGTCAAAGTTTGTTTCTGTACACAAACCTATGCATGTGGTCCAAATTTGAAGGCTGTAGCTACAGAAATGTGAAAATAGGTCACTAGGTCAAGATCAAGGTCAACTACTGTCAAGGTTCGTCTTGCCACTTAAAACAATACATGTGGTCCAAATTTGAATGATGTAGGTTACAGACATGAAGATTCTAAGTTTTTCCCTATATAAGTCTATATGAACCATTTGACCCCCGGGGTGGGACCATATTTGACCCTAGAGGGATAATTTGAACAATCTTAGTAGAGGACCACTAGATGATGTCATATACAAAATATCAAAGCACTAGGACCTGTGGTTTTGGACAAGAGGTTTTTCAAAGTTTTTCCCTATAAAAGTTTATATAAACCATGTGACTCCATGGGTGGGGCAATATTCGACCCTAGGGAAACTAGAAAATGCTTTTGTAAAAAAGCGCATGTCTCCCCCAATGCAAAGTCCTATAGGCAAGAAGTCAATAGGGGTCAGGAGCGAAAGTCAAAGAGACACTGATGGTTGGCTGCAATAGGGATCATCTACTTGGCATGTCCAGTCATCCCGCTAAATTTCAACACTCTTGGCCTAGTGGTTCTCAAGTTATTTTCAAAAAATGATTTTACATGAACAGGCCACTGTGACCTTGACCTTTAATAGACTGACCCCAAAATCAATAGGGGTCATCTACTCTGCATGTTCAATCATCCTATGAAGTTTCAACATTCTGGGTCAAGTGGTTCTCAAGTTATTCATCGGAACTGGTTATCAATGTTCAGGCCCCTGTGACCTTGACCTTTAACGGAGTGACCCCAAAAACAATAGGGGTCATTTACTCTGCATGAACAATCATCCTATGAAGTTTCAACATTCTGGGTCGAGAGGTTCTCAAGTTATTGATTGGAAATGGTTTTCCATGTTCAGGCCCCTGTGGCCTTGACCTTTAACAGAGTGACCCTAACATCGTTACGGGTCATCTACTCTGCATGACCAATCATCCTATGAAGTTTCATCATTCTGGGTCAAGTGGTTCTCAAGTTACTGACCAGAAATAGTTTTCAATGTTCAGGCCCCTGTGACCTTGACCTTTCACAGAGTGAACCCAAAATCGATAGGGGTCATCTACTCTGCATGACCAATCATCCTATTAAGTTTCAACATTCTGGGTCAAGTGGTTCTCAAGTTACTGACCGGAAATGGTTTTCAATGTTCAGGCCCCTGTGACCTTGACCTTTAATGGAGTGACCCCAAAATCGATAGGGGTCATCTACTTTGCATGTACAATCATCCTATGAAGTTTCAACATTCTGGGTCAAGTGGTTCTCTAGTTATTGATCGGAAATGGTTTTCAATGTTCAGGCCCCTGTGACCTTGACCTTTGACGGAGTGACCCCAAAATCAATAGGGGTCATCTACTCTTCATGACCAATCATCCTATGAAGTTTAAACATTCTGGGTCAAGTGGTTCCCCAGTTATTGATCGGAAATGGTTTTCAATGTTCAGGCCCCTGTGACCTTGACCTTTGACGGATTGACCCCAAAATCAATAGGGGTCATTTACTCTTCATGACCAATCATCCTATGAAGTTTAAACATTCTGGGTCAAGTGGTTCTCCAGTTATTGATCGGAAATGGTTTTCAATGTTTAGGCCCCTGTGACCTTGACCTTTGACGGAGTGACCCCAAAAACAATAGGGGTCGTCTACTCCGGCAGCCCTACAACCCTATGAAGTTTGAAGGTTCTAGGTCAAATGGTTCTCCAGTTATTGCTCGGAAATGAAGTGTGACGTACGGACGGATGGACGGAAGGACGGACAGGGCAAAAACAATATGTCTCCTGGGGGAGACATAATAATCTGAACAATCTTGCTGGAGGATCACTAGATTTTGCTACATACCAAATATCAAAGCCCTAGGCCCTGTGGTTTTGGACTAGAAGATCAGAAACCGTTTAACTGTTCCTGGCAAATGTGACCTTGACCTTTGACCATCATGACCTCAAAATCAATAGGAGTCATCTACTGGCCATGACCAACCTCACTATCAATTTTCTTGACAATAAGCCAAAGCATTCTTGAGTTATTGCCCAGAAACCATTTTACTGTTCCTGGTCACTGTGACCTTGACCTTTGACATACTGACCTCAAAATCAATAGGGGTGGGTCATCTGCTGGTCATGACCAACCTCCCTATTAACATTCATGATCCTAGGCCAAAGCGTTCTTGAGTTATCATCCAGAAACCGTTTTACTGTTCAGGGTCAGTGTGACCTTGCCCTTTGACATACTGACCTCAAAATCAATAGGGGTCATCTGCTGGTGATGACCAACCTCCCTATCAACTTTCATGATCCTAGGCCCAAGCGTTCTTGAGTTATCATCCAGAAATGGTTTTACTGTTCAGGGTCACTGTGACCTTGACCTTTGACATACTGACCTCAAAATCAATAGGGGTTATCTGCTAGTGATGACCAACCTCCCTATCAACTTTCATGATCCTAGGCCCAAGCGTTCTTGAGTTATCATCCGGAAACAGTTTCACTGTTCAGGGTCACTGTGACCTTGACCTCTGACATACTGAACTCAAAATCAATAGGGGTCATCTGGTGGTGATGACCAACCTCCCTATCAACTTTCATGATCCTAGGCCCAAGCGTTCTTGAGTTATCATCCTGAAATGGTTTTACTGTTCAGGGTCACTGTGACCTTGACCTTTGACATACTGACCTCAAACTCAATAGGGGTCATCTGTTGGTGATGATCAACCTCCTTATCAATTTTCATGAACCTAGGCCCAAGCATTCTTGAGTTATCATCCGGAAACCATTTTACTAATCAGGGTCACTGTGACCTTGACCTTTGACATACAGATCTAAAAATCAATAGAGGTCATCTGTTGGTTATGAACAACGTCGCTATCAACTTTTATGATTCTAGGCCCAAGCCTTCTTAAGTTATCATCCGGAAACGGGTTGGTCTACATACCGACCGACCGACAGACATCTGCAACACAATATACCCCTCCTTCTTTGCAGGAGGGCATAATAAAAAGAATATTTTTTAAACTAGTTTTAAAAGCAGAGATAAATGTTGAACAGTCAGTGGTCTCTTCTTAAATTACAGCATGTCATTGTCAGGTAATTTTATGTTTTTACACAGTCTTTTTTTATGGGTTTTTAATAGGTCAAATGGCAACTTTCCAGATCCTATCTCCTGGACATAAAATTTCATGATTCATGGATTTTCTGACTTAAAATAAGTGTCAATGTTACTTGTCTGCTGTGATTTAATATCTTGGATTTCATTACAAAACAACAGCTGTCGGAGGACAGCAACGCTCGACTATTCAACAGCCTTGTTGCTTGAATGAATACGAAAGTCGAAAAAGGGGCATAATTTAGTAAACAAGAGGGTCATGATGACCCTGGATCGCTCACCTGAGTAATATGAGTACATGTTTCAAATGTCAAACTGATGATTTTTAGATGATTTGAACAGATTTTGTAGAAGTCTACTAGGCAATGTTACATATCAAATATCTAAGATCCAGGCCTTCTGGTTTATTTTTAGCAAATTTATGAAGATTTCCCTCAAGTAACCCCTGGGGCCGGGTCAATTTGACCCTGTGGGGGGGGGGGGGGGGGGGGGGGGGGGGGGTCAAGATTCGAACAAATTTTGTAGAGGTCCACTAGGCAATGCTATATATCATATACCTAAGCTCTAGGCCTTCTGATTTATTTTAAGAAAATTTTTGAAGATTTTTCTATGTACAATCAAGTAATCCCATGGGATGGGGTCAATTTGATCCTGGGGTCATGATTTGAAGAAATTTTGTAGAGGTCCACTAGGCAATGCTACATGTCAAATATCTAAGCTCTAGGCCTTCTGGTTTATTTTTAGAAAATTTTTGAAGATTTTCCTATGTACAATCAAGTGACCCCGTGGGGCAGTGTCAATTTGACCCCGGGGGTCATGATTTGAACAAATTTTGTAGAAGTCTATTAGGCAATGCTAAATGTCAAATATCTAAGATCTAGGCCTTCTGGTTTATTTTTAGAAAATTTTTGAAGATTTTCCTATGTAAAATCAAGTGACCCCTGAGGCGGTGTCAATTTTGACCCCGGGGGTCAAGTTTTAACAAATTTTGTAGAGGTCCACTAGGCAATGCTTACATGTGAAATATCTAAGCTCTAGGCCTTCAGGTTTATTTTTAGAAAAATTTTGAGGATTTTCCTATGTAAAATCAAGTGACCCCTGGGGCGGGGTCAATTTTGAACCCGGGGTCATGATTTGAACAACTTTAGTAGAGGTCCACTAGGCAATGCTACATGTCAAATATCTAAGCTCTATGGCTCCTGGTTTTTGAGAAGAAGATTTTTTTAAGATTTTCCTATGTAAAATCAAGTGACCCCTGGGGCGGTGTCAATTTTGACCCCGGGGTCATGATTTGAACAAACTTGGTAGAGGTCCACTAGGCAATGCTTCACACCAATTATCTAAGCTCTATGGCTCCTGGTTTTTGAGAAGAAGATTTTTTTAAGATTTTCCTATGTAAAATCAAGTGACCCCTGGGGCGGTGTCAATTTTGACCCCGGGGTCATGATTTGAACAAACTTGGTAGAGGTCCACTAGGCAATGCTTCACACCAAATATCTAAGCTCTAGGGCTTCTGGTTTTCGAGAAGAAGATTTTTAAAGTTTTTCCTTTCTGTTGCCATGGCAACCAGAGTTCTGCATGGAATTCAATTCTTTGAACAACTTTTGTAGAGCTTCACCCAAGGAACATTCCTGTGAAGTTTGGATGAAATTGGCCTAGCGGTTTATGAGGAGATGTCGTTCAAAGTAAAAGTTTACGGACAACGGACGACAGACGACTGACGCCGGACGGTGACTGATCAGAATAGCTCACCCTGAGCCTTTGGCTCTGGTGAGCTAAAAAGTAAAATAGGGTTATGGAACCTGCATAGTGCTTATCAGCTAAAGACAGTGGACAAGTGTGTGAAGTTTCAATCCATTTCCATTAGTGGGTACTGAGATACCAGCCTACATATAAGAATTTAACCTAAAACTCCTAAGTTGAAAAAGGGGCATAATTTTGTAAAATGCGAAGTCGAGTTATTGACCCTTTGCACTGCATGTCATATCATGACAGTGAACTAGTGTGTGAAGTTTCAATCCTTTCCCATAGTGGATACTGAGATACCAGCTAACATACAAAAACTTAACCAAAAATTTCTATGTTGAAAAAGGGGCATAATTTTGTAAAAAAGCAAAACAGAGTTATGAAACCTGTGCAATGTAAGTCAGTTTATCACAGTAAATAAGTGTGTGAAGTTTCAATCCATTTCCACAAGTGGGTACTGAGATACCAGCTTACATACAAAACCTTAACCAAAAATTTTAAGTCAAAAAAGGGGCATAATTTTGTAACAAGAGCACCGCCTTGCGGGTGCTGACGCTCATCTGATTTTTTTTGTGTAATAGAAATATTGTCCTACCCATGATTTTCTAAGTCTAAAAAGGGCCATCATTCTTGCAAAAAGCAGGATAGAGTTATGTTTCTTGATGTACAGTGTCCACTTATGATGGTGAAAAACTGTTGCAAGTTTTAAAGCAATAGCTTTAATAGTTTATGAGAAAAGTTGACTTAAACATAATACTCAACCAAGAAAATGATTTTCTAAGTCCAAAAGGGGCAATAATTATTGCAAAAAGCAGGATGGAGTTATGTTGCTTGCTGTACAGGGTCAGCTTATGATGGTGAACAAGTGTTGCAAGTTTCAAAGCAATAGCTTTGATAGTTTAAGAGAAAAAGTTGACCTAAACATAAAACTTAACCAAGAAATCTGATATTTTCTAAGTCAAAAAGGGGCCATAAATCTTGCAAAAAGCAGGACGGAGTTATGTTTCTTGCTATACAGGGTCAACTTATGATGGTAAACAAGTGTTGCAAGTTTTAAAGCAATAGCTTTGATAGTTTAGGATAAAAGCTGACCTAAACATAAAACTTAACCAAGAAAACTGATTTTCTAAGTCCAAAAGGGGCAATAAATCTTGCAAAAAGCAAGATGGAGTTATGATTCTTGACGTACAGGGTCTGCTTATGATGGTGAACAAGTATTCCAAGTTTCAAAGCAATAGCTTTGATAGTTTAGGAGAAAAGTTGACCTAAACATAAAACTTAACCAAGAAATCTGATATTTTCTAAGTACAAAAGGGGCAATAAATCTTGCAAAAAGCAAGATGGAGTTATGTTTCTTGCTATACAGGGTCAGCTTATGATGGTGAACAAGTATTCCAAGTTTCAAAGCAATAGCTTTGATAGTTTAGGAGAAAAGCTGACCTAAACATAAAACTTAACCAGGCAACGCCGACGCCGACGCCGACAACCGCTCAAGTGATGACAATAACTCATCATTTTTTTTCAAAAAATCAGATGAGCTAAAAATGCAAAATAGAGTTATGGAACCTGTGCAATGTAAGTCAGTTTATCACAGTGAATAAGTGTGTGAAGTTTCAATCCATTCCCACAAGTGGTTGCTGAGATACCAGCTTACATACAAAAACTTAACCAAATCAGGACGCGGACGTGGACGCGGACGCCGACGCATGGGTGAGTCCAATAGCTCTACTATTCTATGAATAGTCGAGCTAAAAACACTAAATCTATGAGAATTACACCCTCGAGCACAAGAAATACTTACTTCACAAATTATTTGAATCAAAGAAATGAGATACAGCATATAAAATTTAACATCAAAAGAGCTCTGGTAAATCTTTGATGAAAAAAGGGGAACAATTCTGAACAATCAAGGTGCAATTCCAGCAAGACTTCTGCACAACTCTGACCCAAAAATTTTTTTCTGACATATCTTCTGACATATCCCTGTTGTTACAGACAAAATAAATCTCTAGGTATGTAGCTTTTGCTACCTCAATCATGCTATAAAATAACTTTACTTTGATTACCTTTAAAAGAACAGTCAAACTTGCACTAAAGACCACCTTTGGATAGAGACTACCTGGCTCCGCTAGTTTCATTTCTAAAGTACAGGACCCACAATGCAGACAAGGATTTCCACAAGAAAATGGAAAATGCCAAAATTGCATGTAAAAGATTATGTAGTGTATTTTTACCTGTAAAGAATGAAATCTGTAAATAAAAACCCCTTTTAGGGCCTCCAAAGCAGCATAGCCTCTATATACAAGTTTGACTGTACTGGCCTAAATGCTGTTGGAAAGTTATTGACTGATTTTCTACAGCTGGCTAACATTTATTTGAAGAATTTTATCTGGAAGGCAGGAGATTAATCTTTGCACCGAAAACCAGATGAAAAGGTAGCTTGCTAGGTAAACATTTTGTAACACACAAAATAAATGAAGAATGAAACTTTTTTTTTTTTTAAATTAATCTCTTTTTTTGTTTCAATTAATATTTTACAGATTTGAGCATAAATTCAAACCCATCAGTTACCGTCTGACTCAGTACCATACCCTCACCCAAACCCCACATGGCATTCAAAAAATTTATTTTGGAAAAATTGTGGTCATTTTTTGGGTGTTTATGGTAAAAACAAATAGTTTCTCATTTCTGCAGTTTATCACATTTTAACAGCACTTAACCTAATCTCTTTTGAACAATAACATTTATGACTATAAATGCTGAATATTTATGAATCATAAGCATGCAATTAATTTCTGTGATGATTTTTATCATCTTGCAAAAACAGAACTCTTAAAGGAAAACAAAATATGGACACCACTTAAGTTATACCCTGTAAATTAAAAGTGTTTCTAAAGTTCGCGAAATTTCACAAAACTCTGGTGTTATGTGAAAATATAACACACTGATTAGATTTTAATCTGAATTAAATTTTAATTAGATTTAAGTTAAACACAGGCATTTCAACTGTTCAAAATTAGGTTTCCTTTAGAAATGAAAAAAAACTCCATGCATTGTCAAAAAGATGAGGGGATTTTATTGTACTAAGCCATTATACAGTCAAACATGTACAATCTGTCTTGTGGATGCTTACAAAATTAAGTTGACTGACATAATTATAGCTGCTTAAAGTCCATATGCTCTTTCATTTTATGTTAAAAGGCAAATAAAGCTACTATCCAATAGAAAATTTACCTAATTACATACTTAGAAAAGGATTCCTTTCAATATTGCACATGAACTGAGACAGTTAAAGTCATAAAGGGAGATAACAAACAATGAAGTTAATAAAAGGTTTTATTGGTATTAATAAAACACATTAACAGCACCATGACCCTTAAATACATACAGCTGATAAGGCATAAAAAAATTTGTTTGTTTCCAGTAACACGGTAAAAAGAATTAGGGTAGGTAGGTCGGTATTTTTTTTTCTCGGAAATTATTTTTGTAACAAAAAATGATTACAAATAAGGGGGTTATGCCTTTAGAGCATCAGTAAGTTTATTTCTTACATCACTGACCATGTTTAAAGCATTATAAGTATCTTTTGTTAAAAAGTTGAAAAAAAAAATATAAAAAACAAGAGCTGTCTCCGTAGGATAACACATGCCCCCGATGGCACTTTGAATGAATAGTTATGGCCGATGTTAGAGTTTAGGACCTTTGACCTACGGAGCTTGGTCTTGCGCGCGACACATCGTCTTACTGTGTCACACATTCATGCATAGTTATTTTAAAATCCATGCATGAATGACAAAGATATGGACCGACCATGCCCATCAATGCACTATCATGAAAAATGATCTTTAACGTCTAAGTGTGACCTTGACCTTTGAGCTACGGACCTGGGTCTTGCGTGTGACACGTCATCGTACTGTGGTACACATTCATGCCAAGTTATTTGAAAATCCATCCACCGATGACAAAGATATGGACCGGACACGCCCATTAATGCACTATCCTTTAACATCTAAGTGTGACCTTGACCTTTGAGCTATGGACCTGGGTCTTGCGCACTGCATGTCGTCTTACTGTGGTACACATTCATGCCAAGTTATTTGAAAATCCATCCATCGATGACAAAGATATGGACCGGACACGCCCATCAATGCACTATCCTTTAACGTCTAAGTGTGACCTTGACTTTTGAGCTTCGGACCTGGGTCTTGCGCACTGCATATCGTCTTACTGTGGTACACATTCATGCCAAGTTATTTGAAAATCCATCCATCGATGGCAAAGATATGGACCGAACACGCCCATCAATGCACTATCCTTTAACGTCTAAGTGTGACCTTGACCTTTGAGCTACGGACCTGGGTCTTGCGCACTGCACGTCGTCTTACTGTGGTTCACATTCATGCCAAGTTATTTGAAAATCCATCCATCAATGACAAAGATATGGACCGGACACGAAAATTGCGGACAGACCGACAGACCGACAGACTGACAGACCGACAGACGGTTCAAAAACTATATGCCTCCCTTCGGGGGCATAAAAACAACATTTAGGGTTGGGCCAATAACTTAGGATAGGTCAGGATACCAGAAAACAAACAATTTTTTGTTTACACCTTAGACAGATTCAACTGAATATTTCACTGGTTTCCTTCTTTCTAAATTTTCATAATACTTGCTGTGCATACTTGTGTCATCGCTTTTTATTATATCAATCTAACTTCACCCAGTAAGAGATACATTACTTTGACCTTGAGTTTTCATTCAACATGTAAATAAAGTGCAAATTATCATTTTTATCTCTGTTTATTTCAAACTGGTTTAAGGCGTAAAAAAAGAAATTGTTTGTTTCCGGTATCCCGACCTACCCTAAATTTTTGGCCCGACCCTAAATGTTTTTATGGCCTTGGAGAATAATTTTTTCAACTTTTTGACAAAAAGTTGCCAAACTGCACTTTTTATGCTTTAAACATGGTCAGTGATGTTAAAAATCAACTTCCTGATGCTCTAAAGGCATGACCCCCTTATTTGTATTAATTTTTTGACACAAAAATAATTTCCGAAAAGTCTCCCTTAATAAAAAAAATTTCCAAAAAAAAAATTTTTTCCGACCTACCTAACCTAATTTTTTTTGAGCATGTTACCGGAAACAAAGAATTTTTTTTTTTTGGGCCTAATACATTACTCCTGATTCATAGATGTTTATACAAAGTCTCCATAATTATGATAACTTAAAATTTAAACAAACTGACACTGAAAATGTTTTATCCTGTAAAAAAAACTGTTTTTTGGGGTTGTTTTTCCAGTTAATAGCTTATTGACCAGTTACAAAATTGTGTAAAATAGATGAAATATTTCAGACTGTATATTCCCCTATTCCCTAATTAATGCCCTTCAATATTTTCAAAGGCTGCACTCTATGCTGATGACCTGGTGTTACGGTGCAAGGAAGAACATGCCTCAACAGCCACATACAGGATGCAAGAAGCCATCAAAAAGCTTTCAGCTTGGGCTGAGGATTGGTGTGTTCACGATCAATTCAGAGAAATCATGCACCACACTATTCCTCCTGCCGTCAAAGCAGAGGGTGGGCTAACTCAAGATGGGAGATACTTCGCTGACTGATTTGTTTGTTTGTTTTGGGTTTAACGCCGTTTTTCAACAGGCGGGCAGTTAACCTAACCAGTTTTCCTGGATTCTGTACCAGTACAAACTTTTTCTCTGCAAGTAACTGCTAACTTCCCCACATGAATCAGAGGTGGAGGACTAATGATTTCAGACACAATGTCGTTTATCAAATAGTCACGGAGAACATACGTCCCGCCCGAGGATCAAACTCACAACCCCGCGATCCGTAGACCAACGCTCTACCTACTGAGCTAAGCAGGCGGGTTCTTCGCTGACTGAAGCAGACGAGGCAGCATACCTGGGAGTGACCTTTGACAAACCTCACATTAGTCATGCAGAAGAGAAGGCCCATAGGAAGCTTGCCATGATGCATAAACTTGCTGGACCAAACAAGCATACATTGTATACTCAAGACATCAATCAGGGAACAGTGATACCCCATTTAGAGTATAGTTCAACTGCCTGCATGGTCCACTACTGCCAAAACTAATCAACAAACACTAGATATGGTTCAAAACCAAGCATTGCAGATCATGACAGGTGCTACAAAGTCTACACCAATCTTCTTCATGGAGAAACTAACAGATATGCAGCCTCTACAAGACAGGAGACATGCAAATGTCCTGCTTCACGCAGAGAAGTTCAGGTCCATCCCATGAAAGTCAAGTTGGATGGCTACACCAAATATCAGCACAAGCATGGAGACAAAAAAACTCAATCGAGAGTTTGCACCTGAGCTCACAAACTACTCCCCTAGGTAGTGAAGACATTATAAACCATCTAGGGAAAGATCTATCTTCAGCTATTGTGAGACTTGCTGTTTCTGGAAACAATAGGATGAAAGGATTCAGAAGGGCTTCACACTAGCTATTATCAATGAAGACTATCCTTCAGAAACATTGATTCATGTCTATACAGATAGATCAACCACACTCGCAATCAAAGATGGAAGAGCAGGAGCTCTCATGCTAGATATCCATCTGGCTAGAGAGAAACACTACATGCAGCCACAAGAAAACACTGCAGCAATTAAAAGGCGGAGACTGAAGCACTCATGAAGGCTGTCTCAATGGTTGAAAACTAAGCAGAAGAAAGCTCCTCAGTTGTATTACAGATGCATTGTCTGTCATGGAAGCTCTGATCAACAATAAAGCTCCACAGCTGGCCAGGAAAATGCAGAGCCTGAGTATTTCCATCCCATTATGGACTCGCAAGTAATGAAGAGGCAGACCAACTGGCAAAGCTAGGGGCTCAGTCAACTTACAACATCTGTCAGCTACAAGGAGAAAGTTGCCACCATCAAGGCACTGACTAGACCACGGATAGAAGAAAGTGCTTTCCATCTCCTTGATCTGTCGGAACAAGTGATGCTGGTCAGGCTTCGCCCAAGGCACAACAAGCTCAATGCTCTCAATATTGTACGAGAATACAGACTGGCACCATCACCAACCTGTCCATGTGATGAGGAAGATCAGACCACAGAATATGTACTCAAGAAACAGACACGACCAGGAGCGAGCTGCTACTCGGCTGATAGATACCTTGATCCCCAAGAAACTGTATGGAGGCATTAAGGATCTGCAACAAATCACAGATTTCAAAGAGACTGCTGGTCTCACTGTGTTGGGCTTAACTGAGAGCAGACAAGGCTAAATTTGCAGTTTTTTTTGTAATTCAAGAGCCATAATCCAAGAGTGCCTGGGGCGATTTGGGTGGTTATCAAACCTGGACAAGATATCATGCCAACAAACACTGTCAGCAAGTTTGGTGAAGATCGGATGAAAACTATCCAGACTTACAGACATGCTTTGGACGTCGACCACCCCCTCGCCTGCCATGGGTGTTCATATATAATACACCTCACTCTTTCAGAGACGGGCGTATAAAAATGTAAAAAAAAAACAACATCTTTTTAGACTAAGGACTAGACATTTTGCAAAATGAAATACCCCAAGGGGCATTAATAAGTGAATGTATGGTATTAAATGATTACTACACACTCTTTATTCCCAAGCATGCTAATGAATAATAAATTTTTTACCTGACTGTTAATGGAGACAGAAACTTAAATATGCTCTTTAAACCATCCATCACAATGTCCCAGTGATAAAAATATTTTCTGTATTGAACTATAAATAAAGTAGGGGGCAGATCCAAGGCGTTCCCTTGAAAGGGGCAGGGGAACATCAGATGTGGTAAAATTACAGCACAGGCCTATTATTTGGCTGGTTAAACAGAGGTCACACCAGGTGAATCCTGTCTACAACTGCCAATAAAAAAACATATTAACATCACCCATTATTTATGTACTGTTTTTAGTGGCAAAATAAAGGTAATGGATTGGTGATGAAAAACAAGACAGTCACTGCATTGTAGATTGGATAAAACTTAAGATGGTTTTACTTTCATTTATATGTGGGGAACAGAGTGAACCCATAACTTTTTATATTCAAGCTAAAGACAGCTGCAAAATGCAAGTTTTCAATGGTGTTTATCAAATTTTAAAACAAAAGATGTTGGAAAAAATATGTCTGCAATAATTTGTGCATGTGAAGCAAGCCAAATTCTGCTAACTGCATAACTTCTACCTTTGTGGACTCCATACAACGAAGTCGTGTGATATAACAAGCATCCAAACACAATCAAAATCATGTTAAATATTTTCTTGGGTTCCTCATCAACAACATATAAGGGGAGATTGATAATTTGCATAACAAATTTAAATTTTGCCTAAATTTCTACTATCGAATCAACATATAAATACAAAACATCTGGTGTTGTCTCTGCTAAATCCTTGTGTTAGTAAACAACACATCAATTTCAGGAGATCTGGCAACGATAGGGCTTTTTTTTTTCAAGGGAGATCTGTGTGAAATCAGGTAGATTTTTCATTGGCCAATCTTAAAATCTGTTTTCTTAGCTAAAATGGTTAAATTTGTTTACTGGTACTGATGATAAACTCGGACAGATGATAAAGTTGGCTACGTTCGAATTATTCAATTGCAATTGGTTGTTTATATAATTGAACACACCATCTTTAGAGCAACCACTTACAACACCAACTGGTGTAAACAAAAAAACAAAATTGGTAAATATTCTGGTTAAATAAATTACTTAAATTTATCTGTTTAAAAAATATTCATCCAAAATTACTGGGGAAGAGGATGTTTTTTTTTGCGCATGCTCACTGTCAACACATATGAAGGCCTGACATTGGGTCACTTTTCTTACTTGATCCAGAATGACTGTTGCAGCATTTTTAGGAAAGTTTTAATATAATACTATGGAGAAAATTTTGTAAATGACAAAGTGGTCAAATTTATCATCAGTCAGCATTCATACAGTCCCCATTTTACATACCCCTTTCAGGGCATCAATTCGTGAGAGTTTGCTTATTAAATATAAATTTCAATTATGTCAATTTTTCAGCAAATGTTAAGCTTTATTTTGATACCAACCATTGAATTAAAAAAGTTACAGGTAAAAAATCTCATTTTCTGTCCGAGTTTATCATCAGTACCAGTATACAAAAAAAAAAGAAAAAAAAAATGCATGATGAACAGTTTAATGCCAGTGTGGTTGAAAAGCAACAGTAACAAAAAAATCAAAGGCCTGAAGGGCCTGAGTCGGCTAATGATTGATGTACTGACAGTATAGTCTACCAGTTTCAGTTTGTTTTTAGTTTTTTTCTTAAAATTTCATAACACAGCTCGATATTTACCCAAAATATTATATCCGGATACGATTACACTTTTCTCCAGTTTCAACAATTATATATTTTACAAATTGTGATGATACGAAGACATTTAGCAGCTATTGGCAGTATCTGACATTGAAGTTTACAGTTAAATTACCTCTTATTTAAATCTTTTCATAAAAAAGTTGTTTCGTTTCGTGAAAGCAGCCAAACATAGACGATCTACTTTCGATTTCAAAAACTACAAGAAAATACAATTTAATGTTTCGCCGATTTGTTTATTTCTCGAAAAATAAGAATTAAAATCATTTTTAATATCAGTAGTAACTAAACAAACCAGTAAGAGCTTCTTCTTCCGATAATTTATCCGTTTACTGACTGCAAAATTCAACCCATGCAAAGTTTATAGAAATCATACGATGCGTGTTTACGTTCAATGTGGGAGAATTGAGGCTGATCGGCTATGTTACCTAACGCATCCGGACGATTCAGATTTTGTTTTTAAAAAAGCATTGTGTGTGTTTCTGTAATTTTATATATGTTTTTATACGCTTAGAAATTATTAGACATGCGTATTTGCATTATTTCTATACGTAATTTACGCTAATACACATCTTATCTGGAGCCCTGTGGAACTATTTTTTGTCTTCGCTGGATGTTACCCAAGCTTTGTAAGTCTGCGCAATTCTTAAAATGCACATTTATGCTTAATGAGTTACATTCGAGTATTGCACAATTACAAGTCATAAATATGACAGATTACATCGTATATTGGTCATAGCAAAGGGAATTGACACAACTTAACTTCATTCATGCAGTGAACTGTTTGAAGTTTGAGAAATCTAATGGAACTACATCCCTTCACGTGTTATTCGGTCCATTTAGAGAATCGCTGAACAGCAAGGACTCGTCAAAAGGCTTTCAGCCTTTAGCCGACTCAAAAATAATCACACTGGTGTTGGAAAAAAGTAGAAATTTTCCTGTCAAATCAGTCAGTACAATATAAACAGTTTTAAAGGCTCATAATGCCTGTATATGACTGCTGCTTTTTATACTGTTATGGATGTCGCAGTCCAAAATTACACTGGCTTATTGGTTTTGTCCTGCTCATAGGAGTTTGAGACCGATGGGTCAAGGGATAACAGGCCCAACATGGGACATACATAACATAAATATACAGAAAACAAATTTTGGACAATGTATACTTGACCCTTCGACACGGACATAGAATACACTATTTTCTTGTCAAATCCTATTTTGACAAATGTTTTCTCTAATATTTGTTAAATGACTGAAAATGATGAAATCCCAAAAAAGGTGTTTCAAACGGATTCACTATTTTCAAATTTGATCTTTGACCTAGTTCTGGAAGAAATGTCAAATGACAAAAAGAGCCACACCATGGGAAAACCAACATAGTGCATTTGCGACCAGCATGGATCCAGACCAGCCGGCGCATCTGCGCAGTCTGGTCAGGATCCATGCTGTTCGCTAACAGTCTCTCTAATTGCAATGGACTTCAAAAGCAAACAGCATGGGTCCTGACCAGACTGCATGGATGCACAGGCTGGTCTGGATCCATGCTGGTCGCAAATGCACTATGCTGGTTTTCTCATGGTGCGGCTCAAATAGTTCTAGTGATCTCACCTCCTTAAACAAAGAAGCGATGTACAGTCCAGTAAGTGGTGTCTGCTCAGCTAGTTTCATTACCACAACATTTCCTGTGGCAAGTGCTGGCGCAAGTTTCCATGCTTGCATCAACAGTGGGAAGTTCCACTGAAAATAATATAAAGTAGACATATACATTTGTTGGATGTTATGAATTCTAATTTGACTTGATAATAGATTAATTTTCCTATCAAACAAAGAAGACTGAAACTGTGTGTTATCATGCAACACATTTACTGTTTGTGTGTCACAATTATTACGTGATAGCGTCAAATGTCAAAACAATAAGCAGGAAAAGAAAACCACATAAATAGGCAAATATTTGGTGGATATATCAGGAAGGGTGGATATGAAACAGTGTTAGAATCGGATTAACATAATAAACTCAAACAGTGATTTGCTCTAAAATAGAATAATTATTTGTTATTCAGGTGAATATTATCATATCACTCTGGCATGTACCATCATGATACAATTCCTTCGCATGTAAACATTTTGCGTGGACGGGTCCATGTTTGGATGGACAAACAGATCTATAAATAGCATTTCTATACCCATAGCATTTCAAGGGCCATAATCCAAGAGTGCCTGGGGCTATCTGGGTGGTTATCGAACTTGGCCGAGATATTATGCCCAAAAACATTGTCACCAAGTTTGATAAAGATTGGAAGAAAACTGTTTGACTTAGAGGGCGGACAAGGCTAAATTCACAGTTTTTCTGAGTAATTCAAGGGCCATAATCCAAGAGTGCCTGGGGTAATTTATGTGGTTATCCAACTTGGCCGAGATATTATGCCCAAAAACATTGTGTCAGCAAGTCTGGTGAAGGTGGGATGAAAACTGTTTGACTTAGAGAGCGGACATGCTTTTGGACGCCGCCCGCCAGCCACAGGTGTTCACATAATACGCCCCACTATTTCAGAGACGGGTGTATAATAAGGAAGTATATTCAACAAAAGCAAAAGAAACAGAAGTTTGGAGTCAAACTAGTATAATGTCTTAGTGTAAAAAGGGAGATAATGTTATCAAAATGACATCAAGAGTTAAGCAACTTAGTTTATACCATTGGAATTATGATGCAAAAAAAAACAAGTGAAAAGTATCATTGAATTAAGACATGTAGTTACTACATGTCCTGAGAAACTAACTCAGTGACAACTGCAAATTTAGGACAAAAAATATTTATGTACAAAAGTGGGCAAAAATTTCCTTAAAATACGAGTAAGGGAACATATATCAGTCAGTTGGTATTATAATGTGGAAATTTAAGCATGAAAAAGTTTCATTCAGTTGTGATGAGTGATATCTGAGATATGGTCTTATACTTTTGATGTTCAACAGCTGACCGATTTATCAGCAACATGATATATAGTCTGATAGCATTTAGTTGTAACATGATATATCGTTTGATAGCGTTTATCTGTAAAATGATCATATGGTCTGATAACATGATAGCAATATTTGTTGGCCAGTTCTGTATTTGCTGACAATGGAAAAATTACCTGCTCTAATTTTGGATTCATTAAACTGCCTTACTACAAGTTAAAGCATACCAAAAGTTCCTTCTAGGGCACATCTATATAAATATAAAATGACCATCTTGTAAAATATTGGTTGCAATGTCTGTTTTATACTGCCAAAAAATATCAGGTAAGTATTTACGCTAGTTATTTAACATAAATTGTTAAATCCAAAAACAAATTAAATCTGTTACCTCCTTCTGTAGATTAAAGTAGATAATTACCAGCCAGCAGGCAATTAAGCATATTTGCATTAGGGGAGGAGCTTTACTACCTATGAGAGAGTCAGCAAGAGGACTGTAATCTGATCATGTAAATGCAGAATTCGTCTGCTTGATATCTAAAAGCATCTAATGCGGCAATAAGACATTGACCTGGTTATTTGATGTGGGAAAATTTGTTACACATAATTATAGGGTCGCAATGGGTTTTGTTTTCATATATTAACCATGCATTTGAAGGTAACGATAATATTTGGTTGTTTACATTTAAATTTGCTGATATATGTCTATCTGTAGAATGTAGCTATGTTATGTTCAGGAGGAAATAAAAGAATCAATTAATCATCCTCAGGTTTAGTATTGTGTAACCCATGGATTCCCCCCAATTGAGAAAGAATAGTTTAACATCAGAGGTTATTTCTAAGGTCATGGAGTTTTATTGGCCGGCCTGTAATGACAACAGCTTTCGGTATCAGTAGCTCAGTCAAGTGTGACTTATTAAACAGTAATATTCCTTCTCAAAAGAAGGAATAAAAGAGAAGGAATAATAATAATTTTCACATCTAGGGATGTTGGTTACATGAAGAAATTATTTAACACAAGCCTCACTCAGTAATGGATTTCTCATGTTAAAATGAAAGAAACACAGATATTAACTTGGAAAATAATGCACAAGCAGTGAAATTTATGTGTCACTAGATGTTCAAGCAGGATTGAAAAAATAGACTTGGTCACATGACTAAACTGATTAATATTATTGGCTGAAGAAAGATTATTTTAATAGCAAGCAACATCGGGGATAAATAACTAGGCAAAAACTTCTTAGGCGTAAAAAAAAATTGTTTGTTTCCGGTATCCCGACCTACTCTAAATTTTTGACCCAACCTTAAATGTTTTTATGGCCTTGGAGAATACTGTTTTCAACTTTTCAACAAGAAGTTGCAAAACTGCAATTTTTATGCTTTAAACATGGCCAGTGATATTAGAAATCAACTTACTGATGCTTTAAAGGCATAACCCCCTTATTTATATTCATTTTTTGACACAAAAATAATTTCGGAAAGGTCTCCCTTAATAAAAAAAAAAATCCCCCCAAAATAATTTTTTCGACCTACCTACCCTAATTTTTTTGAGCATGTTACCGGAAACAAAGAATTTTTTTTTAGACCTTAACAGGGCTAACACAAACAGATTTATCAAATATATTTGGAGGTGTCTCATTCAAAGACAAATTCAACAGGATATATATGTCGGTTCAGTGAAATACCACTCCCTTCAGGTTGCAAGAAGGTGAGCAAAATGTTTGAGTCATCCAGGGTTTTGAGCAACCAAACAAAGAAAATATAAGTAAAACAGCCATGGAACATCTGAATAGCTCATGTTTAAGTATAAATTTAAAGTGTATTTAAGGTGTAATGCAGCAACTAGTGGATATAAATGTGGCTACTTCATACAAAGTGAAGCCTATGTTAAGACCACCTGTAAATAACACATGGTTCCAACCATCAATTCCTTCCTTGAGATTTCAACATTTTCAGGGTATTTCAATCTGTGAATTACAACCAGCTGCTTAACAGTGCTGACAGTCAGTGTAACAAACATGCAGAACCACCTTAGCTATAACTTGACAAGACTTATTAACTCAGTTATTCTATTACAATTAATAACAAATTTAAATTCTATTATAGCAATGATAAAAACTCACACGCAAAACTTCAACCAAATTTCCTAAGTCCGAAAAGGGACTTAAACTGAATAAACTTCAACAAGGAGTTATCAAACTTGGTTATTTCAGTACATCTGATGACTGGGAAGCATTCTGTGAAGTTTCAATCCAATATATAAGCCGCACCATGAGAAAATCAACATAGAGCATTTGCGACCAGCATGGATCCAGACCAGCCTGCGCATCTGCACAGTCTGGTCAGGATCCATGCTGTTCGCTTTCAAAGCCTATTGCAACTAGAGAAACCATTAGCGAACAGCATGGATCCTGACAAGACTGTGCAGGCTGGTCTGGATCCATGCTGGTCGCAAACGCACTATGCTGGTTTTCTCATGGCGCAGCTCATATATTGTTGTTACTGAGACTTCTGTCAAAATCTTGCTACCAGTTATTATCTGTTACTTACTTTGACTGACCTGTTAACCTGCGCGTATTTGTATTGCATATTATGTAGTATATAAATATACCATTTACTGTTTTGAATTGAAGGAGGCTTCATTATACAAAAGTTATACATATGCTAGTAAGTCTAGTAAAAAAGGCACAATTTTTGGTGTAATGACCCAAATCCTTGATGACTAGAATTACCAATAACTTTAACAAATAATTTGCCAATCCCATCAAGTTCAAGCAAACAAAGTTTGACTGTACATACAATGGCAACTGAGATATGAACTTGCATGCAAAACTTAAACCGAGTCTGGACACCTATGCCAACATCGGCCCATGGGTGATTAGAGCAGCTCTTACTTTACCTCGAAAAGTCAAGTTATAAACTGACAAAGTTTAAAGCTATAAGCAAAACAAATGTTCTTACGGGGATAATTTGTCCACATACTCCGACAGGCTCATGTCTTGTGTAGCTGAAAAAGTCTCCCCCTGAAAATAAATATGAGCATCTAAATATGTTTGCATGTGACATTCAAAACTCTGTTAGAAATCTGCTGTATTTCAGGCCCATCAAAAATACTATAGACTGTCAGTTTTGTGGATTTTTTTTTTCATGCAAGCAAGCTGTCTGGCTGGCTTATGGAAGACAGTGGTTCTATCTAGATGCCTGCTGTGCCCGAGATATAATGTCAGTAAGGGCATCCGGTGTCTTCTTTAAAAACTGGAAAAATCATTATTTGACGTAAATGGTGTCCGTACAAGCCATAAAGTAAAGCCTGAAAAAGACAAGCAAAACCTTGCATGAATTTAAAAATTACAAAACAATTTACTTACAAATCGGTATGGTTTTCCCTTGGTTTTTGTCTGCCCAGCCTGCATAGTATCTATAGCATCGTAATGTCAACTCAAGGTCAGTGCTAAACGCTACATTGTATGGTTTACCATTGTCCAAGGTCTCCAATTCCTGTTAATAAAACATGAATAATACAGTCTACCACTTTGTTATACAAACATGTGTGTACATATAGCCAACAGAGTAATTGCGATTATATACTTGTAGGGACACACTCTATAACGTGATAGCGCGACACCACCAGATAACATGACACCAGATCGGACAACGCGACACTCTAAGGAGATTGTTGTTGTTTTGAAGTAAGTATTTTCAATTTTTTCTATACACAATGTGAATCAATGAAAACCAGATTCCTACCATGTTTCAAGGATAGAAAAAGGCATCTAAAGGAGTGCTTTCTGAATTAGTTTAGGAGATACAGAGCGGACACAAAATGGAAGGTTCAAACCTTTGACCTTGAGTTATGACCTTGATCTTGAGCTAACATGACTCACTCATGAATTTTGTACATGGTTTTGATGTGGTGATCATTGACTCAAGTTTCAAGAAAATCTTTCAAGAGGTTTAGGAGATACAGAGCAGACACAAACTGGAAGGCTCAAACCTTTGACCTTGAGTTGTGACCTTGATCTTGAGCTAACACGACTGACTCATGAATTCTGCACATCGTTGACCTTGAGTTGTGACCTTGACTTTGAGCCGACATGGCTGACTCATAAATTCTGCACATCTCTTGATGAGGTGATCATTAGACCCAAGTTTCATGAAAATCCTTCAAGGGGTTTAAGAGATACAGAGCGGACATAAAATGAAAGGCTCAAACCTTTGACCTTGAGTCGACATGGCTGACTCATGAGTTCTGCACATCATCTTGATGAAGTGATCATTTGACCCAAGTTTCTTGAAAATACTTTAAGGAGTTTAGGAGATACAGGGTGGACACAAAATGTTACGGACAGACGAAAGGACAGAAGACAGAAGGACTATCTGAGACCATTCCTATAACCCCCCACCACTTGTGGCCGGGGATTAAAAAAACAACTATTCAATAAAAACTAAAGTAAGTCATAATGCAGTACATTGTACTACTAACTTAATAGTTTACAAATGTAAGTCAGTTGACAATAACTTATGTACCACATGTAATCATCAAATGTGTGTGTATCTCTTTTATAGCTCATTCACCATGAATTGTCTGTATTAATGGCAAAATCTGTATTAATGGCAAAATCATAAAATAGCTACTGCATGTGCATTGAAAAGTAACTACTGTCATATCTAACATCTATAGTATATGATGTGAAAATTGCCTCAAACTGTTCATATCTTAATTGATGAATTAATAAAAACTATGACTTATCCATATAAAAGTTAGAGAATGCTTTTAATAGAATAAATGCCTCATTTCAGTGTACTACTGCAAGGCCAAAAATGCTTTTTAATTAATAAAATTTCACAAAACATTGCACACATTACTTTAAAGGCACTGACGCTACAGTTTTTCCGGACGAGACAATATTTACCCCAACACCGTGCCAATTTGGTTTCGATGTAGCTCACTGCAGAGCTGGTGCGGTCTTCTGCGCATGCCCCGAAGTGATTATCTAATGTCGCGTATGGCAAAAATTCGCAAATTATTGTATGTTCGCATGCATTTAATGTACAAAATGTATAATATACTGACTAAAGTTTAGGGTAAGTATCACCATGGTTACAAAATATATACATTTAAAGTACTTTTAGTTCAAATTGCTTCAGTCTGACATATACTGGAGTCTGTTATTTATACCAGCGCTCCAACTCTGCATTGAGTCACAGCTGTTTCTAATCCCGTATCGTACATTCGTAAACTATAGGTTTTGTTAAAAAAATGGGCGGAAACTTTCATCGTTCTATGCCATCAAAATGCTTCAGAAACACCTTAAAATCCGCTTATTAAGAAAACTGCCGTTTGATAATTCTATATATATATTTCTAGGTCATTTGCTCAAACACTGAAAGAGTATTTCGTACCAACCTGCGTTGTATAAATGCCCGCCACACCCCACCTCGTTGTAATTTGATTTAAGCGAAATCTAATATGGTGACCTATCAATTTACTTTTTGTTTTAGATTAGGTAGACATAACCAAAGGTATGTGAAGAGTTTGATTAAATTCTATTATGTGAAACTCGATAAAATAGCAGAAGTACCAACTTAAAACTGACAAAAATATGCAAAAATAGCCCTTGGGTCTGCTGAACAAGTATTCCTTTCTTTAGAAAATCATCTTCTTTTGATTTCCCTCAGCATGTTTCAAATGGATATATTGTTTTCCGTTATAAAAATGCTTAGATAATCAAATTTATGCTGATTATTGTACTTTACTGAAATATATTTTAGGATTACAGAAATTTTGAAAATGTTTAAAATAGCACCAAATTAAATTGAAACAAAGCTGGTGACCTAGTATTTTTATTTCATTTTTCAATACATCATAACATGATCTTTTAATACAAAACATTTCATCAAAATCTATTTTTGAGAAAAAAATTACGAAACTGTAGCGAGCGTCTTTAAAACCTGCTTTATTATTGATTTGAAAATGAGCTATAGTCATCTGATCTTTACTGCAGTATACAGTCATGTACTGATGTAAAATTACAGGCATTGATTCAAGCTGTTAGCACTTGACTGGAATGATTGATGTGTTACATATTTATTTCCTTATTAAAAGGGCAGACAGACTTTGTCATTTTAAGAGAAAGTTCTTCCATTTTGTAGTGATGCAGAGTATCTGATATATTTAGTTTAGACCATGCTCTGTTTTTTGTTTCTACAGTGTAAGACAGTTATTTTTTTACCTTTTTTAATAACTACAAGTATACTAAAAAGAGATTGACCGACACATTCATTATCTGTCCACCTGTGGTCTTGTAGTATGGCTGTATGATACCTGTATTATCAGAATGGATTTCATGAAGTTTAAAATGGGGTTGTGATGGGTCTTTAAAATACGTGAAAAGCTGTCTTGAACATCAGTAAAAGTGTTAAAATTTGGCTACCAGAACTATCTGTATATTCAAAGCTGTATAGTATTAAATTAACTAAAACTAGAGCTGCTTTTGAGAAAAGCACATGTCTCCAACAACTGCCTAATCATCTAAATAGTAAGTCAGTCTTTATATACTGTTTACTCACTACAAATATACCTTTGAAGAGTAAAAAGGCTGATTTTGGGATATTCAAGGGCAATAATTCTGAAGTGCCTGGGGCGATTTGGCTAGTAATCAAACTTGGCCGAGGACATTTTGGCAAAAACATTTTGTTCAAGTTTTGTTACGGTGATTGTTTGTGCCCAGTTATATGAAAATCTACCCCTGTATGGCAAAGATAACTTATAAGACATGAATGCAACAGACTTACAGACACAGCATGATAGTAATGTTCATCCCATTCACTGACCATTACCCTGCTAAATTTCTAAAATGGACTGATCCATCATTCAATTTGGGCGGTACCACTTATTATTTGAAGGGGTGTTCATTGAAAATTTACAGACTGAATAGCGAACAGTGCAGACCATGATCAGCCTGCATGGATATGCAGGCTGATCTTGGTCTGCACTAGGTGCAAAGGCAGAATCTCTAGCCGCCAGCAGAATAAAGGATAAGAGACCTCAATTAAATATTATCAATCATCAATAATTCTTAATACTCCCGAGGCTTTTAATACCTTTTGGAAAATTGTAATAATTTGATGTCTTACAATAACCTTTTCATACTCAAGCTTCAGTATTTACAGGTCATGCAAGACAATCAATGACCTTGGGTTATTATTTTTCCAATGTCACTGTACTGATGTTATCTTTGTAAAAAAAGATAATATTTTATTACGCTCTACTTCTGGTTGACTATCCTTAAAGAAAAAAAAAACTTGGCTAGATCATGTGACCTTGTAAATTACGGCTGACTGATATTAACTGAATAGACTACATAATAGTACATTCATTGAATGAAACTAGCTGTTGGTCATCTGTGTCTTTGAAGATCAATAAGGCTTTTGATTTTATGCTTTTCATATCTTCTACTATGTTAATCAATATGCAAACTAATTTGCATATTTTATATTCATAACAATAAATCCGATAGCTAGTTATAATCAGTTAGTGGTTACTTGAAAAAGGAGGCCTGTAGATCTACGTCCACACATATATTATAGTTGGGAGATTTCATTTCTTTAATTGCATACACAAAGATAATAATGGCCTTTTTAAAAGTACACATGATTACGGGTAATGTCCTACCTTAATCTCACTTAAATTGGGTTAAAGCTTTATTTATGCTTTAATGACAGTAAAAAACACTGTGGGTTAATTTGAATTTATAACATTTTAATAAGACTGGCCTAATATGGTGCTATTTATCAAAGTTTTGAGCCACATCACGAGAAAACAAACATAGTGCATTTGCCACCAGCATGGATCCAAACCAGCCTGCACATTCGCTAGTTCAGGATCCATGCTGGTCGCAAATGCATTATGTTGGTTTTCTCATGGTGCAGCTCAAATGTGTTAAAGGACCACCTCAACATTCTCCAGTTTCTGCATTGGTGCACGTTACATTAAAGTCATAATATTACTACAATGCAAAACTTTATTTCTTGTTGTCTTTAATGCCACAATGATACAGTTATAGGACATAGGCATACTTATCAGTTCTTGACGGAGGGAGAAGACCAGTGGGGGGCACACCCCTGTGTCCTACAGACACATTCTAGTTAAAGTTAAAGTTTTTTGGCAACCTTTAACTTTTCTGTCATATCTTTGTTACTATTGCTTATATCTTACTGTAAGTTCACATAAATATTGTCCAGCATACAAACAAAGTATGTGTAGGTGCTGGGCCCATCATACATAAGGTCAAGGTCACCAAGGTGTTATACGTAGGTTATTAGCTCCACTATTGGGTAAAACAAATGACCTTCCAAATGCCAATGGCTCTCTCACATGGAAAAATTCTATATCCCAAGCGAGGTTTCGAACACACAGCTGTGAGGGGCATCCGAGAAAGTCAGTTACGTTAACCACTCAGCCATGAAGGTTCCTCATAAACACACAGCCGTGAGGGGCATCTGAGAAAGTCAGTTACATAAACCACTCAGCCATGAAGGTCCCTCAAAAGAATCATAATGTTAAAATAGGACCTTATTAGGTAAGAAACCAAATATTCAACAACTTTAATACTTTCAAACAAGGAACAGGACTGTCTAAAATCTCTGACCTTGGAAAAGTGTCTTCAATTTATTTCCTTTCAAAATTATTTGCAATAATATCAATTGCTTTTATTCTGCTTTTGAATACATGATATTTGCGGAAGACTGGTATCTGTCCTTGCCCGAAATAATGCAAAGGGGGGCACTTCATGTTTTTCTCTGTCACTCACCACTAATTGCTGCAGTGTGTCTTGACATCTATTCTAGCATAAAACTGCTTTTATTGCTGATTTCAAGTGATGTTTTAACAGGTAGACCACATACTGTTAAATACCCTTTTATTTTACTAGCATATTCATTCCATGACATGGCATAAAGGCCCTATAATGCATAATTAAAATGAAAGCTGATCATGGAAAGATTATTAATTCAATTTAGCTATTTACTTGTTTGATTCTAGAACAACATTTAATTTATGCATGCTTATTTCCTAGGTTATTGTATCTGCCAAATCCCTCAAGATATACTGTCGCGCTAACCCTTATGGGCCCTGGCACCAACTAATCTATGATTTTGGATTATACATATTCTATGTTATGACACAAGAGACATACTAATAAAAGAAAACCAGGTTTTTCAAAATTCTAGATATTCTTTACCTTAGATGAAGAATAAAGAAAGCAAGGATTGATACACTGATAAACATATGATATTATTACATGTAACAGTGACCTTGACCAAACAGTCACCTTGATCCTTGTGGCAAAACAATCCCCTATCAAGCTACCTATATAGCAAGTTTAGTCACAGTATCTCATTCCTAATGAGAGTAATTGCGAAGAAATCATTTTTCTTTTTACATAAGAGCCGAAACTAGTTCTTCATAATGAGCTTGCTATAAACCAAGATTGGTGATAGTATGTCAACCCCACCTTCTGATGATCCAAGCATTTATTTTTGACCCTATGACATCTAAACAACATACCAAATAAACTCTCCAAAATTAAAGCATAAACCAACTACTAAGTCTTGTCTCTTTTCTCCAAAATATTTCTAAATTCGAAAAGGTAAATAGATCTATGCCTCAGATCACTGTGCCATAGTAGAATTTCCAAAGAATATGTCAAATTAATTAATTTATGCTGACCTTGAACTTGACCCCTCTGACCTTGATTGAAATATTAACCTTTCTTTTTTATATAGGCTACCGAAAAGCTATGTTTAATTCCAATATAACAATCCAAACTAAATTTATTGAGCAGAGACTTTTTCTAGTTTTAGTAACAGTGACCTTGACCTGGATTCCATTTGCCCCATGTAATCTCTAAACCTTTGACCAAAATGAAAAACTTGATGCCACACAACCATGCATCCACCTTCCCACCCACCAGACAACATCGGTGATCTAATAACCAGGTGAGCTTGGATAAAAATTTCTGTTATCCCTACATAACTCGAATATTGTATTACGGTGATATAAGTTTCATTTCATTTGTATTACCTAATTCAAATTTTTATAAAGGAAACTCGGACACGAAAACTGCAATCTCATCTTATGCAATACTACTGATTTTATAAATATTTATTAAAAATTTTAAAGTGTGGTATAATATAACGAGGTCACATGAACGATCAAGTATTTTCAGAGACCATTAGTCTATGAGACAGGCAGTGTTTTCTTATCAATGAAATATGATAGTTTAATAAATACAAACCATTTGCGTGTATTATTTTGACTTTTTACAATCTAGTAAGGTCGTTAATTAAATAAAATTTTATGAATGCATGATTTGATTGTGTTCAGATATCAATATCCTATTGTGCCGAAAGTTCCGGTAAGCCAATTTGAACAATGTATTGGTTACATGATCTTAAAGATATCTGCCACATATCAAGTGACAAATGCATTGGTAAGTGCTTTAATTCTACACTGACGATAGCAGCATTCTGCTAGTGCTTATAGATGTCTTTACATGACTAGTCTTTGTTGAACTGAAATTTAACCAATTCAGAATAATTCTACAAAAAAAAAAAAATGTCGGGCTCATAGAGATAAACAAGAGCACCGCCTTGCGGGTGCAGATGCTCATCTGATTTTTTTGTCTCTGTATAATAGAAATACTGACCCATCCATGATTTTCTAAGTCCAAAAGGGGCCATAATTCTTGCAAAAAGCAATGCAGAGTTATGGTACTTGCTGTGCAGTGTCAGCATTTAATGGCGAATAACTGCTCCAAGTTTTAAAGCAATAGCCTTGACCATAAAGGAGAAAAATTGACCTAAATGCAAAACTTAACAAAAAAATCTGATATTTTCTAAGTCCAAAAGGGGCCATAATTCTTACAAAAAGCAGGATGGACTTATGTTTCTTTCAGTACAGAGTCAGCTTTCGATGGTGAACAAGTGTTGCAAGTTTTAAAGCAATAGCTTTAATAGTTTAGGAAAAAAGTTGACCTAAACATAAAACTTAACCAAGAAATCTGATTTTCTAAGTCCAAACGGGGCCATAATTCTTGCAAAAGGCAGGATGGAGTTATGTTTCTTGCTGTACAGAGTCAGCTAATGATGGTGAACAAGTGTTGCAAGTTTCAAAGCAATAACTTTAATAGTTTAGGAGAAAATTGACCTAAACATAAAACTTAACCAAGAAAATGATATTTTCTAAGTCCAAAAGGGGCCATAATTCTTGCAAAAAGCAAGATGGAGTTATGTTTCTTGCTGTACAGAGTCGGCTAATGATGGTGAACAAGTGTTGCAAGTTTTAAAGCAATAGCTTTGATAGTTTAGGAGAAAGCTGACCTAAACATAAAACTGAACCAGGCAACACCGACACCAATCAAGTGATGACAATAACTCATCATTTTTGTTAAAAAATCAGATGAGCTAATAAAACGATACAAAAAAATCTATTTTGTCAAAACTTTACTGAGGTCTCTCTGAAATAAAGGCGGTGTGATGTAGACACTTACTGCCAAGTATTTTCTGTCCCTTTCAATCAAGTCTGCAACTTTATTCATCATGTATCCTCTTTCTCCAGCGTCCATACGTCTCCATGGTGATCCAAGTTTGAAAGCATCAGTAGCAGCTTTAACAGCAATGTCCACATCAGCCTATAGAAAACATGTTATGAGTAATTTATTGACAAGCAAAGTAATGGTAATAATATGATTACTAATTACTTTTTCAAAATGCATGTTGATGTTATGTGTGCACTGGTATGAAAATAATTGCTTCTAGTACTGTCCCCAATTTTAGGAACATAAATTATCCAAGAAATTTGTGTCTAGTATTTTTTTTGCCACGTCTGTTGGTGTCCTACTCCAGATGTGAAAATAATAAAGCCTCTATCCCCAAAAATGTGCATTACTAAGTAGACAATTTTCAGCAAAATTATCGCTGATCAACATCATGGTAAAAGTGGTCAGAGATCTTTAAGTTTGTGAGGCAATCACGTGAAACACATCAAACAAACTGAGTACCACAGCTTAAAGTAAAACTTTTTTATTTGGTATAACCAGATATAAATTGCTAATTTTCTCTCCGAGAGTCCACTAGTATACCAGGAATTATGCCAAAGAGCAGTCAGACATCCTGGGCATTTAAACTAAGGGACTATTGCTGCTTACTGAACAATGTAATGCAGTCATTGAGCCACATGGAACAAGAGGACCATGATGGTCCTGAATCGCTCACCTATCTCAACATGACCCAGTGTTCAACTGAATATGACATCGTTATTTCTATTATTTGACATAGTGACCTAGTTTTTGAGCACATGTGACCTAGATATCATTAAGATAAAAAATTCTGACCAATTTTCATGAAGATCCATTGAAAAACATGGCCTCTAGAGAGGTCACAAGGTTTTTCTATTATTTGACCAAAGACCTAGTTTTTGAAGGCACGTGACCCACTTTTAAACTTGACCTAGATATCATCAAGGTGAACATTCTCACCAATTTTCACGAAGATCTCGTGAAAAATATGGCCTCTAGAGAGGTCACAAGGTTTTTCTATTTTTTGACCTACTGACCTAGTTTTTGACCGCACATGACCCAGTTACGAACCTGACCTAGATATCATCAAGCTGAACATTCTCACCAATTTTCATGAAGATCCATTGAGAAATATGGCCTCTACAGAGGTCACAAGGTTTTTTCTATTTTTAGACCTACTGACCTAGTTTTTGACCCCACGTGACCCAGTTTTGAATCTGATTTAGATATCATCAAGATGAACATTCTGACCAATTTTCATGAAGATGCATTGAGAAATATGGCCTCTAGAGAGGTCACAAGGTTTTTCTATTTTTAGACCTAATGACCTAGTTTTTAACCCCACGTGACCCAGTTTCGAACTTGACCTAGATATCTTCAAGGTAAACATTCTGACCAATTTTCATGAAGATCCATTGAAAAATATGGCCTCTAGAGAGGTCACAAGGTTTTCCTATTTTTAAACCTACTGACCTAGTTTTTGACCGCACATGACCCAGTTTCGAACTTGACCTAGATATCATCAAGCTGAACATTCTGACCAATATTCATGAAGATCTCATGAAAAATATGGCCTCTAGAGAGGTCACAAGGTTTTTCTATTTTTAGATCTACTGACCTAGTTTTTAACCCAACGTGACCCAGTTTCGAACTTGACCTAGATATCATCAAGATGAACATTCTGACCAATTTTCATGAAGATGCATTGAGAAATATGGCCTCTAGAGAGGTCACAAGGTTTTTCTATTTTTAGACCTAATGACCTAGTTTTTGACCCTACGTGACCCAGTTTCGAACTTGACCTAGATGTCATCAAGATAAACATTCTGACCAATATTCATGAAGATCTCATGAAAAATATGGCCTCTAGAGAGGTCACAAGGTTTTTCTATTTTTAGACCTACTGACCTAGTTTTTGACCCCACGTGACCCAGGTTCGAACTTGACCTAGATATCTTCAAGGTTAACATTCTGACCAATTTTCATGAAGATCCATTGAAAAATATGGCCTCTAGAGAGGTCACAAGGTTTTCCTATTTTTAAACCTACTGACCTAATTTTTGTCCGCACATGACCCAGTTTCGAACTTGACCTAGATATCATCAAGCTGAACATTCTGACCAATATTCATGAAGATCTCATGAAAAATATGGCCTCTAGAGAGGTCACAAGGTTTTTCTATTTTTAGATCTACTGACCTAGTTTTTAACCCAACGTGACCCAGTTTCGAACTTGACCTAGATATCATCAAGATAAACATTCTGACTGATTTTCATGAAGATGCATTGAGAAATATGGCCTCTAGAGAGGTCACAAGGTTTGTCTATTTTTAGACCTAATGACCTAGTTTTTGACCCTACGTGACCCAGTTTCGAACTTGACCTAGATATCATCAAGATAAACATTCTGACCAATATTCATGAAGATCTCATGAAAAATATGGCCTCTAGAGAGGTCACAAGGTTTTTCTATTTTTAGACCTACTGACCTAGTTTTTGACCCCACGTGACCCAGGTTCGAACTTGACCTAGATATCATCAAGGTGAACATTCTGACCAATTTTCATGAAGATCTTGTGAAATATATGGCCTCTAGAGAGGTCACAAGGTTTTTCTATTTTAAGACCTACTGACCTAGTTTTTGATGGCACGTGACCCAGTTTCGAACTTGACCTAGATATCATCAAGATGAACATTCTGACCAACTTTCATAAAGATCCCATGAAAAATGTGTCCTCTAGAGTGGTCACAAGCAAAAGTTTACGGACGCATGGACGCACTGACGCACGGACGGACGACGGACGACGGACACCGCGCGATCACAAAAGCTCACCTTGTCACTTTGTGACAGGTGAGCTAAAAACAGGTATTCAAAGTATTGAGAAATTTATAAATTAATGAAAGTGACGCCACTGCGGTTATCCGTGGTCTGTGCCTTGGTCTCCATGTGGTGCAAATGATTTGCTGGTGGCCAAGAATTGCTAAAAACATAAGAAGTCAAAGGAGAAAACAAGGACTCGATGTTAACCCTTACCATGCTAGACATGACTGATTCTGCCTTTGTGACCGGTGTAGACAAAGATCAGCCTGCACATACATGCAGTCTGATCATGGTCTGCACTGTTCAGTCAGTAAATTTTCAGTAAATATCCCTTCAAATTATAAATGTTACTGCCCAAATTGGAAGATGGACCAGTCCATTATAGAAATTTAGCATGGCAATCTTGAGTAAAACATCAATCCTTGCTTTACCTCCCACAAGATTCTAGTATTGTCACTGGATTTTCACTGGTCATGTGGTGACACCTTTTATTTCTATGAAGGGTCAGTTGTTTTTCATGTCGTTCTAGGCAAAAAATAAGCGGTTAATAAAACAAATCAATTAGAGGGTTTGTTAGTGTTATATGGGGTCAGTATGATAAATATGGGAACTCGGCTAATGCTTCACCATCCCATTTATCATACTGACCCCATATATTACCATCGAGGGGGTCACCAACAAACCCAATAATTAATAATGTTGCCATTTGATAAAGCTCAACCTTTTACTCTGCGCACTCTTGAGATGATTGGCATACATGTGAATACAGTAAAATAAAAGCATTTTAACCAAACAACAGATTATGACTTCCGTATTGTTTATCAAAATTAACTAGAACTGCACAAAGCCAGGCAATATATGCCCTCAGTTTTAGATCAGAAGAGAAGGAAATTTATTTGGCATGTGAGTATTGGAGGGGGGATGTAATGTAGTGGTTGGTAGGTGTTAAGAGGATCTGTGTGTGTGCAGTGATGAAATAGTAAGGCACAAAAACTAAAAGTGATTTTTTTCCCTTTATTTTTTGTTTGGGTTGTCGTGGGGGAGGTGAGGTTGTTGGGGGATTGCTGCACTCCTCAAATCGTACCACTCACTTACATTCCATGTTTAACATTAATACCATAAACGGTTATGAAGTTGGGCTGAGATTTCAGGACACAAAATACAAAGGAGCCCGCCTGCTTAGCTCAATAGGGAGAGCGCAGATCTACGGATCAGGGTCGTAAGTTCGACCCTGGGCGGGGTGTATGTTCTCCGTGTAAATCAACAATAAAACGGGCATCAATTGCATTACATAACATAAAAAGAATGATTTAATGTGATTTCAAACCCGTGGTAATATGCTTGGAAGTCAGACACCTTACCACTCCGCCATTGTGTCATCGGTTAAGTGTATCTGTTACTTTAGTAATATAGATTTTTTCAGAATACAAATATTGCGTAAGTTAACGAAAACATCCGAAAATACTGGCGAAGATTAATGAGTGCCAGGTCAATACTTACGGACAATATCAGATTCTGTCTTATGTTTACCTTTAAGGTGATTCTGCACACTTGAGCTACCATGTAGAATTCTATTTAACCATATTTTATCCATGCATCATTGTATCCTGAGGAAATTCAGCTAATAAAATTGGTGTGGTCACATGCTTGATTTTTTGTTAGACCAATTTAAAAATACATGTACTAGTCCTCTGACCAATTTCCACCATGGGCTTTGATGTGAAAATCACACTTTTAAGGACATTTTCACATTATAGAGAAATTCAGAATGTTCCACAATGTAAATTTTAATGGAACTTTTCACAGGCGGATATTTACAATTATTTTCAATATATCAAAACCTATCTATTGTCAAAATTAACCTTAAATAAGTGACGTTTAATGCATATAATAAATTCCCAGCAACATCTGTGTGACCCGTATAATGACTTTCAGGCATTATTCTAGACGCCATCACTTCCGGTTAATCAAACATGTAGAACTACCTTTAATTCCAAATTTGCAAATGAAAACATCTGTCTGAACTTTTCCCCCTTCCAAGTTTGAGTAGAAGACATGTTGGCAATTTAAACCAAGTTTAGGATTTAGCATTTTCAACTTTCTCCCCTTCCAAGTTTGAGTAGAAGACATGTTGGCTTTTTAATGTTTCAAGTGTATTTTCAAGATCTTTAAGTTTGTTGAAGTCTGACTGACAATATAGTAATGATCATGTTTTTTTCCTTCAAATTACAAATATTTTTAGCTTTAATACACTACCAAGAATTCAACAAGTAAAATGCTTGCTTTAAAAATATTTGCCAAACTTTGAATATTCATTCTAAGTTTACAAGTACAGGTACATATTTTTTTTTTTTATTGTAATCAGATAAGCTTTTATTTCAGAATCACTTACCTTGTCCCCTTCGGCGACATGACAGATTACCTCCCCGGTACTCGGGTTGATAGTCGGAAAAGTTTTGCCGCTTACAGCATCACGCCACTCATTGTTAATGAAGACCTGAAAATTTTAAATATGCATCAGAATGTCCTGAAACTCTAAGAATATGGAACAAAATCTTGCATCTTGCTAAATCTCATGATATATTTTAAATTTTTAAATGAGATGTTATAACCGGCCATACATAATTTAGGCCTAAAAATTGTTTGTTTCTGGTAACATGCTAAAAAAAACATGAGATGTCCATAAGACAGTACGCTCCACTATTCGGCGATTTGACAGTAAAATAAATTTATGTCTCAATGAGAGACCTCTACTTTAAAAGGAAGTTATTTTTATATATGTTTATGTGAAGTTACAGTAAGATATAAGCAATAGAAATATTTTTTAGGATTTGACAGACAAACAAAGGTTGCCGAAAAACTTCAACCTTAAAAAAACCTAAGTATAACACCTTGGTGACCTTGAACTAGTGGAGCTAAAAATTAGGTCAGGTAGGTCAATATTTTTTTTTTATATTAAGTGGGACTTTTCGCAAATTATTTTTGTGTCAAAAATGAATAAAAATAAGGGGGTTATGCCTTTAAAGCATCAGTACCGTAAGTTGATTTCTAACATCACTGACCATGTTTAAAGCATAAAAGAGTGCAGTTGTTAAAAAGTTTAAAAACTATTCTCCAAGGCCATAAAAACATTTAGGGTTGGGCCAAAATTTTAGGGTGTCAGGATACCAAAAACAAACAATATTTTTTTAGGCCTTAGGTAGTAGTGTCTTTCTATATGAAGCATAATTATGAAACTTTAAATGGGACAGAAACTTTTGAAACTTTTGAATACCTTCTGCCTCAATTTCAATTAATTCTGATCATCATTTAAAACTTTCTAGTATACTCTACCAAAACAGCAGAAACTAAATCAAATAAATATTTCTTCACTAATAATAACAATATTGTATGAAAATCTTGTATACATGTCAGTTAAAGTTGAAAATTTTTAATTCCATTCTTTATTTCATCATCTGCAAATATTCTGGAGTCAATAACCAATAGAAAACTTGCTAAATGATTAATATTATTCTCCTGAATATTTTTTCCATTCCATCTTTTTTCTTTAAAAAGACACATAAAAAATTGACATTTTTAAGTGTTCATAAAGGATTGTATGAAACCAGATCTATCATCTTATACAAAGTAAATTTTGTGTCTGCAGTAAAGTGATCATATTACAATGACATGGCATTGCAGAAAAACAGCAAAGATATTTTGATAGAGATTTGGACTGCCTTACATTACTGTTGATGATATAAAAGTAAAAAAAAATGGCTATCTCTAATACCGTGTTCAGACTACGTTTTTAATCCTACATTAACTTGGGTTTATTTTTTAAACTCGTTTGCGTCCACACTATATGTGGTGTAAAACGTGAATTTTGTAAAGGTCAAGTGGTTTCTGTAATGTAGCATTAAAACTACCTCGGGAGGTGGTTTTAATACTACATTAAAAAGTAATGCTACATTATTTTACCAATGTGAACGCAAATGTGGGTTATAACTGGTTTTACAATCCCAAATCCACAGATCTTACCTTTTGGAGGAAGAATACCATGTGTTTCTCTTTTGTATTAAACAACTGATGCTGTGGCTGGCAAAAGTAATTGGACTGTTGTTGAAACAAAGACATTAAATTGCGATATGGAGTCATGCTGACGCTCAAAATGGACAATAGATGGAATGAACAGAAATTCTTAGATGAACAGAGAAGTTTAAATATTGATGACCCCTTCTTGTTTCTGTTAGCCTCAATTCTTTGTAACCTTTTTTGCTTATTGCAAGATATTTGTTAACTTCCAACATTGCATGTATATATTTAAACCACATTTCTTTGCCTAGTGTGGACGCAAACTAGATTATATTTTGATGGGTTTTGAATGTCAAATACCAATTATAGCCAATTAGTGCCTAATAAAAATAAAACCGTTCTGCTAGTGTGAACACGGTATAAGTAAATAATTCAAACCTACATCAATTAAGATACCAATATCAAAGGCCTAGATAATTTAGGTTCATAAGGGCATATATAATGATAACAATATGCTGATAGGCAATTTTTACAAAAAAAATTACTATTAATATCATTGTGTTTCTTCAAATTTATAAAGCATGTATTTCCTAATTTCATTTGATATTTACTATATTAAATGTCCAAATGATTCTCCTTACTTATCTTAAAGCATTTTCAAATGTATAGTGTGAAATCAAATTTATGAATTTTAGGAAATATTGAAAAGATTACAAGTTTAACAGACAGGTAAAAACAAGTAAGATTTTCGACAAAAAAATAAAATAAATGACAGATTTTATTACAGGTATTCCCCTTTGCAACCAAGACATTTACTGATTAAGTCAGAACAGTCAGCATGTATAGATATGCAAATGAAAATTTATCCAGTAGCATAATTTCTGTCAATTGGGATAAAAAAGCATACAATTTTATTGAATCAAAAGAAATAGAAGCCGATTTATATACTTAAATCTTAAAGGGAGATAAAAACAAAATGTCTAGTTCCATAAACATATAAAGAAGCTGTGTGAGTAAGTTATCTAAATTAACATTAATGCAAAGGTATATCACCTAAAATGAGTAAATTATTTGTACTGGTCTGTGAATATTCTCAAATTCATATAACTCAGACTTAAGCAATTCAGCTTGTGTCTTAGTAACACTGCCAAATAGAGTATGTATATATGGCTTGAAAAGTTCCACTTTCGATGCTCCACATGAACTTTACTTACAAATTCTGAGTCATGAATATATTATGGTGTAATTAAAACTATGGATTCCATGTACAGGCTGGTAACATTGCCCGTTTGGGCTTTGGACATAAAAACCAATATTTCTTGAAAAATAATGAAGATATTTCTTTCAAACTTGGTCCATTTATTAAGCATAACATATTATGCATATTAAGATAGAAATAACTTTGTTGCCTTCAGTTTTGTTAGAATTACTTCCCTTTTTCAGATTTTTATGATGCATTATTTTTGAAGTCCGAAAAAATATGTTTGAAAGCAACATTTAAAACAGAAAAGGGTTCAGTGGCTTTCTATTGCTCTAAACTTGTGCGCCAATACCTTTATTCAATATATTTAGGGTTAATACTTTGTTTCTAGTACAGATATATGAACAACTTTTTTACAACTTACATTTCTCTATAATGTTATAAGTGAGAGCACAGTAAAATGTATATTTTTATGTACTAGCACAATAATTTAGAGCATAAGAAAGACATTGAACACTTTTTTGGTTTAAACTTAGCATTAAATCAAAAATTATGCGTCATAAAAATATGAAAAGGGGAAATAATTCTACCTAAACTGAAGGCAACCAAATCATTTTTATTTTAATTTGTACCATAAGTTATGCTTAATATATGGACCAAGTTCGAAGGAAATATCTTCATTATTTTCAAGAAATATTAGTTTTTATGTCGAAAGCCCCATCGGGCAATGTTACCAGCCTGATGTAAACGCAGGTTTGACTTCCAACAATTTTTGTTATTAAGTTTCTCCTGCACATGTGTCATCCGACTTAAATATTTGTAAGGCGCGCTTTTTATTGACATATAATCACTCCCAAACATTTTAATTAAACATAATTTTCTACATCGAGTACACGTTCAGTCAGGTACCGGTTAGACACGGTGCAACATGAAAACTGCGTAAACAAACAAGAAAGCAACATTACCTTATTATATTGAATGTTTGGTTGCGGGTTCGGTTGCGGGAGCGCCACTGACATACATGCTTTCTGCGTCCTAAGAAGTCCCCAGGCTGACCTGGCACGTCCAAGTTTTAGAATGGCAGACATTTTAAACACCAACACTAAACAGGATATCGCTTGTTTACGCGGCACTTTTTGCACAGTATATAACTAACTGAACTTCCGTGGAAGGTATTAAGCATCATCAAAGTAAGTAGTATAAGAAATGGCGCTTCTGGGACACTTTTTTCAATTTTAGTTAACCACCCTCTTCTAAAAAATCCAAAGTTGACCAATTAAAAAAACAAAAGATTTGAATAAATAATTTATTAAAATCTTTTGTTTAACCAAATGAAGAAAACATATATTTAAAAATAAAATCCAGAAGGAAAATTTAAGAGATTCTATATTTAAACTCCACACTTAAAATAGTTTAAAATAATTTATAATTGTTTGTTCATTTACTCTTTGATTGTTAACTTTTAGTATTCTATACAATAAATCATACAACGGTACTTTATCTTGTAACATTTTTATGAAAAATAAACAATAGTAACCACAGAGTATACTTGTTTTGACTTGATATTGTGTGATTTAAATTAAAATACATATAATATAGATGAGTTTACAAAATAAAATATATTGTTTGAAAGAAAGAAGATTTACTGGTAATATAAATCCTCATTATGTTACAACAAAAAACGGGAGAAAAATGATAATGGCTACTTGTTCGTCTTGTGGAAGAATGAAATCAAAGTTTGTTAAAAGTACTATAACAGCAGGTAATTTAGACATCCATAAAGCAGTGTTACCTTTATTACCTAAAAAAGGGTTAACAAGTCGAAAGTCAAAAAGTTTATTGGCTTAAACATATACATGTCCATCGCCAAGTCACATATTTGGCGGTTTAATACTAACATAAATACAAACACACATATAGAAAAGTATGACATATGTATGGTATGAGAACAAACATACAGTGATAAAACAAGAATTAGAAGTTTACAAAATATAACTATCAAAGATCTCAATTTGCGGAATCTCTCTTAACCATTGCAAGATAGATAAATCTGGCTAATTTAACCAGAATACTTTTCTTGGAAGATTTCATTATATTTCTAAACTTATTCAAATTTGGCCAAGTATAATAGTATCTAGGTAAATACAAAGTTCTCAGTTCAGAGTAATACGGACATATCAATAAAAAATGGTACTCTGATTCAACAACTTGCATATTGCATTTTGAACAAAGTCTAAGGTTTCTATCTATATTTCTAAATCGACCTTCTTCAATAGCTAATCTATGTGCAGAACATCTAAATCTTGACAATGCATTTCTTTGTTTAATATTTGTAACGTAGTTCAAATATTTTTTCAGTATTAAACTCTGTTTTAAATTCTCTATAAGTTTCAAGTTTTCTAGAAATTCTTAAGTCAGCAAACCATTGTTGCACATATTGATCTTTTATTCGTTGTATAACGTTATCTATTTGTGAATTGCTTACTGAATTACTATCCCATAGAAACTGGAATCCAAGTTCACATAGTAATCTCTTAACATTTAATGACCAAGAATTAACAATGTTTCCACGATCATCTGTTAAGTACAAACATTTTGTACAAAAGAGTACCAGGGGTTTTCATTATTCTAGCCCAAAATTTTATAATTCTTATTTTACGAATGATAGATAAAGGCATTTTTCCAAATTCCCCATAAACAGCAATATTCGTAGTCTGTTGTCGTACACCCAAAATTTGTTTTAAAAATTTAAGATAGACACGCTCTATATCTGGACCACTATGGAAACCCCAGATTTCACATCCATATGTTAATATTGGCAATATCATTGCATCAAATAGCTTAATTTTTTCTGTAACATCAAGACTAACGATATCAAATAGTGAATTAAGTGAATATAATGCTTTAGTTGCTTGGTGAGCTAATGCCTTCTGAGCTTGATAAAAACTTCCGTTTGATGACAACGTAACACCTAGATAAGTAAACTTTTGTACACCTTCAACACTTGGTTGTTGTAATATAGCTCAACATTCTCAAGTCTGTTTCCCAGCTTGAATACCATTGCAACAGTTTTGTCAACATTTACTGTTAAACCCCACTCTCTGCAATACCGATATAATTTGTTTAAGAGTATTTGTAACCCTTCTTTAGAATATGAAAAAAAGAACAGTATCATCAGCAAACAATAACAGAAATATCTGTAATTCATCAAGTGTGAAAACATCAATTGTATCATTGTGCAATTGTTCATACATATCATTAACGAATAGTACAAATAGTAGAGGGGAGAGTGGTTCCCCTTGTTTAACACCCATATAACAATCAAAATAATCAGTAAGCGATCCATTTACTCTTACACATAATTTTACACTATTATACATGCTTTGTAGCATTTTTACAACCTTAGATGACACTCCATATTCTATTATTTTAAACCATATACCATTTCTATAGACTAAGTCGAACGCCTTTTTAAAATCAACAAATGCTGAGTACACTTTTCTTTTGTCATGTTTAATTATTTTATTGATAATAGAATTTAAAACAAATATGCAATCAACTGTAGATTTTCCCTTTCTAAAGCCAAATTGATTATTAGAGATAATATCATTATCATCAGCCCACTTACGTATTCGTGTATCGAGTAATATTGAAAATTTCTTAGAAAAGATGCTAGTAAGAGTTATCCCTCTATAGTTATTTACATCGTTCAAGCTTCCCTTTTTCGGAATAGGTACAATAATACCTCTAGACCATGTCTGAGGATATACTCCAGATGAGAAAATGAAATTAAAAAGTTTACACAATATAGGTGAAAAAGCATGCTTACATTCAATAAACATTTCAGGGATCAAATTATCTTCTCCCCCACTTTTACTTCTTTTTAATGATGATATTGCCTTAACAACTTCATCAACAGTAAAATCAACGTCTAACTGTTCAACATTGTTAACATTAAAATCATTACGTGATAATTTTTCTTCTACATAATCACATCGTATAAACATTGTGATTTGCATATAATGATTTAAAATAATCGTAAAATTCTTCAGGCGAGATAGAATTAGTTTTATGTTTTTTCCTAATTTTTTTGATTTCTGACCAAAACTTTTGAGGCTGGTCTGTAGCAAAACTATGTAATTTTTTCCTCTGCTCAAGATTAAATTTAGCCCGTGATCTCCGTTTCGCTATTCTAAACAACCTTCGTTTAGTAATCAACAATTCACCGTTATTGGCCGATTGGTCTTTCCTATACAATTTGTTTGCACGCTTCAATTCACGGCGAGCAGTCTCACAGTTACTATCATACCAAGGACTTTTAAACTTCCTACTTTTATTATTGGATACATTTCTTTTATTATTTGACCTACCAAAAATTTCGAAAGCTTTGCTATATAAAATATTCGATATATTTTCAATACCCTGATCTAAACTAGTGCCTTCTGTAATTATATCATCAACAACTGACTCGATATTGAGTAATTCACAATTCAATGCATCAGTATACAAATGGGAAGTATCATTATTCCATAACAATGTCTTTGTAGGAACAAAACCACCGTTTTCTTTATTCTGATCACATTTTAAAAATAATCCAATACTTATAGGTGCGTGAGGTGAGAACGAATGCATATCGTGAATAACAAAATTACTAACAATGGGAAATAGGCCATATGATAACAATACATAATCGATTACACTGTTACCGTTACCAGACATAAAAGTGTATTGCCCAATACCGGCATCCTGTCCCATTCTACCATTTACAATTTTGAGATCAGTGCTTATACAAATGTCAAGCAATTTAATGCCAGATGAGTTTACGACAGTGTCCATACTATTCCTCACTGGTAAATCAGACGTTTTAATATTCATTTCATCTTTTTCTATTACAGAAATATACTTATCAAAATGATTAACAGATTCAATAATATCAGATTTATTGCCACACCTTGCATTCAAATCACCAATTACTGAAACTTTACCATATTGTGAATAGTTTCTTATATCAAACTCTAGTGTTTCAAAGAATCCAGTATCATGCATATTAAAGTACACAGAATTTTGAGGAGGAATATATACAAAACATATGAAAATGTCATGTTCAGTATTGAAAAATGTTTTACATAATTTTATTCATATAAATCCATTTTTGTCAGTTTCAACAATGGTAACACCGGATTTAATTGTTTCCTTGTAAAATAAACAAACTCCTCCATGCCCCCTTTTACATCTACCCATCATCGATTCTGGCCGCGGTATAGTAACAGTCTCATACCCATCAAGTTTAAAGTCATCATTTTTGCGTTGCCACGATTCACTAATAAAAACAATATCATACGCATATACAAAGTTCAAAAAATCTTCATCACTAAAACATTTATTAAGACCTTCAATATTCCAGGAAACGATTTTCAGTTCATACTTTTCTGGCTGATCCTATACAGTTGGGGGCGTGGGTTATTCAGGATTATATATTTTATTGTTAATGTAGAGCTTGTCTCTCACAAGTGTAGCTCGTTTGCCTTCCTTGCGGGCCTTAATCATTTCTGGTATTAAGGCACGTCGACGTTCCTGAACTTCCGGCGGGAATTGGTCTGAGACGTGAAAAGGTGTTCCTTTAAGATTTACGCTTTTCAGTGCTGATTTGATCAGCTGCTTTGATTCCTCGTCTAACTTTGCTACCATTGGACGAGGTTTATTTGGGTCAAAACGACCCACACGATGAGCTCTAGTTATTTTGATTTTATCTTTGGCATTTTTATGTTTAAGACAGTCTCACAGAATTTGTGCACTTTATTTACACAGTCAACACTGCTCTCCGTTTTAAAGGGTGGAAGCGGTATTTGGTTTTCAGACAGTGTCTCGGATGAAATTCCCATTTCTGTATGATGCTGAGATGCTGGGTTAACATCGGACTCGACGGACTGGGACGGATGCTCGGACTGTGACTGTACAACATCACCAGATTTGACAGCAGAAGAAAACAAATGATTTGCATGAACGCTTTTTGTCTCCATCGTGGATAAAAGTGGCTGTTCAGAAAGACCAAAAAACATCAAGTTATCTCTCATGGAGCGACATTTTAAGTCAATGATTGCTTCAGAAAATGATTCGTTTGCTTTGTTTAACTTCGTGTTTTCATCAGTGAGACGTTTGAGCACACCCTGTATATGATCAACATTTTCTTTGTTAGCACTGGTGCACGAGGAAAGCGTTTCATATTGATCACAAAGGAATGTCTGGCTTTTTTCAATGTCGCATATTTTCTTGTCCATACAATCTAAACGTACCGTTATGTCCTTTATATCTAACTGTATTTTGTCTAGCTGATTTAATTTAATGTCAATATGCTCCAGTTTTTGTATGATCATATTCAACGGGTCAGTATTTGTGACACTCTGGGGTAATTGTTGAGAGAGTACCGGGGACCCAGAATTAGCCTGGGCAGTTACAGTGTTCGTAAAAGGTGAAAACTGATACATCTGCGGCAAAACTGACTGCAGAACATAAGGCGTGTGGCTTGGCTGACTAGGCTGTATGTTACCTGTAGGTATAGGTGTAGCGCTAATATTCTCAGGAGACGCGTTTGCCGCCATTTTGTTTTTCTTTGTTCGTTTTGGCTTTGCCTGTGTCAGAGGTTTCTCAACCGACGAAACAACATCTCCTGGTGAAACATTTTCCCTATTCCGCTTTTTACCCATAAAGTTAGTGATTCACAATTCCCTTAGCATAAAATGTCCACTGAAAGATGCTTAAATCCCATATTTATAACGTAACTTTTCCTGTTTTCAAAAAAATCAACCGCCTTTCTTACGCATGCGCACAAACATTAACACTTCCAGGATATAACTATTGTGGACCAGGAAATCCTTTAGATAATGGACCTCCTGTCAACGAACTGGACGCAGTATGTAAGACCCACGACTTTTGCTATGACAGCGGTGTAAAAAGGGGTATATGTGACAAACAAATGCTTTCCAACTTAAATAACACTATATCAAAAACATTTGGAGAAAAGATTGCAAAACATTTAGTTGTAAAACCTATAATTAAAACGAAATATAAACTTGGTTTTGGACAAAAACGAAAGTCAAAAAACGGGAAAAGGGGGTAAAGTACACCCCCGAAATAACTGTACCAAGCTACCACTGGAGTGATGAATTAGCAGAAAATTACATAAGCCAATTTAAAAGAAAATTTACAAAACGACGAGTGATTGTCAATGATATTGATGATACTTGGTCTGCTGATTTAGTTGATATGCAAGCCTTTTCAAAATATAATAAAGGAGTAAAGTACTTGTTAACCGCAAAGAAGTATAAAATACACAGAATGGCAACTGGCTGTAATCTCGCGTGAGCTCGTGTCAGAGCGTGATTCGGCGTTATCTTACTAAAAACAAACATCGGCGAGCATGGCGTTACAATTTGTACCTTTAAAACTACATTTAAAATACATTAATTTGAAATGGTCTTAAGACACGAAGTTCACGTTTTCTTTTTGCCATCGAAAGAAGCGTGGTCATACGGTGATAATTATTTTACCGATGAATAATTGCTTTCGCATACAAAATGGCGCGTGGAGAAAGCGCCACTTCCGGTAAACGAGATCTCGTTTTTTTGTCACGGGAGGTTGGCGAGATTTGCTCTATATGCCTTTCAAGTTGCCAATCTATTTATTTTTATAGCTCTTTGTTAACCGTTATTGATATATTCAGTAAATATGCTTGGGTTATTCCATTAAAGAATAAAACCGGAGAATCTGTTATTGAAGCATTTGAAAAAATAATTTTAAAAGATAGAATTCAGGGACGAAAGTCCCCGAAGACTGCAAGGATTCCACAAAATTTATGGGTAGATGAAGGAAAAGAATTTTATAATAAAAAGTTTGAATCATTTTTGAATAAAAATAAAATTAACATGTATCATACATTTAATGAAGGAAAGGCCGTAGTAATCGAAAGATTTGATAGAAGTTTAAAAAGAATAATGTGGACATATTTTACAGCAAATAATACTTATACTTATTTAGATAATTTGCAGGATATGGTTGATAAATATAACAAAACAAAACACTCTAGTATAAAAATGACACCAACCAAAGCCAGTAAAAACTTAAATAAAGGTACTGTTTACTTTAACTTATATGGTAATTTAAAGATACCAAAGAGTAAAGCAAAATTTAAAATTGGTGATCGTGTTCGCTTAAGCAAACTGAAAAGACATTTTGAAAAAGGATATACACCAAACTGGACAGAGGAGATATTTATAATTTATGGAATTAATAATACAAATCCCAGAACATACACTATAAAAGATTTGAATGATGAAATAATTCAGGGTTCATTTTACGAACAAGAACTTTTACCTACTACACAAGAAGTTTTTAGAACAGAAAAAGTTATCAGACGGGACTATAAGAAAAAAACAAGCTTTAGTAAAATGGAAAGGTTACAATGAAAAATTTAATAGTTGGGTTCCGTTTAGTGAATTGGAAGAAATTTAAATTGAAAATATATTATATAAATGAGTGATAAAAATCTAATATCTAATAATGGAATAGAAACAATAGATCAATTAATTATCCACTTAACTAAACTAGCTGCTGCTTACAGAAAAAGTTATAAATTTTGTGGAAGAGTAAATACAGGATTACAGATTACAGCAGGTATCTTTGGTTGTTCAGCTGCATTAGCACTTGTTCCAGCTATTCCTATATTTGTAGCAGTTGCTGGTGCTGTTCCATCAATAATTACTATATTTATTAATAGACTAAAAGTTGGCGACAAGAAATTTATTTTAAAAGCACATCATCACAAAATAAAACAACTAATAACAAAAGCACGGATTGGAGCTTTAGCTGTCCGTAACCCCAATGATCCTGGAAAAGAAGAAGAGAAAAAAGTTATTAAAGATATTTTTACAATACTGTTCGAAATGCAGAAAGAAAATCAAAGACCTGAAGGGCCTGAGAGTCGGCTAATGATTGATGTACTGGTAGTATAGTCTACCAGTTTCAGTTTGGTTTTAGTTTTTTCCCCCAACTGAACAGAGATTTTGTTACAATAGATGAAATGGACATTCAATCGATGCCTAGTAAAACTTTGATTGACATTATACAAGTATTTAAACCCAATATATTTCTCTAAAATTGAAGAGTGGTTAGCAAAAATAAAAATGTTGAAAGTACAAACTACAATTTGACAGGTGACACTAAGATACTGCCCATGACTATAAATATTTTTCCAGTAAACATTTGCCGCCGGCACTACCAAAACAGGCAATTATCGGCTGGTATATATTCGCACATGATAAAATTTGAATATGAAAATTTATTTATTGAAATTTTATAGCGCGGATTGCCACATACAATTTGTAACGGATGGACGAAAGAACTGTTCAGATATTTTACAGATAAGGGGCCTGGCAATAACCGTGTCACACGCTAGGTATTGTTCAATCATATTATAAGGGATGTGAATTTAAAGTATACTTACTTTTGCGTTTAAAGATATATAAATGTTGCTGAGTGTCAATATATAGTGTCATGAATGTTTACACTGACAGGAAAATTGCGCATTCGAAACTAAGAGAAGTTACTCGGACTAGCTACCAGTTTCGGAAAAGATAACCAATATTAATAAATGCAGTTCTTTTTTTAGTTAAAACCATCATTTATTTTATTTCAGACCTGTTAACCCCTTCAAAACCATGTCAGTAGTCCCCAAGTCTATGTACTTTCAATTATCCGTTTTGATTCATGTAGACAGACAGGCCCAGACTGGGCTGAAAAAATGTTTGAGCCATTTTTACGTGGTCGGTAGCAAGGTGGGTTTGGGGAGGGATGTTCCTTCCCGCTTTGAACTGCAGTCAGATTTTGAAATGGGCATTGTGGCAGGTGGTAAAAGGGCAAATGTATCAAACTGTAAAGTGGCAATATGGGGGGAGGGTGCGGGAGGATACCCCCTCCTGCAATTAGGGTTTGGGGTATCACCACAAGGAAATTTTGAAAATGTAGACCCTTGATACAGCCTTTGGTGCGATTTCTAACTGAAAATTTTATGTTTCAGTTTCTAAATATTACCTCTAGATTCTTTTTAGTATTACAATATTCAAAGTATGAATGACTGTCACTTCATATTTTTACTTTCAGGTCATGCCTCAGCACTAGAATATAAGTCTGATATTGATTCTATGTATGTATTATAAAAATAAATTCTAGAATCATTTCTGTTACAATAATATCTATCATGTATGTTACATGAATGTTTAAATTTCATAACACAGCTCGATATTTACCCAAATATTATATCCGGATATGATTACACTTTCTTTTATACCGCCAAAATCTCCAGTTTCAACAATATTTTTTTACAAATTGTGATGATATGAAGAAAGTTTAGTAGCAATTGGCAGTATCTGACATTGAAGTTTTACGGTGAAATCATTTAAATCATTTCATAAAAAAAATTGTTTCGTTTCCTCAAAGCACTCTAACATAGACGATCTACTTTCGATGTCAAAACTACAAGAAAATACAATTTAATGTTTCGCCGATTTGTTTTTTTCTCAAAAAATAAGAAAAAATCATCTTTAAAATCAGTAGTAATTTAAAAACAAATCAGTAAGAGGTCTTTCTCGGAAATAATTATCCGCTTACTGACTGCAAAAAACAAGCCATGTGTCATCATGAAAAGCAGAATGGGTGACGGTTTCATTTTTTTGCGAACCTGAATCGTAAGCAAATTATCCAAACCAGTCAAAATTCCAGAAAGGTTACGATCTAGATTCTTTCTAGTATTACAATATCCAAAGTATGACTGTCACTTCATCTTTTTACTTTCAGATCATGCCTCAGGACTAGAATACCAGTCTGACATAGATTATATGTAGGTGTAATAAAAATAAATTCTAGAATCATTTCTGTTACAATAATATCTATCATGTATGTTACATGAATGTTAAAATTTCACAACACAGCTCGATATTTACCCAAAATATTATATCCGGATACGATTACACTTTTCCTCATTTCAACAATATATTTTACAAATTGTGATGATACGAAGACATTTAGCAGCAATTGGCAGTATCTGACATTGAAATTTACGGTTAAATTGCCTCTTATTTAAATCTTTTCATAAAAAAAGTTGTTTCGTTTCGTGAAAGCAGCAAAACATAGACGATCTACTTTCGATTTCAAAAACTACAAGAAAATACAATTTAATGTTTCGCCGATTTGTTTATTTCTCGGAAAATAAGAATTAAAATCATTTTTAATATCTGTAGTAACTAAACAAACCAGTAAGAGCTTCTTCTTCCGACAATTTATCCGTTTACTGACTGCAAAAAATTTATGTGTGTGTGTGAAACCCACGCAAAGTTTATAGAAATCATACGATGCGTGTATACGTTCAATGTGGGAGAATTAAGGCTGATCGGGGTCGGCTATGTTACCTAACGCATCCAGATGATTCAGATTTTGTTTTTTAAAAAAGCATTGTGTGCATTTCTGTAATTTTATATACGTTTTTATACGCTTAGAAATTATTAGACATGCGTATTTGCATTATTTCTATACGTAATTTACGCTAATACGCATCTTACCTGGAGCCCTGTGGAACTATTTTTTGTCTTTCGCTGGATGTTACGCAAGCTTTGTAAGCCTGCGCAATTCATAAAATGCACATTTATGCTTAATGAGCTACATTCGAGTATTGCACAATTACAAGTCATAAATATGACAGATTACATCGTATATTGGTCATAGCAAAGGGAATTCACACAACTTAACTTCATTCATGCAGTGGACTGTTTGAGGTTTGAGAAATCTAAGGAACTACATCCCTTCACTGTGTTATTTGGTCCATTTAGACTTAGAGAATCGCTGGATAGCAAGGACTCGTCAAAACGATTTCATCGTTTAGCCGACTCAAAAACTATAAAATGCCCTTTGAAACATATATGAAGGAATTTAAACTTAACGGATATGAAAGTAAAAAAGAAGAAGAGTTATATTAACTTTAACTTTAATTAAAGATTTTTTCTATAAATATTTTATATAAATGAGAAAAATTATATCAGTCGAAGTTAATATTGCATCAGGAAAAAGTACGTTTTTAGGTATTATTAAAGAATATAATCCTAATTTTAATATAATTCCAGAACCAATTCATGAATGGCAAAATGTTATGAACCCAAGCGGAAATTCATATAACCTTTTTGAACTTGCTGCTCAAGAACCTCTAAAATATTCATTTCCTTTTCAATTAGCAACTTTAAACAGTCACATAAAAATGTTAAATTCTGCTAAAAAATTTGATGGTGTTTCTTTTCTTGAACGATGTTATTTAACTAAGAACAACGTTTTTACAAAACAATATCATGACAACGGTGTTATAAATGACCCCGAGTGGGCAGTATACAATCTTTTCTTAATTGATCATGTTATTAAAATACATGGAAAAAAAACCAATTGATGCTTTTATTTATGTTAAAACCGATCCTAAAATATGTTTTCAAAGACTTCAAAAAAGAAACAGAACTGAAGAAAACAGAGTTCGTTTAGATTATTTAGAAAAACACACAAATTACACGAAAAGGGTTTAAACAAATGTCTCAAGAAGGTTTAAAATTTAAACATTGATAAAAATTTTAGAAAAAAAATTTTAAAATCTTATCCAAAGATATAGATAATTTTACCTATTTTTAAAGTTCTTTAGATTTTTTTTAAAATTTTTTTCTATAAGTATATTATAAAGATGGAAAATAGAAAAGTAGATAGAAGATTATGTCAAAATTACTAGCATTTTGGGAAAAACTAAATCCAAAAAAAATTCATATAAAAAATTCTAAAAAAAAAATTTATTAAATCAAAATTTAATAAAATGTTAGCGATAATATAAAAATCATGTATTGATAAAGACAAAATTTTATAGATCCTTCTTTTAAAAAGAAATTTTTGAAGGGGAAGGGGTTGTCTATTAACTGAAGAAGAAAAACGAAAGGAAATTTTATTGCCCCAAACCCAAAAAATTTATCGAAACAATCCAAAAAAGTTTTTAACCGATTTTTATACTAATAAAAAAAAACATAAAAAGCACTTACAAAGCACCCAAAAGAATTTGGTATTAAGCGGGTTAAAAAAAAATGTGTTGTGAAGGGACAAACCGAGTAAAAGTGGAATAAAAAAGTTAAGGAAAAAGATAAAAATTTTTAAAAATTTATTTTTTTCTTAAACTTTATCATTTTTAAATTTTTTAACCTTTTTTTGTTTGAAGATTTTTTTTCTAAATGTTAATAAGGGAAATCAGAGATCAACAAAACAATTTAAAAAAATTTTAAAAATTAAGATTGAATAAACAAGCCAAAAAAATCAATTATTTTAAAAAACACTCATTTGATATTCTTAAATCCGAATTAAAACTTAAAAGGAAAAAAAATAAACGTTTTTTAAAAAAACTTTTGTAAAAATGGATAAAACATACAATATATAAATCAGCTTATTTTCAATCAAAGGCTTTTAGAATTTATTAACACAAACGAAATAAAAAAAACTTACGTCAAGCTTTTGATGAAATAATAAATAGAATTGGTAATTGGATTTTCAAAGGAAGCGGTTGGAAAATTTAAGTCTTTTGATCCATTAATAAAAGATACAAAAACCCCACGGGCGCTTCATTTTTTTAGAAAACCAAAATTATTACAAAATCCAAAAAAGGAATGGTGTCTTTACTTACAAATTTTCCTACAACAAACATTCTGAAAGATTTAAAAATTAAAAAAAAAACATAAAACGACCTTGTTTATACTGGAAAAAAATTTCCTAAACATTAAATAAAATACCAAAAAAAAAGTTTTAAATAAATTTTTCTTTTAAAATTTTGGGTTATGAAAAACCTAGGGAATTTATCCATTGACATTTCAAAATATCAAACGAAGAACACTGTATATGTTATATCAAAAAGATAAGATAAAAGCACTCCCCAGGAACCCCGGGTCCATCATTAGTTTGGATAAAAGACTTTAATAGATTAATTTTTAAAAAAAAACAAAACATCAACAAAAAAAAAAATTTTTGTAAATCATGTTTGCAAAATTTTTCAAAAAAAAATATTAAAAGAACATGTTGAAAATTTTTAGCTACAAGGTGTTCAGGGTGTTAAAATGCCCCCAGAAGGTGTAAAGTAGAATTTAAAAACTACACAAAAAATTAAAGAACCCTTTGTTATCTATGCTGATTTTGAACAGTAACAAAAAAATTTCAACTTTTTTACCATCACCCCCGAATTTTCATTTACCGACCCGACAAAAACATATAGATTTTGGTTAGGTTACAAATTTTGTTTGTTGTTACGACGACAAATATACTAAACCAACGGGGGTTTTACGGGGCCCCAAACCCAAATTTTATAAGTAAAAGAAAAAATGCCGAGAAGAAGAGCACGTAAGAAATATTTAAGAAAACTTTAAAAAGATTTAAAAATGTCTAAAAAAGATAAAGTTTATTTAAAAAACAAAATTTTGCATACTGGGGAAAAGAATATAAGAAAAATGAAACACCAGTAAGAACCATTGTCATATAACTGGAAAATTTAGAAAAACGCCCACTCAAATGAAAAATTTAATTTTAAACAAACGATAAAATTCCTGTTGTTTTTCAAAATTTTAAGAGGTTGTGACAGCCATTTTATTATCAGCAAATAAAAAAAATTCAAAAAAAAAATTTAACGTCATTCCAAACAATAGGAAAAAACAGGCATTTACATTTCGATTTAATTTTTATTGACAGTTTCCAATTATGCGCAGTCATTGGTAACTTAGTAAAAAACTCCCAATTTTAAATTTTTTACCCCAAGAATTTCCTAAAAAATAAATTTTTTTTATTAAAAAAAAAAAAGGGTGTTTATCCATAAAATACAGGATTTATAAAAAAATTAAAAAGAAACAAATTACCACCAAAGAAAAATTTTTATCAGTGTAAAAGAAACAAATTTTTTCTGATAATGATGCAGACATGCAAAAATACGGGGGAAAATTTTTAAAATAAAAAAAAGGGGAGTTTACCATGATCTCTACCTAAAAATTGACGTCGTTTCTAGCGACGTATTTGAAAATTTTAAAGGTTGTGTTTATCAAATAAAATTTAACCGGCCATTATTTTAGTAGTCCTGGAAGCCGGGGATGCAAGCTTAAAATGACCGAATTTCGTTAGATTTAATAATGATAAAATATGTATTTATTTATTGAAAAAGGTCTTAGAGGGGAATTAGCTTATTTCAAATAGAATAGCAAAGCAAAAAAAAATATGAAAATTACAATCCAAAAAAAAAAGTAAATACATTATACTTCGATGCCAAAAACCTTTCACGGTGGGCCATTCGCGACCTTTACCCTCTGGGAATTTTAAAGGGGTCACCGAAAAACAATATAAAAAAAAATTGAAAAAGGTAAAACAACTTTAAGTTGAGGGGAAATCTTGACTATCCAAAGAATTACTTCTGTTCACAGCGATTACCCTTTAGCTCCAAAAAAATAAAATCCCAATGAATGGTTATCAATCACAGAAAAAAATTTTAAAAAAAAAATTGAAAAGGAAAAAGCAATGTAAAGAATTTGGGTTTTCCAAACCCTTATTAAAAAAGGAAAAATAGTTTTTCATTTTAAAAAATTTGAATTATACACAACTCGGTTTAAAAAAGTAACCAAAATCTAAGTTTTAAATTTTTGATGAAAGCCCCCTGTTAAAAAAATATATTGATTTTTAATACACAGAAAAATTTGAAGAAAAAAATCTTTGAAAAGGACTTTTTTAATTGATGAACAACTCTGTATTCGGTAAGACGATGGAGAATTTACGCAAGGGGTAATAAAAACAAACCATACAAAAAATATTTTATTAAAACTGTTGCCAAACCACTTTTTATTAGTGCAACAAAATTAACGAGAATCTTTGGGATTTCATAGAATAAAAGAAAGTTTATTTTTAAATAGCCCTTTTTTCTCGAAATTCATCTGGGACTTATCAAAATATTTAATGTAGATTCCCCATTATAATTACTTTAAAAGAAAGAGGGAGATTCAGCAAAGTTATATTTACTGACACAGCCATTGTGTTATGAAATTAAAACTAAAGATCGTAGAAATTTTTTATAAAGATAAAAAATTTATTTGAAATAGTGATTACGAAAGAAATTCAAAATTTTACTTCGGAAAAAAAAAAAGAATGGGAAAAAATTTAAAAGATAAGCTTCCGCTTTTCCAATATTAGTTTTTTGGGATTAGGGAGAAAAATGTTTTCATATTATTAAAAATTTTAAGTACATAAAGCTCAGATTAATATCAAAAATGTAAAGGAATTAAAAAAAGGTTTTGAAAAAGGACAATACTCAAAAAGTTAAAAAGATACCTTTTTAACTCAACAAAAAGTTTGCAAAAAATTTAAAGTTAAAAGATAAAAAAAACAAAATTTTTTTCTAGTTATTTAAAAAAAAAATACATTATCATTTATGATGAAAAAAAGAATATCCTCGAGAGGGGGTTACTCCCCAGGCTTTACATAAAAAAATAAAGATTTAACATCTTTCACACTTTAGAAAGAACATAGTTTCTTATTTTTAGGATATCTTTTATATTAATTTTTCACACTTTAAAAAAGAACATAGTTTCTTTTTTTTTAGGACATTTTAACGATGAAATTTTTTCACCCCTTAGAAAGAACATGTTTTCTTATTTTTGGGACATCTTTTACATGTAATTTTTCACACTTTAGAAAGAACATAGTTTCTTATTTTTAGACATTTTTTACATGTATTTTATTTTGGACATACTTCCCCAATTTTTAGCCCCGGGTTTAAGAAACATAATTTCTTTTTTAAAATGATTTTTTAGGGAAACATAATTTTCTACTTAAAAATAGAACCAAAAAAGTTAATTGGAATATTTTTAACGTTAAAAAAATTTTAATAAAATAAGATCATTCATGTTAAATTTTTTAGCATAATTAATAGAAATAGAATCATTTTTTTTCGTTTTTTTTTACACCATAACTTTGAAAGAATTATTTTCTTTATTTTTTAGTTGTAATTTAGTTTCTCCTTTATCAATTTAATTCACAACAGAAAAAAAAATAAAATTTAAAATTTTCTTACATTATTACCTTTTTGAACTAAACCAGGACTAGCTTTAAAACAGTTTTCCTTTTAAAAAACCGCTATCAGTATCTTCAGTATAACATTTTTAGAAAAATGGAGGTTTTCTTATTATTCTCTTTCTATTTTACTTTTTTTTTTTTCGTTTATATATTGAATATTCCCTTTTATATTAATTATTCCAGTTAAAAAAAAAATACAGAAATTTAAATTAAATTTTTTTTAAATTCAAAAGTTTCTTTTTTTATAATTTATATATTCCCCCCATATTAAATTTACATAACTACCGGTAAAAAAAAAATCCACCCTTCAGTGAGGGTTTCAAAATAAACATAAGGATTAAGTCAAACTTTGTATTTTCTGTTAAATAAATTTGATTTTTTTCTCATACACAGAACTGACGAATTGTTACCAAAAAAATTATTTTATCAAGGTTAATGAAGTCACTGGGGTTATTGATGTCAAATCCCCCAAACGGATGTTATATCACATCCCAGGGGGAAAATTTCACAAATAAAACCCCCTTGCCACCACCAAAAAACCCAAATGTGAATTGGGAACAAACCCTCCCCCCTTTTTCCTTGACTTTAAAAAAAACCTTACTATTATAAAATTCCAGCTTTTTTTTACTGAAAACACTTTTTTTAAAAGGACACCCGGGTATACTAGTTATATTCTTGTTTAAAGTTTATAAACTCTTTAAAATCTACATTTTCCCCAACTCCAAATTAAATAAATCAAAATAACCCAACTAACCAAATTTTCATCGACACCCCAGACCCCCGCCCCCGCCAAAGTATTAAGATAATACCAGACACCGGGGAAACAAAATACTTTTTCTTGTTATTGTTATTAAGTATATCTTTTAAAACCCGGGTGTCAATATTTTATAACACCACTTTTGTTTTCAAAAAGAAACACTTCACGTCTTACTTTTTCCATTCAGATTTATATTCTGCAAATTTATTTTCATGTTCGAAAATACTTCAGCTAAATCATCAACCGTTTTGTTGTAGCAACTTCAGAAGAGACAAATTTCAACAACACCCTTTTGTTCTAGCTAATTTGTTTTTTCTTGTTTTAAGAAAACATTTTAACTTCTGTAATTTTTTCCCCAAATTATAGAAATTGTTTGATATTAGTGGTTATTGTTTTTAGTATTAGTAGAAATTAAACTCCCTTGTTACAAATATATCAACTCAGAGTCCAGATCTTTATTTTTTTTTTTTAATTTTCATTAAATTCATTGATATCTTCTTGAATAAACCTGTAATGTATTTAAATTTTTTTTTTTTTTTTTTTTTTTTTTTTTTTTTTTCCGCTATTTTAAAATTATACGTGTGTCAACATACTAATCAAATCGGTTTTTTCTTAAATTTTTCTAGCTGATCTTTTAATTGTGTTAACTGCTTCTCCTTGTTAAAACTGATTTTTCAACAAAAGGGTCCAGTTCATTTTTGTGTTCTTAAACTTTGCACAAGCTGGTTATATCTTCTTGTAATTTTTTTTGTAAGTTTACTTAATCTGCAATTTAAATTATGAGGGTTTCAACGACTAATCCAAATTCAATTTTTTTTTTAAAACTCATTATTTTAAAAATTAAAAAGCCTTTTTTAAGGTTGCTAATTTGTGTCAGGCATCCCTCTTTGTGAAGCCCCTTTTTCCCCAGTTCAATTTAATTCTCTTTTTAAATTTGAAAATGTTCGAGTAAATCTTGGTTTTTTTTTTTCATTTTCAGTATTTAGTTTATTCATTTCTTTTCGATTCTAACTGATACATATTTTGTAACTTTTTTTTCGGCTTCAATAATCTTGTCTTTTAGTTCTTCATGTTAACATACATCTTTTAATCTTGAACTTGATGTATAACTTTTCAAATTTGTTTTAAAAACTTTTTTATGTTTTCGTCTGCAAATTCAGATTTCCTTCAAATTTTTTAAAAAATCAACCATACTTTCATTTTCTTTTTTATTAAACTTGTAATTTAACTATTAAAAAATGAATTATTTTTAAAACCTTTTTTTTAATTCTTTAGTATTCTTTCTTCTGTTTCTAATTCTGTTTATAAATTTTGAACTTCAAGGTTATAGCTCTATTACACCTGAACTTTTTTTAAACATAAAACGTCTCGAACGCATCGTTTGGGTTTATCTGGATTTCCTTTTTATAAGGTTATTCCCTCTTATCAATGCTCGTTTATTGGTTACAATTCCTTATTTCTGTGAAATATATTCCGATTTTTTTTTAAGTTTTTTTAATTGTTTTTTAGTAGCATAATCACTTTAAATCAAAACAAATTAACTTTACTTATATGCAGGGTGATTTAAATTTGTTTTACATCTTAAAAATTCCCACAATTATTCCAGTTAAGTTTTTTCTTAAAAACTTCCTTGGTTTTTCAAATATAAGAAAACATTTTTTTGTTTGGTTGCATTACAAAAAGTTAGGGTTTTAAAATTTTTTTCATTACAAATCATATCATTTTCTCATTACTTGGACTTTCAAAAAATATAAAAGAACAGTTTAACCGAAAATCTTTTTGGGGTTTTTTAGTAAGCTGGGGTTAAAAAAATAACACAACAGTTTTTGTGGCGTCCTAATGAAATATTTTTTTATTTCTTCTGAACTTTTTACTTCACAAAAAAAATCATCAATATTACTACTTTTTGTTTTTTTGATTCAAAATTCTCACAGGGCCAAATTTGGTTGTACAGCTGAATATTCAAGATTTCATTTCATTTTGACACTTAATTTTTTTGCAATTTGGGTTAAGTGGTTTTTTAAAACTTGATATTTAGATTTTTCTAAAATTTTTAGTAATAGGAAAATACATAAATATAAAGGTTCTCACATATGCATTAATGTATTTTTTTTTCCGACCAGAAGATCCACATATTAACATTCTAAAACATGAAAACCGGCATAAAAGGTAAGTTGTTTAAAGTTATTGGATTTATTTCTTTTTGTATCAAATTTGGAATTCCCTTATAAATAATTACTTATCTTACAATTTTACATTATCTTACATTATTTTATTAAAAGCAATCAAAACTTATGAAATGGAAAAAGAAAAAACTTTGTCGGGCAAAGATGAGGGCTCTTAGAAAAAAAAAAAGAGAAAAAAAATTAAAAAGCACAAAAATTGGATTCTACACTGAAATTTAAAGCCAATTACTGAAGGAAAAGAAAAGTCAAAAAGAACAATTTTTAAACAGTTTTAAAAGCATTACCCGGTTAAGGAGCAATTGCTTTTTCGAGGTGACGAAAAGAAAGACATACAAAAAATAGGTTTACCACAGCTATTCCAAGAGCCACTACCAATTTCGAGTATCCAAAAACATATGGGTTTGGGTATGGATAGGGGTGATGGGGATGCTTGAAGACCTGAAGAATTTCCTGAAAATTTTTCGGCAAATTTAGATATAAATATCGATAAGATGATTTCGAATATGGATTGCCTCAAATTAACAAGTTAAAATAAACAAAGATAAAGATGATTGAGGCAAATAAGAAAGGGGGTCACCGGAAAAAAAAAGGCCTTTACTCATGATAAAATAAATAATAAACAAAACCAATAAATAATTAATTTTTTAAAAGCAGAACCCATGGGGTGCGGGGAGTAGTTTAATTAGAATTTTATAGGAAAACTTTAAAAAGATACAGGAACGCTTACAAAAATGATTTAAAAACCCAAAGGTATTTGGAAAGGGAATAAAATATCAATAAAGTTTCACCAAATGGACAATATGGAAAATTTAATTTTTAACTTAAAGTCCCTTTCTAAGGGAAAGTGAGTTTGGGAATTTTTTTCATAGCCAGTGCATAGACTTCTGCAAGACACTAAATAATGAAGATTGGCAGGGCAAATTTTCAGAAGTCTTTTGGGAATCAAAGAAAAGTAGTTATTAGTTAAATTTCAAGAATCGACGAAAGAACCCCCCCCGGTCTTTTAACTTTCTTCATACTTCATAAAAAAAAATTGTACAATACTGCGATTTATTTCGAATTCCCACATACCAACTTTCATTTTCCCCAAAAAAATGAAAAGTTTCTGTGCTTTTTAAAAAAAATTAAAAAAGTTCCTTTTCCTTAGTATTGGACCTTTAAATAAACTTATGGCAAAACAAAATTTAAATTTCAAGGGTAAAATAACTGGGAAAAAAATAATTAACACTAAGTAGATAATGATTTTAAATTTATTGATAATAAAGATATAACAAAATAAAAAAACATTCATTTTCCTTCTAGAAAAAATTTAAAGAATTAACCAAAAAAACAGGATTACCCGTCAATAAAAGATCTATGAAAATTTAAAAAAGTAATTAGGGGGCAGGGGTTTTACTTTTCCCCCCTTAACTAGAAAATTGGTTTTAAGACTTTGGGGTTTAAATTTTGGTTCATTTATCTGGAAATAATAATGAAAACTAAAAAAAGAGGGGATTTGGGGAGTAGACAATTATTAAAAATGAATCACTCTAAAAAATATTTTTTCTTGATATATAAATGGGAAAAAAAAATAATTAAGTCTGAAACAGTTAAAGATATAATAAAAAACTCCAGTGATTTTACAAAAGATTTGGCGTTCTTTAATTTTTGAAAAAATAAAACTTATCGTTGGGTTTTGGGTAGTATTAACCTATGACTTATTCTTGGGATAATATTTAAGAGAATATATAAAAAAGAATTCGTTATAATAAATGGTAAGGATTGAAAATATTAATTTACAAATGGGTTCTTAAAGTTACATGAAATAATAATTTTCATAAGGGAAACATTTTTAAGTAATGATGATATGAATTTTTAAACAGACTTGCTCCAATAAGTTTGGGAATTTTATTTTAAATAGTTTTTAAGTTTTGATTTCAAAAAGATAATTTTTTTGTTGGGTTTAAAATGTCAAATTTTTTATATATTGCTTTGGGTTTGATAAAAAAAAACATTGAGAAATCGAATGAACTACAACCCAAATTAACTAACTCTGTGGATACAATTTATATTCATTGTATCTTATTGAAATTCACTTTTTGGTGGTAATTTTGGATTTTAACTAGCTTTAAGACTGCAATTTTAAAAAGAGCTTACCATTTACAAAAAACCACAAATAGTTGGGAATTTTGAAATTAATAAATAAATTTTAAATTTAAAAAAATATATATTACAGATGTGTTTGGTAAAAATTAATTTTTTTGAGGTTGAAACAAGTTTTTCATTAATATTAAAAAAATTAAAAAAAAATAATTTTTTATATTACAAGAAAGTTTATGACAAAAAAAAGGAATATTTTTTTAGTTGATTTTCACACGAGAAAGAAAAATACATGGTTCGGGGACTTTGACACTTTAACAAAAAATTTTTTTAATGGGGTTGCATCTTTAATAGCACAGCTGGAAAAAAAGCTCTGGGAAAAAGCAGGAAAAGGGCCCCGCTAAAAGGGAACAAAAAAAATTGGGAAGGAAGTTGGGAAAATTTTGCGCTAATAAAATTGTTTAAAAAAATTTTAAAAAAAAAACCCGCTCCGCGTTTTGGGGATTTTTTTGTTAAGGAATTACAAAAAAAGAATAACATAAAAAAAATAAGGGGGAATTAATATGAAATAAAATAGAATATTGTCGGGGGGCGCGTAAACGTATTAAAAAAGATTTAAATTTTTAAAAAATAAAATAATATATAATAATACATTTTTAAAAAAAAAAATATTGTGAAAGAACGAACTAACTCCATTCAAATTTGAACAGCTTTAATATCAGTCTTGGAAATAATGTTAAGCAACAAAAAAAAAAGGGTATCACTTTTCAATTAATGATAGAAGCTCATATTTTGGGTTTGGTTTTTAAAGGTTATTTTTAAGTAAGTTTTAAAGTTAATAAACTGCTGATGGGTGCTAATTATGCGAAGAGACCATTTTGCTTAATTTAAAAATTATTCAAAAATTGATCAGTTATGGTAAAAAAATGGAAAAATTGAATGATTGTAAAAATTTTACAAAGGGAGTAAATGTAAAGAAATTTTTTGAAAAACTAAAGATTTTTAAAACAACTGGGAAAAAATGAAATTTTTTTTTTTTTAGATACTACTAAAAAAGCTGAAAGAGAGCAATAATGCCGATTAAAATCTGGGGGCCTATTTAAAAAAAAATTAATCAAGATGGGAAAGAGATAAAAGCTTCCGTTAAAAAAAGATAAAAGATTCCGTTAAAAAATTATTTATTTTTTCAGTTTAAAACTAATATTTTTTAAAGTTTAAAACCAAGGGGGGGGGGGGGGGGGGGGAAATTAATTTTTAAACTGCTGTGTTTAAAATAAAGAGTAAAATTGTAACAAAATTAATTCATGGGTTCCACGTTTAATTTTTTAAAGACTTTGGGTTTAATCTATTGTTTGAAAATTACAAAAGCAAGATGGTCATAACTTCGGGGAAAAAGGGGAACAATCAAACGATACAAAGACAAAAAATAAACCTTTAGAATAACAGCTGAAAAACAAAACCACAGCATGTATTGTTTTTTTTACAACGACCTAACAAAGTAAATTTACAACAACAAAACCCGCATTTATTAGAACATTTTAAAGGGAAATCAATAATAATGATTCACTTTAACTCCTGTCGTCTTAAATTGGGAATGGGGTTTTTCCAGAAACAAAATACACAAATATATCAAAAATATGAGAGAATTAATTATTTTATAAACAAAATAATAAACTATGGAATCTGTTAAATAGATCAAACTTTTATATTTATTTGGATTTTTCATTTTAATTTGGAATAAAAAAAGGAAGTAATAACAGAAGATTTTAACATATTACATTAACAGCTAAATTTAAAAGTTGCACCACACTAATATTCGGTTTACGCAATTGTATTGTAGAGAAACAGTTGAAAAAAACTATTGGGGAAAAGAACTTGTTATTGTTTAAATAAAATAAAATTAAAATTAAATAAAATTTAAAAAAAATAAAAGATATAATGTCATCAAATTATATTGAAAAAAAGTAAATTTAACAACGGGGCAAAAGAAAAACTTACAAAAGCTTTAAAAATAAAACTCCATATAATTTTTGATTAAAAAATGAACAATTACTGGAAACTCCCTTTTTTTTTTAACAAAAAACAAAAAATTAAAAAAACGTGCAAAAAAAGGGGTTAAAAATTACAAAATTCAAAAAAAAAAAAAAAAAATTCCATCAAGGGCCAAAAAGGTGGATTTTTAGGACTTTAGCTGTTTTTTAGGAAAAAAAATTTTTTCAAAGGCAGCAAATATACCCAAAAATATTAGCCCCTCTGCACGGGGCCCCCCTCTGGCTGGCTAGTACCGGGGTTAAATAAGTTTACTTGGGAATGGTTATTTGGTAGCTAAAAAATAAAAAATAATATCACCATACTTTCACCCAATCAAAGAAAGCAACATAGATCCGGGGTGATTAAAAAATTTAAAACAAAAAAAGAGCAAAATGGCGGGTTTTTGGGGATGCTGGCTGCTATCTAGAATACCTTTTTTTACATCTTTGTTAATGGGAAAAGGATACGATTATTCCCAACGGAGGCGTACAGCAAATTTCCCATAGTAAAAAAAAATAAAATTTATAAACAAACCAAATTTCTAATTTGAAATTAAAAATGGGGTTAAAAAATTAAAAATTTTAAAAAATTTTTGGGGTGATTTTTTAAAATAATTTTCCAAAATCAAAATTAATAATGAATTGGGAAATTTTAAATTTGGGGGCGACTCTGTTGGACCCGGAACCTTGGTTTGTTCTTTAAAAAATATTATTTTGATCCTTTGGACTTCCCCCCACCGAAGAGGAAAAAATATATACCAAAGTAAAAATACAACAAAGTTCAATAACAAGATAAAACAATACACTCTGTGGTTACATTTTTTATTTTTCATAAAAAAAAGTTTTCAAGATAAAGTACCCCGTTTTTTGATTTATTTTATAAATACTAAAAATTTTAAAAATCAAAGAGTAAATGAAAAAACAATTATAAATTATTTTAAACTATTTTAAATGTGGAGTTTAAATATAGAATCTCTTAAATTTTCCTTCTGGATTTTATTTTTAAATATATGTTTTCTTCATTTGGTTAAACAATAGATTTTAATAAATTATTTATTAAAATCTTTTGTTTTTTAATTGGTCGACTTTGGATTTTTTAGAAGAGGGTGGTTAATTAAAATTGAAAAAAGTGTCCCAGAAGCGCCATTTCTTATACTACTAAAGTACAGAAGCTGGCGACAACGTCTGAAACCAAGGCAAGTATAGGGTAATAAATCTCTAAAATGGACTGCTCCATCATTCAATTTGGGCAGAATTACTAGTACTTACTATTCAATGGGGTGTTCACTGAAAACAGTTTACAGATGAATAGCGAACGGTGCAGACCATGATCAGCCTGCACCGATCGAAGAAGATATATAAAGCTGTTGTCAAAACTGTAATCAAGAATTTATAGTTTATTAAAAAGAAAAAGTGAGATAATGAAAATAATTTAATTGATTTCTATCTCACGTGTGAACAACTGAAAAAATCCTATGGCCTTTATAAAGTCTAGAACATTAATTATCTATATACACGTATGTAGGCCAGGGACCAGGGAAACTCTTTTCCAGGTCAAATAATATTAAATAGGTAATCAAGAAAAGAAAAAAATCTACAATTTTTCCCCAGTTAATTTGGCATTTTCATGCTTTATGTAAGCCTTTTCTTGTTTTTGGTAGCATTTTCAAAGAGATTTTCTTTTTGCATTTAAAGAATGTAAACAAACCTTATTACACATGTGTTCATACCCACATTTTAGCTGTCAGTTTGGAAGATATTACATAGTGTTGATTTGTCAGACAACTTGAAACTTTCTCTTAGAAGATACATGACCACTACTTTTCTTGGTGTTTTTTTTTGTGATTTATAGGTCATTTAAGAACATAAGGCTAGTAATTCTTTTTTAAAATGGTCATGGCTATGTGTTACAGCTCTCAGAAGATTGTTAGTTTTATAGTAGAACATATAGCAAATTTATTTGCTAGTATACGGCCTCCACACGAAACATTCCATAGAGTAGGTTACACACCACCAATGGACCGGAGATATAGGTTACATTCTACCAATTCAATTCCTTATTTATTTCATATTAATAACAAAACATTCAGACCTCATTTTCAGCACTTGAGAGCATTTCAATGATATGAAAACCATATATGGTCATTTAGTATAACATGTCTTCTTATCAAAAATAGAAAAATATTGACATGTTATGTTGAATACAAGAAAAATAATCTGTTCTGAGAAACATCACCCTCTAAAAATGCCCCCATGAAAACAGCCGTTCAGCAGTTACGCGTAGGTAGACATTTTTCGCAAAGAATAAAACTTATTCCAAGAAATTTACAATGAAAATGGTCTAGATCTATTCTCAATACTATAAGCAATAAACATAAGCCAAAAATTTAACTGTCACCTCCTCATGTCACTCATTATACCAGATTTCATCCATAGCATTGTACTACATTTTGGACTACTTCACATGTAACACTGAGTAGTCACTTCCGGTTTGGTGTAATCCGTCCTATATAGGGTAGTTTCAAACAGGAAATTGTATCTATATAAAACAATTCTTGTTAGAAACTGCTCGGCCGATTTTCAAATAATGTCACACAAATGGTCTTTGTATGACATTCAACGAAGATTGTTCAAATTATTTTGATTTGTCATAAAACATTGCAACCAGGGGGACTTGTCACTATTTCTATATATGTATTTTGTTGGAAACTTAAATGTTTTTAATGTTCTTGTCAAAAAACAGCAGGTCCAATTGTAAAACAATTTTACACAAGTGTTTCTTGGATATTTGGCGTGTTATATCAGGTTTAAAAAGATGCCCATGCCCATGTGTGTGACATAATATATAATAGGCTAATATTTAAGACACTTTGAATGTCTTCTTCTCTGAATCCATGATAGTCAGAGCCTTGATATTTATATAAACCTAACTCTGTAGTTGTAGTTGTACCATTACGCTATGAAAACACTCTTGAAGCTTTTCACACAGGTGAGCGCTTTAGGGTCAGTGACCCTCTTGTTACGAACTAGATGACAGAATTACACTTTTGAGAACGTTGAAAGTAAGCGCGCTTTTGTCCCTCCTATGAAGCATAATAATTTAATTTTCTACATCTTACGTCCATAGAATCTAGAAATCTAATTGATTAGACGACAAAATGCCGTATTCAATTAATAGTTGTCAGTCTTATCCTTTTTTTGATGGGACAGAGGTCGCTAGACGTTACTCATTCCGTCAAGCGGACAGTATGAAAGTGCTACCGTACACGTAGTGTACACAATGTGCACTAAATAGTGGAAAACCAAAACCTCAAGGGGTTTTGTCATATACTTTCCTAACAAAACACTCATTTCAGTATTGTTTGATATGGAAATACTGCATTATCGGGTATTATCTTGACAATTTGGTCTTCAGTAAAGTGGGCCTGTTCGGTTCTATATAGTTTTCCCTCCTGAGAGATGGAAAAATTACCGCTATATGTTTCAGGGGACATAAAACATTATTTTCAATTTCTGAAAATCATACTGTTAAATAGTCATAACCTCTTGACTATTTTTTAAATAAAACAAGTCTGCATTCTTCTTTAAACCAGATCCTTTATTTCTAGCGACAATAAATATGTATATCACAGAACTAAAATATCATATTACATGCTTATTCAATAAAAATCAATAAAGTAAAAAAAAATAAACAAATAAAATGATAATACTGAAAGTCATCCGAACTGTTACATATTAGCTGTCTTTTAAAAGTTGTAAAAAAAATCCTCTTTAAACAAAATAATGATCAGTCAGATTGCTGAACACTCCCAGTTTCTTTGTCCTCATGCAGGACTACAGTGACTCAAGATTGGTTCACCCTCACTGTCCTTTGCAATACTGTTCTACAAATTGCACATTTTCTCAAAGATTTTGAACATTCTATACAAGACATCAAATGTCCGCATGGAAGAAATACAACACAGGCGTCATTGTCCAAGCAAATCTTGCATGTTATAAGATCCTTTAGTCTACGGTTTTCTTCCAGTAATCTTTGTTTTTCTGGAAAAAAAATAAAAAAGATCTATTACATTTTTGCTTAATTAATGTCAATGGAACGAGATATGTTGGCTATAATTATAAATAGAAATCAACAAAAATCATGTGAGAAAGAGAAGTCAATTTACCATATTTAAGAAATATTCCATTATCTGTATCTGATTCACACAACCAGTGCAATGCAAAGTTTGCAAAGATTATCTTGCAAGGATATATTGAAATCAATCGAGAGATGGCAGCGTTCGATATTTGGTACAAGGAGGCTATAGCTTTTGACCGACATAATAAAAATACCTGTAATCTAGAGATAATTTGATATTTTAGTATGCCTTAGACACATTGCGAATATGGTTACAAACCTGCAGAGTAAAATCCTGCTTTAGCTAAAACTTGCGGCTCCAACCCATGCCGCTCTGGCCATTGGGAAGATGATGCTAGCCGTTCACTTAACAGAGCGTAGTCTGAATATTTAGGTCTGGAACCACTAATTCTTGGATAAAGTTCTACCTTTAGTCCAGTGTCATTTGACTGTCCAGCAGTATGCGAGGATTTGGTATAGCTACCTTTATCACTTTCAGAATCAGAGTTTTTAAAATTAAAATGTACAGATTGTGTTTCACTCAATGTTTTCCCACACTCTGATGTAAAATACGAGCCTTTCGAATAATTTGGTACAGTTTTCAATCTGTTATCTCCATGAATTGTAATGTTAGTAGTATCCCCACCACATATATATCTGCAATGCGGGGAAAGCCGTCGGTGAACTTCAAATGCGGTCTCGTCCGCAGGCCAGAATTCAATTTTCAGTCCACAACAAAAGCAAGCAACTTCTTCTCCTGAGCCGGTGTAATAGAATCCTGCCTTAGGGAATCGTAGGAGTATCGGCCTCACAGCCGAGTCTGGAGGAAACGTCATAAACGAATATAACCTCGTCCACTCATTTATCATAGCTGTACAATGTATATCTTCCGTCGGCAAACATTCCATTTTAAAAGATTTCGTTAAGTAAACGGTTTGCTCTAGATACAGTACTGATGTTATTGGTGGTAGTACAGTATCATATACCTATGTTAAACCTAACCCTAACCTCTAGTCAGTGTATTGTACGCTCAGTGTACTACCTATAGTCATATTCGATACTGCATGTATGATTAACGTAAGTAAACCAGCTATATGCCTTATATATAGGGATAGCATCAAATCTCACGCATTTCATGTCGTGTCACGTATCTGCTGTAGGTTTCCAGAGCTCCGCCTACAGGTGCCAGGGAACGCCCATTAAACCAATGAGTCATTCTATACATCGTCACCTCAACGCAACAAAGTCGTATCTCTATATAAATTTATAATAAGATATGACTTTGTTGCGTTGAGCTGACGACATAGAGCGTGACGTCACACATTCCGTCTAACCTCTATACTAGGAACTGATAACTAGCCGATTTTGGATAATTGTACATACACTAAAACATAGTCCCGCGGAGGACGGTAAATTTTCAGAATCTACTTATTTTTTGCATGTTGTTACAAGAAATGTGCGTAATTGTGATTACTTAAACTTTTTAAACCGTTATCGTTCTCTGATTCTTGTCATAGAATTATTTTTTGACAAAAAGGAAAATCTACTTTCACTTTCCTATACTGTAGAATTGCAGCGCAATTATGGTATATTAAATATGGATCGGGAGACTTAGATATCATAAGATCAATGTCCTAAACGTTTAAATGATGCACAAATAGAGTGCTTAAGTCATGTCATCAAGAAGGAATACTGTGTGGCCTGATATACCAGCTGGCACCCCATGCCAATGTACATGTATATCATATTCTGTTCAAAGTATTAATAACCAAACACTTACTCTAAGTTTACATATCAAGGGTTCAACGCAACAAGGGCGTATCTACATATAATTATTATATGTAGATACGCCCTTTTTGCGTTGAACCCTCGATATTGCAGTTCTGGTAGTCTAGTCCTTCCCTTGGTGCACCACTGACAGTTAGACCAAAGAGAGAATAATTTCTCTGCTATTGCTAACTGGAAATGCTAAAAAGTACTTGTTGTTTGTATGAATCATGGTGTAATACTGACAGAATTTCAGTTTTCAACACCACTATCATGAGTGAAAAACAACCACCTTTGTAAATTCCAGTTTTATTTGTACATATATTAAAGTTCATACACACTATTTTGCAGTCTATTTTTTATCAATTAATAGGCCTACTAAACATGGGGAACATATCAAACAAATACACTTCAGGATACATATAAAATCCTAAGCACGGACAACTTCAATACAATATAATTATTAATGGAAGTATTTGCTGGTCAATAGTAAAAAAAAGGCTAAGTCATGAATACTGACTGGCAAGCCATTCAATAAGTGGTATATAACATGACTTTAGACATTAATATTAACTATTATTCTCAAATATTAGACATGTCATTTGAGGGGGTGTTAATTGATGATGAAAACGAGGCCAATTACTTAGTTTATCATCAGAATGATTACCGATAATTGTTGATGTTTTTTTTTTTTCACTTTCAACACTGGTGCTGATTGTGTCCATATTTTGGGACACTTTTCAAAATAATTATTTTTCGGGATAACAGATTGCTACAGTCTTCCATTTTTAATTATTTAGAAATAAGTCCTGTTTCTTTGAGTCATATGAAGTTATGACGTCTACAGCATCACAATTTATGAGATAGAATTGGAGGTCCACTAAAGTCTGAGCAGGTCTACTAGATTTTAGCAGTTGGTGAACCTGCTGGCAACTGCTGAAAAAAGTTAAGGTTCAGGCCTGATTAGGCAGTTAATTGGCGATAATAAGGTTACTAAACACTGAAATGTTCTGACACCTACTAAAAAAAAATTAAAAAAAAAAAAAAATTCCCTACCTACCGACCCCCATTTTTTTCAGCATGTTACAGGAAACAAACATATTTTTTTTTTATGCCTTAGTAATGGACCTTTAATAGGATATTGTGCTCAACAACAAAATTTATAACAATAAATTAAAGCATCAATCTCTTAAGTTTTCTATGGCAAAATGCTTGAAACACTTTCTAAATGTGCTGTGTTATGAAAAATATTATAAGATCAAATGTACATACATGAAGAATATGTGTTAATATTTGGAAGTGTAAATCGACAAATTGGAGGTAATAAGGTGGACAAGTTCCAGGTCAGGATTCGAACCTGAGACCTCCCCATGACATATAAACTTCTATGTCTGGGGTGCTCTAACCAACTGAGCTACCTGTCACCGACTGTCCTCACCGAGAAATAAATTCTGAGATTTTTTACAATTTTGAAGCAAGCTGAGAAATCTTTATTGAATATGATTTTTACTATTCCGATAAACTCGTACTAATTATCAACTGTTTATTCAAGAAAAAATATCAATTAACAAAAAAAGAATACAATACAAAGTGTGCATCTGGTATTTAGCCTTTTAGGTCTGGTATTTAGCCTTTTAGGTCTGGACCATTTCTGACCAGACTGTACATTTAGCTTTACTGGACTACATCAAACTGATACTTTGGAAATTAGTCCTGCAAAAAATAAAAAAAAATGTATGACTGACATTATTTCAATTTATATTTACGCTGAATTTGAAAATGGTGCGTTCAATATTTTGTACATTCGTTTAATGAAATGATGTACATGTACAGCTCAGTAGGTAGCGCGTAGATCTACAGATCGAGAGTTCGATCCTTGGGCGGGGCTAATGTTCTTTGCGACTATTTGATAAACAATATTTGTGTCTATCAGCATTGAGCGTCTCGTGAACTGTCAAATGTCATATAGGCCTCACACAGTTGAAAATAGTGAAAAAAGTAACCGGTTGACAGGTATTTTTGTCCAGCTCTGCAAGTAATACTTGAAACTGAGTACAGAATGCAAGTGGCCATTTGTCTCTATCCATTCCCCTAACATTTTAAGGCCAGTTGGAGATATGGCTAATTTGGGCTGAAATGTCATGTATTTTCGCGGGCTGAAATGATCTTTCAGGTGGCTTGTGGATTTAAAAATCTATGCTTTGTATGAAGTTTACTATGTATTTTATTTCTTCTTCAAGTAAGATGTAAACCGGTCTCTTTTTATTTTCATGTCTGCATCTCGTAAGATATCGGAAGCCGTCTGACTTGGCCACATCGCTCGGAAGTCTGAAGTACTAGAAAAAACCGCCATCTGCTACCTGAGTGCGAACAAAGCAAGCTTCCGGTTTTTCAACGAACTGACAGCATTGACCCGAAAAGTTATAAATATGATTACTTAATTACTGTCTTGGCCGCGGATTGTGCACTTTTTTTAAACAAAATATTTTAAATGCAGCGTACTTTTGATTTCACAGACCTAATCAATGTGCCTGAGTGTTCATAGTAATTTAACGGACGCATCATATATGTAATACGGCAGCCTAAATAAATCCGAATATCATTATGAAGTATTGGTCTTATTTGAACATGTAAGCATGTAATAAACAAAATTCGTTTATCTTCACCAACTAGCATAAGAAGATTTGTTTGTTTTCAGTGAGGACTGTGTCCCCGTGAAATTATTACGTCCGACGTATAACCGCCCATCGTGCATAAACAGTGTTATGACCTTTTTGCTATAAATTATTTCTTAAACAAATCCTTTAACGAACATCTCAGACCAGAACATTAATTTGGAATTTCAAAACTTCCATAATATAAATACTTATACAGAATAATATGTTGAAGCAGTGTGTGACTTATTTTTTTACAAATAAATAAACATGTTAAAGTCGATATTCTTGTTTAATAATATCTGAAGTTTTTTTTCACCCACTTAACATACATTTAGTTTACACTGGTCTGAATGTGTTGTAGATGTGACACGGACTTAAAATACATGGTGTATCCTTCTGTAATATGCTTTGAAATTCACTTCAAGAAACACACCAGGAACTGTGTTAAACTTACCTTCCCATGCTTCTAAATCATTATTTTGATACACCATCATTATATGCGTGACACGACCGCGCAGACTTACATTCAATATGCGACATGTCAAACACACATACGGACATATGTTTTAAGTTCATCAAGTTTAAGAAGCCAGTTGGAAGAATAACACAGTCGAGAATAGGGTTCATGTTGCCGTCATGCAACCGCCGACTTTACACCATAGGCCAAAGACATATTGCATACCATGTACTTCAGGCAGGTAAGAGCGTCTCACGCATCTTCAGATGCCTGGAGTGCACGGTACGCAGTATATGTCTTTTAACACCTTTTCATTTCATAATCACAGTCATTGTTTTCTTCAAGACTCCGATTGAATACATTGTGTATATGGCCTTTACAGGCTCAATTAAACCGAGGTTGAAATGTTCGCTGTTTGCTTTTGTTTTTAGTGCTCTCGAAAGATTCCCTTATTTCATTTCAGAATTTATTACTTCACAACAGCAGATGTTAAGTGCTTTTGGCGGTCGTAAAACGTTGCCTCGTAGTTTATTTCAGTGTTGTTATACTTCCTCATCCCTCACCAGGATCACTGATTTCATGACATTTAGATTTGAAACTGAATACCTCTTAAGCCGGTGCTAAGGGGCGTGGACAGTGTTGCTTTTTCTATTACTGCCCATGAACAGAATTCAACTGAGTTTGCAATTTTCGCTGTTTCCTTTTGCTCTCAGTTTGATTTAATCATATTTTATTGCTTCTGAATACATAATACATAGCACATATACATAATAAGTAACAAAAGCAAATGGGTTGGGCTACAAGTTATTGCAACATTAGAAGTCAGCCCTTCCCAAGTACGTAACTTTGTGTAACAGTATTTGATAACCTTCCCATGATGCTTTGTATGTCGTACGTAATACATCGATATTGCGCATGCGATGTTGAGTCAGTTTAGTGTATGCGAGCGGCTTGAGTAAATCTATTTTCATATATACGATATTTGTTGTTAATCATATAATGCAGAGATTAACTCTTTAAACATGGTGTCAGATGTAAATGGACTAAATACATGCTTATGAGACAATGCTAAGTTAATCATCCGATTCAGAGGACTACTATTACTTATCTCAGCAGTGAATTAAGGGGACGCATATTGCTACATTCACAGTTCATACAGAAATGCGGAAGGGGTGCATATTCAAGAAATCGATGGTGGGAAAATAAAAAACATATTCCTAAACTGATATAATACTGATGGACACCTGTAATATTCAGTATTTTGTGGATAAGGATGTGGTACTATGAATGTAACAGGAAAACAGAGGTCTTTGTGAAAGTACATTCAACACAAAATATTATGCTTTTGTATAAGGAAAAAACAGGTTTTTTACGATAACAGTGTTCCAAATAATGTTGAAGGGATGAGATTTTCTTTCTAACACACCAGGTTTGCTTAAACATGTAAAAATTTAACGCCACGTCATTTCAGCTCGGGATGGACGCCATATTTCTCATTGATAAAAATGTAAACAAAAAAAATCAGAGTGGGATTAGCATTGCAAGGGCATAACATGACATTCTACACAATGAATACCTTAGAACAGATATCTAAGATGCTACACAGGTCAGGCGGGTTACATGCATAATGGCGAATTCATCTTGAAAAGGTGGTTAATTTTAGTTTATTTACATGGTTTTTAATTTTCCCACGACTTCTCGGCGATTCACTGCAAATGTATTACTGCGCCGGACGAAAGGTAACTCTAATAAACAACGGGAGACAACTTAGGTGTCAGCACGTGTACGATTTTTAAAAAAAACATGTCGACGATTATAATTTCTTATCAAATAATGAATCCTATTCAGATATTCGTCTTTAATATTAGAAAATTATTAATTTCTGTGGACATTTTTCAAAAAATATTACTAACATTGGACTACTTTGCGCATCAAACTGGTTTCCGCTTCAGTTGTGAGGCACTTCCGTTATACTTTTTGACAACAATAACAAAACACAAAATGAATCAATAAAGTCACTTATAAACCGACTGCTACTTAAATCAGTGTAAGTAAAGTTGTTGTTACAACATTATACATGTTCGTTACGTTATGAGATAAAGTTTATCTTGAACAGCATAATCCATTAATTACGTTTAGATGATATTGCATTTACAACTTATTTGACCCCATTTTTTTACGTGAATGACAGCATTTTCGTGCAACTCGTGCAAACAGAGTTATGAAAAGTATGGTGGAGAATTCAAGGACAAATTATAAATGACATTAAAGTGAGGATAACTGTATATTCGTCCAGTTTTGATCATTGACATGCCTGCTGTGTATTAGTAACTTTTGTGAACAAGATTAGAATATGTTACTTTTCCACATATACACATTGATTCGACCTCTCAACCAAATTTCATACCTTATTTTAGGGATTTTTAAGACAATACATTTTCAAAAGTTTGTTCAATGTGTTTTGATATTTAAGTGCATTGTAGTTCATGAATACCAAGTTAAAAATTAATAATGGCAACATTTCTAGGCCCTTATTGTAAGCCACTAGACTTCTGTAACGATAAATGTTTAATGTATTAAGGGGAATATACTCTTTTAGTTTTGGAATGTGGCATTCCTTGACCACCGTATCTTTTCTTATGCACTACTTTGTAAACAAACTAAATAATGTGTTTTAGCTTACATATGCGAAATGAAAAGCAAGACAGTGACCATATTTCACATTCTTTCTCTAAATTAGAATCTGTAGGACATTGATAAATGTTTGGACAAGGTGAAGCACTATTATTTTCGCACCAAAAAGTCTTAATTGTTGACTTTGAATGTACACAATAAGTCTTATGTAATTCAACAATAACTTTCTTCTTTCAGTTTTCTCATTTTTATTTTAGTGAGCAATCATTTGTGTACTTATAATAGTTGAAACAGTATCCATTTCATGTACCAAAACCTTGTACTTTTTTGCAGGTAAATTTTATCATACCCCACCCACTTTTTTCTAATTTCAAAGTATGCGTCCCCTTAAGTAATTAACCATGAGCGCTAATGAGGAAGCACCGGCGGCTGCAGACGCACCGTCTCATAGCTCTACGGCTGTGCCTTCGCTGATACCCTTTCCACAGAAACTGGATATGGACGGTAATGTAGCTACTAATTGGAAAAAGTTCAAACGCTCTTGGACTAACTATGAGAAAGCAGCCGGACTTATACATAAATCAAAGGACTTAAGAACAGCTACATTTCTTACGTGCATAGGACCAGACGCGATGGATGTCTTTGATGGGTTTGATTTTGCAGACGACTCACAAAAGGATGATATCGATATTGTTTTGAATAAGTTTGAAACCTTCTGTGTCGGAAAAACAAATGTGACATATGAGCGATATGTTTTTCACACATCTTCTCAAAGTGAGTCAGAAACTTTTGACAGCTATTTGACGAAAGTGAGGAAGTTGTCTAAAACATGTAATTACGGAGCGTTAGAAAATGAGTTGATCAAGGACAGATTAGTATTGGGTATACGAGACAATGGATTGCGTAAACGCCTCTTACAAGAAGATAAATTAACTTTGGAAAAATGTATAGACATGTGCCGAGCTTCGGAAGCGTCGTCTACGAAAATACAGTCATTGAACAAAGGTGCATCTTTTCAGGAAGATATTCAGGTCGTAAAACCTAAACGGAAACCTACAGCAGATCGTAAGAAATCTTCAGCGAGGAAATCGAAGTGTAAATATTGTGGGAAATTTTGTGCTGCAGGAAATTGTCCCGCTTATGGGATCAGATGTCAAAAATGTGGAAAATTTAATCACTACGCTTCGGAGTGTCGTTCAATAACAAAATTTCAAAGGTCGCATGTGAAACAGTTTGACATACAGTCGGAGTCTGAAAGTGATGATGAAGTTTTGACAGTCAATTCCAGCGGAAAAGTTCAAGCTAAAATATTTGCAAACATGCTGCTCGTTAATCAACAGAAAACTGTCAAGTTTCAATTAGGAGTGGCGCAACAGCAAATATTATTTCTAGATCGTATGTACCGGATGAACTATTAGAACACACGCAGACAACTTTATCTATGTACAATAAATCAAAAATGAAATCCTGCGGAACGTGCGTATTACTGCTGAAAAATCCAAAAACTAGGAAACGCTACAAGGTGAAGTTTGTCGTAATTGAGAATGACAGCACACCGTTGTTAGGTTCACAAGCAATTCAGAAAATGAATTTAATTAAGATACAATATCACAACATTTGTCCCGTAGACTTGGAGAAAACGTCACCTCAATTAACCATGGATGAAATTGAAACAAAATTTGCGTCAGTATTTGAAGGTGAAGGTCAGTTTGAAAACCACTTACATTTGGAAATAGATGATACAGTCAAACCTGTGAAAATGCCTGTACGCAGAGTACCGGTAGCTATGAAAGAAAAATTGAAACGAGAGCTAAATCAACTTGAAAAAAGGGGAATAATTGCGAAAGTCGATACACCAACAGACTGGGTTTCGAGTTTAGTAGTTGTCAAGAAAGCCAATGGAAAACTTCGCATCTGCATAGATCCTAAACCATTGAATAAAGCCTTAAAGAGAAGTCACTATTTGTTACCTGTGGTGGAAGATCTGCTACCAGAGCTAAGTAACGCAAAAGTTTTCAGCAAGTGTGATGTCAAAAATGCATTTTGGCACGTGGTGCTCGATGAGAAATCTAGTTATCTCACAACATTTGAAACGCCATTTGCGCGATATCGTTGGTTGCAAATGCCATTTGGAATATCTCCAGCGCCAGAATACTTTCAGCAATTTCTTGAACAAAACTTAACAGTCTTTCGGGTATTAAGGCGATCGCTGATGACATTATAATTTATGGCAAAGGTGAAACCTACGAAGAGGCTTTGCGCGATCATGACAACAACATGCAGAAACTACTTGAAAGGTGTCAAGAACGAGGCATTAAGCTAAACAGGGACAAATTTCAGCTTCATAAAACTGAAATGCAATTTGTAGGACATTTACTCACGGACAAAGGAGTACAAGCAGATCCGTCGAAAATTGAAGCTATTACGAAAATGCCAAAGCCAACCGACAAAAAAGCTGTCCAACGGTTATTAGGTCTTGTCAACTACCTAGCAAAATTTCTCGATAAGCTTAGCGAGATGTGCAAACCGTTAAGACAACTTACGCGTAAAGATGTTGTGTTCAATTGGACACACGAACATGACGAAGCGTTTGACACAATCAAGCAGTCAGTGTGCAACGCGCCAGTATTACGCTACTATGATTCTAAACTTGAAACAGTAATACAGTGCGACTCTTCTGAAAGTGGACTCGGTGCAACATTACTGCAGGAGGGACAACCAGTTGCATATGCAAGTCGTGCACTCACACAAACAGAGCAAAACTATGCGCAGATCGAAAAAGAACTGCTAGCGGTGGTGTTTGCATTTGAGAAATTTCACCATTTCACATATGGTCGGAGAGTTTTTGTAGAAAGTGACCACAAACCACTTGAAATTATAAGTAAGAAACCGCTTTTTTCGGGCACCAAAGCGCCTCCAACGGATGCTACTGAAATTGCAGACTTATGACTATGAAATTTGCTATAAAAAGGGCAAACACATGTATATTTCTGATACGCTTTCAAGAGCCTACATAGCTAATGGATGTGCTACGCACCTGGAAGACGTACTGTTAACAGACTATGAGAAAGAGATAGAAGCTACATGTTTGTCAGATTATTTGGCAGTTTCGTCTGAAAGACAAACTAGAATCAAGCAAGCTATGCTCGAAGACCAGACATTGGTAAAGCTGATTGAGTGTATTAAGAATGGATGGAATAAAGCGCCGAGAGAAGTAAAGCCGTATTATTCTGTCCGGGATGAACTATCGGTAGATAACGGTATTATATTTCGCGGTGATAGATGCATCATACCAAAAAGTATGCGTAGAGAAATTCTAGATCAACTTCATTCGCATATTGGAATTGAAGGTTGTTTAAAACGCGCTCGTAGCTGTGTGTATTGGCCAAATATAACATCTCAAATTAAAGACTTCATAAGCAAATGTGACACGTGTCAATCATTAGAAAGAAAACAGAGTAAAGAACCGTTAATCAGTCACAGTATTCCTGACAGACCTTGGGCAAAAGTCGGAACTGACGTGTTTACGTTTGATGGCAATGACTATTTGGTAACTGTAGATTATTTCAGTAATTTCTTTGAAATAGATCGACTGTATGAAACAACGTCGAAGGAAATAGTCGCCAAGCTGAAACAGCATTTTGCAAGGCAGAACGTGTGATCTCAGATAACGCAAGTGTTTACAAATCAGAAAAGTTTAAATCATTTTCAAGGAAATGGGATTTTACGCATGTGACTTCATCTGCAAGGTATCCACAATCAAACGGAAAAGCTGAAAATGCAGTTAAGACTGCGAAACGTATTATGAAAAAAGCAAAACATTCGCACACAGACCCGATGCTAGCACTTTTAAATTTTAGGAATACACCTCAACAGGCTACAAGTTATAGTCCAGCTCAGCAGCTGATGAACAGAAAAACACGAACATTACTACCGGAGAGATCAAATCAGTTTCAGCCTAGCATACCGTCAAATGTTAAGGCTAAACTTCAGAAAAGCAAAGACAGACAAGCCTACTATTATAACAGGACTGCGAAGCCATTAGACTGTTTGCGAGCTGGTGATACGGTGAGAATACAGCCGAATGAAAGAAATAAAACTTGGGAAAAGGGAACTGTTGTCGAAAAACCACAAACGCGGTCTTACAACGTTCTGAGAGAAAATGGCACGGTAGTGAACCGAAATAGAAAACATCTCCGACGGACGAGTGAACTTTTCAATGAACAAAGGGAGGAGACTGTAGAGATAGATCCGAAAATAAACGACCAAGAGTTGTTGCCCCAGACAGATTCTCGAACTGAAACGGAATTGAAACCGCAAACAATCGGTCAGTCAGTGAATTCAGAAACACCTGCAACACCGTAACGCAGACAAGATCTGGTCGTATTGTACGAATGCCATTGAAGTATAAGGACTATCATTTAACTGATAAACGATGAATTCTTAATATTAACACGTATGCAAGTGTGATTGTTACTGACTCTGTAAATATTAATTTAGAAATCGTTTAGCAAAGAAACAAGTAATGACTTTAACTTTAATCATAAATACTTATTTAATTAAGCTATTCAGTTCAGTATTATCTTCTTTTCCGTAAAAGAGAAAAGATGTAACAGTATTTGATAACCTTCCCATGATGCTTTGTATGTCGTACGTAATACATCGATATTGCGCATGCGATGTTGAGTCAGTTTAGTGTATGCGAGCGGCTTGAGTAAATCTATTTTCATATATACGATATTTGTTGTTAATCATATAATGCAGAGATTAACTCTTTAAACACTTTGATAGCAAATGAAAAATGAACGATTGTATTAGTGTAATTAAGCATTCCTTATACAAAGATATTTGATAGTGATAATAACAACAAAGATCAAAGGATGAAGGTGAAGAAAAAGAAGAAGAAGAAGAAGGGAAATATTATGATGATGATATCAATGCAGTAACAAAATGATAACAATAATAGTGGTTATGATAAAAATTATACGAGGATGTAGTAACAAAATGATAACAATAATAGTTTTCATGATAATAATTACACGATGATGTAGTAACAAAATGATAACAATAATAGTATTTATGATAATAATTACACGATGGCCACGCTTGGAGAGGAAGTAGCTGTTCTGCTCACTTGCCAGTGGCGTTGCCGTGGTCTTCTAGCCCTCTGACATAGGTAGTGCGCCGTGCCGCCCTACGACACGTGACGCGTACTCATCTACCTACCTGCACTATGTGACACGTCCTAGATACAGTGCAGCGTTTCATAACTCATTCTAGTTACCTTCAGAGTTCGGCTGGGAGCTGTACACATTGGATAGAGGACTTACTTCCACACTTGAGAGCATTTCAATGATATGAAAACCATATATGGTCATTTAATATAACATGTCTTCTTATCAAAAATAGAAAAATATTGACATGTTATGTTGTATATAAGAAAAATAATCTGTTCTGAGAAACATCACCCTCTAAAAATGCCCCCATGAAAACAGCCGTTTAGCAATTACGCGTAGGTAGACATTTTTCGCAAAGAATAAAACTTATTCCAGGAAATTTACAATGAAAATGGTCTAGATCTGTTCTCAATACAATAAGCAATAAACATAAGCCAAAAATTTAACTGTCACCTCCTCAAGTCACTCATTATACCAGATTTCATCCATAGCATGGAACTACATTTTGGACTACTTCACATGTAAGACTGAGTAGTCACTTCCGGTTTGGTGTAATCCGTCCTTAAACAGACTAAAGGTTTGGATTAGGTTTAATCTAGCTTCAAACAATTGCGTTTTACCTAACCTATGGCCGCAGTGACTCGGTAGCGTATGGAAAAGAGTCGCACCCTTTTCTTTCAGTACGTAGTACCACTATTTTTACTCCTACTTCCGGCTACTTCCGGTTTGAGTTTGTTTACATTTTGAACAATTTTGTGCGTCAGCGTGAGGAACTCGCTTCATAACGTGTCTGTTATTGTAATATAGTAGCAATCAAAACACTCTGCACTTGTCTGTAGATGAGAACCTATTGATAGTCCAATAATATTATCCTCTTTCTTCACACATACTCATGTTTTGTGACTTTTATCTTCAAAATGAAGCTTTTCGTGACCCCAAATACAAAGGTCAAAACCACTAACAAGAAAATGCCGAAACTCAATAGTAGTGACTTGCAGGTCAATAAAAATAATCCAAGGCCTACACCAGGTCATCCAACAGGTGAAGCCAAACATTATCTGCTGCAATGAAACCTGATTAAAACCAGAGATCCGTACAGCAGAAAGTTTCCCCGATAACCTAAACTACAGGTCGTCAGAGACGACAGAGTCTCAGGTCAGGGTGGGGTGTTCTGACTGCCATATCCAAAAACCTGATCAGTCGAGAACAACCCAACTTTAAATCAAATTGTAACCAACGCTGGATCAATATCAGTATAAAAGGAGTACGAAATATATATATCTGCATGAAAATGACTAAGAAGCCCTTGCAGAGTTATGGTCATCCGTCACCAGAATTCCCCGAAAACAGTATTGTCTGGAGACTATAGGTGACTTTAACCTACCTGATATAGACTGATCATCTGAATCCCCAAAGGCCAACTGCAAATACAGAAACCTATACGACCTTCAACAAATGGTTACAATGCTCATTAGGAAAGAAAATATCCTAGCTCGTTTTCTTACTATTATCCTGCGCAGGTCAACGCCACTAAAACCCTCACACGCATCGGTACCTCAGACCATTACATGGTTTTTCATGAACTAAATATTAACATAGGAAGACCAGTTCAACCCAAAAGATCAATTAAATATTATAAGAAAACTAACTGGCCAAAATTCAAATCAGACCTACTTGAGTTTGGAGATTGGAGTTCAATTTCCAACTGAAACCATACAGATCCCAACTCAGCATGGAATGAATTTAAAGATGAAATAAGTAAGCCGTGATAAACACATCCCAACAAAACTGTGCAAAAGATAATAGGTAAGGGTAGATTTCTCGGAAGCACAGAGCGCCAAAAACACAGCCCCAGAGTCACGCATTTACACACAACAAAAAGAAGCTGTAATGGAAAAATATTTCAGACGGGTTGCTTCAAACATCCAACAAGTACATATTAATTTATGCTAAATATTAATGGAGGGGAAGGAAATGGTAAGGGGCGAAATGGGGTCGGGGGGAGAGGGGTGGGGGAAGGAACCCGAAGGGGAAAGTTGAACAAGGACGAATATACAAGGGAATGTCATGTTCTTTAAAAACAGTCGCACTACGTGCGGACCTCCCCTGGTTATCCCAAAAATCCCCAGACTTATACGCAAACGGGACAAATTGTATTCAAACATGAAAAAAGAAAAGTAAACACTCAACCATTACCCAAGCATTAAGGAAATGTAGGATCCAGAAGGAAATAAGAACCTCCTATTGGAATCAGGCATCTTTACTGGCGACTCCCAACCGGGTAGGAACAGAAGGTTTTACTAGTTTGTTAAACATAACAAAACAAAGAGTTAATTGTGGCGTCTTTTCAAAGCCCCAACCCCTAAGCCTGAAATAACTTGGCAAAAAAAGCAACAACTCCCAAATCAACACCAGAGATGCCAACGATCAGCATGACTGTTTGAGCGTGTACAAGCTACTAATGAGGTTTAATCCAAATAAAGCCTCTGTCCTGGTGAAATTTCTCCAAGATTACTAAATGAGCTACACCAAGAGATAGCCAATTATCATTACAAAGATATTAAAACTATCTCTTGAAACAGGCCAAGTCCCCCCAAAAAACTGGAAGAGAGCAATCGTTGCACCAATTTACAAGAAAGGTCCAAAATCCAGGGTTAGTAACTATAGGCTCATATCTCAAAGAGTTATTGTCTCTTAATTAATGGAACATATTCTTGTCTCAAATATCATGTCTCACTTTGACAGAAACGATTTCCTTAGCTTGTATCAACATGGATTCAGGTCAAAGTATAGCTGTGAAACACAACTTATAAGTTTCACACAAGAGGTATTTGACAATCTTGAGAATCATTGTAATATACTTCAGTAAAGCCTTTGACCATAAATTGATTCATAAGCTTGATACCCTGGGAGTCCACCCATTAGCATCTCAGTGGATCAGGTCATTTCTCAAGGACCGATCCCAAAGCGTAGGCTTTGTGGATGGCTTCACCCCAGATGAACTTCCTTCTCTTTCTGGGGTTCCACAAGGATCAGTCATTGGCCACGGTCTTTTCCTAGCCTACTTAAATGACCTACCAGAGTCCATCAAAAGTAAGTAACGACTATTTGCAGATGACACTATTGCCTATCTGACGATTAAATCCCCCATTGATTCCCATTCCCTACAAAATGATCTCCATTCCCTAGAAGCCTGGCAAACGGACTGGTCAATGGAGTTCAATCCGGATAAGTGTGAGGTATTACGTATTAGGGGAAAGAAAACAACCTATCATCTACAACTATGCACTCTATAATATAGGACTAAAACACAGAAGCTGCTAAATACCTGGGCGTCACACTAAGTAAAGATATCAGTTGGTCAAAACATATTGATATATATCACATCAAAAACAAATAATTCACTAAGATTTATCAAAAGACATGTCGAAACAAACAACAGAAAAGTAAAGGAAACAGCTTACAACACCTAAGTCCGCCCACAGCCTGAATACTTGTCTTCTACATGGCGCCCTTGGCAAGAATCCCTCACATACAAAATTGAACGAGTAGAACGATCTGCAGCCATCTGGTAACAACTACTGGCAAACAAGGAGTGTCACCCAAATGCTTAAAGATCTCAACTGGCAATCATGCCCTTGAACAACGCCGCATCAAAAATTCCCTTATTATATATATGCACGATGGTACGATGACTAAAACGCGTTAGCACAATGATGAAACAACAATGGTACGATGGTGAAAACGCGATGGTGTGATGGTACGATGGTTAAATATCGATGTAATATCGCGTTTTCATCATCGTACCATCGCGTTTTCATCATCGTACCATCGCGTTTTCACCATCGTACCATTGTTCCATCGGGTTTTCACCGTCATACATCCGCGTTTTAACCATCGTGCCATCGCGTTTTCACCATCATACCATTGCATTTTCACCATTGCGCCATCGCGTTTTCACCATCGTACATTCGCGTTTTAACCATCGTGCCATCGCGTTTTCACCATCTAACCATTGCATTTTCACCATTGTGCCATCGCGTTTTCACCATCGTGCCATCTAGTTTTCACCAAGGTGTAATCACGTTTTCACCATCCCGGTATCACCATCGTGCCATTGCAGTATCACCATCTTACCATCACGTTTTCACCATCGTACCATCGCCTTCCGGTAGTCATGCGCAGTGGTACAGTATTTCTAACAGGAGGATGGTGTCTGATTTGGATACGGAAGGTATTTCAAATAATCTGTACGGAACTGGAATGCGATGGTACGATGGTGATAACGCGATGGTATGATGGTGAAAACGCAATGGTACGATGGTGATAATGAGAGGTACGATTGTATAACCACGATGGTACGATGGAGATAACGAGATGGCACGATGGTGAAAACACGATGGCACAATGGTGATAATGCGATGGTACGATGGTGATAACGCGTTGGTACGATGGTGAAATGCGATTGGACGATGTACGATGATGAAAATGCGATGGCAAGATGGTACGATGGTGAACAATGCGATGACGAATTACATCGACATTTCACCAACGTACCATCGCGATTTCATCATCGTGCCATCGTATTATCGTGCATCGCGGTTTACGTTCAATAAAATGTCACGATTGTCCAAACGGAACACCGTAAGTAACAACTATCTTATCAAATTGTTTTACTGCAATGTTTAGAATCATAGCGACTCTGACATTGCCGAAAGTCAGAGCTATCACGGCTACTAAATCCTAGCTCCACCACTAAAAAGTAGTTATAAGGAAAGGACCAGTTTCAAATTGTAAACAGGTAATTAAAATTTTGTTTCGTATTTTAATTGATAGAGCTTGTTTCGAAAATCGGAGAATTTAGTGAATTTTGATATATGTTTAAATTCCAACTACAGTTCGATGCATGCATACACTATAAGTATAAGAACATTATCGCGTGTGCAAGTGACATGTTATACTTACAAAGGCAAACATTAGAATTAATGAAATCTTCATTAAGGTATAGTTCTGCACGTTCGGATCAAAATATTTTCTACAATGTAGAACTTGATTAAACACTGATTTTTCAAAACCTCAGAATATACTTAGAAAATTCAACAAATAAAAAAGATAGGGTCATGTGCTTGATTTTTTGCTAGACTGATTTAAATAAAAATAGGACCTCAGGCAAGTTAATACGTAGTATAAACGCGTAGTTAATGTTGGAAATAAGTAGTTGTATTCATGAGGAATATGGTTCGTTTCCAGGGATTGTCTCATGTCTTAAAAGTTATTTTAGAAGTAAGAGAAACATGTGTGCAAACAATTAGTGAATTATTAATTTTCGAATCACACAAAATGTTCTGCATATACGCTTTTTATGCATAGCAGATGGGGATATTCAAGCGGAAAACGAAAATTGATCTTTTAACAATTAAAAGAAGAACTGTATCTTGCTAAGTTTTTTTCTCCAAAAGGAGTGGTTTCAATAAACACAAGGAATGCAAGTTGTACAAAAATATCATGAAAAGTGAAATCACCTTCCAGACAAATCATTCACTATGAAATGAAGAAACACTTTAAAGAATATGAGACGATTGTAAATGTTGACAATGAATATGAAGAAATGCTTGAAAATATAATCAAAATGGAGGAATGTGACACCTTATTGCATTCATTTGATGCACATGAAGACTGTCATAAATTAGGCAGATAAGCCGGCCGATTCCTTTATTTTTTGTTTTAAAAAATGTGAAATGTATGGAGGAAAGTTTTTCAAAAGTATAAGAAAATATTCTAGAAATATTTGATGTTGAAAAAGATGCTAAACCCGTACACACAAATACAAAGAAATATTTGAAAAAGAAAATGTAAAAAAAAAAAAAAAAAGAATTTTTGTCATTTCTAAGTCGCGGTCGTGAACATCATCCTGTTTGCTGTTTCTCGATGTAATAAAATGATGCAATGCAAATGATATTCTGATATTCGGCAGGTTACATAAAATGACATAATTCTTGAAGAAATAAATGTGCCGTGCCATGAGAAAACCAGCATAGTGGCTTTGAGACCAGCATGGATCCAGACTAGCCTGCGCATCCGCGCAGTCTGGTCAGGATCCATGCTGTTCGCTTTCAAAGCCTATTGCAATCAGAGAAACTGTTAGCGAACAGCATGGATCCTGACCAGACTGCGCGGATGCGCAGGCTGGTCTGGATCCATGCTGGTCTCAAAGCCACTATGTTGGTTTTCTCATGGCGCGGCTCAAATGTCTGTGGATAAGGTAATTTGGTGGACTAAATAATAGCTTTTGGAGATGATTTGATATGTACTGTTAAATCTTTTTACTTTCTTTCATATGAAATTTATACGTTATAAGAGAAAGAAAATATGTTCCTTTTTGTTCAGATCTATAGTAATATGAAAGTGTTAATTTGTAGCTGTACTAAAACAGAAAACACAAACCATGCTCCGCAGCGCCACCACTACTGTATAGCGCCATCACTAATGCGATAAGCTCCGCCAATATTAGAAAATACTGGCATATTTCTTTTAATTAAGGGAGGGTTAAATAACTCTAATGTTTGCCTTTGTAAGCCTCATACATATTTAGACCATTTGCATGCTTGATAATGTTCATAAAATGTGTCTATGGAAATGTAGTTTGAATACAAATATATACGTGAGTCGTCAGAGTCGTATCTCTAGAATATGGGTTTGGAGCTCTAGCCTTTACTAAACATATTGACCTAGCTACTTGATTTTGAAACAAAGTAAAGATCTTCCGTTGGCGTTGCATTTTCAATGCCACTGAATGTCAATAATAGTTTTAGGCTTGCCTTTTTATATTATACTAAATATACAACAAAATGTGCAATGTGCACATTACAAACTCTGCCAAATCAGGCTGCAATAAAAACAAACATTAAATTATGTTTTCAAGACCGGCAGTAATCGTTGTTTTTCACTTGACTGCCGTTCACATTATCCAATCCACTGATCTAACTGCATTCATCTGTACCAATATTTCAATATTAGCAGCGGTTGTCATTACCTAAATCATAAAGGCGTACCAAATTCAAAAGTAAATATCTTTGCAGATAAAGCGAATCGGAAGCTGTGGTTTCGAATAATTATAGAGAAATAATTGAACTTTATCATGGAATATTTCAAATATTTCAGGTTTACGAAGAAAAAAAAAGAATATTTGCGGCCGATTGATCAAATGACCCATTCATTAGACTCAATTGAACGGTGTGATATCGATTTTTGGAACAATCGATCCAATATTAACAGTGTAGAAATTCCTTACGGCGGACAAAAGTAGTGTCGTATATAAAAACAAGTAGTTCCATGCCATACATTTGGTCAACCATCAAAATATAATTATTTTGGCACGACGGTATTTTCAGGTATTTTTCATTCCCGACCGTACCTTCAACGCAGGTGTCATCAGTCAAACTACGGCCATGTTTTGTCTCCTAAGCCAATAAACCAGCTTGTTCATTTGCTTTGACATTGTCCTTGTCACTTCTTAGCAGTTTTTATTGCTTCTTTCAATTGCTTACCCTTTTCATTACCAGACTTAAATTCCAAATGTTACTCATTGAGTTTGTCACGATACGCGCCTGTACGAGGTACTTTATTTAATTAATACCTTATTACGTTATTTATTGTGTTTGTAACAATCACAACAATGTTACGTCAGTTTCATTCATGATATTGCAACATGCATGCCACTCTACAAAGAATGGAACAGAAAATCTTAAATTAAAAACTAAGCTAACTGCTAACCGCTTAACCTACATTAAAATGTTCGTCTTGAAATAAAGACCTGCACAAGGTCTTGGTCATCTAGGCCCGTCCTTGTATGAATTGCAAGCAAAATATGCGTCTCCTAAAAATCACCCCAAACCTCGAATTTTTTTCGGAGGTCCCCTTCTGGAGAGAAACCACGGTTTGTATCCATTATCATGCTGAGTGTAGATCATCGTCAGATGTGCAGTCTAATCAAGATCTGCACTGTTCGCCATTCAGTCACATAGGCGTAGGAGCAGGGGGGTGGGGGGGGGGCAGCGGGGGCCAGACCCCCCCCCCCCCCAAAGCTAGGAGAGGTGGGGCCAAAGTATAGTTTGGCCCCCCAAATATTTTGGAAAAGAGATATAAATTGCTGTCTAATATAACGTTTACTTAGCATCATATAATTCTTTTCAACCTGATTTCTGATTTGCATTTGGCCTTCCCTTGTATTCTGACTAAAAATGTCTCTTTCCGTAGTGTGAGTACTGAAATCTGTACGCGCCACGCCAAGAATCGTTTACATTTTATAAAAATAATATATCATTGAGCGCAATCACTACAGTTCCGGTTTGAGCGTCTGCAAAATCAATGTAGGCCTAACTATTAAGCCTGTTTACGCATGTAAACGTTATGTATTTTTTTGTTTTTCATTGTCCATTCAAGGGAAATGATATTTCCACAACTTTATACCACAATTAGACAAATGCAGTGCTAATTGATTGTATGTCCAGGGCTTCAACAGAAGAACGTAAAAAAATGGCACACTTAATTAGAACAATACATAATATGACTGATTATGACAGTTCAGTGCCTAGTCGTATGTGTATCATCAGAATAACTCAATGATTCCTAAAACATAAAGGTTTGAGGGGCCTATGGCCCAATTAATCCCTGTACAAGGTTTTGAGGCTTTGTCACGAATAATGCACTGAGGATACCTTGCCGCTACCCCCCCCCCCTCACAAACCGCCGGTCGAAAAGGTTTGCCCCCCCCCCCCCCCCCACCCAAAGTTAAACTCGCTCCTACGCCCATGAGTCAGTATCTTTTTGGTAAGCACCCCTTTTAGAAGTTAATGGTTTCCAGTTCGTTTTAGAAATTTAGAAGGATAAAGGTTAAAACGTGTTTCGGTAGTTGTTTTTGAAAAAAGGCCAACTGGTGCTTGCCTTCGTCGTTTAGGACCATCCTAGCATGAATTGCAAGCAAAATACGGTATACGGTCAATAATGGGACTGATTTAAAGGTGTTTAGGTGATTTATCGTGTTAAAAGTCTGACTACGGCACTGTTGGTCGTGAGTTCAAGCCTAAGTTCTCCAGCTAAAATTACTAACATTGGGATAAAAGTGCCGTATCTGGATGCATTACACCCGGCACGATAAAGAAGTAGGGAAACTCCTGGAGCGTCTTCTGTGTCTTGATTTATCCCTTTACAAGCATTACTAATTCGCCAATATGGGTTCAGGGTGTGTCTATAAATAAACTTACAATTGAGGAAATTGTTGGCATTACTAAACAAATAGTTTTATTTATCTATAATTTCGAGCATTTATGAAAATCGTGGGCTGATGGCGAAACCATTGCAACTGTTTATAAATAAGGAACAAGGTACAATAGTTCGAAATAGACAATTTTCGAAAATAACTCATAAGTATTATGTACAAAAACATGAGATTGCAGTCGTAAAGACAAAAACGGGTACAAATTATGTAATTTCTCATAAAAGCTTGATAAAAAAAATCAGCTTCAGAGATATACTGTTAATAGACGCGACCGTCAGAAAACTTAAGTTATGGTAGTTCTGGCTAACATTACTTAACTGACGCTGTTCTTTTTTTCTGATGGTCGCGTCCATTATCCGTAACAGCATATAAACAGCTGAAGTTGTGGTAGCCAGAGCTGAAAAAATAAAAAATAACTGCATAATACATAATGCCATATACCAATATTCATATATAAACATAATTAAAAAAAATTAAGCATCTGAATACATATTTGATGAAAAATTATTATTTGTATTTAGAATTATCAGTTCTTGCAGGTTTTAAATAATAAAAAACGCGAACGCGCTAAGCATTTTGTACGCAAAATACAAAAAAAATGTAGTTTTTTTAAGCAAAGCATAAGATACAGATATTTTACACAATTCTAGATATAGTTATGTCGATAATTTTCTCGCAAACATGACAAAAATAGGTTTATAAATGATGTGCCGAAAAAGAGGTACGAAATCGAAACCATTAATGGGTACAAAATGACCAAATGGGGGACGAGTTGACTGGTTAACGAGTATGCTTGAGGACGAAGTGAATCCAAAATACTCTCTACAACTTTAACGTCACTTCCTGGTAAACAATGGCACCTGTCTTGTCATCGGTGAAGCAATTAGTGAATGAAAACACTGCTAAGGACTTTATGACAGCATCAGAAATATTGCTTAAGTTTGCAAACAATGTATTACAACACCCGTCAGAGCAGAAGTATCGTCGTATCAGGTTAGGTAACCCCACTGTTGAAAACAAGCTTCTTCCAGTAAGTGGAGCCATGGAATGTCTGTTTGAAATGGGATTTTCCGAGGTTAGTATAGGGTGTCAGACGTATATGGTTGAACTGTTTGAAGGTATCAAATGCCTTTGTTTCTATGTAAAAAATAGCAGTCAGGCCTGGATCCAGGACCAGTTCGAAAGGGGACGGGGGGGGGGGGGGGAGTCGCCCCCCACCCCCACCCGACTAAGAATTTAGTGAACTATATATTGAAATTTGCACGAAATTGTTTTGGCTAAGAAATAATATTTTCTCAAAATTTAGACGCAAAACAAACCAGAGGTCACCATTTCATACCTAGAACTAAAAAAGGAAATGACTTTAAAATATACTTCTACTTATGAACTGCTTCACAGAACTTCGTCAAAGTTAGTCTGTTTCTCTGTATAAGCATCATTATAAGGTCCTCTCCCAAATTTATACAAATGGGGGCAGTCAGTCCCCCTTTTAGGGGCCACTAGAACAAAAATGTAAATGTCCTCATGGACTGCTTACTTGATTTGTAGCATTATTATAAGGCAATGTTTCAGTTAGCCTTTTAGGGGCTAGAGCTAAAATTAGAAATACTTTTAAACAACTTCTTCTAAGGTATGGCTAGATGGATTTTCATCAAACTGGGTTTGTAGGATCATTAAAGGTCCTCTCTCAAATTTGTTCAAATGGGGGCAGTTGGCCCCTTTTAGGGGTTGCTATAAAGCTAAATGTAAACATACATTTTAATGACTACCGGTACTTGTCCTGAACCACTCGATGGATCTTCATAAAACCTGGTCTGTGGCATCAATATAAGGTCCTCTCATAAATTTGTTCAGTTTAGGGTGTTTGACCCCTTTTAGGGCCAGATGGTTATAGTCCTCTTCAGGAATCAGGTAAGCAACTTAGGCCCATTTAGGCCTCTTGTTACGACTAATTTTGGGCTGAGGTTAGACCCCAATTGTACTGACAAAAAGTGTACATGTTTTTTTACAGTGTAAAAGATTTAGAAAAAAATAATTATATTTTATGTTTTTAAATATTGCAGCCAAGACTGTGCCTTTGAAACTAAACATTTGTTTTACTGTAAGTTGCAACTCATCCAGATTCTTCCTAAATGAAATATATAATAAAAAATTCCACTTTTTCGACAGTTCTCAGTTTGGATGTTTTACAATGCATTTTTCCCAATTGTTAGACCATGTCCCCATTCCAAAATCAGTGGAAAAAACCCCACTGACATTGTTCTTGTTTTAAATGACTTTAATAGTTGCAGTTAGTCATCAATGTGATTTGTAAGTTGTAGTTTCTTGCCATACAAACTTGTAACAAACTTTCATTCATTTGACAGGATGGGGAGTATTTAAGCTTGCCTAAATCAGCCTCGCTGAGTACTTTATCACAAATCAAAACACAACTAGAGAATGAACGAGGGATCGTGCAGAAGTCTTCCATGCCCACTACACCAAGTACCTCTGGACCTCAAGCTGGTGCTTCCACCGGAGCTCAAGCATCTGGCGGACAAGTCCCATCAACAGCTACCCTTGCAAGCAGTCTTACAAATTTGTCTGAACTTGTAGTAAGTTTTAGATAATTATTATCACAAATTTTCTTGCTTTTTTTTTTACTTCAAAATGTTTATGTCTTCACCTAAAGTAATGAATATTGACAATGTTTAAGGTTTGATCCAAAGGATATGTCATTTTTTTTTCATAAAAATCTAAGCCTCCCCAACGACATCCTCAAGAATATCAAATGGTTGACCCTTTAGGTCTCAGTGTTGTTTTGTTGTCAGTTGATGATTGTCTTTGTTGTTGTTTTCTCATTTGTTTATAGAAGAAAATTAATGCTACTTTTGCATGCAGCAAAATGTCATCAGTGATGAGCTTTGAAGTTATAAATAATTGAATTAGTCTACAACATGATGTAAATTTTATAATAATATAATGATGGCTAAAATTTATATCTTATGGTTACAGTGATATTTCTTCTGGATCAGCTCTTGTAAAATGTCATCCATTATCATATCATGAAATCATGAAATATCGGCTGGATCAATTATTGTACCCCCCGACAACAAAGTTGTAAGGGGGGGTGTACTGGTTTCAGGTTGTCTGTCTGTCTGTCTGTCCGTAGACGCAATCTTGTGCGCACCATCTCTCCTTATCCCCTTGACAGAATTTAATGAAACTTCACACAAGTGATCAGTACCAACAGTAGTTGTGCATAGGCATGTTAGGTTCTTTTAGAAAAAAAATTTGCAGAGTTATGGGACTTTGTTTTTTTGTTACTACACTATATATATATAGACACAATCTTGTGCACATCATCTCTCCTTGTCCCCTTGACACAGTTTAATGAAACTTCACACAAGTGATCAGTAACAACAGTAGTTGTGCATGGGGCATGTTAGGTTCTTTCAGAAAAAAAATTTTCAGAGTTATGGGACTTTGTTTTTTTGTTACTATACTATATACATAGACACAATCTTGTGCGCACCATCTCTTCTCATCCCCTTGACACAATTTAATGAAAGTTCACACAAGTGATCAGTAACAACAGTAGTTGTGCATGGGGCATGTTAGGTTCTTTCAGCGACAAAAATTGCAGAGTTATGGGACTTTGTTTCTTGTTAACATACTATGTACATACAGTCTGCATATGCAATCTTGTGCGTGCCTAATCTACCAAACCCTTACACACAATTTAATGAAACTTCACACAAGTGATCAGTACCAACCCTAGTTGTGCATGCTGCATGTTACATTCTTTTAGATAAATATTCTGCATAGTTATGGGACTTTGTTTTTGTTACTATACTGTATACACACAGTATGTATACATACAGTCCACATAATTATGCAATCTTACATTCATCACCTTTAGTGATAGCTCTAGTTTTTGCTGAAGCTTTTTGTCGACTTTGTTGCCTTAAAATATAATTGAAATTTTTTTCTTTTATGTGGCTTAAAACTAAATTCATTAGATAAAGGTAAAACATTTGATGTTTGGTTGACTTCATGCATTATCGTTATTTTCATTTTTTCAGGGAAAAGAACAGGACTTTTACAGGAAGCTGGAAGCTCAGCTTCAGCATGTACTTGTGTATGAAGACCGAAGACAGCAGCAAAAAGCAAGGGAGGTAATTCCAATTGCTCAACTTGAGAAAGAAGCAAAAACTAAGCTTGAACAGCTGAGTCAGTGTGAGAACTCTGGAGACGATCAAACAAATTCTAGTCCAAAGTTAGATATGCAGGACTGTTTGGTGCTAGCTTTACTTAATTGGTTCAAGAACTCTTTCTTTAAATGGGTTGATGCACCAGCTTGTCGAGGGTGTGGAGGAAAACCTGTATTACAAGGGAATATAGCGCCGACACCAGAAGAATTAAGATTTGGAGGGAACCGGGTGGAAAATTATAAATGTCCATCTTGTCAGACCTTTACAAAATTTGTACGCTACAATGACCCAGGGAAGCTTTTGGAAACAAGAGAGGGACGATGTGGCGAGTGGGCAAACTGTTTCACCCTTTGTTGTAGGGCGATGAATTTTGAAGCTCGTTACGTCTTGGATTGGACGGATCACGTGTGGACGGAGGTGTATTCGAATTCTCAGCAGCGTTGGGTGCACTGTGATCCGTGTGAAAATACATGTGATAAGCCGTTGCTGTATGAGGTAGGGTGGGGTAAAAAGTTAACTTACATTATTGCATTTTCCGTTGATGATGTTGAGGATGTAACATGGAGGTATACCTCAAATTTTGATGAAATCCTAAAGAGAAGGAATGAATGCAGGGAAAACTGGTTGGTGAAAACTTTGTACAATCTTGATAAAAAGAAATGGAGTTCAATGCCGGAGGCAAAGCGTAATATTAGACTGAAAAGGAAGATTGTGGAACTTGTTGAGTTTATGACACCAAAGGCTGCTGATGGACAGAATTTGTCAGGTAAATAGCTGTAGGTGGCAAACTGACAGTATTTTAACTCATTCATTAGAAAGAGATAAACAATTCTTTAACATTTAATTTAAAAATCAGTTATAGCAGCTAAATAAACAGTCTTTAAAAACTGTACAACCCCCACTGTAAAATTTCATAGACATGCCAGTAGAAATTAATGAAAAATGCCCGACCATTCAAGCTTTTTCTTTCTTGGAAACTGTCAGAAACCTTTGACACTGGACACTGGTCAGATTATATGAAACAGAAAAAAATCCTCAGAAATTTCCTAGAACACTTAAAATATTCTTACTGTCAGAAAGTGAAACAGTCTTTTTAAGGCTTGTGTATTGTCACATACCAATTTCTGACCAAATGTTTGCAAGTTTAAGCACTTTGTAATTAACTGCTTTGTAATTAACTGCTTCAATTTGCTTTGTTCATTAGTTGTCAGAAAGTTTGCAAAAGATTAATTGTTTACAACTGAGTTAATTTCTTAATATATTAGTGTAGTTATTTTATAAATTTTGTAGGTCGCACAACAGGATCGTTAGCTTGGAGGTTGGCTAGAGGAGAACTTGGCACTCAGCCAGCTCAAACAGCAGAACCATATGTATTCAAGGTTTGCATTAAGATTAAGTACTCATTAAAAATGATCTAATGTTGGATTTTCATATTCCTTTACAACATTTTTGAGTTTTTCCAAATTTTTGGTAGGGGGCACTTAGATTTACCCCTGTCCATCTGCCTGCATGCTAGTCCTTACGATTTTTATTGTACATATGTCAAAAAATATTTAACATAGAGTCATTAAACGTTAAAGTATTGCTATACAGCAAGTGAAGTTGTGCACCTTGGGTTTAGTTTGGGAGTTCACTCAGACAGACCAGAGTTAATTTTCCTTGACATAGTCAAATATACATAAATGGACGCAAGTGTCGCAAATATCTCAAAAAGTATTTGACCCAGCATCATGAATCATTAGAGGATTGTTACATAGTGTAGTTATGCACATTGTATTCTGTTTAGGATTTCAGATAGCCTGACTGAGTTATGGCCCTTTTGACATAGTCAGAAATATGTATAAAGGGCCTAAAATTGTGTCACATGTTTCTCAGTAAGTGTTTGATCTCGAGCCATGAAACAGGAATGATATTCATCATGTGCACCTTGGAATTTGTTTAGGATTTCACTCTACCAGATCAGAGTTATGGCCCTTGACATAGTCACAAAAAATGCATAATGTGCTTATGAATTACAGTTTCACTTATATCTCATGTAATTTTTTAGGAATGATTTGTTCACGATGTGAAAATGCCTTGGGGGTCTGTTTTATAGATTTATTTCATCTTAATGGAGTGATCATAGATTCTGATGAATTCAGAATGGCAAGTAATTTGCTGAACTGCCATTATACCATGTGCTCAAAACCACATTGTTAAAAATTTGTTTAACAATTTACAATTTATGGTGAATACTTCTCTCGGTTCACTGACCAAGAAAGTTGTTTGTTTGCTCAACTATTAGAATGGTTTATAATATATACCTTTCCCCTTATTAGATGGGTGTGAAAATGTTCCCAAGGATTTTGGCTAAATTATGGCCCCTTTTGACTTAGAACCTTGGTTAAGTTTTTCGTGCCAGTCCACATTTTGATAAAGTTGTTGTTTAATAGAAAATTTGCAGAGCTATTCACTTGCTAGGGGCAGTTTCATGCGGTCACTGGTTGTGTAAAGAAGAAGTCATTGAATTGGATGTATTTATATAGTAAAAACACTTGTACGAAATTTTAAGCAGTTGTTCAGTAGAAAATTTGCTTACACAGGTGATTGCATATATGATGTTGACTTAACTCCCTAAAAAGCATATATATTAAGTTTTTACTCAATAGTTAATTGACTTCTGCCAATCAGTAAAATCACAGGCATGTTCATGTCACAAAATGATGACTTATATGATTACATTTTTTGGAGAAGTTTCTCTACAGTTTATGTATATATGATGTAGCAGTGGACTACCAACTGAAAGTACTAAGCTTGGAGACCAGACTCGGATTGCAACCTTGTCATTGTTCTGTTTCAAAATAGAGTTCAGAAACAACCAATCAGATTTTGAAGTCTAGAGACTGGTTCCCAAATTTAATTTTATAACCTTAGGCTCATATTCATCAACATGTAAAAGTTTGAAATTTAGATTTAAAATGGCAGATATACAGTCTGTTATAGAATTGTTTAAAGGCTGGATACCGGTATATATATATCTCTATTTAGCATTTTAACAAATCTCAGATTTTAAATGTTGAGGTATACAGATGCTGATCAGTAGACCACCAATATCAAATCGCCCCTATTGGATGTACGCACATATTGAGTATACAATATACTGACTAAAGGTTAGAGTTAGGTTTAACATAGTTTTAATAGTGTACATTCAATGCGTGCGTACACTCAATGCAGTAGAATTAATGCCGACCTCAGTATACAGGACCATAAATACCTTGTAAAAGTGTACTTAAATAGAACTTCTTTTATTCTTGAACAAACAAATATTATTTGTTTTACAGCTGACTGAAAAAGAAAAATCAAGTAGAAAGTTTCATCTGACCTATTCCTCTGCCAAAGATGAGTATGTCAGGTTGTCAAATGATGGTGAAAAATCTTCGGGCTACCAGTCCATGGTAAACAAGTCAGAAAATATATTCCGGAAGGTGGAAGCAGACTGGAAAATGGCATACCTTGCACGTAATGAGGGCACAGACAAGGCCGAAATTGTCTGGAAATTTGACTTTACTGGTATGACTTATCTGAAGAAGTGAAATATCTTAGTTGCCCCTGCAGTGGCAGTGTATTTTTTGTTGGAAATGTGGAGACTATTGCTATCTTAAATAATATATACTTAGCATTTTAAAGTTTTTACATGTCAGTTTCTGTGTTAGGTGATAATGCCTTTCTGGTTGAGTAATTTAGGTGGCAGACTTCTGACTACTGGGTAGTTAAAGCTATTTGAGATGTAGAATTTTTTCATGTGTGCAAGCAATCTGGCCAGCTTGCTAAAAGTGGTTTTGTGGTATCTGGAAATAGCTTACACAGGTCTGTAAATGGAATTTCTTTGTTTAACCTTTAGCATGCTAGATAAATTGTCGTCTGCTGGAAATTTCGTCTGCTAAAATTGTAAAGTTCATTCAGTTTGCTCCAAAATTGGAAGAAATATTGTCAGAGTAGCAAACAGCTTGGAACCTGATCAGACGCCGATTTAATCGGCGTCTGATCTGGTTCCAAGCTGTTTGCAAAGGCTGTTTAATTCGCCTGCAGCAGGCTAAGGGTAAAGGAGGTTCGGGTTCAGCTGCAGTAATACTTTTAATGTGCAATTATTTGATGAATATGATTGACCTTGATCTGAAAGACTGGAATGAGCTTTTGCCTTGGTTGGCAGTATCTTTCATTTATCCTTAAATGCACTCTTTCAGTGTCTCAGAGACATGGTCATATGCTTAAAATTTGAAGGAAAATTTGTTGTTTTTGTTTTTTAGCTGACTTATTTAAAGAATTTTGAGAGATATTCTACTCACTCGATGTTTGCATCATGCCTTGGTTAGACTTAGCATCGCACCTTGGATATAGACTTAGCATCGCACTTGGTTATAGACTTAGCATCGCACCTTGGTTAAAGTTTTGCGTTCAAATGTCTTATCTGAGTAAGCATTGCATGTATTGGATTGAAACTCCACAGAAGGCTTCCTAGTTTTCATACCTTCTGTCATTACCAAGTAAGATAAGTCTTTGAATTTAATACAAATTATTGCTCTTTCCCCAACACAAGTTCAGTGAAATTTCTGTGTGAATAATGAATATTGTTGACTTGCAGAAAGTTGGTTGTGTGGTTAGCTATGTTCGACCTTGCATTATCTTGTTTAAGAACAGAAATTGTGTTGCATAAATGGGTAGTTTTCTTGCTGAAAACATACATGTATCATTGACTTAAGAGCAGGCATTTACATTTCACTTTAAAAACACTAAATTTGTTCAACAAAATTGGCTTACACCTTTGACCCAGTAAGAAAGCAAAATGAAAATTTATGTGATTTTATAATCATATTTCTGTCGGTGTTACTTAAGGTAGTAGACTTGTAATGACAATCGATTATTGTTGTGCAATTTTGTATTCTCATCCCATGATCCGTTATTTTGGCATTCTTCTGCCGAATAAATAAAGGTCAAAGGGACAGTAGTTTCCCTAAAAACTGGAGGATGCCGAAATAACATATGGCAGAAACACAATCAGTTGTCATTATGGGTTAAAGTTTAACCAAAAAAATTTAAAGAAAACAAACCTTCTTTTTAATTACATTAACACTTTGATAGTTTTATGTTTACAGTTTTAATATATATAAAATGTGATTTTACATATATTGTATATACATTGTATTATAGGTGTCTAATGATTAGCAAATGTTGTTGTTGTTGTTTTAGAGAGTAGTCTGAAGGTAGACAGTTTGGAAGTGAAGATTGACTGTGCCACTTATGAGAACGGTAAAATCAACTGGATCATCTGTTCCGATGAGACATGTGCTATGCTGAAAGGTAATTCGTGTTTTGAACATATTGTCCTTTATCAGAGTCATACCAACTTGACTCAATAGGGACAGCAATTTGTTTGTTAGGAGTTTTATGTGTGGGAGGCTTATGTACCATGCTAATTGCCAAATGTTGAGTGACAAATAGTTTATGCAGAGTGCACTTAGGTGTATGGTATACAACATTTTGTAAGTGCCTTTAATCATTAAGTGTTTTGCATGTAGCATTAAGCAATTGTCATTTAACATTACATGTTTGGCATTAAGCATTTGGAAGTTGGCATTGCACACCAGCCTTCCATATTTATGTCATCTTTGGTATACCTCTTCAAGATGAAGCAGAATTATGCATGAATTGTAATTATATATATAATAATTATTGTCCAATTAATTTTTTGTGCCCCCACCACTCAGTGGATGGGACATGTAGCTTTGTTCCTGTCTGTTTGTATGTCCGAAAAAAAATTGTTACGCACCTAGTTCAAAAAGCATTTGATATAAATTGATGAAACCTTGCATGAGTCTTAATCATGACATAAACTTGTGCACCTCCTATTTTTCGTCTGTTTCCACCTCCTATTTTCAGAATTATGGCCCCTGAAATAGTCAAAAATGCACATTTTTGTGCTCCTACCACTCAGTGGAGTGGGCATATAAATTTGTTCATGTCAGTACGAAAAAGTTAGTGATGTGCCTATCTCAAAAAGTGTTTGACATGTATTGATCGATGAAACCTTGCATGAGTCTTTATCATGATATGAATGTGCGCACCTTCTAAAATACAGTTTTACCTTGTGCGGCGCCTAGCTCAAAAAGTATTTGATACAGATTGTTGAAACCTTGCATGAGTCTTTATTATGATGTGACATTGCAAACTTTGCATTCTTCTTGAGATTTTAATTAATTCTAATTACAGAGTTACTGCCCTTGAAATAGCAGTAATAGTGGATTTTTTGTTTGTGCTGCACATAGCTCAAAAAGTATATGGCCTAGAATAATGAATCTCTCTTATAAAACATTTTTTGAGGCTATACCCCCTTAAAACTACAAAACTTTAAATTATTACCCATTATTTGTGACAAATGTACCAGTGGAGGCACACCCTGTGTCCTACAGACACATTCTAGTTTTAGTTTTGCCTCTTCTATAGACTTATTTGTAATACTTACACTAGGGGCATTAGTCATACAATGTTGAGATCACCCTTGTTCTGTCTTGGTTTAAAAATAGCTTTTATAAATGACTTACATTATTTCTTAAAAGAGCATACAATATATGCTCGTTTTGATCAGAAGGTATAAGGAACGATTTGAAAGATTCAAAGACATAGCACTTTTTAACTTCTTTTTCATCTTATACATCAACTATATGCCTGTAAAATGGATGAATTTTTTTTAAAAACTTTGATGAAAAGAAAATTTATTATACTTTTCAGGTCTTACTGCATTTTGCCTATCAATGCCAGAATTTACATTTTGTAAGATTTTACATTTTCTAAAAAAAAAAATAAATAAATAAATAAATAAATAAAAAATGTGGCTATGCCATTCATGAAAATATTTCATCTAATGACCCTAAATGCAGTTATTTGAAGTAATAGCTTGAACTTTTTACTTTCAGGTGGCCCAGCATTGCAGACTGTGAATGAACTCAATGGCCAGACTGGTTTTACACTTACTGCTTCACTTTCTGGTGGGCAGGGCAATGTTGCCTGGCAACATACACAGCTATTCAGACAATCAAGTGAGGATACCGTTATGTGTCCATTTGAAATCCTAATCAAGTTCAAATAGACACTGCTGATAAATTAACAACCAAGCATTATAGACACTGTTATGTATATTTTTTGATAATTTTTAAGTTGTCAGAAGGATAGGATTATTATAATAGTGAGCTGGGTCTTTAGTGAATTTTGCCAGGTTGGGATCATATGAAGCAGGCAACAACTGAGTATGATCCTGCCTTGTTAAATCCACAGAGCCAAACACATCTAAGCTATTATTAACTTTTCATTATATCCATTTGCTTATATTTTGTTTTTATCAGAACCAAAAGGATTATAAAGTCTTGAAGTAAAAGACACAACCTTGGGCCTCGGCGAAAAATTACAAAGTATCTTTAACTCTTACAACTCTATGCAAAACACTGGTTTGGATAAAATCATCAAATTTGGGTTTGCTTTCAAATTCTTTAAGGTATTACAGCATATATAGTCAGATGCATTGGCGTGGTAATAGGCTTTGTGAGTAAAGCATTGACTGATAAGTGTATGTTATAGATCGTTTATGGGACCTTCTTAACAGATAATAAGTATGCAACAACATTTTCTGTGTTATGCATTGTATTGTACACATCAATACTGTTGTCTATGATTAAATATGGACCAAAAACCTCACCAGAAAAAATGTACTGAATTTGGTAAAAATAAATATGGACCACAGTTACACCACAGGATTGAGCTTGGATCATACAGTCTTGTAAAAATATTGATATTTATTATATTTTCTGTAAATAAAGTTTTTTCCCCCGTTTGTCAAAACTATGACCTTAAACAAAAGGTTAATGTCATATTTACTGTTCTTTGGTTCCTACCATTTAGTGAAAAAAGTAAGTTTGATATAGTACAACAATTGTCGACTTTTGAGCCATTTGATATCATGTGATATCCACAGGAAGAAAGCATTATTGACTGTTGCTTAAATATCACATCATATCCAATTTCTCAAGAGTCAGAAACTCTGTACTGGTTAATCGCATATTTATTGTGGGTAGGGATTTTTTTTTTCAGTTTTCAGTAATTTCTGGTCAGCCTATAACACAAAGAAATTGTTTTATTGTTCTATATTGTATTATGTTATATTTCATGTACATGACTATTGTAGACTTAATTCAACTATGTTGTGATGATGTCATTTTTGTTTTGATACAAATATGGTACTTGATTTTCTGTTCCTTCAGCAAATATTCATAAAATACACTGCATATTGATTAACCCTTACCATGCTGGATTTCCTTAATGAACTTGTCCATCTTTCAATTTGGACAGTACCATTAGCTGTTAACAGGGGTGCTTACCAAATAGATACTGACTGAATGGCAAACAGTGCAGATCATGATCAGCCTGCAAAGGCAGAATCAATCGTGTCCTGCATGATGAAGGTTAAGTTACAAGATTTACATGTACATACATGTATTTTTGGTCATCCAAACAGTACTACGAAAAACAGAAAGATTGACAGTGGCGTAGTGACAGGAGAACTTTCTATTTGCCATAGATCAAGTAAAAGAACAGGAGGGAAGTTTATGTAATTTTAACTTCAAGTTTTGACACAAGTCTAGCTAAATTTTTTGTTGAATTTGTGCACATTCCAGTAAAAAGCACAAAGTATTGACGAGTGATATGTATAAGGAGTTATGTAATCAGAGTATTTAGATGTACACATTATAAAACAATTGTTAAACCGAATTTTGCCAATCAAAACAATATGAATTTACACAAGCAACTAGGACAGTTCATGGCAGAAGTTTATTCTGTTTTATAGGAATTTACCTGTAACACTTGTACTGAGCATATACTGTACAAGCAGAAATTTTCGCAAGGGTTTAAATTTCGCTATATTCGCAAGGCCCTACATATCGTGAAAATTAATCCTCACATAATTATTTACCATTAATATTATTTAAATTAAGTATGATACCAGTTTTACAATTTCGCAAATTTTAAACCTAACGAACATACTCAAAATTTCAAATGTGCCAAATTTGATTCAGCGAAAATACATGCTTTTACAGTATTTTGCGTCTAAATCTCAACCTGCCTTATATCGGATCTGCTATTTATTAAAAAAAATATATGACTGTTGCACTGTCTTTAATCTGTTGCCTCAGTGCAATTGTACTACATGTGTTTTGTGTCTATTATAAGCAGTTACAACAGTTTTGCGTTGACAGTTTTTTCCGTTCTTTCCAAAACTTGTAATTTTTGCTGATTTTTTTTTATTCTTTGCCAATTATATATTGTAAAATTTGCATATTTGTTTAAAGTTTTCCCAAAGGGGTAGAAATAGAAATAGTTTTTTTCTAAATAATTTTGACTATTTTATAGTCTTTTTCATTAAATGGCGAAAAGGTGTGTATGTTACAAGAAAGCAGTTGTGTAAAGAAAGTTATATGTAGGCCTACATTGCTATATTGAGTTTCATGCAATTTGCTCAGATATATTAACATGATTAAGTGCTATGATATATATGACTTCAAATGAAGTAAGAATTAGAATATTTCTTAACTTTGATCTATAAATTTTCTATTACCATTCTTTGTTGTTTGTTTTTAGCTCACCTGAGCAATGCTCAGGTGAGTTTTTCTGATCGCTCGATGTCCGGCGTCTGTCGTCTGCCGTCTGTCTGTCTGTCAACATTTAGCTTGTGTATGCGATAGAGGCTGTATTTTTCAACTGATCTTCATGAAATTTGGTCAGAATGATTACCTTGATGAAATCTAGGCCGAGTTCGAAAATGGGTCAACTGGGGTCAAAAACTAGGTCACTAGGTCAAATCAAAGAAAAACCTTGTGTATGCGATAGAGGCTGTATTTTTCAATTAATCTTTATGGATATTGGTCAGAATGATAACCTTGATGAAATCTAGGCCGAGTTTGAAAATGGATCATCTCGAGTCAAAAACTAGGTCACTAGGTCAAATCAAAGAAAAACCTTGTGTATGCGATAGAGGCTGTATTTTTCAATTAATCTTCATGAATATTGGTCAGAATGATAACCTTGATAAAATCTAGGCCGAGTTTGAAAATGGGTCATCTCGGGTCAAAAACTAGGTCACTAGGTCAAATCAAAGAAAAACCTTGTGTATGCGATAGAGGCTGTATTTTTCAATTGGTCTTCATGACATTTGGTCAGAATGATTGCATTGATGAAGTATAGGTCAAGTTTGAATATGGGTCATCTGGGGTCAAAAAGTAGGTCACTAGGTCAAATCTAAGGAAAACTTTGTGTATGCGATAGAGGCTATATTTTTCAATTGATCTTTCTGAAATTAAGTCAGAATGATTGCCTTGATAAAATCTAGGTCGAGTTTGAATATGGGTCATCTGAGATCAAAAACTAGGTCACTAGGTCAAATTAAAGAAAAACCTTATGTATGCGATAGAGGCTGTATTTTTCAATTGATATTCATGAAATTTCCTCAGAATGATTGCCTTGATAAAATCTACGTTGAGTTTGATTATGGGTCATTGGACTCAAAAAGTAGGTCACTAGGTCAAATCAAAGAAAACCCTTCTGTATGCGATAGAGGCTTTATTTTTCAATTAATCTTCATGAAATTTGGTCAGAATGATTGCCTTGATGTAATCTAGGTCTAGTTCAATTATGGGTCATCTGGGTCAAAAAGTAGGTCACTAGGTTAAATCAAAGAAAAACCTTGTGTATGCGATAGAGGCTGTATTTTTCAACTGATCTTCATGAAATTTTGTCAGAATGGTAGCCTTGATGAAATCTAGGTCAAGTTCGAATATGGGTCATCTGGGTTTAAAAACTAGGTCACTAAGTCAAATCAAGGAAAAACCTTGTGTATGCAATAGGGACTGCATTTTACACTGGATTTCATAAAATTTGGTCAGAATGGTTGGCTTGATGAAATCTAGGTCAAATTCGAATATGGGTAGTCTGGGGTCAAAAACTAGGTCACTAGGTCAAATCAAAGAAAATACTTATTTATACTCAAGATTTTTTGCTCCAATTTTAATGATAATTGGTCAGAATATTTTTTTCCATGAAATCATTAGGTCAAACATGTTTACACTGTTATGGTGTGTTATGGTGTGTTTCTCAGGTGAGCGACCTAGGGCCATCTTGGCCCTCTTGTTGTTGGGTTTAACCGAATTAATGTCACATCAACACAGTAGATCATATTGCAACTTCCAAACGTTTCATGTTGAAGGAAGACTCCCGGTGCCCCTCTTGAACATTATTTCAGGTGTAGGCAGGCACATGGGAGAACTACAGACCTTCCATAAGCCAGCATGATGGCTTTCTATCATGAAAATCTTGTACACTTCAAGCAAGGTTTCATAACAATAGCTGTGAAGTTGGAAAGCTTTGAAGAGATTGACCTTAACTACTCTGCCATGGAGGCCCCCTACCATGCTTTGACCTGTTTAGAAGGATATGTACTTATCATTTGTTATTTCCAAAAGAAATCAGTAGAAAATCTTTGATATGGAATAGGCCAGTTAAACATTGGTTGTGCAACTGATTGCATAGATCAGGAATATTGCTTGTTTACATGCATACACTTGTGCCATAGTTTATTATTTATAATCAAAACAGTTTGGGGAACCATTAATAAATACATTTGATCTTTCTTTTTTTATTAAAAAGGAAGGGGGTGCTTATGGGGTTTTGTTTTTTATCTGTTACGGAATTTTCAACTGCCATAACTTATTCCTCAAAAGAGGGGCCTCTGTGGATGAGTGGTTAAGGTGGTCAACTTAAAATCACTTGTACCCCTCTCTGATGTGGGTTTGAGCCTCACTCAATGAGTTGAATTCTTCCATCTAGCTGGCTAACAGAATGTTGATGGTTCTATCTCAGTGCCCCTCCCAATCCTGGGTTGATGAAATAATGCACAGACACCTAGAGTCTTTCTGTGCCATCAAAAGCTGGAAAATTGGTGTCAGTGTGAGTTTAACCCCTCACTCCCCTCCCCAGCCCATCAGAAAGCACTAAAAATTCCTTAAACATTTATACATTTTGAAACTGTAATAAACAGAAATGCTACCTTAAACACCATTTTAAAATGTTAAGATACATACATCGAAAGTCACAAGATATAAGATATAAATTGTATCCTTGATTTTATTTATAAATATATGTATTATTTACATACATGACAATGTTTCCGGAGTAAAGATACAACAATCTTTTGATCACAAGCTTCAAAATTAAAATTGTTGTTCTTGATGATGATGATAATAATGATGATGATGTCTCAGATGATTAAAATCTTATCTAATATGATGACAATGATGATGATAACAGTGATGTTGAAGACAAACAAACCATGTCCATTTAGATGATGGTAGTGATGATTATGTAGGTAATTTTAATGTAATTCATATTATTTACAGCTGCAAAGTTGTGCTATTTACTGGTTAAATTTAAATTAAAACTAATGCTTAATTTACTTTCTCTAAAATTTGCCATTTTTCATGCTTATACATGTCTCTTGAAAATGGTACAAGTTGCATGAGAACTCGTACAAAAGTGGGCAAAATGTATATTATATAAAATGTAGGCCCAGAATAATCAGTTTTCCAAGTCTGAAATTTAGTCTACGATTTCAAATAGCCTAAAGTTCAAATTCCTGTAAAAATAATGCAGTTTTACCGCTGAAAATATGCTGGCCTTTTTGTTAGTACAGGTATTATCATCTGACAAAGTTTCATGAAAATCTGTTTGTTTTATGAAAAAGACTGCCAAATATTCAGTTTATCATAGCTGTGTTTATATTAAATGCGGAATACCGAAACTTTGCTCACATGCATATAGCTGGTGCAAAAATTCATAATACTCCGTTGTTTTTTTTTTAATGATCGAGCAAAAATGAAAATTTAGCACTCTAAATGCTACTGAATGTACCCAGCTTAAGATAGACATGTACGTTTGGATCTGGGTTTTTTTACTACAATTGAGAAATTGATTAAACTCGGGTTTTCAGAACTTCATATGAATATACTCAAAATACTTAAAAGTTTGTGCAAACAAGAACATGGTGCTAGATGTTTTTTCCTAGACTGATTTGGTCCTCCAACAAATTTTTGTAATGGGAGTCTATGGGAAAGTCACAAATTTTAATGTCATTTTCGCAGATAGATTTTTTTTCTACAATACGTAGATTTTACTGAAACTTCTCACAGTCGTAAAGAAACATATTGTCTAATATGGTGAAATAAAATGTATTTCTGTGCACCTGTTTTTGAGATATTTTCCCTTTACTAAAGAGATTTACACATTTCGAGCTGATTTTATGACATTATTTGGAATAATTTAACATGTCCAACGTTTTCATATCATATAGATAGTAACATTGTCGTTTTAATAAATTTACTCACAGGTTGCCGTTAATTCATAAAAGTATTTTCATTTCCATATTTAAGCCATTACCTCACGTTTATCAAATGTTCAGAACTGTCTTAATGTTGTATTTGTAGAGATTTATCACTTCTCGAATAAATTGACTTTGTATTTTTTAAATAGGCAGAACACAACTGCAAAATCAAAAACAAGATTTAAGAATTCTCTCGTTTTGATGTGAAAAACATTGGTTGTTTTTTTAACTGAAATGTTTCTGGAACCTGTCAGCTTCCACACACATTATATTTACCCTTTAAAATAAATTCTTTACTATTTTTGGTGTTATACTATTACAGAAGTTTAAATAACGTGCATCTGTATCTGTCTACATTATCAAAATAAATAAATGAGCTATATTCCGATAATTTTAGTGTCACTTTTGTTTAATGAAAATAAGTTCGTTCATTTACAACTCTGTGCCTTGGCCATTTATTTTGTCATATCTCATGGAAGTTTTTTTTGTTGCTATCACAGACAAGTTTTTTGCGTATGTGTATCTCAAATGTACACACTGACAATGCAAGCATTTTAAAAAATCACAATATAAGTGTTAAAACAAACATAACTGGACACTATGTCTGACATTATGCTATACATGTAATACTGTTTCTATAAAGTTGAAAAATAGCCAAGTTTTTAACAGAACGTCAATGGCTGCATATAACGATTTTTGTCGTCAATAATATAAATGGCATCATAATGCAAATTTCCTTTTTCCACGGCTGCATGAAAAAAAATCCTGAATTTAGCCAACTGTATTTGGAAATTAAATTCATTTTCTTTTTACATAGTCCGTGGTTGCGTAAAACTATTATCTTTTATGTAAGTCCACAGCATTGTTTATCTCATTTCTTTTGCGTGCCAACTATGTTGAAATTAAAGGCTCCAAGAGTCTTTCTGGTACCCAGTCTACCACTTACAGTTTTTGGTCTATTTATATACTGCAGCAAGGGCGGAGGTGGACGGGAGTGACTGTATTCTTGAGACAGGGGGTGCGTCCTAAAACTTTGGACTTTAAATCCATTTGTAAGCCAACTGCTATATTTTTGCGAGTATTTTGGATAGTGTTGAATCAACGTTTGTGTGTATCCGTTAACCATTGATAACGGCGGACCGTTTGACATGAGATTTCCTTGCAGTGTGGTTTTCGGTTTCGTCCGATTTGTCAGCCGATAGTTGATTCTGAAAATGAAATAAAAACAGCTAAAAACAGCTATATGGCGTTTCATATAAAACTGCCATTACCACGAATATAGAGCTTGGTTGGTTGTTGATATTATCATTAAAAGCAATAAGAATATGTATGATACTTTTCCCCTGGAAATTTTCGGAATAGGGTTTTCAAGAAAAAGAAATTTAAGATACACAACCTGCGATATTTATATGAATACAGTTAAACTGTACATAACCGTATGCAACCAAAGACTTTATAAACACTATGTCAACCAAAGACTTTATATATACTCATAGGCGTAGGAGCCGAGGGGACAGCCTTCCCCCTCCTCCCCCAAAGCTAGAACAAGTGGGCCGAACTATAGTTTGCCCCCTCCCCCCCATTATTTTGAAAAAAAGATTTAACTTGCAGTCTAATATAACATTTACTTAGTTTCATATAATTCTTTTCAACCCGATTTCTGATTTGCATTTGACATTTCCTTGCATTCTGACTTGTCTCTTTCCGTAAGGCGAATATTGAAACCATGTACGCGTCAAGGATTGTTCGATTATATTTTATAAAAATAATATAAAACGAGCGCATCACTACAGTTCCGGTTCGAGCGTCTGCAAAAACGATGTAAGTATTTAGCCTGTTTACGAATGCGTAAACGTTATGTATTTACATTTTTCATTGACTGTTCAATAGGAATAATATTTCCACAACATTTTATCACAATTAGACAACTGCAGCGCTATTTGATTGTATTTTCAGGGCTTCAGCCGGAGACTGTAAAAAAAGAAAGAAAACAAATGGCACGCTTGATTAGAACAATACATATTTTGACCGATTAAGTTACACTGCAGACCTTTCAGCGCGTAGTCGTAAGTCGTACACGTATAAAGGTGGCCTACGGCCCATTTGGCCCCTGGACAAGGCTTTGTCATGAATGCACCGGGAATTCCTTGCCAGCCACCGGACCCCCTGTCGAAAAGGTTTGGCCTCCCAAAGTTAAACTCGCTCCTATGCATATGCTACTATATGACAATAGTAAAAGACATAATTATAGATGTAGACAGTAATTTGGACCATACATGCTTTACCGAGTGTATTAGGTACGGGTATCCCGTCGTTTATATGACTGGAAAAATGTTGAAAAAGACGTTAAACCCGAACACACACACACACACGTTAATTAGACGACCAATGTAACAGAATAAAATTTGAGGGGCCTACCCCGTCCACATTCCGATGTTATTAATGAAAAATTTAGCTCAAGGCAGCGAATGAAATATTTTCAGTTTCGTTTTTTTTTTCTTTTATGAAATAAAGACACTTGCAAGTTTAAAGAATGCCTAAAGAATTGTGCAAAAATATCTTTAAATACAGTAAATGAGAAAAAAATCCGGACAAGTTTTGGAGCAAATTCGATATTAATGTGTTGATAGTTACGTAGAATTTACCTTTCTTTTAAATCTTTTTCTTCTACATTTGTTCTATTTGTTACAACCAACTCGAGTTTGTCTTTGAAATCATCTTGCCAAGAGTCTCTGTAATCTGCAGAGCTGCCAGCATATCTGGCCCCAGGCGGCGTCGATTTTACACGACGCATGCGCGATTGCAATTTCCTGCGTTGGTGCGCAGAAACGAGCACGCGCTGTCGATGCAGATCCTCGTGGTAGTCATTGTTATGTCTGTTGAAACATAACTGGGCAGTAGGTGACAACTTTATCGCTTCCTCCGGATTGAACTGACTGATCAGCGGAGTTGGGGTGTGAAATTTGTCGCTATAATAATCTACACTTGATCTGGAACCACGTGGAGTGCACGTGCTAACTACACTCAGTATAGCTTCCTCTGAAGAAAAACGAAAATAAATAAATCAAACAACTTCTGAATCAAAGCTAAAATTCAGTACCTGCTTATAAATAGTTGCATCTTCTCGTGAACAAATGTCATTTTTTGTTTGTTTTGAGTTTAACGCCGTTTTTATTAGTACATATTTCAGATATGTGATGGCTGACAGTTAACCTAACCAATGTTCCTTGATTCTTATCAGTACAAACCTGTTCTCCGCAAGTAATAACCAACTTTTCCACATGAATCAGAGGTGGAGTACAAATGATTTCAGACACAATGTCTTTTATCAAAGCGTCACAAGGAAAAAACGCCCCGCCTAGGGATCGAACTTAAGACCCCGCGATCCGTAGATCTACGCTCTCCCTATTGAGCTAAGCGGATGGGCCGTAATGAATATCTCAATTCGATTCTCAGTCAGAGATTGACTAGCTTCTTTTAATAACAATACAGTTCGTCTGAAGTCATTCTTTCAATCATTTTAAATTAAAATGGGATTGTTTCAATATTTCAAAGGTTGACAGTTTGAGTATATGGCGGAATGTAAGGCAGCCATTTCGAAACTCACGACGATAGGTACCAATAAAGTTCCGTTTAACAAATATTCAATTCTGGTTGTACTTGATTATGCATTTCAATTTTTATCTCTTTTGAAGCTCGCCATGTCCTGTACACGTCTAGTCACGTACAACTAGAGTTTTAAGGTAATCGAATGAGACCGTATTACTAGCTACTGCCACAGTTGATGAATGTTAAAAGATAAATGTTCCAGGAATATGACCTTCCAACGAACCTTCGGACGTTTGTTTAAGTTTATAAGAATATAACCTTGGTTATTTGTTCCATTTCGTGTTGCCTGCTCACTGAGGTCCTGCACGGCTGGGTGGTACAACTCCCGCACAGACCTAGGTCGACCTGGTGTAAGTGTCCTTGGCGAACCTACCCAGTGGTCCCTAGCACTTTCTACATGCATTTAAATCTGAAAAATATTGTATAAGTAAGGTTTACATGTATTCATTGTTCACCAGATTAGAAGAACTTCTTAATAGTTCTGCTTTCCATTTGTAGGGATTGCAGAAGCCACACAGATAGAGTTTAGCCTGCGACCACCTACATGTCGGAATAGATCCACGTCCGAAACGGTCATAGAATTTGAAGAAGTATCCAAAAAATATGTTTGAAAGGTACTTCCATTTTCAAAAACTATTAGGGGTAGCCATGAAAAATCTTCATCTACAAAAGAATGCCACAGCGGCCGAATAAAGGAAGTGACCTTTGAAGAGGTAAGCAGTCTATTCGTTAAACCTTTATAACTAATCTGTGCTAACGAAACTGCTGTCTTGAACACGTCTAACTTCACAGTGTTTCCGTTAGGACTGAGGTTATCTTGATGTCGCTTTGTCAACAAGTTAAAACGCAAAAGAACACGATTGTACCTATAAAGACACCGGTTGGCTTTACATTTATTATCATACATTTTAAACATTTATATCACTACGTAATGTGTCTTCGCATAGTAGCTGTGATATAAAAGCAGTTAAGGCTCAAATCCATTAAATGTAGGTACTGCGAAAATGACCAGTGGTACAGTGTTACTGGCTTTTGATTTGTAAGATATCTTAATAAATAATCCAAAAATATTGTGCAAAAAGTAGTAAACCATTGCAACCTTTATGAATAATGGCGAAGATCAACATTCTCCCTGCTTTTTTACCAATATCTAAAGCTTACTCTGCTTAATTTCTGTAATGGACTTGTCCATCTTGCAAATTGGACAGTACCATTAACTGTTAAATGGGGTACATACCAAAAAGATACTGACTGAATGGCGAACAGTGCAGATCATGATCAGACTGCACAGATATGCAGGCTGATCTTGATCTACACTGGTCGCAAAGGCAGAATCAACCGTGCCCAGCATGATAAGGGCTAACACTTGCTTACATTCATTTTACCATTGTTTGATTATATCATAATTATTGAATATTATATACACATTCTATGGCAAACTTTTGGAAATGGACATGCTAAAAAATTTCACCCAAACTGTGGGTGACGGTACCTTTAAAGTATAATCTATTTTAGAACATTATTACAAAACCGTAAGACATAAGATTTAGTTCAAGTAGTGCAACTGTGTTTTTTTTTCACCAACTGTTTTACAAACTTCATTAGCTTTATCCGTACAAATCTAATCCGCATTATCCACAATGGTAAACCTACATACATTAGAAAGCACAGCAAATATTTGTTTTTACAAAAACTTTTGAGACGTTATTAGCAGAGCAGGTTACGCAAACATTTCCTATTTCCAATGTTTAAACAGTTGCTTAATTGATAATAATGTTTGTTATAACTAAACTTAAGATTATTGTTGTCACCACGTCCGTTCGATATGTAACTCGCCGCGTTCAAAGAATCCATCTTGCAGGGCAACGAAAGTTTTGTTGAGAAACACGACGTATCTTTTTTCGTGAATCATGGGAGAATTCTTGCCACTTTTTGGAAATTAAGATAAATATTCAAAAGCAGGATAAAAATGTACATTACGTTGTAACAATGAAAATATAATATACTTGAAAAAGGCTGTACAGTAGTATATTAATTTGCTATATATTCTGTATAAAATTAACAATATCTGAGAACTGTAACACATAGCCAGGACCATTTAAAAAAGAAGTATAATTATTGCGGGGAGCGATGGTCTAGTGGATAAGGTGCCTCAGCTCATCCCAAAGGTCGTGGGTTCGAGCCCCACTGGGGTCACCACTGCGCTTTCTCATATGACACCAGTAATGGTTTTTCCAGGGTGCGGATTCGTGGTGGTTCAAAAAAGCTTGAAGCTTATCACAATCGAGCTAAAACTAATTAGTATAAACTAAACTAAAATCACCAAGAAAAGTAGGGATCATTAATTCTAAAAGAGATTTTTTCTCTGACAGGTCAACACTATGGAATATATTCCAATGTGGGTATGAACACATGAGTATTAAGGTTTGTTTACATTTCTATCAAAATGTTAAGTATAGGTTCACAATGAAAAAAACAAAACAACAGGAACTGGCTTACATAAACTATGAACTTCATTGAGAATGCCACTGTTTAAATGGGGAAAATGAGGATTTTTTTTCTTTCCGCCATTATCTGATAGCCCGGAAGTGCTGCTTCGTTACCTATTTAGTACGGTAATCTAAGTTTTGGTCTGTCTGGCGTTTTGTACAAATGTAGTAACACCGTGAGAGCTTTTGACATCCAAAATTGCGACTTGATAAATTGATCAAAGTTAGAATGATAAACAAAAATCAAGCATGTCTCGACAGACCGGTATTACGATAGAATTTCTGTTTAAAACAACGAAAAAGACCGAAGCTTTCGAATACCACCTGGGTTTTTAACCTTGCTTTCTATGTGAGCAACTGGAAATGAATTGGCAAGCTGAGAGCCAGCTATTGCAAATTGTAAAAAAACAACAAAAAACAAAGCGAAAGTTTTCTTTTTTTCTAGTACTGGTAACCGGTCGATTGTATACCAGTATGTTTACTTCAGAGATCTTTCAGACTTAGTTTTATTGAACATTAGCACAACAAATGGGCCAAGGGCTAGCTTTTACAAAAAAACAAACCTTGTGATGTATTTATCCTGGCAAAATTGATGCATAGGCGCTGATGTTAACACCGGCAGCGGAAATGTGTATTGTTTCCAAAGTAGATTTGGGGAAAGGATTGATTGCAAAACTTCCATATTTAGTCGATGTATTTTTTTTCTAGAAATTATGATTATCTGTTCTGCAAGGTCTGAAGTCTGGTAGACAAAGAACTTGTTACAAAGGATGTCTGTTTAAAAATTGGTTTTTCCGGTTATTAACAAAAAATACAATAAAATCATTAATGTTAGAAAGAAAATGTGAAGAAAGACACGAAAATAAAGTATATCGTTTATTTTTTTATGAATTAAACATCATGGCGCTAATGGACTTATGTTGACATTTTGTTACCGTCTAAACTCAAGATTTTAAATATTTCTTTCTTTACTTCCGGCACGTCTATACGTGGTGTTCCAATACCGTCATAACTTGCATTAATCTATATATAATTTCAAAATTCAATCTGATTATAGAACAAGCTAGGAAACGCATTATCTGCATAGACCTTGTGACAAATAACTTTTGATAAATTGATAATCGACTGGTTACAATAAAAAGCTATGAAATGAGTAAATTTCCAAAGAGTCGAGCGTAGTGACCAAGTGGTATATGTATGACTTGACATAGAAATCAGGAGTACAAGTTCGATCCTCTGCTCCTTCGGCTAAAATTAGTAACATTATCGGACTGGCTATAAATCGCTGTCATGGGTAGGGTGCTGACCCAGTGCATGTTAAAGAACACGAAGTAAGCTTCTTCTGTACCTTGCACTATAAAAAATACTTAAAATGACTAACCTTTACATTCTGGTAGCCTCTTCTATAGCAACCGATGTCGCTTGGATATTGTCAGTAAATTAGTTTAATAGTGAAATAGTAGTAATTTTAACAGTAAAACTAGGAAGTTAGCTATAATGCTCGTTATTGGCTTTACCCTTACCCTGATAAATTTCTATAATGAAGTTGTCCATTTTTTAATTCGGACAGTGCCATTATAACTGTTAAAAGGGATGCTTACCAAAAAGATGCTGATTGAACGGCGAACAGTGCAGATCTTGATCAGACTGCAGGCTGATCATGATCTACACTGGTCGCAAAGGCAGAATCAATTTTATCAGATAACAATAACTGTTTTATTGTGTTTATGTTTAATCTTCGTTGTGATCCACTTTTCATGACGTTAATTTTAATCTTAAAAACAAAACAACAACAAAATGTAACCAACCTGCCGTTGAGCAATCACTAATTCCTTTTAAAATGTTCCCTTTTAAAAATGTCTGCTTATATATATATATATAAATTATATTTTCTCATAAAAAATCAAGCAGGAATATATCGTATTTATATATATAAAATTAGACTATAAAATTAGAATGTTTCGAATTATTAATAGGGCTTGTTTGTTTAACTTTCATTTGAAGCGAAAGGATTTGTGATCCGTATTTAGCTTTAACAGTCATTCCGCAATAATGAGATTAAAAACTAAGCCTACGGTCCAAGCATAACATGGCGCCTGAATTTTAGTATTAAGGTATTTCAACATGTTAGAATCTAAGAATAAAAATATTTCTACAATGTAGAATTTTGTTATAAAACCTCTGGTTATTTTTCTTCAAATTTTCATTGTGTCCCGAGATGTTGGAGTTCGAAGATTGTGTTTGATTTTCAGATTGACAGATTTGAAAAAAAAAGCGAACCTCCAACTGAGCAAACTAGAGAAGGAACATGAATAGCTACCTTAAGTATTTTTAGTGCACTAAAGTTAAATTTCTGGGTTGAATACAAGTGTCGTGAGGTGATTCTATTTTCTTTTCTATCTTCCCTATAACAAAATACAAGTGCATTCAGATTAGAATATATTACTGTCCATCCCTTAATATAAAATTATGTTGACTTTAAGCTGCTGACTTACCGCGAAATACTCAGTAGGTGCGTTCGTTTCGAATTTCTTAAGAATTCCTTGTCTGTAACAATTCCAGACCGTTCCATCAGATTACGTAGCCTACGGAATTGGTCGTAATAGTGAGCGATTTTGCTATGTGAAAAAAGAAATGTCATCATCACTGATTTTTACTGTTCCATTTATTCTTTATTTATATATGTTTACACACGCTGTATTCAAGTGTTACAATGATAACTGTAAACATTGGTTGAAGATGTGAATTGAAATATCTGGCTTGAGGTAATTGTTTAGGCAGTAACGAGGCTCTGTCTAGTTACTGCAAAAAAAGAACAAAAAGAAAAACAACAACCCCCCCCCCCCCCAAAAAAAAAAAATAAACAACAACAACAACAACAAGAACAACAACAACATTTACCATCAAGCGAGATATTTCCATCAGCACGTTCTACTACTGACAGATTATTTTTCTTGCAAGTAATAGCGAGCTCGAAGAGCAGGCCCAAAGAATCGAGCTTTACGGTAACGCAAGTATACTTGCACACTTGGTGATGGATTTGAAAAGTTTCGTCGGAAGTTTTTAAAAAGCGCACCCTAGCGGATAAGTGCTCATAGGAAGTACTTCTTTCCGGAGTGAATACAGAACTTCATTCAATTGCTAAAAAATATTCATCACTCAACAATAATGAAAGAATGATTTCAAGTTGTTTGAAAAAAATATTATTTTCATTTAAAAGATCAAGCATCGGCCAGAAAATGGAAAAAATATCATTAATAAGCAGAAAGAAAAGGGAACGCGATAATGACGTCACCGTGACACCGGCTTCCCATTAATTTTGCAACGTATGACATTCACTGTTATAGGTACGGTGACACTAAATGTAGACTTTTTCAAGTGAATAGGTTCTCCTGAATTCTTGTGAGTAGTGAATAGTTTCTTTGTGACAGTGATGCATATATTTTTTTAGCTTAATCCGATTTCTTTGAGCTCGCTTTGAGGCTTTGCCTTATTTCATATTAGTAGAAATGAAATAAAATGAATGCTCTTCTTTTAAGCAGTATTTATACTAGCATATGAATTTATGCATTCATTCAAAAATTACAGCACATGAGTCATCTTTCACCGCAGACAAAACACGGGAAAATCGTGTCTAGCACGCAATAAACGAAGGTCAATCATGTTTGTAGTGATGTACGTGTTGCTGCGTCTACTGAATGTGTCTTTTCTTTTTGGACACTCTTAACATTGAGGTTTGAGTAACTTGTGCCCTATGTGGTTCTGGGACGATCTGTGTATGGAAAGAATTGGAACCACTGCCCTACCCTTGCATGATCCATGCCGTGAATTCCCAGTCAAAATTACCACTTTAGATTTTCGCAGTAGTGAACTGTGGCAAGTCTATATCTGCATGTAGTTTTCGTGTGGCTATCGGTGTGTAACATTAACGTATTCGCATTGACCGTTAATTATAGACTATAGCATTTATTTTTATTCATCGGTATTTAACAAGTTAGAAGAGTTAAAGACCCACCAATACCTAGTGGTCTACTATTTCCTCCCACATGAACTTTGTGCAAATAATTCTGGTAATACTGGTATCATACAGTCAACTATTCTACAAGATGACAGGTGGACAAGCTCAGTCCGGTTTTCATAACTTCATCTGCAAACTTACTCAGTCATTCTCTTCTCAGTATAGTTTTATAAAAAAATAGAATAATAACTATCTTACACTGTATATAGAAACAAAGTGTGATCTAAACTCACCTTAATACATGAAGTGCCGTGTATACTACTACATTAATTGAATAATATATTTAGTAATACATTGTCTTAGCCTTATATCTGTTACTGTCAAACTGTAATTAGACACTTGTCATTTCTCATTTCTCCATACAAAAATGTATAATTACAATTATGGAACAATCTGACTGAAGTACTTGATCTTCTAAACGAAGATCCGAGAATGACCCATTCTTAATCGTCTTCTGTATATTTTTGATTTCCAGAATTGCTATTTTTATTTTCGCAATTCTATTTTTTTATTTTAACCAATCAGCCGACTTGTTTGAATGTCAAAGATTAAGAAAAATGTGTAGGCTGTCAGGGACTCGAATCCGGGACCAGTCTCTTACAGAGCAAGTGCTCTACCGACAGAGCTAACGCTTTACCGACAGAGCTAACCGGCTGACACTTTACGTAATAAAAAATATACTATCAAAAACCCAGTCAAAATATAGATTTTTTATTCTCACAAAATGTTGTAAGTAAGTAAAAATGTGTAGGCTGTCAGGGACTCGAATCCGGGACCAGTCGCTTACAAATTTTTTATTCTTGCAAAATGTTGTAAGTAAGCCTTCTGCCTGGCTAACGGAATTGTCGTCAGAACGAGGCTATCAATAGCACGTCTTCAGATCCTAAGTATAGCGTAACAGGAGATGTACTTTAGTCAGACAGCATTATGGAAATACAAAAGGTTACAGTTAGTGGTGTGTCTTTAAGGTAACTTGACAATAGCCACTACTGACCTTGACATTTTAAAGGGATAAGTACAAATATATATATATATAACTCTCAAAGTTAGAGTTGAAGCTCAAACAAGAGATGGCACTATTAGTGACAAACGCCTCCAGAGGTTTGTCCAAGAATGCTACAGTTCGATGCGCAAAATATGCCAGAATAGTTAAGGTATGACTAATTTTCCGACAAGAGAAAAAATTTCTCCGAAGGTAACCTTGACCTTAGAGCTAGGGTCTGGGTCTTGAACATGACACACTAACTCATCATAGGGAAAATTGTGACAAATAATGTTTGATGATGACAGAGTTATTGACTGGACAAGAAACATAAATTTTAGCTTTTTAATCAAAGTTTGACTTTGACTTTGAAACTAGAGATTTTGGACTTGCGTCTGACACGTCATTTTAATATAGGGAACGTTTATACCATGTAATTTTAAAATGTCTTCATCGACGGAATAGGTATGGAACTGACAAGAAACACTTCATGCAAACCGATAACCTCTAAATGTGACATCGATCGTGGAGCTAGTGGTCTGGTTGTTATGCACGACACGTTTTCTCGTTTTCGGGGAATATTTCTGCTAATTAATTTCGAAATTTCTTGATTAATGGCAGAGTTACGAACCGGGTATGAGACAGACCCTTTTAACCTTTCACTTGACCTCTAAGTGTAAACTTGATTTTGGAGCTAGGGGTCTGGGTCTTGCGTGTAGTCATTTTGTGGGGTCGAATCTACGTGAGTTTTTTTTCATGTTTATTCTTTGTGTGTGTTTGTGTGTGTGTGTTTTTTTTTTCTTCTTTTCGTTTTCATTTTCATTCCCATATTTTTGTTTCTTTCGTTGATGGTTTGTATTTGTATGGTTGCCTTTATATAAAACAACAGTATGTTTATTATTTGCATGGCTTAAATGCATGCATTTAGTCAATATCATTTTGATATAATGGTAAACTTTTCTGATCTGCCATGTCGGCTTATGATACTTCTCTGTTGTGTTGTCACATAGTTCAGGAAGGAATCTAAATGTTTAGTAATACGAGAAAAAAAATAATGTCGATGGTGAGTTTCGAACCAACACGGTAAAAGATCTGTTTAACATGGACTGTATGCTTTACCACTGAGCTAATTGCAATTGGTACAAAATCTTAGAATATTTAGATTGTAACATGATTAATGACAGAGTTACGAATCGGATATGAAACAGACCCTTTTAACCTTTCACTTGATTTCTAAGTGTAACTAGGGGTCTGGGTCTTGCGCGTAACACATTGTCTCCTTATGGTAAACACTTATGCCAAGTTGTTTCAAAACCCCCTCATGGATAACAGAGTTATATATCGGACACGTAAAGATCTATTATGATATGACTTCTAAATATGACACTGACCTTGGAGCAAGGGATCTGGGTCTTGCGCGTGACACATTGTTTGATTATAGTTACCATTTACGCCAAGATATTTCAAAATCCCTCCATGGATAGCAGAAATTTGGATCGGACACAAAAATAACCCTGTTAACACCTTGACCTTGGAGCTAGGGTTCTCATTTTCAAGTGATAAACATTTATGCTAAGTACTTTTAAAACCTCTTGATGAATGGCAAGGTTACGATCCGGACACAAAACAGACCGTTTGACTTCTAAGTGTGACCTTGACCTTGTAGAAAGGGGTCTGAGTGTTACACATTAAACGTCGTCTCATTAAGGTTAATATATTTATGCCAAACTATTTCAAAATTTCCTTCATGGATGACAGAATTACAGCCCGGACAAGAATTTACAAAGTTACGGTCGGCATTAAAATCAAAGAACATACTGTAGTGTTTACAAATAAAAAGTTATTTGCTGAAACATATTTAAATGATGTAAGGATGTTATCATTAAATAAAATCCTAAAATTATTTTTTTTCCTGAAATAGATATTGATATATACTTAATCACTTGATAACAACATAATATATTAGGCCCTAACAAAATCTGAAAAATCCCTCAGAAGCAACGAGGACAAAACAAGTAGTAAATATTGCAGACCCGATTTGACTTATAGTTGGTTTAATTTGTACGCTAGTCAGCAGTGTACATGTATTTAGATAATTTACAACCATGCTTTGCACGGAATGAATTTGCAACCATGCTTTGCACGGAATGTCATGGATCAGAGGGATAGACTGGCTATATTCATCACTAAAACCCGGCAAACTGTATGAAATCTAAAGTGGTAGGATATTCATGGCATGGTAAGAGGCGACTAATAGGGTCTTAACACTTGGATTTGCAGTAACTCTGTGATTCCAGCAGGTATGCAGATTTTGATTCCATACCTCATGTTTTCATTTTGATGTAAATGAGATATGGAACCAATATTTGTAGTCCTGTTTGGCGCTATATAACCTATACTGTGTTGGTGCGCCGTAAAACCCAAATAAATAAATAAATATTGGGTAACTTGTTCACAGAAGCAAAAATTAAGTACTAGTATGACTATTTGATTAATGTACTATTTACATTTTTGTTCATGTAGTTACATTGTGTATATTAAGATGGTTGTGATTGATTCTTACCCTCGAAGAAATACATGTACATATCTTTCTTGCATGCCGAACAGGAATTTCCCGTGTTTTTGCCAGTGCTTACTGATGTAGGAGTTGCTGTAATTTATGAATGAATACATATTCATAATAGTCTATAATAAGACTATAATAAGACTGTGCTAAAGAGAAAAGTATTTGTTTTATTTTATTTCTTCTATTTATTAAAGAATGCAGTACGCAAGAAAAAGAATTTTTCACTAGTTGAAGGGGTGGATGGAAATATCTGGCTCCGTTTTGCGGTAACTCCACAGAGCCTCGGTATCATCGTAACAGTTAGCCTCAAGACAGATTTTTCCATCCTTTCCTTCAACCAGAGAAAAATTCTTATAATCTGTCAATCTGGAATATCTAGAATCTAATTCCATTGAAACACGCTAATCGAGCACACCCAATATGTTGTGAGCGGGGGACAGGCTTAGTCGCACTCGGGTCTCCGTAGGTTTATTTAACTGGATGAAACAAAACTGAATTACAGTTTAATAATTATGCTCATACAATGAATGACCCTTTCAGTGAAATTAAATACCTGCACCTGATATATGATCCGTGTATATGCTAATTATTGTGACAACGCCGATTATAACTAGCTCTTTTGTCAAAATTATAATGAAAGAAATCTTTATCTCATTTAAAATTTTAAACACGACTTTTACTGTTTAAAATATCTGAATATGTAAAAAGTCTTTCATTAAAATTTGTTTTTAAGTCCTTGACTTATACGCAATTTTAAAACCACTTCTTTGATAGAAACTGAATAATTTGACCGGACTTTTAATGATTTTGAAACTGATAATGGTTATGGAATTTTCGTCCTTTGTCATTTATGTTATTAAAGCTTAAATATATAGATTAAATACATTGCCAACAGCTAAGTAAAATAACCTTTAGAAAGGAAAACAGACTATTATATAGTTAGCATTAAGCCTGACAGAACTTCAATTATTAAAGGAAATTCGAACTATTTCAATATTGCCATTATCCCATATTGTTATCGCACAGTTTTTTATCAATATTCCAAGTGTTTTGTTCTGTACAAAATAAAGCAATGTGTTCTCCATGATAACCCGTTTTAACTAAACAGGTTCGTGTTTCGTGACAACCAGTCTTGATTTAAAGGTGCACGTGAAAATCTGTCTGAGAAGTTTGTTTCAGCTTCAGAGCACTCCGTGATAATATTACCACGCGTGTGATATTCAGTTTGTTTCAGTCTCGAGGCGCTCCGTGATAACCGGTGTAGAGAAGTTTGTTTCAGTCTCGAGGCGCTCCGTGATAACCGGTGGAAAGAAGTTCGTTCTAATTTCTAGGTGTTCCGTGATAACCGGTCTAAAGAAATTTGTTAAGACTCAAGGCGCTCTATGATAACCAGTGTAGAGAAGTTTGTTTCTTACGGCTTACGGAAGATCGGTGGTTCTACCCAGGTGCCCGCTCGTGATGAAATAATGCACGGAGGGGCACCTGGGGTCTTCCTCCACCATTAAAGCTGGAAAGTCGCCATATGACCTATCATCCAAAAAAAAAGGAGTTTGTTTCATGCTCAAGGCGCTCCGTGATAACCAGTGTAGAGGAGTTTGTTTTATGCTCAGAGCGCTCCGTGATAACCAGTGTAGAGGAGTTTGTTTCCTGCTCAAGGCGCTCCGTGATAACCAGTGTAGAGGTTTGTTTCATGCTCAAGGCGCTCCGTGATAACCAGTGTAGAGGCGTTCGTTTCAGTTTCAAGGCGGACCGGTTTTGAGAAGTTTGTCTCAGTTTCAAAGTGCTCCGTGGTAACCGGTTTTGAGAAGTTTGTTTCAGTTTCAATGTGCTCAACCGGGTTTGAGAAGTTTGTTTCATTCCTAAGGTGTCCGTGATAATTGGTTTTCATTTCAAAATGATTCTAAACTTGATCGTTGTAATTTCAAAGTGTTCCGTGATTTCCGGTCTAGAGAAGTTCATTTAAATTTTACGGTGTTAGGTGATAATCAATTTGTTACCTGACAACCAGCTTAAGTAGTCTCTAACTGAGTTTGTACGTTTTTTTTTACTTCTTTGTTCTTTGACGACCAAACTAAATTAGATATAGTCTCGTTTTATCTTTGTGAACCAAACTAAGTTTGTTCGTTTTTACTTCAAAATGTACTTTGACAACCCAGCTAAACCAAGTTGTTATTTAACCTTGTAAACCTAACTAAGATTCTTCGTTTTTTACTTTAAGATATTATTTGGCGACCAAACTAAACTAAGTAGTCTCGTTTTAACTTTGTAAACCAAACTAAATTTGTTCGTTTTAACTTCAAGATATACTTTGATAACCAAACTAAACCAAGTAGTTTTTTAACTTTGTAAACCAAACTAAGTTTGCTCGTTTTAACTTAAGATATTATTTGGCGACCAATCTTAACTAAGTAGTCTCGTTTTAACTTTGTCAACCAAACCAAGTTTGTTCGTTTTATGTTCAAGATGTTCTCTGACGACCAAATTAACTAAGTAGTCTTTTTTAATTTTGTCAACCAAACTAAGTTTGTTCGTTTTAACTTTAGGATGTTCTTAGATGGCCAAACGAAGTAGTTTCGTTTTAAATTTAGTGTGTTCTTTATAACCAGACTTAGAAGAGTAGTTTTAGAAAATTAATGTTGATATTTTGTAGACTTAAAACATGTAGGTCTGCAGGCACGGAAGTCCTTTTTTCATTGTTTCATGTAAAACTTTAACTCTCCGTCTGTCTATAACCAGGGTGAGTCGGTTTGACGGTGTTTGTCTCTAGTTACGTTATGTGTGCTCATTGTTTCCACAGATTATACATTTACTTTTAAGGCCTATGCTATTTTGAAATTATGAATTAGGTGGGTGGGGTACATGATATTATTTCTGATGAATTTCGAAGTTACTGTAAAACAAACGTTAATCCAATGTGACAATACATCAAAACCATGAAGTGCTGAACTCTTACTTTAATTTAAAAAGTAAAGTGGGAAAAGTTATCAGTATGTTCGTGTTACAATTTTCGGGGTAAATATTCTATGTCATCGTGCATAACTGCGAAAAACTATAACATGCATAATAAAGCTAAACTATCCGTGTAAATGAGCTGAGAGCTATTTTTCTATTTCCGTTTATTACTTTCCTAAAAAACACATTACAATTTACCAGGTGTTGGCAAAATTTGTCATTTTTGTGCACATGCCTTTACACATGAAAGAAGTCCGAACTATAGGTATGGTGTGCGAGAGGGGCCTGGGCGCTTACGTAGTGCTCATTTACAGGAATTGTACTGCTCACATATATATGAATTTTATAGGTAGATAAAATTATTTATGTCATTGTTGTACATTTGGAGCAAATCGGTCCTATTCTGAAATATGTTAATTTATATACTACGGTAAAAGCCAATCAATGAATTCCTTTTATACTGTTGAACCAATCGTGAAACGGCATCTTCCTTCTTCGTCAGCATTCAAGAGTGAATAGCACGCTTCTTTCTTTAATTTTATTTTGGCTAATTTCTTGTTTTATCTTACCACCACATCTCAATCCGCCTCCTCTTTCAAGTGACAATTTTCTGATTTTGATAGATTTCTCTTAATAGGCAAATTCATCTACATTTCTTGATATGCTTTCGGTGGTTATATCCGCCCTAATATGTGAATATATATATTTGTTATGGTATTGGACTGTAATTCCATTCAGATATGAGAACATATCTATTTGTTAAGGACGGTATGTTTCGCCCAGATACGTGAAAATATAAATTTGTTAAGGTATCTTTCGACGTATTATTTAGCATGGATGATTTGAACTGTGAATATAATTATACTTTTTACACTTAACATTCAATTCCACGAGTACACACACATATACATATATATTTATCTTTACCCTTTATACAATAGGAATATGTTTGTTTTACCTGTAAGATTAAAGCATTAACCCCTCGTGAAAAAATAATGCATGTGGCGTTCACTGTTGATTTATAATTGTAATATTATATTTTGACGTTACACTGAAACAAACAAACCCTTTTTGCATATTCATTTATATAAAACAAACAAACAAAAACGGGAACAATGTTTATTTTGTTTGATTGAGAGTAACACCGAAACGACACAATGAACTTTCCCCAGGTTTTGTTGGTGGGGAAAGGCTACAGGGGTCCCTCCAGACATTTTTGAGGCTCAGACTAGTACCTAGATCGAGACACTAACTTCAGTTGGATGGCTTCCTTACGTGAAAAGTTTCACACCTCAAGTGGGTTTTTGTTCCCACGTCGGTGATGGGCGAGGAATTCGAAGTCAGCGACCATGACCATCAAGTTTTTCTTTTGCAAGTATAAAACATAAATATTCAATTAAATTTCGTAAACATAACTGATACTCTCAATGACATTTACCACGTCGGAAGTTACAAATGGTTTGCCGAATACACCATACTTTTAAATACAAAAGTTTACACACAATGTGGGTCGGAAAGCACGAAATTTACGTTCTTGAACGTATATGTGAATAGTTACCTTTGAAATGTAAACAAAGGCATAAAAGTAACTGTTTTCATGTTCGTGGTAAGGATCGACTTGTGATTGTCAATGTTCCCGATACGGAATATATATGAATGTATAAACACGAGCCGTTTCAATTTACAGGACATACAAGAACATAGTAAGCGGTTGTTTATTTATTGTATTTATGTTCTAGTAACCTTTGACACTGATTTCGAGGACAGACCGGGTTTGTGACATATACATGTCTGTTGTTGGGCTGGAAAAAGATAGATCCAAAATTTAAACTAAAAGCTATATTGCATAAATTTTTCGTTATTTCTGTGCATACAATTCGGTTGTTTGAAGGTTAGAATATCAGAAAATTACAGGAAATAAAACATGTCTTTGAAAAAGTACCGATCTTTCATCATTTGTTTGGTTGGCGCATGATTACAAATTTAATGTTAGTAGGCCGTGATGTCCATGAAGCCGTGTAAAGTGATAATTTTGATGACACGTTGGTTTTATTTTGTAATTGTGAGTGATCGTTAAGTGATCAGAAAGATCGGACAGTGGGATGTTATAAAAAAGTGATGTTTTATTTAGATTAGAAAGTCAATCGTACTCTACAATAAGGAACTCTAAGGTAAAATACTCCTTTTATTTCGTTCACTGAAGAAAACATGGCGGACATAGTTTTGTAAAAGAGCGGTGCACGTGTGATTCGTGTAACATAGTTTAACGGCGTTTTCTTAGAAAACTAACGCTCAGCTCATTTACACTGACATATCCTTGATTGAAGAATATATATATTGTATATATATGAGAGACTTACGGTACCAAATAATTACCCCGAAAATTTCTATGCATTTTCTTCTAGTGTACTGTTGGGACATGGTTTTGAGTGTCATTGATACTTTATAATTTATTCGGAGATACATTTTCTTATAAATATTAGTTTCTTTTCGATCCCCGTGCATTTCTCGCGTTGTTACAACAATCTCAGTTTTACGTAGGAAGTTTGCATTGTCGAAATAGCATAGTCCTTAACTGAATTGTAATCGCTGTTGAAGCCTTGTACATGTCCACTGTATATGGTTAAGTCGTAATCTTTCGTGGGGGACTAAGTTTCGTCGATTTCATTGTGTAGTCAATCGACGAAACTATACCTCATCGAAGCCGTAAAAATCCCATTAATTCAAGGTCGAACTCTGCGAATTTACATGCCCACGAAATTGCTGTTTTGGCCAAACCCCACGAAATTCTGACGCGTGAAATTTGATGATTTTACAGTAATTGTTTTTAGAGATAAAGAGCACCATAACTGTGTTCTTGTTATCGCGTGCAGTTTGATATAAAATCGAACGTCTACTATGTTGGGCCATTTAAAAGATATAAAATACACACTGTCTTCTTTTTATCTATAGGATAAAAGTAAAATAATGAAAAGCACACTTCCATAAACTATCCTGTGTATTGATTCTTAAAACGTGTATCGATTGCTTAATTGAATTAATAATTTACATTTAACAAGAAGTTTATGCCAATGAAATTACTGTTACGTTCACGTAATCCGTAACAAGGGATTTTTACTTTGGTTATCATTTATATTGCACTTGAAGGGGTATGATCTTGGACAACATTAAGTCTTTAGAATAATCTTAATAGTTTTAAAATCATCATAAAGTCATACTGTAAATTTTAGTCATATTTGGGCCGAAGAGTGTATATCAATGCCCTCTTTGCTACCATGTGCATATAAAATTGTCAGAATACATTGTTGGTCTACGGATCGAGAGGTCGCGAGTTCGATCCTCGGGCGGGGCGTATGTTCTCCGTGACTGTCTGATAAACGACATTGTGTCTGAAATCATTAGTCCTCCACCTCTTATTCATGTGGGGAAGTTGGCAGTTACTTGCGGAGAACAGGTTTGTACTGGTACAGAATCCAGGAACACTGGTTAGGTTAACTGCCCGCCGTTACATGACTGAAATACTGTTGAAAAATGGCGTTAAACCCAAAACAAACAAACAAACAAACATTGATATGTATAATCTTTTGAAGATATTACTGTAAAAATTCCATAAGATAAGGAATTGAAATCACAAACGGTCCTACTTTCATTCTACTTTCATCCTTGGTCTTCTGTTAAATGTATTTTTGCAAGCAAAGAAAATAATATCATTTAAATCTTGATACGGAATGGTCCAACCAAACTGTAAGTTACTTGTTTAGAACCAACCCTTAATCGCATATTATCAGCTGAACAATAATTCAATAGGCTAATAAATAAAAATGTGTAACGTTTCGTGAAAAAAAATAGCACCAACGATATTTTATTTTATTTCATTCATTATAGTTCACCTGGGATGCAGACCTTTTCACTTATAACATTTTTTCACGATTCCTTCAGATTTTGGCGTTTTTTTTTTCTGCAGAGGAAGGCGGTCCCGGGATAGTAAAACAGAAGGCCTCTTAAAATATATGATTTGAAAAATGAAGTTTTGTTATGGTGGCCTATTGGAAATGTTTTATTACACTCAATAAACGCTAGACTACGAAAGTAGAGTCTGTCGGCCCGATCCAACGCTTTTCCAACTAAATTTACAATCTTTCCTGTAAGAGTTCCGTTATTATTTATCATTATTTTTATTACATTTATAACTATTTCTTCATTATTATTATTATTACATGTGTGATCATCGTCATCAACATTATCGTCGTCGCCGTCGCCATCGTCGTTATCATCATCAGCAACGGGACTTCTCGTGAATTGTGGTTTTGTTCTTGCATGATCCAAAAAAACAACAACCCAAAACACTATAGTTTTGAAGGTACCTGGGGCGGAAGTAGGAGCATTTTAAATCTTTAAAATTATAAATTTGTTATTATTATTATTGTCAGAACTGTTCGATCCACCTATAGTCAGTAACAGGGTTTTTCATGAATTGGGGCTTGATTTTGCGAAATCCAAATACAAGTACCATTTTATAACTCTTGGAATGTGGTAGTATTTAAAAAGTACATGTAATTCATTCATGTATAAAATATATTTTCATATTTCTGACGATATTTGATGACCTAACGTGTATTTGACAATTTACTTACCTTGTAAATGTGTTCAAAATTCCACTTTAAAAAAGATGAGTGGCACTTCATCCGACTTTAAGCACAGATAACATAAACCATAGATCCATATATTTTATAAAAAATGGCAAAGTTTTTTAAATGTCGGCAGTGAATGGCGGTCATTAGAGTTATTGTTCAACTTTGTGAAAGCCCGTTCTGTTTGTTTAACTATCCATATAAAGTTTTAATGGCTATCCTTTTGTTAAACATAATTTACGTGAAATAATTTCTCCTTTGCCAATTAAATGCATCTATAGAATTACCTTTAAATTATTCTTACAATTAAACAGAATTTCCATTCCTATAAAGAATAGTCAATGCACACAATAAAATCCGCATTGTAATACCTATATCTCACAGCGGCGGTGTTTTTTCTTTTAAAGATCACTTTTAATTTCACAGATAAGGGAAATCAATAATTGATCAGAAATTAGGTTTAAATAAATGGAAATATTGAAAGTTGGAATTAAGGCACAAATCCTCCGATCTTGAAAAACTGTAAAATTAGTACTTAAAATTCCCTGTCACACATTAATCTAAATGTATTTAAGGCATTGACTATGGAAGAGTTTATACAAATATAAATACTTTGCCGCTCGCAGTAGAAAATCATTGAAAGCTTAAAGTGGTATCAGAATGTAATTCAATCTAGAGATAATAATATCGTATGCTATTTTTATGTTATATACTTTATGCATTTAGTTTTAAGATCAATTGTCATATTCTTTTTTACTACAACTTTTGTTATTTGGCGGCAATGTCGTGAATGTGTGAAATCATTTGCGCTAATATTTAAATTCATAGGGATGAATTTCCTTCCACTGGTTGAAGTAGTAGTTGGGAATATTAAACTTTATTTAGGTGATAACGAGGTCTCGACGATGGGACAGCACGACATTGATATCACATCATCGCATCGTATTGTTGTGCTGTTGCATCGTGTTGTCGTGTTGTCGCGTCGTGCTATCGTAGAGTCGCCTTTCCACTGCATGGTTCGACAGTACAGTGGCTCTATCGGAAAAGAAATACTTACCGTATATGTTACAATAAGGATTGTGGTACAAGTTTCTAAACTAGTTTTGTATCTATCCGACTGCATTTACTTGATGTTTTAAGAGTTAAGTGCTTTTGTTTGTCATGGTGAAAATTATAGGCGATCCATTTAATTTAAGGCATTCGGCGCATTTGTCTGATCAATAATGATGCTATATATTATAAAACTAGAATGTGTCTGTAGGACACAGGGTGTGCCCCCCCCCCCCACCCTCACTGGTACATTTGCCACAAATAAGGGGAAATCATTCAAATGTTTGCAGTCTTAATGGGGTATAGCCTCAAAATAAATTTATGAAATGGATTCATTATTCTATACCATATACTTTTTGAGCTATGAGCATCACAAACAAAAAATCCACTATTTTGACTATTTCAAGGACCATAACGCTGTAATAAACGCTAAAATTCTCAAGAAGAACGCCAATTGTGCAAGGTCACATTATGATAAAGACTCAAGCAAGGTTTTATCAATTTACATTAAATACTTTTTGAGTGAGGCACATAATTAGGTGAAAATGTGCATCTTTTGACTATTTCAGGGGCCATAACTCTAGAACTAGGGGGCGGACCCAGATGAAAAATAGGAGGTGCGCAAGTTCATATCATGATTAAGACTCATGCAAGGTTTCATGAATCTATATCAAATACTTTTTGAGCTAGACGTGTCACAAGGTGAAAATGTGCATTTTTGACTATTTCAGGGGCCATAACTCTAAATATAGGGGCGGAGCCAGACAAAAAATAGGAAGTGCACAAGTTCATACCATGATAAAGACTCATGCAAGGTTTCATCAATTTATATCAAATACTTTTTTGAGCTAGGCGTGTCACAAGGTGAAAATGTGCATTTTTGACTATTTCAGGGGCCATAACTCTAGAAATAGGGGGCGGAGCCAGACGAAAAATAGGAGGTGCACAAGTTCCTATCATGATTAAGACTCATGCAAGGTTTCATGAATCTATATCAAATACTTTTTGAGCTAGGCGTGTCACAAGGTGAAAATTTGCATTTTTGACTATTTCAGGGGCCATAACTCTAAAAATAGGAGGCGGAGCCAGACGAAAAATAGGAGGTGCGCAAGTTCATACCATGATAAAGACTCATGCAAGGTTTCATGAATCTATATCAAATACTTTTTGAGCTAGGCATGTCACAAGGTGAAAATGTGCATTTTTGACTATTTCAGGGGCCATAACTCTAAAATTAGGGGGCGGAGCCAGACGAAAAATAGAAGGTGCGCAAGTTCATATCACGATAAAGACTCATGCAAGGTTCCATGAATTTATATCAAATACTTTTTGAGCTAGGCGTGTCATGAACTTCGGACGGAAGGACGCACGGACGGATGGACGGACAAGAGCAAATTTATATGCCCCCACCACTCATGGGGGTGGGGGGGATGCACAAAAACACACTAATAGACAGTCCAAGGATCTATATATACTAAAAGGGTGCTGGATTTATTTTTGCGTCCTGGACTTGCTGTAATATATATATATATATATATATATATCGGAGCGTCTTCTGTATATTGCTTTATCCCTCTACAAGCTCTACAAGCATTACTAATTCGCCAATATCGGTTCCGGGTGTGTCTATAAATAAACTTACAATTGTGGAAATTGTTGGCATTACTAAACAAATAGTTTTATTTATCTATATTTTCGAGCATTTATGAAAATCGTGGACTGATGGCGAAACCATTGCAACTGTATATAAATAAGGAACAAGATACAATATTTCGAAATAGACAATTTTCGAAAATAACTCATAAGTTTTATGTACAAAAACATAAGATTGCAGTCGTAAAGACAAAAACGGGTACAAATAAACCGTTTGGCGGGAACACTAAATTCATTTATTGGATATTGATGAAAACACTTTGAAGAACTTTATAATCGGTGAAAAATACAGATATAACAAATGCATTGTTTTTCGCTCATTATTTTATACTTTCTCGATACCTGCGCCAGTTTTAAGCGAACCTTGACTATTTGTTTAAAGAGAAAAGGTTATCGCGAAAAGTTTCCCCTAACGTAATTTGTTAAGCATGAAACATTCTGTGTTTGTACTTCTTTCATAAAAACAGATAACCCTGCGATAAAACCTAACGTTTGTTACCACGCATTGAGAATAACTTGAAAGTCTTTGTCAATGTGTCAGATGACGAATTATCATTTCACACCGTGTGTGCGTTTTTTTTTTTTACATTTTGATACGAGATCGTTTACTTTACATGTGCAAAATTTAAGTGTGTTTAAATGAAAAGTGAACAAAAAATAGACCACTTCTAATATAGCACTTAATCTGTAATAGCAGTTAAACGATTTTATTTATTATTATCAGAACATTGAAATGTATAAGTAAGTTGAGATGTCTGGATTGTGCACGCACGTGCAGTTTTTCATAAGCCTCTCAACATTTACAATTTTTGTGCATTTTAAAAATCTACCTATGAAACGTTTTAAACGTGCATATTTATTTATTTTAAATCACTATCACAACTATTCGTGCTTGCACAGGTAATGGAATCGCAACCTGTATAGCGGCGGCAAACATTGCACAAAATTTACAAAAACACTCAACTCATTATTTTCATTATTTATTATGCATGTTTTATAAAAATAAAAACAAGAAAGCATTTTAAGTTCCTGCAATATTACGGGAAGCTATTGCATCAACAAGCAATGAGTAAGTTACAACATATGATATAAAAGGGACATATCTACACATATTGCATACTGACGAAAACAAATATCAAACAAACCGGACAAAAACATATCATCCCTAAGTTTTTTTTCTTTTAAATCTAAATGCAAATTTTAACCCAAAATGATTAAAAATTCAATAAAGGTGATACGCTTAATGCATATTTTTTTCCTGCGTTGATTTTTGTTTGTCCTGAACAGCATATCCTTGAAAATAGATAACGACCTTGCTTATTTGCCATCTCCTCAACCATTTTTCATGTCTCAGATTTTCAAAAGCGACCTGCCTTTTCATTTCGCAATATAAAAATCACTCTGAAACACGAAACATGTTTGGGACAGAATTTCAGTATGAGCGTCGTTATAAAAAACATATTAACTCGTGTTCATTAAATGTCATTCTTTTTGTAGAAATAATTACTCTCTAGAAGTTTACTCAGACAGCGTCACAGCCCCCTATATCGACGACATCATTTCTTTGAGATAACTTGAATCGTTTTAACATCTGCCACCAGATGGCGCGACGAAACGAGTCGCAGTTGTTATTAGAAATGCACTACGGACAAGAGAAACATCGGCTGTCCAGTAAATTTCATCTTGCAGATATTGGTCATTTGCCTGACATAAAGTGTGATATTCGATTATCAACATCGTTATTTTTACCAGAAACTATGGTCGAATGTGTAAATATATTCCCTAAGCGTGTTTTTACCAGAAAGTTTTTGATAAAAACGATACGTTTGAAGCTTCAGACATTGAGTTTTATCAGCCATCTTTGAATTTAGTTGGTTCAGACCTTTATAAACAAAACTAGAAAAGACAGCTTCACCACTTAACCTGTCTTCCAGCCGTAAATCATACCGCTTTAAAAATCACTCACTTCCGGTAATGTATAAAAAAGCTTATTACAAAAACGCAAAGCGTAATATAAAAAGAAAGAAAAACCAAAACAAAACAAGTTTACCGAGTCGTGGACACGGTTATTTTGTTAAAAAAAAAGATACCAGCTTTTTCATTCTAATTTTAACCAGTATTTTCAACAAAAGATATTCTTTGCCATTAAAACGTTTCTTTAGGATGACCCAAATCCAAAACTATCCAAGTCAAAACGTTCTAGTGTAAGAATTTTGGATTTGTATCATCTTGTCCAGTCATCATTTAGATCATCAGTAATATTTTTTACGTAATTTTCCGGGCCTTCATCCTCGATGTAAACATGTAAAACTGTAAATAAAAGTAAATCTTGGGCCATCAATTTTAGATTTACCATTTGTTTAAAATGCGCAAGTACGGGCGATTACCGTGTTATTTATTTTTTGTTTTAATGTATTTATGTAATGTACTTATATGTGCAGTGAAAGCTTTAAAACAATTATTTTACATTAGGCCAAGCTTTCTCCTAAGCCTCAACAGTCTGGCAGCGCTTTCTGAAGAACTGGAACGCCTTAAGCGCTTTAATTTTTCACAAAGACGCTTTTTCGAAGAAAGCTGGTTTATAAGTCTTTCGTACGACTTTTCATACGGGATAAGAGTTTCTCCGTCTTCCAGTGTAAGCACAGCAGCATAGGAATCCAAAGCTTCAGATCTTGCAAAAATAAATGCTTTAGACTCTAAAGAAATAGAAAGAAAAAGAACATGTACATTTCTGAAGTTATTTTCAAAATTTCTAACAGTACACTTTAGTTCCACTTCAGAGATTTTTGAATTATTTCTAAACTTCAAGCCAAACCACATTTTAGGAGACGAACACTTCGTTTGGAATTAAATGTAAATGTATTCGAGAGCGCCAAATGACTCAAGTAAAGACGAAACGGACGAAACTTACAGAAGGGACTTTGACGACAGTTAACAAGATTATATTAAGTTTATTATTCCTTCTCTTGAGGAGGAATATTATAGTTCAATAAGTCACACTTGACTGAGCTACTGATACCGAAAGCTGTTGTCATTACAAGCTGGCCAATAAAACTCCGTGACCTTAGAAATAACCTCTGACGTTAGACTATTCTTTCCTAATTGAGGCGACTGTCTGACTGAACGCGTTCCGTGGATTACATATTACTAAACCTGAGGATGTTATTTCCTCCATTCTTGAGGAAGATAACATACATTCAGTCGACCAGATAGACATATATCAGCAAATTTAAATGTAAACAACTAAATATTATCGTTACCTTGAAATGCATAGTTAATATATGAAAACAAACCCCACTGCGACCCTCTAATTATGCGCAACAAATTCACGCATCGAATCGTAAATGATTAACCGGGTCAATGTCTTATTGCCGTATTTACTCTACTGAAAGTGGTAACAGATTTAATTTGTTGTTGGATTTAACAATTTATGTTAAATAACTAGCATAAATACTTACTTGAAATTTTATGACAGTATAAAACAGACATTGAAACCAAAATTTTACAAGATGATCATTTTATATTTATATAGATATACCCTAGAAGGAACTTTTGCTATGCTTTAACTTAAACTATTATTTATAAATTGAAATTGCGACAACAAGTCTAAAATCAAGACATGAGGGACATGATGACCCTGGATCGCTCACCTGAGTAATATGAGCTACATGTTTCAATGTCAAACTGATTAAGAAAGTATGTCAGTAGGTCATATTCATGGTCACTGAATGTCAGTTTTAAGATCGGAGTGCAAAACTGTACATCTCATCCAAATTTCAAGGCTGAATCTTAAAAAACAAGAAAGTAGATCAAGGTCACAGTAAGGTGACCCCTCATCAGGTAATTATAATCAAATTGTCTAAGAAATATGATGATATTTTTTTAAGTATTTTTCCTGTATAACTTATATAACAAGTGACCCCCAGGGTGGAGCCTCTTTTCACCCCAAGGACATAATTTGAACAATCTTGTTAGAGAACCATAAGGCAATGCTACATACCAAATATTAAAGACCTAGGCATTGAACTTCCAGACAAGAAGATTTTTATTTATTATTTTTTTCCCTATGTAAGTCTATGTAAAACTTTGGATCCCCAGGGCAGGGCCTCTTTTCACCCAAGGGACATAATTTTTTAAAATTTTCGTAGAAAAGCACAAGGCAATGCAACATGCCAAATATCAAAAGTCTAGGCCTTGCAGTTTCAGGCAAGAAGATTTTTAAAGATATTTTCCTATACAGGTCTATGTAAAACTTGGGATCCGCTGGGTGTGTCCTCCTTTCAACTCTGGGACATAATAATTTGAATAATTTTGGTAGAGAACCGCTTGGAAATGTTACATACCAAATATCAAAGGCCTAGGTCTTGTGGTTTCAGACAAGAAGATTTTTAAAGATTTTTCCTGTTTATGTCTATGTAAAACTTTGGACCCCGGGGGCCTCTTTTCACCCAGGGGCACAATTTGAACAATCCTGGTACAGGACGACAGGGCAATGCTACATACCACAGATGAATATAAAGTTAATTAATTTCTCTAGTCTCGTTACGAAAAATAGTCATTTTTACGCCCCCCACCCCACACTCCTTCCCCCTCAAAAAAAAAGTTTGAGAAAAGTCTTACCCGGACCGTACTGTACATTTTGACATGTGCATCGTTCACCCATCTCATAGTTCACAAACTTGTCCAAAACTAACTTCCCTTTAATTCGTAAGTCTGCCTTCAGCTTTATCGAGTACTCTCCATGTCTGCGGACCACTGCTTTATATACTGTTAGAATAAACAAATTTGTTCGTTTTGTAAATTCTGTATATAATATATTACATGTACATAAATAAACAAGAGTGCCGGAATGTTACAATATACGCCATCCATACACTACCACCCGTATTTGCAAATGGAATTTTAATTCTGTAGTTGTGTAGTAGTTATTGTAATTCTTTTGTTTTTCTAAGTCCACAAAAACAACAAAAACAAACTCCTTACCATGTAGAGATACCTTAAAATACACCTAAAATTGAAAGTAACATCTATCTTGTACCACAGAAAAGTGCTCTTGGTTTTTCCCTACGGTCAATTATAAAGTTATATAAGTTATTATAGTAACTACTGAGGGAAGTTAATCTAAAAACAAGAGTGCCAGAATGTCACAATATACGCCCGTCACAGCAAATTTCTTTACTCTAGCTCCTGTATTTGCAAATGGAATTTTAATTTTGTGGTTGTTTAGTAATCATTGTAAGTCTTTTATTTTTCTAATCCACAAAAAAACTCCTTACCAGGTAGAGATACCTTAAAATACACCTAAAATTGGAAAGTAAGATCTATGTTGTACCACAGAAAAGTGATCTTGGTTTTTCCCTATATAATACAATGTAAGTTATTTATAGTAAAAACTAAGGGAAGTTAATCTTAAAAAAACCCACTAAAATCTTTACCAGGTAGAGATTGGTCAAAATACACCTCAAAATTGGATGTAGCATGCATGTTGTACTACAGAAAAGTGGTCTCGATTTCCCTACGACTAGTAATGAAAAAGTTACAATATAAGCTATTTATAGTAACAACAAAGGGAAGTAATTCTAAAGAAGGGAACTGCGCATGACACTTCGTCTCATGATGGTGTATAATTGTGCCAAGTTACATCAAAATCCCTCCATGCATGAAGAAGAAATGCTTCGGACAAAGTCATTCTTGTATCTGACCTTTGGCCTCTAAGTGTGACCTTGACCTTAGACCTAGGGACCTGGTTCTTGCGCATGACACTCCGTCTCGTGGTGGTTAACATTTGTGCCAAGTGACATCAAAATCCTTCCATGCATGAAGAAGAAAATTCTTGCATATTTTGACCTCTAAGTGTGACCTTGACCTTAGACCTAGGGACCTGACATTCCGTCTCATGATGGTGAACAATTGTGCCAATTAACATCACAATCCCTCCATGCGTGAAGAAGCTCCGGAAAAAGTCATTCTTGAATTTGAACTTTGACTTCTAAGTGTGACCTTGAAATTAGACCTAGGGACCTGGTTCTTGCTCTTGACACTCCGTCTCATGATGGTTAACAATTGTGCCAAGTTACATCAAAATCTCTCAAAGCATGAAGAAGATACGCTCTGGACACAGTCTGTGGAGGCAGCCCACCCACCCGCAAGAAGCGTTCACATAATACGTCCCGTTTTTCAAACGGGCGTTTAATATAAAAAAAAACTCTTGTTGTAATCAGACCCGTTATTGGTTTTAAGGTATTTCCGCAAGTTCGGATCAATTTATTTTCTACAACGTAGAATTTATTTAAATTTGTTAAAGGTCCAATACTAAGGAAAGTGAACATTTTAATTTCTTTTAAAAAGCACAGAAACTATTTCATTTTATTGGAAAATGAAAGTTGGTATGTAGAAATTCGAAATAAATCGCAGTATATGTACAATTATTTTTCTATGAAGTATGAAGAAAGTTAAAAAGACCTGGGGGGTCATTCTGTCGATTCATTGAAATTTCAACATAATACACATACATTTCTTTGAGTTCCAAAGACCTTCTGTAAATTTTGACCTGCCAATCTTCATTATTTAGTGTCTTGCAGAAGTCTATGCACTGGCTATGAAAAAAATTGCCAACTCACTTTCCCTTAGTAATGGACCTTTAAGTTTAACCCCTGATTTGTCAAAACCTCAGTCATGAGCCTGATTTTCTGCTAAACTGATTTGAAAAATTTCGACTTTACACAAAATTCATAAAGAGCTTTTGTTGGAAAACCACAATTTTGATAACATTTACGCGAATATATTTTTTCTACTATGTAGATTTTAATGAAATTTTCCTAATCGTAAATAAACATATGGTCCGTGTGCTTGTTCTAGAAACAATTGCCCATTATCAAAATGATCCATATATTACTGTTGACTTTATTTGCAGTTATTTTGGTGTCAGACGTTTTTAACATCATATTCTATCTTTAGAAAGATAGAAAAGACACAGTTTAGTAAATCTACTCAGGCGTTGCCATAAGTTCAGAAATGTTTTTTTATTCATTTCCGCGAGTCCAGACGTTACCATATCTAATCGGATAAATGACGTTGCACCATTACTATTAGGTTATTTAACATTGTTCTATACAATACGGAGATATATTTTGACGAGTACCCAGCTGAGAAAAACCATACTGTACGAGCCGCTAGGCGAGTTCAATATGGTTTTCTCAGCTGGGTACGAATCCAAATATATCTCCGTATTGTACCGTACAATGTTAAATAACCTTTTTATTCTATATCTATTTTATCTTACTATAATAATGGTTTAAATTAAAAATGTTTCACTGAATATTGTATTCCTGCCTTTTCTAGTTTTTCCCAGCTTGGTATGAGTGCAAATATATATTATACAGAACAATGTTAGACCTTAATAAATAACCTTTTTATTCTATATTCATTTCACTTCATACGTAATATACGTAATTCACTGAATGTTGTTTTTTCTGCGTATCATCATTAAAACAAGGAGCTGCGTTCAATAAACGTTTGATGCCCCCGGTGGCATCCTTGTCGATACAAATCAATCAAAGTCCAAAACGAGGTCAAGGTCAAACTGAGGTCAGGTGATGTTTGAAGATGAGGAATGGTCACAGGTTACATCTGTATTAGTATCAGTTCATTCTTGTAAGCAGTATTGATGCTAGACGAAACGGTCCCATTTGGTTAACCAAGAGATGGCCCATATAAAACAACCCAAGTCCAAAATGAGGTCAAGGTCAAGGTCAAACTGAGGTCAGGTGATGTCTGAAGATGAGGAATGGTCACAGGTTACATCTGTATTAGTATCAATTCATTCTTGTAAGCGGTATTGATGCTAGACGAAACGGTCCCATTTGGTTAACCAAGAGATGGCCCATATAAAGCAACCTAAGTCCAAAATGAGGTCAAGGTCAAAGTGAGGTCAGGTGATGTCTGAAGATGAGGAATAGCCACAGGTTACATCTGCATTAGTATCAAGTCATTCTAGTAAGGGGTATTGATGCTAGACGAAACGGTCCCACTTGGTTAACCTCGTACGGACGGACGAACAAACGGACGGACGGACGGACAGGACAATCACTATATGCCTCCCGCATCAGTAGATGCCGGGGGCATAAAAAAGTATATGGTGCAACCTCCCTACAACAGCCATTTGGCGATTTGGGTGGTAATAATACTTGGCTAAGATATATGCCTACAAACATTGTCAGCAAGTTTGGTGAAGATCGGATGAAAACTGTTCGACTTAAAAAAGCGGACAAGGCTAAATTCCCGGTTTTTCGAGTAATTCAAGGACTATAATCAAAGAGTGCCTGGTACAATTTGGCTGGTTATCGAAATTGGCCGAGATATAATGCCCACAAACATTGTCAGCAAGTTTGGTGAAGATCCGACGAAAACTGAATTATAGAGCAGACATGTTTTGGATGCTGACCGCCCGTCCGTTGCCATTCATAATCTTCTCCATTTTGTTTCTTAACCGTTAAATAAAAACTGCTGAGGTAGCTATTCAGGCAGTCAGGGCTGATACCAATTTCTAGGTTTCGTCCGGAACGGCTTCTTTTAGCGACTTTTCAAATATTCCAACATCTCTGTATTTTCTGTATTTTTAAGTGTTTTTTTTATTATTAACGAACGTTTTAATATCTAAATCAGATAGCTTTGTTATCCCTTGAATCGTTTTTGTGTGTTGTAAACAAAAAAAACTCAAATTAAATCCAGATTTCAAGATGCATAATCAAACTCTGAACATAGAGTGCCTACTTCATCCGATTTACATTCGGAACATTTTCACGCGTTTCGGGCTTTATCGTATGTTTAACATGGGACTGTTGAACCGTCCAAATACAGAAAATACAGGATTTTTTGTACGCGCGTGCGTCCAAATACAGAAAATACAGGATTTTTTTTACGCACGGGCATCCAAATACCGTAATATATTGTACGGTCACGTGTTGCAAATGAACGTTCGCGATTGGATAGATAAATTAGGTATAGAATAAATCCGGTTATCAAGCATGTTGGAATTGGTATTACTAAAACTGCAGCATACTAAAACTTGAGTTTCATTTGCTGAAATAACATTAGTGATTCTAGTAAATTAAATTGGTAAAACCATACCTTTATTTGCGTCGCAGAAGAGTTGTTCAATATCTTCGCTTTCTATTGTATCAAGACAGGAAGGGCATGTCTGGAAACATTAAAAAAGATAACAGCATTGTCTTGTCTTGTCGTATGGCATGATAGTTAAACAGACATAAATATCACTCCCTATGTATACTATCTGGACACTTTTCACAGAGCTGCCACATATAGCTCTACCCATTTCAGAGTAAAATGCCATATCTCGTTTTGAAGAATTATTCCAAATATGAAGAAAAAAGTAGGGGGTCACTATCATCTAAAAGAGATTTGTTCTTGTCATACTTGCTTACTGCAAAATCATATCGTAATCAAACAGTGACCTGGAATTACCACTCGTACTTAATTGAGTTTTATTTCACAAAATAAAACCTTTTAAAAGTTTTTTAAGGGGAAAGTAAAGGCAGGAAAGACATATACTAAAAAGTTTTTAAAGGGGAAAATAATGATACGAAGGGCATATACTAAAATTTTTTAAGGGAAAAAGTAACGATCTGAAAGATATATTGTATTCAAAGTATGCTGATATATTTAATGATTTATTTCAGTAAGTATTTAGCAATAAACATAAGTCATACACTGTTTGAAACCAAAAAATCAACCGATATCAGCAGTAATTTCACGGTTTATTTTATTCATTATTCAGCAGCTGGACATTCATGTTTTATTTCACATGCCAACTGACATTACCATTTTACAGTTCCGCATTTAGTAGTTAGCATTTGTTATTTAGCATTCGGCAATTAGCAAGGTGCAGAGGTCTTCCAAAATTTCATTTCATCATGAAGAAAACAATAATGACATAGTCTGATGGCACATTAACTTTTTTTTCCAAAAAATAAAAAAAATACTTACAACTTCTGATTCTTTTGAATAGTCAACTCTGCACTGCATTATAGTACAGTCTAACCCTGCGTTATCGTAAGGTATTTCCTCTTTCGTTCCGCATGTTGTTTTTATCGTGTAATTTGTAGATACACTGTATCCTAAGGAAACATGATACAATGTATTGAAACGGTTTATGAAAAATGATTTAGTTTATTGAAAATGTTATGTATAAAATAATGTATATGTAGTTTAAAAACATCTTCAGCGATGAAATAAAACCTTTTTCATTGAATTTATTCAAAGAAATCACACTGACAATGTCTTAAAATAAAAGAGCTAGGTTACTACATAACAGCGTCCGATGCTTTTTACATTTATAAGTTTTGAGACCATTTTTAGAAGTCTAAAATCTGATTGGTTGATACTGTGCTCAGTCTTGAAATTAACCAATGAATGACAAGGTTGCGTTCTGAGACTGGTGTCCAAACTCTATTTTATGACCTCAGAGCCTGGTTCTATGAACACTTTTAGTTACAGTCTATTTTTATATTTAGACATCACAGTGCCAATATGCCGTGAAACCATTTCATATCTACATCAAAGTTAACATTGTAAAACCTTAAATATCATTGCATTATTAGATACTCAGTTCATGGAAATGTTCAATAATTTAAAAATTTAAACAGCCTGGTAAGTAAATGGCTACTTGCTTGTTTCATAATAATCATAAACTTTGACCAAGGCGGCCTTAGGGTTCATTTCTAATTCTTGTTCCACGTCGAAGTCAACACATACTCTGTTGCTGGAAAACTGTAAATATACATGTGGGACTTACATTGATGCAATCAATTCATCGCTCGGGCTGGTTTGTTGCTCTACATCTAGATAAAGACTTTGCAAACCAGTTATCTGTGTTTTTATCAACCGATTAGAATCAGAATACATTACACTTGTGGTTAAGTTTACAGTGTTTTTAGTTATATAGACAATGTTCGAGTCATCTGCCGATTTATCAGCATGAAATAGTGGAAGCAGACCGCACGTGAATCTAGGGACATTACAGTTTCAGTCACGTGTGTGCACCTGGGTAAAAACCACCAAATGTTTTGATTTCATTCAAGCAGGACATTCTCACCAAACAGTGGTTCGTCTTAAAGCGAGCCATGGTAGACTTCTGGTTTACAAAAGTTATGCAGGGTGCAACCTTTTCTTATGCCGACTTTAGTAAAACAAAACACCCACAATACTGATCTTTACCATTAATGTTATTTCGGGGCTAAAATGAATAATGTAACCTGTTTAAAATAAACTGAGGTCCGTTTCATAAAACAGGACTTTTCATCCTAATATAACAGAGGCCTATAAAAGGCCTCTTCCCAATCCAAAAATATACTATTTTTTCCCAACTGTGGCAGAGATATTTCCCAAAATGCAAGTAAGATTTCCCAAAATCATGCAATAGATGGTTAAGATTTTGCTTATATTTTAGTACTTCCAGAGAAAGCGTTTGTCTGGCATCAATTTTTTGTCACACTATAGCCTAACAGCGCACTGTGTGATGCATTACCAGTCTAATCCGCTATGTTACATGGCCTTGATTTTAGTCTGTGTTTCAAGGGAGATAAATTTTATTAATCTTTCGGTGTTTACTTCCTGTTGATTATTTTCCCAAAACGGAACATTATCGTGAAGAAATTTCCCAATTTGAAAGGCTAAGGCCTCTTCCCAATTTCCTGATGAAAAGCCCTGTAGAAGTTCACCAGTTTCATCCCAAGTTCTCTTCTAAGTATGACCCTTTAAAACAAATTTATTTCAAAGGATATTACGTGTAGCCTTTCAAAAAGGTGCCGATAATTCAAATTAGGTCATATCTATCTGGGTTTTGTTTGTCTCAGATGGTAAGCCTTGATTGCCAAATAGTTAAGATAAATCTGTTTAAAATGATGTTCGGGAAACACCTTACTCATAAGTTCTTGATTTGTCTTCAGTAGGCTTCGTGAATATTTCGTGTAGTTAATTATATAACAATAAAGCTTGCGTCAACACTGACCTCATCAAAGTAAAGCTGTACGTAATTCTTGTCCACTTCATACTTCTGTATCTTGTCAGACCGAAGAAGCTATAGAAAGAATATACAATGAAATGATAGAAAAAAGGAAACTACTTGACCAATTATTATAAAGTTATGAATACTAAATATTTTTATTTATCGTGAATTGTACCGTATCATAGGGCCACTAAGATTAACACACAAGACCACTCGTGTCCAGTTTTATCTATTATGCCATTATATCTTTTTATTTTTTTTTTATAATTTTAAACAACTCCAGTCCCATGGGATAAGATTAAACAGTGCTTCTATATGAAGGTGTAGCGTCAGTCATGACCAATAACAGTATGTTAAAAAGTAAAATATATCACTATCTATCTAAATGCCTAAGATCGAAGTAAATATCGTAAAAGACGTCCAATGACGTCATAATTTCATTTCTGATTCAAAGGTTTGAAGCATGCGTAAATATTAGCTATGTTTCCAGTTTTACCTCATCAAGTGTAGAGGAGACAGGAGTCCACCCTGTTGGCATTTTTATTTCTGCAATGGCCATATTTGATACACCTCCTTTTAGATAACTAAAATGCAATCGTATTTGTTCATATTGAATATAATTATCGTATTGATTAACCATGATTTAGTTAATTATTTATCAATATTTAACGAAAATAATATAACTTAACAATGTAATACATAATTTTATGTCATTTTTGAAATTGTCCGTATATGTTGAAAAAGAATATCCGGCAATATGATTACCCTGTTATTATGACAATGTCAATAAGAACGGTTAGTGGGGTTCTTCCTCAAGGAAATTCATGCCTAGTTTTCTTTAACCGCTGTTCCAAAAATTAACCACAAAATAAATGCTTCTTCTGTTACCTTGCACACACTTGAAGCGTTCTCACAGCACAGTTTCTCCCACGTGCCCTTGACCTAAAAACATTGACCTTAACATCAAAGGCTGGACCACTATCTTCTTCCTCATAAACGTTGTATTTCATATTCATCTGAATGAGAAATATATAGAGGATATAACATGAGTGTCTTTTCATATTGAATTAATTAAAAAAAATAATCACCCCCTTAAAGTAAAAAGGTACCACATGCTGATCATTAAAGAAGAGGTTAAGGCACCTTTTAGCATTAAGGGGGCGTTGTATAAGTTGAATATGATAATAAAATGCGAGGCACTATCGAGATTGTTTTTTCAAAGAGTTTAATAAATGCAATAGTGAAAGGTACATATATAACTTGCTGAAATGTGTATATATATGTTTGCTATATTTCTTGTCATTGTTCCTTCTCTTGAGAGGGAACACTTATGGTCAACATTTCACATTGACTGAGCAGGTAATAGATACAAGGGTACAGTCAAAGACATCCGAATACCAGTAGGGCGCCGCCATCTTGGACTCATCATTTTAATGCACATTTATTACAAATAATTTTCAACATCTATGCCAATGTGTGTTCGTACGTCTTTACGTAAATCTATTGTGAAATGCATGTTATTAACAGCAGGCTGACAAGGAACAATAATTCGTATAGAGTACTGACCCGTGCATTGAATATTTTATACTGTAGAATAGAGATTAATACAAAAAATATGCAATTGATCTTAAAATAGACTCCTGCCAAATAATCATGTTATGAAATAGTCGCTGGTTACGTGATATTTTATAGCTGCAGTTTGCAATGCAAATACAAATGTACTTCTTTTCATTCTTTAAACCTGTCTAGATCCCTTTCTCGCGTTTTGTAAATAAATATGTGAAATAGTTTGTAAATATAATATGCAGGTGCTCGCTTGTTTTAATCCCATGACGAAACATAAGGTGGGAGTGCTTAGTAACTTTTGCACAGAATTTCGAAGACTTTAATATTGAACACAAAGTAAACTAACAAACTTTCATCACTGTCTTATTAAACATCTGTATTATGATGCTAAAATTAGATTGTCTTAAAACACAAATCATTGCATATGCGCTAGAAGGAACCTTTTGGTCAGCTAAATCTTGTATGAGTTAGTAGGTTTGCTTCGAATAAGGCATTTGTCAAGAGATTCCTCTGTTAGGATGTGGAAGAAGATAATTTAATAAAGTATATAAGATTCATATCAAATACTTGCAACTCTTGTCAAAAGATTAGTAGCTACAATTTTGCGATCTGCGTCAATAAAAACTAATTTTATAATTTTCATACAAAAGTTTGATTCTATTTTTGGAAAAAAAAGGTTCTTTTTCTAACCGATACCAAGGACTTTTGCAAAATTTATATATCTGTAGCTGAGAATGCATCGAGACAATCTTCCTATTGGAACTAAACAAATTTCAAGCAGTCACGGAACAGTTTACTTTTCTTAAAAATGATTAAATACATATCTAAAAGTTACGCTGAGTAATGGGAAGAACCTTCCCGGCTATCAATTTTGAAACAAAAACCCGATTATCAGTCAAAATCACCAATTTAAAGAATGATTATTATACTGCAAATAGCCTCAGGCAATGTATAAACTCTGCTTGTGTAAAAACTTTCATTTCATGTCCTTACTATACCCCTAATTAACAAAACCAGTGTAAAGTCAAGATAAGAGAAATTAACAAAAATCGATACTCGCGTTAAGTGGTATAAAGAGAAACAATCAAATTTAACCAATCTGGCTTAATAATCAAGGGACAATACTCTTCAAAACACGGTCTCATTTCTGGACATGGAACAGTTTTACTTTTCTTAAAAAACCCCAACAAAAACGGATACTGTTCGAACTACTTTTAGACTTAGTACTTCTCCGATGTACCTGAACCAAAGCACAACCAGCTCCACTCGTCGCAATTTCAACTGCTCCTTGAGATGGATTTACATCAATAGACTGGTATACTAGACTGTTACTTGGCGTTACGGAAAACACGTGACCAATTGCCCGATTCTTGACCTCAATTGTAACTGCCGTATCTCCAGAATAAGTTAGTTTTCCAAATTCAGAAAGAGCTTGTAACGCTACAACAGTATCCTAAAATAGAAGACGTAATATTACACATTTACAATACAACGGTATAAACGTAAGCGTATCGAATGAAGACACGATTAGGTAAGCAAGAGCCTTAAAAGCAGGGCAATACATGCCTGAAGGTTTAGATCAAATAAGCGGTTTGAAAAATAATAAAAGCCCGAACATTTTGCGTGGATGGTGTTGAGGGGGCGGGGGCGGGGGAGGGGGGGGGCGGGGGACGGCGGGGTAAGAGGGTTTGATGTGGAGGTCGGGGTCTGTGTGGCGGTTACGGGATACAAAATAGTGGAAAAAAATCTGTGGTGTGGATCTTGCTATTTCGATCTGCAAAACCTTGCCATCGTTTAAGTATAAACGTGACTATCGTCTTATTATATGCTGAATGCATTCTTGCAGTGAAAAAATATCATTTAAGCACCCATTCTACACAAAACTGCCCAAAAATGGGGGGAAATAGGATCTATTTACTATGGACTTCTTGAGACTACATCACGTAAGCAATTGCTGACCTTATTCCTTAATGGCAATGTACCACATAACAGAAAGTTCATGGAAGATTAGCGTTAAGTATAAAAGTCAGGCAACCGGAAGATCTTAAAACTTATCTAAGTTGAGGTAACACACTGGATCATGCCCATTTTCATAAAAATAAATTTATATAAGCAAAATTCGTTGTGTTTTGGGGAACACGTTGAAATCTAAATTTGTGATATAACTATAAATATTATTACAATATGGATCGCATATATTGGCTTTACGTTGTATTAACGACATATAACAAAGACATTTGAGGAGTTTCATGTAGATATTGACACCACTTTTACCTGTGTGGAAGAAAATCCACCGTACGGATTCCTCTGTTTTGTAAGCCATTGTACAATCGGCTGTGCATCGCCAATGACTTCCTGTCCCTGCTCTAACATAGACAGTAACACGTATGACGTCATTTCTACCTCGGCAGAGGGCGCTCTGTACCACCAGTAGTCATCTTCCGTTGCGCTATCTTCGTCATCTCTTCGCCAGAACTCAAGGCCATCTGAAAATAATAATAAAGAGCATAAATGTGTACTTGTATTTTTGTTTTATTCTATAAACTATCGATATGCATTTACATGTATCTAAAAAAACCCAGCCCAACCGCGTATTACTTAATCATTAGTGCGAATCGAATTTATTTTTAATTTCTTTTTTTCTCTCTCAACAACTTAGAATAGCAGGATAGTTTTTATTGACCCGACCATGACCGATGGCTCAAAGTGAATAAAAACCTTTTTCTACACGTCTCAGGAGTAATTGTTTCATCACATCAGCGCGCCGGGTCCCTTCATTGTCGTACAAAGTGTAAGCATATAACATTAATGTTAGAGTGTACGTGTCTGTGGTTGCCAAGTCGATTTCGTCCAAACATGAAAATCCATTAGAAATATTTGTCATAAACTGAAAATATAAAAGTAAGACGGCTAAAAATAAAACTTGATTAGACGGTGGACGTTTGTACCAAGTTGTTTGAACATCCATGCATGCATGCCTACAGAAGAACAGAAGATGAAAAAATGGCGCATATTTTACCTTTCTGAGCGACATTTATCTTTAAAGTCATGTACGTGATGCCCGTGCATACAAAATCTAATGATTTCCGTTTATCTTCAACATTAAAGCTACGGTTCAAACTCTTGCACGTGACAAACTTGTTTGTTATGATGGTCACTTGTGCCAAGTTATTTCAAAATCCCACAGTGCACGGCGAAGCTTTTGACTCAAAATGGCAGCATACCAGCTCATTATAAATGCATTATCAAGATTGCTATACCATTCCAACGCTCCACCTACTGAGCTTACATATTTTCTCCCAAAATTGAGTCCGAAACGACATTTACAATAGTGAACTGATGTTAACAGAGGAATAGAGACACAAAGGAAGTGAAAAGTAACTCTTACCGCTTCACCAAGATCGGCTTGAAAGAGAGCTGTAAGGGTGAATGCCGTAAGACCAGCAATGTTGTCGCCATCAAGTCCTCCTTTTAGATATGAACTAAATGTCCTTCCAATTCGAGGAAAGCAGCCATTATCTTGCTGGTTATTCACAAGCCAACGTGCACTTCGGACAACGTCTTCTTTATCGATAGAAATATAAGCAGACGACTGAGCCATGGCCTTTACGACAAATGCCGTCAGCCAGGAACTTCCGGTTGCGTTACCGTAGCTATTTTCACCCCACGCGCTGTAAGAATTATCATTATGGCGGTAGTTCAATTGTCGCTGGTACCCTGATGATGAAAAATAACTCTTATACTGACAAATGGCATACATGTAATGCAAGTTCTCTACAACGAACACTACTAGGAACATTAAAATGTGTTTATTGTACAGAAGCCGAAGGGAAATTTACTAAAATTCGTATCTGGGCCCGGGATTCTGTTTCAGGTGACAAGCCAGAAAACATATTTTTTTTTTTATCTTTTATTAAATTCTTGAAGCCCTGAAAAATCCCAGACCTGAAGATTTTAGTGAATAAATATAGCATTCATACCAACTCTCATATATCCCTCAGCCTCTTCCTCAAGTTTCTCTGTAAGTTGGTCAGTACTTTCCAAGTATTGAAGAACAGATAAGTTAGGTATCCATGAAGCCATATTCTGCTCGCCGCACCCGTAAGGCATGCGCAGTAAGTTTTTCAAATTTGACAGTGTGGGACCCATGATATCACCTGCAGTTATAACAGAACATTTTTATTAATTATTTAAGTGTTGTTCATATTTAATCATGTTTCATTTAAAGGCGTATGCTGCAGTTTTGGGTAAAAATTTTCCCAATAATATAATTGGTTCAAAGTTTGTATATGAACACAGTGTGAGTCATGTTAGAAACAGAATTATGAAAAATATCGAACGTCACCATGCTTGTTCATGAGTTATCTGCTTTTGAATATGTAAATTTGAAGAAAAACCCAGTTTTAAGGGCAGGTAACTCCTAAACAAGCACGGTGACCTATGACTGTTTTTGCATTTTTCTTTTCTAACATGGAACTGTGTTCATATACAAAGTTTGAACAAGTTCTATAATTGGGAAAATTTTGCCCAGTCTTTCCTACAAAAAAAAAAAAACTGCAGCAAGTGTTCTTTATTCACACGGACACAATTTGCCATATCTCTACGTAGGACATACAATTCTACGTAGGAATGTTAGTTACGTAGAGTAATATCTCCTACGTAGACTAATCCTCGTAGATATATATCTACGTAGAATTAGTATCTCCTACGTAGGAGTTAGTATCTCCTACGTAGAACATATTAAGTACTACGTAATAGATACTATGTCCTACGTAGTACTTAATATGTCCTACGTAGGAGATACTATGTCCTACGTTGGAGATACTAACTCCTTACTTACTTAATATGTCCTACGTAGGAGATACTAGTCCTGCGTAGGAGATACTATGTCCTACGTAGGAGATACTAAGTCCTATGTAGGAGATAGTAAGTCGTAAGTAAGACAAATTTAAATCTCTCTACTGGCACCAGGACGCTTGATTTCACGAGGGGACTCGAATATGTACATTTCTGGTGTTTATTATTTCTTTGATCCCGGACAAAGGCTGCTACCTCGTTTAATTTTGATAACATTGACAAAATTTAAGAGTTTGTAAATACTGAGGTTATTCTGTGTCTGCATCATTTTTACATCATATCTTATCATTATTTCCGCCATTTACATCATTGCAATTACGGGTGCTTCCGGTTTATCCATTCGTGGAATAAAATGAGCTTCAATGAATATTGTGTGTCTTTAAGCTTATTTAAAGTCGTCACTAGAAGCTCATAGTGACGATTCCTCTAGAAGACTGTTATCTTTAAATTTCTAATAGGAGGGTAGTGGAAGATACACTGACGACGCTCCAATGCCAGAAGCGCCCCGGGTTCTTCAGCGTGACAGGTGCGAAGCAACCATAAACGTGGCTGTTATCCCAATTTTAGTTAGTTAAGTTGGAGGGACGGGGGCTTGAACTCAAGACCTCTGGTTTAGTAGTAAGACAATTTTGCTTCTAAACAAGTTCGTTCGCTTTCTTTAATAAATATGCGTGTGCTATTTGTTTTAATATCATGCATGACGTACCAACAACGGAGACGGTAGCACGTTCCGAGTCCGGCACCATAGCTGGCGGAAGATTCATGTTTATAACCTCGGTCAATATTTCAGATTCTGAAAAAGTAAAACAACGAATATTATGTTATAGATAGAGTTTATGAAGTGAATTCTTTTTCTCGAAGAACTCCCTTCATGGACTCTATCCGACATAGTGTGAAACCTACGTTTGACCAATCAGAATTGCAGAGTCAGTCATGTCGACGCTCTTCAGCGTGTAGAGCTGTTCTTCGAAAGTTATTGCTACAGTCACATTGATCTTTAGGAATAAGAAGCCACATTTTTTGAAAAACAAGAGGGCCATGAAGGCCCTGTATCGCTCACCTGACCTATTAACCAAAAGATCATCAAGATTAACTTCTGACCAAGGTCATAAATGTGGCCTCTAAAGTGTTAACCCTAGCTTTTCCTTTCAATTGACACGGTGACCTAGTTTTTGACCCCACATGACGCAGATCTGAACTTGACCTAAAGATCCTTAAGATTGACATTCTGAGTAAGTTTCATGAAGATACAGTCATAAATGTGGCCTCTAGAATGTTAACAAGCTTTTCCTTCGAATTGACCTAGTGACCTAATTTTTTACCCCACCGGACCCAGATTTAAACTTGGCCTATAGATCATCAACTTTAACATTCTGACCAAGTTTCATTAAGATATGGTCATAAATTTGGCTTCTAGAGTGTTAACTAGCTTTTCCTTTGATTTGACCTGGTAACCTAGTTTTTGGCTATACATGACCCAGATTCATATTAGACCTTGAGATCATCATGATTAACATTCCGACCAAGTTCCATGAAGATACAGTCATAAAAAGTTGCCTCTACAGTGTTAACAATCTTTTCTTTTGATTTGACCTGGTTACTAGTTTTTGACCTCAGATAATTCAATATCAAACTCATCCAAGACTTTATTGAGAGTAACATTCTGACAAAGTTTCATTAAGATTGGGCCAAAATTGTGACCTCTAGAGTGTTAACAAACTTTTCCTTTGATTTAACCTGGCAACCTAGTTTTTGACCCCAGATGACCCAATATCAAACTCTTCTAATATTTTATTAAGGGTAACATTCTGACTAAGTTTCATTTAGATTGAGCAAAAATTGTGACCTCTAGAGTGTTAACATGCTTTTCCTCTGATTTGACCTGGTGACCTAGTGTTTGATCCCAGATAACCCAATATCAAACTCGTCCAAGCTTTTATTGAGGGTAACATTCTGACCAAGTTTCATTACGATTGGGCCAAAATATGACCTCTAGAATGTTAACAAGCTTTTTCTTTGATATGACCTGGTGACCTAGTTTTTGACTCCAGATGACTCAATATCAAACTCGTCCAAGATTTTTTCGAGTGTAACATTCTGACCAAGTTTCATTAAGATTGGCTCAAAATCGTGACCTCTAGATTGTTTACAGTCAAATTGTTGACGACGACGACGATGACGACAGACGACGGACGACTGACGACGGACAACGACGGACACAGGGCGATCACAAAAGCTCACCTTTGAGCACTTCGTGCTCAAGTGAGCTAATAACTCGCTCTGATTGGTAATAAAGTAGGTTGCATACTATCTACTTTTGCAAGTATAAATGATAAACAAAAAAGTCACATAATCAAGATGTGTATAAAATAACTTTGAAAAAAATAACAGAAAACAATCAAGACTTCTTGCTTATCATTAATTATAACTGTGAAGATCTTCAAAAACGTTATTATCTCATTACGTGATGTAATTTGAAATAGTTATAAAAACTGACTTAATTGACTGAAAGTTAACGGAAATGAAAGTAAGAAAGCATCGTCTTTCAGGAAGCGTTTATATATATCGGACCGGTTTATGCTATTGGTCCGGCATTCAGCCGACATATCAGACGCCGGAAGCAATATCGGACCAACATTACGTCATATTTGCAAAACCGATGTCGGGCCGATACTGGTTTGATTTACGTCAGCTGTTTAGTTCAATAGTACCCACCTTTAACACAGATGTATGAACTCTTTGTCTGGTCACGTGTTACGCCCTCTGCCTAAAAAGCAATAAAGTGGGGTCATGTCTGATGCAAGAAAAATAGTTTTAGTCAAACAAACAAACTGCAAAATTAGCTGAAAAAGTAGACCCCAAATTGCAGTGGTGGTGTATGATCAAAATATCCTTGACAAGGTTTGTAATGTTATTATTCCATTTAGAAAATGCTACGTACATGTCAAGCATAGAACATGTGATTTCAGCAAACTACAGAGCAAAAAAAAAAAAAAAACAACAAAAAACGAAAACAAAAAAAAAACATTGAGGACTATTAGAATCCGCCATTATGCGTTTTTATACCATTTTTTTCGCGTCATTTTCCTATTTAGTGTCTATATGTCTATACACGAATGTTTATCAGCCTGATTCAGAACTAACCAACAATTAGTAATACACGCACGCACGCACGCACGCACATATCTATACATTCACTGCCAATATAAGCTTTCAATTACACTATGTGAAGGCTAGGTCATTTACCTTTAAAGTTATATGGTGCTTACATTACATACCTTTAACTGTCAGATGTATATCTATATCTTACCTTATTGCCGTCACATGTTACATATATGGGTGACATGTAGATGATTATCTATCATCTAATAAATTTCTGGGAAAAGGTCACGGTGCATATCCATATTGGCGGACTCTGCGAAATCTGCTATATCGGCGGTTTCTTGCGATTATTTGCGAAAAACAAAGTCCAGGTCGGTAGAGGATACGAAAAATCGAGCTGCCTTCCATGATCATAAGTATGCTGCTCAAAAATAAGCAGAGCACGGAACATTAGAATGTCTTTACTATGTATTGTAGTGCTTACTTTTTAAATTTCAGCTATTTTGCTCGCAAACTCGATGAAATTAGTTGATGGTGTACTAACGTGGAACACTAGCTCAACCTTTTCCACAGTCTTTAACGACGTTTTGCTTTGATATCATATATCAAGCGTACTATTTGTATTCATTTTTCAATATTCTTCCAAAAATACTGACAAATGGGCCGAAATGTCAATGGAATTATTCAAACCCTTTACTTTCGGTTTTGTCGGGGCACCGGGAGTCTCTCTGCACACCAGTTTTTGATACACAGGCATTGAGGCAGGCTCTATGCTAATGATTATTTGAAAAATTATAGCTTAATTTATTTTTTATGTGTAGATCTGACTTTTTATAACTGTCAACCTTCAAGCCTTATATCAAAACGTCAAAAAACCAAGGTGAAAATGAGTTTATTATCGACCCATAATGTTACTATATTAGAAGACTTAAGATATTTGCGTTGAAGTGACATTTTTAGCTCACCAGTCACAAAGTGACAAGGTGAGCTTTTGTGATCGCGCGGCGTCCGTCGTCCGTCCGTCCGTGCGTGCGTGCGTAAACTTTTGCTTGTGACCACTCTAGAGGTCACATTTTTCATGGGATCTTTATGAAAGTTGGTCAGAATGTTTATCTTGATGATATCTAGGTCAAGTTCGAAACTGGGTCACATGCGGTCAAAAACTAGGTCAGTAGGTCTAAAAATAGAAAAACCTTGTGACCTCCCTAGAGGCCATATTTTTCAAGGATCTTCATGAAAATTGATCAGAATGTTCAACTTGATGATATCTAGGTCAAGTTCGAAACTGGGTCACGTGCGGTCAAAAACTAGGTCAGTAGGTCAAATAATAGAAAAACCTTGTGACCTCTCTAGAGGCCATATTTTTCATGGGATCTGTATGAATGTTGGTCTGAATATTAATCTTGATGATATCTAGGTCAAGTTTGAAACTGGGTCAGGTGCAGTCAAAAACTATGTCAGTAGGTCTAAAAATAGAAAAATATTGTGACCTCTCTAGAGGCCATATTTTTCATGAGATCTTCATGAAAATTGGTGAGAATGTTCACCTTGATGATATCTAGGTCAGGTTCAAAACTGGGTCACGTGCCTTTAAAACTAGGTCATAAGGTCAAATAATTGAAAAACATTGTGACCTCTCTAGAGGCCATATTTTTCAATGGATCTTCATGAAAATTGGTCAGAATTTTTATCTTGATGATATCTAGGTCAAGTTCAAAACTGGATCACATGAGCTCAAAAACTAGGTCACTATGTCAAATAATAGAAAAAAACGACGTCATACTCAAAACTGGGTCATGTGGGGACAGGTGAGCGATTCAGGACCATCATGGTCCTCTTGCAGCGGGGGTGACCAGGTGAGGGTACAAAATTTACAAGTTGATTATAAATATTGATGGAAAATTAAAAATTAAAAAAAATTTGGGGGTGGGGGAGTGGGGGGGGGGGGGGATGATGCATGCTTGGGGTGGTGGGCATGACTGGGTGAAGGAGTGAGGTGGGGGAATGGTACAACTTTGCATGTTGATAAATATTCGGGGGGGGGGGGGGGGGGGGGGGGGGGGGGGGGGGGGGTGTGACCAAGGCAAGGTGGTGACCAGGTGTGGGTACACAACTTCACATGTTTATAATAAATGTTCATGGAAAAGAATGAAATACGTTTAATGAAATTCTACCAATTGGTTGGTTTGTTATGTACAAATCTGTAGATTTTTAAACAATTAAAGGGCAATAACTCTAAGGAAAATTGACCAATTAAAAAAATGACAGGCATCATCGAAGTATGTTGGTTCATATTTATTTCAAGTTTCATGAAATTGTAACAACTTGTTACTGAGAAATTGCTGCAGACGTGGACTTTTCATTAACTCAAGGGCAATAACTCTAAGGGAAATTGACCAATAAAAAAAATTGACGGGCATCATCGCAGTATGTTGGTGCGTGTTTATTTCAAGTTTTATGAAATTCTATCTGATAGTTACTGAGAAATGGCTGCAGACGGACATTTTTGGGCATTTTTCATTAAATCAAGGGCAATAACTCTAAGGAAAATTGACCAATCAAAATGAAAAAACAAACTTGACGGGCATCATCACAGTATGTTGGTTCATGTTTATTTCGAGTTTCATGAAATTCTACCAGCTAGTTACTGAGATACGGCTGCGGACGGAAGGACGCACGCACGCACGCACGGCGGGGGATAAAAATCATACATCTGAATAGAGAAAATGTCACTTCAACGCAAATCTTTTAAGTATTTTAATATAGTAATATTATGGGTCGATAATAAACTCATTTTCACCTTGGTTTTCGACGTTCTGAAATAAGGCGTGAAGGTTGACAATTGTTAAAAGTCAGATCTACGCACCAAATTAATTAAGCTATATTGTGTCCAGATAGTCATTAGCATAGAGCCTGTTTATGCGTAATGCAGAGAGCCTGCCTGTGCATCAAAAACTGGTGCGCAGAGAGACCGCCGGTGCCCCGACAAAACCGAAAGTAAGGGCTTTTGAATAATTCCATTTACATTTCGGCCTATTTGTCAGTATTTCTGGAAGAATATTGAAAAATGAATACAAATAGTGCGCTTGATATGTATGATATCAAAGCAAAAAGTCGTTAAAGACTGTGGGAAAAGTCGGGCTAGTGTTCCATGTCAGTACATCATCAACTAATTTCACCGAGTTTGCGAGCAAAACAGCTGATAATTAAAAAGTAAACACTACAATACAAAGTAAAGACATTCTAATGTTCCGTGCTCTACTTATTTTGGAGCAGCATACCTTATGATCATGGATGGCAGCTCGATTTTTCGCCTCCCCTACCAACCTGGACATTTTTATAGCAAAGAATAGCCGGTATCGACGCAAAGAAACCGCCGATATAGCAGATTTCGCAGAGTCCGCCGATATGGATATGCACCGTGAAGGTGCTTTATTTCCTGGAGCTTCCTTTGTTTTTGAATAGTGAGCTAGGAATAAATCATACATACATAGCTAATACTGGTACCCATTTATACTAGTAGCATTCCGGTATACTTTCCTTTGCCTGACTCTTGGGTAGCCCGTAGGGGTGTGGACATTTTTTTTTCTACTCTCTTGTGTTTGTGACCTTAAGTTTCCTGTAAGTGTTAATTCTTGCAATAATCTGCCATCACTTGGTGGATATTAACACTTGCCTCAAAGTTTCTATTACCATTTAGTTTTCTATTTTCATTTAGCTTGCTTCTATAAGCTTCCATACCTCATGTTTTTATTTCGATGTAAATGAGATGTGAAAACAAAATTTGTATTCCTGTTTGGCGCCATATAAGCTATACTGTGTTGGTGCGCCGTAAAACCCAAATAAATAAATAAATAAATAAATAAATACTTCTATAAGTAACTGTCTCTGAACGCCATCCGACACATCTGCAGCAAGGTCAGCAAGTACAACATTCTCACATAGGTCACTATCATCTATCGACACAGCCTAGTAACAAAATGAATCGAGTTTGAACAAGCTAATCGAAATATTACATATGAATAGGTTCAAAGGTCAAAAATCTCCATTCCAGGACACAAACTAAACTTAGAAATGATAAATGCAATGAGATTAAATGAAAGGCCGTTCGTTAAGGTACAAACAAAATTCTAACAACAAATTTGACACTACGTTCCTAAGAGCCGGAAAGATATAAATGACAGTTCTAACCTTAGCCTTACCTAAATTAAATGATTGTCCAGTCCATTTTAGAAAAGTTTAAAGATATACGGTTCTGTCATTATGATCTCGTATGTATTTTACCCCTTATCTGGGCGGGCGGGTTATCGAAAAGCCAAATAAAATCTTTCTTTATGAATAGACGGACGGAAACAAGATTTACCAGTATTTTTACAGTATTTTAAATCAAAACTTCCTCTTTCCTGAGCTAAAATAGCATACTAAAGATAAACAGTCGCGTAAATAAAAAATCTGTAAAAAGACCCACTGGAAGCACAGAATGCAACCAAAAAAAAGAATAAAAGCAGACTCGGTTTGGTTGAGTGTGTTCATGAGAGGCAACGAAACGCGCAACACCTCTCACGTCCCCTAGCACCGGCCCAAAGCGCAACACCTCTCACGTCCCCTAGCACCGGCCCAAAGCGGAACACCTTTCACGTCCCCTAGCACCGGCCCAAAGCGGAACACCTCTCACGTCCCCTAGCACCGGCCCAAAGCGGAACACCTCTCACGTCCCCTAGCACCGGCCCAAAGCGGAACACCTCTCACGTCCCCTAGCACCAGCCCAAAGCGGAACACCTCTCACGTCCCCTAGCACCAGCCCAAAGCGCAACACTATTACACATGTATGTATGTATTGAATGGACTCGATGATCCCAAAGGACCAGAAAATATGACAACACTGTATTCATTGATAAAATAGAAAATGCAACTCAGAAACAACGTGCAGAAATTCTACGCTGGTCTATGCATTCGAATACGTGTGCTATATAGTATAAGGACGCCAGAGTAAGACCAATAGCTCATTTTCACTAGTAAACATTTTAACTACGGTAAATTTGATGTTGCCTTAAATTTATTATCAAGTTCGCTTATTTAAAGATATTGTTTCTAAAATCATTCGTCCTTCACCTTTGATTTATGTGGGAAAGTTAACTGACCGCCGTTCCTTACCTGAAATACTGTTGTTGCGTTCAAGGAGGTGCTTAAACACAAAATAAAACAGAATTAAAGAGATCAAACTTACAGTAACTTCTAGATCTATTTCCCCAATGACTGTTGGTATAATGTGGAATTTTGTTGATTCACTGACTCCGCCACATAAACAAAATTTCCTTGAAGTAGCGCTCTTCCCTGAAAACTCGAAACCTTCTGTCTCTCTGAATTGTAACTTGAGCTTGAAAAAGTCAGAAATTTATTTAAAATGACAACAAATAAAACAATGTTATAGGACAGTGATAGTAACATTAGTTTTTGTGATAAAAACTCAAACAAATGATAACAAATTGGCACACTTGCTGACCAATGATTTGTTTGATATGCAGATAAATCGCCCCTGATTGCTGAATACACAGGGTACGTACCGGAAGGTTTGAAAGCAGTTACGTTACCGTAATCTCCTTAACGCTCTCAATTACTTTACAATGAAAGTTCTAAGTCCACGCTTAGAATCTACTTTATTGTTACCTCTGCCAAGTTCTGACAATTTTTATGAACATTGGAGACACTGTTAAACGATTATTACATTTTGATAAAACATGGTAATAACAAGCGGACGTAAATAAGTAGAAGGATGAATATACAAAGGGAATGCCACGTTCCTTAAGCACAGTTACACTACAGCGTAAACCACAATAGCGCAGACATTCATGTACCAAAGATAAACACATAACCACACCCAACTAACATAGAAAAACAGACAAGTCAGATACAAGAACACCGTAGGGCACCGCTTTAGACACACAAGCACACAAACGCACACCTACAAGCAGGAAAAAAAACAACAGAACAATCGTGCACCGCGCAAGGACTCCGGCAGCCAAAATAAAGAGGGGGTGGGGGGGGGGGGGGAGGGACACCAACTCAGTAAAGGGGGAGGGGACGCCAAACACGGGGGAGCACAAATGCAAGGGGAAAGGAGTGGGCGACAGGGGGACCAAGGAGGAGGAGGAAAAATGCTTACAACAATCAAGACAACATACGCAACAGAAAATACAAGACGGACAGAAACTCATTTGAAAATAGGGACGCCGCCTTGGAACGGTCAGTAACCTATATAAAGGAGATTCGGGGTTTAAACGCGTTTAGGGCTTGCAAACCTCAACAAGTTAGACAACACAATGTAAATAAAGTCTCCGCTGAGAAAAGATCTAACATTAGCGAAAAAATACTAGATTAATTAAGTAAAACATAGAATTAAGGTAATCTAAGGTATAATTACTCCAATGTACTCAACAACTTGTCTGAAGTCAGAGCACCAAGAGCCTAACTTTTAAGGCCACAACTAAGAAAGCTGCAAGACAAAATTCAACTCTCTCGGTCCGTTGTATGTAGGATTTAGGAGAAAAGCATCATGGAGTCTTACCCTTTATTAGTCATAGCACTATCAAATAGGAAAGCGTAGCGATTAATTGTAGAGGGGTCAATCATTAAACATGCACTGTGCTTCACGATTTTCGCATAGTATCCTCTTTTGATAAACTTTTTAACACATTTTACAAATAGCTGATTAAAATAAGGACTATGTTTAATTTTCCGAATTTTATAAACTACATCTCCATAGTATTCCGGGTGTGTAAGTTCAAGTTTTAAAAGTGTTTTTAGGTTAGTATTGTATTTTTATAACAGTTCGAACGACCTGTCATCAGCTGTATTCACTGTAATAAAGACCGACATTCAGTTATAAGTAAACTCGTGTCTAATAAGCAAAGGATATCAGATTGAGTAATAAAAAGAAAACCAGGTATGTACATTAACAAATTAATTAACATTTGACAAATCTTCTATTTCGACAATATTTGTCTTATAACTATCAGTGCATTTATGATTTTCTCTTTCAGAAAAATATGTATAGAAGGTGTCAAAATCGAATTGTGCGATGACATCATTTTACGACATCTTCCCATTAAAAAACTTGAGCTATCACTAAAGGTGATGAATGTACACCCCCCCCCCCCCCCCCCGCATGCACTGACACAGTACATTGCAATTTGACGCTCACAAGATTGCATAATTATGTGGACTGTATGTATGTATACAGTATAGTAACAAAAAACAAAGTCCCATAACTATGCAGAATATTTATCTAAAAGAACGTAGCATGCACTATGCACAACTAGGGTTGGTACTGATCACTTGTGTGAAGTTTCATTAAACTGTGTGCAAGGGTTCGGAAGATTAGGCGCTCACAAGATTGCATATGCAGACTGTATGTACATAGTATGTTAACAAGAAACAAAGTCCCATAACTCTGCCATTTTTGTTCTTGAAAGAACCTAACATGCCCCATGCACAACTACTGTTGTTACTTATCACTTGTGTGAAGTTTCATTAAATTGTGTCAAGGGGATGAGGAGAGATGGTGCACACAAGATTGTGTCTATGTATATAGTATAGCAACAAAAAACAAAGTCCCGTAATACTGTAAATTTTTTTTCTGAAAGAACCTTACATGCCCCATGCACAACTACTGTTGTTACTGATCACTTGTGTGAAGTTTCATTAAACTGAGTCAAGGGGATGAGGAGAGATGGTGCGCACAAGATTATGTCTACGGACAGACGAACAGACAGACGGACAGACAACCTGAAACCAGTAAAAAAAGTCATAAAAATAAACTTAGATGCTTTGTTTTTGTTAACGTGCAGATATCATCTATAGGGGTGTAGATTTATGGTCAAGCACAATTTAAACAGGCAAGATAGTTCTCTTGCCTTATTACAAAATTCCCTGGTTTGTAAATTCTACACATTTTAAATATAATAATAATATAAATTTGTTACTTTCTAAAATTGGGTAGAAATCAAAAAGTAATTGAAATATTATCATAGCATTGCAAGATCACAAGTGAGTAAGACCTGTTGAACTGTTAATACATTAGTTAATATTTCATTAAAACATATTTTTCTCAGTGAGTAAGGAAACGCCACAATTAAAGAATATATTACCAAAATAACGAAGACTGCGTTAGAATTTAGCATATTTTAAATTACCTTACACGAGGATATTACACTTACAGTTATACAGTCCGACAGGTAGTTGAAAACAGTAACTAGAACTGGTATCACTTCCCCTCGTATTGCTGAATATGGTAGAGTAAGCGACACAAAGAAGGGTTTGAAGGCGGTTACGCCTGTCATCTCCGTAACGCCCACACCGTCACTTTCGTGTGTACATACTGTGTTACCAACCCATTCAGTAATCGTATCGGGAATCTGTGTTTTATACGTAAACATTCCATCTTCTCTGTTAAACAATAATAATATTAATCAGTTTACATTTTGTCTGTACAGATATGTATGAATAAATGCATACTAAGTTTATGCGGTAACGAAATTTAGATTTATAGATTATGTTTTTGAAATATAGTAAAAAGATTCGTCTTGATCCATCTTTTAAAATAATTCGATTCCAGTTCTGCCGTTATTAAATGAATCAAGAAGTGCAAAACGAGTTGCACAATTTGTAGAGTTCTGCTATCATATCAATGTAAGATTTTCGGCAGACCATCCAACCACTATGAAAAAAAGAAAACTTTGCAGCAAACGCAAAAAGTTAAAATATACAATATTTTACAATAGTTTGAAGTACATATATCTGTTATTCATACAGTTTACAAGCTTGGAAACAAGAATTTTGACAAATCTGCATCTATGAACAAACAGTTTTCAGGACCAGTACCCACCCCAATTTTATAATGTCCCAAAGCCATGTTTCTGGAAAGAAACTTCGAATAGTTTCGGGTTCTTCAGTTCTTTTTACTTGAACTGGTGGGCCAGAAAAATCTGGTGCGTATGCTACCATAGTTTTCCTACGTTCACTAATGACAACTGCCTCGTCTGCGTAGTCATATGCATAATCATCTGAAGATATAATATGACCATATTTAATTCAATGATTACATCTTAGAATCCCGTGCATTCCGTGCATATAAGCCAGTGCTGGTGGGGAAGAAGTGTTGGTGAGATGGGGCGTGAGAGAGGTGTTGCTTTTTCCATTACCATTGTGCACAAAGTAAATAAAACCGAGACAGCTTTTATTTTGGTTTGTTTAGTTATTTATCTCCCACAGCTGGTAGACTAATCTTTATCGCCATGTGCAACAATTTCGGAAACTGATGGCTATGTCGCTTCACATTCGTTGTCCGAAATATTGCGTATTTATGTCACGTCAATTGCGAAACAAGTTCTACAACGTCTGTTAATAATTCTCGACACCTATTCCTGTTAGTATATATCACCACAAAAGTATGAGAGAAGACAAGCCGGATTTCCGTCTTAAGGTATGGGAGCTTCTGGTATCAATTCTCAACCTACGGCCTCCCGTACTCGAAGCAAGTGCTCTACCACAACGCTACATAGGCACTTCAAGTAAGACAGTTGAATCACAGGTGTCTGAAGCTCAATCAATAAAATATATATTGAAAAGATCGTAGATCTCTGTACTATTTCATAGTATATTAGGTGGGTGGGGTATGGTAATGCATATATCTATTGATAGAGCTTCAAGTGCCTGTGGTTGAATGTTCATTGTTAATCGATTCAAGTCAGTTCGAAAGCGATATAAAATTTCATTCGAGAAAATCTATGACATTCTGAATGTTGAACCAATCGTATACGATGATATATGTCAGTAAATGATATCAAACAGAAATTTGATAAATTAGGTAATAAAACAAAACTTAGAAAAAAGGAAAAACTGTATGAATTACTGAAACAGTCTATAACAGTAATAACGAAACAGTAATAGTCAAGAAATAGACAAGAATGTGTATGCACATACACAAGATGTGTATGCACTGATATTGCAATGAGATTTCATAAGTAGAAAATGTCAATTTTAAACAATGATATTTGTCAAAGTTTACACAATGTTAATATGTTAGATATATGAACAGTTGCAGACTTTCAGTAACTTTATTACTAAGTATGCAGCTTTTTATGTTAAAATGAGCAATAGAGCAAAGCCCTATTTTAGATTTCATACAATTTAAGTGTTGAATATATACATTCTTCTTATATAAAAATATGTATGAAAATATGACTTTTTAATTAGAAAATATGGTTTTTATTACTTATAGATATGTTATATTGAGTATAAAAATTTAATTAAATTATTATAAAATAGCATGTTTATAATGCTATGATTCAGAAAATTACATATTAAATGTTCTTTTGGTAAAAATGACTTGTTTTATTTATAATGAAAAATCCCTTCTTCTAAGTTTGTAACTCAAGTGACATTGACATTTCAATTAAGCTTGTTTAATTATCTTATGGAAAACCTTTTCTTTTATAACAGTTGATATTGAAATAAATATCCAGATGACAATACTCGGAGGCAATAGATATCGACATCGCAATACCGGTCACCTGTTACCAATACCATATAGCTGTTGTCTCCCCTGATATTGATTTTCTGCAATATCGGTCATGAGGTCAATTCTTCCTCATGCAACTTCGTATAAACTTATATTATTTATTTTGTACACTTTCATTAATACACATGCACAAAGCGTGTTACTTGGATTTACTGCCAGCTTAGCATAAATAAATCTTATAAATCAATTTCTATGATTGGGTGTCAAGTGCTCAATGCTAAATAACCGTGAAAGAGAGGACTACCGTAAGCTGAAAGGTTTCTGTAAAATTGCTGAAGTAAGATTATGTAAATGCAATATGATTTGCAGGAACAAAATATGTATTAATTATCATGGTCAAACTATCATTCAAATTATATTTCTAGTAATATAAAATTCTTGTTTCCATGCTTGCGTGTACGTCATATATTACAAAGGGATAAACTGATTTCATTTAAGGTATTGGCGGATCTTAGGCAAACAATGCGGAACATATTCCAAGAAAATGAACTGAACATATATTTGAAGACTAAACTTTTACATGTACGTTTTCGAAAACTTCAGTCTCCAATCTACATTTAGACCAAATTTTCATTATTAAATGTCATAACGTAAATATATCACCATGTTTTTGCCTAAGGTCCAGCGGCACCATGAACATCTTTTTTATGAACTGAAAGTTACAAAAAGCGTGTTTGTGTCTAATGAAAACAAGTCTTTAAAACAAACCCAAGACTGACAATATCCCATAACCAAGTCTCCGGAAAGAGTGTGCGTATTTTCACTTCCGATTCCGGCTCCCCTTCACTAGTATCGGGCTGTTTTCTAGCACTAACTTCAATATTTGTTTCAGAATCAAGAGCCATAGGAACAGGGCCGCCTAATCCGGGCTCTCCTGGACCTCCTGTGTCATCGACCATTCCACTTCTTGCCATGTAGTCTTAAAAAGTATTCCAAAATGAATATGCGAGGAAACTTTTTTTATCTTAGAAATATCACAATAATCTTCTGCAGTCAAACATGGAAAATATGGACATGTGTAATCGAACGCATGTTTGACAGCTTTGAGTGTTTCCCAGAATTTTACCAGGGCTTTACTAGTAAGAGTTTGTCGACATAGATTGTCTAATTATCAGGTGAATTTTTAGCAGCTACGTTGAAGAAAAAGGACCTTAATTTATCTATGTAGAACTGAAATTGTCAAGCTTATAACAAATTACTTCTACTGAAGTCTAAAAGCAGAGAAGGGCACACGTGCACGAAGGTTATATTACAACCTGTGTTTATAAAACAGCGATAGAAAAAAAAAAAGAAAATTTAGCAATTTTCAAAAAGTCTAAATCTTTATTTCAGACTTGTGGAAAAAAAATCATATTGATGAATTTGATGCCAAATCAAATATAAAACGACTTCCTCATTCTAATATTATTCATAATTTTAGGATTTAATTTACTCATTCCCCGACCAAACGCCATAATTATTTATATTTTTACTAATCTTAAAAGGTGGAAGTTTCCGGTTTTGTTAATATTGTGAACTTTTTTCGCTGCGTTCTCGCGTAACTCATTTTTTCTTTTAATGTTTATGGTAATTTCAATTAAATATCAACTATTTCTTATTTACACAGAATTACTGTCCATTATTTTATTCGACTTTTTTAAGCATTAAGCCCTTTAAAATTATACCATCTCTTTCTGGAACCACTAGCTCCATAAGATTTATTTAACTTCATGTAGATCGCAGTTAATCTTATAGATTTGGTTATAGGCTTATTTCCGAGTCTATTATGCAGGATTAAAATATCTGTTTTGCTACTTTCAACTTTACATCATAAAATTGCTTTAATTAATTAAGCACAAAAGTATTTTTTTTTCTAAATGACAACTGTGAACTTTGTTTTAGAATTTACTTGCTAATATTTATTATATTTTATACAACATATTTGTGCGAGGAAAAAAGCATGACGTTAGAAATCAGCTGACCATGATATATGTGTTTTTTTCTTTGTCTTATTTCTTAAAAAGTAGTCTTACATGTACCTTTACATCAATATAATCTTTTCTCTTGTAACTATGTTTTAGACATTTATCGAGTCATGTTTGGTTTGCAAAAAAGATACTTCGGGTTTCATATACACTAAGATTACTTGTAAACCTAATCTATATCAAAGAAATATTATCCAGGCCAAAGTCATAGAAAAAAGTAACAGGAGAAATACTATGCATAGAAATATGCCTTGAACAAAATTCTCCAACATAAATGGCGAAGTCTGAACATTTTAAGCCTGTTATGAGAATAGTTTTACTACAAAATATTTCTACGAAGAAAAGAGCTCTTCTATATATCGGGGTTACGTTTTCAAACCGCTTGTTTTCGGCAATATATGACCTTTTTGTGCCGATCCGCCGTAAAATCTAACTCACTCACTCTATATATCGGGGACTCAGAGATATTGTACCGTACAGCGATGAAATCCACTTTTTACAAAAACTTTTATTACGTCCAGCCCAACGTTGTTGATTAACAAACTATGAACTTTTCTTCATTTGTTTCGTTAATGGAATTTTAATAAACGTCATAACGAGATATTACAGCTATAATGTCGAAAAAAGACCAAACGTATTCTTCTAACATTACTTCAGGCACAGGGATCACCTAAACAGAACCATTGGCTTCGTAAGTAAGACAGCATCACCATGAATCAATTCTATATTCAAAGTCACATTTCGAACCTAACATCGTCAATTAATTGGAAAGCGTGTCAAAATCATCGATCGGCGAACTTTTTATCTGCGTTTTTTCTCCAATTCTTAGAATGCTTCACGTCGGAATTCCCGTCATCCGATTCAATACCATTCCGAAAACTATGCATAATTATGTCGTCCAAACATACAAAATGGTATTCAGAATAACTTTGATGTGGCGTATGTTAAATGTAATTTCCAATACAAAGAAGTCAGGGCAGTATCGAGCTAAGAAACAACTCCCAAAAACATGGCTTTGGAATATTATTTAAGTGAATGTGGGCTCAGCATTTTTTGGGTTTGGCAATGATAACCAATGCTAATTATTTGGTGTACGTCCTGTCTCATTATTTATTGCTGAAAGGTTTCTGTAAAATTGCTGAAGTAAGATTATGTAAATGCAATATGATTTGCAGGAACAAAATATGTATTAAACTAACTTAATTGCAATTACCAACTTGGTATTTAATAAACTACAATTGCCAGTTTGGCATTTAAGAAACTACAATTGGCAACTAGTGATTATCATGATCAAACTCGCATTCAAATTATATTTCTAGTAATATAAAATTCTTGTTTCCATGCTTGCGTGTGCGTCATATATTACAAAGAGATAAACTGATTTCATTTAAGGTATTGGCGGATCTTAGGCAAACAATGCGGAACATATTCCAAGAAAATGAACTGAACATATATTTTAAGACTAAACTTTTACATGTACATTTTCGAAAACTTTAGTCTCCAGTCTACATTTAGACCAAATTTTCATTATTAAATGTCATTACGTAAATGTATCACCATGTTTTTGCCTAAGGTCCAGCGGCACCATGAACATCTTTTTTATGAACTGAAAGTTACAAAAAAGCGTGTTTGTGTCTAATGAAAAACAAGTCTTTTAAACAAACCCAAGACTGACAATATCCCATAACCAAGTCTCCGGAAAGAGAGTGCGTATTTTCACTTCCGATTCCGGCTCCCCTTCACTAGTATCAGGCTGTTTTCTAGCACTAACTTCAATATTTGTTTGATAATCAAGAGCCATAGGAACAGGGCCGCTTAATCCGGGCTCTCCCGGACCTCCTGTGTCATCGACCATTCCACTTCTTGCCGGGTAGTCTTAAAAAGTATTTCAAAATGAATATGCGAGAAAACTTTTTTATCTTAGAAATGTCACAATAATCTTCCGCAGTCAAACATGGAAAATATGGACATGTGTAATCGAACGCAGGTTTGACAGCTTTGAGTGTTTCTTAGAATTTTACCAGGGGTTTACTAGTAAGAGTTTGTCCGCATAGATTGTCTAATTATCTGGTGAAAAAGGACCTTAATTTATCAATGTTGGACTGAAATTGTCAAGCTTATAATAAATTACTTCTACTGAAGTCTAAAAGCAGAGAAGGGCATACGTGCACGAAGGTTATATTACAACCTGTGTTTATAAAACAGCGATAGAAAGAAATAGAAACTTTAGCAATTTTCAAAAAGTCTAAATCTTTATTTCAAACTTGAGAAAAAAATCATATTGATGAATTTGATGCCAAATCAAATATAAAACGACTTCCTCATTCTACTATTATTCATAATTTTAGGATTTAATTTACTCATTCCCCAACCAAACGCTATAACTATTTATATTTTTACTAATCTTAAAAGGGAACGGAAGTTTCCGGTTTTGTTAACATTGTGAACTTTTTTCGCTGCGTTCTCGCGTAACTCATTTTTTCTTTTAATGTTTATGGTAATTTCAATAAAATATCAACTATTTCTTATTTACACAGAATTACTGTCCATTATTTTATTCGACTTTTTTAAGCATTAAGCCCTTTAGAATTATACCATCTCTTTCTGGAACCACTAGCTCTATAAGATTCATTTAACTTCATGTAGATCGCAGTTAATCTTATAGTTTTGGTTATAGGCTTATTTCCGAGTCTACCATGCAAGATTAAAATATCTGTTTTGCTGCCTTCAACTTTACATCATAAAATTGCTTTAATTAATTAAGCACAAAAGTATTTTTTTTTCTAAATGACAACTGTGAACTTTGTTTTAGAATTTACTTGCTAATATTTATGATTCTTTATACAACATATTTGTGCGAGGAAAAAAGCATGACATAAGAAATCAGCTGACCATGATATATGTGTTTTTTTCTTTGTCTTATTTCTTAAAAAGTAGTCTTACATGTACCTTTACATCAATATAATCTTTTCTCTTGTAACTATGTTTTAGACATTTATCGAGTCATGTTTGGTTTGCAAAAAAGATACTTCGGGTTTCATATACACTAAGATTACTTGTAAACCTAATCTATATCAAAGAAATATTATCCAGGCCAAAGTCATAGAAAAAAGTATCAGGAGAAATACTATGCATAGAAATATGCCTTGAACAAAATTCTCAAACATAAATGGCGAAGTCTGAACATTTTAAGCCTGTTATGAGAATAGTTTTACTACAAAATATATCTACGAAGAAAAGAGCTCTTCTATATATCGGGGTTACGTTCTCAAACCGCTTGTTTCCGGCGATATATGACCTTTTTGTGTCGATCCGCCGTAAAATCTAACTCACTCACTCTATATATCGGGGACTCAGAAATATTGTACCGTACAGCGATGAAATCCACTTTTTACAAAAACTTTATTACGCCCAGCCCAACGTTGTTGGTTAACAAACTATGAAATTTTCTTCATTTGTTTCGTTAATGGAATTTTAATAAACGTCATAACGAGATATTACAGCTATAATGTCGAAAAAAGACCAAACGTATTCTTCTAACATTACTTCAGGCACAGGGATCACCTAAACGGAACCATTGGCTTCGTAAGTAAGATAGCATCACCATGAATCAATTCTATATTCAAAGTCACATTTCGAACCTAACATCGTCAATTAATTGGAAAGCGTGTCAAAATCATCGATCGGCGAACTTTTTATCTGCGTTTTGTCTCCAATTCTTAGAATGCTTCACGTTGGAATTCCCGTCATCCGATTCAATACCATTCCGAAAACTATGCACAATAATGTCGTCCAAACACTCAAAATGGTATTCAGAATAACTTTGATGTGGCGTATGTTAAATGTAATTTCCAATACAAAGAAGTCAGGGCAGTATCGAGCTAAGAAACAACTCCCAAAAACATGGCTTTGGAATATTATTTAAGTGAATGTGGGCTCAGCATTTTTTGGGTTTGGCAATGATAACCAAGGCTAATTATTTGGTGTACGTCCTGTCTCATTATGGCTTTGTATGTGATTATCAATCTAGAATAAACGTAAACAAACCGCAGATTAACTATATCCCACAACCATGTCTCAGGAAAATAAGTTCGTAATGTTTCTACTGCTTCCGGTTCACTAGTTTGTTCATTGTCCACGGGCGTAGCAGTCTGCTTTACGTTTGCGGAGAGTGCTATTGGCACGTTTCCCCTACCTGATGGGGCTGGTCTTCCGTCACCCGTCCGCATAAAATCTTTAAACCAATATTCCATAATATATCACTCAAATAAATCATAGTTCGCACAGTACAGTGTTTGTTCTATAAGGCCGATAGAGACAATATATTCAATACATGTTTCCTGGACTAGATTCTATTTTATTCAATAAAATATGAAATGACATGTATGTGCTTTGAACCTCGGACAAACTATTTTGTCTATTGACTGGCATGCCATTCAATAAATGTATTATTACATGACCACTCGCCGGTCCATAGGTTGTGCTATATGACCGGCCTATATTTTACAAGCAAATTCGATTAATTGATATCCCCCGCCGAAAGTGTTTATGGTGAGGAAAGGCAGAAAAATGGGCAGGTCTTCTGCCACCCGTCCGCACTAAATCTTTAAACCAATATTCCATAATATATCATTCAAATAAATAATAGTTCGTATAGTCCATTGTTTGTTCTATAAGGCCGACAGATATAATACATAAACCTTTCAATAAGTGTATAATAAAAATGATATATTAAGCGCTTGGAAAACAATATGACAATAACAAAATCGACGTCAGAGGCTCAAGCCGTATTTAGTGTTGACAGAAATATATAAAAATGAACGATAGAATACAGTTTTTTTCACATCTAAGAGCTTAAATGGGCAAGCACCTTCATGTACACTACAATGTATCTTTTAAACTAATAATTCAGCTCGAAAACTCCATGCAGTTCAAGTCGTGACATTATAAAATACGAATGCAATTTCAATATATGAACTATGTACGATTTTGTTTACATGAAATCAATGGCTATGATGTAATGTTATAAATTGGCTATCCTTAGGTAACAATGAAGTCCTCGGTATTTTCTTGTTAAAAGTAATTTAGTTTGTAATACATCATCGTATTAATCCTTACTAAAAATGAGTAATTTCCAGGCGATTTTATTTTCGCGATATGGCGGAAAACATTCACATTCGCGCTTTAAGAACTCGCGTTTCGTTATTGCTAACATCGTTGGAGATAAAAGGACTTTCATTAAAACATATTTAAAACAGTTTCGAATTTGCGTAAATCACTTTGTTCGCGAAAAGTTGCGAAAATTAAATTATCGTGAAATATTCACAAAAGTTTTGAATTTGCATATATTGATTTGTTTGGGAAAAGTAGCGAAAATTAAATTATCGCACATGTTTTAGTGATAGGACTTTGTAACATTGTTTATCTAGCTATGCACTTTGAAACTTTTTTGTCAGTTTTTCATGTACATTTTTGTATTTAAGGTATTTGAAGATTATTTCAAACTCCGGTTCGACTTAAAATGATATTGTAACGAATAAAAAGTATTTAAGATATTTTAATAATATTTAAGGCCCCGGCTATGGCGTAAAAATAATCATATTTGAAATTAGAAGAAATGCCGTGCCTTGAGACATATTTTCAACGCAGCCGTATTAAGCACGCTTTTTACCAGAAGTCGACAAGCTCTGGACAGCCAATAAAAAAATTGTTTGAATGAAAAGTTATTTCAACACTGGGAGAATAACATTGTAAGGCATCTTTTGACCGGATGATATCGTATGGAAAAGGTCACTGACATTTTCAGGCTAAAAATGGCAATTAGTATAATGTTGATTTGGCGTTTTATTTGTATTTTCAGTACATATATCAAAGAGAGAACTCCAGAAACATGGCTTTGGAAACGCTGAAAAATGACGACGGGTTCCCAAATACTTTGGCAATATTAAAGTACACGGTATTTAATTTTCTTACGGGCACACTACTTGGGAGACCAGCATCTATATATAGAAATTATCGGGAATTGGGAGTCAGTTGTACACAACTCGTACAGCAAAAAGTTAAACTGTACGGAGACAGTATTCTATAGTTTTGACAAATTAGGACGTCTTGAACGTCAATGGTTAACAAAACCATGGCGTTTGCAGTAATGTCTACATTTTGATTTGGTGACCATTTTTGACAAAGGGACAATTTGAAGAATAAATTGTAGTCTACCTAAGGAATATTTGATTAAAATACTTTTGACATCATTCATGCAGTTTCTGACATGAAAATTTCTAGAAAAACACTTTAAAATCACATCTCTACCGGTCAGGCTGTTTTAAGAACTGGAGTAATTCAATTATTAGTTACAAGAAGAATGTTCTGTTCTTAATTCTTAGTGTCTTTTTCTGACAATCTTAATACGAATCATCTAAGCAATTTAGTCTCATATTACTTTAAAATCGGTCAGGCAGTTATACCCACTACATACACATAGAGAACAGTGAAAAACGAACTCTGCCGGCCAAGTTTTGTTCGACGAACAGAATACTTGTTGTTTGAACAATCTTAAAAAACGGCTATATAAGGAACATTCGAGTGACAATATTTTGAAAGTAGAAAAATACTCTCTGACAAGGTTTTTTAGTCCTTATACACATATGTAGAGAAAGTGAGCGCATCCCCTTGCTGTTTGGAAGGTTGCAGACGAAAAGATAAGTTCAAACACTGTATGTGAAACGGATGAATAATGAGCTCGGCCAATTTCCAAGTAATAAATTACATGTATCAAAGATGTGTTTGTTCTGGTAGGGTTGGAGTCACACTGATAATTTTTAGGCAACAGCTTTTAATGGCAGAGAAAGGCCTAATATTATTTTAGACAAGGGCGGGTACTTTGCTTAAACAGATCATCCGTAAAAGAATACCACGACTTCAAAAATGGTTCCACATTTACAAATACGGAAGTTATATGCAATGTTATATAATAATTTTGAAAATCATCAGGAACATATTATCATGATTAATATGCAGATGGGGGAAAGTTTTGTTTTCCTTCTCAACTTTATTGCACATACAACTGGGAACTAAATTTTAAAAACTGCACAGCTTGCACTTAAATGAAACAAAATTTTATAGACCAACCCCCCCCCCCCCCCCCCCCCCCCCCCCCCCCCCCCCCCTCTCTGTCTTATTGTTAAGAGAAACTAAAAAATATAGATGATAATTTCAACTTTTATTGCCCATACAACTGGGAATTTAAATTAAAGATGAGCACATTCTTCACTAAAAAACTAAACAATATAAATGGAATCTTTACTTTATTAAATATTCCATGATCCTTTGTTTGTGTCTTCTCCTTAGTCAGTAATGTCTGTTGTGCTGATTGCATTTTGAATGTGTGACATTAGAGTGCCGAGTGTTTCAGCTGAGTAAAACATGTTTAAGGCACCACTACATTTTCACAAGGAATGTATAACGTCATATATTCTTGGGTCTTTTTTCCAGCACAGGCTGAACCGAAAGATAGTGTCTGTAGTGCTGGCTAAGGATGCATGGCACCTTATTTTGCTTTATTTTTGTTTCCTTTTCAATTAATACTTTAAAAATATATGAAACTCACTGCCTTAGGACTGCTACTTTAAATATTAATTTCAATACTTTAAATATATGCAGATCGCGTTTATAATTTTATAAATTTTGAATATTATATTGAATACTGAATTGATAGAACTGTTAATTCTGAATTAATTACATATTGTAACATAATCGGATTGTGGTGGTATTTGATGCTTTAGAATGGTTGTGCTAAATTATTGTATTTAACTATTTCAGTATCTAGTCGGAATTAACCAAAATGTTCTTATACAGTTGGACACGGCTGTGTTTGCATTTTCATGTGGAATATTTGAATGGCACTTTTCTGCGTGCTAGTTCAATTATTTCATTATTACAACTTGATGTTGCACGACTCATAGGTACAGTGGTGAAGAGCACATACTTTATGTGTCAAGCCGCCCTATACATAAACATAGGAACATATTATCATGATTAATATGCAGATTTGGGTGGGGTGGGGGGGGGGGGGTTGTTTTCCTTCTCAGTGTAAAATTCTTGTTGCCTGCTTTCTCTCAGTTACTTTTCATTAAAACTGAAATTCTTTACAATTACAATATTTCGCATATGATGGTAAGAATAAAAATTTCAAGTTCATTGAACGAAAACAAACCCAAGGCTAACAATATCCCACAGCCATGTCTCCGGAAAAAATGTACGCAGTCTTCCTACTTCCGCTTGTTCAGTTTTATCTTTAGTTGGCGCTTCGTTGACATCCTCTGCCACAGAAGCTAGAGCGATCGGTTCGTCCACTCCGCCTCGATCTTAATTTTATTGTAAATTTAGATACATGTCAAATAATGAACAAAGGAAACTCATTCTGATTAGAGACAGATATGATATTCAGTATTTTATTAATGTTTATATCTATCAAATGCGCATACTTCATCATTTTACTTCTTTGTTGATACAACTGACTTGACAAGCAGGAAACAGAAAACAGAACATTACTGCGAATTATTTAGATTTATCCACCAACCTTTTTTCACATTTTTTATTTTATTTTTTAATAATACAGGACTTGACTGAACGAGCTAAGCCATATTTTATGGTCTCTTTTACTGCAAAAAAAAATATTTTTGAGTCCGGCTTATTCACGAATCCGGCTTATCCACGAGATTTAATATATATAATTATGCATAACAAGCCGCAAATACCTAGTGTTATTTCAAAAACCATTATTATTATAACACATTGTTACCAAGACAATTCCATAAAATTACTGTTTTAGTTGGTATGTGTGTATCGCAATTCTAACAACCAAAGACGTTTTTGATATTGAAAATTAAATTGCCCTTTTAAAATTCCAATAGAGCATATTTTCCAAAGATTTGTTTTAAATTTTTTTTTTTCTTACTAATTTAAAACAATTTCCATTGCCCTAAATATAGAAAATCATGCAAACTCTACAAGATCTTATATTTATTTCAAATATGTCATCATTGAATAAGATTTGATGAAATATTAGTTAAATCAAAAATCTTAATTTAACATGCATGCAAATTGATATTTCAAACGTTTATATTGTTTTATGTGAAGAGTTGCTAAGCAAGAAAAATGCTGTGTTAGTATTTTTGTAACCTTCTAAATATATAATATTGATCATCTTGGTATTTTGTCGGTATGTTAAAAACGACAAAAAAGAACATTATTGAAATTAAGCATACTCTTAAAGCAATATATTAAATGACGACTCTTTCTTTGTACCATTACAGCTTAAAGACCAACATATAGCGACAAGTGTAATTCTTGCAAAAAGGCGGGATTCTATAAGGTTTGTTTCTTTCATATCTCTCATGATCTACGCTTGACTTTATACTAAAATCAAATAACAGCTTGATTCCACCAGTTTATTATTTCCCGCCGACGATTCTGCACTGATGCTTACATATTACCCCGGAGCTTCAGGTATAATTAGTTTAGTTTATATGATGAAAGCTTAAAGCTTATTTGAACCACTCTCCAGTCCATTTCCTGGAAAAAACAGTACTGGTGTCATATGAGAAGGCGTGGTCGTGACCCCAGTGAGGCTCGAACCTACGACAGCTGGATCGAGCGGCCGACACAATATCCACTAGACACCCGCTCCCTTTAAATAGGTATAATTAAAACACGATTCTCAAGATCTCAAAGGATTCTTCATGGGCCCTTTTATTTTTTTTATAGATATACTAGTATTTAATAATGCCAATTTTCTTGCATGTTATTCTGGTTAAGTTTTGTTTCGTAATTTTACCGTAAAATCTTACAGTGAACTGCTATTTTTTAAACTTAATTAGAGATGGCGAAAGTTTCAAAACAATCTATTGAAAAGTAAAACCAAAATTGAAAATTCAGTTTTTTTATGCTAAATAGCAGAAATTGAATGAAATATAGACTACAGTTTTTTTTGACGACATATTCACACATTCAAAACTAACCAACATGTTTTTGAAAGTTAAAGGTGGTCCATCATATTAAACTAACATTTTTTTACTTTTCATATATTTGTTAGCGATACATTTAATAATGGAAAAAATGACCATTACATAATCTAATAATCCGGTTACAAATATATGTTTCACTGGACATTTAAATGAAAATTTGCAACTACCGCCCTTTAAATTAATTTTTACAATAACTCTATTTTGGTTAAGATTCCAGGATTGGAAAACCAAAGTGTCAAAAATATCTCCAGTTATGTAGTTACATGCTTGAAGTGAACACGAGTAAGTAGAAACGGTCAGATGTTAAAGGCACTGACCTCTAGATCGTGTGCCGGCTAAAAGAGACAGAAAACTTTTAGATATCAGAGAATTATTGCTATATTTCTTAAGAAGGCTTTAAAACATAGTTACTCACATATTATATGTTATGGAAACACATAAGAATTAGTTGTCTTTACAATTTTTTCCATTCAAAATTAAAAAGGGTTTGTAACGGGGCACTAAAGGTAAACTGTCTTAATTATACAGCTTTATAAATACTCAATGACCGTTAAGGAACGTTTTCCTCCTTGGAGTATTGGTCAAGAACGCAGGATAATTTTCATAGCTGCGGCGGCCCAGGTTCGAATCCCGACATGGGCATGTCTTTATTTCTTGATCTGGTATTTTTAAGACAGTTTAGAAACAAAACCTCTGTTCTGATGTTCATAATATGACCAAACTTTGATTTTAAAGAAAGATCATTTTTAGTTAAAGTTAAATTTAACTGTATCAGGTATGAGAATGAATTTGTTAAACAACTTTAAATATATCTACTCACAATACATTTGTCTTTGCTCTGTGCATGGTCTTGTCTCTAAAACAGCATCAGTCTCCACCCACATTTCAACATTCTGTTAAAAAGCAAGATTAAACGTTTAAATAGCAAGGAAAGTAGAGACAACAACATGACTTATATCCTTCACGAAAACATGCAAAAGTATATGTTTTTCATGCACTTTCTGTTACCAAGTTATGCGTAGGATAATAGCATTTTTCAGTTTAGGGAGAAATGAGACATTTAGCCTGAGTGTTAACAATTTTTTTCCATGTCACATTGTTTTATTGACACCATGTTACCTAGCATACAGTTTACCTGAGATACGAATTAGAAAAACATTCTGACCAAGTTTCATAAATACTGGGTTAGAGCGGTGACTTAGAGAGAGATATTGTTGCCAAGGCATGACTAAAGTCACACGTTGACAATAATGTTCAGGACATCTTGCTCTCTGATGAGGCGAAATATAGTGCTTGAAATGTGTCTGTTTTTTTTAAGGTAGTGGACCCACATAAGCACCCAAAATGTCCCTGCGAGTACATATTCTCGTCAGACAATTCGGCATTTTTTCGGACTCGAAGATGACGTACACACGAGCTTCCGTAAAACACAGAGAATGCCGAAGTCACATACGGAGAATAGGAAAGTTGCCGATTGTCATATCGTATCCACTACATTGACTGACACCGACACAGATCGATACTCTTTTATTAAGTATGAGTTTTTGCTCTTAGACTAGCAACCTTCTAGTGAAATAAAGTGGAGTATGAATCTGTTCCGATGCTGACACGGTTTTTTAAACGAATGTCTAGTTTACTGTGTTGAAATTTCATCACAAACGTCATCAATATATCAATAGAGATAAGGTATCATGCACGTTCCCAACCGGTCATATGATACCCAAGACAAACTATCAACGCAATATCTTACCCTAAATGCTTGTATTGCATCAACGCCCTCTGATGAATAATGAGTGTAATACGAATAGTAGTCTTCAGGTCCTGTGGATATAAAAACATATCCATGCTTGAGAAAAATATTTTGAAGGCCCCGTTCAAATCGAATGATGCTTTTCAAAATAGTAAATACGGTTTATTGAAAGCAAACCTTACAAACAGTTTAAATACGGTTTATGGAAAGCCAACCTCACAAACAGTAAATGCGGTTTATGAAAAGCCAACCTCACAAAAAGTAAATGCAGTTTATGGAAAGCCAACCTCACAAACAGTAAATGTGGTTTAAGGAAAGCCAACCACACCAACAGTAAAGGCGGTTTATGAAAAGCCAACTTCACAAACAGTAAATGTGATTTAAGGAAAGCAAACCTCACAAACAGTAAATGCGGTTTATGGAAAGCCAACCTCGCAATAGTAAATGCGGTTTATGGAAAGTAAACCTCAGAAACAGTAAATGCGGTCTATGAAAAGCCAACCTCACAAACGGTAAATGTGATTTAAGGAAGCAAACCTCAGAAACAGTAAATGCGGTCTATGAAAAGCCAACCTCACAAACAGTAAATGCGGTCTATGAAAAGCCAACCTCACAAACAGTAAATGCGGTATATGGAAAGCCAACCTTACAAAAAGTAAATGTGGTTTAAGGAAAGCCAACCCACATAGTTATTCGAAAGCCAACCTTACAAACAGTAAATGCAATTTATGAAAAGCGAACCTCACAACCAGTAAATGCGGTTTATGAAAAGCCAACTTCACAAACAGTAAACGTGATTTAAGGAAGCAAACCTTACAAACAGTAAATCGGTTTAGGAAAACAACCCCAACAGTAATACGGTTTATGGAAAGCAGCCTCACAAAGTAAATGGGTTAATGAAAGCCAACTTACAAACAGTAAATGCGGTTTATGGAAAGCCAACTTACAAACAGTAAATACGGTTAATGGAAAGCCAACTTATAGACAGTAAATGCGGTTTATGGAAAGCTAACCTCATAAAGAGTAAAGGCGGTTGATGGAAAGCTAACTCACAAACAGTAAATGCGGTTAATGGAAAGCCAACTTACAAACAGTAAATGCGGTTTATTGAAAGCTAACCTCACAATCAGTATATGCGGATTATAGAAAGCCAACCTCACAAAGAGTAAATGCGGTTATATGGAAGCCAACCTCACAGACTGTAAATTGGTTTAAGGAAAGTCCAACCTCACAAGCAGTAAATCGGTTTATGGAAAGCCAATTCACAAACAGTAAATGGTTTATGAAAGCCAACCTCACAAACAGTAAATGAGGTTTATGGAAAGCCAACCTCACAAACAGAAAATGCGGTTTATGGAAAGCCAACCTCACAAACGGTAAATGCGGTTAATGGAAAGCCAACTTACAAACAGTAAATGCGGTTAATGGAAAGCCAACTTATAAACAGTAAATACGGTTTATGGAAAGCTAACCTCATAAAGAGTAAAGGCGGTTGATGGAAAGCCAACTCACAAACAGTAAATGCGGTTAATGGAAAGCCTACTTACAAACAGTAAATGCGGTTTATTGAAAGCTAACCTCACAATCAGTATATGCGGATTATAGAAAGCCAACCTCACAAACAGTAAATGCGGTTTATTGGAAGCCAACCTCACAGACTGTAAATACGGTTTAAGGAAAGTCAACCTCACAAGCAGTAAATACGGTTTATGGAAAGCCAATCTCACAAACAGTAAATACGGTTTATGAAAAGCCAGCCTCAAAAACAGTAAATGAGGTTTATGGAAAGCCAACCTCACAAACAGCAAATGCGGTTTATGGAAAGCCAACCTCACAAACGGTAAATGCGGTTAATGGAAAGCCAACTTACAAACAGTAAATGCGGTTTATGGAAAGCCAACTTATAAACAGTAAATACGGTTTATGGAAAGCTAACCTCATAAAGAGTAAAGGCAGTTGATGGAAAGCCAACTCACAAACAGTAAATGCGGTTAATGGAAAGCCTACTTACAAACAGTAAATGCGGTTTATTGAAAGCTAACCTCACAATCAGTATATGCGGATTATAAAAAGCCAACCTCACAAACAGTAAATGCGGTTTTGGAAGCCAACTTCACAGACATGTAAATACGGTTTAAGGAAAGTCAACCTCCAAGCAGTAAATACAGTTTATGGAAAGCCAAGCCACAAACAGTAAATACGTTTATGAAAAGCCACCTCAAAACAGTAAATGGGTTTATGGAAAGACAACCTCACAAACAGCAAATGCGGTTTATGGAAAGCCAACCTCACAAACAGTTAAAACGGTTTCTGGAAAGCCAACCTCACAAACATTAAATACGGTTTGTGGAAAGCCAACCTCAAAAACAGAAAATACAGTTTATGGAAAGCCAGCCGCACAAACAGTAAATGATGTTTATGGAAAGCCAACTTACAAACAGTAAATGCGGTTTATGGAAAGACAACCTTACAAACAATAAATGCAGTTTATGGAAAGCCAGACTCACAAACAGTAAATGCGGTTGATTGAAAGCCAACTTACAAACAGTAAATGCGGTTGATGGAAAGCCAACCTAACAAACAGTAAATGCGGTTTATGGAAAGTCAACTTACAAACAGTAAATGCGGTTTATGGAAAGCCAACTTACAAACAGTTAATGTGGTTTATGGAAAGCCAACAGCTCAAACAGTAAATGCGGTTAATGGAAAGCCAACTTACAAACAGTAAATGCGGTTTATGGAAAGCCAACTTACAAACAGTAAATGCGGTTGATGGAAAGCCAACCTCACAAACAGTAAATGCGGTTTATGGAAAGCCAACTTACAAACAGTAAATGCGGCTAATGGAAAGCCAACCTCACAATAGTAAATGCAGATGATGGAAAGAAAATCTCAAACAGTCAATATGGTTTATTATAAGTAAATGTGGTTTAAGGAAAACCAACCCACACACAGTTAATACGGTTCATGGAAAGCCAACCTCACCAATAGTAAATGTGGTTTGTGGAAAGCTAACTTACAAACAGTAAATGCGGTTAAAGGAAAGCCAACTTACAAACAGTAAATACGGTTTATTGAAAGCTAACCTCACAAAGAGTAAAGGCGGTTGATGGAAAGCCTACTTCACAAACAGTATATGCGGATTATGGAAAGCCAACCTCACAACAGTAAATACGGTTTATGGAAAGCTAACCTCACAAAGAGTAAAGGCGGTTGATGGAAAGCCTAACTCACAAACAGTATATGCGGATTATGGAAAGCCAACCTCACAAACAGTAAATACGGTTTATGGAAAGCCAATCTCGCAAACAGTAAATACAATTTATTTAAAGCCAACCTCACAAACACTAACCTCACAAACTGTAAATGTGTTTCAAGGAAAGCCAACCCACATACAGAATACGGTTTATAAAAAGCATCCCTCACAAACACTAAATTCGGTTTATGGAAAGCCAACCTCACAGACAGTAAATGTGTTTTAAGGAAACCAACCCACACACAGTGAATACGGTTGATGGAAAGCATACCTCACAAACAGTAAATGCGATTTAAGGAAAGCCAACCCACGCACAATGAATACGTTTAACGGAATGACAATATTTCACAAAGTTAACAAAGTTCATTGAAACCAGACTTTACACATTTTGAAAACGGTCTATGGCAAACCAGCCTCGCAAACAGTAAATACGATTTATAGCAAGTCAACCTCACAAACATTAAATATGGTTTATGGAAAGCAAACCTCACAAACCGTTAATACGGATAAAGGAAAGCTAATTTCACTAACAGTAAATACGGTTTATGGAAAGTCAGCCTCATAACCACTATACCCGGTATACGTTTTATAGCAAGTAAACCTCACAAACAGTATATACGGTTTATGACATCACTCTCACACATGATATATACGGGTTTATGAGGAGCAAACCTCACACTAACACTAAAATCAGTCTCGTACACTGATCTTATGTATGCATTCATGTTCAGATAAAATTACAAGGCCTTATGGTAATTACATATTAGGTACCCTAGGCATCCTAAAACGCTTGTAAACAATTTTTTATGCATATTAGTCTGGAATATTTCCTTTGGTCTCTCAATTATTAAATGAGGAATGAAATGTCTGAATGATTAAATGCAAATGTCTTCGTTTTCGGACAATAGATTTGATAACATAACCGCTGATTTGTACTTTCTAAACATTTATTTCAATCTGTAGAGAATAGATATCATCATTTCGAATTTTTGGTTCGAGATTTATACATGAAATCGTGAAAATGAGGGTTACTTTTAACACGTTTTAAAATAACTTTACAATGGAAAGTTTAAGATACAAAATAAATGGTCAATCAACCTACATATATAGTTATTGGTTTTGGAATACATCACCCCTTGACCGAAAATGAACTACTTACCTTTTGGCGGAGCATTTTTTTCACAATATGCATTGTCTTCTTGCCAGTAACTGATATAGTTATACGGACGTGAAACTTGTTTGACCTTTTCAAAAACCTGTATTGCAGAAACAATAAAAATGTCGTAACGTATGGCTTTATTCTTGAAAGGAAGGTCAAGTACTTTAAAACTGATAATGATAGGTAAATCTGGCATATTTCGGAGTCCATAAATGTTAAGTTAGGATAGGTAAACCAAATACAAGAGGGAAGTCTGACACATTACAATGCTGTAAAATATTAAAAATGTGACAGATGAGTCCGATATATTACAATGATCCTATTCAATGTTAAATTATTACAGGTAAATCCAATACACTATATTGATTCTGTACAATAGTAACTTATTACAGGGCAGTGGCAAATATAATATTAGGCTATTACAAGTAAGTCCGATAAAATATAGTGGTCTAACGTAATAACAAATTACTACAGGTAAGTCCGATATATTACAGTGATCTTATACAATGTTAAATTATTACAGGTAAATCCAATACACTATATTGATCCTGTACAATAGTAACTTATTACAGGGCAGTGGCAAATATAATATTAGGTTATTACAAGTAAGTCCGATAAAATATAGTGGTCTAACGTAATAACAAATTACTACAGGTAAGTCCGATATATTACAGTGATCTTATACAATGTTAGATTATTACAGGTAAATCTGATACACTATATTGGTCCTGTACAATAGTAACTTATTACAGGGCAGTGGCAAATATAATATTAGGTTATTAAAATATAGTGGTCTAACGTAATAACAAATTACTACAGGTAAGTCCGATATATTACAGTGATCTTATACAATGTTAAATTATTACAGGTAAATCTGATACACTATATTGGTCCTGTACAATAGTAACTTATTACAGGTAAATCTGATACACTATATTGGTCCTGTACAATAGTAACTTATTACAGATAAGTCGGATATTCTATGCTATCTATGATGTTAGATTATTACCTTATTACATTGACAAAATATAAGCTTTCTCTGTTAGACCACCTCAAATTGTCACAGACCTTTGGTGAATTTGAAAGCATTCAATAGGGTTGGTAATGAGAAATTTGCTTACATGCAAAGCTTTCACAAAAGTCCTATGTTAAAAAGTGACAGAGAGACAAACATATTTGAAAGACGTCACCAACATAAATTACGGATGATGTCACAACTGACATAGATTTTTGCTTGACGGCAGCAGGTCTTACCTGACTCGGTGTTAGCTGATTGTTGCCAGCGAGGAGACTCACACTCTTGTCCATCATGCCTACAAAACAGGTGGAACTTGCACTCGCACTTAGGTTCAAGTTCACATCAGCGCCTGGTCTCATCGTTGTTTTATCGAATGACATCGTAACCTGATTATATATGATATCAATGATAATAAGACTAACACTACCATTCTAAATATCACAGTTGATAGTCTTGTAATCAATACAAAGAAGTTCTTTCACAAAAAAGATCCAGCAATGTTTGTGTATAAAACTTTATTTGCTAATGAAATGTTTCCTGTAAATAAGGACAAGGTTTTACTTTAGGCGGATATAAATATTGGATATATGTCTAACCTTACTTAAACTAAACATAAAATGTAGACACCTTGTTTCTGAAACAGCTCTTTATCTTAAATTCCAACGATGATGCAACGACTTCTTTGTCGGTCCTCATATAAAACACTAAAACCTTCGCACTTGGACTCATGTCCTGGGTTACAGGAACTTCAAGCTTGAAATATCCAACTAAGTTTGGCATTGCCTCTGCAACAATAAAAAATAAATTCAGTACAGCTTTAGTATGCACTAATCGAAACCTCTCTAATCCAACAACATTCTTTTTTGGCAGACAACTGGTCCGGTTTAGGGATGTTTCCGGTTAAAACAGGTTTTATAATCTCTATTCCCTCTTGAGCAAGTATTCATAGACGATGCGAGTTGTTAAACTTTGACAAATGAATTTTTTTCTGTTATTCAAACTTTGTACGAGTGTGTTTTCTAAAACGACATGATATCAAACTCTTTGGGGGATACGTGGCTTTCGTGGTTGAGTGCTTGATTTTCACTTTAAAACACCTGTCCCTCATCGACGTCGGTTCCTAATACTAAATTAGTAAATTTTATAATATTATATATTTTTTATCTGAATACATAATTTAACACCGCTTTTAATTCTTTCTTCATGCAAGATGAAAATAAAATAATATGTGTAAACGTGTACAATTAAGTCTTTTTAACCAAACTTTAGTTATAGAACATGAACAATGCTAGTAAGATCGTCGTAGTGGACAAGCGTATGAAGTTTCAATTCAGATACAAGCTTACGTTGAAAAACTTTAAAAATATGCCGAGTTTGAATAAGGGGCATTATTTTGCACGATGATATGCACAATCAAGCTTCACACTAAGCATTTGTGAGGTTTGATGAAATTATATATATATATATATACACACACACACACACAGCAAGTAGTCTAAACATTTTTGGCAAATCAAGGGACACAACTCTGCTGAAAATCAAAGAAACGGAACATACGGATGGCATGAAAGACAGCTTTACGCTGAAAACTCCTTTCAGGTTTGGTGGAAATATGTCCAACGGTGAAAGTAAAGATGTCAAAATATCATAAAATTAGAAAATAAAGGGCATTAACTACCTTGAAAATCACTGAACCGGAAAATGCCTATATTATTCAAAATAATCAAAATAAGTCCAGTTGTTTTAAGCTTGTCTTCAAATAGATGTTTTTATCGGGAGACTTTAGATGGGAGATAACTCATCTGGGCATGTTGGTTTGGTGTACCATTCTACTTTTGTATACGTCATAGCAGAGTCATCAGAATAACCTCGTGGTATCGTTCTTTCTGCGGTGGAGTTCGAAGAGCCAGGTCACGTTTTTTATTTGCACAAAAACACTAAACACTGACAACTTCTGTAGGTTTGTTGGATTCCTCCCTATCATATAACAGAAGTGGCCGAAATATCATAAAAGTTTAGTTATCAAGGGTCATAACACCATTGCAAATTACTGAAGTGGAACGTGCCAACAAAATACGCTTTGATAACAAAACTGACACTGATCACACCTGTAAGGTTTGGTGGAAATCTGCTCTATTAGAAGTGGCCAAACTATCATAAAATTTAACGAACGGACGAAGGACAGACTAACGGACGAACGGACGGAAGACACGTATGGAAGACATTATCACAGTGAATAACCGTGAAGTTCTAATTTATTCCCCAAAAAAGGTTTATGAGACACCATCCTACATTCAAAAACTTAACCAAATCGGGACGCCGACGCCGACGGGTTAAGTCAGAAGCTGTTCCTTTTCATTGATAATCAATTATTATGTAATCTAACCTCTCTTCTTTCTAGGATTTTCTCCGGTATCCCCAAGGATCTGGGCAGTTTCTGGAACAATAACTTCTTCAAATACGGGTTCCAATTCTTCTCCATCAAAAGGCACTGGCTCTGGCGGAAGTTCTGGCAGTGGCGGAAGTTCTGGCAGTGGCGGTAGCTCCGAAGAGCCAGGTGGTGGTGGCGGCGGCAAGGTTGGAGGAGCTGAAATAACATTGAAGCAGACGATAATCCTGTAATGAAAATGTTTCACTGATTGTAAAATGTGCTACGATCAGTAGAGAAAGTGCATGGAAGTGTGTGTTTGCATGTTAAAGTTTATTGCCGATATGGACGTCTCCTTAAATTTAGTCTTTTAGTTTCTTGAGACTAGTACAAGATACAGATGTTTGAATTCACTGAGCTTTACTCGTGCACGATGTTATGCACACAGCTCGGGCGTTTGAACTGAAAGTCCCAGCTTCAAGTAGGTTTGAAACCCGACCCGCCGCTGCTTTCCACTTCCGCTGCTTGTGACGCCAGTATACTTACTTTTGAAAATAACAAGACTACTGCAGTAAAGAGTTGTTTTTAAGAATTAAGACACCGTCTCTACAAATTAGTAGAAATTTTAAGATTGTAGCATTTTCTTAAATATTCTGACAAATGTTTAAATTTTTCACTAGTGGCTTAGACTTACGAGTTGGCTTCAACTCCTTTTGAAGAATCATGCTATCGTCGACACTGAGGATTTCTATGTTATAAATACTGTCTTCTGCTTTGATTTTTGTCTCCTTTGTGTATGTTATCTTGTTGCCTGCCTTCACCTAGATAAGCAGCATCAAAAGTTAAGTCTGGAATCCATTTGAAATAACTTATTTGCAACACAGTATTACCAGGCGCGGTTACTTACAACTTGTTTTCGTCTTTATGAACAAGTGTTTATCAAGTTTAAAATTGTTTCACAACACAAGTTATAATCAAACAGTGGTCAAAACTTTATAAGATCAGGAGGTTCCAACGTTGTTTGAGTGGCGAATATTTGAAATATGTGTAGAGTTTTTAAAAAAGTAAATACATATTAGAATGGCGGTATAGAAAGTTTAAAGGATATTTTATGTGAGGACAGAACGACTTTTTATGAGGAATAAAGCTCGGAATGTAAGTAACAGAATGGTAACCACTTGAATACGTTGCATAGCGACTCACTCGGAACTGCGTTGCGTAAGGACCTAGGCCGATTTTTCAAAAACTGACCCGTATAATTTCATGAAAATAAGCATGTTTTTTCTTAAGAAGTAACTTTCTGAATATGCAGTTTTTCTTGAATTATTTAATACCGATAAGCTATGTTTATGATGCGATATTCTCAACAAGAGGGCCATGATGGCCCTATATCGCTCACCTGGTTAAATGGTTGCTATGAAGATTTGTATTTAAGCTTGACCCCGGGGTCATGATTTGAACAAACTTGGTAGAGATCCACTAGGCAATGCTACACACCAAATATCTAAGCTCTAATCCTTCTAGTTTATTTCTAGACATTTTTTGGAAGATTTTCCTATGTAGGCCTATAATCCAGTAACCCCTGGGGCAGGGCCAATTTAAAGCCGGGGATCATGATTTGAACAAAGTTTGTAGAGGTCCTCTAGGCAATGCTACATGTCAAATATCTAAGCTCTAGGCCTTCTGGTTTATTTTTAGAATTTTTTGAAGATTTTCCTATGTACAATTAAGTTACCGATGGGGCGGGGTCAGTGTTATCCCGGGGGTCATGATTTGAACAAAGTTTGTAGAAGTCTACTTGGCAATGTTACATATCAAATATCTAAGATCTAAGCCTTCTGGTTTATTTTTAGCAAATTTATGAAGATTTCCCTCTGAACAATCAAGTAACCCCTGGGGCTGGGTCAGTTTGACCCTGGGGATCAAGATTTGAATAAATTTTGTAGAGGTTTACTAGGCAATGCTACATGTCAAATATCTAAGCTCTATGCCTTCTTGTTTATTTTTTAGAAAATTCTGAAGATTTTTCTATGTACAATCAAGTAACCCCATGGGGCGGGGTCAATTTTGACCCCGGGGGTCATGATTTGAATAAATTTTATAGAAGTCTACTAGGCAATGCTACATGTCAAATATCTAAGATCTAGGCCTTCTGGTTTATTTTTAGAAAATTTTTGAAGATTTTCTATGTAAAATCAATTGACCCCTGGCGCGGGGTCAATTTTGACCCGGGGGTCATAATTTGAACAAATTTTGTAGAGTTCCACTAGGCAATGCTACATGTTAAATATCTAAGCTCTAGGCCTTCTGGTTTATTTTTAGAAAATTTTGAAGATTTTTCTGTAGAAATCTATGTAAAACCAAGTGACCCCTGGGCGGGGTCACTTTTGACCCCGGGATCATGATTTGAAAAACTTTAGTAGAGGTCTACTAGACAATGCTACATATGAAATATCTAAGCTCTAGGGCTTCTGGTTTTTGAGTAGAAGATTTTTTAAGATTTTCCTATGTAAAATCATATGACCCCTCGGGCGGGGTCAATTTTGACCCCGGGGTCATGATTTGAACAAATTTGATAGAGGTCCACTAGAGAATGCTTCACACCAAATATCGAAGCTCTAGGGCCTCTGGTTTTTGAGAAGAATATTTTTAAAGTTTTCCCTTTCGGTTGCCATGGCAACAAGAGTTCTGCATGGAATTCAATTTTTTGAACAATTTTTGTAGAGCTTCACCCAAGGAACAATACTGTGAAGTTTGGATGAAATTGGCCTAACGGTTTATGAGGAGATGTCGTTTAAAATAAAAGTTTACGGACGGACGAATGACGGTGAGTGATCACAATAGCTCACTCTGAGCCTTTGGCTCAGGTGAGCTAAAAACTGACAAAAGTCTTCTTTCCTATTGCACTGTACATAAACGTTTGAATAAAAGGAAAAAAAAATCAGCTAAATGAACCTTTGTTCTAAGAAACAGACTCTTTTACGCTCTTAGTGCACCTTCCGATTTCCCTAGATTCGGTCTATATTTAGTAGAAATTCATTAAAGGCTTAGAAGACCGAAAATGTGTCATTCGTCCATTGTTTCTGCGTAAAATTCAACGCTTAGACAACTTGTGAACCATCTGGTGTTATAAAGCTATGATCAGTACGATCATAGAATTTAAGAAACATAAATAGAAGTTAATCAGCAATAATGTTCAATCGGCCATGTGTTATTCCAGATTTTTTTCTTTCGTCTTTTTAATTATCAACAATTGTCATAAATTATAATCTGATCATTATGAACTGCCGTATGAAGATAAATTCTACCTTTTGAAGTTATGGCAGCAAATTTAAGGTAACAGACCCGAGATAACTCTCGGTATTTTTTCACATGATTATATATTCTCTTGCGGCAATTCGGCATTAGTCGGATTTGGGTATCCATAAAAACCGGAAACTGTTGGAAAATACGTAATTTTCCGATTGCCAAGTTAAATTATGTATGGTTACTGATAAATGTAGATTTAAGCGTCCCATTTATAAGCAAGAATCTATTCTACTTACAATTGCCATAAATTTATAGTCCGCTCCAACTTCCGCTGTATAGAAAACATCAAGGGGTAGCATGGAGTTGCATTCGACAGCCTGGTCAACATCGGGAATATATAAATAACTGTCGGACGGCGAGAACCATTTGGTAAGTCGGAGATAGGCTTGAGGAGTATATGTGCGGAAATACAATTCATCTGATGTGTACCGCTTGTCATCATCATAAACAATCGCGTCCGCCTGGAGAAAAACCGATTTACCTGACTTAACTATTCTAAAAAAGTCAACGAATATACTACTGTGTTCCTGTAACCCATACCCTGCTTTTCTATAATGGAATTGTCCATCTTTCGATTTGGACAGTACCATTAACTGTTAAAAGAGGTGTTTACCAAAAAGATACCGACTGAATGGCGAACAGTGCAGGTCATGATCAGACTGGACGGATGTGCAGGCTGATCTTGGTCTGCACTGGCCGCAAAGCAGAATCTCTTGCCGCCAGCAGGCAAAAGGTTAAGACTTTTTGTACAAATAAATTAAGTACTTTTAAGTACTTACTTGTAAAGTATTCTTTTGTTATTTGAACAAGCCAATCTTAATATTACTCCCGCACGATAATTTAAACGACAACATGTTTATATTGTTGTTAGATTGTTATGCTTGTCATGCATGGTTGAACTCAAAAAGTTTGTCAATGATAGAAGTTAAGTGCATACTGTAATGTTACACAATATTTTTTTGTATTGAAACGCTTTAATGAAGGAAAACCATAATTATCAAACATGTTATCGTTTGTGTGATCGGGCGGGATCTATACATACAAATTAATCAGCTTTGTTTTTTGGAAGAGTATATACATTGCAGCAATACCCAACGGTCAGTCAAGAGTTTTCAGGTAAGTAGGGACTCTTTGATGCCGCCCACACTTACTGTATATATATTATAGGTTTTTTTTTGTCTTCGGGGTAATTTAATTTTTTGAATAAGCAGATTTCTGTTACTTACGCGCAAATTTAATGTTCCTATACCACTTTCAAATTCAGTGATGACAAAATGTACAATTCCGTTATCGTCCGTGGTAAAGTTCTGTACCCAGTTAAACTTGGAGTCATACGTGCTTCCTTCTACCCGAATAGGCTCACCAATGGCTGGACTCCCGTCGGGGTTCGTAACTATAACCTGATGTAAAACATAAAGCTTGAATTTCCAAATAATAGCTCATTGTGGTAAGCATAAACCGATGCACTGGCGAAGATCGTCTGCTACTCTAGACAGGAAATTCTTTAAACTTACTACAATCTAAAACAGTTTTGGAGACAATATCAAACATAACTTTTAACAATGAGTTTTATTTCTTGTGCAAAGAATGAATGTAACTCGGGATATTTTCATTTTTAACTATAAAATAAACAAGACTTGTGACTTTTAATAATCAGATGTATGTCGTCTGCTACATTAACTGTCCAAGAAAAAAAATTAGAAAACTTACTTGCTTCCTTGAGACATTTAAAGGAAACACACAGTCGAAAACTCATGCACAAATTTGTCACTACTTAAGGTAAATATATATATCAAATGGTAAATAGGTCCACACTTTTATTAAAGATATATTTTGCTCTTCTTTTACTTTAACAGTTCATCATTTAGAAACTGATTTAAATCTACAAAAACCACATGTATATTTAACTTTAACTAATTGTGTCTGTAAAGCTGTGAGGAAAAATAAATTTCATATATAGTTTGCTGCAATTTCTTAAGAAAACTTCTATTTTTAGCAGAATTACATATTCATACTGTGTTTACCTAAAAATGTATGAATGTGTAGTATAAAGTACTTATTCTCGCACACCAGATGTTTACCATGATTCCCTGGTTCGTCTCGGGTATCATATCGACCATTTGATGAATTCAAATGAAAATGCCTATCTTGTTTTTATATACATAAAATGCCTATCTTGTTTTTATATACATAAACAAGTATATTTTATATCTATAAGATACCAAGTAATAGCTATATGCATGAACTTAGCCAGAGTAGCCAGGGTAAGGGTTAGGGTTAGGTTAGAGTTAGTGTTAGGGTTGGTTTCTGACTACTCTGGCTGTTCTGGTTGCTCTTGCTAAATTCCCACACCCGTAATAGCTTCATAATTTCAAGGCCATATTAAGAGGCAAAACATATCTTTGGATACCAGTAAAATGCTACAGCCGCCAATTTCTTAAACATAGCGCTTACCTGCTTACAACTTTCTAACGATTTTATATTCATTTGTAACTGACAGTGTTTGTCTGTATGCGTGGGTGTAAAGCTTCAACTTCCATAGAGTCTTAGAGACTTGAGGTATAATCTTAGAAAAATCTCTATATCCCTATCGATTGGATATAGTAATGTAAACTGGTTGTCAATTGGTCTTTGGAGTTACATTGTAGCCGGAAATGACGTCACGATCAAGTCTCACACAGGAATAAAAATGGTTCATACTTACCCTACCATGGTAAGGAAATCCTGGTTTGAAATAATTATTTGAATCATCTTCCATTCTTAGATTGAGAGGGTAAAACGACAGGTGAGGCCCATCCGATGAACCGGATAGCTCAATATCTGAAACATTATAAGAAACCAGTTTTAGGAGATTGTTGTCGCACAAAAAATTCCTGCTTTTGATTTTTGTCTTACTTGGGCACGTTTAAGTAGTCGTGTGGCAGAAGTACAAATACTTGCCATTGCCTGGATTCAGTGCTGTTATATTTTCTGGTCCTTTGTGATTACGGAGTCCATACAATGTTCATGGATAATAGAGTTCCTCTTAAGCCGGTGCTAGGGAGGTGTGAGGGGTGTTGCACATTTTATTGCTTCCAATTAACAGACATGATCAACCGAGTCTGCTTAAATTTTATATGTAGCTTGGTTACGTTCTATGCTTCAAACGAATCTTTTCACAGATTTTATTTTAGCTAGAGGTATGCAAGAATGATTCATTTGTGCCGTTTCTGTACAAATTACGAACTGTAACAATTATGACGTTTTTAAGTGCTGGTGAATAAAAACGAAGTTTAATTTCAAAAACAGAAGTTATTAACTTATACCTATTAGGTTTCTGTGAAGTTGGCAGCAATCTTTAACACTCCTCATGTCTATTATGAAGCTTAATATCAACAAATGACCGTGTATTGCAGTTGCAATACAGAAGGCCCCTATTGATGGCCTCCACCTTTAACCGGCAAGCATAGATCATGTGTTGACACATTGTCACACCATAGGGAACGTTTGTATGTAGCACTTTGATAATCCATCAATGCACATAAAAGTTCTGGAGCAGAAACATTTTTTATCAGTAGTGACCTTGACCTTTGACCTATGATCATAAGTCATGCACGTGCATACTAAACATACTGCCTTCTATTCACATACCAAGTTTTATGAAGCTAGCTTGAATACATTTTGAGCAACTGAAGGATCCAGATTTGTGAACGGACAGACGGACGGACGGACGAACGTCTGTCCTACAGTCCCCTCCGATGTTCAACCGGTAGGGGACCAAAACAGAAGTTATTATAGTTTACTTGTTGCGTCTTCTGTAACGTTTGCTTCAATCTTTAACGTTCCCCATGACCCGTATTTTCTGTGACCGAGCTTAATAGAATCATCAGCATCTATGAAGAATTCGTCGCAACCATCAATCTGTAAATGAATAAATATATTATGATATTATATATGATAGGGAGTCTTAATGCGCATAATCACATAGTATACAGTAATTGAATGACTTTTTGGTCAAACGTTTTAACTATAGACCGACAAGTCATTCTATAAATGCTATAAGGAAAAAACAACTCAGTCTACCCTTTTTTTTTTATATAAAATTATCCTCCTTGAGCAGTATTTTTGTCGTCTATTATCAAGCTTGAAATTGAGGCAAGCGGGCGCAGAGACCTATAGTTTCTGTTGGCTATTTTTAATTCTATTCTATTTATAATTTATTCGTCATGTTAAAAAGTGAGAAACAATGCATTAGAAGGAAACTGTCAGATGTGACATTAAGTAAGTTTAAACGTGGCTTATTTTATATTAATTTACTGTGATGACATCTTCAAACTAAATTTAACCACTCTCGAGTTCGCTACCTGGAAATCCCAGTACTGGTGTTATACGAGAAGGCGTGTTCGTAATCAAGGTGATGCTCAAATCCAAGAACCCCGTGTTGAACGTCCGACACCTTAACCACTAGACCACTCCCCTTTAGACGCAGTGTTTTACTATAAAAATGGCTTTGCAATTCAGGCTGTCTGACGTTAGTTTTCTTTTTTTAAGAACTTTACCTTCTGTGGTCGGGTTATTAAGGTCACTTACCTCCGAATCACTAGCGTTTTTGCCGATGGTCTATCTGAAGGATGTACCCATATCCCCGCCAGAGTTTGAAATAAACACAAGGCCTTTCATTTAAACTTAACAATCACAACATGACTTAACAAAAATCAGTTAATGATTACCGTCTTTATAATGTTCGCACACTCCCTTTCTTCCCGATTGTAATAGGAATATGGATACTTATAACAGACCTTCATCTTCAACTGACCCTTCACAGGCTTTCCGTACGTGTATCTAAAAAAAAAAAAAAAACTAGATGTAAAACGGACTATAAAACCTTTCGTATGTGTAGCAATTATCCAAACACAATTTATTGCAAATTAAAATTTTATGATGGCAATGAAAACAACTTACATTGAAATTTTCAACAATTTTTTCTAAGTCAAATAAGAGCCATAAGGTGATTTAGTTTATCCGAGAGTTCTCTAGTTTTGCAATACGTAGGATGAGAACTTCTGATGCAAAGTTCCATTCCAGTATATGAGCCGAACCATGAGAAACCCAACATAGTGTATTTGCTACCAGCATGTATCAAGACCAGCCTGCGGATCAGTCTTATCCGGATCCATGCTGTTCGCTTTCAAAGCCTAGTGCAATTAGAGAAACTGTTAGCGAACAACATGGATCCTGACCAAGCTGCACGGATGCGCAGGCTGGTCTGGATCCATGCTGATCGCAAATGCACTATGTTGGTTTTCTCATGGTGCGGCTCAATTATATAGTTGTAACTGAAACATCTTGGTAGCTGGTTGCAAGCAAAATTTCAACCAATTTTTTTTCAGTCAAATCAGTCGAAAAAGGGCCATAATTCAACCATGAGATACATTCTCGGTTATTTAAGTAAATTTGATGTCTGGGAAACATTTTTAGAAGCTTCCGTCTAATACATAAAGTTGCTGAAAAACAACTTGATAGTTCAGATGCATGCAAAAGTTCAACGGAATTTTATGTCCTTTGAAAAACAATCGCACAATATGGCCACTGCAAATAATCTTAGTATAATAAAAATGTAAAACTTACTTTGCACATACTTTTACGTGGATATCTTCTGTCGTAGGTAGAAGGTACTTAGGTGGCGTTACTGTAACCTCAAACTTCGGCAAAACTACAAAACAAAAGCTATCAAAATGAAGTCAAAACAGAAATTATAGAATGACAACAAGCAATAATTATACAATTACGTCAAACACAACCTATAGCATGACAATAAAACGTTAACAAGAGATATTATAGAGTAACGTAAAACGGTTACAACGAAATGTTGCTACGCAGTAACTATATAATGACGTCAAAACAGAAACCATAGAATGACAACACTTTTTGTAGAATCACGTCAGACTCAAACTATAGAATGACGTCCACTCGAAAACTATAATTTATTATATATTATAGAATAGCGTCTAACGGAATCAATATAATCTCGCTAAGCAGTATCTATAGAATTACGTCAAAACAACAAGAGGACCATGATGGTCCAGGATCGCTAACCTGTCCCCACATGACCCAGTTTTGAACTGAGTATGACGTCGTTTTTTCTATTATTTGACATAGTGACCTAGTTTTTGAGCTCATGTGACCCATTTTCGAACTTTACCTAGATATCATCAGATTGAACGTTCTAACCAATTTTCATGAAGATCCATTGAAAAGTACGGACTCTAGAGAGGTCACATTGTTTTTCTATTTTTAGACCTACTGGCCTGGTTTTTGACCGCACATGATCCAGATTCAAACTCAACCTAGAAATAATCAAGTTGAACATTCTGACCAATTTTCATGAAGATCCATTGAAAAATATGGCCTCTAGGGAGGTCACAAGGTTTTTCTATTTTTAGACCTACTGACCTAGTTTTTAACCGCAGTTGACCCAGTTTCAAACTTAGTCTAGATATCATCAAGAAAAATACTCAGACCAACTTTCATACAGATTCCATGGTAAATATCGCCTCTAGAAAGGTCACAAAGTTTTTCTATTATTTGACCTAATGACCTAGTTTTTAATGGCACGTAACCCAGTGTCAAATTTGAACTAGATATCATCAAGGTAAACATTCTGACCAATTTCCATGAAGAGCCATTGAAAAGTATGGCCTCTAGAGAGGTCACAAGGTTTTTCTATTTTTAGATCTACTGACCTAGTTTTTAACCGCACGTGACAAAGTTTCGAACTTGACTTAGATATCATCAAGATGAACATTCTGATCAATTTTCATGAAGATCATTGAAAAATATGGCCTCCAGGGAGGTCACAATGATTTTCTATTTTTAGATCTATTGACCTAGTTTTGGACCGGACGTAACCCAGTTTCGACGCTGACCTAGATATCATCAAGATGAACATTTTGACCAACTTTCATAAAGATCTCATGAAAAATGTGACCTCTAGAGTGGTCAAAAGCAAAAGTTTACGCACGCACGGACGCACTGACGACGGACGCTGCGCGATCACAAAAGCTCACCTTGTCACTTTGTGACAGGTGAGCTAAAAACTGTAGAAGAAGAATAATAAAAAAAACCCAGAATGACAACAAACAGTACATGTAGAATCACGTCAAACGCAACTGAAGGACGAGGTTAAAACACAAACTATAGAATGATGTTAAAATAGAAACTATAGAATGACCTAAAACTGTATCATCCTTTTTCAGAGCTGCTTCCTGCTAGGACAAATAGAACCCATTGGCTTTTACTTATTATACCAGCCTCGTCAAAAGCTAAGGAATCCATACATTATACACTAGGTCGTGGTTGGTCTTTAACACTTCTAGTTTCTTTAATACCGATAATACTATAGCCTATTTATTAACGGTTAATGCGAATACGATAATGTTACACACTGATAGCCACACGAGAACTACATGCAGATATAGACGTCATAGTACGCTACTGCGGGAGTATTGGGCATGAACACACTTTTTGTCAAAGTTTGATCATTGTCAAAATTACGTTTGAAATGTCCAAAATTTCAAACGTATAGGTGTTCGTACACCGAATTCGTATACAAATGTTTAAGCATCTATCACAATATCTCTAAGGATAGTTAAAGTATGTGTATAAAATGTTTTCATAAACAACTAGGAAGATATATATTTAAAAGAAATTTCAGTTTAGAAGTTTACTTTATTACGTATAAAATACTTTGCGTAACAATAACAGTGCAAACATAAAATATCCTGATATCCTTACCGTAATAGCTCCTAACCGTACAAATAAAATAGCACAGTGTCCTAACCGTACATCCATAAATTCTCTCATTCTTTTAATGTTCTTACCGTACTACCATGATCTATCTGAATGTCCTTACAATACAAACGAAAAATCTCTTAATGTCCTAAGCGTACATCCATAAATTCTTTCATTCTTTCAATGTACTTACCGTATTACCTTGAGCTATCTCAATGTCCTCACAATAAAAACAAAAATCTCTTAATGTCCTTACCGTACTCATCCACAGTAAAAGACTGTGTTGTTTCTTTCGATCCATAAACAACTTTGATAAGCCATGATCCAAGCAGAGGATCGGAGCTTAGTGGCATCTCAAGACTGACAAGACCTGTTTATAAAACAAAGTATTGGTATTACCCTTTTAATTACAAAACTTAAACAGTCGCCATAGGTTCGGACAGCTCAGATGAACGGCTATGGACCCAGCGAAAGGTCTTGTTCAACTTAAAATAAAAACGAACAAAACAGTATATTGGTACAACTTTCAACGTTTAGCGAGGTTAGTCAGTCAATGGTCAAAATGTACCATCAAAGCTGTTTTTTCTCTCAATAATACAGGGCATATACGGACTAAATATATACCTCTTAAGTATTGTTTAATCATATTTAAATTTATCTGAATTAAAATTTTACTTGTGTATTTATTAACTTGGAATACCAGCATTCTTAAAACGAAGGGAAGTAACTCAGACTATCAGAGCCATAAGTGCCTGTGGAAAACGTGACTGAAAAATATGTAATTAGTTTTAATTATAGTTCATTATAACTAGATATATTTCTACGTTATCATTAAATGTTTCAACTTGCTTGAAAAAAACAGACACAGTTTGATAGATAAAATACTCAAATTAGGCAACTGAGTTACCATTTGGCGATGGTACATTGTCCCACTGCATGACTCTCAATCCGTTTGGCGTCTCGATCGTTATTTGTTGGTACTGAAAAAAAACAAAAACAAAACAACACATATATTAAATAAAACAGCGACACATATATTAAATAAACAATTAAAGACACATATTCATGTACTGAATTAAATATTAAAGTAAACAATTAAAGACACATATCTCTATATGGTCGGTCAGTGTTATATGCGAAACTGAAATAAAACAAATCACTTAAAGGTCCATAATGCTTTAAATTCTTATCTTAAAAGCAGATGAAACAGCTTTTCTAATAGATATTATGAGCGCTTACATGGTTAGAAAAGCACTACTATTAATATTACATATAACCTGTTATATAACCTGTTATAGTTAGAGCCACAAAGGAAGGTAATAGAAATATTTGATTCCATTAAACATTCTAGTTATTTAGCAATATTCAAACGTTTGACAATTGTTAACAAAGGTAACTATCAGAATAAGGATTTAACAACAAATTATTGTATTTCATGTTCATACAGGAAAGTGTGGTAGCGACATGTTAAACAAAGGCATTATGAGCCTATAAAATGTTTGACTTGCAGGCAACTGGCAGTTGTATAAGTGTTTAGTAAAACGAACTATTTTATGTCGACTTTTTTTTTCGGTAAGAACTTAAAGGATATTAATGAATTTCTTCTTTAGATACGTACGCCGTCTGTCTTTGACAATAGGTTATAGTCCATTGTCATAACCCGGAATTTCACCGTCTGTCCTGGCTTATAGATCGGTTTGTCTGTCTGTACTAAAGTAATCAGGTCGGTTGGACGAACATCAATGAACTTCTCGGCACCAAATATTTCTACAAAACTTGGCGTTGATAAATCTTCCTCTGAGTAGTAGGTCATGCTTGCATTAACTACTGCGGAAAATCGCCCGTCAACTGAAGGTGTATACACTTCATGACACTGTTGAAATTCTGCAAGATAGTTCGTAAAGTATCTTTAATGATATACAATGTCAGCAAATAAGCATGCATATCACGTCATGTAGTGTAAAATCAGTGTAAAATGCAAATCAAAGTCATGCGTAATATCATGGACTTCAGAAAAAAACTACTTTTTGGACTAATTATTTGAAACAAAAAGAGAATTAGAACATACATTCAAATCGTACATGAAAATGTCGTTCTAAATTAACGACACGAATATGCTAGTTCGGTGAAAGGTAAAATTAAATTTAAGTAAAATTTAACTGTGATTTAATTATCATTTGAAAAATATAATACTAATAAGCAGCAGCAGCAGCAGCAGCAGCAGCAGCAGCAGCAGCAGCAGCAATAACAACAATAACAACAATAACATTAACAATATCATAAACCTGCTACAACAAAATCGGCGGAGGCGGCGGCGGCGGCAGCAGCAACAGCAGCAGCAGCAGCAGCAGCAGCAGCAGAAACAACAACAAAATCAACAACAACAACAATGACATTAACAATAACAGAAGCTACAGCAAGCAGAAACATCAAAAACTACTATATATGATAAAACACTACTGTACCTCCGTCTATGTTAACTACTCCAAAATCAAACTTTTGTGCTTCAGTCAAGGACCTAGTATTGTCATCAAGCATGTATTTCAATCTGACAGTTACTGTAAACCCTTTTTCTGGCTTGAATCCATCAAGTTTCATATCATTGAGGAGAAGACAGAAACTGGTTGTAGCTCCGGCTTCCATTACCCGGGGAAGTGTGAACACATACTCCCTGTAAATATTGAATCAAGATATACTTTTGTCTTTCATAACCACTTTCACTGTGCCCCAGTTTTTGCTTCTGGTGCCAAAACGTATGCTGTATTTTAGATTTATGAAAACCGTTAATGAAAACACAGAAGTTGGGCTCGATTTCTCACGATGCACTTATTTGACCAATTTACACTCGGCCGGTTGCGCGCGCATTAATCTGGAACATCTTTGGGACATGCCGAACAGCCAAATCAAAACATTACGTCGCATTTTGGTGCACCAATCAGGTGGTCAGGATTTAGTCAACGGACACTTTCGTCACCGGAAAATGCGACTTGGTGGATTTCAAATAGATACATGGTGGGCGTCACGAATGGAGTAAATGCAAAAACGTGTCTAGCCTAATTTACTTCATTTACATTCCTAATTAAAATTTCCGTGGGTAAAAAGATACAGGAAATACAAAGCGAAAACAAACTAATCTCTGTAAATTTGATCTTTGATCCCACTGTACTAGCTTGACGTAAAACTGACGTGACCGAAAGATAGGACCTGCAGGTCGTCTCATTACATTATGGATACAGTTGTTGGAAACTGTTTTTAAAATATTTAGCCTGCTGGCGGCAAGTTATTCTGCCTTTGCGTCTAATGCAGACCAAGATTAGCCTGCACATGATCATGTTCATGGTCAGCACTGTTCGCTATTCAGTCGGTAAATTTTTAGTGAACATCCCTTCCAATAATAAATGGTATTGCCCAAATAGAATGATGGACGGGTTCATCAAAAATTCAGCAGGTTAAGGTTTTAGGATTTGATCTCACAGTGCGAATTTATCGCAAATGGAATGGCCGCATTTTACGTAATACTGGACAATTTGTTTGAAAATCCACCGAAATAAGAAAATGTACAAAATGGGCCCAAAATATCCCATATTTTGACCTTTGAGCTCAATGAGCATCCTTGACTAACATGACGCGTCTGCACGCCATAAAATTACTTGTTTTCAGGGTGACCTTGACATGACATAAAAGCTGCGTTCTGCACGTCAACGTCTATTTCTCACTACGAAAAGTAATTTGAAAGTATTTCCAGGTAGAGAAACGTAAAGAAAACAAAGTATTTGACCTATGACGTTACCACGCGACCTTGACATTGAATCTACTAAGACAAAAAGTTATGTTCTTCAGATCATCTCATTATGGTAAATATTAATAGCAGTTGTCTGAATCCTCATTCTAGTTTATATAGGAATGTCTATTTCTTTTTGTTGGACGGATGGATGGATGAACAGACAGACAGACACACATACATTAGGCGACCAGACCAAAAATAATATGTTTTCCCACATTTTATGTATATAAGATATCCAAATGTCAACACTTATCAGAAAGTGTCTCAGTACGAGGATGAATTAAAATCTTACATGTGGGCGGCATTTATGCCAACACGTAAACGACCTATGGGAGTTTTGCACTAGGATGCTTACTTGATATTTAAGAATAATCTCACATTGTTTTTTTTCTGACGACATGTACAAAAAAGGTCAACAAAATAACCTATATTCATGTTGGTACTGCTAGGTCGGAAACTCTACTCCATAATTCAAGTGATACTGTGGTAAAAAGTCTAATTGTTTTGTTTTCGTACAAATTAACTGCGGTTCAGTGATAAGCAGAAATATTATGAGTGTCGCGTATTACACTACCATTACTTATTAAGTGCCCGCACTTCAATACTGTATGATACCATACTCCAGAGAAAACAATGAACTTCTGTTCAAATACTAATGGCATGTTAATGAATTAAGTGTTATCGTGACCTACAATGTGAGAAAACGATTTGTGAACACAAGTATTAACCAGTCCTATATCTTGATATCTATACCTTAAGTGGTATTATTTATTATTTTTTTTTTCTAATTATGTTAATTTGTTACGTTAACATTTATTAAAGGGATTTGCCAATGTTAATCACTATACAACAGTTTAATATAGACACCATTATGATCACAAACTAGTATACCGGTAATAATAGTGATGATAATAAAAATAATAATAGTAACAACAGTAATAATAATAATAATAATAATAATAATAATAATAATAATAATAAATAGATAATGAAAGAAATATTGTTAATAATCGTAATAATAATAATAATCACCACCATCATCTGTATCATAATCTGTATCATCATGTATAAAAGTAGGAAGAAAAAACAAAAATAAAAATGAAAAGGAAGAAGAAAAAAAGAGTCCATGTTTAAGGACATTTAACATAACATGAAATACCTTTTAAATTCCTTCCATGTTACACCAACATTTCAAAACGTTGCTAACGCGGTAAACAAACATTTTATACACACACCGTACCTTGTTGAAATCGCCGAATCGTTCTGTTTTTATACTTTTATTTGAATATTTGAATTAACTGATGACAGTTACGCATGTAAGCAGTTTTTCTCAGAAATTACTCTACCAAATGACTTCAGATTCTCCTTATGTCCTTGTTATTATGGGATGACCTAACGAATTAAGTTTCATAACACTGGCTTAATTTTGGCAAAATTAAAAGGTTTCAAACAGTCGAGTGCGCTGTCATTGGACAGCTCCTGTTTATGCCCTTATCTTAAGTAATAAGGATGCAAAACGAATAAAAAAATCATGAAAAGCACCATATATGTATTATCTGACAACACAAATGTTTAGAAAAGATTTACAACATATAATTTAGTTTAACACCATGAATTTTGAACGTTCTGGTCTGTCACAGACAAATATAGCGAAATAATTTCTCGTAAAATTAACTTTGTGGCTAACAGTAGGTTTGAACAGGAATTTAAATTCTCAGAAAGTTTTGTGGACGTGTACACGTATAAAGTAGAAATTGTTTTGTCCTGAAGTTTGATACTACATGCATTCTATACGACGAAAATTGGGTTACTTCGCGAAATTTCTCTTTGACGAAAAGGTGGGGAAGAAAATTAACGAGAAATTAACTGGTGTCTTTAATTTAACAGTACTTATTGATTGATAAGTGTGGTATTTTTTTTTCAGTTTTCTCTGCGATCTGCGATAAAACAGGCAGGAAAAAAACAAACGATTAGGTAAGTCGCTTGATGTATTCAAGGGCGTTACGGGAATATTGATTAAATTTTAATCAATCTTTCATTCGCAACAAAATCAACCACAATATATGGACAAAGGAGTTCCGTACTCCAAGGCATCCCTTTTCTTAATCGAATGCAGCGTGTTTGTATACATGAAGAGATTATCTCGAAAATTATCTGGTTGTATAATATGTACACAAAGAATTAACTTCTAAACCATAAAGCCGTCTTAAATCTTTTTTTTCAGATATGAAAAGACATCAACAATTTGTTTTTGGCACCTCCGTTTTCTTTATATACACATATTTCATCTTTCATTTCTGATACCTATATGCAATGGCTTTCAAATGATTAACTAATATTGATATCAAGTATGAACTAAAACGTCAACGTTTAAATATCCCGATCAGGTTGGATGTTTATTTCTTATACATTTTGTAGATTCAAAATAAAATGGTAAAATTTAATATTTCTTCTTTTTTTAAGAAAAATAAACGTGTACCAATTGCTTTTTAAACTGACAAGAGAAAAGTTACTTTAAACTGCTTTAACAATGATGTTGTTATTAACTATTTCTACACTAAACTTAATTCTTTAATGGCCTCTACGCGCCTTAAAACGGACGAAGAACTAAAATGAGAGCTGTCATAGACAAATTAAAATAATATAAAATAATGTAAAAAAACCTTCTCGTTTTAGAACATTAAGTTAATACAAAAATGTAAGCAAGAAAAAGTCACTTACCCTGATACAGCTGAAATCAGGAAAAGGTAAAGGGCCAACATCTTCAGTTGACCTTCCATTTTTAATACTGACTGGCCGGTTTAAACAACCAGCACGGATTATTTATATAAAACGTAAGAACATTCCAGTTCAAACAACAACTTCGATAGGGACGTGTGAACAACACATCTACAGTCTGTTTCAAAGAACATAATCTGTTTGAGAATAAGATTAGTTATCACGCAGTTACAAATGGTTGTACATGCAAGGATTTCTTCGCTAGATCCGCTAATATCGTATAGGAAAGATAACGAGTTTGTTTTGTTTCAATCATTAAAATTTAAAGAAAAACAACTCTTAATTAAAACTGCTTGACAATTTGTGTGGAAAGGGTATATTTGCGAAACACCATGACAAAAACGTTTTTTTTTCCAAGACGATAGACTATTTACGAAACCATAAAAAGCTAACAGGAGATCGGACGTTTACATGTAAGAAGAAATTACAGACTGGGGTAAACTGATATCTTCACTATATTGCGTCCTGGTAACCAGATGTAAATTATCAATTTCTATTAGAAACCACTTTTAATTGGTATCTTTAAAAACTAAAATCCTGTCTGCTTACTGCTCGACATAAAACGACAAAATAAGTGCGGTTCTATCGATGATTGTTCTTGAGCGTTATTCATATAGAAAAAGTGGAAAATAACGGAAATAAACGGAAATACTGCAAGCGCGGTTCATGGACGGTAGTGGAAATGTAAGCTACCGTCCACGCTCTCTAGCCCCGGGTTGAGCAGAACTCGACATTTACACATGTTATAAGTACCAGAAAATAATTTAGAGACAACAGCAGATGTGTTCATACGGCGATGGTTTAAACAATAAGCAGAACTAAACAAACTGGAATTTAGAGAGAGTAGCTGATGTTATGGAGCCTGCATATCACAGACACCGCCAAAAGACAAATTAAAAGCATACAACATATCCAAGGAATGATTAGATAATACCCAAAGCTTGATTATTAAAGCGGAGGTACTGGAACCACCAAAGCCGAAATGTTCAAGCTGAAACATTAAACTGTACACTAACACAACATAAATGTCGTGCTGAACGCTCTAAAGAGATCCAAATATTTTTGCGGTTTATTTTTAATCTAATACGTAAAGACACGTAGACATAACAATTATACTTTCTCCAATATCGTGATATTTACTTTTATTATATATCTAAATAAATTCTGTCAAAATTCGGCTTGTATTTCACAAGTAAATATGATCAGCCAGAAAAATATCCGTATTGTACATTTTGTATTGTATATTGGCTAACAACTTTCATTGAATATGCATGAGCTGACACAGTTATATAATTAACGCACACAAAACAACCCTCATTTTATTTTAACATCTACAAACATTTAAGATTTCGTTCGATTACAAATAAACAAACAAAAAGGTAGAGGTGTATAATAAAAGGGTCCTTATAACTGTAGCTAGAATTGGGATTTCGTATTCGGCTTTGGTGAATTTTGCAAGAATTGGGATTTTGTAATCGGCTTTCGTCGATTTTACATGGTCGGATCACACTCGGCGTTTGCGCACCTCGTGAGATCCGATCTGGCAAAAACCCACTCGAGCCGAATCCAACATCCCAGATGAGCTACTGTTATAATAACCCTATAGTATCATATGATATCATTGTTGTATTTTGTTTCAGATGTTTGCAGTTGTAACGAACGTGTAGATTCTTTGTGTTAGATCGACAATTTTGCTACTACAAAGAAAACTCCAACACAGTGTTACTTCCCCTTATCGGTTTAGTGGATTGCTTGACAATATCCCTGCATAGAAAAACAAATCTACTAAAATGGATCAGAAACAAATGCTGCCATAATCAAGCGGGAAAGTTTCCTTGAATGTGTAAATTCCGTGTATATACCGTTTTACACTTTTATTCAGCGGATTGATGGATTCAAAATTCTGTTATACATGTGGTCAAGGAAACACTTGTTTGTGTTTTTGATATTAGTTTCGTATTTCTGTCATGTCATATTTTTTTATTAAATAAGTTAGGACGTTTTTATAATATCATTTTAGACGTAGTCATTTTACCTTCCGAGAATAAGAAGTTCTAAAACTATCCAGGGTTGCCGAAAGAGGAGATTTTTACAGACATCCGTAGTTTTTTTTTTTCATTGTACAATCTATGTGCAAAATATGCTATTTTTCAAGTTAATTTTCATTTTGACTTCAAATGTAGCAAGTCGTCTGCAAATGAATATAGTGGCTGATTTGTGCCATTTCGTTCTGTTGCAGCAACACTACGACAAACGCCGATTGTCACCCCACCAAACGTTGCCCCACCGAACGTCGTTATGGCGCCCCGACAAACGCCTCATCGCCGAAAGTCACCCAGAAAAACGTCGCCCCGCCGAATGCCGCCCGCCCAAATTTTTCCCCGTCGGATGTCGCCCGCGTCGCCCCGCCGAATGTCTCCCATACATACGGCTATATAATTATGTACTTTGTATGACATAGTGTAGCAATTGTTAATAAATTACAAAATGATGCTGTAAAATAGAAAATTTACGGCGATTTGACAACAGTTATAATAAGAAATCATAGGCTGTCTCGTCGAATAATGTTTAACTTAAGAAAATTTGTTGGCTGGTGCCGTTGCAGTACCCGTAACAGTTGCCAAGGATACGCGTCAACGTTAGTTTCAAAAACGGGCTTTGGTGGTCAACTTTGACGTCTCGTGTACAAAAACTGGTTGGCTCTAATGGTATAAAATAAACTGCATCTTGTTTGAAATATGGTCAACTTTACACATGCAAAAATTCAAGACGCTACTCGAAAGTTCGCAAATTGTCGCGTTCTACCTTAACGCATGTAAGAACCGCACATATTAAAAGACTTAGTAAGATCGGATCACAACACCGAAGTTTTTGTGACTCTACAGTAATGAAAAAAAATATCTGTGTAATAGTCGCGTGAACTACAATTTGAGGTGTTTCTCCCCAGAATCAGTCAAATGGTAAGGACAGGTCTGAATTTGGACAAAAATAGAAATTTTGCATAGCTAAAGTGTTAACTTACGCAGCCTATGAAATTTATTTTGCGCTGGCTGAATTGTTTTAGGTTGATACATTGATACAGAACTCGTGCAGATACGGCTTAACGCATGTAAGAACCGCGAACAATATTATTAGCCTTAGTAATATCGGGCCACTATCATCTTATGTTTGTGACTCTACTGTAATGAAAATATACTGTGTATTAATTGTGTGATGTACAATTTAACGTGTTTCACTTCTGAATCAGTCAAATGATCAGTAAAGGACATAGAAAAAGTATCAACTTACACAGCCTATGAATATATATTTTGCACTGCCTGAATTGTTTCAGGCTGTCACAGAACTCGTGCAGATACGGAACTTGTGAATCAGTCCAACGGCTAGGACAGGACGACGGTCTGCATTTGGACAAAATTGAAATTTTGCATAGCAAACCTGTTAATTTACATAGCTTATGAAATATATTTTCTAAGCTTTTGTAATATCGGGCCATTATCAGTGTTTGTGACTTTACTATAATGAAATTATATCTGTGTATTAGTCCTGTGATCTACAATTTGCCTAGCAAAAGAGTTAATTTACATAGCCTATGAAATATATTTCGCCATTGCATGCAAGAACGCAAAGGATATTACAACTCTCAGTAATATCGGGCCACCATCACCTGAATGTTTGTGACTCTACTGTATTGAAAATATATCTGTGTATTAGTCCTGTGAACTACAATATGAGGTGTTTCCCTACTGAATCAGTCCAATTGTAAGGACAGGACGAAAGTCTGAATTTGGAGAAAAATAGAAATTTTTCTTAGCAAAAGTGTTAATTTACACAGCCTATCAAATATATTTTGAGCTGGCTGAATTGTTTCAGGTTGTAACAGAATTCATGTAGATACGGCATAACGCATGTAAGAACCGCACACGATATTATAAGCCTTAGTAATATCGGGTCACTATCAGTTTAGTGTTTGTGGCTCAATTTTAATGAAACTGTATCTGTGTGTAATCATGTGAACTACAATTTGAGGTGTTTCACTTATGAATCAGTCCAATGGCTAGGACAGGTCGGCGGTCTGAATTTGAAGAAAAATAGAAGTTTTGCATAGCAAAAATGTTAATTTACATAGCCTATCAAATATATTTCGCCATTGCTAAATTGTTTCAAGAACTCATGCAGATATGGCTTAAAGCATGTAAGAACCACACACGATATTACACGTTAAAATAATATCGGGCCACTATCACCTTAGTGTTTGTGACTCTACTGATAATGAAAAAAGCTTGTTATGCCGGGCTACTGTGACTAAAGTGTTTGTCCTTCTCTATCATTGAAATTAATATTGTGATCTACAATTTGAAGTGTTTTCCCTCCGATTTGGTTCATTTGTTAGAACAGGGTGGCGGTATCAATTTGGAGTAAAATTTAATATTTACAGAGCAAATGTCACTGCCGAATCGCTTCAGTGTTAAGAGGAGGATGACGGTATCAGTTTGGAGTAACAAATTAATATTTACAGAGCAAATATTACTATAGGTTGCATATGAAAGATATATTTCAATAGTTAATATTTTTCGGCTTCCAAAAACGCATCTGTATACGACTCAACATAGGTAGGAGCCGCACAAGCCTTTGCAATATCGGGTTACTGTGACTCCTTGAGTCCATTCAACATATGTGTAATAGAGCTCCACTTAAGCCGGTGCTAAGGGCGTGAGAGATATTGCACATTTCATTACCTCTCATGAACAAAATCAATAAAACCGAATCTGCTATTATTCTTCTTGGTTGCATTATTTGCTTTCAAAGGATCTTTTTAGAGATTTTATTATGTGCTTGTCCCCCTCTATCATCGAAGATAGAACTTTGAAATCCAGATTATGATCTACAATTTGAGTGGTTTCACTGCCAATTCGGTTCACTGGTTAGGGCAGGATGACGGTATCAATTTGGAGTAAAAATAAATATTTACTAAGCAAATGTTACTATACTTTGCATATAAAAAAATACATGGTACTAAGTGATTTCTTTCAGCTTTGACAAAACTCATCCGTATAGGACCCAACGCAAATGAGGACCTCACACGATATTACAAGTCATAGTAATTCGGGCTACTATGACAGAAGTTTTTGTCCTTATCTGGCATTGAAACCGTATAAATCTGTATTAAGATTTTCATTTTCCATTCGAGGGGTTTACTTCCGAATCGAATAAGTATTTAGGGGAGAATGACAGTATCAATTTGGAGTAACAAATTAATATTTACAGAGCAAATGTTACTATTTGTTGCATATGAAAGACATATTTCACTAAAAAATTATTTTCAGCTTTCACAAAACGCATTCGTTTAAGACTCAATTATGTGCTTTTCTTCCTCTATCATTGAAGATAGAACTTTGAAATTCAGATCGTGATCAACAAGTTGAGGGGTTTCACTGTCGATTGGGTTCATTGTTAGAGCAAGGTGACGGCGTTAATTTGGAGTAAAATTTATTATTTACGTTGCATATGAAAAATACATGGTATTAGGTGACATCTTTTAGCTTTCAGAAAATTCTTCCGTATAGGACTCAACGCAAATGAGGACCTCACATGATATAAGAAGCCTTATGAATTCGGACTACTACGACCTAAGCTTTTGTCCTTATCTTGCATTGAAAATATATCTGTTTGTATTAAGCTCTTGATTTACCATTTGAGTAGCTTTACTGCCAAATCGGTTCAGTGTTTAGTGGATGATGGCGGTATCAATTTAGAGTAACAAATTAATTTTACAGAGCAAATGTTACTAAATATTGCATATGAAAGATATATTTCACTAGTTAATGTTTTTCAGCTTTCACAAAACACATCCGCATACGACTCAACGCAGATAGGAACCGCACACGACATTACAGGCCTTAGCATCGACATGTGACGTGTATTTGTCCTACTCAGCAATGGAGATATATCTTTAAAATTGAATTTGTGATCTACAATTTGAGGGGGTTCACTGACGGTTTGGTTCATTGGTTAGGGAAGGGTGTCGGAATCAGTTTGGAGTAAATTTTAATACTTACAGAGCAAATGTCCTTATATGTAAATTAGTATTTACAGAGCAAATAATACTATAGGCTGCACATGAAATATATATTTCGCTAGTTATTTTTTTTCAGCTTTTTCACAAAACGCAATTGTATATCACTCAACGGAGGTAGGAATCGCACAAGATATTACAAACATTTGTAATATCGGGCTACTGTGACTTATGTGTTTGTCTCTCCGAATCATTGAATATATGTCCCTAAAATTAAGATTGTGATCTACAACTTGAAGGAACTTTCACTGCCGATTCGGTTCATTGGTTAGTGCAGGGTGACGGTATCAATTTTGAATAAAATTTAATATGTACAGAGCAATTTTAACTATTAGTTGCATATGAAAAATATATGGTACCCGTAGTATATAGGGTTCTCTTTAAAACAGCCACACTTCGCAAGCGTGAGAAATGACGTCAAGCGCGGCGGCATTTTTGAATTTTATTTTTAGAATGACATCATCTCCTATATTAAGAATGACCTCACTCTGCTAATTATAATCTCCCGTGAAGTATATAGAGCTGACTTATATACCTATCAGTGGCGTGTTCGGCGCACATTGAGGGTCAGTGCTCAAGCCTTTACAAGACTGGAGGATCACATGAAAACAAAAAAAAAACATATATCAATAAAGTTAATTAATATCCAATAGATTTATCTATAACGTAAGATACATTTTATGGTAAACAAAAGAACATATTAAAGATAAGCAAAATAATTTTATTCCAATTAATAATCTAAACATTAAGCTTTATTTTACGATAGAGCTACGTTAGAAATAACGTAAACTGAAAATAAAGTATACTTTCACTTTCCTTGCTTACGATGTTTGCTCCTTTGGCGTCCACTGACAAAATGACTCCAATCATAAGTGTATTATCCCTAAATGCGCATGCTCAGGACCTATTTTTCCTAATGACTATCATCAGCTATAGTTTAGATAAGGTCGTGAGTGCATCAAACGAGAACATGTTCAAGGGAATGTCCAAGCGTGTGGTTGATTTAAGCCGGATAGAGCTGACAATAAAAAGAAAACATGTCAAAGTTAATCCCTTTAAAGGTCGCCCACAATGTCTGGCTGTAATTTATTTAAGAGCGGATTCATTAACAAACTCGATTCAACTGTCAAATTTTAATCCCTTTTAAAGTCGTCATAATGTCTAGACGTCTGTTGACTTATGACGGGATGCATTAACAATAGCCTATTGATCTGCAAAGTTTAATCCGTGGTTTTGATTACGGGAAGGGAGGCTACATCATGCCTGGGTCACATATGGACGAAGTGCCTCTTTCATACCATCAAATGATATGATGTTTAAAGAAAATTTATCTTAAACAATTGCCAACGCTTTTTTATGACCATTCAGAACCAGTAAAAGGACTTTTTAAAGAAAGTTGCTAAAATCCATCAATAAGACGTTTTAGGGTCCATTTTTTTACATTATGGGTATCTGACATTTTTGAAAAGCCCAAAAGTGCACTTTACCATTAACTAGGTGCCAACCGAAATGAAAGTCATTAAAAATTTCAAAGTCCATCGAACAAAAGACTCTGGAACCTGTTACCGTTTAAAAGATCTTTTCGATTAGGTTCAGAAACTATGAACAATTACGTGTCTATCTCTATTCCGTTATTCCAGATATTGAGGTTTTTAAAAGAGAATCACATTCATCCGGAAACAACCCGGCTTCATGGGCCTTTAATATTAAAGATACCCTAGGCATGGTTGGGTATCTAAACCGAAGGTCTCGACTAGAACTTTAAGGTTGGTACACTCAATATCCGAAATTTGACATCAATCACGCGTAAAATTCACATTTTCTGCACGTCCCTAGACTCGACGAACCTACACAAGCACAAGCACACGCACTCGCGTACACACAGAACGCACACGCACATACACACACAGACACACACACACGCCACACACACACACACACACACGCCCACACCACACACACACACTCACACGCACACATCACACACGCACACGCACAATCACACACACACAAGCAACACACCACACGAGCATACATGCATGCAAACAAAAATATGTAACATCATCAAAATATTCAAATTATCCAAAATCTTTCGTGCCATTTCACTAGAACAACAGATTGTGGTCTGCAACATCATTAACAGGTAATTACAGATAAAATATTCCTTTGTAGTTTTAATACATTTGTCATCTTTTAGTTATTACAACAACCATCAAATTCATCCCGAATAAATTGAACAGGCCAGTTCCACTACTGTGTAAGATACTCCAACAACAAACAATATATCATATAGATAATTTAGAACATTCCAGAATTATGAATTAATCAGAGTATACACTTCAATAATAAACGGTACAAGTCAAATGCCAGAAAATCAACCTTCAGGCGGATAATAAGTATTAATATTTTTTGACCTTGAGAACGTCTTAAGATAATGTATGAAAGAGAACTGGGCCAATGTTTGACACAAATACTTTGAACACTGTAAAAGCGGAATAAATTTCGGTCAATTTTATGACTTTTAGGAGAAACTAATAGAAAAGAGTATTTTGGTTATAAAACTATTATAGTCCTTTAGGATACTGTCTTAAGTACAGATAGGTTTCTAGAAAGCCTATTTCCGCCGACCATTCTAGTAAATCGTCCCAAGATTACAAGTGAACAGAAATACAGTTAACAATAAGCAATTCATTTTTTTTTCCCCATTTCGTGGTGACAACACTATTCTATTCATCAAATCTGAGGATGTTAATATTCAGTGATAGAATTCAATAAAAATCTTCATTTACATCCCCCCAATCACGATTCGTTTTCACCGCGTTAACGCGTTTATGACGAACAGCGATTTAAACATTCTTAAATTTACATTGCAATATTACACTTGAACCGAAAGCATTTAGAAAGATCTCGCGCATAGTACAGAAAATGTATACATAATTTACCCTCTAACCTAGATCCGTTCTCAAATATTGGCGTTTAAAGATTGAAGTGACGTCACCTTTGCTGCAAATTCAAATTATGGTTCAATCTTTAAAAAGGTTTATATCTTGCATATTTATGAACCGATTCTCTTTGGTTTTTGGTGTTAAAATGAAGGACTCAGCGAGAACTAAATGTATTATTGCATTCATGCACAAAACATGACAATTTAATCCTTCTTCTGGATGACCCAATGGAGTAATTGTTCAGCTAATCAAAGACAACCTGACCTAATCTCTCATTTGAGACGTCAAAAATGTTAACGCTTGAGAACTTCTTAAACTACCTTAGGTTGTAACTGGCATAAAATTGGTCATTTTGATTGATATTTAATGTATTTAATCCTTCAATTAAGACCCTGTACACATTACTTGTGTTTGTTTACGCTTCACATGACTACGTTTAAACTTATCTACTCATGCGTAGAAAAAGATTTGGATGTAAAAAACATAAAGCTTCTGTCTTTTTTAATCGGAGCGTTTATGTATACCGCAATTGAGAGCTGATTGAAAGAACCTTGTGTTGTGATAAAACGAGGGAAAACTTTTCGAACTTACAAAACGGTTAATTCTGATATGGAATTCAGGGACTCCACGATCAGCCAACCCACAATAAAAAAGTTGTGTACACCCAAAACAAAGAAGGTACTTTTGTGTCATTACGGCGACTTACGCGGCCTAACCCATTGCCTATTCATTGCCAGCACATGTTTGAACTTGTCATTTTTAATAAATAGATAAGACAACGTTTCTAAAGAATAATCCACCAATGAAAGAACGGAATACTATAAATAGACAACCAATCAAATACTCGTTATAATGACCAATCAAATTGCGGGTCTCATTGTATAATAATACGCTGTACTATTTCTTCACGTCATTATAGTTTTGATACTCCACCAAGAACCAAGATGGCAAACTTCCAGATGTTATTTTTCCGCTTTGTGGGAAATGAATCGTTATGTGGCAGGTGAACGAGTGAAAAGTGGGAAAAGAGAGTTGACATTAAGGGAGTGGCAAGCAAACAAACCAACGAAGAAAGGTACAGTTTAACATAATGCGATGGAGGAATTTTGTAGACCAACTAACCTATGCGATAAGGCGTTACAAAGATAAGCAGTCCTATTGGAGTCACCTGGAGGAAATGTATATTGTAACATTACAGAAAACAGCGTATGCGTGGACATAAGACAGTTCTGTGAGAAGCCGAAAATGAGTGGAACCGAACAAAGAAAGGTATTGTTTGGCGACCAAAAGAGGAAGTCTGTTTGATAAGAAGTTTGTCACAGATAGGAAGGACGCTCCCTGAATTAGACCGCATGGTACCCTGTTATCAACAAGCGATCATATGTAATCAGTTAGGGGCTCTTCAATGTACAGAATGTAATCCAAAAGATAAGGGAACTGACTGAGTCATAATCAAAAATAACAATGACAAGTACCAAATTTCTAAAATAGCAACGCAGTGAGACAGAAGTTCTAAAAATAGACACTCATCAGAAATCGGTTTGAAGTTAATAAACGAATGTATTTCTACATAGGCTGTATCATTGACAAAATGAACGTTAATCGAGCTGCACGGGGCACGCCCTAAACAAAAATATGGAATATTTTGAAAAAAGGGCTGAAGACGTTCGAAACTTACCGAAACAAATTGCTTCCAAACAGTACTTGTATATTCTGGCAAGTGCCGGACTGTTTTACAGTCGGTAAAATCGTACATGTGAGAATGTTTTCGATTTCACTGAAGTGAGGCGCTTGAGAAAGGGCGGAATGTTCATTGAGGGAACACTTTCAAAATGTCTCCAAACAGCGAATATATAAGAATATTGGGAGCCCCTCAACACATACATGTATAGTGGCTTTGGAACAATAACAGCAACGAGACCATCAGGTGGGTTTGGAGCAGTCAGTATGCAACTAACTACAGGGGCAATTTATTTGTCAAAAATAGTGCAGTACAAATAAGCACCAAACTAATAAAAAACAAGATATGTTTGCATTTGGTATTGTATTACTGTGACAATTGATAAATGGCGGATTAGACATGTATCAGTTTAGACAATAATTATTGCGAGCTTGCTGAACATTTACTCGATATTTTGTGAACAGTAAATAGAAAGCACTAAGAACAACACCTCACTGTATTCCTACTGAATTATAATATATTAATCACAAACTTTGGTAAGAATAAGGCACTACATTTGTGTAACTTTGTATGAATAAACTTGTTATATGGTTATCAATAAAATAAGATGTCTCCACTGGAATGAGTACCTATCCTTTCTCGGTATTTTGACCCCAAACACCGCCGCTAGTTTTTCGGGTGTTGAAAAAAGTGTACCAATAAAAAAATACCCCCCAAGTCCGAAGGAAAATATAAAATCGGAAGACAATAGAATAAGGAAATGCTTCAAAGTCAACAGTACTTACTCCCTGACTAGAGGGCCAGACGCCATTTCCCTCGATCACGTGTAATTGTCCAATGGAAATGAACAGCCAATGGGATATGGATCTAATGGACAATGGTTTGACTTAGCCAAACAAAATGAAAGGCAACAAAAACTGTTGGTGGTCCATAACATTTCTCCCGATTTGCATATAGTCATCCCATAAAAAGTACAAAAGGTACGGAAATAGTGAAACGCGCTAGAGCGAATACTATCTATGCCCAATAAAACCTTAAACGGTTAGAACCGACAGGGGTATGGAATATTAGAAGCAAGGAGGTCAATAAGTATAATCAACATGAAGGAATTTTCATCATTTTTACGCCCAAAACACTGCGACAGAATGCTAAACTACCGCGGAATACAAATGCAAAAAATCTAAACACAGGCTATTCAGGTATACATGTTACATAACAAACACATGCCTATATTAAGTGTCCTCCAAACAACAATAAAAGGATATAACCGCACCATATCACAGGAGCCTCGGAAAGAGACCCGTAGACAATAACTAAAAGAATGAAGGAGAAAGTAGGCCCTTCATCAATATTTAATTAGAACACCAAAGGGGGTAAAACAAAACGAATCCAGAAATAGTACAAGTACAAAATAGGTCAAACGGTACGTGTATCTCAGCGAGAAAAGTGTGTTCGATAGGGAAAGACTCACAAAAGTGGACGTTGAAATAATTTAAGATTAAAACAACGTTTCAAAAGAAAGGAATCCTGTTTAAACTCTGGCTGAATGGATAATGACGATCATGTAGACCCCGGGGGGGCCATTTTATGAACATGAAATACAAGCGGACAACTTGACGAAACCACAGAGTAAACCATGTTTGAAAAAAAAAACAAATGAAAAGATATTCGAACCAAACAAAGTACAAGTCCTTGTAAGGGGTTACACTGGCCAACGAAAATACGATAGTTGGATTCCCGAAAAAGACGTGACTCAGTACTCCCTAGACCACGTGAATCTGACTTGTATTTTATATGACATATAAGTATTCTATTTATCTTCATTATCGCCGAGCTTATTGGAGAGTCAACACCATGAATATCACCAACGTTGTGGTACATGCCCATTTTGGACTGTGCTATGACTTGAGGCCTTGTGTAATCGATCTCAAACGCTCGTTACGGATCCATAGAACATTCCCTGGACTGATCTTCAACACAAGACAAAAGGAGGAAATTGCTTAGTCTTCTCCAACGGCGTTATCAAACAGTAATGGAAAGCCGACAGTATTCAACAGGGACGTCGAAAGACTAAGACGTTATGCCATACGTATACAAGGCGATTATTAGGGTACACAGTGTGTCTGAAAGAGATCACCTGCATAACCGTGTCAGCAGTCACACATAAAGTTAAGTACCACTCTAACTATAACATCAGTTGGTAAAAGAAAGACAGACCGGATATGAACCCGAACTATTTTCAGCTGGTGAATTTAAAAATTATTGAGTCAATTTTTGTTGTTTCACAGTGGTAACGTGTCATTCCAGAATCAAAGATCACACACAACTAGATGATGTTGGTCCTCCCCGTATTAGGATTGAACTGGAACCTCTACAACGCGTAAGAATGAGGTGAGAGTAACGAAACCACTAAACACACATGAATCAGTCCTCAAGTGTACCTTAAACTCAACTATCTTCTCCAACTGAAAGATGCTACAGTAGCAGTTAGAAAAAACCATGATCATCCCATATTACGACAGTCAAATGCAGCAATAGCTCAAGTGGCCAGGAGAGTGATTAATGAACGATTAAATCCAGCAAGAAGATATGTACAGTACTGTGAAAGGAAAAGTCTTTTTGCTACGGTCCCTGCTTCTGGAAACTATCATTAACTAGAAAATAAAACATTGGTTAAGAACGTCCTCACTCACTTAAACCCGTATTGTTGAGAGCTCCCCATCTTTTGACACTATTCGGACGAAGTCAGGACGAACAGGAAGCGTAAGAAGCCAAATATCAAACGATTACAATATTGAAAACATGACCAACTTTTACCTTTATCTTAGCAGGAGGGACTCTCAAACATTCGTAAGAAACACCAACCTCAATATTTTACATTCAGTTTCCCAAGTCATACACTTTAAAGAGGATCGCTGTACATGCGCTGTGACAGAAATTTCACTTACCATGCTATATTACACCCAGAAGTAAACTAGAACTGTATTTGTGCTGCGATTTGGAACGAGAATCTTACGTTAGAGACAAATATTACCCGTACTACGAAACAAAGAGATATAAACCAGATACATGAAGCTTAAAAAAGATAGACTATATTCGTCGCTGTGTACCTAGCCTGTGACTGTGAATTACTTTATAACTCGTTGAGACTCTATTTGACAGACGAAGTTTACAACCTGTGGAATTTAAAGCAAACGATCTTCACTGCGTAATACATTTCAAGAAGGTATGGTCTCCATAATAATGTGTATACGATACATAAACAAGAAAAATGGTACCCCAGATATAGTCCTGAACCCCGAAAAATGGATACAAACATCTTCAAAGACCTCAGGGACGGATACGTACGGCCTGATCATATGGGTCGTTACATTGTGGGTAGCGGTGCTTCATCTAAGGAAAAATGCCGAATGAACAGCATCCATCATAAAACAACTGTAACCCCAGTAGCACCGAGCGACCGAAATCGCCAAGGTGCAGAAGAAAAACTAAAGAAGGAAGAAGAGGTTGAAACTTCGTAAGAAGGGCAAGTGGAAACACGAAAAAACGTAAGAATACGCACCAATAACGTATACTAACCCAAAGAGATCAAACTTTGCAAATCCTTACTTTCAGCTCTAAAACAACATGGAAGATTTATATCATAAAGAAGAGTTATCTTTGTTCTACTTCACCCCCAGCAGCCCGACATACAATAGAGGAGTGGATCACTTAACGTCCAGTAAATCAAGTCACCACCTTATCGGCACTTGAATTTAACATACCCGGTCCAGTCTTCGGCGTATTTGGATCTGAAAAGAAGCGTGATGAACCTTAAACTGCAAATTGTTAAAGGCGATGGCGTCCCTTTTAGCGCCGTGACGAAATAGTAGGTCCAATCAATCTAACCATTTCACACCGTTTTCAGTCAGGTTGATGTAACTTTACAGCATACCCCCTTTGTCACATACAGGAATCAATTACCCCTACAAAGCCTACAAACACGATTTTAAAGTCAAACCGAAACATACAGGAAAATCTGTCACAAACACCGTATATATAAGATACCGGAAACGTTGGCACCACTGACGGTAAAACAGGAAATAAAAAAACGGGTTGTTTCACAAATTGCGCTTATATAAAGGTATTAAAATGTGGAAATGGTAGGACCATTACATATAGATTTGTTTCAAACAACTCCTATTACTCATCAATGGAGGTCGCTGTAGGAATGAAACTACATCTTAACCGTGACGCCTTCACATTAATCGACTGACGCCCTTCCCTGACTATCGCGTGAAAATAGCGACGCTTATTTCAAAACTCTTTATTCATCGGATGAAAAGTGACGTATTAGTAGCGCACGACAATGCACATTCAAGACAGATTTCAGCCATTACACCTTACTTACGTAACAGAGATCAAGACGCCGTCCATTGCTTCGGGTTCAATTTAGTTACACAGCGCAGACATATATATCAGGACTTGTACCATTAATTGATAGTAGCCTCGTACCTAGTGTGGCATTTAATGGCGATAAGCACACAACCAACCCATTCAGCTCCTAATCATTAATAACTGTAGTTCCATCGGCCTATACGTCGATGGACAATCCGAGCCTTCACAACCGATGCAACCAAATTATTCGTCGGATCAATACCTTGAGTGTTACAGAACAGTGACTCTAGGAACGACATTTAACATTTCAGACCAAGATATAAGCAGGGAAATTGTCTGTACGCTATTGATGTAGATTCCTTACCTACTCATTTAGCACTAAAAGAAGTGGACATTGTCGACCTAGAATCAATTTGCTGATGCATTACCAGATAGTGTGACACGTGATTATGTACGCCACGTCCCATAATCTCCATATCAACGAGAGCCAGGGAGTCTATTTCAAATGAATAATAATATGAACTAGAACGTATTTACCTCATAGAAATCCATGTAACCTGTATGCACCTCTGAAGAAAAATTCCCCCCAAATTAAAGGTCAAAAAAGGACAGTATAATATTTCTAACAACGGATCCTAGTGATGGACCTGCGAAAGACCCAGGGACCACTTTTTATTTTCCGATACAAGGACCGTTATGAATTCTTTGATTCTCTGAGGGGAAAAAAAAGGGGGGAAGGAAAAATTGGCAAACGAACTACGATGTTGGCTTTGAAACCATATTAACAACGAGTACTGGATGATAGTGATCCTATACAAGACTCTAAATCGGACACCTGTGGACTTTATTGCGTGTATACGTCATGACTATATGTACAGGAATGACTTTAAAAGACATTTGTCAAAACCTTTTAATGTGTATGATAGAAAATGGGATGATATCTACATTTGACAGAATTGTAAACATAAACAAACATAATAATCTATTTTATTACGTTTATTTTGTATGTATATAACAAAAAAAAATAGAAATCAAAAACAAAATATTGTCTTTTGTTTTAAAAACGAGATCCAGTAAATATTTGTTTAATGAGTCTTTTTAGTTTTTTTATCTCCTTTCTTGATCGCGCGTTCTCGCCCCGGTGGATTTAATGAGTTTTCTGCTCACTTTAGGAGATATGGTCTCATCAACCTTAGGTATCTTCTCCAGATCCCTGTATACTTTTGAACTGCTGCATAGCGCTGATATTTTTGAACATAGGGAACCAAAATAAACTTCTCCATAATTGTAGCACAGGTTCCCAATGAGACCAAAGCAATTTCACCAAAATATTACGTTCGTACCTTATGTTTAATGCATATTCTTTCTTTTGTTATAAAATCCAACTTTTCTGTTTCCCAACAGATGAATGAACCGACTTTGACGTTTTAAGACGAGCTTTTTCAGAAGGTGTCAGACGTAATTTTAAACCTGAGAATATTGTAGTCAATCTGATGAGAGCTTTCAGTTGATTACTCTAGTAACTGTACTCAACAATGCTCCATTGCGACGCATGTAGTGTACACAAGTAATTTAAGAGATGACGTTGCTGTTTGATTAGTTCAACTCATGGTTACTCTTACGCTGATTTCGTCTATCCTTCTTACGTAATTATAAACGATAGGTCTTCTCCCGGAAAAATATGGGATCTTAGACGATATTTTATCCTCGGCGTGAGGGCTCATATCCACCAAAAATTAACCGTGTTTTTGTGTTAAACGCATCTTGATAGCTTTCATGAATCCTTTGATTTAAAAACCAGGTAAGAGTTGGACGACCCAAGAATGCCCACCTGTGATATGTCTCTCAAATTTTTCATAAGCATTCATATACCATGTATACAAAGCAATCGTTCGGCGTTCATACCTCCTGGGTAATATGTTCAGGGTTAATCAGTATGACAGAAACTCCTCCTATGGTGACAACCATTTTTGAAAAGCACCTCCATTCGTGTCTTTTGTTTAGCCATTACTTCGTGCATGAGATCATCAATAATAATCAACTGTGCCTTTTGTCACGGGAAAAGTCATCACTTCTTCACCTGTTGGCAGCCCTTGTTTACTATAAAAGTTTGGTAATAGACCTTTCCATGTCGTCAAACAAGTCTTGATGTATACTAGTAAACGCGTATAATACGTGCGAAGGTGTAACTCTTGAATACATGTCATTTAAATGTTTTCAAAATTATACACCCAAGCGTTTTTAACCGCTTCCAGTTTGAACCACTAATTCCATATACTGGAACAAGGTTCGAAAGGTAGAGCGATATCATTATTTCTTCAGTTTAGGAACTTGGCAAAGCGTACCCCGATACAACTGCTTAGTAAAACTTATCCACAATTCGCTAGTGCCCGATTTGGAGGGATAGGTTGACAATTGAGGTATGGATTATTACATACACAATGCATCATTTGGCAAAGTAAACGATTTCTGCTTGTGAACACGAGTCCTAATAAAAGCCAAACGATCACCATCGGATTGTGTTATCGTCATTCCATTAGAATCAGGGAAACGAATAAAGGTTATCCCCCTTTCAGCTCGAGAGACTCCGGGAGCATCATATTCTTACGTACAAAATGAATAAATAAAATCGAGAAGAAAGGTAGAACTTACAAATTTTTATTCAAGAAATAAGACAATACAAAGTTATACAATTCTTTCATCATCATCCATCGACAAAAATGAAACAGTGTAGACAAAACTAGTGGATAATTTAGAAGACAAGAAATCATTAAAACAAAGAAGACAAAAAACTGTAACAAAGAAGACAAAAACAATAACCCAGAAGACAAAAAACTGTAAACGAAGATGACAGAACGGTAACACAGATGAAAAAAACTGAAATAATGAGGATCCTCTTATGGAAAGATTACATGGGGACTGGGGACTAAGAAGGCGAAAACTAGATTGAAACGTATGTAACAGAAACTGAAATGTAGATGATCAAAAACAATAACACAGATGACAAAAACTGTAACCGCGGATTACAAATACTTGTAACGCAATGACAAAAACGTGTAAAGCAGATGTACAAAAATTAAATTTTAACACATATTAACATCAATAACATTGTATCTAACTTAATATCCACTATGGTTCAGTGTCAAAATCTGCTATTTTTTCTACGTATTGTGTACACCTCTTTGATATTTTTTGTTTTCTTCTCGATGCCTATTTTTCTTTTCTCTATCTCTACAAATTTTATGCGGATTTAGTCAATGTAATGTTCGGACAACCTTTCTTCGGATCTGTGGTAACAATTGTGTTTTAACAACACATTCCAATTGATCAACTGACTATTCTAAAATTCAAAGTAAAACCCTAACCTTACACGTCTCTCTTTATTTTTTACTGTTTTTGTAAGCGTAATTTTTGGGGCCCAAGCATACACAAACTCTACAATGTACGCCCCACCGTCAAGTCTCATCCGTCAGCTCCCCAAGTGAATCACTAATGGAGGATCATACTGTTCCCTGGGCGACTTACATATATCACGCCTTGTCTTGAAATCATAATAACAGAAAACCCTCCAATTGAGCTTATCCATTACAACTGTAAAGTTTAAGTCTGGCCCAACAATTAGTAAAAGTAGCTAAAAAGATGTTTTGTTTTATTATCTTTCCGTGGTTGACAATCCTTGTTTTGAAATTGCCAAACTACTTGTAACATGTCATTGTGGGTAAAGGATATGAAAATTGAGTGTTTGTATCGTAGGATCAGAAAACAGTAATGGAAGAAAAAGGTTTGCCTGCGTTTCGTGAACGAACTCCTGTCTGACGCATATTAAACGTTTGAACCAAACTTACGCCCAAAAGCTATATGAGACAATAATTAGCCAGCGCCACAAAACCCGGATTCTTCCTAAGTTTGACCGATCCAATGGAACACACTCTTTCTCCATATATGTGAAGTTATGTAATTCTTCATGTCTTGTTCATTTTAGTATCCTGTCATGAACCGCTTGCCTCACCTGCTAAACTTAAAATGTTTTTATGGTAATTGGCAAACATCCCCCCTTCACTGGTTTTAGTGTCATATTGAGTTGTATTCCTCCCTTGGTATACTTCATAATATTATTCATAATGGTATAACCAAATCTTAAAGACGGTCTGGATCTCTGGAGTACACCACGTGCCCAGTACGCTCTATCATCATCCGGGCAATCACGTGTTTTTTTGGTTTCATTATCTGCACCGGTCCTACATACAGGGACTTCAGTTTTCCATTTGACCTATAAGGAAGTGACGGGATGGTATAGACCTCTTGTGGCACTTTTTTTAACTTTGGCAATACCAAAGTACAATCCTTTAAAGTCCCCCCACCCCCCCCCCCCATTTAAAAAAATCTTTCGTTTATTAAGACGGGGTGACCTACAGGATACTGGCAATACTTTGTTACCTCCAAGGCTACACACTAGTGAAATCCACATATTTGACTTGCTCGCATTCATCAACTAGTAGTTAGAGTATACTGGCCTTGGTGCGTCCCCCCGAAGAAAACTTTCCTCCTAGGACTAATCAGTCTGTTAAATCTAAATTATCATGAAACTGCTTCATCTCAGAATTTTGATTCTTTTGTTTTCTGAAAAACGTGGTCCCCAATACAAACATATTCATTCCTAAGAGTTCATGATAAGCTTTCTTTTTTTAAATGTCCAATGCTAATGTTCGTCAAAAGAATGATTAGTGAGGTGGATGACACGTATTTTCGCGATTTACAGTGAAACCAATCTCGGCAACCATGAAGATTGCAACCCGTTGTGAACTCATACGTCTGTGGTTTGTTTCTCACAATACCCATCTAATATGTATATCGTGTACCTGGTAAAGATTTTCGCCAATATTTAAATGCATTTAGAATTTTGAATATGTTTAGTAGGCCCAACCATTCAAACCATTCTATAAGACCTTACTATTTGATCATTGTAACCACCATGAGGAACTTATGCTATCATTGTTACGTACAAATTTTTTTTAGCTCTCTCACTTCCCTTACCGCGGTCATTCGGTTTCTGTATCCATTCATTTTCGTGTACTACGTACAGCTTCCATCTATCTAATTTTGCTGGTACCCAAACAGTTTCATCCGTCTACTTTTACTTTCCAATCTTTCTTCTAAAATTTGTGTCTAAAATACGTTCATGCAGACGGAAGCAATAGTCCCACGGAATCGAATGGATCACGTACCGTACTAACATTTCATCTTCCTGCCATTCCTCATTTATTTCAAACTCTCTTTCACCTCGTAGCAATTCATCAATAATTCTCTAAATTTTTAAACACGCTTTGTCTCAAAATATCAACATCCTTCTACAATATTCTAACGATTTGCTTTTCTAAAACAAACACATCATTCTTTCTCACTCAACCATGCTACCACAAAGTCAGAATCTCTCTTTCTCACACATAAAATCATGTCCGAAAAGTTTAGCCTCAGGGTAGGTCCTATCTAATTTTTTGGTTTTCATTTGTATAAAAAAAATGAGGGAACCACCCTTTTTCGAAAGTCAACTAATTTCCAAAGGCTTTCGGTAACGCAGAAAATTATCAAGGGTAAAAAATTGAGACTGTCCAATCACTTTAATATGCAAATCTGCTCCACGTCCATATACATAAATTTTTGATCCCTATAAATGAATTTTGTCTGGTCTAAGGATTGGTCTATAAGGAATACTCAAAGAAATAACCGTCTTAGCCCTTTCATATTGTGGGCAACAACTATAAAGTAATTTATTTGGTCAGAAAACAACCATTCTCCAATTTCCGCTGTATCCATTCCTACAAACATGACTTCTCTAAAAAATAAAACCCACAATTCCGGGGCATGGCCCTTCATCCTACGTTTAGCATGCAAACTAGAGTTGTCACATTTCGCGCAACGGGTACCGTATTTTTTACAAATAGACTCGTCGTTACTTCATTATTAATGCATTCAGACACACGAGTATGGGGCCACTACAAAATTGGGACGAAGCGTGGTTTTAAACCGGCCCCAGACGTTTACAATTTGACATTTGGAGCAAGATTTACATACCTGTTGCATTGGCCAGTCTTTAAACAACATTTTTCTCCTATAAGGTACATATCCATATTTCACACACTGATGTTTCATCCTGACTACAACTCGAAATCAAAAATATAAACTTTGGAATGTGATCTTCTTTCTGCCGGGTTGGCCCTTAAATAATAACACCAGATGTCCCATCCACATACATATTCCATTGACATGAACTACACAAATACTCTCCGCACTGTGTTCTTCTTTCTAGCTTGATCTAATCTAAAACTTTATAGCATAAGGGGCACATTCCACCATTTTGTCGCACTGAGAGTTTTCTCCGCTGGTTTTTCCATTATTTTTTCCTACTTAATGGGTAACTGGTAATTGTGTTTATTTTTGATAGCACTCCTTCTGACTACAGTTCCAATTACAATCGAGACGCAAGTTACTTCATTTTCCGGTTTTAAGGGCACTGGTCTCTTTTACAGATGATACAGTGTTTTCGCACTTGAATGTCTTTCTTTGTTGTAGTAATGTTTAAGACATTTTTTTCACAAAAATACATAGGATAGCGCTGAAGAAGCCTACGTAATACTGGATATGGCATGGAAGTGTCATTGTCGTCCACTAAGTATATGTAGATGCACGGACGCGTCGTCGAACTGGGGACTTGTAATGAATTTGTTACCCAACAATGCGCAACTACTATGAAAGCGTACTCCCCAAGACATCTTCAAAAAACGCCATGATATCTCTAAACTCGCTGGTCTATCCAATGGTAATTTGAGCTAATTTACTTATGCACGGCCGTCCACTGGTCGATGTTCGCTCTCTTTTGTTCATTAAATGTTTATTAATAACTTCTGGTACTTTTTTGATTATCTAGTATGAGCTGTATATTACTCTTCTTTTGTCTGTTTTTGCTTATTTCTTTCCATACATCTCCCGTGCCTCTTTTTAAAATTTGTCCCCAGCTGACTCCAAAAGCTCTCGAGCCCCATACACATTTTGGTTTCATTTTCATGGTGACTATAGATTTTTTTAAACTGTAACGAGTTGTTTTTCCCTTTTAGTTTTTTTATTTAAGTGATTCTTCGCTCTAATCCCCTCCTAAAGGTAAACTATAGTTCCGATGGATATGTCAAAACCATTCGTCGCTGGACAATTCATTGATGCTATTCACACTTCCTCATATTCCTCAACACTTATCGCAATCAGTTCGTCCCAGGGCTGGAGGGGAACAATAAAGTGGTCAATGCAGTCCTTTTGATGTATAACAACACTGCCCAAAAATCCGTTTTCCCGTCAGAATCGCCCCGGGCTTCCTCATACCACATTCGTCAAACATTTGATGGAGAACCTTGTTGCCTCACATCCTTCTCGTCTTTCGCTTCCTCTAATACTGTTCATTGATTTGACTGATACTACGATCGACTGCAGCCTTTTTCGCATACGTTCTCTCCTCCTTTTTCTTATCGTATAGTATACTGAAGTCCCTTAGGGACAGGTCTATTAGCTACGGACCCGGCTGGGCGCTTCTCCGCCACCTATCAGTAACCCTGGTGACGTATGGTGCCATTCCCCCTTCTTGAATACAAGGCATCTGCGTTCTTACCATTCGTCATCAAAGAGTAACGCTTTGATACACTCTTCAACATCTCCCTGCTCACATACGTATTCCAGGCCCAACTCCATATCGTTTGTTTTCTGGTCAGTTGTTGGCTCCCAAAATGTTGAAGTAAGTTATTCAGCTCTTCCTCGAACAAAGACATTACCATAATGGTGGGTTCCTCCAATTGAAAAACAAACGAACCGCACCCCCTGGGAATCCTGTATCCCCCACGAGGCCGCAAATTCATCAGCTCATATGCTTGGTGGAAGTTATACGACCATCCATCTCAAAACGTTCTACTATATTTTCCATGTTTGTCCGGAAATAATTCTAAAGTTAGAATGATTTAAAAAAAACTGACTCGATCGATGTTCTTATTGCTCGCCACAAGCATTTCAAAACGAGGCTTGTATTTTTAGTAAGAACGTCATTTATTCACAATTCTGATTGGTCAATAAAAAATATTAATACTGGTTAAACTAGTCCCAAACTTGAAACGTAAAAGAATGTACACGTTGAAAAAAGCACAAATTCCATTTGTTAGAGGATTAAATCTTTATGTCAATACTTCTATTGATAAAAGCAATATCCATATACTTCGTCCGGCCTTACATCAACATAACTAGACATTGTGGCGTTCAGTGCTGATGATATGTAGGACTTTACAACATTGACTCGTTGATTTAGGCTTATTGTTAACGCATCCCGCTCTTAAATAAATACACGCCAGATGTTGTGGCCGACTATAAAAAGGGATTAACTTTGACCATGTTAACTTTTATTGTCTGTCTATCCGGCCTTAAATCAACACAACTCTAGGACATTTACAGACCATGATCACGTTTTGATTCACTCATGACCTTATCTCTAAATCTAGCTTATGAAGTCAATATGAAAAATAGGTCCGAGCAAGCGCATTTAGGGGATAATACACTTATGATTGGAGTCATTTTAGTCCGTGGACGCCAAGGAAGCAAACACGTAAGGCAAGCAATAATACTAGGATTTTCATTTATACGTTATTTCTAACGTAGCTATGCTTAAATAAAGCATAAATTTTTAGTTTAAATGGAATAAAAATATTTTGCTTATCAATAAAAGTTCTTTGTTTACATACAATGTATATTACTAATAGATAAATCTAAATGATTATTAATTAAACATAATTGATATATAGTTATTTTTTTGTTTTCATGTTATCTCCCCGTCTAGGGCTGAGCACCTGACCCTCAATGTGCGCGAACACGCCCTAGATAGGTATATAAGTCAGCTCTATATACTTCCGGGAGATATAAATAGCAGAGTGAGGTCATTCTTAAAATAGGAAGATGATGTCATTCTAAAAATAAAATTCAAAATGGCCGCCGCGCATGACGTCATTCTCACGCATGCGCAGTCGTGGCGTTAAAGAGACCCCTATACTACTCCCGGTGATGTCTTTCAGCTTTCACAAAACTCATCCGTATAGGATTGAACGCAAATGAGCACCTGGCACGATATTACAAGCCTTAGTTTTTCGGGCTACTATGACCTAAGTATTTGTCCTTATCTGGCATTGAAAACATATCTGTGTGTATTAAGCTATTGATTTGCCATTTGAAGGGCTTTACGCCGAATCGGTTCACTGTTTAGGGGATGATGACGGTATCAATTTGGGGTAACAAATTAGTATAAACAGAGCAAATGTTACTATAGGCTGGATATGAAAGAGATATTTCACTTGTTTTCAGCTTTCACAAAACGCACCGTATACGACTCAACTCTGGTAGGAACCGCACTCGATATTACAAGCCTGTGTAATATCGGGCTGCTGTGGCGTATGTGTTAATCCCTCTCTAGCATTGAATATATATCCTTAAAATTAAGATTGTGATCTATTATTTGAGCGGTTTCACTGCCGATTCGGTTCATTGGTTAGGGCAGGGTGACAGTATCAATTTTTGAGTATAATTGAATATTTACAGAGGACCTGGCACGATATTACAAGCCTTAGTAAAGCAGGCTACTATGACCTAAGTTTTTGTCCTTATCTGACATTGAAAACATATCTGTGTGTATTAAGCTAAATTGATCTACCATTTGAGCAGCTTTTCTGCCGAATCGGTTCAGTGTTTAGGGGGTGATGGCGGTATCAGTTTGGGGTAACAAATTAGTATTTACACAGCAAATGTTACTATAGGTTGCATATAATTACAACTATTACTCAGTTCATAGATTGGCGCGTTTCTGGTTGACTTCTTTAGCACACGTGACCATCTTACATTTCTCAATGAAGCCGTTACGTATTCATTAGATCTAATTAATATTCATAATTTTACGGACTACTTTTTAGTTTCTGGGTCACGCACTTTCAGTTTCAATTCGCCGATGCTAGTGATGTTTCTGACCATAAATCATGGAACAAAAATAGAATATATAATAGATCTATGAATTATTTGATTTCATTTATACGTTTTTAATCTTTTAAACATTTATATATACATATATTTACTGCCGCATCTAGCGTTCTGTACAACTTCGTCTGCACAACAACAACAACAATGGCCGTAGTATGTATGTCACTGTCAATTTGTAACTAGATACTTGTTATTTCTCATTTTCTTCATGCAAAGCATGTATAATTACCATTATGGAAATACAAAAGAATACAGTTATTTTGTGGTGCATCTTTACGGAAACTTAAACAAGACTTTTCACAACGTCTTCCCCACTATCCTCAAAATTTGAGTCTTCCAACTCTACTGTCCCAACTCCGTCATTTTTTTTTACAGTTCTTGGGTTTCTTAATATAGACACACAGTATCTATATAATCTGGAATACTCTGGCTATGTGAAATATCTTTGTGACATCGACTTGTATGTGAAGTAAAATAACTGACAATCGTGTACTCTTTTGAACAGCCCTGAACTGGGCATGATACTTTACATCAACTCCTCACATGCCCATTCAAAATAGTAAATTAATCAACATCTGAAATCACATAAGGTACATTTTCAAGCACTGGGACATACAGTTGACTGATCCAGAAGCGTTTCAGTACATTTGGTGGTTGTCTATAGAGTATACCTTAAATGTAAGTGGACAGCTGTCTATCCCTAAGGTGATGAACAAGTCTGGATCGCAATGTGATGTAAATATAGCTTCACATTGCTCGTTTTATTTGTCACAAAAGTTACATAACATTACTGATACATGTAGTAGTCCACAGATCTAAAATTTTAAACAAATTACTGCATTTAAAACATATTAATTTGTTGAAAGCATATACCGCCGAACGTTGTGTAAAATTTGAGTGTCTCGCAAGGCCAAACGTTGTTTAAAATATATGAACGTGAATTTATTTTCACATATTTACACGTCTGATGTAAAAGTTACGCCGCATATCTTTCAACGTTTGGCGGAAAATTAACACATACAATGAATATGTTACCGAACATTTTTACACCAACAGGAGTGCAAATATTGTTTAACAATAAGAAAGCTTACACTACGCATTTTTCAAAGTGTTATTAAACACAACAAAAAAAAAAACAAAGACCACGCTGGTGTAATTTCATCCTTTGATATACCTAAATTTTACCTGAAGTATATATTTACTTTGAAATTGGCGTCGCTTCGTTACTGACACCAATTCTGGTGTCAGAGTGACATTTATTACAGTGTAGGGTTTTAGCGAGCAAGTGGGTTAGCACATGTTTATAAATTGTTGATATTTTCTATGCTAAGTAAAATGTAGATTAGATTTTAGTAACAAATGTATACCAGTTATGTAGCTTATAGATTTTCTTACGCTTCATATTATTTCCAAAAACTCATGCTGAGGCAAGGACGGACCAACCGTGTGCTGGTGGGTCTACGGCCCCAACATCTAAAACAAATCCTAGAACTAGCTCTAGATCTTTGACCATAATTGGCGTAGCGTCCTGTCAGACTTGGGCCTGCACTTTCCCCGAAAAAATGAAAAACAAATATGCAACAGTCGCGGAGATGATGGTGGAGAGTGTTGAGACGAGATAAAATTTAAAATGAACAAATGAATAATGCCGTAAATAGAGTTAAATAATAATTTTAAACGAAAATGCACCAGAGCGATAATTCATCAATCTCAATTTCTTTTCAATCCAGAACATAGGTAACATAGATCGTCGCTGTCCAGATACTTGCACAACCATTATTGTATGCGTTTTACATCAATGAACCGAGTCTACTATGTTGCTTGGTTGCGTTCTGGATATGAAGGATCCTTTAGCAGAACTCATTATGTACAACGCGTGATCATTTTGAAAATGGCCGCGGCAGAATTACCTTAACCGCAAGTTATACTTAATAGAAAATGAAGTGAACTAACTTTCAGAGTTTTATAAGATGTCATTTTGAACTGAACATATCTGTTGGGCGCTTTATTCCAATGGAAACAACTCAAAAATATTGTATAATTTACTTCATACTTGATTGTTTCCCTTAACAAACCAGGAATTTTACAGTTGAGTCTAGAAAACAAAACTTGAGTGGCCCGTGTTATTAATGTTTTCAGTACATATATCAAAACAGAATTAAATATTTATCTCGAAAATCAAGCTTTCGAAATAAGCCTCTTTGCAAAACAGTATATTTTCAATAATTAGATATTTAAATATCGGAAATATTTACTAACTAAACAAATGCATATTTATGCTTCCGGTGCCAAAATTTTTCTTCTTCTGACAAAAGTGGTTTATTGCGCATTTTGTAATTTATTTTTTTTTGAAAAATAAATTTAAGTTGTTAAAAAGAAAATGAATTCGTAAACATGCTTTTTGAAACTTTTTAAAGATTACATGTAGATGGGGTCGTAAAATTAGTAAAAAATTACGTTCTAAGTTAACTTCATTGAAATGTATTGCAATAACAATATACTTGTTTAAACGTATGTCAAATTTCAGATGTTAAAGATAGTGTCAATAACCTGAGTGTTGCGTCAGAAAATTTGTTTATATGATTAACACATGTATTGTATTCAAATAAGAATTCAGCATGTCAAGGTTGACAAGGGTTTGATTGAGGCAACAAAAGAAGTAAGGCTGGATGTTGATATCATCTGTGAAGAGTGTTGGGGCCATTTGTTTTCGTGGGAATTTTCCAGAATGCATTGAATATTGCTTCTTAGTTCCAGGTAACATTATCACGTCACAAATTACCATTTTAACGGATTGGTAAAATACTCTAGACTTACAGGACACGTCAATATTCTTGTTTAAAAAATGTCAAGTCAGTTTACTTGTAGCAACCAGGAAATAGTGCATATTTGGTCTACTATTTTACGTGTAAGACGTACTACAAATGAAATATTAGAATCGAAATATTTCATGGTCTAAGTGTATTTTGATTACTTTAAACATACGCCACATGGAATAATTATCTTGGGCAATGCTCTGGTGGAATTCTCCCGTTGAACATAAAACTTCTTCATTGTTTTTGAATCAATTTAATCTCTCATTTGGTAACCATTATTTCTGATATTACATTCTGACATGAGATACTTTTTTTGTCCATTTAATTTCTATGTATCGCTTTTAAAATGGATACAAAAATGTTTTTGTTTTTGCAAGAATCCATTCATGAACATGCTACTACCCATCCTTTAATAATCAAAGCGGGTGTTCCTTAAATAACTGCTGAGAAATGTTCACAAAGCTATCTATACATCAATGCATCTGTAAAGACTCTTAGATATTTGATTAACAACAAAATATTTCTCTGACATTTTCTGTCAAAAAAGACCCAGGAACTTTAAATTGTAGTCGTAATACCATCAAGCTACTCCTTGCCTGCCACTCAAATCCTGTAAAAGAATATTGCATAATTGTGTCATCAGAAAATAATTGCGATATTTAAAATGGCATCGTTGACGTTTGAACCATTCTCGCAAACCAGCGGCCTACCATGGCTCCCCGGATGAACGACTGAGATATTTATAACGGTATCTTTGATGTTGAACCAGTTTTGCACACCAGCGCCCTACCATGGTTCCCCGGATGAACGACTGGGAGATTTATAACAGCATCCTTGACGTTCAACCAGTCTCACACACCAGCGGTCCACCATGGTTCCCCGGATGAACGACTAAGATACTCATAACAGCATCCTTGACTTTCAACCAGTCTCGCAAACCAGCAGTCCACCATGGTTCCCCGGATGAACGACTAAAATATTTATAACAGCATCCTTGACGTTCAACCAGTCTCGCACACCAGCGGTCCACCATGGTTCCCCGGATGAACGACTAAGATATTTATAACAGCATCCTTGACGTTCAACCAGTCTCGCACACAAGCGGCCCACCATGGTTCCCCTGATGAACTGCAGAGATGTTTATAACGGCATCCTTGACGTTCAACCAGTCTCGCACACAAGCGACCTACTATGGTTCCTTTGTTGAACGTCTCTGGATTACGACGAACTTCTGACAGATAAGAATGTGTGTGAACTTGGTGCAAATGTAAAAGCCATGCAAAAAGAAAACCTGTCAGGGCTGTGCAAACAATTATAATTCTGCTCAGATGATGTCGATATATTGATAAATCAAATGTACAGAAATACTTCATGATACAAATGGGAGTGTAAGAAAAAGTTTAATTTCACTTGCTGTACATTCCCAGTACTACGAAACCTCGCTAGCGCTCTGTTTCTCCGCGGTTCCTCAGCTTGAGAAAACCATGCTGTACACAGGCAGGCGAGTAGGATCCTCATAACCCTGCTACCTCTTACACTTTTACTTTTAACGTAGATGATAGGGAAACATGGGAGGGGTGGGGGTGGGGAGAGAGAGGGGGCTCTGACATAGCCTGTATGTATCTGCTGATGCAAACCGCCGATTAAGGACATTATTTTGGTAGATATTCTATCTTAAGAGTCACTTCTTCATTCGTCATGACATCGATAGTTGCATTCCGATATATGATGACCAACTACGGTCGATGTCTCGAGCTTTCTTTCGATCGTCACTATTTCTGACAAGTTTTCTTTTTGTTCTAAATTATTTCATTCTTTCATATCAAATATTCATTATTACGGTGGTATGTTTAGGACATGCAATTATTTTTTTAGGATTAAATTATCTTGAGCGATCAACATCTTATCTCGTGCGCACGCCCATCTTATCTTGAGCGATCAACATATTATCTTGAGCGGTCAACATCTTATCTTGAGCGATCAACATCTTATCTCGAGCGCACGACATCTTATCTTGAGCTATCAACATATTATTTTGAGCGATCAACATCTTATTTCGTGCGCACGACATTTTATCTTGAGCGATCAACATCTTATCTTGAGCGATCAACATATTATACTGAGCGATCAACATATTATCTTGAGCGATCAACATCTTATCTCGTGCGCACGACATCTTATCTTGAGCGATCAACATATTATCTTGAGCGATCAGCATCTCATTTCGTGCGCACGACATCTTATCTTGAGCGATCAACATTTTATCTCGAGCGATCAACATATTATCTTGAGCGATCAACATCTTATCTCGAGCGATCAACATATAATCTTGAGCGATCAACATTTTATCTTGAGCGATCAACATCTTATCTCGTGCACACGACATTTTATCTTGAGCGATCAACATCTTATCTCGCGCGCACGACATCTTATTTCGTGCGCACGACATTTTATCTTGAGCGATCAACATCTTATCTTGAGGGATCAACATATTATCTTGAGCGATCAACATCTTATCTCGAGCGATCAACATATTATCTTGAGCGATCAACATATTATCTTGAGCGATCAACATCTTATCTCGTGCGCACAACATCTTTACTTGAGCGATCAACATCTTATCTTGAGCGATCAATATATTATCTTGAGCGATCAACATCTTATTTCGAGCGATCAACATATTATTTTGAGCGATCAACATATTATCTCGAGTGATCAACATCTTTTCTCTGTCATCTTATCCATATCTATTAAGGACCTTTGTGTGAATTCAGATCATTAGTAAAAACATACGGCTGCCACCGTTTTTGTTTTTATTTAGATTATACTTGATTATACTTATAACCGTTTCACGTTTGCAGGGGTAGACAATTAAATACGGAAACTGATATAAAGGCAGCAAAAAATCAGTGATGATGTAAAGAAATAAATTTAAGTCCTTGACAAAAAAAATAGTATGTAGGCTTCGCTATGGAAGCCCTGGAGGGACAATTGATTTCCGTACTTCCCACTTCTGATCTCTAACTTTTGCACTTCTCACTTCCAACTTCTGACTTCTAACTTCCGCACTTCTGACTTCCAACTTCCTGACATTCGACTTCTGATTTCCAACTTCCACACTTCTTACTTCCGACTTTTGATTTTTTATTTCTTTCTAACTTTCGCACTTTCGACTTCTAACTTCCGCACTTCTGACTTCCAGCTTTCTGACTTCATACTTCCGACTTCCAGCTTCCACACTTCTTACTTCTGACTTCCAAAAAAGGAAAGTTGGCAGTCAGAAGTGCGGAACTTGGAAGTCGGAAGTCAGGAAGATAGAAGTCAGAATTGTGAAAGTTAGAAGTCAGAAGTGCGATAGTCAGAAGAGGGAAGTAAGAAGTCAAACAGTCGGAAGTCAGAAGTGTGCAAGTTGGAAATCAGAAGTCGAAAAGCAGGAAGTTAGAAGTCAGAAGTGCGGAAGTTAGAAGTCAGACGTGCGGAAGTTAGAAGAGGGAAATAAGAAGTCAAAAAGTCGGAAGTAAGAAGTGTGGAAGTTGAAATCAGAAGTCGAAAGTATGGAAGTTAGAAGTGCGGAATTTAGAAGTCGGAAGTGCGGAAGTTAGAAGAAGGAAGTAAGAAGTCAAGAAGTCGGAAGTAAGAAGTGTGGAAGTTTGAAATCAGAGGTCGAAAGTCAAGAAGTTAGAAGTCAGAAGTGCGGAAGTTAGAAGTCTGACGTGCGGAAGTTAGAAGAGGTAAATAAGAATTCAAAAAGTCGGAAGTAAGAAGTGTGGAAGTTGGAAATCAGAAGCCGAAAGTCTGGAAGTTAGAAGTGCGGGTGTTAGAAGTAAAAAGTGCGGAAGTTAGAAGAAGGAAGTAAGAAGTCAAGAAGTCGGAAGTAAGAAGTGTGGAAGCTTGAAATCAGAGGTCGAAAGTCAAGGTAGAAGTTAAGAAAGTCAAATGAAGTGTCCCCCCCTCCGTTGGCAAGTTGTAAATCCCAAGAATTTGTCTAAAATTAGACTTTGGTAATCAAAGGTAAGCTTGGAAGTTTGAAGTCGATGGTCCGCAAATAACAGTTAGAAGTAAGAAAATGGGACTAACGGAAATCAATTTTCCCTCCAGGGCTTCCATACTTCGCCCATATATAAACGATTTTCCTTGTTTTCCCTTAATTCATACATGCAACTTTTCAGCACGAATTTATCAGTCGAACTGAAATTTGTTGCTGTTCTAACATGCAGTATGCATCATTGGTTATGTTCATTTGATTTTAAAGTTAGGATGTCCAATTAAGTGCATTGCTTTCCCAATTGATGTGATAAACTTGTACATGTACTTGTGGAAGTTTAAATAACAGCGGAATAGGCGGGACCCTAATTAACAACGTGTCCGTATGTTTTACTGATGACCAAAATGCACACGCAAAGGGCCTCAATATATATAAATAAGATGTCGTGCACTCGAGATAAGATGTTGATCGCACAAGATAAGATGTTGATAGCTCAAGATAATATGTTGATCGCTCGAGATAAGATGTTGATCGCTCAACATAAATGTTGATCGCTCGAGATAAAATGTTGATCGCTCAAGATAATATGTTGATCGCTCGAGATAAGATGTTGATCGCTCGAGATAAGATGTTGATCACTCAAGATAATTTGTTGATCGCTCGAGATGAGATGTTGATCGTTCAAGATAAGATGTCGTGCGCACGAAATAAGATGTTGGTCGCTCGAGATAAGATGTTGATCGCTCAAGATAATATGTTGATCGCTCAGTATAATATGTTGATCGCTCGAGATAAGATGTTGATCGCTCAAGATAATATGTTGATCGCTCAAGATAGTATGTTGATCGCTCAAGATAAGATGTTGATCGCTCGAGATAATATGTTGATCGCTCAATATAATATGTTGATCGCTCAAGAAAAGATATTGATCGCTCAAGATAAGATGTCGTGCGCACGAAATAAGATGTTGATCGCTCGAGATATTACAAGAATGTTGACCGCTGAAGAAAATATGTTGATCGCTCGAGATAAGATGTTGATCGCTCAACGATAATGTGTTGATCGCTCAGATGTATAGCAGATGTTGATCGCTCAGATAATATGTTGATCGCTCAATATAAATGTTGATCGCTCAAGATAAATGTTGATCGCTCAGAATGATAGTAATGTTGATCGCTCGAGATAAGATGTTGATCGCTAATATAATATGTTGATCGCTCAAGATAAGATGTTGATCGCTAAATAAATGTGTGCGCTACGAAATTACAAGATGTTGATCGCTCAAGATAAGATGTTGATCGCTCAAGATAATGTTGTCGCTCAAGATAATATGTTGATCGTCGGAACTCGAAAGATAAGATGTTGATCGCTCAAGATAATATGTTGATCGCTCAAGATAAGATGTTGATCGCTCAAGATAATATGTTGATCGCTCAAGATGATATGTTGATCGCTTGAGATATGATGTCGTGCGCACAAGATAAAATGTTGAGCGCTCAAGATAATATGTTGATCGCTTAAGATAAGATGTTGATCGCTCGAGATAATATGTTGATCGCTCAAGATAATATGTTGATCACTCGAGATAAGAAGTCGTGCGCACGAGATAAGATGTTGATCGCTCAAGATAAGATGTCGTGCGCACGAGATAATTTAATCTTAAAAAAATAATGGCATATGTCCTAAACATACCACTGTACATTATTATAAAACGCGTAATTCATTCATTAAATTGGAGTCAGTATTTATTAAATCACCCGATACTGAAATCAGTCTAAATAGTTCTAATATGCTATGACATTTTGAGAGAAATCAAGCCAATCTCTTCGTTGTAAAGTTGATCTGACGGTTGTGGATTTATTACATGGTTAATTGATTTCACTAACCTTCAAGACTGCAGGAGAAAAATGAAAAATCATAAGAGAAATGTATGGCAGCAATTAATATTTCCAGGAGATATTTGTCCGGAACAACGACACAAAAGATTAAAATTCACAGTGCTATTTCCCATTATGTGATCATTTAAATCATACGGGATTATGTTTAATGTTTTCCTGGGATTAGATTTCTCACCTTTCGAAAGAAAATTTATTGTTCTTTTTTAGAAGTTCCTGTAAATTTATTTTAGAAACCGGAGTAAAATTTTGAAAAATAAAAACGTGTATGATTTGTAAAATAAATACTTATGTAACCAATCTTTTGAAACAACCCTTGATCAATTTGTTAATTTACTTTCAACGAGCGTCAATCTAATTTTGAAATATCACATATATTTAGAAATGATATGTCAAAACTAAAAAAATATCAAAACTATGATTGACATATTTAAAGTCATTTAAAATCTCAATCCATTTCTAAAAAGATACATAAAAAGGCATTCAAAAATAAATGTTTTTAGTGAACGAGTGAATTTAACAGAATAGACACACTCGTACGCATGCATGCATGCACACGCACAGAAAATTTCTCATTCGAACAATATGAATTGTTCGGGTTTGACATATTTGTGAGAAATGCTATACTAGCAGTCAACTAACCGCAGAGAAATAGCTAGACGCAATGCGTATATAGACCACTGTAATTTCAAATGAGACACGCAATAGCCTGACCCATACAGAAATGCTGTACGCAGTTTCTTGACCCCAGAGCCTACAGATACTACCATAAAACACCCTACAAATGGTTTTCCATCTGGATTAAGATCCATCAGTCTAAAACATTCACTAGATGTACAGGGAACAAACCACGAGCTGATTTAGCCTTTTTGGTACATATACCACTATGCTTCAGTTACATACTTCTGTTTGCTTACTTTCAGAAATAACTCACAATATAATGATTTGTTACCTTAGCTGATTATCATTAAAATAAACGATAAGGTCCGGCGTCATCGACGTGAAAAATATTTTGATATAAAATGCTTAACCTACATTTTGTCAAAACGGTTACTAGTATTTTCATAAAATAAATAACTAATACTAATGACAAAACAAATAAATACAAAAATGACGTAGATCCTCGAATTGAGCACTTTTTGAACAGACGGTCTAGCCATTTTGTGTTGTTCTTTTTATGTAAATTTTTACTTGTTATAAGACCGCTGATAAAGACTTCAGAATTATAACACTAACGTATTGATCGTGCGTAATAAACGTTTTCCATACATGTATAGGGTTACGCAATGCATGGTGACCTATACTTTTTGCTTGAATTATTTGTTAAATTGGAAATACAAATATGGCTGAAATTCAGTAAATAAATATCTTATTTCAAAATGAAAAGTGTTCAATTGGAAGATTTGTTGGTATAGGTTATAAGTTGAATACAGCAGTTTTAAAACATTAATTTCGAGCGAACGTTAGGGAAGCGAGAAACTAATATCTTAAATTGCTGTATTCAGCTTATAACCGTCTTACAGTTCGCCATTAAATTGATGTGACAACTGTATGTGAAATAGAACGGACAGATTTAAATGAATGGAGCAATTCCATTGGAAGAGCAACTTGTGCGAACTGTAAATTGTAATATCAATGTTACATGTTTACTGCATACCAAAAACGAAATGATTTTGCGGCATCAGTGAAATTCAGAGTTAATAATAAAACAAGGACAAATATCAAACAGGGAATGCCATGTTCCAAAAACGCAGCCTCCCAAAACGAAACCGAGTCCGTTCTGGGAATTTATTTTCGAAAATACCATTTTATCAATATAGCAATACAGCAAAAGGTTATAATGTAGATAATGACAGTTCAGGACAGTCATGACCAAATGCGATGCGTATTGTCTACTGCATACAACATTTGTTTTGCATACTTGCTAGTCGGCGACGGAACAACAAGCCATTGCGATTTACACATAAGTAACACCTTCCGATATCGGATGTCATTGCAAAGTAATTTTCCTGCATTTTATTCTGTTGGATAGCACGATGCCATTCGATTTGACAAAATAATTTAAATTAGCATAATGGTAGAATGGTGAAACATTTTACGCACAAATGCCACCTATTAGCGCTGAGCAGACTAATTTCTTGTATTTACTGGTTTTTTGCTTTCTCGTGTTCGAGTTTTTGTATACTCGACTCAGTATGGCATACTTATGAAGTGTTCAATCCCTAGTGAATAGAAATCTGAACGGTAACGGCGATTATTGGAACAGTGTACGTTCTAGCACGGATGTGCAGGCTGATTTTGATCTGCACTAGTCGCAAAGGCAGAATCAATCACGTCCATCATGGTAAGGGATGATTTGTTAAAGCGATCAATGTCATACCATTGGCTTAATTATTCAGTTCGCTGGCGGTACGTCAATGCGTTCTGGCATCAGAATCATACAGCAAGGTCAATAAGCGGCCGAGTGTACCTTTTGGTCATGGTAACACACCTAGTTTCAAAATGGTCCTTTAGCAATTATTACACTAAATAAGCCATAATTCTGGCAAGAAGGCACATTGTAGACGTATATTAACCACTTGTTTAACAGGCCGGCATATTGAGTAAAATATTAAGTCAAATTAATTTACTTAGTCACAGATTGGTCTGGTAATGCTTGATTTTTTTCTGTAACACTATTCCATTCTTTTTCAGAACCTTTAAACAAAATCAAAATCCTTAGACCAAACTCCAGAATATTGTTTTTTTTCTAATTTTGCTTTTGTTTGTTCTTAGTGTTTTTGTTTCCTTCAAAGCTTTGTTCAATTAATAAGTGTTTGGAAGGAAATTTGCAGTTTATAACAAATCCATCAATACTTCTGGAAAGACACATAGATATGTGATAGACAACACAAACTATTTGTGAGATTTACTGTCAAACGATAGACAACACAAGATTTCTGTCACATTTGCTGTCAGAAAGTTCTAAAACTGTTTGATTCGTAGTTGTTATATTGTTCTGTCTATCAAAGCATTGCAAAGAACAGAATGTGAGTGTGATGTCAGAAAAGAACAGAGAGATTTAAATGGCATCATTTCATTTCAGACCCACACGTGACAGGGAAGCAGAATACAAAACTTGTCATTAACCTGTAACTAATTAAAGCAGTACCTTGGGAGATGCCAATATGTCATATAGTCCATAGAAATATTCACACGGAAAACATTATAAAACAGATGAGAATGTAATAAAACATCTCATTGTATGCGAATGACATTTACTGTACCAGCAAAATTACTTGAAGACGCAGTAGTTGTTCTGTCTAGTGAACAGAATGACCAGGAATCTGATTATAATGTTAAATACAACAAAACATCTGCGATTCATAACAAATCCTTGTTTACAACTGGAAAGAAAATATAATGTAAATATAAGACATAAAGTTTATGCGAAATGAGCGACAAAATAGGATCGGTAAATTAAAAAGAATCGCTATAGCCAGTCCTATTCTGTCGTTCATTTCGCATAAACTAAAAAAAAGTCATTTCTTACATACAAGTAACATCCCAGAAAATCTGAGTTTGTGATAAGTAAATCTTTAATATACATTTATTGACTAACAATCCATTTAATAAGTGTTTAATTACATGACATAGAACAATTCACTGATGTTTTCCAAACTTCGACTATAATAGTCCATCAATAATGTGTTGAATATAGACTAGTTACATAGTGGAGACTAGGGACCGCGATTTATAAATTGATATATACAATGAGTAATGCAATAATGATTTCTATAAAAACAGATTTGTGCCAAATTTCCATTAGATCGCCTAAGACAAACGATATAGCTTCAGGTATACCCTTGTCCGAAGGTTACTCTAGTATAGTTTTTTTTTTCAAGAGAGAAACCAATGCTTTTTAAAAAAATGTGTTTCCAAACAGCTTCGTTTCAAATAAAGTCTGTCTAGAATTGCTGCCTGCACATCATTGCAGGATGACGAAATGACGACTTAATTAATTGAAAATAAATTTAAGTTATTAAAAAATATTGATTTGACAAATTAGATCACCATTCGCCTTTGAATGAGGCGGCGTGTCTCGTTTTATTACGATAAACGTTTATGTCACGTTATTTGAAAATCCTCCAAGGGCTATTCAAAAAGATGTTGTAGTTGACAAAAAATACTGCAGATTTGACCCTTATTATCCCAGTGCGACATTGACTTCCTTTATATTTCAAAACAGAAGGGCTACAATACTTGTCTCGCGCCTCCTTTGTGATGCATGACTCTATGGCTATGTTTGAGGGTGCTTTGTGCTTCCGTGAAATCTACCCTTAATTTTTGACTTTCATTATTTAAAAAAATTTGATTTTCGTTATTTAAAAATAATTTATTGTATAATTGTTACTTGTATAAATATTTTGGCATTCGATATTTTCAATACACAATCAGTTTTGTTCGTAATTCCCATCAGAAATTGATGTAAAACCAGAAGCCTTTTGTATGTCTCGGTAAAATGATTCACGTTGATCAATTCTCTCGGCTTGATTCTCGTAAGATTTAGAAAAGTCATAATTGATTACTCAATTTTAGGAAATATATTTGGATTCCCGAGATAAGCATTGAGAAATATATTTGTTTCCAACAATAAAGCCTTGTATAAGACGTTTTTAGGGCAGGGAAGTTTCAATCTCTAATCGGTTCAACAAAGCCATAAATCAGGAACTGTTTGGCGTCGTATAGATATAAATGTTACATTGCTTCTGAAATTAAGTTACATATATAAAATACTATCGTATATATCGCAATTCTATTTTCAGTGTCGCCTTTATGTAAACACAAATATATATTTGAAATAAGCAACATTCAAGTTTAATAATTTCTTAAAATTGATACTCGAAGCTTCATAATTGAAATTAATCGTTGGTTAATCAAACTGAAGTTTATCTTACTTTTGTATTTCATACATATATTTAAAGAGGCACCACAAAATAACTCTGTTCGATTCTTTTGTATTTCCATGATGGTAATTATACATAATTTGAATGAAAAAAGTATTTATTTACAAATTGACAGTGATATATATTAGGCCAAGACAATGTGTTTAATATCTTAACATTTCATTTAATTAATGTAGCAATATGTACAGAAATCAGTGTATTTAAATAAATTTCAATTACAGTTTCTTTCTACAGTGTAAGACAGTTATTCATCTATATTCTTAAAACTATGCTAAAAAGAGTTTGACTGAAAAAGTTTGCACATGAACTTGTGAAAACACATTTATTCAGAAAAGGCCTAAATTGTCCACCTAAAAACTTGTAGTATAGCTGTATATTACCTGTATTATAAGAATGATTTTCAAGAAGTTTTTGTAGGTGAAAAAGGTAGGTCACTAGGTCTTGGTGGGTCTTTAAATCAGTTACAGCTTGTAACATTTGTAACGGATTTAAGACATTTTCTCAAGAAAACAATTATGTGACAAAAACAACTAAGAAAAATAATTTTAATAGTTTAAATTTTATTGGCAAATCAGCAAATTACTTTACATTGTAATAGAAATATGGCAAAGACACAATTTTACAAAATTATAACAATATATACATGTACACATAAATAACAATACTTTTACTAGGAAACAGTAATATTTGACAGGGTAATTTTGCGTTGAAGCATAGCTTCTTTTATAAATTTACAAATGTATAAGAGATGTTTCTTTTTCATACTTGACATAACAGAAACGAATTTATTTAAAAAGGGCCAAGAAACATTGCCCAGATATTTACGTCTTATATCTCTATATTCGTCACAAAACAATAGAAAATGATACTCTGATTCAGGTACATTTTGGGTACATAATTTGCATACTCTTTCATTTCTGTCTACACCAGTATATCTTCCTACTTCAATTTCTAATTTATGACAAGACAGTCTTAAGGATGTCAAACACTTTCTTAGATTATCGTTTGGTATCTTTTCTATATAATTTTCAAAACAAAATGTTTTTCTTATATTTGCAGTAGTAATCGAGTTTAGGCATAGTATTAATTCAGGCAGATCAGTCTTGAATTAATTGATCTTGTAATCTGTGTATAAACATGGGTAAATATTTACAGATTTCGTCGAAGTTATTTCGAATATTTGTAAAACCTAAATGATCAATAATTGAATTAATACGACTTGACCAGCATGAATTCTTTACATTATTTAAAAGGTCGCAATACATATTGTAGAGTGGGGAATCAACGTTCTTCATTATTTTCAACTAGAACTTAATAGACCGTTCCTTACAGATGACAGCTAGAGGAAATTTTCCCAATTCTCCAAATACAGCAACATTTTGAGATTTAACTCCTAAAACATACTTGCAAAATCGGAAATGCAATTTATCAACATCTGTTGGGTTGTAAACACCCCAAACGTTGGAACCGTATAACAGAATGGGCACAATCATTGTATCAAATATTTACATCTAGATGTACTTTATCAAATAACATCATTAAGTTATGATAGAATCTTAATGCTTGAAGATGAAGACTTTTATGGCGTGATTCAAATTCCCAGTATATGAAAATTTAACTACAAGATATGTGAAACAATCAAAAATTTCTATTTGTTCTCCGTTGATAAAAAAGTTATCATTGTAGAACTGTTCGCATTTTGCAAAAATACAAACTTTGGTTTTGTTGCTATCAATATTCAAACCCCATTTTATAGAATACTGATATATTCAATCAATTTGCGATTGAAGGCTTGCAGGATCAGTAGTGAACAGAACAATGTCATCGGCAAAAATGTGTTAAATACCTAAATAATAGGTTTAGATCTTTATCAGTTAAAAGATTAAAGTCTATGTTTTCTATAATGTCATTTATGAAAAGAATAAATAAAAGAGGTGAGAGTGGTTCCCCTTGTTTTAATCCAAATGTTACATCGAACAAATCCGAAAGGGGCATACTATTTGATAAGACTGAACTTTATTATGAATAGATTTGAGCCTGTTGAACATTTTACAACTTATTTTAGTCTGAATTAACTTATTCCACAATGCATCATGTCTGTCGGTATCAAAAGCCCTCTGGTAGTCAATAAACGTGCAGAAAAGTTTGGATTTATTAGCTAATACTTTTTGAATAGCTGTATGTAATAGAAATATAGCGTCTGTCGTAGAGCGATTATCACGAAATCCAAATTGAGAATCTGTTAAAATATGCTCCGATTCACACAATTTATCAATACGGTTTCTCAAAAGCAATGAAAATATTTTACCATTGTATTTCCCCGATAACTGGAAGCATCATTTTTATCTAACTTTTTGTATATAAGTACTATAACACCTTTTGTCCAAGCTTCAGGATACACAAAGGAATCAAATACTAGTATATGATTAAGAATGTGTTTAAATCAATGAAAAAATTCTGCAACATTGTTTTCAAAATCACAACTTTTATAGCGCTTTAATTTAGAAATAGTTCGTTGCACTTCTTTTTTTGTAATTTTTGTATCTAGTCGTTCGATGTTAATCGTATTATTGTCTACATCATCATGGCTATAAGTACCCGAAAGATTTTCTTCATTATTAAAAAACACCAGAAAATGCCTTACAAATCTCTGAATATCCACATCAGTATTTACAGTGCTTGACTTTTTTTATTAATTTAAATACATCCTTATGTGGGGATGATTTACATAATTTTGACCACTTGCTCTTCTCTTTATATTGAAAATTCCATCTTGCACGTCTTTTAATTTTAGAATAATTTGTCCTTTTCAACAAAAAATCTATTATCTAATTTATTTTCATCAGATTTGCAAAACAAACATTTTCGTTTTGATTCCAGCAAAATAGATTTACCTTTACGGCATTCATCATTGAACAACAATAATTTCTTCTTGTTACATTTTGGTGTATTTGTAAAAGTTTTGCCAAAACATGTAAATGAAGTGTCGTATACAAGCATAGAAAAATTATCGATACACATATTTATGTCTATTTCTCCTGTAGATAGGCGATTTGTTATATCGTCAAATAATTTTTTCTTAGAATGTAACACCTCTAAAAATGTTCAGTACCCGATGTATCCCATAATATTTTATCATAATCATGGTTATCATCCATATTCAGATTAAATGTACAATTCATTGTAAAAGCAACAGGACAATGGTCCGAAAACTTTTATAAATCAAGAACACTCATATTCAATATTGAATTAAAGCTATTAATATCTGTGATTAAATAATCCACCGTACTTGCTACGGGCCTATTTCTATAAATCCCGTGGCTTGTGTAATTTCCCTGCTCTAGCCTACCATTGACAATAACGAGATTGTTATAAGAATGTAATAAGAACATGCTCATGGTAGGTTAATACTGTCCATGAAAGATTATGAAATATGCAGCAGCACTCCCCAGGCCCCTGAAGAACCCAATTATAAAGCAACACCGTATCGCATATACTACATACATTCTGTGTTGAATTATTGAATGTTATTCCTAAATTTCTTGCTAAATGTATGAACTTTCTCATACATATTAACTAAAGAAAATGCAAAATTTGTTTGTATATAAATAAATGGCATAGTTAATATATGCAAAATAAAATTAACTTTAAACCATTTATTTTCATTCAATGTACCGTTATCGGAAGTTGAACGATTTGTGCTGCACAACATTTTAATTCTAGAAAGAAATCGAAAAGACATCCAGAAGATGCAAGCGAAACATCCCTTCGGATTAGAGTGATGGACTAGAAAGAATAAAACAAAACTGAGACAAAACACAGGGAAATATGTTTCAGCCGCTACATGACATTAAAGGCCTCTTTTGTAATAGTAGATTAAATCTATAAAAAGATCCGTTGGGAGTGCAGAACGCAAAGCTTGTCATAGTACTGCTTAACACAGACACACGTTGACTGGCTGTAAGGAAACAAACCTTTTTGTCTCATCTCCTGTGTGTACCATACCTACCTACATGCCCTTGTGTAACTGTACTGTGCACAACATGCGAAATATATTCATATCAACACAAATTATCTTTTGCACACCCTACATAGACTCCATTTTGACAGCTCTCTTCACAGAAATTACACAATTACCAAGTTACTCTTTCCAAATTTATTTTACATAACATCACAGCAGTAGCTTATACCACTTGTGATTGAAAAATTAAAGAAACTGATTCTTCTATAATGCAATGATCTAAAATATATCCATTCACGACAACCCAATATGATAAATTTATAGAATTCAGACCACATGCATCGTTAGATATTGTCTTGTCAGTATCAGTTTCGTGCACTACAGACATATATATGTTCATAAGATTTAATCAGGGTTCCTAGTAATAACTCAACATAGCTGAATATTAGTAGTGAAACTGGTAAATTGATAACGTCATATAAATAATTGCAGAATCAACTGTGCATTTTTGTTCAATTTCTTTGTAAGGCGATGCTTCCTCCTGTTACAAACAGTAAGTAGCGATTAATATGATACAACTTTCTTTTCGTAGTGAAGGGAAATTACCAAATCAGAAGATGAACGTTTCCTACACAGTACTCGCCCCTGATCAATTGCTTTGCTTCCAGGTTAATCATTTAGTGATTTAACATTGCGGTGCAACCGTTGATTTGTCTTTGTATATAAATCACAAATGTATATGACTGATTAGATTTGAGTCTCAATGATCCATCTAGGGCACAAAATTGGCGCAATTTCGTGACATACGTTGCATTTGTTACAAGAATAACATCAAGTAACATATCGTAACACTAAGTAACATGAATAAAGATCATGACTGTAATATCTTTTACTGCCCCACTTCTGACTGATTTAAGAAATCGACTACAAAAAGACACCTATTCTCGAACAAACGTAACTTAAGTAACATTCATGTAACGCTCCTGCAACACGCTTGTTACATCTATGTAACACTACTAAAGGCCTTTTTTGGCCAAATTTATGAAATGAGGTGTAACATGTGTAACATTTTAACTACAAAATGACGCCTCTTCCGGGACACGCGTAACATAAGTAACATCCATGTAACATCCTTGTAACATCCTTGTTACATCTATATAACACTACCAAAGACGTATTTCGGCCGAATTTAAGAAATGAGGTGTAACATGTGTAACATTTTAACTACAAAATGACGCCGCTTCTGGTACACGCGTAACATAAGTAACATCCATGTAACATTCTTGTAACATCCTTGTTACATCTAAATAACACTACTTAAGACGTTTTTCGGCCAAATTTAAGAAATGAAGTGTAACATGTGTAACATTTTGACTACAAAAAGGCGCCTCTTCTCAGACACACGTAACATAAGTAACATCCATGTAACATCCTTGTAACATCCTTGTTACATTTATATAACACTACTAAAGACGTTTTTCTGCCAAATTTAAGAAATGAAGTGTAACATGTGTAACATTTTGACTACAAAAAGGCATGGATGTTACATGGATGTTACTTATGTTACGCCTGTCTAAGAAGTGGCGTGTTTTTGTAGTTACACATGTTACACCTCATTTCTTAAATTCGGCAGAAAAACGTCTTTAGTAGTGTTATATAGATGTAACAAAGATGTTACAAGGATGTTACATGGATGTTACTTATGTTACGTGTGTCTGAGAAGAGGCGCCTTTTTGTAGTCAAAATGTTACACATGTTACACCTCATTTCTTAAATTTGGCCGAAAAACGTCTTTAGTAGTGTTATACAGATGTAACAAGGATGTTACAAGGCTGTTACATGGATGTTACTTATGTTACGTGTGTCTAAGAAGTGGCGTGTTTTTGTAGTCATAATGTTACACATGTTACACCTCATTTCTTAAATTCGGCAGAAAAACGTCTTTAATAGTGTTATATAGATGTAACAAGGATGTGACAAGGATGTTACATTGATGTTACTTATGTTATGTGTGTCTGAGAAGAGGCGCCTTTTTGTAGTCAAAATGTTACACATGTTACACCTCATTTCTTAAATTTGGCCGAGAAACGTCTTTAGTAGTGTTATATAGATGTAACAAGGATGTTACAAGGCTGTTACATGGATGTTACTTATGTTACGTGTGTCTAAGAAGTGGCGTGTTTTTGTAGTCAAAATGTTACACATGTTACACCTCATTTCTTAAATTCGGCAGAAAAACGTCTTTAGTAGTGTTATATAGATGTAACAAGGATGTTACAAGGATGTTACATGGATGTTACTTATGTTACGTGTGTCTGAGAAGAGGCGCCTTTTTGTAGTCAAAATGTTACACATGTTACACCTCATTTCTTAAATTTGGCCGAAAAATGTCTTTAGTAGTGTTATATAGATGTAACAAGGATGTTACAAGGATGTTACAAGGATGTTACAAGGCTGTTACATGGATGTTACTTATGTTACGTGTGTCTGAGAAGTGGCGTCTATTTCTAGTCAAAATGTTACACATGTTACAACTCATTTCTTAAATTTGACCGAAAAACGTCTTTAGTAGTGTTATATAGATGTAACAAAGATGTTACAAGGATGTTACATGCATGTTACTTATGTTACGTGTGTCTAAGTAGTGGCGTGGTTTTGTAGTCAAAATGTTACACATGTTACACCTCATTTCTTAAATTTGACCGAAAAACGTCTTTAGTAGTGTTATAAAGATGTAACAAGTATGTTGCAAGGCTGTTACATGGATGTTACTTATGTTACGTGTGGCTGAGAAGAGGCGCCTTTTGTAGTCAAAATGTTACATATGTTACACCTCATTTCTTAAATTTGGCCGAAAAACGTCTTTAGTAGTGTAATATAGATGTAACAAGGATTTTACAAGGCTGTTACATGGATGTTACTTATGTTACGTGTGTCTAAGTAGTGGCGTGGTTTTGTAGTCAAAATGTAACACATGTTACACCTCATTTCTTAAATTTGGCCAAGATACGTCTTTAGTAGTGTTATATAGATGTAACAAGGAAGTTACAAGAATGTTACTTGGATGTTACTTATGTTACGTGTGTTTGAAAAGAGGCGTCTTTTTGTAGGCGACTATCTGCATGCTACTGAACACTATTTAAACGTCTTTACATGTTACTTAATGTTACATCTTGTTACTTAATGTTATTCTTGTAACAAATGCAAAGTATGTCACCTAATTGGGCCAATTTTATGCCCTATCTCAAGCCTCGGGCCCTGTGACGATTTGATAGAAGATATCGTGCCCGAAATCATTCGTCCTTTACCTCTGATTCATGAGGGGAAGTTGGCAGTTACTCTCGGAGAACAGGTTTGTACTGGTACAGAATCTGGGAACACTGATAAGGGTAATTGCCCGTCATTACATAACTAAAATACTGTTGACGGCGTAAAACCCTAAACAAACAAACAAACAAAAAATCGAGCCTCGGTGAGTTAAATTCTTCATGCTAACGGAAGATCAGTGGTTCTATCCAGGTGCCGGATCGCGATGACATAATGCAATTATTAAATTTATCCGTCAAAGAATGGTGAAAGTAGTATCAGTTTAGAGAGATAAGAAAGAAGTTCATGTATAATAATACTTTTTAAAAAGAAACTCGCTTGGATCGTGGCATTACTAACCATCGTACTGTATTATAAATTAGTTTTGTATGATTATAAAAGGTGGTTCTTAACAATTAGTTTTGACTTTTACAGAGGAGAAAGCTTCCAATTTCCAATGGTGGGCGTCGTCCAAACGCTACATCACTACCATAGAATCTGATGAGCAGCACTATACCATCAGACATGATAAATAAATAGTAAAATACCACCTATAAATTAAGGCGAAATTGAAAAATAATTATTAATTTATTATGTGAAATATAGTATGCCATATATTATCGCAGTGTGTTTACCATATCTAAAACATTACATTTGTGGTGTTGGAACAGCGTCCTACATTTCTGCACCACTTAATTGCAAACGTAATGCATGCGCAATGTCATATTTCATATTTCAACGTGACGTATGTGAGTATGAGACCTCAGGAATGTTCTTAAGTTAAGGTTGATTTATCAGTCACCGTATATAACACACGCAAGTATATATAGATGTATTCAGCAATACAGAAAGCACTTCATTACATTGAACAACTATCATTATGTCTTGTTGCTTTAATGTTGATGTCATCTTTTATGGTACTCTGCCAAAAGATGTATGAGCGAAACTATGAACTTAACCTCGATTCCGGTTGCTTTACATACTTGCTTTCGCTCATTCACGTTTGTCTTCGTCATAACATGACTCGCATTCGTCTTCGTCAAAGCTATTTTACTTAAATGAATCAATGAATATTTCTAGAAAGAAACAGAAGTTTTGACTGACAACGCAAGATTTCTCTGACATTTGCTGTTAAGAAAAAAATCAGACACTTCAGCTCGTAGTCATCATATCATCAAATTATATGTTCTTGTCAGTTAGATTGTTTCTTAATAAATAAGGCAAAAAACAAGCAATTATCTGTGAAAGAAAAGACGTGATTGATTTGTCAATAATAGAGAGATTAAAGCTGCACTCTTCGAAGATGATGCCAGAATGTTGGATGGTCTGTAGATATATCTGTGAAAATAAATGTGCAAAATTAAACAGACAGAAATGTAATTAAATATCTCATAGTATGTAATTGACATATATTATGCCAGTAGAAAACGAAATTGTTCTTCAAGTACCTGCATTTATGTTATCGCGTATTGTTATATCATACTTGAGTGTTTGTGCTATTACATCAAACGTTTTTGCTCATAAAGACAAGGTCATCTTAGCACCTTTGGTACTTTTTATCATAATAATTCAAAACGTGGATAATACTTAAATGAAAAAGAACTTTTCATATCATGTAAGAGAAACAATTGTTTTTGATAAAAAGAAAGCTTCTTTTATGAATCACTTCACTTGTATGCACAGTGCATAGAGAGTGCAGGTATCAACGCAATCAATTCAAAAGATTATAAATAGATATATTATATCTGTGCCGCAAAGGGACGTTTGTGCCATTTAGTAAAGACTTGTTGAAAGTCTTCAATACAGTTAGATTTTCCTTCATAAGATCAGTCAAATCCGTTGCCTAATTTCAAAATATTTTTGATTGTTTCAATGTTTAAACTTTGACTGGTTCACGCCAAACCTGTAGAAAAAGAAGCAAGGCTAGATATCCGTTGCAAATTGGAAATTATTTATTTTGAAAAGGAAAAAAAAGAAACAGGAAAATTCGCAATATGACCTTCAAATCCAACAAGATAATAGGTTTAAACATAAAATACACAAGCAAATATTTAGATATTTGACATAAACAACATTACAATGTATCACATTCTGTTATGGAGAACTGATTCTCGAAGCTTTCTTTTTTTGTAAGCATCCTTCAGTACGTCCAATGTTTTTCTCTTTTCTATAATGTATTCAAATTTATGTTGGTTTCCAATAGAAAGAAAAAAACAATTTACACTTTATGATAAATATTTACCGATTTTTAAAAGTGCATTGCCAATATTATTATTGAAAATGTATCTTTTATCTTTCCTTCAAAATTGGTAAAATGCGCTTTTAATAGCTAGCTCTTGAAGAAAAATCTCTGTTGCTTTTATAACTTTATTTTTTAAATGAACTGTATTTTAATTAAACTGATCTCCGAAAGTCAGTTGACGTCAGATAACCGACCTTTTGAAAACATACGCAAAATGGTTGCGAAGTATTGCCAGCTTCCTATCTTATTTGCATGTTTTACTTGCATATCTACAACAACGATAAATGATATTTTTTTATTTCTTTATTGATTACAAATAAATGAACTATAATTTATTTAGATAATGTTATTTGTGATGAAAAATGAATATTTACCATTCTGTAAACTAGCGTAGAGAAAATGAATAGAAATATATAATTCTCAATCATTTTTGTTTGGTAATTGCTAGGACATTTCGTTATCTGAAATACATGTCCAGTATTGATGATTTTTAAGAAAATATATGAGCCGTGCCGTGGGAAAACCAACATAGTGGGTATGCGACCAGCATGGATCCAGACCAGCCTGCGCATCCGCGCAGTCTGGCCAGGCTCCATGCTCTTCGCTAACAGTTTCTCCAATTCCAATAGGCTTTAAAAGCGAACAGCATGGAGCCTGACCAGACTGCGCGGATGCGCAGGCTGGTCTGGATCCATGCTGGTCGCATACCCACTTTGTTGGTTTTCCCATGGCACGGCTCATATATTATCATCTGACGAACAACAGTATAAAAATGAGGAAAGTAAGAATTATATACATCTGTCGTAAGCTTTTAATATGCTTACGTAACAGTAGTAAATATTTAATTTTGCCAATGATATATTATCATCGTTCAAACTAATGAATTAGCAGTGGTAAACATGTTTAATTCCGCAGACAATACTGTATGACCTGATATTTGGAAATATTTTAAAATAAAACATGATGGACAGCTTAAACATTTTACAGAATCACTAAAGATCATCGTTTTGGTTACCGTTGTTCTGGTACAATTTCATGTGTAATTTTTCTTGAAAGTCTTTATTCAAAATTCAAATCGATTAACCTCTTCCCAAATACACGTGCTAATCCGAAATTAGGAAGCTCTGGAGTTTTGAAAATTTCATTCCATTAATGACACATAGAGACAACATGGCCTCGGAAATGTTCTAAAGGTTTTCAAATAAATGTAAATTCATAATTATGTACAACATTTTAGAATTTAGTACGAAAAGTGCTTAAATGATAAAGTTCTTAACATTTTTCGATTTCACAACCGCTTAAATGTTTAAACTGTAAAAATCTTTTTTAAAGTTTCTTGTTACTACATGAACATGATATATATTCATATGCGGGGTATCTTAATAGGTTTCAAAACATTTACAGAAATATACATAATTTTTATAGCACTTACTGTAACAGGGACACTAGGTTTTTCACGATAAGTCTCTGATTTTGTTCCATTTAGCTTCTAGATACTTTGTGGAGTATACAGTCTCACATGACCTTGTGAAACTGTACTTTGTGTTTACAGCAGTCTAAATATATTCATTTGAACAGTTTTCTGTAGCAAAGCTTACACAATCTCAACTTTGACAAGTAACGTCTCAGAAATTACAGAATTACTTTGCAACAGTTTCTTAATATATTATCACAGCAAGAGCTTGTAGCTCTTGTGGTGGAAACAGCTCAAAGGAACTCTTTCTTGTCTAATGCCATGTCTAAACTATATCCGTAGAAGACAGGTTCATATGATGGGTTGATAGATTTCGGACCACCTGCATCGTTCGAAATTGTCTTGTCAGTTTCAGATACTGTTTCTCGTTGAAACTTCTCAGCTCATATAAATATTGGTGGAACACCTTGTAAACTAATTACGTCATGCAAACGACAGCATTATTTGCGCTTTCTGTTGCCATTTCTTAGGCATATTATACCTTTGTTTTATTACAAGCAATAAGTAGTGATTTATATGGTACATTTAATCGTAATTTCATGCAGCGCGTACTTTGCTGCACTCTTAAAACAATACCAAAGCATGACATTGAATTGTACAGTACAAATAATATGATGTATGTACATGAACGTCAGATAAGTGTCTCGAGAAGAGTATACATGTGTGTTTCTCTCTACATACGAGTATACTTTCGTTTTCTCACATATAAGTGTACTATAATTAATTATTTCATTTTACGTTTGTCATTCTGATAATGTGTAGGTCTGTGACATATGGATCCACGAAGTTTATAAACGTGCCATACAACCTCCAAGGAAGTCCATTTACAGCGATAAAAACATATTTTCACTCATTAAGTTATATCTAAAATGATAGGGACCAGTCAGCATGCTGGGGGACAGAGGAAAAGGCGGACAAAAGAGAATGTTTAACTTGACACAAGATCTTGAGAAGGTTTCCAGTAGTACTTGAAACAGAAAAACCTACATTAAATTATTATTATTTTCAATGATATGGACAATTAAATTTTACTTGGTCCGTATGCTTAATTATTCACGATTTGCAAAATATTAGTTAGGGTTCTTACATTAGTACTTTATGTCAAACCTTATCTGTCATCAAAATTAAACTTAAGAACGGCAGCAGCACTCACCTATTAAAACTCAATACAAAAGATATAACACGCTCACTGTCACTTTTATTTCACCCGTATAATGGTAACCAGGCATTATTCTAAGCATTTCCGGCCGAATAACTTTACGATGTCACTTCCGTTTAATCATTTTGATACGTTATTTAGTATCAATACAAACTGCGTACAAATACCGCATCTAAGGTTTTATATATAGCATTTCTATAACCATCAAGTGAACATATTGATTCCAATTAATCGACTGTTTAATGAGTATATATTGAAATCCAGTATTGTTAATTTTGATAAAATATATGACAGTTTCAAAAAACAAGTTTATCTTTCGGTTTACGAGACAAAAATCTTGTATGAGTCAGATGTCTAAGATGCTTGGAAATATCACAAATAATGTATCATGAATCATACAGCTGAAATACAATTAAATTAGAGGGATCAAAAAGTAACTGAAGTGCTTTCGACATGTTGGCTGAAATAAGCAGACCGAAATATATGATTTTAAAACGTCTTCTTAGAAGCGTCAGTTGTTATAAGGAGGTTTATTAGTCGACCTCTTGGTATAATTAGCATTCTGTGTAGGTCTTTCCTCCCCGGCCATAAACGACGCTAAGTGGTAACTTTAGACATTCCAGCTTTATTGCATTGTCAATCAACCAAACTTTGGTCTGTAGATGTGTATTAAACGTCCACGTTTATAGAGGCAATTATTCTATCTGTTTTTTTTAAACACTGGCCGACGGTATAGAATTTGTTGTTCGAGTAGTGAATACATTGGCGCTGCTTAACGTTAAATACAGCGTTATTGGCAATCATCGTCCAAAGCAATTTATCCTCTTATGGCTAACCTGATATACGCTATATTTTCTCCATAATTAAGTACTGAATCATTGGATCTGTATTCAGCATTGAATAAAATATCTGAATCTAGATATTTATTGACTTAGTTTTCCTGTTATACGACTAACCTTAGTTTTCTTCATACAATTACAAGTTTACAAAATAATATCAATTTGCTGTATGACAGAAAGTTTCTAATAAAAATCATTTACAACAACTCACACTGTATATATATTTTTGAGGAGTGAGAAAAGGATAAATTCTCTAAAAATTACATAGCAGATAAGAAGCTAGTGAATTCATTTCTTTGTTTGATGATGTAATGATTATCCAGCATTCAGCTTTGAAATAGATCAATGATGCATGGCTCTCTGGCTGTGTTTAGAGAGCTCAGTTCTTCCGAGAAATCTAACTTCATCTTTTACTTTTACATGTATTTCTATTAATGCATATAGGATATGAATATGTTTATAGTAAAACATGTTTTCTAACTAAAAATAAAAATTAATGATAAAGAAGTTCTTCGCACTATGAAAGCTACCGTTTTGTTAAGGGAATGTGTTCTGTACATGACCTTACTGACAACCACCACTAAATCTAACTCATTTTACATTTGATATTTTCACCAGAACTAATTCTGGATTCAGCAAAGGAAGAAGCTACAAAAATTCGACATGTGTCAATGGGGATGTCTTTGTACAAGAAGTAGCTATATCTCAGTATTATTATGAACATTTATTGACAAAACAATATGGAGGAAACGGTATTATTCGAAATTTGAATCCGTAAACTGTGAAAATCTCTTGATATATAATCTGCTATTAATGTGTATTTTACAAAAGAAGTAAACATATTACGAAAATCTCTCGAACAGTAATCTACATTAAATGAGAATGTTACAACATTAAAAAAAACACACAATTTTCCTTAAACCTATATCGAACTTGTATTAACTTTTGATTAAAAATCTGCGTGTGGCTAGAGTGATTGGAGTGTGAATAAGAGCATAATGATATACATTTTGGGGAAAATATTGCTAAGACCTTTCAATATCATTGCCGCCTTCCTTCTTATTTGTTCTGGAAATACCAAATGCTGTCTTATTTATGCGTTTTGTCTGGTATTCTACCGGATCAGTGACATAAGCTAATTTCCAATTAGCCTATATACCATGCATCGAGAAAATGTATACGAAAGGCATGAATCCATGAAATCTAATAAGCATATCTTTTGCAGATGTAAACTTGGCATATTTTCCCTCCACAAATGACACGCCAGATTTAGAAAGTGCAAATTTGTTTCTATTCGAGTTGATGTAATATTTTTGACTTCAGTTTTGATGCATAAGAAGCATGCATTTCCATATATACATATTTAATTTGAAGTTATCCAGTGATCTGGTAAATTTTCTGGTAAAAATAAACTAATATTTTGAGAAATTATTGATAAAGTTGGCATAAATGATTAAAAGCATTTCAAATCTACATCATTGATTGAATATAAATACCAGGAAAATCATGATTAACAACGTTACGTTTTAACATTTGCATGCGTAGTACCATTGTACATATATTCTACTGTTTCTTCGTTGTGTATAAAATTGTTTCATTAAAACAGTTTCCTAATACATATGATTGTATTTCATCTACTAAAGTAAATACTATCATAACGAGTAACTGATGAAGGAAGGTAAAAATAAGTAAATGAAAATAAAAAACAATAACAGAATTTTATTTGTGTGATCCAATCTACATGTATATCTTTCGTATCGGAAACTGAATTGAAATATATAATTATTAAATATAGAATTGGCAATGATTTAGTAAATTATTTATTATTGGATATTTTACTTAAAATGTAGAAAATCCTTCGCATTTTTTTGAGAATTTGAAATGCGGGGAAATATGGCTTAAATCAGTATTTTCATTATAAACTGATTCTGTGACATACTAATATCATGTGCTATTATTGATCTAAATTTATAGTCATTCCATTCGTCTAAGCACATTAACATGACAAATGATGATACGTTATATTAGCTCGTAGGCGGAGTTAAAATACGTATTTACCTCCAGCTGTGTTGTCATAACAGTTTTACATCAAAGTATACAATTTACTTGAACATAATAATAATAATAATAATAATAATTATAATAAAAAAAACAACAACAACAAAAAAAAAAAAAAAAACAACAACAACCAACTGCTGCAAATGTTTGCATTTCACTGTATGCAATCAACCTTCAATATGTTGAATTTGATAAAAAATTATGGTCGGTCTACGCCCTCGATAGATATCATTTTTCCATGTCGATGACTCCTCATATCAACCTCGCTAAAAGGCAATAATTGTATAATATCTGAACAAGCTATTTTTAGTTTGAAAAATCGTTGCCTCTGTTTCGCCCTTGCATCACAAAATCACAATGCCATTGAAGACTTGCTAAAAGTAACATTATATGAAAAAACAACAACAAACAAACAAACAACAAAAAAACACCATAATTCCTTCACACACTATTGGCTTGTTTTTATCGTAATTGCAAGTTAATATTTCGACTGATCTGCAGGTTAATGTCAAAACAAATTTGGTTTGTAAATCACACATCCAGTAATCTATCAAAACGTATCTATTGTAGCAGCAGGATTCCATATGAACATGAATAGCATTACAACCGACCTGACAAGAGATCAAAACACACACCGATCTAAGAAGAGACCAAAGCATATTTTTATACAAATCAAAGAGTGAGTTCTTAGAACTTAACAAATACATGTTTGGTTTTGAAGTTAATGCATAACGATATCTTTAATTTGTTTATTCAAAGTTTCAAAATTAATTGATTGCTGTTAATTTTCAATTTCTTGTGAATGAAAAAAATAGATAAACAGATTATAAATATATTTCTTATACATTGGGCAGTACTGTATACAGTGCATTGATGTCAGTTTCCTTTGAAACTGTGAAAACATCATCCCTGAAACAATTTAATTGTCATTTCATAGCTAAAATATTGTCGTTTCATAACTGAAACAATTTTATTGCCGTGTCATCACTGAAGCAATCTAATTGTCGTTTCATCACTGAATCGTTTTTATTTAAGAAATAATTTATAGGAAAAGAGTGCTGTAACGCTATTTATGCACGATGGGCGGTTATACGTCGGGCGTAATAATTTCACGGGGGCGCAGCCCGAGTGAAATTATTTGTACGACGTTTTACCGCTCGAGTGTATAAATAGTGTTAAAACACGGTTTTGCTATCAATTATTTCAATTCTAATATGCCTTTAATCAGTAGATAAAATATAGTAGCGCTCTTTCTTGGTCGCAAGAAAAATTTTGACGTCACCGCACGTTAACGTGACGTCATTCTAGCGTAAGCGTGTTTAAACAGAGACAAGCATATTAGAATGTCTTTTCATAATCGAAACTATTGAATTATCGCTTTTTCATCACTGTCGATATCTGTAATCGTCCCATCTTCACAAGAAAATTCTATAATCTGTCTACCAGATTGCGGCACGACAAACGGTTCCTGTGCTGGTTCCTGTAAACTTTACACCTAGGACTTGCCATTGGTATTTCATGTTGGTTCTCCATTGTGTTTTTTATATTGTTTGTCAGTAAATCAGATGAATTTTTGTATGCTAACATATGTTAGATCAGCTTTCAAATCCAGGGAAAATGTCATGACCAGGTACTGAATATAGATCACAAAGGCACATAGAGAGCCATTATTTCTTAGCAAATCTCTTTAGAAGGATATCTGTGGTACTGACAACTTAATTTTAAACGACGCATGTGGTCCAGATACTGTTAATATGTTATAACGACATATTTTTTTCGGATCTGGAGTGGATTAATTACAAAGCCCTCCTACCAGGCCACTATCGAATTCAGACGTAAAAACATTCCTAAAATCAACACTTAATTACACATGATATCAGGAATCAGAAACAAAAAGGTAATACATTGTTTCTGTTGATTTTCTATCTAAGGAAGCACAAGTTCCCGCTGTGTTTCTCTCTAAATTGTATTAGCCAGGCATGACAGAAGTAGTTTGTAATTACATGTAAGATAAATATAAGTAGGGCAGATCATCGAGGTTATACGATTGATAATGTTTGTTTCAAAATATGTGTAAGCTGCAGTTGTAAGAAGGACAATTTACCAAAGTTAAACAATCGATAATGTTTCAAAATATGTTAAGGCTGAAAAAAGCAGATTATCGATGTTATGAAATTGATAATATTTATTTCAAAGTATGTTTTTAGGTTGAGGGAAGAGCAGATTATCAAGGTAACACAATTGATAAAGTTTGTTTCAAAATACCGGTACTTTTCAGGTTGCTGTCGCCCTAATATCTTGTTTGTATTAAGTTGTATCGTGTTGTATAATTTAGTGATATCTCATTAAATAACCATTTCAGTTTCATTTCAGTTAAATGTGCTGCTGTCCTTTTATGAATCCGACATAGTAACCTTTCACTCCAAGAATTTAATTTTATGTCAGAAATTATAAAAATATAATGGGAGGCATAAAGAATACTATTTCAACCGTTGTGGGAACGCTGCAGATACGTATTATTAGGAGACAACTTGAATTTTTTGACCAGACCACAATGTTTTTATTGGTGTATAATAGTAGCACTTGTATTTGAACACACACACACACACACACACACGCACACGCACACGCACACGCACACACACACAATTTTGCAGTAAGTCAAGTGCACCGGAAAAATACATGTTGTTTATCCCTATAAAATTGAATGTAGCTGTATACAATGATATACTGGACACAATATTAAGCAAATCATAAGAAACAGACCTGAACTGATACCATACTGAGCTGAGCCAGTATGAGAAAATCAGGACCAGTACGAGAAAACAGGGCCTGTACTGGATTCAAGCATTTTACCGGATATAACGAGAGGGCGAATACAGAGAAATTACTTTCGATACAGTTTTAATTGAGATCACTCTGTTTTACGTAAAAGTACTTACATATTGCGACAGTTTTCACATTGCAGAAAGAAATACTATCTTGAAAATGATTGAATTATAGTTGAGCGGATGTGACTTTCGATTGCTTCAGAAGAGCAGTCCGAACAATTTAACATGTTTTTTTTTTCAATATTATTGAGAAAATATGCAAAACTCATGTAAGTTAATAATACGACACTTGTCTTAAACAGGAAGTTTGAAAGTTTTAAATATTTGTGCAATAACATGTTTAGAAAAGGATGCATAATTGGAAAGATAGCGAATACGAACGTCAAATGAAACCGAAAGCAGTCACTGATCTGGATACGATTAAAATACCTTGATCAACATATATGTGTACTGTTTCATGTATAGTTAACTGCAGCCTGCAGAAAATGACATTTAAAGGAGTCTCTGAAATAGCTGAGAATCAAATGAATCTACTCAAAACCAAGTGCGGTATAAGGTGTGCACCAATTATTGCTGATTATATCGTGGACTCACAATATCTAAAAAAATAAACATATGTCCCCATATACAAACCTATCTTTTTCTCGGTGAAATGATGATGTTTTTGAAAATAGGGTTTAATGTAATAGTTCTAAAATGATTTGATTTGAACATTCATAATTGCAGAAGGTAACTCATAGAGTTCCTATGATTTAAGGGAGTTCATCACAATATTTTGTGCGCAGCTCAATTGCGCAGCAAGCAATAACCACTGTAAGCAAATTTCACGATTCGCCGCCGAAAGTGCATAATTATCGGATATGCAGCGAAATTGCGCAAAAATATCATATATACTGACAATAAAGGTTGTGTATATTTTACCTTTAAAAGTGATGGTGTTTTATTGGAGGAGTAGTCGCAGGAAGTTCATGTCCAAGAAATCATCCTGCTCGAATCGAATACATTGTGGACAGCCAAGTTAAACTATTTCGTCCAGTAATGATTCAGCCGACTCTAAGCCATATAAATTTCCAGAAAATCTTAACGTAGATTTATCTCCTTCAAGTTCAAATGTGACTTGCTAAAAATGTTGTTATACTTTTTGTGCCCCACCCGGATTTCACGTAGTAAAACCAGACTTATGGCCCTTGACAATCAAAATGTACATAAAGGGTCTTAACATTTGTGTCGCATGTTCTTCAAAAGTATATATGCCAAGAGGCATGAATTAAATTCAGCATGCGAAATTGTGCACCAGCGCTTTTATTTGAGGTTTCACTCAGTAAAAACAGATTTGTGTCCCTTGACGTAGTCAAATATATACGTAAATGGCATGAAAGCTTGTGTAGCACGTATCTCAAAAAGTATTTGACCTAAAGGCATGAAACCTTAAAGGAGCATGTGAGTAAGAAAATTAGTTATGAAACTGTTTATAACATTGTGCAATTTCTTATGTAAGAAAAAGATGTTCATAATTTATAGGTAGGTGGGGTTTTTCTCATTTTCAGATACTTTCGACATCTGTCAAGATATTTTTTCAGAGGTAATATATCTATATGTTGACATTTTAGCATAGTTATAGTGGTTTTATTAATTGTGATACAAAAACAGTAACTATCAGAGTGAAATTTTAGGTAAATAGCTGTTTGCACTTGTTTTATTATGACTTGTTTTATTATGACATGTATGTATTGTTTCTTCAGACAAAAATACCAACCTGGTGTTCTTGATAAACTTTAAATATTGAAAAAGGAGGCACGGGTACCTATGATATTTTTGTTTTATTTTAACTTGTGATACATCAATCTATAAATATGCGAAGTTATAGAGAATTCTGTCCGCTAAAGAAAATCGTGAAAAACATCTTTAAGTAATCTTAGCCAAGTTATTTGTCCTTTGGCAGTCGTATTGGCCTAAGGCCTTTGAACAAAACGGCAATCCTCGGACATGTAACAAGGCCGATATGAAACGCTTGATTAATAACATTATAATATTGGTTTCTGAAAAATGCTAATTGTTATTATTCGTGGTATTTATAATCAACTTAAAAGCATTGAATAAACTCTAAAAGTTGATGTGTGTACATAAATATTCGAAGAATATATCGACAATGCTTTTACAACATAAAACTACTGAAATTAAAAGGTTTGTTATTTCTATTTGGTATGGTCTTTCATTTGAAAGATCTTTCGTAATGTAAGTAAAAGTTGCACCTTTGCTCCTTATTGCTTTCTAACTGTTATAAAATCAATTGTCGGAAATAGCATTCGCTCGCCCCAAGACCTGGATTACATACAAATAGGCTATTTCATTCTAGGTAGGTGGTACTGTATTAGTTTTGCAATTTACGACTTATATCATTCGATATTGAACTTTTACGCAGCAGCGTAAATCTGCGAATCATATGGTAATTTGTTTTGTTATAATGAACCATATATAAATAATCAAAGATATTACTGTATATTATATAATAAATAAAAATGAAATTAACTGTTCCGGCTAAGTGTGATTTTCACTAGTGTTATACAAGATTTGATTCAACAAATTCTATCTAAATTAGTCTACACACGTACCGAATAATCCGCTTTAGATAGAAGGCTTATCCAGATTAATAAAAGAGTATATTACAAATTGATAAAAATTAAAGTATATTAAAAATTGATACAGTGCATCCGTACTGCTATGCCACAGAAAGTATTAGATTACCCAATATTGGAAAGCTTAGATAGTTTTGCTTCACTTGGGTCATATTAATCACTATTTACTGGCTGAAATATAACGCAAGTATGAATTTCAGAAGGAACTGAGCTAGAATGCACGAATGATGATGCATAAAATAGTAAATAAGCAAAGTCTGAACTGTCTAATTCATAATTTATTTGCCATATTATAATATTATTATGGTAAACCACGAAATAATTAATGTTGACCATCTTTTCGCTTAACTTACTGATTACTGCATATAAAGCTTTGTATTACATAAAATTGATAATGTCGCGACACTAAAAGCAAAAAGCGTGTCATATCAAACACATTCAAATGGTAGCCAAAACTATTGCCTGAAATCTGACGAGCCAAGGATCAATAGTTTTGTCTACTAACCGGTAAACCATTGAGTGTGCTATTACATGACATTAGATATAATTCTTCGCGTTTTCTTCAAAATTTGGGTTTAGCCCAACAAACTTAGAGTTACAATCTATGGACCCGCGTTCATATAAATAAAATCTTTTACTGGTCAACAACAGTCGGTTATTTTCATCCTACAAAAAATCTGATATCCACTGTGGATAAAAAGTCTTTGATATTTTTTGTTATTGAAAGGTGCTTTATATTAGTCTGGTATGCATGTCTCGTAAACTTACGATGCTGTATACAACTTACTAAGGAAGGGGCACTCTCTATTTAACTGGACACCTTTACATAATGACATACTTTTAGAAAACGCATCGAATCCTTTTTTAAAAAAAACACGAAATCTTATAAGTGATAGTCTTCGGGTGGATATTTAGTCTTGACATTCGTTAAATGCTTTTAGGTATATTTAGATTATATTGATAAATTTAAATTGCTTTTGAACTGGAAAGACTTACTTCTGCATTTTATTCATATGTCAAATTTTTATAACAGCTTTCATACCCGACAGACGGGATGAAAATGTTAGATGCTATTTTGAGTTTGAATTGATGAGTTTTTGTTATATTAAGCATGTCTGTTTTGTATATCACACATCAAAGATCCTATCCATAAAGTATCTTTTGTAGCTGCAAGATTTCATCGTTAAATTAGTTACATGTAAGAGAAGACTAGTTTAAGGAGAGATCAAACCACATTATTATTATAATCAAGTAGCTTTTGTATATCAGAAATATTACATTTATTTTAAAATTTTGGTCGATAAGCACACAGTGTAGTGCTTTAAAGCTATATAAAATTTTCAGAAATTGTTGATCGTTAATTTCCAATTTCTAGTGTACTATATAGATTATAAAGCCAGCCCACCCTTCCAATTATTAGAGTTTAGTATTTGCATTATCTATATTTTGGCGTTCTTTTTGCATCTAGTCACCAACATAGACGGCATATTACCAACAGGACAAATTTAAGTTTTAGAATCGCAATTGATACTTTGTCATTGAATACGTTTATTCATGGTGCATTCTAAATCTCAAAGTTTCTCAACGTTTTAATAGTTGCCTTCGGTTAACAAGAGCACCCTCACTCTGAATTAAGCTATTGTGTAAGATAGTCTCTTTTTTACAACGTCTACCGGAGTGTGTGAGAATGAGGAAGAACATAATGAGACTCCATTAAACATCTTCTTGGCAGATGTATTACAAGCTACTGATGCGATGTATGGTTATTATAAAATGTATTATGACATTCTTTTCCCTTAAACAGCTTTTCGCGATTATAATTCCTAAAATAAGCCGCAGTCACAAATATATTGTTTCAACATTTTAATCGAGCCAATTTTTATCAGTCAGGATGTGTCCGGATATCGTTCTACTAACGTATGAGAGCGTTTTGTCATGGAGACATAGAATATTTCGCAAGCTAGCGAAGTGGAAAGGTAAAATGTTAGGACAACTTTCGTTTTTGAACAAAGTCTCATATACATACACTAAAATATCTTATATCGGGAAAACACGAAGAGATACAATATCTTCCAGCGTATCTCATAAGAAGACACTTGACTATAAAAGTATTAGTCTCTGACAATTCAATTTTGAACGATGCATGTGGTCGAAATTCTAAAAATATGTTATAAAGATCTAACAGATCTAACATTTATTGTGTCTTAAATAGATTATTTGTGAAGTTCTATCTATTCGCTCTATCTTTATAACAAATGGAATCAAACACCAAAAGGTAAAACTACCTGTGGATTCTCTATCAAAAGAAGCACAAACTCCTCTTGTGATTATCTTTAAAATGTTTAAGCCAATAAAGACGCACATAAGAATTACAGATAAGATAGCTGTTGAAATTGAAGATTATCAAGGTTATGCAACTGATAACGTACGTTTTAAAGTATGTTACCGTTGCTGATGTGGAGTGGAAACGGAACATAATCAACTTTCTTTTAAGATTCACGCGTGACCATGAAATTGACATGGCCGAAACATGCACTCAAAACATTGCCTACACACCTGAATATCTATGTAAAGCTTATAAAAGGCTTTTCGTTACAATGTTTAAGCCTTGGCCCGAAATCCAAACACGTAGGCTTGAATATGTTATTTGAAACATAAATTATAATTTATTATGGCTCTAGTCTGGATAGAACATGAACCGCTACGGCGACAAGCCCTGGTAAAAAAAATTCGTTCACGCTACACCAACTTCCAGAATTGTTTTCAGGTTCACATACGCTAAGCATTTTAGATGGATTTATCTCTACGAAAATGAACCTAATAGCATACGACATACGATAAATACATTACGGAATTCATAACCCAACATATTTGGCAAAATGATGTTCAGATGTAAAACTATACCTTTTTTTAGTAAAATTGCATATAAATAATGTTAATTCAAGCTACATCTGTTTCTGTGTTCTTACAAAATGTGAAATGAATATATATCTCAGATGCGTGAAAAATGAGAATTCATTCTTCAGATTTGTAAAGAAATAACATAATCCTTATTTTTACATATGTAAAAAAATGTAATTTGTGAAAAATATGGTCCTAGAAAGCATAAGTATGAACTCCGAAAAAATCACTTGCTCCGTTCCAGTAGAAGAATTCAGTCACATCTGCTTTTCAATTTAGATTTTAAATCGAAGAGTCAACTTGTCAATAACGCAATGTTGAATATTATGAGTATTTGCGATCTATCATTTTGTACCATAGAAGTAGCTCCATGCTTAGATGCAACGTTGTTACAATATATAATGACCAGCAATTTTTTTAGTTTATTATAAAAGTCTTCTTAAGCTTTTGCTTAGGTATTAAGTATTGTACATTTTAATTAATCTCGTGAACATTATCACACTATGGATGCTTTTATTTTCCATGTTTGTATTCAATGTGTCAAGAGGATCTTCTCAATGGTTTGATGTTAAAAGCTTTTTTAATTTGCAACTACCCAGGTATATCAGCGGCGTATCAAGAAGCACGATATTTTATGGAAAGTCAACTATCTAGATATCTAAAATTTGCCAAAAACTAAGTCTAAGAAATGATAACCATGTGATATGTTATTAAGTCAGAATTAGATAAAACATCTTTCATGTCTTTCTAAACAAATTATTTTATAAACATAATTACACAGCACCCAATCACCAGTCTGGCACTAAGGCATCTCCAAAGAAATGTTTGTTATTTGCTAAAATGAATGAGCTATATACCAAACTGGGAGAACATTTTAATGTTTTTGAAGACGTATTTCGCTCTAAACTGAATGAGAAAAAATAATGTTTACTTTATTCATTGGAATAATATTTCATTTCATCCCTGTTTTGTGTGTTATAATAGTTATTTATCCAGAAATGGTAACAGACAAATAGACAAATATATTTCAATATTTTTTAATAGTACAATGATCTATGTGTCTTGTTTTCACTTTTTGAGAAAGATCGCTTTCAAAGATACTGAAACCTTTATTTCGTTTCTTTTTGAGTTTATTTCAAAAAACTGAAAAATGCAATTATTGTTGTGACATACGTTTCGTAAAAGTTAAACTTTTATTATGTTATATATATCATGAGGAGATAAAATTTTGTCAAAAAGCGTTCGATCTTTTTTTACACGTTTATATAGTATAAACTACATGTATGGGAGACTAGACATAACTTAGTTGCATTGTTATAGTGTAGGGACATAGATCAGTATAACTGTAAACATACTAGTATGTCCATATAGTAGAGACTTATCCTCAGCCTCCTTTACACAAGGGAAACAATCTGTCTATAGAGTGAAATTGTTGAGTGAACACCGTTTGTCAATCTTAATTCTGACCATGTTTTATCAATGCAATGGAAAGGTGAGCTATCTATGTTACCTGCTATACAGGATAGATAGTAGTTACTTGAAGTTTGTATTTACGTTCCAGTGCCTACATATATGTAACTTTAGTAAACGCGGTAAAAAAATTAAGATGATGGCCTCTAACTAAGTTATATCAGACATGCAGTATTAGACATATCATAATGATCGCCTGTGCGAATAACTTAAATATTACTATACAAACAATGGTACAAATCAACGGTCTAATTTACAAGCACGAAATTATCAATGCTGATGACGTTTGCATTGCTAAATAAACAGTTTGTATAACTTAGATATAAATGATAATATTGTTGTACAATGAGAATAAATCACTACTGTAAACTCATTTAATTAAGTTAACAGTAGTGCTTTGTTGTCTTGTTATAAACGAAAATTTCATTAGGACGTGAATTTTGATTCAAATTTTAAAGATAATATAAATAGAAAATTATCCTTTTCGTCGGAATTTTATTTCGTGGACTGGCGAAAAAATGATATCAACGAAAATTAATTCCCAACGAATATCAATAATTGCACGGTATATATTATCACTAATAAGACAGCGGTATTACTCTGCAAAGAAACTGAAAAAAGAACGCGCAAAAATAATGCTGCAATCATATTATAAATTGTACTCCCAGTATTCAAATAATTCCGAGTTATGGCTTGGAACAAATGTTATCGTATGAGCTGTATGGTTTCTGTGGTGCACAATATCAGATAACAAGATAATTTCGAACGATGCATGTGGTACGAATATTATAAATCTATGATATTAACGTGTTCTGAACAAATATATTTTAGAACATTTTATGTCAGTGGAAGGAGCTCCTTTGAATTCTCAATCACAAGAGGTATACGCCCTTGCTGTGATGATATCTGAAATATATTAGGAAACGGTTGCATGGTAATTCCATAATTTTCGGAAAGATTACTGTCAAAATTGAGATTATGTAACGTATTGCGATAGATAATGTATGTTCAAACAAATAAATTGATCATGCTGTGAATACACATTTAGTACTATTTAGCTATGACACACGTGATTATTTGCGTACCTTCGCTTAACAAGCGTTTGGTTACCAAAATGTTTAGATATAGTTACTATACAAGTACTTGTGTTATAGCACGTTTTAGTAAGTGCAAGTGAAATGTTTGTATTACTTTCTATCATTTATGAAAGTCATTGGTATGTTAATCAAAATCATTAAGTATTATCTAAGATGTATAGGTTTATATGCAGTTGCAACTCGATATTTCGAACTCGATTATCTCAAATTCCGGCTATCGTGAAGACATTTTCAAGTTCCGGCCTGAAAAGCATGTGCACAAAATATATATTTTAGTCGATTTTCGGTTAGGCCGACGAATAACGCTCAACCCTTTGGAATTTTAGGCTTGTATTTTCTAAATATAACAAACAGATACGAACCTTTGATTTGAGCAATCAAAATTTTATAAGCCGCTTTATCACATAATTGTTGTCGTAGGAATAAGAAAAAACACCAAGTCATATTTTGTTAAACTATAGGGTAATAATATTTTAAGGTATTTTACGTATACTTTAATCGATTTGTCTAGCTAAAATGAGAAGAAAGGTCAACATAACAACAGGAAAAGCCAACATGGCATTAAAGTTATCTAATCTTACATTTGATTATTCCCATATTAAATGTCTCGGAAGGGCCACGTAATTTCTTGTTTTATTTCAGTCGTTTAATCAATTGAATTTGAAAATATACCGATGCAAGATCCTCTAAGTACGCCAATTTCAAATTGTCAACATGTTTTTGGGGTTGATTTTTATATTACACTTAATAACACCTTCCTGATATTAGTGACATTGATATTGAATCATCTTGGACGATTCTATATGAAGTTTGTTATTTATCTCATAGACTCATAGTTCTAATCTACTATACATTTTTATATCATAATCTGGTTAACATATAACATACATAAATTGTTGCCTTCGTGTACACGTATATTCTTCAAAGTAAGTATAACACAAAGAGTCATAGAAGTAAAAACACCGTCGTTTGGATAGACATTAGCTTTGAAAAAAATTTCATTTCAGTTATTTTACTCTCTGTAGAATCCAGAAATCATGGTCTCGATTCATTTTTAAAAAAAGTACGGAAAAAATAAAAAGTAACGTGGCCTTTTGTAAGATCCAAATTTCTCATGGACAAAGCTTGGTTTGCGCGGACTTTTCCTGGTATATTTGTTTTTGTAAAAAGGTATTACACAAAGAACATTGTAAAGCATGACATGGCGAGCAAAAAGATGTAAACTACTGTCCAATGGTCATTTTTTTTGTTAATGGTTTCTTTCTTGCATTTGATCGTACATATATTATTCATGCCTGTCAAAGAAAGCCAAACTGGAACGTATGCAACTAAATTTCTCCCAGCATGTCGGTTTACATTTGCGTGTCAATTTTGGACAGTTGGATGTTTTAAACCTTTCTGGTATGCATTTATGGAAATATATGCAAATTATTCATAAACACAGACTGCAGGAAATTTATTACACCATCTTAAAGAGAATTCCTATAGTTTGTTTCCTTTCATAGAATTTTTTTAAATTCACATATATGATAGGAAAATTTGTGCTGAAAACAATGAACAAATAAAAACAATAGGTCACCAGGCTTGTTTTTGTGAAAAATTGTTTTGAACACACCCACTGTTGCTGAAACTGACAGCGATTTTTCAACATTTTCATAATTTTCTGCTTTTCTATAAATACCAACCAAAATATACATCCAGGCAGCACAATACGGTTTTTTCTTTTTACAGATTTTATTATATACTTATTTGATATCATAGTCATATTTGTAATACTCTATCCTTACAATAATGGGTAAAAATGAAAAAAATATTGTTTTATATTTACTTTTGTGAACTTTTTTCAATGAAAAATACCCATAGTGAAGAATATTTTTTTTAAATTTTGAAAAAACTCTTTCATAGAATTTTTTCTTTTTCTTCTTGTGTATAGATAATTGTATTGTGAGCATAAAAATGGCTAAAAATGTATGGGTCACCAGGCTAAATTTTATGTTAAGACCGCTAGAATACAACACCTGTTCGGACGGAAATGGCGCGAACCTGGCCAAATTGATTACATGTATGTCTGCTCAAAGTTTAAAAAAAGTTTTTAAAATTCTTAATTCTTTCTATAATTGAATACTAAATAATCTGAAAGATGATATTGTCTTATCAGTACTAAGTCAATTATCTTACATTATATGAACAACACTGTTTTTGTACTAAAATGCGATGTGAAAACACAACCACAAAAATAGCAAGATACCTGTCAGGCATGATACTTGTCAATACAACATAAACCAGTATCAACATTTGATTACTGATATAACTTACCAAAAATGTTATTTCATTCTAAATTCATCATATTTAAGATTGTCTGTAACATGTTTCAACAAATGTTGACTTCAGTTCAGTTTTCCATAGAAAGTGTAGGCTGCGCAGAAAGATGCGCATAAAAAACTATAGGAATTCCCTTTAAGGACGTATGCTAGAATTTGGTGCATAATTTTCCCAATAACAAAATTTCTTTTAACTTTGGATATTGAAGGACAATCATCTAAGAAACAAAAAAATGCAAAATAAATTATAGGTCACCGGTATCGAAAAAGAGTTATCTGCCCTTGAAAACGGCATTTCCCCCAAAAATGACGTTTTAAAGGGGAGATAACTCTTTTTCGATACCGGTGACCTATAATTTTTATTGCATATTTTTGTTTCTTAGATGATTGTCCTTCAATATCCAAAGTTTAAAGAAATTCTGTTATTGGGAAAATTTTCGCCCATCTCATATACAGGGAATTCTAGCATACGCCTTTAAGCAAATCCAAACTTACCATCATCTTATCCGCCATGTCATTGCTGGAAGAAATTATTTCATTATGAAAATGACAAGTTTAGCGACCCTTCCGGTGAATAAAATCGGTGAATAACATTTTGTTGCAAATTAATGACTGATGATAAAATTAGTAAAAGTGTTAACTATTGTCAATTTACTGCAGGAGTGCAAGAGGAAATTGCTTTATGAAATCTCATTAAATAATTGCTAAGCAAAGAAAAGAGAACAGAAGAAGAAAATAACATTTTCCTGAAATGTAGAGATTACCACATTAACAAACAAAACTGTAGTATTAAAATTACGTTTTTGTATTGTTCTAACGAAACCAATATTCTTCGATTTTATTAATCAGGATTTCAGCACATTAAAGCGGCCATAGGCTCGGGACAACTGATTTAGTGTGCTATTTAGACACTTTTGGAAGTATGTCCTATTCCTAATATATCGCATTGCTGGTGTAGACTGGTCTGTTATGACCAGGAACAAAAACACATAAGACATTGGTTGAATCAAGATTTGACCAAAAAGACCCATTTTCATTCGGTGTTCTGATCAAAATCAATTAAAGGAATTAAGACCAATCAGTTTTTTTTTCATTTTTTAATATTGTGCGTTTTCTATTATCAAAAGCGGTGTTAGAACGGGACGGGGTAGGAACATATTTTGCTATATCTTAAACCTTGAATAATAGATGACATTGTGGACTTATAAGATTCTACTAAACCCTTTACTGTACATGCTCTCTTGAGATCGTTTATATTTGATATGAAAAACAAGCACGCATTCAGTCAAGTTAATACCAATAGAAAAGAAGTAAATATCAATTTCTCTAACATCTTTAGGTTAAAGATTGAAACGATGATTTATCTTAGAGCGGTCGCGATATTGCCAAGTATCAGACACAGCTAGTTTTATTTCTGGATGAAAAAAGGACAGCAGGGCAAAGTTTTAAGAATTCTAGATGACACAATTCTGATATAAATGTGTATTTTGTGAATGTATTGAAAACAATTTCATTTCCAAAGTTTCAATAATTTGACAATAATATGCTAGGTACTACAAAAAATTGTACGCTGCCGCTAAGGGATTCACATAATTTTGTATCGTGGTATATGAGTATCTCAAACAGTCAACTATTTCTTCTTTTCAAAAATCATAAGGCTAGCGGTACGTATTTAACAGTTCCCAGTCTTATTCCCGTCTTGTTCATTTGTTATGACATTTGTGTCTAGAACCGATTTAACAGTAATAGATGAATGAAGAATTGCCATACAATGGAGAGTACCCTTTTGGAAGGGGACAAAATATCTCAGCTGTTGCATGACCTAATGATATGATATCTGCCGATGATGAATATTCGATATCATGCAATCATATATATTCAATATGTTATTATGCAAACTGTTTAGGTTTATATTTGCATGTCTCAGGAAACTATTAACTTTTGAACGCCAAATGTGACCTTGATCTTTGAGAGCTAGAGGTCTAAAATAGCGCAAAACAGTTAAACTTGTAATGGAAAAAAATGTGTTAAGTTATATTACAATTCTGAGATATGAAGCGGAAAGAACAAAAAAGCATGTCGGCCTTTGACTTCACGCGTGACCTTGACCAAAATGTCATAATATTATAAATTTGAAGTCTATTCCGTTATACTATTAAAGTTTCGTACATGTTACTTTTGAAAGACTTCCTGACAACACTGCTTATGTCATAAGTGTGGTCAATATAGATCATGCAGCTCAGCTGAAAGGTAGTGCAAGTGCACTGCTATGTATCGTTAAACCACTAAGAACTAACATACTTTATTATCGATCATTTTTTGGAAAGACCGTTTGAGTCAGGATATGCTACCTTAATATGAATGCTTTCTCATATCATAAATAAATTATTGCAATTGATAAAAGTAAGTCACAATTGGTTCTTATATATATTCTCCAATTTTCAAATAAAATGAGTATTCGCATAATACTATATATAATAGCTTAAGCTGTTACTTTGTATTTTGTTATTGAATTCCATTTACATTGTAGCTACTAATCCAATATATAATACTATATAGTCTGAAGGTTAGGCCGATTTAGTTTAAATTAGAAAACAAGCAGGACTAAAACTTCTGATTTCAAAGCCATGCCAATAAAACTGCACTCAAAGTGATGTTTATAAAGATGAAGCGGTATTTAGACAACTCAGATTAAAGTATAGCTATAGCTTTACCACTCTGTATATAGAATATCAAATTTAGCTGTGAAATTAAAATTACATTTTTGCTGTTTAATCCCATAATGTCTCAGAAGAATAATAAATCTAGTTTTGAAACAAGACTACATTATACCATTTTGTTTCATCTAATACTGTTCAGAAACATCTTAAATCTAACTATAAAACGAAGTTTACTCTGTTTAATCCGAAAATGTCTCAGAAAAATCTTAAATCTAGCTGTAAAACCAAGATTACATTATACCATTCTGCTTAATCCAATACTGTTTCAGTACCATCTTATTTCAGACTACGTTATACCATTCTGCTTAATCCAATACTGTTTCAGTACCATCTTATTTCAGACTACGTTATACCATTCTGCTTAATCCAATACTGTTTCAGTATCATATTACGTCAGACTATAAAACCAAGATTACGTTATACTACTCTGCCTAATCCGATACTGTCTCAGTATCATCTTATGTCAGGCTATAAAATCAAGATTACATTATACTACTCTACCTAATTTGAATAGGACTTGTAAATTAAAGTAAACAATAGTTTAACATATTTATATTTTCAAGAGCTAATCTTTATTTAGGAACACAAAGCTGGATTTGGAATCAGTCAGTATTACATTCAGTGTGTGCTCTCTCTAAACAGAAATCATTGTGTTAATAATACCGGCCTGTATGTAGCCGTTTTTTGGCCTGTCTTTCATTTAGGCCTTATTATTTTTTGTTTTACATAAAGTTATCAATATGAGAGACTTATCAAAGATATCTCCGTCTAGCTGTTCTTCTTCCCTTTCCAACGAGACCTTTCGCATGAAAATGCACGTTTGTACTCGTAAGCAGTGTCATATTAAACATAGCGTATTTTGACCCGCGTACGATTTCAGAGTACAAAAATTGGTGCTTTACACTTTACGAGGCAATTATATTATTGATGGTGTCTTTCAATTATATTATTTCATATATGTTTTAAAGGTTCTTCATTTACAGTTTTTATACGGAATTTGTAGCTTGATTTATTAACTTGAGTTATATTGTTAGAATGCCGATCGCAATGTCAATATTCAAAGTCATGCATTTGTACTAGATTATGTATATTACAGTGCAGATAATGATTCGTCGCACGCATAGTTAACATGCGCGATCATGTCATAACATATATATTCGGTATTATCAAAGCAAAACAATACTGTTTCATGAATTAAACATCAAAGAGTCTGTCTAGATGTATTTATGCATTCATTATTGTTGCAAAATTCCTACTCAAAATTAATTAAACAGGGGTCACTTTGTACACAAAAATCAAATAAATTGTTTTCTGTATGGGCGTTGAAATTAAATAAATAATATATTGAAATTATGCTCTTGATGCTTATTGTTTTACCATTTCAAGATAACTGGTATGTATTAATTTTCGTCGTAACACATTTTCTAGATGCATTTGGCATATGGTGTTTCATGTGTATGGACAGATAGAATACCAAAATAATTACAAGAAAAACAACAACTGACAGTACAATTAGGTAGAAGCATCGAATGGTTAGTTCTGTTCAATAATACAGGTCGCGATTACTTAAATGTTTTATACTATTTACAGCTTAACATTTATGTATATTGTATGTATATTGTATGTATATTGTATGTATATTATCCGTCTCAAAATCAGTCATCATTGTATTACCTGTTTTATTTCACATTTTCAGGAGGTGACCAGTCCTACAAATAAAACTATATGACCCAAAATGGCGTTTCTTAAATTTTAGGACTTTCACATGATTTTTAATTCTGTATGTCTAATAAGAAGTCTGAGTGACACATTTTGGAGGTTTTTCTCCTACAATCTTTTTGCACCGAAAGTGCAATGTATAATATCAATCTGCGTTGTTTGTATGTTTAATTTAAACACATCTTACGTATGTGAGGACAAGTAACAGAACAACAATTCCGGTCATAATATTACATCAACATCAGTATAACTACGCCAACGGACGTTTTACCCACATAAAGTGAAGTTTTTGACTACCCATTTTAAGCACTCAGTCAGCAGTTTTTTTTAAAAGATTACGTTATAGCTATATTCCGTCTGACGTTTTGTCCAAAGAGTGTCAAACGAGAACAGACACTTTATTACATACAGTGTGTAGGATGGGTACTAATTTCTATTAATTCAGCTGAAACGGTTCCTTTAAGCCGTAAAATGTTTTCAAAACCTAAGGATTAGATTTACAAGACGGAATTGTTCTAGAATTACTCTGTTGTCTATTTTAGAAAGAAAGTTCAATTGTATGTAGGTTTTGCTGATTCTAGTGATTAAGGAGTACTCAATAACATACTGAAGACTCTAAAACGGCTCGTGTTCGTATAATAAATACGTTACTATCTGTAATTAGTTTACAATATTTTTAACTCATTGCTAATAAATATTCTTTTAATTCGTTTACGTACGAACTTTGTATATGCATATTTATTGTAAAGAAAAGATTGCAATCAATTTCAATTAAAAACAACAGCCAGTATAAAGAAATAACAACATGTGTACACCTCCGTCATTCCGTAAAAAAATCAGGCAAAGAATGTTTAGTATACAAATATAAATGGTTATGTTTCAAGAAAGACAAAAATTCTATCACATATAAATATCATTAATTTATATCATTCAATTGCGGCATTTTAACTTCTGAAATATCAACAGAAGTTAGAATGTATAATTTGAATAGAATTTTGTGTTACAAGTTTGACATACTGGTACCGATGATAAACCCGGACAGATGATAATGTCGACCACCTTGGAATTATTCGATTGCGATTGGTTATTTATATAATTGAACAAACCATCTAATAGCAACCACTTACAACACCAATTGGTGAAAACAAAAACAAAATTGGTAATATTCTGTATAAATAAATAACTTACATTTATCTGTATAACAAAATATTTATCCAAACTTACTGGGGAAGAGGGTGATCTTTACGCATGCTCCCTGTCAACACATAAAGGCCTGACATTGGGTCACTTTTCATTATTTGATCCAGAATGACTGTTGCAGCATTTTTGGGAAAGTTTCAATATAATACTATGAGGAAAATTTTGTAAATGACAAAGTAGTCGAATTTATCATCAGTAAACGTTCGTACATTCTCCATTAACATATTTCAGGGCCTCACTTCATGAGAGTTTGCTTACTAAATATAAATTTGAATTATGTAAAGTTTTCAGCAAATGTTAAGCATTATTTTGATACCAACCATTGATAACTATTTGCAGAAATAAAAAAAGTTACAGGTAAAAAAAGACTCATTTTCTGTCCGGGTTTATCATCAGTACCAGTATTTATATTTTTGTTGTGCTTATTGCCATTTGGAACAGTAGTATAAGCAGCTCTTTGGGGCCAGGTATGCGCATGCGTGAGAATGGCCATTTTGAAATCTAGTTTTAGAATGACATCACCTTTCTATTTTAAGAATGACTTTACAATGTTATAGATAGAAACGACAGTAATAAACCTATTTTTCATACCAAAAATGACTTTACGTTCTATGAATAGAAATGACTCCCTAAAGTAGATAGAGCCGACTTATATACCTATCTAGGGCGTGTTCGCGCACATTAAGGGTCAGCCCTACACGGGGAGATAACACGAAAATAAAGTATTACAAGAAAATCAAATAGAATATTAATTATATTTAACCATATAAATTCATCTCAGACCTAAATGAACAAATACATTTCTTTTAAATCAAAACAGATTATATTAAAAAGTAAAGAAAGTAACTAATCTAAAACAAAATATTCATCACATTAAAACTAAACTATTAGGCATTGTTTAAGATAAATACATGTTTAAAGAAGCAAGTTTACTGAAGATTACTTTTTTGTCCATGATGTGTACCCCTCGGCGTCCACTAAGTAAATGACTATGTATTCGTTTTAACAAGAGGCCATTCAAATGAACTCATAGTCTAATTTTAGAATGAACTTACGACGTCGGTGCAACTATTTTTAGGTATGTATGCTCATAGCGGTGGTCATTAATCAAACGAGTCTTTGATGATCAATCAGTTAAATGCCACGCGTTCTCTTCTGCATCTTACCGTCAAATGACAACGGTAATCAAAGTCTGAATACTGATCAGAGAATAAAATATTTTTGACAGGCCTAAACCCGTACACCGCGCTATAGTGTACAAATACGATGATTTTAGCGCAGGATTCGATTATGGGCGCAATAATATAATTATAGAAACAATTACAGTTTCTTTAATAAACCCGATACGATATACAATAGAAATGATTAACTAAATTATTCATACAACTTACCAGTCCGGACCAATTCGTGTAATGAATCACACTGTAGATGGTTGAATAGAAATATCGTTTCACTACCAACAGCCAATCGGAATGCAGTATTTTGACAAGCGGTAACACTTTTCCAATAAACCTGACAGGTTAAGACCCTTATCTCTTTACTCCGCGCTACATATATATTGATTTTAAAGAGCGCCGTTAACGCTTTATGCATAAGTATAGAAATGATTATAGCAAAATGTTATTAATTTCCTTACCTGATGCTAAAATGAAACAGAAATATTTAATTTAATCGTTCATACAGCATAAACCGTGATATACGCTCTACCAGACCCTTTAACCGAATGATTTTTACCTGTAGAACTTCAGTTTAGTATATAACACTTCGTTAACTACAACCAATCAGGAAGCAGAATTTTGACAAGCGATAGCACGTAGTTTAACATTTGTCCGCATTATTGAGCGCGCTTTATAATTTCAGTGTATAGCTTTTACCTCTTTCTTCTTTATAAATACTAACGGAATTAAAACGCTTGATTATTGAGTTTATTTATTTCCTCTAACGGTTTACAATATTTTTTAATGTAATAATAGAAAGGAATGTTTACTTTTCTTTAATACATATATGAATAACATAACTATTGGCACGGCAGTCAATTAAGCACGATGGTTGTCTTACCTTACCTATCTGTTAAAAAAAGTAAAGTACAATCTTTCTCTATTATACTTGGAACGACTTTAGCAGTGTTTGGTATCAAATGAAAGGTTTTGACGAGGACTATTGCGTTGTATACAGAATTTGAATGCGTGGTCACTCCTGCGTAAAAATTGTAGGCGTATGGAAGAAGGCGTTACTGCATATACCGACAACACTCTTCCTCCTCTCCTTCTCTGATAACTTAGGCATGTTGGGTATCTAACCGAATGTCTCGATAAGTACTATAAGGCAATAAACTTAAACCGGAAGTCAAATCACTCATGCGAGAAATACGCAAGTAACATACACTTTGATATCCAAATGGCAGTGAATGAATTTACAGGGCGAAGTATAATAAATATGAGCCAAAGCAACGTTCTGATTAGTAAGTATAGCTTAGCAATGCTCTGACTGACTAGTGATACGACGCATTCTGATTGGTTTATTCCTCAAGGAAAGGCTGGCTTACATGATTAAAACTTATCATTATACGTTAGTTTGGTTCAAAGACTGTTCCAAACTGGAATTTCAATGAAATCACTCCCCTTTTTACATAAGCCTTGCTTTGAAAACTAGCCCCTTCGAAACGTGTATATTAGAGCACGCTTTTAGTCAGTCAAATCAGTCTGACTTTATACGTCAAAGCTTACAGTATGGAAAACTCTCGCCATTCAAATGTCATCATCAACGACAAAAAGCAATCATCATAGGCCCCGTTATACTTATTGTTATATTTACCTTGCCTTTCGCTTTAGCGTTTGCGACTAGGAATTCAACTACATACGTAGATTATGATATTAAAGTGAATGAAAACAAGACTGCCTGCCACTATATAAAACAGTTCGAGATACAGCAAAACGTATATATTACCGTCTGCAACAGAGATAGTGAAATCCTAGTGAATTTGAGACGTTTCATAAATCACACCGCAAGTATCAACAGAAATACCTAATGTAATCGTTCATACAACTTACCTGTCCGGATAAATTCGCCTAATGAATCAAATCTTTAGATGGTTGAATAGAAATATCGTTTCACTGCCAACAGCCAATCAGAATGCAGTATTTTGACAAGCGGTAACGTTTTTCCAATACACCTGACAGGTTAAGACCCGTATCGTTTTGCGTCTACTCCACGCTATAGTGTACATATTTATTGATTTTAAACAGTGCGTTAACGCTTCATACATAATTATAGAAATGATTAAAGCAAAATGTCTTTAATAAACCCGATACGAAAAATGAAATAGAAATACCTAATTTAATCGTTCATACAGCATAAACCGCGATGTGCGCTTTACTAGATCCTCTAATCGAATGATATTTACCTGTAGAAACTCCAGTATATAACACATCACTACATCAGCCAATCGGAATGCAGTATTTTGACAAGCGGTAACACGTTTCCAATACACCTGGCAGGTTAAAAAATACGTCTACTCCACGCTATAGTGTACATATTTATTGATTTTAAACAGCGCGTTAACGCTTTATGCATAAGTATAGAAATGATTATAGCAAAAATGTCATAATTTACCCGATACGAAAAATGAAATAGAAATACCTAATTTAATCGTTCATACAACATAAACCGCTGTGTGCATTGTACCTGAGATCCTTTAATCGAATGATATTTACCTGTAGAACTCCAGTATATAACACTTCGTTAACTACAACCAATCAGGAAGCAGAATTTTAACAAGCGATAACACGGATCGACTTTGTTTTCCAATACTGAGATAAAACCGCAGGGAAAGTTTAATATTTCTCCTTTAAATAAGAATTATTGAAAATAAGTGCCTCTTGTCTGGTTTTTACCGGTTTAATCCAGTATTACTATTTTAATTGACCAATCAGAATTGAGATAAATGTCGTTCTTACTACAAATACAAGCCTCCTTTTGAAATCTAGGCTTTGTGGCGAGTATATAGCGCTTTCATCAGACAAAATCATTCAGAAGTCAAATCATGGAAAATAGCTCGGAAGTATTCCAGAATATGATGAATTCCTTCGCTGCTGACCTAAAGGAAGTATGTCCAGTACATCACAAAGTATGGCTTTACGAAGCGCATTACAGTAAAGTACATTTTGGGTTTTCGGAAGACATTTGGGTAGAATTATTGACGAGCTATATAAGAAACAGGACGAATTTGAATGTAGACTTCTCCATCATCCACACTGGTGATCCGTATACGGACATGGAGATTAATTTGCCTGACGGACATTATTTGGTAGACATAGAGTGTGCTTTAGGCGACTTTCTGGAAGCGAAGGGATGTCTCTATGTTCAGTACAAGGACATAACAAAAACGAGAATAGAGTTCGATATGAATTACTCTACATGGGTATATATGATCCGACAATACATGAGCAAATATCATCCGAAAATAGAACTCAAGTGGTGCGAACATAGCTTGCAACCAAATTCCTATTGCCCCTGTAACATTAGTACGGAACCCGAAGGACCCGGAAATATCTACATAGATGTACTAACTATGCTCTGTGATCATCATGCAAACAGAAATTGGTAGAAAAGAGCATTTTAAAGCGTTGAACTAGTTGCTGAATTGTATTGATCAATTACACGAAATTTGTATGAAAGACAGGCTAAAGAGGCAGTTTTAAATAGTGTTAGTGATGGATGTGTTACCATCGGATCTCTGTAGAAAACTATTTTCCGGCTGTGTAGAAAGACGGTATATACCGTTATGTTACATGGGCCGTATAGAATGGCTCTAAGATGAATTTCAATATTGGGGCGATCAGTGACTGGATGACTTATATTCCTGAGAACGAGGAAATAGCGCTTTATGTTAACGATGTGATACGATGGGGTGGCTAAGAATTTCAATACGATTGGTTTCCAGTCCGAGAAAAGAATAATAAACATGATTTTATTTTACTGTAGATATCATTGATGCAGTTCTGTATTTAGAATTGCGAGAGGCGCTTATTAAAAAGCATAATATGGATTTGTGAAACGAAATAAAATACAATTAACGAATATGTCGTTTTATTTGTGTACACCTACCGACGCTTCATCTTTTCCGTTAAATCAAATTCGAATTTATAGGTTATAAATAACAAAGACATATTGTTCTTTTAATTTTTTATTGCCAAAGCTTGTATTACTAAAACAGGCTACATGTATCAACTAAAATAAGAAACAATAAATTCATCATTCGACTTCTTGCGATACACATCAAACGGTTTTAAAATGTCCTTCATTTTTCGTCCGGAACATCGGTTCGTAATGTAATATACGCAATACAGTCCGCATATGTTTGAATCCGTATCCTGTATTTGACTGAAGTTCATCCAATAACGCTTCTTTAACGCTAGCTCAAAATGAACTTTGTAGTGCTCCGGTCTATTACCTAGTGAATCGAAAAATTCGTTGGGCTCTCTTTGTGGAAAATAAAAGACCACCCAATGTTTTCCTGATCCCTGGCTCGTGTCTGTATTCGAAATGACGTATTGTCCTCTACGTATTTGAAGTTGGTCCGCGGCGCAAATTGTCACAGGGTACTCTTTTAACATTTCCCCGAGTTCAGAGTTATTCATTTTAAAACGTATAGGTGTTCCAATCTATAGTATCTTGGGTCATGCTTTCGCGATATTTCTTACGTCTCGGGCTGTCTAAATCGCGACTCAAAGGTGTGTCCATTTTATCCCTATGTCGATCAGATCACTATGCTTTCGTGACCGTCTTATTTCCCACCTAGCAATATCAACCGCTTGGGCTAGGGTTCACAAGTTTTATAACGGGGAGTACAAGTTTTACTACGGGGAGATCTTCCCCTTTTTGTTCTTGTTTCATTGCTTCCCTGTCTCGTTTCTTTTTTAATTCAGCCATTTTTTTTTCGATCTGCACCGCTTCCTACAAAGTAACGGCCCCTCTCTGACGTTTTGTGTCAGAATGAGAATATAGTATATCACACTATTTTCAGAATCTCAGCTAACTCCTGATTGGTTTATAATATGCACGTGGTCACGTGTCTATTCTCTATATAATGAGTCTTCTGACAATGCTAATAAAATCTGGAAAATAGATCCCTCGGAAGCACCGAAAACAAGGCAATAAGTGAAAATTGCAGACTAGGTTTGATTGAGTCTGTTCAAGCCTTTTTATGTCTTTTCAATTAGTAGTCAAACGAATCTGATTTATAATTGTATATGGTCACGTGTTTATTCAGTCCGACGTCCAGAAACAAAGTGAAGATTTAATGTAATAGACTTGTTCTTACGCAGTTTCAATATCAATACATGTCATGCTTTCGATAGTTCAGCCTATTCAAGTCATGAAAATAAAAGTTAAATGTTTTACGCCTAACTATTCTTACGCGCTTTCAATATCAATATGAGCTTCTGAATGGTTAATATTTTCAAAATAATAGAATTGAAAAGAATGTGTAGAAATTGAAACAACGCATTAACTAGAGCTTCCATGTTAGGACATTGAGCCACAATCTAACCTCTCTCTCACCTAAAACACGTACACCAAGGACTCAGTACTACAGATCGAAGATGGTATGACCCTAGTTAGCTTTGCTTCAGTTCATTTTCGTCACGGAAGAGCTTACTTCTAGTACAGCTAGCCGTGACACTCAAATTTCTTGTACTAAGATGATCTTAAACGACATCCTAGTTTCAGCTCCAGCCACTTTGTATACTAGTTAAATATGATCATATATCAAATATGAAATGTAATAAAAGATATTAACTTGTTCTATCAGTTAAAAGCTACGTGTCCTCTTCTGCATCTTACCGTCAATGACAGTAAGTAATCATAGTCTGAATAATTATCAGAGCGTAAAATATTTTGACCGGCTTAAAACCTGTACACCATGCTATAGCGTACAAATATGATGATTTTACATAGCGCAGTATGCGATTAATTAATATAATTATAGAATTGATTACCTAAGTATTTTAACGGATTTAAAAGGCGATATCCTTTGTTTATAGAAATACTGATATTTTTAACCACATTTTTTAATGTAGTGCAGATACACTGTCTCAAAAGTTCATATTTAAGTAACAACTCTACACAAATCAGTGTGATTTATTAGTTTAGATATAGTGTCAATATGAAATGTAATAAAACATTAACTTATTCTATCAGTTTAACGCGATGTATTCTCTCTTAACGCACGGTCAAATGATATTATTGTTCAATTTATTTGACCTGTCGAAAAGTGGACCCGACTTTTACTATATTCGTTTGAGCCTATATAAGATTAACATGAAAGCCGGGAACATGTTTTGACAGGTCAATTAAAATAAACATTAATCACCAGTAAATAACTACTAGTGTGACTAATTATTAGAGCACTTTGACAAGCCATAACACGGATCTATTTTTCCAATACTAAGATAAACAACAAGCTGTAAAGCTTAATTAATATTGCAGTGATACAATCAAACGCTATAGTGTTAAATCTACTGACAATTTGTTTTGAAATTAATGATTTCAGACGATACAAAATATGGAGATAACTTTATAATAGTAATCGGTAATTAATTAATTGTCGTGCAAAAAACATGTCGTAATATTGAGTAAATATACTCTCACCGTTCATATAGTTTCAGTGTGACGCGTTCCACCCGCAAAAGTGCTGAAGTGTATCGAGGGCTATAATCAAGTACAATTGCTAAATCCACTCAAAAAAGACTGAACTTGTCCGCACGCTTATGAAGTAAACATCGGGTATACATATTGTCACTGAATGAGGAAATCCGATACCCGCTGTATTTTTTATAATTCAAAGCACGTACGTAATAGAACGCATGTCACGTGATTGAAATATAATGCGTTAATTTGTGTTTATTTAACTAATTAAATGAATGGTTTTAACCTTACCATTCAGACTTTATTTTTTGTCGATATCTGTCGAAGATGTATGGAAATATGCGTATTGTAAAATGTATTAGCGGTATATTGGTTATTACGGATATATTTGTTATGAAATTCATGCCACATTTTCTCCGTGAAATACATTTTCGCTACAGATTTTTGATGTATGTAAAAAACTGAATCGCTCTTTCAATGACCGTTTAACGTAGAAGGTGTAATGTAAAATATCTTCTTTCTGAAAAGCGAATACAAAATTTAATGATTACTTTATTACAGTGTCGATGGCATTTAAAATTTCAGAATTTTCCATAGTGTCCGTTTACGTTTTTGTCAATGCTGTTTATAAAAATGTTAAAGTTGTTTTAAAAAATGTTACGGGCGTTTAGATATTTGTCGAATGTGAATCGATTTTTGCACTTTAATATGTAATTTTCCATAGGGTCCGTTTACGTTTTTGTCAATGCTGTTTCAAAAAGTGTAACAGCTGTTTTAAAAAATGTCACGGGCGTTCAGATATTTGTCAAAGGTGATTCGATTTTTGCACTTTAATATGTAGTTTTCCATAGGATCCGTTTACGTTTTTGTCAATGCTGTTTAAAAAAATGTAACAGCTGTTTTAAAAAATGTTACGGGCGTTTAGATTTTTGTCGAATGTGATTCGATTTTTGCACTTTAATATGTAATTTTCCATAGGGTCCGTTTAAAAAAAACGGACCCTATGGAAAATTACATATTAAAGTGCAAAAATCGAATCACATTCGACAAAAATCTAAACGCCCGTAACATTTTTTAAAACAGCTGTTACATTTTTTTAAACAGCATTGACAAAAACGTAAACGGACCCTATGGAAAACTACATATTAAAGTGCAAAAATCGAATCACCTTTGACAAATATCTGAACGCCCGTAACATTTTTTAAAACAGCTGTTACACTTTTTGAAACAGCATTGACAAAAACGTAAACGGACCCTATGGAAAATTACATATTAAAGTGCAAAAATCGAATCACATTCGACAAATATCTAAACGCCCGTAACATTTTTTAAAACAACTTTAACATTTTTATAAACAGCATTGACAAAAACGTAAACGGACACTATGGAAAATTCTGAAATTTTAAATGCATCGACACTGTAATAAAGTAATCATATAAATTTTGTATTCGCTTTTCAGAAAGAAGATATTTTACATTACACCTTCTACGTTAAACGGTCATTGAAAGAGCGATTCAGTTTTACATACATCAAAAATCTGTAGCGAAAATGTAATTTCACGGAGAAAATGTGGCATGAATTTCATAAAATATATCCGTAATAACCAATATACCGCTAATACATTTTACAATACGCATATTTCCATACATCTTCGACAGATATCGACAAAAAATAAAGTCTGAATGGTTAGGTTAAAACCATTCATTTAATTAGTTAAATAAACACAAATTAACGCATTATATTTCAATCACGTGACATGCGTTCTATTACGTACGTGCTTTGAATTATAAAAAATACAGCGGGTATCGGATTTCCTCATTCAGTGACAATATGTATACCCGATGTTTACTTCATAAGCGTGCGGACAAGTTCAGTCTTTTTTGAGTGAATTTAGCAATTGTACTTGATTATAGCCCTCGATACACTTCAGCACTTTTGCGGGGTGAACGCGTCACACTGAAACTATATGAACGGTTGAGAGTATATCTACCAATATTACGACATGTTTTTTGCACGACAATTAATTAATTTACCGATTACTATTATAAAGTTATCTCAATATTTGTATCGTCTGAAATCATTAATTTCAAACAAATTGTCAGTAGATTTAACACTATGCGTTTGATTGTATCACTGCAATATTAATTAAGCTTTACAGCTTGTTGTTTATCTTAGTATTGGAAAATAGATCCGTGTTATGGCTTGTCAAAGTGCTATATATTAGTCACACTAGTAGTTATTTACTGGCTGATTAATGTTTATTTTAATTGACCTGTCAAACATGTTCCCGGCTTTCATGTTAATCTTATATAGGCTCAAACAGAATATAGTAAAAGTCGGGTCCACTTTTCGACAGGTCAAATAAATTGAACAATAATATCATTTGACCGTGCGTTATAGAGAGAATACATCGCGTTAAACTGATAGAATAAGTTAATGTTTTATTACATTTCATATTGACACTATATCTAACTAATAAATCACACTGATTTGTGTAGAGTTGTTACTTAAATATGAACTTTTGAGACAGTGTATCTGCACTACATTAAAAATGTGGTTAAAAATATCAGTATTTCTATAAACAAAGGATATCGCTTTTTAAATCCGTTAAAATACTTAGGTAATCAATTCTATAATTATATTAATTAATTGCATACTGCGCTATGTAAAATCATCATATTTGTACGCTATAGCATGGTGTACAGGTTTAAGCCGGTCAAAATATTTTACGCTCTGATAATTATTCAGACTATGATTACTTACTGTCATTTGACGGTAAGATGCAGAAGAGGACACGTAGCTTTTAACTGATAGAACAAGTTAATATCTTTTATTACATTTCATATTTGATATATGATCATATTTAACTAGTATACAAAGTGGCTGGAGCTGAAACTAGGATGTCGTTAAGATCATCTTAGTACAAGAATTTGAGTGTCACGGCTAGCTTGTACTAGGAAAGTAAGCTCTTCCGTGACGAAAATGAACTGAAGCAAAGCTAACTAGGGTCATACCATCTCTCGATCTGTAGTACTGAGTCCTTGATGTACGTGTTTTAGGTGAGAGAGAGGTTAGATTGTGGCTCAATGTCTAACATGGGAAGCTCTAGTTAATGCGTTGTTTCAATTCTACACATTCTTTCAATTCTATTATTTTGAAAATATTAACCATTCAGAAGCTCATATTGATATTGAAAGCGCGTAAGAATAGTTAGGCGTAAAACATTTAACTTTTATTTTCATGACTTGAATAGGCTGAACTATCGAAAGCATGTACATGTATTGATATTGAAACTGCGTAAGAACAAGTCTATTACATTAAATCTTCACTTTGTTTCTGGACGTCGACTGAATAAACACGTGACCATATACAATTTATAAATCAGATTCGTTTGACTACTAATTGAAAAGACATAAAAAGGCTTGAACAGACTCAATCAAACCTAGTCTGCAATTTTCACTTATTGCCTTGTTTTCGGTGCTTCCGAGGGATCTATTTTCCAGATTTTATTAGCATTGTCAGAAGACTCATTATATAGAGAATAGACACGTGACCACGTGCATATTATAAACCAATCAGGAGTTAGCTGAGATTCTGAAAATAGTGTGATATACTATATTCTCATTCTGACACAAAACGTCAGAGAGGGGCCGTTACTTTGTAGGAAGCGGTGCAGATCGAAAAAAAAAAAATGGCTGAATTAAAAAAGAAACGAGAAAGGGAAGCAATGAAACAAGAACAAAAAGGGGAAGATCTCCCCGTAGTAAAACTTGTACTCCCCGTAGTAAAACTTGTGACACCCGTAGCCCAAGCGGTTGATATGCTAGGTCGGAAATAAGACGGTCACGAAAGCATAGTGATCTGAATCGACATAGGGATAAAATGGACACACCTTTGAGTCGCGATTTAGACAGCCCGAGACGTAAGAAATATCGCGAAAGCATGACCCAAGATACTATAGATTGGAACACCTATACGTTTTAAAATGAATAACTCTGAACTCGGGGAAATGTTAAAAGAGTACCCTGTGACAATTTGCGCCGCGGACCAACTTCAAATACGTAGAGGACAATACGTCATTTCGAATACAGACACGAGCCAGGGATCAGGAAAACATTGGGTGGTCTTCTATTTTCCACAAAGAGGGCCCAACGAATTTTTCGATTCACTAGGTAATAGACCGGAGCACTACAAAGTTCATTTTGAGCTAGCGTTAAAGAAGCGTTATTGGATGAACTTCAGTCAAATACAGGATACGGATTCAAACATATGCGGACTGTATTGCGTATATTACATTACGAACCGATGTTCCGGACGAAAAATGAAGGACATTTTAAAACCGTTTGATGTGTATCGCAAGAAGTCGAATGATGAATTTATTGTTTCTTATTTTAGTTGATACATGTAGCCTGTTTTAGTAATACAAGCTTTGGCAATAAAAATTAAAAGGACAATATGTCTTGTTATTTATAACCTATAAATTCGAATTTGATTTAACGGAAAAGATGAAGCGTCGGTAGGTGTACACAAATAAAACGACATATTCGTTTATTGTATTTTATTTCGTTTCACAAATCCATATTATGCTTTTAATAAGCGCCTCTCGCAATTCTAAATACAGAACTGCATCAATGATATCTACAGTAAAATAAAATCATGTTTTATTATTCTTTTCTCGGACTGGAAACCAATCGTATTGAATTCTTAGCCCCCCATCGTATCACATCGTTAACATAAAGCGCTATTTCCTCGTTCTCAGGAATATAAGTCATCAGTCACTGATCGCACCCAATATTGAAATTCATCTTAGAGCCATTCTATACGGCCATGTAACATAACGGTATATACCGTCTTTCTACACAGCCGGAAAATAGTTTTCTACAGAGATCGATGGTACACATCCATCACTTACACTATTTAAAACTGCCTCTTTAGCCTGTCTTTCATACAAATTTCGTGTAATTGATCAATCAATTCAGCAACTAGTTCAACGCTTTTAAAATGCTCTTTTCTACCAATTTCTGTTTTGCATGATGATCACAGAGCATAGTTAGTACATCTATGTAGATATTTCCGGGTCCTTCGGGTTCCGTACTAATGTTACAGGGGCAATAGGAATTTGGTTGCAAGCTATGTTCGCACCACTTGAGTTCTATTTTCGGATGATATTTGCTCATGTATTGTCGGAGCATATATACCCATGTAGAGTAATTCATATCGAACTGTATTCTCGTTTTTGTTATGTCCTTGTACTGAACATAGAGACATCCCTTCGCTTCCAGAAAGTCGCCTAAAGCACACTCTATGTCTACCAAATAATGTCCGTCAGGCAAATTAATCTCCATGTCCGTATACGGATCACCATGTGGTGGATGATGGAGAAGTCTACATTCAAATTCGTCCTGTTTCTTATATAGCTCGTCACTAATTCTACCCAAATGTCTTCCGAAAACCCAAAATGTACTTTACTGTAATGCGCTTCGTATAAGCCATACTTTGTGATGTATGGACATACTTCCTTTAGGTCAGCAGCGAAGGAATTCATCATATTCTGGAATACTTCCGAGCTATTTTCCATGATTTGACTTCTGAATGATTTTGTCTGATGAAAGCGTTATTATATACTCGCCACAAAGCCTCGATTTCAAAAGGAGGCTTGTATTTGTAGTAAGAACGACATTTATCTCAATTCTGATTGGTCAATTAAAATAGTAATACTGGATTAAACCGGTAAAAACCAGACAGAGGCACTTATTTTCAATAATTCTTATTTAAAGGAGAAATATTAAACTTTCCCTGCGGTTTTATCTCAGTATGGAAAACAGTCGATCGTGTTATCGCTTGTCAAAACTGCTCCTGATTGGTTGTAGTTAACGAAGTGTTATATACTGGAGTTCTACAGTAAATATCATTCGATTAAAGGATCTCAGGTACAATGCACACAGCGGTTTATGTTGTATGAACGATTAAATTAGGTATTTCTATTTCATTTTTCGTATCGGGTAAATTAATGACATTTTGCTATAATCATTTCTATACTTATGCATAAAGCGTTAACGCGCTGTTTAAAATCAATAAATATGTACACTATAGCGTGGAGTAGACGTATTTTTAACCTGCCAGGTGTATTGGAAACGTGTTACCGCTTGTCAAAATACTGCATTCCGATTGGCTGATGGTAGTGATGTGTTATATACTGGAGTTCTACAGGTAAATATCATTCGATTAGAGGACTTAGTAAAGCGCACATCGCGGTTTATGCTGTATGAACGATTAAATTAGGTATTTCTATTTCATTTTTCGTATCGGGTTTATTAAAGACATTTTGCTTTAATCATTTCTATAATTATGTATGAGCGTTAACGCGCTGTTTAAAATCAATAAATATGTACACTATAGCGTGGAGTAGACGCAAAACGATACGGGTCTTAACCTGTCAGGTTGTATTGGAAAAACGTTACCGCTTGTCAAAATACTGCATTCTGATTGGCTGTTGGTAGTGAAACGATATTTCTATTCAAACATCTAAAGATTTGATTCATTGGCGAATTTATCCGGACAGGTAAGTTGTATGAACGATTAAATTAGGTATTTCTGTTGATACTTGCGGTGTGATTTATGAAACGTCTCAAATTCACTAGGATTTCACTATCTCTGTTGCAGACGGTAAAATATACGTTTTGCTGTATCTCGAACTGTTTTATATAGTGGCAGGCAGTCTTGTTTTCATTCACTTTAATATCATAATCTACGTATGTAGTTGAATTCCTAGTCGCAAACGCTAAAGCGAAAGGCAAGGTAAATATAACAATAAGTATAACGGGGCCTATGATGATTGCTTTTTGTCGTTTGATGATGACATTTGAATGGCGAGAGTTTTCCATACTGTAAGCTTTGACGTATAAAGTCAGACTGATTTGACTGACTAAAAGCGTGCTCTAATATACACGTTTCGAAGGGGCTAGTTTTCAAAGCAAGGCTTATGTAAAAAGGGGAGTGATTTCATTGAAATTCCAGTTTGGAACAGCTTTGAACCAAACTAACGTATAAATGATAAGTTTTATCATGTAAGCCAGCCTTTCCTTGAGGAATAAACCAATCAGAATGCGTCGTATCACTAGTCATTCAGAGCATTGCTAAGCTATACTTACTAATCAGAACGTTGCTTTGGCTCTATTTATTATACTTCGCCTGTAAATTCATTCACTGCCATTTTGGATATCAAAGTGAAGTTACTTTGGCGTATTTCTCGCATGAGTGATTTGACTTCCGGTTTAAGTTTATTGCCTTATGTACTTATCGAGACATTCGGTTAGTACCCAACATGCCTAAGTTATCAGAGAAGGAGAGGAGAAGAGGTGTGTCGGTATATGCAGTAACGCCTTCTTCCATAACGCCTACAATTTTACGCAGGAGTGACCACGCATTCAAATTCTGTATACAACGCAATAGTCCTCGTCAAAACCTTTCATTTGATACCAAACACTGCTAAAGTCGTTCCAAGTATAATAGAGAAAATATTGTACTTTACTTTTTTTAACAGATAGGTAAGGTAAGACAACCATCGTGCTTAATTGACTGCCGTGCCAATAGTTATGTTATTCATATATGTATTAAAGAAAAGTAAACATTCCTTTCTATTATTACATTAAAAAATATTGTAAACCGTTAGAGGAAATAAATAAACTCAATAATCAAGCTTTTTAATTCCGTTAGTATTTATAAAGAAGAAAGAGGTAAAAGCTATACACTGAAATTATAAAGCGCGCTCAATAATGCGGACAAATGTTAAACTACGTGCTATCGCTTGTCAAAATTCTGCTTCCTGATTGGTTGTAGTTAGCGAAGTGTTATATACTATACTGAAGTTCTACAGGTAAATATCATTCGGTTAAAGGGTCTGGTAGAGCGTATATCACGGTTTATGCTGTATGAACGATTAAATTAAATATTTCTGTTTCATTTTAGCATCAGGTAAGGAAATTAATAACATTTTGCTATAATCATTTCTAAACTTATGCATAAAGCGTTAACGGCGCTCTTTAAAATCAATATATATGTAGCGCGGAGTAAAGAGATAAGGGTCTTAACCTGTCAGGTTTATTGGAAAAGTGTTACCGCTTGTCAAAATACTGCATTCCGATTGGCTGTTGGTAGTGAAACGATATTTCTATTCAACCATCTACAGTGTGATTCATTAGACGAATTGGTCCGGACTGGTAAGTTGTATGAATAATTTAGTTAATCATTTCTATTGTATATCGTATCGGGTTTATTAAAGAAACTGTCATTATTTCTATAATTATATTATTGCGCCCATAATCGAATCCTGCGCTAAAATCATCGTATTTGTACACTATAGCGCGGTGTACGGGTTTAGGCCTGTCAAAAATATTTTATTCTCTGATCAGTATTCAGACTTTGATTACCGTTGTCATTTGACGGTAAGATGCAGAAGAGAACGCGTGGCATTTAACTGATTGATCATCAAAGACTCGTTTGATTAATGACCACCGCTATGAGCATACATACCTAAAAATAGTTGCCCGACGTCGTAAGTCATTCTAAAATTAGACTATGAGTTCATTTGAATGGCCTCTTGTTAAAACGAATACATAGTCATTTACTTAGTGGACGCCGAGGGGTACACATCATGGACAAAAAAATAATCTTCAGTAAACTTGCTTCTTTAAACATGTATTTATCTTAAACAATGCCTAATAGTTTAGTTTTAATGTGATGAATATTTTGTTTTAGATTAGTTACTTTCTTTACTTTTTAATATAATCTGTTTTGATTTAAAAGAAATGTATTTGTTCATTTAGGTCTGAGATGAATTTATATGGTTAAATATAATTAATATTCTATTTGATTTTCTTGTAATACTTAATTTTCGTGTTATCTCCCCGTGTAGGGCTGACCCTTAATGTGCGCGAACACGCCCTAGATAGGTATATATGTCGGCTCTATCTACTTTAGGGAGTCATTTCTATTCATAGAACGTAAAGTCATTTTTGGTATGAAAAATAGGTTTATTACTGTCGTTTCTATCTATAACATTGTAAAGTCATTCTTAAAATAGAAAGGTGATGTCATTCTAAAACTAGATTTCAAAATGGCCATTCTCACGCATGCGCATACCTGGCCCCAAAGAGCTGCTTATACTACTTGGAACGTTAAAAGATAGCGAGAGACTAAACAGCAAAGTCTGTGTTGTTATCTTTTAAACTCTGCCTCTTGTATCAAAATACTCATTGACAAGTGCAGGGCCAAAACAAATTTATCTATGAGGAAAATACTTTCAGTGAGTATATCAACAGCTGAATGTTTACTAATATTTTTATACTGTTTCAGAGTGTACTTTGTAAGAGGCCTCTTCTACCTCGAACAAAACCATATAAACGTGAAATGTGTACTATAGTGTCATGTGTTTCGTTATACAACAATTTTTCTGTCATATAAACGACGGAGTCTACTTGTAGCAGTGAGCACAATGCCCAACTTTATAGTGCTGCCTCACTAGAATATCGCGCCGTAGACACGTGGCATGATACCCCACCCAGTCACATTATACTGACACCGGGCTGACCAGTCCTAGCACAATCCTCTTAATGCTGAGCGCCAAGCGAGGAAGCTACTAGTACCATGTTTTACGTCTTTGGTATGACGCGGCCGGGGATCGAACCCACGACCTCCCGCACTCGAAGCGGACGCTCTACCACTAGGCTACCGAGGCGGTTGCAGTCTAATGTTTGATATTCGTTTAAAATGATTCTATATTTCATTTCGATGGCGGCATGAATGCACGTTGAACAAAAACAATATCAGTAATAATGCAAATAGTGATAAATCAAATATGCACAGGAAAGACGCTTTTGCTATATAGTTATGCACTTTTTCTGCTAATATACTGTAGTCGGTAAAAGACAATTATCAAACTGGCAATATATACGTTTTTCTAGGCAACTAGATATTGAAATAGCCATCTTAAACGCAACAAATAGAATTCCCCGATGTACTCCCAGACCAATTTGTGCATTCGCTAATCACTAAATGCATAGTCTGGATTATGAATATGCCAGCTGTCATTTAATTAAATGGACATATTACAAACACTTGATGGTTCGCTGCATAATTGCCTTTTGTCATAATGTTTCATGGTACTTTTGCTTTTTGTTTGTTCTGACTGGTGTATGTGGATGCATAGACTGAGGTAAACCTTAAAGTTCAAGAGAGGTAAGCAAATATCAAACGGTAAACATAATAATGAAGAAAAGGTTAACCCGCGGAAACAGGTAAGCGGTTGAAAGGAGATAAAGAGATACGTGGAGAGGTGTAGTAGAGACCAGAAGGTAAGTAGATACATGGAGTAAAACAATTGCAATTAAGTAAGCAAATGTAGTATTCTCAAATATTAACAAAAATAATTCTGATAAAATATAATGTCATTTGCATTTTAATTCATCAAAATAGAAAAACGAATCCTTTGTCGCGGACCACCAATAATAGTTAAATGGATCTGTAACGCTTGTACTGAAAAACACATTACCTTTTCAAGACAATTGTATCGTGTTCCTAACACTCAGACTTAATAATTGTTTCCTATATATATTTCTTTAGGCAATTTCCCAATTTGAATTTCTAAGCCCTTTTAAAAGAGCGAAATTTCCATACAGTTTTCATGGTTTTGGAATATTAAGCTTTTCCAGAGGTTTACAATATATTGTAATTTCCCCTGATCAGATTGTTTCCAACAAAGCCCATATGATCTGTTATTACAGCTTTATTCTATGTTGTCTTTACAATTCTTAGATTTGCGCTTGGGATTTCTATATGCAAGATTATAAGAAAACAGACAAATTGTCCGTGCCTTGCCTTTGGACCGTACTCCTTTGCGATCTACAAACATATTAATTTTTGTCTTATTCTTAAAAACCTGTTTGCTTTTTTACTAGTATACTATACAGTAATTGCAGTGATAGGACAAAATAATTCAATGATATTTTGGACTAAAGGTTATGAGGATTTTTATGGCAAATAATGCCAAAACTATCCTGATATGTGAATAAAACATCAAATAGCTAATTCTAAACGTGTGTTATGTATTCATTTTCCGACTTTATACCTTACCCTATATATGTTTTATGCTGTTATCTGATTTGATTTAAAAAAAAAAAGCAACACCAAATATATAGAGTATTCTTATAAGAACATTTAATCATTTTACTGACTTTCTGTACAGAACACTTTGTCAATCTTGCTGTGTACCTTAACGTTATTTTTCCCTGTGTCTTATCTATGATAAAATATAAGAATCAAAACGTTTCCTTAATTCCATTATTTTACTGATTTCAATGAATTCTGAACTTAAACAGAAAATCGGTTTTATTTGAACGTATCGAAGTGATGAAAATCTAATAATTATTAAATTTTACGTTTGATTTTGAATTCGGTTTAGTTAAAACGGAATATTCGTCAATATTCTATCAATCTGGGTGTGACATAACATGAATGACTGACGTGACGTCAAAAATACATTTACGTCGGTTATTTTCAAATTTACTGAGCAAAGCAAACAATTGTGTATAATTTTAAGAGTAAAATTATTTCTAAAGCTTTGCATGCAGTAATATGCACTTATTTCTTCGCGGATTCAAATTGTGCCGTTGATGTCTCACAAAATTTCTATGGTAGAAATCGTTTATATTTCTTCATACAATCTACTAACGTACACTTGCAGAATAGTAATTGAGGTCAAGATAAGAACATATCTTATCCCTTGAAGAGTGTAATGCTGGCCTCAAAATTGTCAAATCCAGCAGATGTCACTACTTGCCAATATCATTGTGTGTGTGTGTGTGTGTGTGTGTGGTGGGGGTGGGGGCACCATATGCTCCTGTCTTCACTCAATTAATACGCGCAATAATTATTGTCACTATGTTTTATTTAACTTATCCTAGCATTAGGTAATGTTTGAATACGAAATATGGGTCTGATCACAAGAAAAAAAAAGCCAGATATGGAGTTAGAATCATTGTTGAGTATTTTTTAATGAAATTATCGGCATAGCATTAGACTCACTCGTTTTTACCTGGCAGAGGACCTTACATTCAGTCAAGTGAAATGGAGAAAATAAAAGCAAGTGTTAGTGTGTAGATTTTGTAAAAAGATTGGTATTTTGACATTTAGTAGTTATATAAGCTAACCTATATGTAAAGCCGTTTTAAGCCATTTCTCGTTCTAGAGTTTCAGCCTTTACCGTTGCATATATCGTCCAGAGAGAATAATAACAGCCGTCAATAGTAGACATTAAATGAAGGAAAGTATTACTTCTGACGCAGTTACCGAATATTCGAGCAAATATCATACAGTTTACTTAGCAATTTGTTCTTTTGAATAAAGTTACTTGGTAGAATTCAAAGACCAATAGAAAATACGTTTTTGTACAGAATTAGTATATTAAAAATTGCGTCTCCATATTTGTAATTACAAATCTAAGGATTCAGGGGGGATAGCTTTTTTCAGGTGCGAATATGATTTCATTCAAAGAAAAATTGCTAAAATTATTTGCAATTAGATCAATCGTCATAATTACTGCACATGAGAGAAGGAATGTCTGTTTAAGTATATGACTTTTGGTCCGAAAAATGGAATTAATTATTTTAACGCTGAGTACTTTTAATATATGTTATCATCTGTAAGCATCATACAAGAATGATAAGCGTTATTACGAACTAATACAAATACCCGACAGAGTTACGAATAGATCAATTATGATAAATGTCAAAGTTACAAATATCTGCATAAATATTTGTAGAGCGTTACGTCTTGCATTTATAAACGGATCATTGCGTCTGGTATGACAATTAACATAGTTACTATATTACTTTATGGTAAAGATAAAAAAGTCAAGACTTTTTATCCATTTTCTATGGAGAATAAAAGATGTACTTTATCAAATAACATCATTAAGTTATGACAGGCTCTTAATGCTTGAACATGAAGACTTTTAAAGCGTGATTCAAATTCCCAGTATATGAAAATTTAACTCCAAGATATGTGAAACAATCAACAATTTCTATTTGCTCTCTGTTGATAAAAATGTTATCAGTGTAGAACTGTTCGCATTTTGCAAAAATACAAACTTTGGTTTTGTTGCTATTAATATTTAAACCCCATTTTATGGAATTCTGATATATTCAATCAATTTGCGATTGAGGGCTTGCAGGATCAGTAGTGAACAGAACAATGTCATCGGCAAAAAGTGTAAAATACCTAGATGATAGGTTTATATCTTTATCAGTTAGAAGATTAAAGTCTATGTTTTCTATAATGTCATTTATGAATAGAATAAATAAACGAGGTGAGGGTGGTTCCCCTTGTTTTAATCCAATTGTACATCGAAAACATGCGGAAGGGGCATACCATAAGACTGAACTTTATTATAAATAGATTTGATCATGTTGATCATTTTACAACTTATTCTAGTCTGAATTAACTTATTCCACAATGCGTCATGATTGTCGGTATCAAAAGCCCTCTGGTAGTCAATAAACGTGCAGAAAAGTTTGGATTTATTAGTTAATACTTTTTGAATAACTGTATATAATATAAATATAGCGTCGGTCGTAGAGCGGTTATCACGAAATCCAAATTGAGAATCTGTTATAATATGCCCCGATTCACACGATTTATCTATACGGTCTCTCAAAAGCAATGAAAATATTTTACCCTGGTATTTCCCCGATAATTGGAAGGAACATTTTTATCTACCTTTTTGTATATAGGTACTATAACACCTTTTGTCCATGCTTCAGGATACACAAATGAATCAAATACTAGTATATGATTAAGAATTAGACAAAGATATTGCGATATGAATGTGTTTGAATCAATGAAAAAATCTGCAACATTGTTTTCAAAATCACAACCTTTATAGCACTTTAATTTAGAAATAGTTCGTTGCACTTCTTCTATTTTAATTTTTGTATCCAGTTGTTCAATGTTAATCGTATTATTGTCTACGTCATCATGGCTATAAGTACCCGAAAGATTTTTTTTTCATTATTAAAATGAATTAGTGTTATTTAGATATGCTCTATCGACTGTTTAATCCTAAATGGTAAGTACCGATGCTGCTGAATATCATCTGTTGGATAAAACGTTAAAAAAGAAACGATACTCATCAAACAGGATATATAAATGTTTGTCTGACGTGTTTTTTTTTTAAAACTAAATGGACTCGTAATAACAGTGGAAATTTTCTTTCGGTTCTTCGTATGGGATTTCGGCATTTTCCGGTAAAAATGGAAAGCCAGGTGCTCATACGAGCAAACTTATTCAAGAATGTGTAATCGCACGGAAATTACCGACTGCTTTTACGAGCCCATAACGTGCAATGTAATGGAATATTTAGGTTGATATTAGAAAAAATCTATACATGTACAAATACGTATACATGTATAAACAAAATGTCACTAGTAACAACTTTTTTTTCAAACAATTTTTGCATATTCTCTTTTAGATATAAAAATATCCGTTTTCTTTTCTTCTTTTATTATACCTATACTCCTAATGCTTTGCTTTAGCATACTCCTAATGCTTTGCTTTAGCTTTAAATGTAGCGGCCTAAACGGCTGAGTGGTTAAGGTCTTTGACTTCAGATCACATGCCCCTCAGCGATGTAGGTTCGAGCCTCGGGCACTGTGTCGATTTGATAGAAGATATTGTGTCCGAAATCATTCGTCCTCCACCTCTGATTCATGTGGGGAAGTTGGCAGTTACTCTTGAAGAACAGGTTTGTACTGGTACAGAATCTAGGAACACTGGTTACTAAAGGTTAATTGCCCGCCGTTACATAACTGAAATAGTGTTGACGGCGTAAAACCACAAACAAACAAACAAACAATTCTTCATGCTAACGGAAGATCTGTGGTTCTATCCAGGTGCCCGCTCGCGATGACATAATACACTGTTCATGTATAATACTTTTCAAAAAGAAACTCGCTTGGATTGTGGCATTACTAACCATCGTAATGTATTATAAATTAGTTTTGTATAATTATAAAATGTGGTTCTAAAAAATTAGTTTTGACTTTTACAGAGGAGAAAGCTTCCAATTTCCGATGGTGGGCGTCATCTTAATGCTACATCACTACCAGCACTATACCATCAGACATGATAAATAAATAATAAAATACCATCAATAAATTAAGGCGAAATTGAAAAATAATATGTGAAATTTAGCATGCCATATATTATCGCAGTGTGGTCCAATATCTGATATGGGTAATTTTGTCATATCTAAAACATCACTGTTGTGGTGTTGGAACAGCGTCCTACATTCCTGCACCGCTTAATTGCAAACGTTATTCATGTGGAATGACATATCTCATATGTCAACATAACGTATGTAAATATGAAATCTCGGGAATTCTCTGAAGTTAAGGTTAATTTATCAGTCACCGTATATAACACGCAATTATATATAAAAGTATTCAGCAATACAGAAAGCACTTCATTGCATTGAACAACTATCATCGTGTCCTGCTTCACATACTTGCTTTCACTCATTCACTTTTATCTACGTCATAACATGACTTGCATTCGTCTTTTTCGTCAAAGCTATTTTACTTAAATGAATCAATAAATATTCCTAGAAAGAAATAGAAGTTTTGACTGACAACGCAAGATTTCTCTGACATTTGCTGTTAAGAAAAATAATCAGACACTTCAGCTCATAGTCATCGTATCACCAAATTATATGTTTATGTCAGTTAAATTGTTGCTTAATAAATAAGGCAAAAAGAAAGCAATTATCTGTGAAAGAAATGACGTGATTGATTTGTCAAAATAATAGAGAGATTAAAGCTGCACTATTCGAAGATGATGCCAGAATATCGGATGGTCTATAGATATATCTGTTAGATTAAATGTGCAAGATAAAACAGACAGAAATGTAATAAAATATCATGTGATTGACATATATTATGCCAGCAGAAAGCGAAATTGCTCTTCAAGAACCTGCATTTAAGTTATCGGTATTTGTTGCAGCATACCCGAGTGTTAGCGCTATAACATCAAACGTTTTTGCTCATAAAGGCAAGGTCATGTTAGTACCTTTGCTTCTTTTCATCATAATAATTCAAAAGTTGGATAATACTTAAATGAAAAAGAACTTTTCAAACTAGATAATTGATATCATGTAAGAGAAACAGTTGTTTTTGATAAAAATAAAGCTTCTTTTATGAATCACTTCACATTTATGTAAAGTGCATAGAAGGCGCCGGTATCAACGCAATCAATTTATAAATTTCAAACAGATATGTAATCTCTGACTGTGCAGACGTGCAAATTACGTGACAGTGACAAGGCCGTGTAGTCTAAAAAATGACGATATGCTTGACAACGCTCAGCAGGTTAAACTCTTTATATAACCTACAGGCAAATGGGCATTTATGCCACGGACTTTAAGAACATTGATTTTCCTTCATAAGATCAGTGAAATTTGTGGCCTAATTTTAAAATATTTTCAAATGTTTCAATATTTAATTTTGACTGGTTCGCGCCAAAACTCTAGGAAAAAAAGCAAATTTAGATATTTTGCATTTAATTTTAACTTTTTAGCTTTCTCTCCTATTACATATATAACATTCAACTATCCTAATTTAAACGTTGTTGCAATGTCTGCTTTACCGCTTAGGGGAGGGAAAGTAACACTGCATTTGAGTTTGATATTCAAGAAAGTTTCTAACTGTGCAACCTTCACCTGAATATCATTTGAAAGAGGAACGATTTAAACCTGCTTTGGTATTTACTTGTTATTACGTATTTGATAAATTGACAATATATTTTGGGATTTGTTTTTTTCTGAAACTATCAGTTCAATTCTTTTGTAATGCACGTCGGGAATTATTTTGAGTCGATGTTTGATGCGCATCTGTGGGAGAATAGATAAATATATCAGTCTGATTTTGTATTCTCGAAAGAATTAGAAAAATCAAAATTGTTTACTCAAGTTTTGGGAAGATATTGGCGTTGCTTAGATAAGCACTTAGAAATAAACTGTTTCATAAAGTTGCATGTAACAATGCTACATCTACAGAGCAGGGAGAAATCTATCTCGAAATAGAACAACAAATCCATAAAATAATCATGTAGATGGCGTCGTGTAGACTTATATATTATATACTGAAATAAGAGTGGATTCAGAGCACAACAGGAAATAATATTGTATTTTTAGTTTATGCGGGCGACTCCGTTGCAAAGTGGTAAAAATAGCAGATTTCGAAATATTTGCCACTTAGAAACCTCGCTGAGGGTGCAGAATTTCTTCCTGCGAGAATTCAGCCGGCTAACGGAAGGCTAGCGGTACTACATATTTGCCCGCAAGTACCTAAACAATAGCAAAAGTAACACCTGGGGCTTTCCTCCGCCATAATAAAACCAAAACAAATAAAAAACATTGACAATTCACCATATTACCTGAAAACCCAACAAAATATTTAGTTTAAGGTAGTTCTGCACGTTTAGATCGAAATTTTTTCTACAATGTAGAATTTGACAAAACTTCATAGTCAATACACCTAGAAATTTCAGCAAATAAAAAGGATAGGGTTGTGTGCTTGATTTTTTGCTAGACTGATTTGAAAAATTTGGACCTCACGCAATATTTCATAATGGGTGTCTATGGGAAAATCATAACTTTCATAACATATTCGCGAATAGAAATTTTTCTACAATGTAGATTTTGATGAAACTTCTCACAGTTGTAAATAAATATATGGCCTATAATTTGGTGAAATAAAATGTATAGGTCCGCGTGCTTATTTTTGAGATATTTGACCAAGATTAAAGTGAACCGGACATTTCACGCTAATTTTAAGACATTTTTTATTTTTTTTTATTTTAATATCATATTTTGAATTTAGTAATATAGCAACAGTGCCATTGTAATAAATTTACTCACAGGTTTCGATTAAATCATAAAATTATTTTCATTTCCGTACGCCGAATCCAGGCTTTATTCTACGTTTTCCGGATAAATGACGTTACGCCATCACTTCCGGTTTATCAAACGTGCAGAACTACCTTAAACATCAATTTAACTTAAAATGAACAAACAAATATTACATAAACAACATTACAATTTAAGATAAGAATCTGTTATTAAGAACTGATACTCGAAACTTCTCTTTAAGCATCTGCCAATCCGTCCAACGTTTATCTCATTTTCATACTTTATACCGGTTTATGTTGGTTTCCAAGACAAAAACAGTTTACAACATGTACACTTTGTGATAAGTATTTACCGATATTTAAAAGTTTAATATATCGAAAAGATCTTTTATCTTTTCTACAAAATTCAATTTGGTAAAGTGAAGTCTCTGTTGCTTTTCTAAAATATTTCAAAATAAATGAACTGCATTTTAAAAAAGACCACCGAAAGTCGATTGACGACGCAAAATGGTTGGGGAGTATTTCCAGCGACAATTTTATCTGTTTTCTAGCCTATTTGCATATCTACAACAACAATAAATTATGTTGTTTTTATATTCCCGTATTGATTACAAAAATAGGAACTAAATCATCGTTATTTGTGACGAAAGATGTAAATTTAAACTGAAACTGAAACTGCTTTATTTGATTAAACGCCTAATTTTACACATAGTATATTCACCGGCGTTGTACATTAAATTATACCAGATTTATATAGCGCCAAAGGCAAATTTACAATTGTGCCAATTAACGCAGAGAAAATAAATAGAAATATATAATTTTCATTCATTATTTTTTTATAATTGCTAGATCGTTTCGTTATTTAAGAACACTGAGAGACACCTGACTAAAATTGATGGTTTTCAAGAAAACTGTAAATTTATATTACATGTATCATCGGACTGTCAACAGTCGAAAGAATGAGAAAAGAATAAATCTATCCTAAGTTTTTAAAATGCTTACGTAACAGTAACAAATAATTGTTTTGCCATCGTTATATTATTTTCGTTCAAAGAAATGATTTAAAAGTCTGAGGTAAAAATTGTAGACAATGATGTCTTCTTTATTATAATATTTGAAAATATTTTGAAAAAAAAAATAAGAAAGGAAGATTGAAATTTTTACAGATACACTAAAGATCCTCATTTTAGTTATCGTTGTACTAATACAATTTCATGTATATTTTTAAAACTATTTACTCAAAATTTTAATTGATAAACCTTATCCCAAATGCACATGTTATTTCCACAATTGGGCCGCTCTGCAGTTTTGAAAATTCCCTTCCTTGAGAGACAACATGGCCTTTGAAATGTTCTAAAGCTTATCAAATAAATGTAGATATATTATCATGTACAATACTTTAGAATTTGGTACGAAAATTGCTTAAAAATGAAGTTCTTATTAATTTTCAATTCCACAATCGCTTAAATGTTTACACTTAAAGTGTTCCTGTTACTATTTGTACCATAATTCACATTTGGCAGGATTATCTTAAAAACGCTCGCTACAGTTTCGTATTTGTTTTCTCAATAATAGATTTTGATGAAATGTTTTGTATTAAAAGATCATGTTATGATGTATTGAAAAATGAAATAAAAATACTAGGTCACCAGCTTTGTTTCAATTTAATTTGCCCCTAGATATGGTGCTATTTTTAACATTTTTCAAAATTTCTATAATCCTAAAATGTAATTCAGTAAAATACAATAATCAGCATAAATTTGATATCTAAGCATTTTTATAACGGAAAACAATATATCTATTTGAAAAATGCTCAGATAAATCAAAAGAAACTGATTTTATAAAGAAAGGAGTACTTGTTCAGCAGACCCAAGGGCTATTTTTGCATATTTTTGTCAATTTTAAGTTGGTACTTCTGCTATTTTATCGAGTTTCACATATAGAATTTAATCAAACTCTGCACATACCTTTGGTTATGTCTACCTAATCTGAAACAAAAAGAAAATTGATAGGTCACCATATTAGATTTCGCATAAATCAAATTACAACGAGGTGGGGTGTGGCGAGCATTTATACAACGCAGGTTGGTACGAAATACTCGTTCAGTGTTTGAGCAAATGACTTAGAGATATATCAAATTATCAAACGGCAGATTTCTTAATAAGCGGATTTCAAGGTGTTTCTGAAACATTTTGATGTCATAGAACGATGAAAGTTTCCGCCTTTCTCCGAACAAAACCTATAGTTTACGAATACAGATGTACGGTATGGGTACGGTACGGGATTAGAAACAGCTGTGACTCAATGCAGAGTTGGAGAGCCGGTATAAATTACAGACTCCAGTATATGTCGGATTGAAGCAATTTGAACTAAAAGTTCTTTAAATGTATATATTTTGTAACCATGGTGATACTTACCTTAACCTTTAGTCAGTATATTATACATATTGTACATTAAATGCATGCGAACATACAATGATTTGCGAATTTTTGCCGTATGCGACATTAGATAATCACTTCCGGGCATGCGCAGAAGACCGCTCCAACTCTGCAGTGAGCTTCATCGATTAGAAACAAAACCAAATTGGCACGGTGTTGGGGTAAATATCGACCCGACCGGAAAAACTGTAGCCAGCGCCTTTAATAGGTTTCAAAAAAATTACAGAATTATACAAAATTTTCATAGCATTTACTGTAACAGGTACTCTTAGATTTTGCACGATCTGTCTCTTTGATTTTGGTCCATAACGCTAGATACTTTGTGGAGCACACACTCCAACATGACCTTGTGGAACTGCACCTTGCGTTCACAGCAGTCTAAATATATTCATTTGAACAGTTTTCTGGAGCATAGCTTACACAATCTCAACTTTGACAAGTACCGTCTCAGCTTCCACCATTATTTCGGCATTCTGTTTCAATATCTTAGGCATATTATACATTTGTTTATTACAGACAATGAAAAGTGATTTACAGGATACATCTAAGCGTAATGTCATGCAACGCGTCCTTTGCTGCACTCGTCCCAGATAAATTGTTAAGCAATACCAACGCACGACATAAAATTGTTCAGTAAAAACATATTGTATGTATATGAACGTCCGATAAGTGTCTTAAGAAGAGAGTACATGTGTGTGGGAGACGACAACAGGAATATGACAGAAAGTTTCTTATATAAATCATTTACAACAAATCACACTGCAGATATATTTTCGAGGAGTAAAAAAAAGAATAATTTCTCTCAAAATTAAATAGAAGATAAGAAGCTGGTGAATTCATTTCTTTGTTTGATGATGTAATGATTATCGCATTCAGCTTTGAAATAGATGAATGATGCATGGCTCTCTGGCTGTGTTTGGAGAGCTCTGTTCTTCAGAGAAATCTGACCTCACTTAAAGCTCGTTACTTTTACATGTATTTCTATCAATGCATTTAGGATATGTATATGCTTATAGTAAAACATGTTTTCTAACCATATAAAACTAAAAAATAAAAATTAATGATTAATGATAAAGAAATTCTTCGCACTATGAAATCTACTGTTTTGTTAAGTGAATGCAACCTCTATTTTTATTTGTGTTCTGTACACGGCCTTACTGACAGCCACCAATAAATCTAACTCATTTTACATTTGATATTTTCACCAGAACTGATTCTGGATTCAGCAAAAGAAGAAGCTTCAAAAGTGCGACATGTGTCAATGGAGATGTCTTTATACAAGAAGTTGCTATATCTCAGTATTATTATGAACATTTATTGACAAAACAATGTTGAGGAAACGGTACTATCTGAAATTTGAAACCGTAAACTATGAAAATCTCTTGATATATTTGCTATTAATGTGTATGTTACAAAAGAAGTTAACTGAATAGAAAATCTCTCGAACAGTAACCTACATTAAATGAGAATGTTACAACATTTAAAAACCCGCACAATTTTTCTTAAATCTATATCGCGTTTCAGTCGCAAAAACTCGTATTAACTTTTGATTGATAATCTGCGTGTGGTTAGAGTAAATGCAGTGTGAATATACATTTTTGGGAAAATATTGCTAAGACATTTCAATATTATTGTCGCCTTCCTTCTTATTTGTTCTGGAAATACCAAATGCTGTTTTATTTATGAGTTTTGTCTGATATTCTACTAAGTCAATGACATAAGCAAATTTCCAATTAGCCTATATATTATGTATCGAGAAAATGTATACGAAAGACATGAATCCATGAAATCTAATAAGCATATCTTTTGCAGACGTTAACTTGGCATATTTTTCCTCTACAAATGACACGTCATATTTGGAAAGTGTAAATTTGTTCCTATTTGAGTTGATGTAATATTTTTGCTTTCAGTTTTGATGCATAAGATGCATGCATTTCCATATATACATATTTGATTTGAAGTTATCTAATGATCTGGTAAATTTTCTGGTAAAAATAAACTAATATTTTGAGAAACTGTTGATAAAGTTGGCATAAATGATTTAAAGCATTTCAAATCTACAAAAAATGTACATCATTGATTGAATATAAATACCAAGTAAATCATGATTAACAACGTTACTTTTTAACATTTACATGTGTAGTACCATTGTACATATATTCTACTGTTTCTTCGTTGTATATTAAATTATTTCATTAAAACAGTTTCCTAATATATATGATTGTATTTAATCTACTAAAGTAAATACTATCATAATGAGTAACTGATGAAGAAAGGTAAAAATAAATACAATGTAAATGAAAAATAAAAAACAATAACAGAATTTTATTTGTGTGATCTAATCTACAGGTATATATTTCGTATAGGACAAGAGCAAACGATCGGAAACTGAATTTAAATATATAATTATTAAATATAGAATTGGCAATGATTTAGTAAATTATTTCATTATTGGATATTTTACTTAAAATGTAGAAAATCCTTTGTATTTTTTTTTTGAGAATTTGAAATGCGGGGGAATATGACTTAAATCTGTACTTTCATTATAAACTGATTTTGTGACATATTAATATCATGTGCTATTATTGATCTAAATTTATAGTCATTCCATTCGTCTAAGCACATTCACATGACAAATGATGATACGTTGTATTAGCTCGTAGGCGGAGTTAAAATACGTATTTACCTCCAGCTGTGTTGTCATCACAGTTTTACATCAAAGTATACAATTTACTTTAAAAAAAAATACAACCAACTGCAAATGTTTGCATTTCACAGTATGCAATCAACCTTCAATATGTTGAATTTGATAAGAAATAATGGTCGGTCTACGCCCTCGGTAGATATCATTTTTCCATTTCGATGACTCTTCATATCAACCTCACTAAAAGGCAATAATTGTATTGTAACGACTCGAACAATGGGGACTTACCATTTTCATGTTTTATAAAATAAGTCATCGATCTTGGCTGTGATCTGAACTGTTTTAGAGATATTCCCTCGCAAGCTGACAGTAACAAAACACAGAATTGTACACATATGTGTTGATCTACATAATATGACAGACCAAACTCATATTATACACCTCCATGTTCGTTTTAATCTTATCCGAACTCTGTTTACATTTACCGAGAGACATCCGTTTCGGCTGGTGCACATTTAATCCAGATTTTGTAACATTTTCCTACATGTGAATCATTATAGACTTTGCACAATTAATCTACAGTACTTAATTGTTTGTTAAAGATAAGTGTCATCCTTTTGTACTGTCTGAATTTTGCATAAATCACAATATTTTCATGATAACTCTCTGAAGTTGTCACATTTCCTGACAGGATATGCATCCTTATTCGCATTGCATTGTTGGACTATTTACCGTTACTAAGCAACATAAATTATCGTTGTCATCTACAAAGATGTTTAAATCACTTGAACATGTTAGAGTTAACCCAGTGGTGCCTATTTTGATGTTATTTTCATGTAAACGTTTCATAAAATCGCCATTTTTATGATACGGCAGTATTCAGCATAGAATTTAACGTTTTAGGTCACTGTGACCGTTTGGTCACTGTGACCCGTCGGTCACTAACCATTTGGTCAATTTACCCAAAGTAACCCATTTTTACTGTTTTGGTAACCTTTTTTGGGTCACTTTCTCTGGAAAACTATAAAAGGGCCCGATTTTGGCCATCTGCAATCACTTCAGCTCAAGCTTTCAGACTTAAAACCACGTTTGGCTTGTTTAAACAGATTTCAATTAAAATGAACACTATGCTGAACATAGATGTAAGAAAGTTGCTCTGCAATCAGAATTTATATTAATTAAAAGCCATTGGTCTATAAAAGCCCTTTTTGATACCTCATTTAGTAACATTTCTACAAGTTTTATCTACACAGATGTATTTACATATTCATGCCTTTTTTAAGGAAAGGCAATTAATGGATTTATATAAAGTACTGAGAATATAAGTGACTATATTTTTATAGAAGGAATTTCTGTTGCTGAACAGGGTCTTTGAATCTGCATCAATATTTACAAGTTATGGAACGCCAGATCAGTCATAAATAGATTAATCTAAAAGAGATGTATATTAAATCTTGCATTTTGTACCTGTAAAAGTGCTCAGTATTGATTTGTAAAACATTTTTAAAGTTCATTGAAACTTGCTTCGCTACCTGTAAACTATGGAAAGCCGGAACAGTCTTAATCTTATTTGACAAGTTTGCACTTGTACTGGCAGAATTTAACCATCAATATATGAATACATTTATTATCAAGAAGAATTTGTGACTACATTTGTTGTCAGTTAGATGTGCTTGTTTAATGTGATGACTTCACCTGTATTTTCTGGAGTATGATATATCAACATTAATAAATTTCATTAACTGTTAACCTGAGACTTATTAGTCTCTCTGGTTTAGTTAGTTTTACGGTACACTGAATCAACCTAGCTATACCCTATTTGCCCTTTCGACTACTTGAGTAAAGTTTACCAAGAGTTCTACAGTACGCATAACCTACCCATCTCCGCAACACCCCCGAGTCGTAACAGTATAATATCTGAACAAGCTATTTTTAGTTTGAAAACTCGTTGCCTCTGTTTTGCCCTTTAATCACAAAATCACAAATCCGTTGAAGACTTGCTAAAAGTAACATTATATGAAAAAAAAAAGAACAAACAAACAAACAACAACAAAAAAAAAAAACACTATAATTCCTTCACACACTATTGGCTTGGTTTTATCGTAATTGCAAGTTAATATTTCGACTGATCTGCAGGTTAATGTCAAAACAAATTTGGTTTGTAAATCACACATCCAGTAATCTATCAAAATGTATCTATTGTAACAGCTGGATTCCATCTGAACATGAATAACATTACAATCGACCTGACAAGAGATCAAAACACACACCGATCTAAGAAGAGATCAAAGCATATTTTTATACAAATCAAAGAGTGAGTTCTTAGAACTTAACAAATATACGTTTGGTTTTGAAGTTAATGCATAACGATATCTTTAATTTTATTATTCAAAGTTTCAAAATTAATTGATTGTTGTTAATTTTCATATTTTTGTGTATGAAAAAAATAGATAAACAGATTATAAATCTATTTTTTTTACTTTGGGCACTACTGTATACAGTGCATTGATGTCAGTTTCCTTTGAAACTGTGAAAACATCATCCCTGAAACAATTTAATTGTCATTTCATAGCTAAAATATTGTCGTTTCATAACTGAAACAATTTGATTGCCGTGTCATCACTGAAGCAATCTAATTGTCGTTTCATCACTGAAACGTTTTTATTTAAGAAATAATTTATAGGAAAAGAGTGCTTTAACATTATTTAAGCACGATGTGCGGTTATACGTCGGGCGTAATAATTTCACGGGGGCGCAGTCCGAGTGAAATTATTTGTACGACGTTTGTATAAAACACGGTTTTGCTATGAATTATTTCAATTCTAATATGCCTTTAAATCAGTACATAAAATATAGTAGCGCTCTTTCTTGGTTGCAACAAAAACTTTGACGTCACTACACGTTAATTGACGTCATTCTAGCGTAAGCGTGTTTTAACAGAGACAAGCATATTAAACACTGTAGACTTGGACAATTTAATATGACTCAAAGAAGAACTGTTTTTAATACCGTCATACCTAAAAATACTTCCGGGTCAGTGTGTAGTACATTATTATTTTAAAATTTGTCTTCTGCAATAATAATGGAGTTAAATGAGTTTTATGAGCAAACTAGAGAAAGAATAATGGAATAATGTGAAAATTTTCCATAATCTGTCTACCAGATTGCGGCACGACAAACGGTTCCTGTGCTGGTTCCTTTAAACTTTACACCTAGGACTTGCCATTGGTATTTCATGTTGGTTCTCCATTGTGTTTTTATATTGCATGTCAATAAATCAGGTGATTTTTTGTGTGCTAACATATGTTAGATCAGCTTTCAAATCCTGGGAAAATCTCATGACCAGGTACTGAATATAGATCACAAAGGCACATAGAGAGCCATTATCTCTTAGCAAATCTCTTTAGAAGGAAATCTGTGGTACTGACAACTTAATTTTGAACGACGCATGTGGTCCAGATACTGTTAATATGTTATAACGACACAACTTTTTTCGGGTCTGGAGTGGATTAATTACATAGCCCTCCTACCAGGCCACTATCGAATTCAGGCGTAAAAACATTCCTAAAATCAACACTTAATTACACATGATATAAGGAATCAGAAACAAAAAGGTAATACATTGTTCCTGCTGATTTTCTATGTAAGGAAGCACAAGTTCCCGCTGTGTTTCTTTCTAAATAGCTAGGCATTACAGAAGTAGTTTGTAATTACATGTAAGATAGATGTAAGAAGGGCAGATCATCGAGGTTATACGATTGATAATGTTTGTTTCAAAATATGTGTAAGCTGCTGTTGTAAGAAGGACAATTTACCGAAGTTAAACAATCGATAATGTTTCAAAATATGTTAAGGCTGAAAAAAGCAGATTATCGATGTTATGAAATTGATAATATTTATTTTAAAGTATATTTTAGGTTGTGGGAAGGGCAGATTATCAAGGTAACACAATTGATAAAGTTTTTTTTTCAAAATACCGGTACTTTTTAGGTTGCTGTTGCCCTAATATCTAGTTTGTATTAAGTTGTATCGTGTTGTATAATTTAGTGATATCTCATTAAATAACCATTTCAGTTTCATTTCAGTTAAATGTGCTGCTGTCCTTTTATGAATCCGACATAGTAACCTTCCACTCCAAGAATTTAATTTTATGTCAGAAATTATAAAAAAATAATGGGGGACATAAAGAATACTATTTCAGCCGTTGTGGGAACGCTACAGATACGTAGTATTCGGAGACAACTTGAATTTTTTGTCCAGACCACAATGTTTTTATTGGTGTATAATAGTAGCACTTGTATTTGAACACACACACGCACACGCACACGCACACACACACAATTTTGCAATAAGTCAAGTGCACCGGAAAAATACATGTTGTTCATCCCTATAAAATTGAATGTAGCTGTATGCAATGATATACTGGACACAATATTAAGCAAATCATGCAAATCTTAAGAAACAGACCTGAACTGATACCATACTGAGCTGAGCCAGTATGAGAAAATCAGGACCAGTACGAGAAAACAGGGCCTGTGCTGGATTCAAGCATTTTACCGGATATAACGAGAGGGTGAATACAAAGAAATTACTTTCGATACAGTTTTAATTGAGATCACTCTGTTTTACGTAAAAGTACTTACATATTGCGACAGTTCTCACATCGCAGAAAGAAATACCATCTTGAAAATAATTGAATTATAATTGAGCGGATGTGACTTTCGATTGCTTCAGAAGAGCAGTCCGAACAATTTAACATGGTTTTTATTTTTCAATATTATGGAGAAAATATGCAAAACTCATGTAAGTTAATAGGACGACACTTGTCTTAAACATAAAGGTTGATAGTTTTAAATATTTGTGCAAAAACATGTTTAGAAAAGGATGCATGATTGGAAAGATAGCGGATACGAACGTTAAATGAAACCGAAAGCAGTCACTGCTCTGGATACGATTAAAACGTGGCATGAGTATGTAAAATATGTGCTTCATCGTTTCTAAAATACCTTGATCAACATATATGTGTACTGTTTCATGTCTAGTTAACTGCAGCCTGCAGAAAATGACATTTAAACCAGTCTCTGTAATAGCTGAGAACCAAATGAATCTACTCAAAACCAAGTGCGGTATAAGGTATGCACCAGTTATTGCTGATTATATCGTGGACTCACAATATCTAAAAAAAAAAAATAAACATATGTCCCTATATATACAAACCATCTTTGTCTCGGTGAATTGATGATGCTTTTGAAAATAGGGTTTAATGTAATAGTTCTAAAATGATTTGATTTGAACATTCATAATTGCAGAAGGTAACTCATAGAGTTCCTATGATTTAAAGGAGTTCATCACAGTATTTTGTGCAGCAAGCGATAACCACTGTAAGCAAATTTCACGATTCGCCACCGAAAGTGCATAATTGTCGGATATGCAGGGCACTATAGCACAAAAATATCGTATATACTGACAATATAGGTCGTGTATATTTTACCTTTAAAAGTGATGGTGTTTTATTGGATGAGTAGTCGCAGGAAGTTCATGTCCAAGAAATCATCCTGCTCGAATCGAATATATTGTGGACAGCCAAGTTAAACTATTTCGTAATGACTCAGCCGACTCCAAGTCACATAAAATTCCAGATAATCTTAACGTAGATCTATCTCCTTCAATTTCAAGTGAGACTTGCTAAAAATATTGTTATACTTTTTGTGTCCCATCCCGGATTCACGTAGTAAGTCCAGAGTTATGGCCCTTGACAATCAAAATGTACATAAAGGGTCTAAACATTTGTGTCGCATGTAGTTCAAAAGTATATGTGCCGAGAGGCATAAAACCATACAAGATATAATTCAGCATGCGAAGTTGTGCACAAGCGCTTTTATTTGAGGTTTCACTCAGTAAAAACAGATTTATGTCCCTTGACGTAGTCAATAAATGGCATGAAAGCTTGTGTAGCACGTATCTCAAAAAGTATTTGACCTAAATTCATGAAACCTTAAAGGAGTATTATTCAGCATGTGAGTAAGAAAATTAGTTATGAAACTGTTTATAACATTGTGCAATTTGTTTTGTATTACTAAGAAAAAGATGTTCATAATTTATAGGTGGGTGGGGTAATGAAAAAAACTTTTGTCGGTGGAGTGAATATTTTTTATTTTTTTCTTGAAAACAAGCAAGGGTTGTTATTTTTTTTTTTTGGTTTAGTATTTTTTGTCCTAGTTTTAGCTTAGATAATGTAAAATTTGGTAAAATTCTATCCGCTAGATTTTTCATATCATTAGGAAATACTTTGTATTTTTCTCAGTTTCAGATACTTTCGACATCTGTCAAGAGTATTTTTTCTGAGTTAATATATCTATATGTTGACATTTTATGCATAGTTATAGTGGTTTTATTAATTGTGATACGAAAACAGTAACATCAGAGTGAAATTTTAGGTAAATAGCTGTTTGCACTTGTTTTATTATGACATGTATGTATTGTTTCTTCAGATAAAAATACCAGCTTGGTGTTCTTGATAAACTTTGAATATTGAAAAAAGAAGCATAGGTACCTATCATTTTTATTTTTTATTATAACTTGTGATACATCAATCTATAAATATGCAAAGTTAGAAAATTCTGTCCGCTAAAGAAAATTGTGAAAAACATCTTTGAGTAATCTTAGCCAAGTTATTTGTCCTTTGGCAGTCATATTGGCCAAATGCCTTTGAACAAAACGGCAACCCTCGGACATGTTACAAGGCCGACATGAAACGCTTGATTTACATTTTAATATTGGTTTCTGAAAAATGTTAATTGTTATTGTTAGTGGTGTTTATAATCAACTTAAAACCATTGATGTGTGTACATAAATATTCGAAGATATATCAACAATACTTTTACAACATAAAACTACTGAAATTACAAGGTTTGTTATTTCTATTTGGTATGGTCTTTCATTTGAAAGATCTTTCGTAATGTAAGTAAAAGTTGCACCTTTGCTCCTTAGTGCTTTCTAACTGTTATAAAATCAATTGTCGGAAATAGCATTCGCTCGCCCCAAGACCTGGATTACATACAGATAGGTTATTTCATTCTAGGTAGTGGTACTGTATAGTTTTGCAATTTACAATTTATATCATTCGATATTGAACTTTTACGTAGCAGCGTAAATCTGCGAATCATAGGGTAATTTGTTTTGTTATAATGAACCATATATAAATAATCAAAGATATTACTGTATATTATGTAATAAAAAAAATAAAATTAACTGCTCCGGCTAAGTCTGATTTTCACAAGTGTTATACAAGATTTGATTCAACAAATTCTCTCTAAATTAGTCTACACACGTACCGAATATTCCGCTTTAGATAGAAGGCTTAACAGTTAATAAAAGAAATATTACAAATTGATAAATATTAAGTATATTAAAATTGAACATGCATCTACTGCGCCATAGGAAAACAAATGCACGCCAATACATTAAGCATTAATCGATCTTCAGATTACTGCATTGCCAAATATATATCAGGGACAAGAGGTGAACAGAAAGTATTAGATTATCCAAAATTGGAAAGCTTAGATAGATTTGCTTCACTTCTGTCATATTAATCACTATTTAATGCTAATATAACGCAGTATGATTTCAGAGGAACTGACTAGAATCACGAATGATTATCAGACATATAATGCGTAAATATCTGACTGTCTAATTCGTAATTTAATTGCCAAATAATATTATTATGGTAAACCGCGAAAATTGATGTTGACCACTTTCGCTTAACTACTGATACTGGCATATAAATCTTTGTATTCATAAATTTATAATGTCGCGACACTAAAAGCAAAAAGCGTGTCATATCATACACATTCAAATGGTAGCCAAAACTATTGCCTGAAATCTGACGAGCCAAGGATCAATAGTTTTGTCTACTAACCGGCAAACCATTGAGTGTGCTATTACATGACATTAGATATAATTCTTCGCGTTTTCTTCAAAATTTGGGTTTAGCTCAACAAACTTAAGAGTTACAATCTATGGACCCGCGTTCATATAAATAAAATCTTTTTTTGTTAATGTCTGTAATAAGACAAAGGTATAATTACTTTCTAAAGAATATCACATATGCTGTAGGACCACAAATATATCGTATGAGCTGAGTGGTGTCTGTTGTGCACAATATCCGATAACAAGATAATTCCGAAACACGCATGTGTTCCGAATTCAATAATTTTTTTTCTTATGAATGGAATTATTTTAATTCATTCCATAACACAGGAAAGCGCTTCTTTGAAGTTTTAATTACAGTAGGTATGAGCTCCAGCTGTGATGATATCTGAAACATATGAGAAAACAATTGCAACGTAATTTCCGAACGATTGCTGCCAAGTTTGAGAAAATGTATATATTAAGTAAAATATGTTTTTAAACATATATATTTATCATGATGTAGATATTAAGCCCAGTTAATACCACGACAACATTTGCACATTTGGTTTAGCTAAATGTTTAGTAATAAAAAATTTATGGTAAAATATAAGCTTGAGTTTGTTTTGAAACTGTGTGTTCGGTTCTGTATTAAGTTTTAATTAGTTTCTCTATATACCATATTTGAAAGCCATGTCTGCAATAAACAACAATGATATTCAATTGGCACAAACGCGGCCTCCCAGACTCATCAAATGTATATTTTGGGGAACATTATAAATATGTGTGCAACAACTGAAATCGTTAGTTAAAATGCTAAAAAAATATTAACTGCAATGGAATTCTATTTTTTACTATCAAAATGAATAAAAAAATAAATAAACCTGCAAATCTGCGGGCATTACAATTTCTGAAAAATACATAAGCCGATTCATTTTCTGTGAATATGAAGTTTACAATATGAACACTAGATTGCATCGAATTGTGATACGTAACAAATTTCTACTTTTACTTTATGTTTCATAACTTTGAACTTTGATTTTAGCCTTCAGTGTTGTTATATATTCTGGTTATTTGGGATTTTGGGGTCCATTCAATATGTATGCAACAGACTTCTACTTAACTGGTGCTTTGGGGCTTGAAGATGTTGCACGTTCTATTACCCATCACTCATGTGCAGACTCAATCAAACTGAGTCTGCTTTTATTTTACCTGTTTGCATTCTATGTATGCAAAAAATTCTCTTACAGATTTTATTGATTATCACAACAACAATCTGTAAGTGCCGTCTACGGAGGCCGTAAAATGTCTCGACAACTTTTATTGAGTGTTCTTTTCTGATGGAGACCATGCAATATGTCTGTAATAGAATTCCACTAAAGACGGTGGTATGGGGTGCGAAGGATATTGCATTTGCTATTACGTCTCATAAAAAGAAATTGTCAAAGTTAGTGTGCTATTATTTTGACTGGCTAAATTCTATGCTTCCAAGGAACCTTTCTTACAGGTTTTATTAAGGTAGTGAACCAGCAATCGAAAAACTACTTATCTTCTGCAGCCGATTTCTGCATTCTCTCTTTTTAAGAGAAGCCATAGACAGGTACTTCCAAAAACGCCAGATTGCTTAACACGAATATGTAATCACACGTCAATTACGCTAAACTTCGTACTCCGTCATTTCAAGGTGAAAACTGAGGCGGATAAGATGACAGAATATGATGGGTAAATTGTCACACTACTGCTCTCGTTGCACAGAATTAATACAGGTGGAATTGAACAATTCATGGTATAACCATTGTTTATTTGTTTTTTATCCTTGAAACAACAACACTAATGATCTGGCGGTAAAATAGTCAATTGAATTATATATATAGGCTCGGTGGCTCAGTCGCTAGAGAACGGAATTGTATTCCTAGGTTCCGGGATCAAGTCACGGTGTGGCTTCACATTTTTCTCCCCTTCAACATATCGCCGCTAACACGGGACCGTAACATTATTATACCAATAAGTCTGCGAGGCATATGATTGGGTGGTTTATAATGTACCGTGTGAAATTTAGATGGAGAAATATACCTCGGTATAGAACTTGATTTTAGTCATTTGTAGCTTCGTCGGTCGAGCACCAGGATGTTGCCTCGAAGCCTGGATTAGCGTCACGATCTGCCCTAATATAGACGTATATGAATATTTTCATATAGTTTTTCTTTCAAATGAGAATATATCATTGGGTCAGGTTATAGAATGTGTTGTTCCATTAAGAGATTATACGTGCTGCTGTTTTGGTGAATTGTATACGGAATATATGTCTCCATGCTTATCTTGACATGTCTCATGTTTTTTTTCAGGAACTGATTATGTTGGCAGTTCTGACCGTTCGGATAAAATTTTTCTACAGTGTATAATGTTTTAAAACATTTTTAAAAGGTAAAAATAGACTCTTTGGCATTTGTCACAACAGACTTAGTCAAAAGTACATTTTAGCTTAAGCTTTCAATTCAATCCTCTTGTCTATACTATGTGTAAAACTGTTTAACTATCATTTGCTATGAGATAATATATAGATGATCCTAACACGATCCGCTTCATTTTCCTATTAAACAAAGAAGGCTGAAAACAGTGAATTATTATACAACAATTCATTTTTCTGACGTCACAATTATTACGTAACGTTAAAGCGTCAAACGGCATAGCGGCGCGCTGGAAAAGAAACCAATTGAAAACGGGCATATATTTAGTGATTGTCGTCAAGGATGTACTTTAAAATCCTTGGTAACGTGTTAGAATCGAAATAGTATATATCATAGGCATAGTAACTGAAAATACAAACTTCAAGTAGGAGCTATCTATATTAGATATATGTGTAGCTAACTGCATCAAAATACAAGGACTGAAAAAATCATTAAAATATCATTTCCTGTAAAAGAGTTGCTTGAACTGAAAAAAATGATCCCGGGTAAAATATTTGGAAAAAATGGAGACAACTCTACTATGACTTTATGATAGGCTTAGGTGGCTATTGACCTAGAACCTCATGCAAACCATGCACTTTTTACCTCTAAGCATGAAAAAAGTGTGCATAATTGCCACATGGATTAGCAACCTTGATAGAAATTTAGGTAAAGATCAAATAATTGATTGCCCTGGGGAAAGTGGGACATTTTCTGTGGTGAAATTTGTCACCAAACAGACGACTTTTTTAAAAACGTCAAAACCCACAGAATTTCACAAGGTTAAATATGTTGAAAAAAGCTATTGCTGGAAAGAGAACAATCTCAACTACTCATACATATGCGTCAAGGTATGGGAAAAATATGTAGAAATATGAGAAAATCAAAGAAATCAATTTCAGGACTGTTAAATGCATAACTGTGTTATCATGCATGGCATTTAACATAAATAGGTTACTTTTCCTTTGCACTGATATAATATGTACAGGATTAGGTAGATTAACAAACGGTGTTCATTCAACAATTTCACTATATAAACAGATTGCTTCCCTTGTGTAAAGAAGGCTTAGGGTAAGTCTCTATATATCATTTAGTGATTTACTCTTGAATAAAATCATTGTTTGTCGTTCAGATGCGTATTATTATATCACTCGGGCGGCGCCCTTGTAGTATAATTCCTTCGCATCTTAACTCCAAACAATGATGTATTCAGCGACAAATCACTAAATGAGATATATTATTTCTTAAATAAATACGTTAAACCAAGTACATTTTGATTATAGTTCTGAACATAGGGATCAACTTTTTTCTACAATTCTAGAATTTTGATTTTAAAAACTTCAGAATATGCTTAGAATATCTGACAAATAAAAAATAGTGTCGTGTGCTTGATGTTTTGCTAGCATGATTTGAAAAAATGAACTCACACACATTTTCAATATGGGCGTGCAGAACTACCTTAAATCACGATTTCTTGATCCTATAGATAATTAAATCATCAAACATATGATAGTTTTAGCATGAAAATCCTTAACGTTAGTTTATTTTGAAGTAGTAAGTAATGACAAAATGTAATGTCAATATCAATATGTGATACGAACAAAACTACATTGTTGTAAAAAAAAGCCCCATAATGAATCCATTAAATTGACCATCATTTATAAGGCACTTGAATGTTACATGATTTTGCATATCTGACACACTCGGATTTAAATTAAGTTTGGTTGCTCAAGAAATAAATCAGCTTCAAAAGTCCTTATAAATGATTGATTGAAAAATAAAAATTTCAATTTCAGGAGAGGATTGTCTTCGTAAATTGTCATAAATCCGCAGTGAGAGATTGTTTACAGTGAGATCAACAAAACACATCATTTTAGACATACGTTTGACATAACTAATCTGAAACTGACGTGACAGATTAAAAGATAGATTAAAAGATGTGAGTTATTTCGCAATGAGGTCATGTGAAAAATTCTTCATTTATATTTGAATAATTTGCATGCATTTCCATGCAGGATTATTTCATTTAATACAATTCGATAGAATGTGCTTGTGGAGGCATTGTAGCAAGCCATCTAAAATTGAGGTTCCGAAACAAAACCGATATATTAGGAAAATACTGAGGTAATTAAAATCAGTTAATGTTTAAAAACAGATGCTAATTTTCATACTACAGAAAATTTGATATCCATTGTGGATAAAATGTCTTTGAAATTATTGTTATTGAAAGGTGCTTTATATTTGACTGATATGCGTGTCTCGTAAACTTACGATATTGTATAGAACTTACGAAGGAAGAGACACTATCTGTTTAACTGAACGCCTTCACATAATGACATAATGATGAAAAATGCATTGAATCCTAAAAGAGAAAGAAATCTGACATGTGATATTCCAGTGAATATTTAGTCTTGACATTCGTTAAATGTATTTAGGAATAAACTGTACTTAGATTCGTGAAATTTATTATAGTCGATGAGCCAGACCCGGTAATTTTGGCCAGCGGTACCATCCGAAATTGCTATTTTTGGTAAGGTAAACATATGACAAGTAAGAAATTATGTGATAGCATTGCAGTGGTGGTTGCATTTTGTGCGTTTTTAGCCGTGAAGTAACCCCACCCAAAAACAGACTTTTATCAAACTTGCGTTAGCCATATGAAGACTATTTCAAACTAATGGTTCTCTCTTATCATTGACTATATTTGTTGGCAATCCATAAACAAATAGCTCAGTTTATTTATTAAATAAAGTGTTTGTTAAAATGTTGCATGTCTAGCATTTAGAGTTGGCAATTATAGGCAAAAAACTGCAAGTTAGTACTTAAGTAACTACACTTTTAATGGGGAACTTCATATATCCCTTCGCACATGCCTCCCATATTATAATACAAACTGAATGACATATATTCCATAATTCATATGCCTACCTTGGTTATTCTTTTAGCTCACCTGAGCACGAAGTGTCTAAAATAAAATTCATAAGAACTCACTTAATTATACAGATACAAAATAAACTACTGACCAGAATTGCACCAAAATTGGCATGGTTCTCTATCAAGTTTGTTCAAATGTTTTAGTTTGGCCTCTTTAAGGGATTGTTAGAGTTATAAGTAGAAATACATGTTAATGACTTCTTCTCATGACTTGGTCTGTAGTATCAATATAAGGTCCTCACCAATATTTGATAATTGGGGCACTTGGTCCCTTTTTGTGACCACTAGAGTTAAAAATAGAAGAGGGAAAAAAAACGTTTAAATGACTTCTTCTCATCATCTGCTCGATGGATTTTCATCAAATTTGGTCTGTATCATCATTGTAAGATCTGTCCCCAATTTTGTAGAAATGCGGATACTTTGACCCTTTTAGGGGCTGCTAGAGGTAGAAATAGAAATACCTTTAAACAACATTTTCTCAGGAAAGACTCAATTGATATTCTTCAAACTTCATCCGTAGCATCATAATAACGACCTCTCTGTAATTTGATCAAATGCGGGGACTTGGCCCCTGTAAGGGGCCAATAGAGCTTAAAATAAAAAAACTTCTTCTCATGAATCGCTTGATGAATCTTCATCCAACTTGGTATGATCATCGTTATATGGTCCTTTCATAGTTCTATTCTAATATTGGCGCTTGGCCCCGTTTTAAGGGTCACTGGAGCGACTCCTTCTCAGGAACCGCTTGATTTAACTTTATCAAACTTGGTCTTATGTATCACTGTAAGGTCCTCTGCCAATTCGCTTTCAAATGCTTTTAGGAGCCACTAGAGCTAAAAATAGGGATACCTATAAATAACTTTTTTCCTATGAACTGCATGATGGATATTCATCAAGTTTGGTCTGTAGCATCATGGTAAGTCCAAATTTGTTCAAATGCGGGTACTTGGTCCTTTAGAAGGGCAGCTAGAGCTTATAAGAGAAATACCTTTAAATAACAATTTCTCATGAACTATTTGATAGAGCTTCACCAAACGTTGTACCAGCATTATATATGTCCTACCCCAATTTCGTTCAGATGGACACGCTTGGCCCCTTTAGGTGCCACCCGAGCTAAAGTTGAAATACCTTTAAACAACTTCTTCTCAGGAAAGGCTTAATGGACCTTTACTGTGTCTTGAGCATAACTAAAAATCTATTGAATGGATCTTGCTGAAACGTTAGCCATTTAGAGGAAGGAAGTGCAATGCACAAGAAAATGTATTTACTTTCCTTACTTTTTGAAAAGTCATCATTTAGTAAATTATTTGAATGTTATGAAAGAAATTTAGATAAACTTTTCCGGCATGGTAAAGTACAGTTAAGGAACTGCAATGTGTATAAACCGTTACCTTTGCATACATATTTTATAAAGTATGTATGTATTAATAACACTCTTTTACTCTCTAACTTATCAGGCTTGGATTTAGAATTATTTGAATGGGCGGGGGAGAGGGTGGGGCGGGGGGTGGGGTGGGGGGGAGTGTCACTAACAAGTTAAGAACGAAGGTGTCATCGACAAAGTATGGAAGGGGCCCCTCCGCTCGTGTTTGTGTGTGTGTGTGTGTGTGTGTGTGGGGGGGGGGGGGTAATTTTTAAAATATGAGTTTGAAACTAAGGCCTCTGGTGCATTTTTCGGCGACGCCGTCTAAATTCGTTTTCGCTACCTATGCCACGTGACTTCAGTTAGCAAATCAAACTACTTGATAACGCATTATAGATAATTTATCAAAATGGAAGATTTATGCAACACTGCCTGATTGGACGAGAGTGTCAATTTCTTTCACTCTGTTGATTGTGATACGCTGAGTGAAATGTAGACAAAGCGTTTATCCTAAACGACGCTGTTCACAGTTTTAAAGCTTACTTTGGCTCAGTATATTTAGCAAGAATATTGATATATCTCAAAATGATAAGTAAGTTTAATAAATATGATAAAAACCTGTTCAAATACCAATAGGTATCAAATTAAAGAAAGAGCTGAATACGGTCTGCGTATCACATGAATAAGGGTGTGATAAGAGTCTTTTATGTAGGGAAATGCTTTTTAAAAGATTTTCCTTGTTACAATTGTCGTCTGTATATGAAAAAGTTTCTTGCTTTTGTGACTTATTCAATTTGCATATTAACATGAGTACTTGTTTGCTTTGAAATATTTGTAATAAATTATTTAACTGATTTATTATATATGAATATCTTTCTTTAGTATGGTATGCAAATATTGAACTCAGTTGAAATCTGTTTTATTACATATATGCTATATAATGACTGAATCTCATTACACTGAAATGAAGGTACGCTGCATACAGTTTATCCATGTGATATGACTACGGTCAAACTTTGCTTATGAAACAGAAATATTGAAATAATTACAATTGTATGTTTTGCTTGACCTTCACTTTTTATAGGTGTGACGTCAGTGTCCAAAGATTCATGAATAGCGAATATGCATTTGTTAAAGCGGGATCAGTTGGCCTATTTTAGAAATAAATAAAAATAATAAATAAAAAAATCCTTTAATTGATTTTTTCTCATGTATTCTAATCAAACTTGATTTGTAGCATCTTTATTAGGCCCGCAGCCAACTTTGTTCAGCTGGGACATTTAACCCCTTTTAGAGGCTGCTTGAGCTAAAACTAGAAATGCCTTTATACAGCGTCTCATGAACAGCTTAGTGGATCTTTGTCATACTTGGTCTGGAGCATCATTATAAGGTCCTCTTCCAAATTAATTTATATAGGAACTTGGGCCCTATTAGGGACCACTATAGCTAAAAGTAGATATGCCTTTCTTCACATTAACCACTAAAATATAATGGATTTTTATCAAACTCGATGTGTAACAATATCGTAAGGTCTCTTGCTATTTTGTTACAAATGGGGGTAGGGACCAATTTAGCTAAAATATGAACACGTTTAATGACCTATTCTCATGAACCGCTTCATGAATCTTCATCAAACTACTGATGTAGTTATTCGTCTAAGGATAAACGAAACAAAATTGCAACCCTACGAAACCTTTGCAAAAAAATAAAAGAGAATCATTTAAATTGTTAAAGTGCGGTGTTTAGTTTTGCAAAATGTTAGATGAAAGATAAATGTTAGATGAAAAATTCATAAACTTCTTTCCCTATTACAATTCGTCGACAATCATTTTTAAAGATATTTCTTGTTTGGTATAAATTTGAGGTACGAGAAGGGGTATCCCAACCATTTTGTTGGCCTCAGGGGGTGTCCCCCTTGAAAGTTTTGAAATATAGGTATGTATTGGTGGCCCCTGGTGCATTTTGGGGTCTAAATTTTGAGACAATATTATTTCGTTTCCAAATTAGTTAGGTGCAGCTTTTATGAGTAAAGGTAACTTCTTGGCAACTTTGGTAGGGAGGGGGCGGAGGGGCATAGGACCCCTTGGACCGGCCCCGGAACCGGACCTGCTAATTAGACAATTACTTATTTAAATAAATATTTTCTTTTTTTGGCCACCGTTTATATAAAACATTTGCTCTGGTGATGTGGGGAGAATGACTTTTGTAAATTTGGGCATTTATTTTCTTGAATATCGAAATATTTGAATACAAGTTGGAATAATGAAATAATCACCATATCTGAATAAGGCGATTTTAAGCCCATGAATGTATATCAGCAATACATTGTGTTTATTATAAGTAATGGCTTTTATCCTTGTGCAATACCAATATTTGTTGTTTATTTTTTTTCTGTAACTGTTTGCCCTACAGCTGGACATAGTTTTTCAATTTTTATCTTTGACACAGTCGTAAAATCCCACATGGTTAATTATCTTATTACCGTGGTAATAATAGATATAAGGATATTTGGTTTCTTCATTCATGCATCACTGAATGTTTAAATCCAAAATTTTGCATTTGTTTAAGAAACTGTAAGGACAAATCTGATAAATGGTATGATTTATCACACTGGCTAAAGGTACTGTTATATAAGTATTTTTTATTGAGAAGCAAATGATCATGGTTATAGGTTAGAATCTAAATGTGAAAATGTGACTTATACCAAAATGCTGTCAGGGTCAGTAAAAAAATATTATTTGTAACTTCAAATTTGTAACTGGCAAATATCCAAAAAGTGTAACTAAGGGTAGACATATAAACATGATGATATCACACAAAAAGCTATCGCTGATACAATGCTATCACTACATATTATCTAAATCTAGGGTTGTATACCTTTCCAAAAATCACCACAAGAATAAATCCCAACCAACCAACCCTTGGTCATCAGCTATTATCTTAATACATTTAAATGGTTTTGAACTCGAATGACTTACTTCTGCAATTAATTCATATGTTAATACTTTAAAACAGTTTTCATGACGAAAATGTTAAACGCTATTTTGACTTTAAATTGAGGTTCTTGTGATTTTTCGTTATTTTAAGCATTTCTGTTTTTCTGTATTGAAGATCCTATCCCTAGAACAACTTTCGAATTTGAAAAAAGTCTCTTATACACTAGAAGTATTTTATACTAGAATCGCTAAAACACGAAGAGGTACAATATCTGCCAGCATGTCTTGCAAGAAGACACTTAACTATAGAAATATCAGGCACTGACAATTCAATTTTGAACGATGCATGTGGTCGAATTCTATAAATATGTTATAAAGATCTAAAAGATCTAACATTTATTGTGTCTTAAGTAGATTATTTGTGAAGTCCTTCGCACTATCTTGATAACAAATGGAAATAAACACAAACATGTAAAACACTCTGCCTGTGGATTCTCTATCAAAAGAAGTACAATTTCCTGTTGTGATTATCTTTGAAATGTTTAAGCCAATAAAGACAAACGCACTTAAGAATTACAGATAGGATGGCTGTTAGAATTGAAGATTGTCTTGGTTATGCTATTGATAACGTACGTTATATTACTGTTGCTGATGTGGAGAGGAAACGGAACTTCTAAAATTCACGCGTGACCATGAAATTGACATGGCCGAAACATGCACTCTAAACATTGCCTACATACCTGAATATCTATGTAAAGTTTATAAAAGGCTTTTCGTTACAATGTTTAAGCCTTTGCCCGAAATCCAAAGACGTAGGCTTGTATATGTTATTTGAAACATAAATTATAATCTATTATGGCTCTAGTCGGGATAGAACATGCACCGCTACGGCGACAAGTCCTTGTAAAATAAAATTCGTTCACGCTACACCAACTTCCAAGATTGTTTTCAGGTTCACATACGCTAAGCATTTTAGATGGATTTACCTCTACGAAAATGAACCTTATAGTATATGACGTACGATAAATACATTACGGAATTCATAATCCGACATAATGGGCAAAGTGCTATTCAGATGTAAAAATATACTTTTTTTTAGAAAAATTGCATATAAAAAATGTTAATTCAAGCTACATCTATTTCTGAGTTCTTACAAAATGTGAAAGAATATTTATCTCAGTTGCGTAAAAAATGAGATTCCATTCTTCATATTTGTAAAACAATAACATGATCCTTATCTTTAGATATGTAAAAATATGTAATCTGTGAAAAATATGGTCCTAGAAAGCGTAAGTATAAACTCCGAAAAGATCACTTGCTCCGTTCCAATAGCAGAATTCAGTCACATCTGCCTTTCAATTTAGGTTTTAATTGAACAGTCAACTTGTCAATAACGCAATGTTGAATGTAATGAGTATTTGCTATCTTTCATTTTGTACCGTAGAAATAGCTCCAGTCTTACATGCATTGGTGCTACAATATATGAGCCGTGCCATGGGAAAACCAACATAGTGGGTTTGCGACCAGCATGGATCCAGACCAGCCTGCGCATCCGCGCAGTCTGGTCACGATCCATGCTGTTCGCTTTTAAAGCCTATTGGAATTGGAGAAACTGTTAGCGAACAGCATGGATCTTGACCAGACTGCGCGGATGCGCAGGCTGGTCTGGATCCATGCTGGTCGCAAACCCACTATGTTGGTTTTCTCATGGCACGGCTCATATGATGAACTGCCTCAAATTTTAGTTTATAATACAATTCTTCTTAAGCTGTTGCTTAGGTATTAAGTATTGTACATTTTAATACATCTCGTGAACTTTGTCAAACTATGGATGCTTTTATTTTGCATGTATGTATTCAATATGTCAAGGGGACCTTCTCAATGGTTTGATTTTAAAAGCTTGTTTAATTTGCAACTACCCAGGTAAAATGGACGAGGAAATATGGAGTTTACCTTATTCATGGGAATAATATTTCATTTTATCCATATTTTGTGCGATATAATAGTTATATCTATTTATCAAGAAATAGTAACAGACAAATATATTTCATGTCGTTTTTTTTTAATACAAAAATGTAGCACAATGATCTATGTGTCCTGTTTTGACTTTTTGAGAGAGATCGCTTTCAAAGATACAGAAACCTTTACTTCGCTTCTTTTTTGAGTTTATTTCGAGAACTGAAAATGCATTTGTTGTGGTGACACACGCGTCATGAAAGTTTATGTTGTATATATCATCAGGAAAATAAAATTCGTCAAAAAGCGTTCGATCTTTTTACACGTGTATATAGTATTAATTACATGTATAGGAGACTAGACATAAATTAGTGTCATAGTTATAGTGTAAGAACATGGATCAGTATAACAGAAAACATACCAGTATGTCCATATAGTAGAGACTTACTCTAAGCCCCCTTTACACAAGGGAAACAATCTGTTTATAAAGTGAAATTGTTGAGTGAACACAGTTTGTCAATCTTAATCCTGTCCATGTTTTATCAATGCAATGGAAAAATAAGCTATCTATGTTACCTGCAATATACAGGATAACACAGTCATGCATCTAACAGTCCTGAAAATGTTTTCTTTGATTTTCTCTTACTTCTGGATATTTTTCCCATACCTTGACGCATATACCCTCATAGAAATTTATAATCGGTCACTTATGATTTTCATACATTTCGTTAAGACTACTCTGAAAGTAAAACAATAAAGTATACCACGCATGGTTGATTTAAGCCATAATTTCAGTCGTGTAATATAAATATTATCTAATTCATCGCAATTACAACAGTGATGGATTATAAAATTCTGTGAGTGTGTATTGTTAACAGAGATCATTCTCTTTAAAGCAATAATTTTTCAACATATTTTACCTGTGAAATTCTGTTGGTTTTAACTTTTAAAACGTCGTCTGCTTGTTGCAAATTTCTCCACAGAATAATGTCATACTTTCCCTAAGACATTAATTTACATAATTGTGTAAACAAAGTGCTGACACTTTCAGTAATTATACATGATTGTTCCTGCCTAGAGGTAAAAAGCGGTTTGCATGCGATACTATGTACACAGTCACCTAAGCCCGCAAAAAAGTTTATAGCGGAGTTGTCTCCATTTTATTCTAAATATTTGATTCATTATTTTTTTCAGTTTAAATAACTCCTTTTCAGACAATGATATTTCAAATATTTTTCAGACTGTATACTTTGATGCAGTAACATGTAGCTGCACATAATAATTTATATCTAAAATAGAGAGTGTTTATTTGAAGTTTGTATTTTTAGTTCCAGTGCCTACATATAGGTAACTTTAGTAAACCCGGTCTTATTTACAAGCACGAAATTATTATGTTGACTACGTGTTCGCATTGCTTAATTAAGAGTTTTGTATACAGTAAAACCTGATTACGAACATTTCATTCGCACGTTAATTCTGGATTCAAAGTTTTAAAGATAATATAAATAGATTTTTTTCTTTTCTACGGGATTTTATTTCGTGGGTCGGCGAAAAAATAACATCCACAATAGAATAATTCCAAACGAATATTGATAGTTGCACGTTATATATTGTCTCTAATAAGACAGTGGTATTACTCGCGCCCCCCCCCCCCCCCCCCCCCCAAAAAAAAAAAAACAATGATAAAAAAAGAACTAAAATTGAATGCGCAAAACTAATGCTGCAAGCGTGTTACAAATTGTACCTCTAATATTCAGATAATGCCGAGGTATGGCTTGTAACTTCAATGTTATCGTACGTAGGAGCTGTGTGGTTTCTGTGGTGCACAATATCAGATAACAAGATGATTTCGAACGATGCATGTGGTACGAATTTCATAAATATATCATATTAACGTGTTCTGAACAAATATATTTTAGAACATTATATGTCAGTGGAAGGAGCTCCTTTGAATTCTCATTCACAAGAGGTATAAGCCCTTGCTGTGATAATATCTGAAATATATTAGGAAACAGATCAATATTGAGATTATGTAACATATTGAGATAGATAATGTATGTTCAAACAAATAGATTGACCATGCTGTGAACACACATTTAGTACTATTTAGCCATAACACACGTGATTATTTGCGTACATTGGCTTAATAGGCGTTTGGTTACCTGCAATGTTAAGATGTAATTATTATACAAGTACTTGTGTATTATAGTATGTGTTAGTAAGTGCAAATGAAATATTTGTATCACTTTCTGTCATTTATTAAAGTCAGTGCTATGTGAATCAAAAGGCATACAACTGATAGATAGATAGATAGATTTATTCAGGTATAAGATCATATAAACAATCTAAAATTACAAATATCGCATTAAGTAAGACAAGTTTTGTAAGATATTTAAAACTAAGCGAACAAATTCTAAAACTAACATGTGACTTACATTCCCATAATATTGCTTAAACATAGATAAAGAATACAAATAGATAGTTTGATAAAAGTTATAAAAAGACACTGATTAAATACTAATAAAAGTCATAAAAAAGTTATTTCAAGTTTAGTCGTGCTTCCTAAATTATTCTCCGCTGATCTTATACCAAGGATAACCCATGAAAGTAGTTTGAAGAGCACTTATTTCCAATGGGGTCCTCCATATTCATTATATCTCGGACTAGATTATCTCAAAATTATCAAATATTTTTCCGTCCCGGAAAACACGTGCACAAAATATCATTTTAAGTCGAATTTCGGTTATCTCGAAGTAAAACGCTCGATCTCTTGGAATTTGAGATATCGAGTTTCAACTTTGTATTTTCTAAATATAACAAAGAAAAAAGTAAAATACACTTGATCACATGTTTGTAATCGTGCGGGTAAAATAACACCAAGTCATATTTTGTTAAACTATAGAGCAATAACATTTTAAACTTTATTCAAGTATACTTTTAAATTAGTCGATTTGACTTTGTCTAGCTAAAATGAGAAGAAAGGTCAACGTTACAATACGAAAGTCCAACATGCAATTAAAGTAAGCTTATATTACATTTGTATATATCCATATTAAAAATCTCGGAAAGGCCACGTAGTTAATTATTTTAGTTAAGTCATATCATCAATGAAATTTGAAATTATACCGATGGAAGACTCGTTTTTGCTTTTTTTTGTATTACACTTCATTACATCTTCCTTACAATCAGTAACATCGATATTGAACTATTTTGGACGATTCTATATGAATTTTGTTATTCTCTCATTGAGATTAATATTTAACGTATGTCTAACTTACTACACATCCTTCAGATAATTATTATCATAATCTGGTTAACATATCACATACATAATCAGTTGACTTCTGGTACAGGTATATTCTTTAAAGTAAGTATAATACAAGTAGCCATAGAAGTAAAACAACTTCATATGCATAGACATCAGCATTGAAAAAAAATCATTTCAGTTATTTTATTCTCTGTAGAATTCAGAAATCATTTACTGGCAAATATACTAGACATCTCAGGATAAGAACAGCAAAATATATTCTTGTTCGTGGTGATTGTCAGTAAGACTGTACACAGAACACAAAAGGAGGGAGAATGTATTCCTTGCACAGAACAACACAATTCAATATCTTTGTCATGTCTAGTAAGGAGAATTTATAGAGAGTAGTCTCTAAGAGAATACTTATTTATACTTATTTCAAGTGATTGTGAAATCCTGGTTTCTATGATATGAAGAAATGAGTAACAATAAAAAATAACAATGCGATATTATTAACACAGAATTTGCTAAGCTGTTACGATTTAAAAAAAAACAAAAATAAAAAAAAACAAAGATGATAATGTATTTTATTAAAATGCGTGGTCTTACCTTTTGAAAGATCAAATTTTCTCATGAACATAGCTAGATTGTGTCTGACATTCAGAATGCTGCGCTCAGCTCCCGACATTAGCCCGGATTATTCTTGGTTAATGTACAAAAATAGTACACAAGAATCACTGTATAGTATGACATTGCGAACAAAAGTAAGTTAACTACTGCCTAATGGTCATTTTTCTTTGTTACTGGTCTCTTTCTGGTACTTAATCGGTGTATATTATTCATGACTGTTTAAGAAAGCCAAATTGGAACGTACGCTACTAAATATCTCGCAGCATGTCGGCTTACATGTGCGTGTCAGTTTTAGACAGTTGAATGTTTTAAACCTTTCTGTTATGCATTTATGGAAATATATGCAAATTATTCATAAAAAACTGACTGCAGGAAATTAATTACATCATCTTAAACAGAAACAAACCCGCCATCATCTTATCCGCCATGTCATTGTTGGGAGAATTTATTTCATTATGAAAATGACAAGTTTAGTGAATCTTTCGGTGAATAACCTCGGTGAATAACCTTTTGTTGCAGATAATTGACTGATGACAAAATTAGTAACAGTGTTAACTATTGTCAGTTAACTGCATGAGTTCAAAAAGAAATTGCGTTATAAGATTTCATTAAATGTAAACTAAGCCAAGAAAAAAAAAGGAGAAAATTATATTTTCCTGCCATGTAGAGTTTACCCAATTAACACACACAAGCGTAGTATTTATAGTTACGTTTGTATTGTTCTAACGACACCATTATTTTCCCGTTTAATGTATAAGGATTTCCGCATATTTAAGCGGCCGTAGGCTCGGAACAACTTATTTATTGTGCTATTTAGACATTTAAGAACTATCCCTTTAACAAATGTTAGCATTGCTAGAGTAGAGTGGTCTGTTATGTGCAGGAAAAAGTCCAAAGACGCTGGATAAATCAAGAATTGACCAAAAAGATCCATTTTCATAACAAAATCAATTAAAGGAATTGAGACCAATCAGTTTTCGTTTCCTTTTTATTTATATTGTGCGTTTTCTATTATCAAAAGTGGTGGTAGAACAGGACGGGGCAGGAACAAATTTTGTCATATTTGAATAATAGATGACATTGTGGACTTATAAGATCCTACTGAACTCTTCACCGAATGTGTTCTCTTGAGAATGTTTATTTCTGATATGAAAACAAACATGCATTCAGCCTTTAATTGAAAAGAACAAAAAAGAAGAAAATCTCAAATTCTCTAACATCTAAGGTCAAAGATGCAAACGATGGTTTATGTTTAAGCGGTCGCGATATCGCTGAGAAACAGACACAGCTAGTTTTATTTCTGAATGAAACAAGGACAGCAGGGCAAAGTTTTGAAAATTCGAAATGACGCAATTCTGATATACATGTATACCTTTTGAATGTATCAAAAAAGCATTTTTAAAGTTTCAATAAATTGATAATAATATGCTAGGTACTACAAAATATTGTACGCTGCCGCTGAATGATTCACATAATTTTGAATGGATGTTACTGAGTATCTCAAACAGTGATTTATTTCTCCTTTTCAATAATCATACGACTAGCGGTATGTATTACACAGTTCTCAGTTTTATGCCTATTTATGTCGGCAATTGTGTCTGTATCATTTATTCCTAACATTAAAAGATGTGGCTAGGTTAGAACGAACTTAAAGGCCTAGATTTGCTACTATGTAAGTGTCCCTCCCTCCCCAAAGCCAATATACATCTTCCATCTTATCTGCTGCTTATCAGCGATTATGTAATAGTAACTGATAAGAGGGCAATTAGCACAGCAGGGACCCCAACTAGACCGTGAAGATGTGTGCAGTGGAGTTGAAAGAAATTAATTTTTCTTCAGTAAATGTAGAATGATAATAATAATAATCATTACTTTGATATTATGTAGATGATAATAACTATTAATTTAATGTTATAATTATAACGATAATAAAAGTAATAGAATAATCATTATTATTATTATTATTATCATTATTATTCTTATTATTATTATTATTATATTATCATTAGTATATTATTATCATTATTATTATATTACATATAGGATGATAAAAGATACAGTAATAAATGAAATATTGAAAATAATAATGATAATAAAACAAAAGTATAGTGAAAACTGCCTGAGTTCTTTTTGCTGACAAACAATATTTTGCGATTTGGAAATTGATTTTCATGTATTCATGTAAATCAAATCAACATTATTTGAATATAAAATTATTGTGTTTCATCTATACTCAATTTTCATTTTCAGTATCTTGCCAAAAGGGACTTATTTCATGCTTTGCTTTGTAACTTTGAAATTCACATTCTGTTTTCAATTTAGACAAATGTTATTTACAGTATTCTGCAAGCTTTAGATGTGTGAAAGTCACATTATTCAGAAATATCACAATGCTCCAGACAGAATTTAAAAAAAAAATCTTGCATGTTTCTTTAAATAAGTTTCTCATTATTTCATTATTGTGAATATAAGTTTCTGATTATTTTATTAGAAATAGTATAACTTTAAAAGTTATCAATTATTCATTAAAATAAAATAAATTACATTGTTTCCCCTTCTCACTGATAGATACACTTGTAAGGTAGACTGACTCTCCAATAAACAATGACCCTTGTTAATTGGAGCCATACTGTGATGGTCATTAACCGCCAACTGTGCTAGTGAAGACAAAAATCCCTTGGCCCACTGCCAAAATCTAGGCCTTCAAGTGTTTAAGAGTAATAAATGAATGAAGAGTTGCAATACAGTAGAGGGCACCCTTGATGTATCAGCAGTTGCATGACCTAATGATACGATATCTGTCGATGATGAATATTCAGTATCATGCAATCATATATATCCAATATATGTCATAATGCAAACTGTTTAGGTTTGAGCTTGCATTTCTCAAGAAATTGTTAATATTTGAACTCCAAATGTGATATTGATCTTTCAGTGCTAGAGGCTAGAGGTCTAAAATATCAACAAAAAAAAAAAAAAAAAAAAAAAAAAAAAAAAAAAAAAAAACATCAACTTGTAATGGAAAAATATGTGATGTTGTCTTTGACTTTACGCGTGAACTCGACTGTAAAAGCTCAGAATGATAGATCTGAAGTCTATTTTATTATACTATTATAGTTTCGTACATGTTACTTTTGAAAAGCTTCCTGACAACATTCAATTTGCTTATGTCATAGATGTGGTCAATACAGACCATACAGCTCAGCTGAAAGGTGGTGTAAATGCACTGCTATATAGCATTAAACAACTGAGAACTAACATATTTTATGATCAATCTTTTTGTTGTTATTTTATTGGAAATACCGTCTAAGACAGTTCATGCTACCATAATATGAGTGTATTTTCATGTCATAAATAAAATATTGCAATTGATAAAAACAATTCATAGTTGGTTATTATAGCATCTACCATTTTCAATTAAAAATAATACTCGCATAATACTATATATAATAGCTTAAGCTATGACTTTGTATTTTGTTATCGAATTCAATTTTCATTGTAGCTACTACTCCGAAATATAACATTTATTTCTTGTAGATATCTACTGTTATGCCGCGAACAATATTTCCGTAAATCTCGTATACAGAATTAACTTTTAACAAACATCTCTCAATTATTTTTGTCTGATTGAACAGGGTTATACAGCTTCCAAAAAATGATAAAAAAATGTTTATGTTAGAGAAGTTTAGGTAATGGAAATTCATTCACGAATGCACAAATTTCCCGTGCGCTCGCTGATTTTCAATCTGGTATAAAACGTTAAAGTGAACGCATTTCATTTTTCTTTTGTAATTTTATTATTCATGTTACATACAAATGAATTCTGTCATAAAACCACTTACATGTGCTTAAAAATACGGATGCATTTCGGATATCGAAATTTCCTGCGCGCTCGCCGAGTTTTAATCTCGCATAAGACCATTTTGCACAAATGTATTTTTTTTCTATTGAAAATCACTTATTTATGTAATACATTTGTATGTGTTAATTTCAGCCATAAACCCTGCAAAGATATCGTTAATCAAAGAAAAAATATGTTATGTCAAATATAATGCATGAATCCTTTGACTTTTCTTTTGCATTTTGTTGTTTGGAAAAATTATGCCTTCCTGAATTAAGAAGAGTTCTATAAATTTCATTGTTACAGATTAGAAACACGGAGAAATATCACTTTACACTGCTCGCTAACGTTCAACAAATTCACAACATGTAACCGGTGAATTCCGAAAAGAAAACAAAAAGGGAGACGGAATTGACTGGTTTATCGGTCGGCGATTTGACGCGCCACATACTACACCGCTGTTGTTAACATAGAATCAAAACGAATGTGTTTCGGTTTGAAACTAACGTATTCTTACCGATTTACTGATAAAAACCAGCAAGATTATCAGGTATTCGTCTGTGTTTTTTATGTATTACAAGTAGAGTGCAGAAAAGTGTCAGAATTTGGTGTCAAAATGTCTCTCATAAGAATCTCAAATTCAGTTTACATTTTACCACTCTGTTTAATCCGATACTGTCCCAGAAGATATTAAATCTAGTTATGAAACAAAGCCTGCATAATAATACTCTGATAAATACTGTTGAGAGGAATCTCAAATCTAGTTATAAACCAAAATTACATTATTATAGAAGTCTGTTTAATCCGATACCGTCTGACAAGAATATCATATTCAGCTATGAAATCAGGATTACTTTATACCATTCTGCTTCATCCGATATTGTTCAGATGAATCTCAAATCTAGCTATGAAACCAAAATTACATTAGAATACTTTATTTAATCCGACAATGTCTCAGAAAAATATCAAATCTAGCTATAATCCAAAGATTACGTTATACCACTTTGCAAGTCGAACTAATCCGACGCATACACTTTGTTTTTATGATCATTATCTTGTCTATTCGGGTTACTTTTGAAAGAGTTTTAATACCCGTCACATGCTTTTTTAGTTAAATAAGAAACTTTATCATGTATTGATATTGGCTACAAGACCGATTCAAAATCGACATATTCTTTGGAAAGTTCGAAGCATAGATTTTTTTTTTGTATTCTAAATCATTTTATTACAATTTGAACATTAGATAATTGTAATTAATCGCCTGTCATAAACAAATAAATTACCTATAACAGGGATGTAAATTAATAAAGTAAGTGTTTAAGCTAAAAATATTTGATATCTCGTTTTCAACATTCATACAATATTCATAATGTACATGGTCATTTCAAAATATATGTTATATCGATAAGTCTTTACAAACAATATTTTCTATTATACATACGATCTTTCATTATATCAGTACTTGTTTAAATAGTTAATGTCTCTTGTTGTAACAAGCACAATGGAAAGAATAATAATTACTTTGCAAACTAAAAAAAATAGTTAGGATTTGGAGAATGCACTATAAGGTCAAAAATTTAATAGAGTGTATTTTCTCGTTTTAAGAGCTATGTTACTGACACATGTTATTATAAAACACATACACACGCAAACATACTACATACTAACCATCAAGATTCAATATTCATTTCTCTTCTTATTAGCTTGGAGAATGTATTTAGCGAGATTTTTAATAACAGCTTTATTTTCTGACTTAATTAACTGAATGAATTTGTGCATACAGGAACATCTATAAAAATTCGATTTTATGAACTGGTGTCGTAACTGCTCATATACTTTACATTTAATGACAAAGTGATACTCGTCTTCTATGTCACGCGACTCACATAGCTGACAGATTCGTTCGACCCTTTCGAAACGATTTCTACCGTGCCTACCTGTTTCAATTCGCAAGTTATGCGCTGAAACACGTAATTTGGCTAGTGCCTGACGTAAGGGTTTTGTATTAAGAACGTGAAGATAGTCGCTTGGGACAAAGTCGTCTTTTACATAAAAATATAAGTTGTTAAGAACATTGTTACTTTGTAAATCTTCAAGCCATTGTTGGGCGTAACAGTCTATAAGCCTTTGTTTAAAAAATGGCAAGAATGTTTTGGAATCTGCACTGTCGTGATAATTCCAGACGTCAGGAAATCCATACTGAGAGAGCAACTTTACTGGCCCAGTTAGCTTTACCATTTAAGCATTTGGTACACGAATCATTAGAAATATATTTTAGTAAAATGTTATTGGACGATAGAAGATGTAACCAGTACTTAATAATTTTAAAATGTCTCGAGATAAACAACGGATACCGTGCCAAATCGCCGTATACAGCCGCATCACTGGTGCTTTGTCTGACTCCCAAAATTGCCTTACAATATTTTAAGTGCACGCGTTCTATTTTTTTGGACTTAAAGAATCCCCAAATTGGACAGGCGTATTCAAGAATTGAACCAACGAACGAATCAAAATAGTTGTAGAGATACAGATGTGTTTAATTCAAACTTACTTAAATTGCATAACAATGTATTTGTTGCCTTTAGTGCCTTTTCTACTACATACTGGTTAATATGTAATACAAATGAACCAGTGTAATTGAATACCACGCCCAATTAAAGTCATTTACTACTTCTAAAAGATGATCATTAATATACCAACATTCATTGCGTTTAACTGGACCCTTTTTTCAATACACTACCACATTCGTTTTTCTATATTGACATGTAAACTCCAGTATTCACAATACTCGCATAACCTATCTAAGCTATTTTGTAAGTCCTGCACAGAATTTCTAACAATAATCATATCGTCAGCAAACAGTAAAATGATTACCCATATATCATATAAAGTCAGTCCTGATGTATTTGTATCTTGTAAAAATAGTTCTAAGTCTTCTAAGAAAAGGGCGAATAATGCCGGTGAATTATTAAGACCTTGTCTTAAGCCAATGGATATTTCAAAGAAATCAGAACACTGGTTACAACTTTTAACACAAGATTTTACCACTGCGTACATGGTCTTGAACATTTTTAGTAACTTACCATCGAAACCCATACAATAAAGTTTGAGCCACAGGGCATTACGGTAGACCGAGACGAATGCCATATGCAGGTCAAAAAGGCGCGGGGCAATCTTAAATTCTGTGTTAAAGCATGTTCAGTTAAACTTTGTGATACAAATATTGCATCGACTGAAAAACGACCCTTTCGGAAACCGAACTGGGAGTCCGAAATAACATTGATTTCCTAGAACTGTTTTTCTACTCGCAATGTAAGTATGCTGGTAAAAAGATTACAAAGATTAATGAGTAACGTGATTCCACTATAACTATTTGGTATAGTTTTGTCCCCTTTCTTATGGATAGGCACTATAAAACCTTGTGTCCAGATTTCCGGGAAATAATCAGAATTGAAAACTTTATTAAATAAGACAGTAATATGACTTCCAAGTATATCGACAGTTTCAATAAAAAAGTCATTAAGTAAATTATCACTTGGGCACGAAGGTTTGTTTCGTTTAAGATTTTTAACTGTCCAGATAACTTCTTGTAGGTTAATAGGCGCATCCAGTTCATCAAATGTAGGATTATTCAAATTAAAACCACTGTTCTCGTTAAAATACTTAGCATCATCAACTACTGTTGTGTTGTCCTAATTCCGCTAAATAGTTCCGAGGAATGATATTTGAACTCCTCCACTGGGATATTCTGATCGGATTTATTAGTTTTTGATTTAAAATGCTTCCAAAAATCTCGAGGTTTTTTTATTCTTCAACTTGGCTATTTCACGTGATTGCTTAATTTTATATGCCCGATTCTTTTTTACGAACAGTCAGTTAAATTAAAGCGTTTTCTTAAGTTACACAACTGTACCCTGTTATACTCAGACTTGCTATTATTGAAAACACTTAACGCATTCTTATATTCAGACTTTACCGTAACGCATTCCGCATCGAACCAACCGTCATTGACGTAAAAAAGTACGCCTCAATTATTATTAACCTTCAAGTTGGCTTGAATCATCATTTATTTATGTAACTGAGATGTGAATTGGACTTGTAAATTAAAGTAAACAACATTTTAACATATTTATAATTTCAAGCGCCAATCTTTATTTAGAAGCATTTTACACAAAGTTGGACTGGAAATCAGTCAGCATTTCCGTTTTGACTAATCACTGTAATTGTTGATTAATCTTGCCGACAATCAAAAAATACTTATTGCCAAAATAAGGTTAGGACTATGAAACTTTCGATTCGGCATAATTTCTTACACTTAGTGTGTGCTTCCTCTAAACAGAAATCATAATGTTAATAATACCAGCTTGTATGTAGCCTTTCTTTGGCCTGTCTTTCATTTAGGCCTTATTATAATTTGTTTTGCAGAAGGCCTATTTCCGTCATTTACATGTAGTTTGCATGATTATGAGAGACTTATACTCATGAAACTGTCTTGGACTGTTCCTATCACTGAATGCCAATTCAAAGATGTTTCCGTCGAGCTGTTCCACTGCCCCTTCCAACAAGACCTTTCACATGAAAGTACACGTTTGTACTCGTAAGCAGTGACATATTTAACAAAGCGTATTTGGCCCGCGTACGATTTCAAAGTACAAAAACTGGAGCACTTTACAGGCGTTTATATTAAATGGGTCTTTCAATAATATATTTCATACTATTCTTTATTAAAGGTGTCTCTCTTACAGTCTTACCTTGTGTAAATGATACCGGCCTGTATGTAGTCTTTTTTGGGTCTGTCTTTCATTTATGCCTTATTGCATTTTGTTTTAAAGAAGGCCGAATTCTGTCATTCACAAGTATTTTCACATGTACATTTGTAGCTAGATTTAGTTTAATTTAGAGGAGAAGATGGGATCGCATTCGTCGCAACGTCACATTTCGTCAACGATAAAGCAGTACATTGACAGTCATGTGATATACCAGTCATTCATGATTCGCCGTAGCTTACTGTGTTACACATCGGTTATTTTCAACAAAAAACTTGCTGTATCAAAGACAAAACCTATAGAGGCATGCAAAAGTCTTCTATGTTCCTGAGCTAATATTCTGGACGAGATCATGTTCTTTAACATATTTTGTTCGGCTATTCTGCAATGTCTCTACACGTTTTATCAATGTCATGATCGATATTTTGTTTGTGTTAGTGCAATAACTTATTCAACAATGAATGGAATAAAAGCGTGCATTTTCTGCTGAAGAAAAGATGCATGTTTCAGTGACATAAGCGGACAATAATGCATCCAATCAGCGGAATAAAAAAAGAATCAATGGCAAATCAGTGCATTGCAGTTTTCCTTCTAACACATCCCATAATGCAAAAATTAGAGCTTTGTTCAGTGTTGTCTTCTGCATATTAAACTTTATTGGGGAATATTTGTACGAAAAAAGTGATTCATGATCCTTTTCAAAAATTCTTAAATAGACACTTTCACTAGAAATTTCTAAATCATAATTATGATGACATAACAATTAACGGCTTAGTCTGACATAATTCATTGTCTCTTTTTTACCTAATTTACTAGGCAACAGCTTGGCTGCCAGGATAAGAATAGCTAATGATATTTTGACTATGAGGTAAGGTTTATGTGAATCTTCTTGACAAGTAATGCCAAAACAATACTGTTACTTGAATTAAACATCAAAGAGTCTGTCTAGATGTATTTATTGCTGCAAAATTCCTACGCAAAATTGATAAAACAAGGGTCATTTTGTAGACGAAAATCAAATAAATTGTTTTCTATATAGGCGTAAAAATTAAATAAATAATATGTTGAAATTATACTCTAGATGCTGATTGTTATACCATTTCAAGATAACTGGTATGTATTAATTTTCGTCGTAACACATTTTCCAGATGCATTTGGCATATGTTGTTTATGAGTATGAAAAGATAAAATACCAAAATAATTAACAGACGAAACCATATCCGTTATTACCAATGGAGAAAAGCATTAAGCCTGTTATTTCTGTTGTGAATTGTGGAGTTTATACTGTATTATTCAGTACAAAAATACTTCCGCTCGTTTTCAAATAGTAAATTTTTAATAGTTATTTCACACATATATCTACATGCAGAGAAATGTTCCCATTTAGTTTGAATGTACTTTCTTTTAGTATTGTTTTGTTTTATGTCTGTTTCTGGAATATTTACTTACGAAGATCAGTGATTATCAACGACAGTTATTCTTTTTACTGAATGTTCCATAATCGATGATATGCTGATCTATTATTGTATATATTTGTCTGTAGTTGTTTTGCTAAGAATACACAATTAGAAAGTACCTGATTATTTAAACAGTAATACATTGAATATTACTGATAAAATAGACATTTTTTAACATCGCTGTAATGAAATTGTAAATGAATCAAGAAGCGCTTTTGGAAATAGATATTCATTGCAAATATAATAAACTTTTTATGATTTATTTACCTCTTCTATCAACTGGGACTTAAGAAAAACTTCAAATTCTTCGTTAAACAGTTATGTCATCCGTTAATAAACTTAGTAGCTCCCTAGTCTCCCCATGTGTAACACGTTCAAAATGCACAAGGGCTATGTTATCTTGAATTACAAACAACAACAACGATAAATGACAGCACGATTAGGCAGAATCAACGAATGGTTAGTTCTGTTCAAGAATCATTGAATGATTAGTTCTGTTCAATTATATAGATAAATGGTTATTTAAGTGTTTGTACCATTTTCAGATTAACATATTATTATATATATTATATGTATTATACAGTATATACCGTATTTTCCCGTATTAAGCCCCCCCCCCTCTAATTAACGCCCCCCCCACCCGTTTTGGAGGGAAAAAAAGTCAACAAGAACAAAAAAAAATCACCTACCTCATTTTTATAAGTCAACATAATAAGTAATTTACAGTATGTATCCAATGTATTAAGAAATAAACACACTTTTAAACAGTCCATGTACCGTAAATCCAAAACGTTTATACTAAGTACGGTACGTATCCAATCATCAAATAGGAAATTAAATGGTAAATCCATTTTTGATTTGTTTTTGCACCACCCGCGCACAAGCTTCCTGTCGACTTTAAACAAATTTGCGACAAATTGTTAACCTTTTCTTCGGCGGTTTTAATAACTTTTAATTTAAAAGCTGGCACATAAGCAGCGTGTCAAACCACTGGCATTGTGTATTGCTACCCGCATGTACTAAGGAAAATATTATCGGAGTAGACAGCTGTTTGGGTATGATGACGGAATGTGTAATGTCGCGAGCGTGTCACGGAATACATGAGGTACCGTATATAACTGCATAATTTTAAGACACACTGCATTAAATTGGATGCCAAATAATTACGTTTTTGGGGGAATTAAACAACACAGAAACACTTTACAGTTGGTTTGAACGATGTTTTTAAGTTGTAAAAATTTTCATTTTTAATTTTTTTACCTCAAATGAACGCCCCCTCTTTGGAAAATGTAACGCCCCCGGGGGCGTATATTCGGGAAAATACGGTAGTTTGGAATTTCATTTTTGATTTAAACTTGCCATATTGTTCATCTCAAAATCAGTCCTTATGTATTAACTGTTTTAGATTTTGTTTTCAGGAAGAGACCAGCCTTTCAAATACCAATAGCTCCCTTGCTTGGCGCTCAGCGTTAAAAGGGAAACTGGCCTTTTCTCTCATACCCTCGTGGCGATGGATTCCATCAGGAATGAGGTGTCGAAAGTGATTAATATAAGTTGTAGAACTTGCTTTACAATCGACCTAAAATAAATTATGTATAAAAGTCCTTCAAATAAAACTATAAATTTCAATGACTTCGTTTTTTTAAATTATAAGGCTTTGACATGATTTTAGTTCTGCATGTCTAAATCAACCGGACGATAAGAAATCGGAGTGACAAATTTTGTAAGTTTTTCACCTACAATCATTTTACACCGAAATAACATAAACCTGCATTGTTGTATGTTTAATTTAAACAGATCTAACGTATGTAAGGGTAAGTAACAAAACAACATTACCTGTCATGACGATGAGATGTTTTGTTTTCAGAAAATACTAGTTGTTCTTGTTCGGTCCTAACTTGTGTGAAAGTAAAACAAATTGACATACGAATTTGTCAGTAACGTAAGAGAATCTTTGTGAGTTAAAAGTGTGCAAATATTCTACATATCAAAGATTGAATTGTATATAGATAACAACAGGTTGTCTTTAATCTTGAAGGAATGCCGAGCCTTTATCTGTGGTTGAAAACTTTAAATATCTGTAAAAATGGTTATGTTTCGTGCATTGATTTTGCTTATTTGATAAAAACAAATTTAATGTTGAATACAATCCAACACATGTTCATGTAACTCGTTTCATTGGTAAAAGCACGAGAACTAATCTGAGCCAAATGGAACGTTGCGAGTTTGTAGTATTATGTACATCTTCACTTTCTATAAGTATTTTAAACTGTTATGAATTATTTAAAATATTATATTATTGTGTGGACACAAGTAAAGATAAGCAAATTTGCATTACATCAACTTTAGTATAACTACACTAGCGGACGTTTTACCCACATAAAACGTAGAGTTTTGACTACCCATTTTAAGAACTCAGTCAGCAGTTATTTTAAAAAAAAAATATAGATTACGTTACAGCTCAATTCCGTCAGACGTTTACCCAAGAGTATGTCAAAACAGGCACTTTATTACATAGACTGTGTGGGATGGTTACTAATTTCTTTTAAGTCACCTGAAGCTTTTAAGCCGTAAAATGTTTCAAAGTTTTAAGAATTAGATTTACAAGACGGTATTGTTCTAGAATTACTCTGTTGTCTATTTTAGAAAGAAAGTTCAATTGTATTTAGGTTTTGCTTATTTTAGTACTTAAGGGATACTCAATAACATACCAGAGACTCTAAAATGACCAATGCTTGTATGACAAATATATTTTTAACAAATATTTTGATTCGTCACAAGTACATATTCTTTAAATTCTTGTACATACGTTTTCATAGGTATATTAATTGTTTTTTCAATATAACAATCAATTCTGGATAATATCAACAGCCATAATGTAAAGAAATAACAGTATATGTATATTCCGTCATTCCGTAAGAAAGAATCAGGCAATGAATATGCGAATGGTTATGTTACAAGTTAGACAAACAATCCTGTCACAAATAAATATCATGCATTTATATATAAGTATCATTTAATTATCATAGCATTTTAACTTGTGCAATATTATATGAAGTTATGAAATAAACTATAATTTGAATACCAGTTTGTAAATTGAATAATCTGACAAATTTATATTTGTGTTGCGCTTATTGCCACTTGGAACGTTAGAAGATAGTGAGAGGCTTCATAACAAAGTCCGTTTAGTTATCTTTAAAACTCTCTTGTAACAAAATACTCAAGTGCAGGGACAAAACAAATACATATCTGTTTGAAAAATACGTTCAGTGAGTATATCATCAGCTGAATGTTTAGTAATACTTTTATACTTTTTCAGAATGTAATTTGTAAGTAATCTCTTGTACCTCGAACAAAATCATATAGACGTGAAATGTATACTATATTTCTGTGTGTTCTGTTATACACGAGTTCGTTATCATCAGAAATGCAATATTTAAAAACAAAGAAAAGTTTTCAATATGTTTATTCTTTTTTTGTTCTGTTGTGGGGAACTCATTTATAATAATTCTATAGTTCGATAGCAGCATGAACGTACGCTGAACGAAAACTATATCAATAATAACGCAAAAAGTGATAAATCAAATATACACAATACAGGCGCTTTTGTTATTGACTTGTGTACTTTGTTTCTGCTAATATGCGATAGTGAGTAAAAGACAATTACCAAAATGGGCAATATATCCATTTCTAGGCAACTAGATATTGAAATGGCCATCTTAATAGCAAAATAAAATTCCCTGATGTACTCCCAGACCAATTTGTGCATTTGCTAATCACTAAATGCATAGACTGGGTTATGAATATGCCAGCTGTCATTTACTTAAAGGAACATATTACAAACACATGAGCATTCGCTGCATTATTGCCTGTTGTCATAAGGTAACAATTTTATGTTACTATTTATTATGTCCTTTAAGCATTTGGTACTTTTGCTTTTTATTACTTCAACAACTGTGGAAGGCGGATACATAGAGGCAATCCTCACAGTTCAAGACAGGTAGGCAAATATCAAAGGTTAAACATAGTAATGAAGACAAAATAAATCCATGGAAACAGGTAACTCAAATATTAAAAGAAAGAATTCTAATTATTGCATCCGTGATTTGAAAATTAAAATTATCAAAAAAAAAAAAAATAGTAAAAGATAAATAAATAAAGGAGCGCTTGTCGTATACCATCAACAATACTAGTTGTTAAATGGATGGGTATTTTTGTTAACGCTTGTACTGAACAATACATATAACATTTGCAGACAATTTAGTCGTTTTCCTATCTCTCAGACTTGATAATTTATTCCTATATATATTCATTTGTTCAATTCCCCAGTTTTAAATTCTAAGCCGTTTTAAAAGAGCGAAATTTCTATACAGTTTTGCAATATTTAGCATTTGAAAAGGTTTGCAATTCACCCTGATATGATCGTTTCCAACAAAACCCATATGATCTGTTATTACAGCTTTATTCTGTGTTGTCTTCAAAATTGTTAGATTTGCGCTTGGGATTTCTTCTTGCAAGATTATAGGAAACCCGACAAATTGTACGTGCATTACCTTTTCATCGTATTCCTTTGCGATCTGTCAAAAATATCAGTACTTATCTTATTCTTAAACGACGAAATGTTTGCTTTAGACAGTAATTGTAGTTATAGGACAAATAAATTGATAATATTTTGGGCTAAGGGTTGTGAGGATTTTCATGACAAATAATGAAAAAAAAATTAATCCTGACATGTGAATAGAACACCAAATAGCTAATCTGAACGTGTTTATTATGCATTCATTATCCGACTGATTAATGTCCGATAACCTTTCTACCATTACCTTACCCTGTATATGTTTTTCGCTGTTATTAAATTCATTTTTTAAAAGAAAACCACCAAATGTATGGAGTATTCTTGTTAGAACAGTTTATTCGCTTAGTCTACTTTGTCATTCTTGTTGTGTACCATTACGTTATTTTCTCTGTGGCATCAGATAGTCTTATCTATTATAAATTTTAGAAATTAAAACGTTTCCTTAATTCCATTAATATACTAATTTTATTGAATTCGGAACTTAAACAGAAAATCTGAATTTGAACTTTTTGAAGTGATGACAATCAAATAATTATTAAATTGTACGTTACGTCAAATAGTACATGTACGTCGATAACTTTCAAATTTAATGAGGAAAGCGAACAAATGTGTATAATTTTATGCACATACTTTTGATGTCGCGCAAAATCTCAATGGCAGAACCCGTGCAAAATTACTGATACAAATTTACTAACGTACACTTGCAGAATAGTATTCGATGTCAAGATAAGAACATATTTCATCCCTTGAAGAGTGTAATGTTGGCCGCAAAATTGTCAAATCCAGCAGATGCGACTACTTGCCAGATAGTGACCAGCACCAAGTCATTATGTGACTTTTATTTGGGGATGGGGGTGGAAGGGGGCGTTTGAGCAGCATTAAATCATTAAAAACTGTGTGCAAGTAATATTTGAATATGGCAAATGAGTGGGAAGAAAAGTAAAAAGCTCAAGATATGGAGTTAGAAAAATTGTTAAGTATTTTTGATGAAATATCAGCATAATATTAGACTCACACGTTTTTACTTGGCAGAGGAACTTACATTCATTAAGTGAAATGGAGAAAATAAAAGCAAGTGTTAGCGTACAGAGTTTGTAAAAAAATGGGTATTTTGGCATTTAGTAGTTATAACCGATATGTAAAGCCGTTGTAACTTGTATTGATTAGCCTCTTGCTCGTTCTTGAGTTTCAGCCTTCACAGCCGTTTGTCCCGTCCAGACAGTATAATAATAGTCATCAATAGTAGACATAAAATAAAAGGAAAGTATTACTTCTGACACAGTTACCGAATATTCGAGCAAACATCATACGGCACAGTTTACTTAGAAATTTCTTCTTTTGAACAAAGTAACTTGGTGGAATTCAAAGACCAGTAGGAAAATAAGTTTTTGTTCAGAATTAGTATATTAAAACTAGCGTATCCATATTTGTATGTGCAAATCTAAAGATTCAGATGTAATACTTTTTTCAGAGAAAAACTGCTAAAATGATTTGCGATTGGAACAGTCATCATAATTATCATAATAATTTAATAGTGACTTTTTGTAAATAACTGCACATGGGAGAAAGAATGTCTACTATATTATATAACTTTTGATCCGAAAGTGGAATTGATTTTTTTAACGCTGAGTACTTTTAATATATATTCTTATCTGGAAACATCATACAAGAATAATAAGCGTTACTGCGAACTAATACAAATACCCGAGTAAATAATTAAAAGAATAATGACAGATGTCAAAGTTACAAATGTCTGTATAAATATTTGTAGAAATGATGAGCGTTACGTCTGGCATTTATAAACGGATCACTGCGTCTGGTATGAAAATTAACATAGTTACCATATTACTTTATGGTATAGATTAAAAAGTCAAGTCTTTTTTATACAATTTCCAGGGAGAATAAAAGTTATTAGAATATTATTTCACATATGCTGCGAACTACAAATGTATGGAGCTGGCCATTATATCGTTTTAATGTTTTCACATGATGACATTGTCCAAGTTAAAGCAAACGAAGTGATTTAAGACTCATAAACTTATAAATGTTATTCAACTTTAACGCGTTGTCGAAGTACTTGTAAAAATGTCATGATTCTAGTCATATTGTATAATATATTGTGTTATATTTTGTAATAATAATCATTTTATATTACTGAAAGACTTTCTGTTTAAAGCCTAATTTTGTAGGTTTTTTTTTGTTGTACTATCTAGACTGCAGCAAGTTATTACTCCAACTGGATAGTTGCCGTCTGACTATTCCACTATAACCCCAAGCATTTCGTTTGACAGAAATAAAGTCGGAATACACACACACGTCATAAATAATGAATGAGATTGGAGACGGGGATGAGACTAGGGTCGGCCCAGCATAATGATTTTATACATCTGAAAAATAGAAACGTAATAATTTGTGACAATATAATAGCTTTAGTTACGATTAAGCTAAATTATTAATGCAAATTATACAAAATGTTCAAATCGCTATGAGTAGTAGGAAATACGTCTTCTGGGGGTAACATTGACTCACAGGTTAAACATAGTTTGAAAATATTTTGTTCAACCGTATTGTCTAAACAAACATCAGCCCTGACTATTTTGTTGTTACATATTACAATCAAGAAATGTGTTTTTGTGTAAGTCTAACGAACACAAAAATGCAAAAGAACACTTCCCATGAATTTCCGAACGGACATAATTTCAGGGACGGACAGACATTTAATAGGTTACCACACATTCTGCAAACAAGACAGCCGCTCAGCTTTCTCGTAGGAGACACTAATCGTTACAGCGGTGGTGGGCAATACATTTTAAGGTATGACTTTAACCCCCTACCACCTTCTGTGTTTCCTTTCTTATACTATAACGCCATTTCGTAATCATTTATTTCCAGCCCAACGGCTTAGCTCAATAAGGTTAGCGCAGATCTGCTGATCATGGGGTCTTGAATTAGCTCGCTGAACGAGCGAGTCGTGTGTTTTCCTCGACGATTTAAAAGAAGACGTTGTGTCTGAAATCATTTGTTTTGCACGCCTAATTTAATTGGAGAATATAGCCTTACTTGAGCAGAAAAGGTTAGTGTTTGTGCAGATTGTGGGAAACTAAATTTATGTTGAAAAGAACAGTACTAGACACAAAACAAATAACTCAATCTATTTTCGTTGTAAATTAATAACTTTGGCAACATTTATCACTATCTAATAATATTCCTTAAATATGACAAGACCAGTAAGAATTCAAAAGTGCTAAAACAAGGACAAAAGTCCAATAGAAATAGACACATTCAAATAATACATATCTACATGGAAATAGGTCCTAGTCAGCCAAAATCAAAATTTTGGCCCACTTATAATTAGAAAAATCTTCAAAATGTGAAAGTTAAATAACAGTTCTTAACTTGAATTATTTAAAAGTCCAATATCTCCTGGTTGGTTCTGAAACAATTTCTACCACAACATTGATAGCGTTTAAACAATATCAAATGTTGATACATATGTCCATTTACTCTTGTTACGGAGGGTAGATTTTAGTGACCATCTATGATTTTAGATATAAAGAAATTAAATATTATCGCAGTTACTTAACAAATAGAAGCTCTTTAATGCAACATGTTTGACAAAAAGATCCGATACACAATCCAATCAATATGACATTTTCTACCGTCAACACCGAGAGAGAAAAAAAGGTAATTTTAAGCTGCATTCTTAAAACAAAAATTTGAAATTTTATATTTGTTATATTTATAAAATTGAACGTCGTATAGAAATAAAAGGACAGCCCTATGTCAATTTAAAATGTCCTTACACCACACAAAAAGTTGCGGATGTGTTATGTATAGCACAGTGCTGGAATGGCGATTCTAAATACATACAACTTCGTTACGGAAGTGATAAAATTTACAACGAAATGAAAACATTAACCTAACCAATATTTTTTTTCTTCTGGCATAGAAACATGGTTTTGAAACTTTATCAAATATTTTACCCCGTTGATTAAAATACAACAAAACAAGCAGTCGACATATTACAGTACTTCCGGGCAGTACTGAAGTATTAGAAATCTGTCACCTAACATAAATTCAAAAACAGCACATTTCATTTAAGAGGCATCCCTTGAAACAGTACATTACCTCCATACGACTAAACAGCAAATAAACTAAACTACCAAATATGGCATTTATACAAAATCTGTCCATACAGCTTGTAACGGAAGTGATAATACGTTACGGAAACTGTGGTACACACATAGTTAGGCCTATATTAAAACTGCTGTGTGTAACAGATTACTGAGCATAATATTGTAATAGCTGGAAATCTGATAACCGAACTTTCGTGTATCCGGATATCATTCACTTTATGAACCAGTACTCACCATGTGTAAAATACAGATTTTAATCCAGTTTCCTTTAATGTATGTTTAGTACTGACATAACACTTTGATTTCATCAGAGAATCTTTGCTTGTTATAAATCACTTTTGTTAATATTTCGATTTCCAGCATTCCTGCATGATGTATTTACAAGTTGAATATGTCCGCCATTTTTGTTATGAATGTTTGCGCATGAATATTGGTAATTTTGCAGGGAATGCTTAAATGACTGATTTATATTGCCATAGAATACTGTTTTGTTAACTTTGATTGTTTTAAAAGTAAATCTTATTCGGAAGCGAATATGTAATTAGCAAACTTCAGAAATATTCTGGAACGCTCCGTGTAACTATTTGTCTGCTTTGAACGCGCAATGCTGGAAAATGCTGGAACGCTATATTTTCGTCTCTAGTTTGGTTTATCGGAGACAATTATATCAGTTCCCCTTTTTAAATCAATTCTTTGTATCTGCCCTTACCTTTTAATCCCTTTTCAGCAGCACAGTTTACGTTAATTCCATATTATTTAATGTTTACTGTGACTTGACCCGATTACACTGACAGCGCGCTTTTTGTGTCAAGGATTTTGATTGGTCCCCAGCATTCCAGCATCCCTTCCAGCATTGCGTCAGTTATAAAAGGACGCACGTTCCAGCAATCTGGGTCAGTTGCAACAATAACAATAACATTGATCTACTTTTAAAGTTCGATCTTCAACAACTTTCAAAAATGCAGTCAAGCTCTGAAGCTTTAGGTACAAGCGGTTTACCAAATTTCCTTTAATATATTATCGCTATATTCTAGAATCGTGAATTATATCGTAGATCTCTATAAAATATGGTTTTAGTAGAACTTTGATAAAAACTAAATGGCTGAAAGTAGTTCTTTGCAACTGGTCCATTGCTGTGTCTGCCTTTAATCTCCTACGTGTTTCTCATTTTCAGTGTAAGAAGCATATTTTGTCGTTAATATATTGAATACGTTATCGTTAAATTAAATAACATATAAAACTCTGAACTTCATTACTGTTATCATTTAAAGTGTATTTATAGGATCAGTTCCTCCGCCATAGCCCGATCCATATCTACAACAAACCATTTTATAGAAATGGTTTCTTCGTAATCCGTGCTCTTAGTCACAAACAACTTTCTCACCACATGGCTCAACTTTCGCACTCTCGGCTTCTCCACCAAAACTGATCATCTGAAACAACGTAGATCTTCCACTCGACAGACTGACACAGCAATGATGCGATTTACTCAGCGAATATGATAAGAGTGACTAAGAGTGCCAGATTAAATATTCCTAGTCCATCCTGTATACATATTTGACAGAAACACAAAAGCATGGGTGCTTACAATTTTTGGTGTCAGAAGCGCGGTCTGTAAGTGCCTAATAAAACAGACCGAGTGATCGAACTGAAACACCTAGATCTGCATGTATTTACAAGCTTTATTCATTCATATATTTCCATGCAATAAATAAACAAATACATAGGCAAAAAGATTGTCAACTTTATTTTTCAATAAACATATCAAAATGGCTACACCTGACCCTGAGATTTCATTTGATCGCCTGATGCACGTGATATTTCATCCGAAACGCCGACGATAGACGCAACTGATAATTCAGAAATGTTAATCAATTTCAACAATGATGAAAGTACTGGATCTAGAACATGATATCTCACAAAATAACACAAACTCTGTTCCGCAACATAATGATGCGATGAGACACATGCGAAATGATGTCATAATCAGCACCGCGAACATTCCGTGTTCCCGACAGAATGAACTACATCAATGAGAACAGGACCCTCTGTATGAACCTGCAATATCATTTTGATTCAGATCGTGGCGACAATTTATACCGCAGTCCCCTACGTGCTACACCCCAGCCATACAATGATAAACCCGACACGTATGACGGATCGAATAGTTTTGAACAGTATGTATCTCATTTCGAAGACTGTTCCGAGTTGTCTCTATGGACAATAGAACGAAGTTTTAATGCTTGCTACAAGTTTACGGCGGTCCGCAAGAAAATTTTACATGAGTCTAACAGAGCATGAACGACGTGATTATCGGCTTTTGTCTGTCCCGTCTGTCAGAGCGCTTCGTAGCAGCAGTAAACATCAATGTTTATGTTAAGCAAGTTAGAAAAATAGACGTCGCCTAAAGGGGGAGAGCATTGCATCACTGGCAGATGATCTCCGCAGCTCTCACAAAAGGCGTATTCTGACCTTGATCATCATTCACAAGAGAAACTAGCATTGAATCAGCTGTACAAACTAGTTCCAATTGAAATGAAATGTAGGTGCATGGATCACAACTGCTCTACTATCAACGATGCGGTAGCGGTAATCGAGCGTTACGAGTCCATTCTCGGGACTCCTGTGTCAATGTTTCGAGCTTGCGATTCGCGCAATACGACTTCAGACATTGAATTGTCCCTCAAACGCATCGAGTCTAGACTTGATAAATAGAATCATCACGAAATGTTCACAGATCCGCGTCGCAACCGAGAAGTGTTAAAACATGTTTTGTTGTAATTCAACCGATCACATGTGGGCATCATGTCCGAAAATCTCAATGTCAGGCATAACCACACAAACAGAAATAGGCAAAATGCATTCGGACATCCCCAGCAACATAATGTACATGACAATATTCAAAGAAATACTGATGTGCGACATTTCAGCAACAATACCACTGATATTAAGGCAAACTCCTCTCCTGCACCGAGGCAGGAAAACTAATTTGCGCTGACTCTGAAGGTCAAGGGTCAGCGACAATGTCAACAAATAGGCCTACATTACAAAATACACAACACGAAGTCCACTCAGCTCGTTCAGGTTCGAATTTCAATAAATATGACAATGGTTTTTATGTAACATGTCAGTAGGGTCTGCATCTATAAATTTTCTAATAGACTGTGGTGCAACTACTTCACTACTTTCTGAGAAAACGTTTACGTGAAATCGGAACTGAACGCACTTTTCAACTTCGTCCTATGTCTAAGGTTCTTAAGACCATAAATGGGACTCCATGGCTGTTACAGAAGTGTTGATCTCCTGATTGAAATGGCCAATGAACGTTTTGATCTATCTTTTGTCGTCTGCAGCATGGAAACAGACGGTATTTTAGGTCAAGATTTTTGCGCCAACATGTTGATAGCAATAATTACAGAAAGTCTTGCCTGGTAATAGGTCAGAATTTTGTCCCACTTTGGACAGGTGGTCAGGCTAATCAGATTTGTAGAGTTGAACTTCAAGAGACCGTGAAACTTCCGTCCCATACTCGCAAGATGGTTTCTATTAAAATACCACAAAAAGAACCCTTGACGCAGCAGGGTTTTGTAGAGCCTTCAATTGAACTCATGGCAAAAGGTGAAGTTTGCATCATGGGCGGCATTGTTGATGTGACCTCTAAAAATCTCATAATGAATGTAATGAACTATGGTCAGTCTGATATAACATTATATAAGAAAACTACTTTAGGTACTTTGAACCAGAAATTCAACAGGAGAGAATTGCCTCAGTACTAGAACCTACAGAAAACACTCCTTTCCCTGACCACCTTTTAGATCTCATTGAACGTAGCTCTACGCATCTAACTGAACTCGGAAAACAAAGTCTTGCTCAACTACTGCATAAATATCAGGGCGTCTTTTCAAAAAATGCTGAGGACATAGGTCGCACTGATATTGTTCAACATGCTATCGACACTAAAGATGCTCACCCTATTCGTCAACCTCCCAGGCGTTTGCCCCTCGGTAAGCGTCAAATCGAAAAGATGAAGTTAATAAAATGCTAAAAAGGAGGTATCATTGAGCCTTCTTAAAGTGCTTGGCATCACCTGTAGTATTAGTTACTAAAAAGGACGGCACCCTAGATTTTGTTTAGATTATAGAAAATTAAATGATCTCACATTAAAGGATGCCTACCCTCTTCCCCGTGTGGACGACTGCATTGACGCACTGTCTGGGTCTAAGTATTTCAGTTCTCTAGACCTGAACAGTGGCTACTGGCAAGTTGGTATGAGAGAAGAAGATAAAGAGAAAACAGCATTTGCTACAACTATGGGTTTATATCAATTTTCAGTAATGAGTTTTGGTCTCGCTAATGCGCCATCGACATTTGAAAGACTGATGGAAAATGTTCTCCGTGGCCAACAATGGATTGAATGTCTCTTATATATGGACGACATCATTGTGCCATGTACAACAGTAACTGAGGGCCTTGAACGCCTAGAACATATTTTCGAACGCTTACAGCACGCTTGTCTGAAATGTAAACCATCAAAATGCATCTTCTTTCAAAAGCAAGTTAAATTCTTAGGACATTTAGTTTCAGAGGATGGCGTAGCCACCGATCCTGAGAAAATCAAAGCGGTTCGCAACTGGCCCATACCCCACAATGCAAAAACGACAAAATCTTTTCTCGGACTTTGTTCGTATTACAGACGTTTGTACATGGCTATGCCAAAATAGCTCGCCCATTGCACAAGCTTTGTGAGAAAAGTAACAAATTTCTATGGACAGAAGATTGCGCAAATGCCTTTGATCAACTTAAACAAGCTTTGACGTTAGCCCCAATACTAGGTTATCCAAGACCAGACGCGAAATTCATACTTGACACGGATGCGAGCCATTTTGCTACTGGAGCAGTACTCTCGCAATTGCAAGACAATAGAGAAGTTGTTATCGCATACTACAGTAAAAGCTTAAATCAACATGAGAAAAGCTATTGTGTAACACGAAAAGAACTCCTGGCGGTCGTCCATGCACTCAAGGCATTTCACCATTATTTGTATGGGCAACCCATCTTATTGAGAACTGATAATGCTGCGGTTTCATGGATGAGGAACCTAAACAGCCTTCCGGTCAAGTCGCAAGATGGCTTGAAGTACTGGGCACATATGACTTAAATGTGACCCACCGCCCAGGCACCCAACATCGAAATGCAGATGCCCTCTCCAGATCACCTTGCACAAAATGTACTAAGCAACAAAATGCAAGTGATAATGTGACCAATGAAATTAATGTAGACAATGAATCAGACGATACACATTTGCAGCAACATAATTGCGATTCAGACCCTTCTGCCCTCTTGCCCTCTTCTGACAATCCGGATTCACATGTTGCACGGGCAACAACACGAAGTCAGACTGATTCTTTTTCTGTTTTTAAACACACATCTTTTGTAATTCCAAACTGGTCTTCTAAAGAAATTAGAGATCAGCAGCTTGGTGATTCCTCTATTCATTTCATCATTAATGCACTAGAGATTTCAGACAACAGACCCACTTGGCAACAAGTTGCTGGTACAAACAATACTACTAAAGTACTGTGGCGTATGTGGGACCGGTTATCTCTACATGATGGTTGTCTGTTTCGCACCTGGTATGATGACAGTGATCATCACTATCGCCAACTGGTGGTACCTATACAGCGAAGAGCCGACGTGCTTCATTGCATGCATGATATTCCTTCGTCAGCCCACTTAGGCTTGGATAAGACACTAGAGAAAATCAGACAAACCTTTTACTGGCCTGGTATGAAGGGTGATGTTGAAAAGTTCTGCATGAAATGCCACATGTGCGCAGCACGTAAACCCTCTAAACCCCCTAAATCACCTATGGGTCTGACGCAAGTACTTGAACCACAGGAAAAGTGTGCACTGGACATATTTGGTCCCCTTCCAAAGACTGACCGACAGAATGTCTATATTTTAGTTATATGTGACTGTTTCACACGTTGGACCGAGGCCATACCCTTGCCAAATCAGCTCTCCGAAACGATAGCGAAAGCATTTGTTAATGAATATGTCTGCAGATTTGGTGTACCCATGCAAATCCACACAGATCCAGGTACAAACTTTGTCTCTAATTTAATTGAAGCCATCTGTAAGCAGCTGCAAATACATCACACCCGATCTACGCCCTTCCACCCGCAAGCGAATGGAAATGTAGAGCGCTTCAATAGATCACTTAAAACTATGCTGAGCATGTATTGCAACACAAACCAGCGCGCATGGGACCAGTACTTACCACAGGTTATGATGGCCTATCGGTCTCAGTTCACGCCAGCACAGGTCAAACTCCAAATAAAATGGTGTTTGGGAGAGAGAATGTCCTTCCTCTGCAAGCCTATATAGGTTTACCCCACAAAGTAGTACAACTGACACACCAAAACCTATGTAGAACACCTCCAACAGCAGCTAGAAGTGTTCATGAAAATGCACGAAAAACCCTCCACACCAAAAGCCAGTATCGCAAGCGGCATTATGACCTGTATGCCAAGAAGCGAGCTTTCAACCCAGGAGATCCCGTATGGTTGCATGATACATCTAGACGCCATGGTGTTTGCAGTAAGTTGTCCGCACAATGGAAAGGTCCCTACATAGTTACGAAGAAAATAGATGACCTAGTATACCTAGTCAAACGTTCACAAAGTGTTCCAGCAAAAGCAATACATATAGACAGACTTACTTTGTACAAATGCTCACATATACCTGAATGGCTGATTTCTATTAGAAAGGCCTTGTCCAATGCACTTCAGTAATACTTCCCCAGGTTCACTACCCATAACAGTTTCCAGTCATCAGTACCTATACTTATATGAGTTAACAAAGTCAACATTCAACAAGAAAATCTGCCCCCCACCCACCACACACCTAGATAATTATTTTGTCATCACAATTATAATTCAAATAAACTCAACCGGCTGAGATGTGCATATAAAAAAAAAAACTGCTGTCTGATTCAATTCAAAAATATTTCTTGTGTAGAAGTGATATCAGTGAGACAGTGGTCTCCGTCAAAGCGTGCACGTATATATACTTTTTTTTGAGCGCTCAACTTGAGTAATGAAGGAGGACTGATCACCCACCTGCGATTTGCTCAGTATTTGTGTTTAATGTTACATCCGGATATAGTATCCAACTTGATATAGATGTGAAGTCAACAAGAATATTTTTTTGTGAATTGTGAATCGACTGGTAGACACAGCAAGAGTTGCACTAAATCAGCCAATTAAGTTCCGAATATGTTAGGATAAGTCGATGTGATGTAATTTGCTGAATTGTGAAATTATTTAAGATATTATTTACTTGATAACTAAACTATAGTATATTGTAAATTCCAGTTGGTAAGTCATCGGGCAGTGCACGTTCCCTTGTGACAAGTGTCCGTCAGTATTTAATAACCAGAGGGATCTTTCAAACCATAACATCAAGGCAAACCATACTTCTGCCAGAGTTGTCTGTGCATGGTGTGTGGAACAGAAGGTACGTGAATTTCGTCATCCGCAAGAATCTTAACGGCATGTACGGGATCACCACACGATCATATATCAGGATTTTCCTGAAAGAGCACTGTCCCTGGAGAACTGTTTCTTCTTTTGCCAGAATCCCGAGTCATTTATACAGACTTACCATAAGCAGCCAAATTACGACTCCGAAGAGGCCAAGTTTGCTCGTGAAGCCATCACCAGATGGGCAACTGGGCGTGTCCCCGGAATTACAGGCTGGCGAGAAGGCTGGCGGACAGCAAGGTCAAAGGCTGCCAACCCTCAGAAGGCAAACAAAAGACAGCATGGTCCAATGTTTACTCTTAAGCAAATTAACATGTCTAATCAAGATGCAGTGGTCATTTTTCTAAACACCAATAACGAAGTCATCAAGGCACAGATACAAGATGCCGGTTTAAGGGATCCAGCCGTCACAACACCCCTCATCCACAAAATGATGTCGCTGGATCCCAGCTTCACTCCACCGACAGGTCCCTGGAGGTTTCATCCAGATTCAACTTCAGTCAAGTCAGAACTAGCAACTATCCTTGGGATTGACGTTGAATTTCTAACTTCTGTGTGGTTGAAGACTGATGTCCCAGCCAAAGTAGCAAAAACAACATCTCAACCAGTGACCTGCACCAGTGCGATAACTACAACACTAACAGCAACCTGTACCGATAGAACAACAACAACAACAACTTCTTCAGCAGTGATCAGCACCCTTGTAAACACAACAACAACAACAACAACATCTCAAACAGCGACCCGCACCAATACATCAACGACAGCAACAACAACAACTTCTTCAGCAGTGACCAGCACCAACGCAATACCAACAACTACTACAACAACAACACTTCTCACAACAAACACCGTCACGACAGCACCAGTGTTAACAACGACAATCTTCTCGCCAAAACAAGCTGACTACGAAGATGATCTAGACTCACTTCACACACCGACACCTATCTCTTTTGGTACTGACAGTCCACAAAGCTCACCAGATCACCACTCAAATGTATCATCACCAAGGTACCTCATTGACTCACCTCCACCACTTTTTAACTCAGCACCAACACACTCATATGAGCCAACGACAACCACTGTGAATCAAGCAGCATCAGCACCAACACCATCATTCAGACCAACAACAACCACCCAGAATACAACAGCACCACCACCACCATACCAACCAACGACCATCATGAATCCAACAGCACCAACACATTTGTATGAACCAACAAGCACCACACAGAATCCAGCAGCAGCACCAATATATAGACCAACACCAATACACATCACTCCATCTGTATTAGCAAAAACACTTCTGATGAGCGGCAGTATGCCAATTCTACCACCCGGAAGAAGAGAGTGGAGCGCTGTACCAGAAGGAAGCATTTCAATTACACCTACTCTCTTTTGGCCACCAAATGACTGGACCTCCTTCACACATGACCAGAAAGCTTTGGCAGTTGAATTTGCGGCAATGTCCCTGGAATACCAAAACAGCATTAACTTCAAACATCTGGACCGAACTTTTTAAATACAATTACTTAGTCTTACCTGGAACCAAACTGCACCACACTGGACCAACAACAAAAATGCTAGAATACAACTATGAGGTCATCAAGAACATCGCTGTAGGAAAAGATACCAGCTCAACAGAAAATCAGATAGCAATAATCCGGTCATTCTCACCAACTCCACCTTCCACTCTTCTTCAAAGTATGAAACACATTCCACTAAGATTGACCATCGAGGGGCGACCACAAACATCATCCTGAAAATTCTGAAAGCCAGGACCACATCTTAACACATCTGAGGAATCTACACCCTGGAATACATAATACTGATTAATATATATATACATACATACATTGGTAATTTTTCATTAACGTAATGAACTGTAAACTATTTTCCGCGCAAGGACTGTGGATTATTTTTATTTATTATAACTGGTGAACTTATTACCACATTAAGAACTCTGAACTGTTTGGAGTATTACAAACTGTGAAGGACCATGAACTATTCAAGTACTATGGACATTCTTTTTAGGTATAATAGTGAATTTATCACAAACTGTTTTAAGTATTACAGACCGTGAAGTGACCATGAACTATTTAAGTACTATGGACTGTGAAATAATCATGAACTTTTAAAATATTATACGCGAAGCATTCATGGACTTTCTTTAGTATAATGAACAATGAAGTGATCATTAACTTTTACGTATCGCAAACAGCGAAGTTATCACAAACTTTCAAAGTATTACATGTGAAATGTTCATGAACTATTTGCGCATTATGAACTATGAAGTGCTGATGAACTATTTAAATATGACGTATCTTTGAATGAGGAGCGTTAAGTAAAAGCATTATGAACAGTGAAGTTTTAAATATAATGCTATGAACTGTGAAGTATTAGAAGGTATTTCTGTATGAACTGTGAAAAGACTTAAAGATGCACCATTATGAACTATGAAGTGTAGAAGAAATGTACTTAGTTATGAACTGTGAAATGGTTCAGTTAAAATTTTGATAGAGAATCTAACGGAGATGTTTCATATTAAAACTGTACCAAAGATTATATTTGAATTATCAATAATGTGCATTATTTATCAACTGATTATTAACTGTGCATGTTCATAATCATATAATTGCTCATTGATGTTTATTGTATGGTGTCAACTTCAGGAGAAGTTCACATATTAAGGTGGGGAGAGTGTAATAGCTGGAAATCTGATAACCGAACTTTCGTGTATCCGGATATCGTCACTTACGAACCAGTACTCACCATGTGTAAAATACAGATTTTAATCCAGTTTCCTTTAATGTATGTTTAGTACTGACATAACACTTTGATTTCATCAGAGAATCTTGCTTGTTATAAATCACTTTTGTTAATATTTCGATTTCCAGCATTCCTGCATGATGTATTTACAAGTTGAATATGTCCGCCATTTTGTTATGAATGTTTGCGCATGAATTTTGGTAATTTTGCAGGAATGCTTAAATGACTGATTTATATTGCCATAGAATACTGTTTTGTTAACTTTGATTGTTTTAAAAGTAAATCTTATTCGGAAGCGAATATGTAATTAGCAAACTTCGAAATATTCTGGAACGCTCCGTGTAACTATTTGTCTGCTTTGAACGCGCAATGCTGGAAAATGCTGGAACGCTATATTTTCGTCTCTAGTTTGGTTTATCGAGACAATTATATCAGTTCCCCTTTTTAAATCAATTCTTTGTATCTGCCCTTACCTTTAATCCCTTTACAGCAGCACAGTTTACGTTAATTTCCATATTATTTAATGTTTACTGTGACTTGACCCGATTACACTGACAGCGCGCTTTTTGTGTCAAGGATTTTGATTGGTCCCAGCATTCCAGCATCCCTTCCAGCATTGCGTCAGTTATAAAAGGACGCACGTTCCAGCAATTTGGGTCAGTTGCAACATAACAATAACATTGATCTACTTTTAAAGTTCGATCTTCAACAACTTTCAAAAATGCAGTCAAGCTCTGAAGCTTTAGGTACAAGCGGTTTACCAAATTTCCTTTAATATATTATCGCTATATTCTAGAATCGTGAATTATATCGTAGATCTCTATAAAATATGGTTTTAGTAGAACTTTGATAAAAACTAAATGGCTGAAAGTAGTTCTTTGCAACTGGTCCATTGCTGTGTCTGCCTTTAATCTCCTACGTGTTTCTCATTTTTATTGTAAGAAGCATATTTTGTCGTTAATATATTGAATACGTTATCGTTAAATTAAATAACATATAAAACTCTGAACTTCATTACTGTTATCATTTAAAGTGTATTTATAGGATCAGTTCCTCCACCATAGCCCGATCCATATCTACAACAAACCATTTTATAGAAATGGTTTCTTCGTAATCCGTGCTCTTAGTCACAAACAACTTTCTCACCACTGGCTCAACTTTCGCACTCGGCTTTCTCCACCAAAACTGATCATCTGAAACAACGTAGATCTTCCACTCGACAAGACTGACACAGCAATGATGCGATTTACTCAGCGAATATGATAAGAGTGACTAAGAGTGCAGATTAAATATTCCTAGTCCATCCTGTATACATATTTGACAGAAACACAAAAGCATGGGTGCTTACAATATAAAAATATCAGGGTTCTTTAGAAACAGTTCAAATGATAAAGCCCTCTCATTATGCAGGGTTTCTATCCTTCTACGATCACCGTCAAAGAACCTCGAACATTTCTTGATTTTCTTTTCTTGTCTTTTCTAAATAATCAATTACTATGTACTCGTCTGATTTCCTTTATCTTTTTTACATCTTGGACGAACGGGAGTTTGCATTTGTTACTATTTTTCCCTTTCAGTAATGAAATTAATCAGAACTTCATCTCGAGCCATGTCATCATACAACGCACCCATCTAGCTGTCTCTTCTCGCTTACAGATTTCTGTGATTTGTCAGCAACAGTCGAATTTGCATTTTTCGGTTACTTTTCTGATAGTTCGTTTGTCTTCCATTCTCTGAACAATTCCAACTCACTTTAAAGTGTTAATAAACGTTTCCTTACTAACATTTTCTGTCTTTTAGTTTGTCACATCAATGTTGCGGAAGTTCAACATTCAACAGTTTCTATTGGATAATAAAATCTGTAAAGATCCTTTGAAAGCAAAGAATGCAGTCAAGCAGAATAATAGCAGACTCGGTTTGATTGAGTCTGTTCAAATCATTGTAAGTTATGTGTGCAACTATATCTTCTCTGCACATGGAATAAAAATAGTCAAATTTTTCAAATAAAAAAGGAATTTCAGAGAAACCTAATTACAATGAAATAAGTCTAAGAATATCTTATTTCAACTACAAACAATATAACAAACTTTCTATGTAACCTCCGTAACATAATATCTTCTCCGTAACAGAATAAAACAAGTGGTCGTCAAAAGCACAATTAAAAAAAGTATATAAAAAGTTTTAAGTATTACATAATGACGAGGACATTACTGAAACCAGAAGGAGTCATATTGGGCGCAGTAACTAAACAAGGACAACAAACTATCTCACCTTCGTAACTGTGTTGTGGGGAAAATCAAGTTCTGTATCACTTTTCTACGGAGAAAATAGTCAGAAAAATATATATTTCTTGAATCTGAGTCAGATTTGTCATGTCCCTTTCGCCAAACTTTCATGTATGAAATTTGAATGTCGCACAGGAATTTAAGAACACGTTATCTCTTCCGTAACGGATACGTTTAAAGGGGCATATTTATTGCGGCACTGTATGTTATGCATTGTTTTACGTTCAATTCAAATTGGAAAGGCAGAGAAAACACATTCTAACACCGTAAAACCTAATCACATGCATCATGTGTTAGAATTATTTTTTTTGTATAATATATTTATGAACTTACCTCATTTACTTGAAATACTGTACGTCAATAATTTTCAAATTACACTTAAACGTCTTTGCAGATTAGCCTCTGCTACCTTCGAATGTGTCACATGTGAAGAACTTTTTTTGTGTTTTTCGCATTTCAGTAGGCCTTTAGAGCCGCTAAGATGTTATGTTACGGAAGTGAAAAGTTACGGAAGAGATAAAATTATTTGAATATTTGATAACCCTTCGATACCTTGATGGCATGAACTGAAAACAAGCCTTCATACTGATGCATTCAGGGTATATGACATAGAGGGAAAACACCATTGTTATCACGAATATTTGAAGAAGTCGCCGTTACGGAGGAGAAATTTTAAATTGCGACAAAATATAGATGAACTGGAAACGATTATATCGGAAATATTTACTCATAAGAAAGTAACTAGGGAGTTATTTTAATAAAGTAGAATCATTTGACGACAGTTTGTATTACTTTTGTCACATCTATACCTGTTTTAAAATACTTTGTAAATATATTAGTTTATGTTACGGTAGGTGAGTACTGTTTTGGGCGACAGTAATATGTATTACCGGGATGAATGCATTTTGTGCTTATACTAGTCTATTGAAATGTCCTTCCGCAATTACAATGAACCCTCTTTCAAAATACTGCATGTAGGTTTGGTGCACAGATATACTCCAGTTATTATTTGGTTCAGTATACTTGGCGACATAGCAGAAATGAGCAGAATGCTTATATTTTACATCCTACTGCACATAGAAAGTAGAAAAATAGATCGACTGAAGGTATAAAAATACAAATCATATACCATTGCTAATGTAAGAACCTCGTTTTAATGTACCGGTAGTTTATTCATCATGTGATTGTAATAGATGAACAAGAATGCAGGCGACAAGGGATTTTCTAAAGTGGGTCAAATTTTTGGTTTTGACTGTAGTATAAATGTATGCAAGTTAAATGTCTACACAGTTTATGAAAAGCAGTTGGGCGAAGTGTTTGAAACAAAGTACTGAAAACTGATGGAAGATGGAAGAAGATTTTTTCTGTCTTCGCCGCACTTTAAAAAAATCTCTCAAGTAATAAGATTTATACAGGCAAACATTTCCTGAATCGAGACGTTTTCTCCTTGAGTACTATATCCAAAAGTCACGTGGGTTGCCCAACCTGTGCCATAAAAATAGCATTATAGTTGGACCAAATACGCTTTATTAATCACAGTAACATCAAAAAAAAAAAAGAAAAAAAAATAAGAGAGGAATTCATCAAAATGAAGCGGCATTTTGACGACTTACTTTTAAGCACCTTATCACAAGTTTTAAGTCAAGATACATTGTAACTGTTATTTAACCAATGTTGTCCCTAGGGTATGTCTAGAACGAAAACAGATATTTCAGGTTATACACTTCTAAATCCTATTAAGCGTAACACAGTTAGCGGACAGTTATAAGTCTTAAAGTGATAGAAAACATCCTTTCAAATTCTAAAAATTAGTTTTACAACGCCTAATTTTTAGATAGTCCTGTAAACGTGGAGTCATAATATGGTTTTGAAATATAGTAGGTTAGAAAGGTTGGTTATATGTTTCTAGTACTCTTAGGGTATCTTCTACAGATCTTGGTAACCGAGTTACACATCAAACATCTTTTACTACGCCACATTTGTTAATGTAAGAGAACTAGTGTTTTTTGAAAACATGAAGCGATGCTGAAAACCTGCAGAGAGAAAAGAAAAAAAAATGGAATTAATTGTTAAATGACATATATTTTTTAGAAACTATTGTATGTAATGATGTGTGCTTTAATTTTAATTCTTCGTTTGAATTACCTGCACGTTTGTAAAATGACATAGGTTCTAAATATACGGGAAGTTAAAACAAATAGCAATTACTCTTATTCTCTGCATTTTATGTGTAACGTTTTAGTGCCATGTACTGGCATCCACATAGACAGACACACATAAATCCCGTCGGTGAAAAGCTAGCTCATCACCAAAGGTGATTTATTGCATCTATATACTGTCATTTTACTCCAATGACAGTTGACAGGTTTACAAATTTGCATATTAATGGAATTACTTCCCTTTATGCATTCAGTAATCGTTACATCTGCATCAATCTGATGATTAGAAAGTTGAGCGATAAACCTTGTAGTTTAGACTAAAATGTTTTATCTATAGCACCAATACGCGTTGTTTGAGATTTCAAAGAGTCCAGACTTTGCGAGAGTTGAAACAAATTAGAAGGTACGGGACAAAAAAGAATGATGAATAGTTTTGCTCTTTTCCTCAATTAATCGAATACTCGGTAAAATCAAGTTTATAGTTTTCGACTAACGGGGGAAAATAACATACCAAGCAGGGGGTTTTATTGCAGAAAATCCGAGAGATCAAGTTTTTACATTTTTAAGTAATGCAAGTGTTAATCTAATGCGGAAATGCTGTGATTTCACTTTAAGCTGCAAAAGGTTCTTAACATTAAATACGATGTCTTTGAAATCAAATTATTATTATAAATTGATTTTGATAATTTTGTAAACGGTTATTTACTGATGTCAATGTCCAGTTTAATCCAAATTATTGTTTCTTTATTTGTTGTTTCTTACAAACGGAATGGGTAAATATCTATACAAAATAGGGTACGACAAAATGGATATTTGTTAAAAACTATTTCCTGAATACCTGGATATATTTTGTAGTTATTAAAATAAATTAATATGTTATGTTGTCGGCACTTGTAAAGATCAATCAGTTGCTGCTTCTAAAGAAATAATTCTAACTTTTACAGCCGCGCAACGCGTCTAAACAGAATGCATATGGTCGTTTTATCTAGTATGATCGAAATAGCAGAATCGTATTACTCCTAATATTGGAACTGATTATCAAGGCAAATATATATTTTCTCTTAAAATATATATGTATAACTTACACATCACCCAAAAGCAAATTCCATCTAGTAATTACTTGACTTAGTGCTATCGTTACTGGAAGAGGAGACCACTTCGTGAGAAATTGCATTCTTAAGGCACGTAAGGGTGGCATAAACGTATTTCTTAATATCAATTTTATGGCTCAAAATTTATGCTTCCGAGTAAAACTCTGGCTCTTAAAAATGTTTGTAGTCACCGTTATGCAGAATTTTTCAATGAAAATATTGTTTTCGTACTAACTAAAATATCCTGAAAGTTCTATAACAATTCATCAACAAAGTGTAGCTTAAAATATTTAAGTATCATTAATCTCCTTGGCAAGACCACTAACAAAGCCGATAAGTCACATAGTAAGTATTCTTATTATCATGGAACATAAATGAGTTTGCAGTGTAAGGAATCTGGCTTATTACACCAAGCTGACAAAATGTCGCACAAAGTTGTAGAGAGAACTAAAATTAGCTATAGATTTGATGGCTTGCTTCAATAAACTGGATATTATTTCTGGTATTGCAATTAGCATCCTTCTTGACATTCTAACTGGCACTCCTGGCATTCTACTGGCATGGGATTTAACAAATCAATACTTTTATCTACATTTTCAACGAGAATAACAAATCCAAGACATGAACATGTTTTGTGGAGTTACATTTATAAAAACCCAAGGGATTGAAGAGTGAGACTTGTTGGTGTAAATATAATATATTGAGAAAATTTGTTGTTTATGTAACTGTAATACGCTGATATTGTCTTACAATTTATTTTAGCTTATCAGACATATTCCATTTTATACAAAAATATAATGTTATTTGCGTTAACGTGTGTTTTGACTTCATTTGATGTTTTCACAGAATATTAGTTTTTGTCAAAACAGAAGAGGAAACGATATTATATCTGCAACAGCATTAAAATGAAATCCCGAAAATAAGCCGGTTTAGAAAATAAGCCGGTCTCGAAAATAAGCCACCATTTCACTACAGGCAAAACGGGCTCGTAAATTAGCCGCACTCAAGAATGAGCCGTACAATGTTTTTTTCATCAGTAATAGTATCGATGACTTTGTCAGGATACCATATAAGATAGCAAAAGTTACCAACGTATACATAGCAGATTTATTTTCGAATGTAATAGCAATAAATAAAACATACTTTGGAATAAAAATGTTTTTAAAACCCTGGACAGATTGAAACTTTAAAAGCAATAAAATTCCTGTCTCAAACACTTTTTTGTCACGTCAGTTCTATTAACTAAAATGACCGGTCTTTATAACACAATGCAGTGTTTATCACGTATTGTGTAAGTTATTCATACTTGTTGGGTGATTAAATCATAGGTGTATAATGTTTGTTAGACCAGACAAAAGTTTTTAATGGGTAATTATCTGTTAGCATCGGATTATTTTCAATAAGAAATAGTAACAAATTGTAACAAAACAGATATGTCAGAAATATAAGTATTTACGGACGTCAATGTTTTTACTAAAAAGCAAAATATGACATCCGTATCTTCAGTTTTTCGGTACTCGAAAACACGCCGGTTTTTAAATCGTTAATGAATATATGTACTCAAAAGTTCGCCGGACTCAAAAATAAGCCGGTCTCGATAATAAGCCACCAAATCCTTACGAAAAATTAAAATAAGCCGCGACTTATTTTCGGGATTTCAGGGTATTTTGTTTTAGGCAAAGAATATCGAAAGGAAATTAAATTATATGATACTATTATACAGTATTTTGTACAGATATATAAAACACTACAATTACAAAATGTTTACTACGTTTTTAATAAAATTTAACAATCACTCATGACATGATTACTGTCATGAATTAAATAGTATATTTGATCTATTATTTTATTTTCAAAGATTATTATCACACAGATGTAGAAGGACAAGAACAAGTTTAGCACGAGATAATAAAAAATTCCTCAGTATAATATTTCAATTGACCATAATACTATTGCTGTACTGGTGTGTATCCATTTGCATCAGCATGACGATACATATATATATATCACAAAATGATACAGTAACTGTAGTTTACTTTTCTAGCGATTTAGTAATTCTAGTAGTTCACTTATAGTATTTTGGACACCATTTATAATGAATTTGAATTTTCTTAGAGTACTGAGTAATGTCCTCTAATTTTTTCCTGTACTGCATCTATTCCATAATTCAAAATGAAAAAAGCTGTATTGCTCGCATGAGTTATTGCATAGACACATTTTATTATCACAAGACTTAACAAATTGAAAATAGTGTATGTTCAATTGGTGATCATTTCACTTGTTTGAAATGGAATAGCAATAGTATGCAATATTACTTGTATCTTGCATTTTCCTTAGTTGGTTCTTCAATGATTATTTTAAACTTAAACCATAATTGATATATTTAATGATAAGGATTCTAATTTCTTCATGCTATAATGTCAGCGTGTTAAAAACAGCTGTTATTGGAAAACACACTTAACAGTACAGTATAAGTTAATTGTAATCTGTCTCCAATATTTTTTAATTTTTTATATACACTGATGCAATAGAAAAAAATAGTAAAATGGTGACGCAACAAGTATAATTCATGTAAGTAATTATTTAGTCATCAATGATGTGTTAACCCATCATTTTCTTACAATATTGTTTACATACAATATCATTTACATCACTTTAATTATAAGGTCTTTTTATACAAGTATAAAAAGGTGACACATTAAAAATTTTAATACGGACAAATGACTTGCTTACTAACTGGCAAAAAATTGCAGATATCTTCTTGTGTCAAAAGCTTCCAAAAATAAGTGCCTGAAATGCCATAACTATTTCAAACTACAACTGATCTTCTACTTTAACAAAATTATAATGTATATTTTGTGGTAACGTAGAAAAATGACTGTTCAAGACAAACGCCAAAACGTACAGATCTTAGAAAACAGTAAACAACCCATATCAGGGAGAAGGTAGTTATTGGTGGCCTATAGCCTAATAGGTTTAGTACACTATTTATATTCTATCACGAAGGTAATTGTCTCTTATTAATCATCGTATCTCGATAAGTGTCGTCTGATGCTACCGCTCTTCGCCTAGTAGACGCATGTGTTAGAATAGGTAAAAAGCTGAGAATACTAAATAAATACAGACACATTTTGGAGATAATGAGTATTTGAGAGACAATAGATATGTAAAATGTCAACACACCACGGGCCAGGAAGGCATTACTTTCTACAAAGATACGTATAATTAGTGAGCTATTTCCAGTTTTTTGTTTTTCATTTCGAGAAACTACACCCTCAGAGTTTCAACATCATTTATATTGGTTATAGTCCTTGATTTATTTATTTATCCAGTAGGGATGAGCATGTTCCATAAAACATAACCTCTACAAAACACATTGCTATGATTAGCGTTTGATTACAAATATTCATCAAAAGACAACAAAGTCAAATAATATTTTGAACTGTCAGTGGCAAAGGTATCGGTTAACAGTGCACCATTTGTGTCACATGGGTACAGTGGCGGATATATGGCAATTATTTGAAGTTCGTAAGTTCATATACAGACGCTGATTTGGGTAGAAATATCCGACTTTCCGTGAGCAAGCACATGGGAGTTTTCCAGTCGGTTTGGAGCAAATAATTCAGAGACATTAAACTCACTATCTTTAGCTCTCAGTTACAAGTATGTTACCTTATTTACAACTCGTTCAGTATGACAAGCTTAATATTGTCCTAAGAAGACTTCATCATAGAATTTCACTAAGACGGTTTGTTTCTGGAAGGCATTCTTATTTTCAAAAAGCTTTAACGATAAATTTTCTGTATAAATGTAAAAAAAAAAAAAAAAGAAAACGAAAATCTATGTCTTGGTTCTTTTACAAGATTAGAATAAATCTAATATGACATTATATTTGTGATTACTTTACTTTCGGTTAAAATAACTGTCAGAAATCAATTTTTCGTCTACGTACGTTGGGGCAATATTAACTTTGTATGTTAAGTTCCAGCATTAATCAGGCACATTTGTATAGAAATGTATAAATGTCGTTTTATGTCCAACCCTGAGAAAAACAAAGTGTTAACGAAACCATTGCAGTAAAAATAACTGCATTTTATGAAAGTTAAAAGGGCGTTTAAATCAATTCTGTTATTGAGTCAGATCGAGCACGTATTGTTTCAATATTATCTTTGAAACATATCTCAATTAAGTCAAAAATGGCATGTCTGTATTTAAAGCAAGCAGTGAACTAAACTGTCGACAATTACTTTTAAAGCAACAAAAGAATTTGTAATATGGTCAAATACTCGAGACTTCAATGTTTATACTTAAATATAAATTGTGTGTATTATTTTGGTTTGAATTTTGGTTTGTCTTACAACATCGTCCTTTGTTAATCACCCCCTGGCTTATGCAGTAGTTTTGCCAAATTAATGTTAATCGCACGTTGGCTCCTTCATACGACCTGCCATTTATATTATCTTTCAGGCTTTTGTGTAATGTTTTCAAGAACATTACTTTTAGAAATTATACAGATAGACAGTTGAACAATTATAACAGTCCAGCTTCTCGTAAAATCAATAGAATGTAAGCCGTGTATGTGTAGTCATTCAAATCAAGCGTTAAACAATTTTACTATGACTTAATATAAGAAATTCTGACTGTTTAACTTCTTTTAACACTTTTCTTTGTTTCCTTTCTCATCGTTTACAATCATACTGCCCCTGTTTTCTTATTTCAAGTTTTAATATGTGGATTTCATTTCTATTTTGCACATTCCACGCAAGATATTTCAACATCACTGACCGTTTTATTACAAGTTACTCATATTTTATTGCATTATATCCATATACATGTATAGTGCAAGCCTAAGCCTATTTCGTAGACAACTAATCTAATTTCTTAATCCATCGTCACGGCATCGTGTCACTACAAACTCGATTTTTGAATATCGTGTGCAATTTTGACAATTTTACAATCAAATAAGTTCTGAAAATACTTATCCTGTTCTAAATAGGTGTTGCAGTCTCGTGTCTAGACAGCTGTTAGGTAGGAAAATTGAATTAACATTTTAAGATCATAAAACATATACAATTAAAAACAATCAAATTATAAATTCAAATGAACCACTAAACTTTTTTAAAGATTAAGTTAAGAATTTAATTTGGTACTCTGTCTTTAAGCATTGTAAATATTTGATAACCCGCTGATCTATTTCAAGGAGGAAGAATTTAGTGTCCTATATAATTCCAATAATAGATGTTAAATTAGTTACCTCTTTGACAGCAAAAGGCTTAATCTAATAAAAGCGTAAGTACTAAAATAGATTTACGCAAAACTTATACAACGGCAGCAACTTCTTTTAAACAATGTGATAAATCTGTTATCCAAAATAAAACACTTGAAATATTAAGCCTAGGCTACCTTTGAATCATTAGCAGTCTGTTTTCTTTAGTGGCTGATTTCTGCTATTTCGTGTTGGCGTGTTGGCGACGCGAAAATATTACAACACGATAACACGACAAAAACCTTATTTGTCGAGCTTTCGTGTTGTCGTGTCTGCGGGGCGAAAACACGACACATTTTACGCGTTTAGAGGGCACCGACACGACAAATTTATTTGTCAAATTTTCGTGTTGGGGGGTATAAATATGTCGTGTTCGCGCCCTTTATTTGTTGTGCTTCGTGATTTCACCCTGCTGACACAAAAACACGACAAATACCTTATCTGTCGAGTTTTCGTGCTTCGTGTTTTCTGCCGCCAACACAAAAACACGACAAATACATTACTTGTCAAGATTTCGTGTTGTCGTGTTTTCAACACGAAAACACGACAAATGCTGTTCAGATATGTCTTATAAAACGTAGAGTTATTCTAAAACCAGTGGTAAAGTATGCCTAGAGTTTTCAGAATTGTGACTGGCGTAGGCATTCTCTGAAGATGGATTACTACCATGTTAAACGTTATCTACTAGGTGTCACAAGAAAGACTTGCACGGTAGTCAACCTTGAGAGGCCCTTTATAGTGAAATAAACGAGGTCAAAGGTCATTCGGTGCATATTTTCATGTGTGTCAAATAAAATACCTTGTATCTTGGTCATTTATTGGTGTAGAATAACAACAGTGGTATCAAAATGAAACCAGGACTTTTTGTACATTCAATTTACAAACACTTGATTAAATTTTCTCATTTACATACTTATGAATATTTGGGCAGATAATTCGTTAAAAATGACATTTTCAAATAATACAAAGATCAAATCTTCACTATCTCTGTTTATAATGGACAAAAATAAGCAGAATTACATTTCAAACATTACTTTATACAAATATATATCTGTTTGTAGCATTTTTATTGTCTGCACTAGTAAATACTGTCAAAACTGGGTGGGGTATATTAATAATTAAAAAAACAACAAATATTAAAAAACTGATAATATTTACATATCTCACATATTAACCATATTTTGAGAAAGTAAGATGTTTTGATTTTGGAATAGTGTTCTTCATAAGTATTAATTAAGAGTTTTTCAGCTCATTTGCATACTCATGAATATTAATTAAAATGTATCAAATATGCACTTAAAACGTTCATATAGTACACATATATCTTTTTTTAACCATTGATAAGAATCTTATCAGTTTAATAAATGTCTAAGTAAAGCTTGTAAATGTTCCAAGCATAAGAATATAATTAATATGTAACACTTATTCAAATACTGCACAACGTAGTTCACACTGTTCAGTCTTGCTCATAGTTTTTTCTCTATACACACACAATACCAGAAGACATTGTTTTAAAAATGTCACAACTTTATTTTCCTCGTTGCCATTTACATTTCGACAGTTGGTATATAAATAGCCTCGCATGCACACTCAAACATTCAAACCTATGACGGCATGTCTATATACCCACGATATCCACAATGGTATGTAAATCGAAGATTCCCCCTTGTAGCCTATATATACAACTGTATAGCCAGGACGGTATGCCTGTATACCAAGAATATACAGAGTTATCTGTCTTTAAAGCAAGGAAACTCGGTTGGTCCTTCTGTATGTCTTGTATACCCAGAATTGCCTGTCTGTATATTCAGTATACCAGTATGTATACATGGGTAGCCAATATGACCTGTCTGTATGCACAGGATACCCATGATACAATGTAGCCATAGTGACCTGTATGTAAAGCCAGGGTACCCATAGTGGGTCTGAATGTATAGCCAGGGTGGCCTTTCTGTATGCGCAAAATACGCAGAGTGAATGATTGTATAACTAAGATACCCATAGTGGAATGTACATGTACGTATACCCATGATAATTTTCCTGTATAACTAGGATACCCATGTTATCTGTCTCTATATCCAGGCTACCTATTGTTCTCTGTATGTATAGCCAGGTTCTGTATGTATAGCAAAAACAGCCAGTTTGTATACACAGGATGCCCAGAGTGGCATGCCTGTATACCCTAGATACCGACAGTGGCATGAATATTTAGCCCGGATGGCCTGTCTGTATACAAAATATACCAGAAAAATGGCCTGCCTACATATCACTGATACACAGTTTGCCTGTCTGTATCCTAAGAATATCCATAGTGGCCTGTATGAAAAGCCAACTTTGCCTGACGATATACCTAAGATATCCATAGTTACCTTCTCTCTAGATACACTGAGTGCTCAGTCGTTATACCAAGTATACCATTGATACCAATTTAGGCTATCTTGTCTGTAAACCCAATATATGTTTGAAATAGAATATTGTTTAATTATCCGTTAAAATACTGCAAACCTTACATAAAACCTTTTGTACTTTCTGCAGTATATTAGAAAACATACTGACTTTTTGACGGTCATTGTGAAAAGTGGCTGTCTTATTGGTTGTCTGAGATGGTGACAACCTGATTTAAGAGAGTAATATTTTTTCAATAACAATAATGTACAAAACTACATAAAACAACTATGTAAACTCTATGTAAATTATATATAAAAACAATAATTATTGTACAGCTGTACATATATGCCAATTTGTATCGTATTTTTGTACGATTTTGGCGATGTCATTAATATCAATTAATATGCAAATAAACTAATTTGAATAATAGTGATTTTATTTCATAGTTAAATACATTGGCTTCAATTAAATACTATTATTCTGCTCACTTATTTCATCAAATGGCGAATATATGAGGCTATATAAGTGAAATTTGTAAAAACTGCACCCAATGACATTTGACCTAATTTCTTGACCTTAATTTGACCTTAAGATTGTGACTACCGTCATCAATGAACTACTTATATCATATACTTCACATATAACACATGAAAGTTGCATCTTCACGAAATGCATACGTAGGTGTTATCCAGCCACATATATGATAATAATTGGTAGACTATAAGGGTTTTAGAAGCAGTTTTCTTTCTTTTCGAACGAACCCTCAGTTCAGAATTTATTTATATTCACTGAAGCTGCATTAGGAGATCTGAGATTAGAATACAGTACAATAAATTGTCAGATGTCAGTTATCGTTTTAAGAGTACAAAGTGTATGTATAACTGGCGCGGTTCCAAAACTATTTTATTGGGGTGTGGCGACCGGCAACAGTTAAATAATGAAAGCGGCATCGGCAAGCCGGGTAGGTTTAGGTGCGGAAGGGGGTAACCCCTCATGTAAGGTAGGTCAGAGCGTGTCCGCCCGGAAATTTTTGAAATATATGAATAAAATGGTGGCCCCTGCTGCATTTCTGAATCCAAAGTTTTAGGTTCCCGCTCCTGACAGTGGAATCACAGGGTCTCTCCCTTGTCATTTTTAAATATAGGTATAAAATGGTGGTCCCTGCTGCATTTTATTCCAAAATTTGAGGTACATGAGGGGATCATGCCCTCCTATTTAGAGGATGAGATTGTATTCCCACGGACATTTTTGAAAGATAGAAATGCAATTTTAGCCTCTGGTGCATTTTGGGTATAAATTGTGACAAAAAATATTATTTTGATATTCGATATTCGACGTTCGATATCTTTTTATGTAACAAAATGGTATTCGGTCGAAATATACATAGAACAAAAGTCAATTTTTATTCTTAAACTTATATTTTCTAGCATGCAATTATGTTGTGTTGAGTTCAGTAATTGCTGTCTAACAGAAGATGCCAAAGCAAGAACACGAAAACTCGACAAATAAGATATCTTTCGTAGTTTCGAGTTTTCGTGTTTTCGTGCAGGTGGGGCGAATACATGAAATCACGACAAATAATGTAGTTGTTGTGTTTTCTTGTCGGCTGGGCAAAAACTCGAAAACTGGACAAATAAGGTATTTGTCGTGTTTTCGTGTTGGAGGGACGGAAACACAACACGAAAACTCGACAAATACCTAATTTGTCTAGTTTTCGTGTTTTTGTGTCGGCGGGGCAAAAACACGAAAATATGACAGCACGACAAATAAAGGGCGCCAATACGACATATTCGAAAACTCGACAACTAAATGTGTCGTGTCGGTGCCCTTTAAACGTCGTGTTTTCGTGTAAAGTTTGTCGTGTTTTCGTGTTGTCGTGTTTTCTTGTTCCCGCCAACATGATAGCACAAAACAACAGATGTCAGCCACAATAGTTTTCTTTCAATTTTAGTACATTTTTTTTGTATGTATTTGTGTAGTGTTTATTTAGCTACGAGTTATTGCTTTGTAGAGTGAACAGATACATGACAAACCTTTATTCAATAGACTAGGAATGTTAAAAGTTTTTTCCCTTCATTTTCAACATCGTTGGGAAACTAAAATGTCTACATGTTTGTATTTGTGTGCGCGCGTGTGTGTTGTTTAAAGCAAATTTTTAGTCATTTCATAAACAAAATGTAAAAAGATTACGGTCGGTCGAGCCTTGTGTGCTTTTTGTGAAGTTTGGCTTAGATTCATGAAAAAGTAACAATTTTATCTGCTGTTATGTATTATATTAAGATTTGTCAAGACCTGAGATTGAGGAGTTATGCTGAGATTAAACTCTTTGTCAAGTCCCCGTAATTTGTACAAACAGGTATGTCCCACAATTTTGTGTCATATTCTGATCCATATTATTCCGTCTGTTACATTTACGTTACTAAATTGTTTAATTCAAAGATGTCGATCTTCTATGGTAGGCGTCTGACATATAAACTGGTGATGTCAATCCCATGATGTTGACTAGAAACTGTCATTTAGGAATGACCTGACACATGTAGAGTACCTGCACTCTTTTGTGTCTTTGAAGAGTTATTGATGAAATAGTAAGAGTTCTCATATTTTAAGAATTAAGTACGTTTAAGCTATGCTCGGCGTCAGTTATCTTCAGATATGCATCCTTATCAAATGTTATAGATAAATTTGTCGAGATTTTCTAACTTCTATATATATTTTACATATAATAGTAAGGTATAATTTTCATATCATGTAGATATGGAAAACAGTCATAAACCGTATTTATCCGTAATTGTTGCCTCCAAGCATTTAGCCATGATTGAAGTAAGCGGTATTTGAATATTTGTAAAGAAACAACTAGTTTAATGATGCCCCATATGCTATAAAGCTAAATGGCCGGAAACAAATTGTGCATTAACTGAAAATATTCCTAGAAATCTATACATCTAGAAGTAGAGATTTATACGTACTGATATGTAAATGAATCTGCTGACTTCAGAAGGAAAGTGACATAAATGTGAATCGCAATATATTGCAATTTATTCCCAATGGAAATTTAGAAATCAAAAAGTCAGCCAATATTAACGTTGATGTATTGCGGTAATAGGTATGATTTCATCTGTGTACGAACTATATGGAACAACCTAAAGTTCAAATAAAATCTGATGAGCTAGAGGTACTACAATTCATTTCAATCACTACAATACATGCATAAATTTATGTAGAAACAGTTTATATGTGTGGTGGTATTTTCAGCGCATATGGAGGACACATCGAGGACTTTGTGTTTTGTAACTGGTATGCAAAAACAAGTTGACTCTTCCGTTACGCTGCAGGCTGTGGATACAATATGTATCCAGTATAAACACAGGAAATAAGCACATTCTCTTTTGCCTTAATGCTTTATATGAAATGTAGAAATTTAAGGTATCACTGCTAGAGAAAGAAACCTTTCTGCAGTAATATTTATCCACAAATCTTAACAACAGCTTGTTATGTAGTAAAAGAATGATACCTATTATTTACACTTCCGACTATGATGTCATTCAATGGAGGAATTCTTTGTTGTAAAATATATGTCATTTTATAAAACAAATAACCAATAATTAGTGAAAGCGTAACATTACATATTACACATAATACAAGACAGAGCCGATAACAAAACACTTCTTATGATCCAGTCTTAAAAGCCAGTTATACTTGGGTTAGAAGGGCAAATATAGTTAGATATATTATTAAGTAACTCATTAAGAAATCTCTATCTATAGTCCTTTTCATTGGTCTGACCGCAGTCACATTATAAATGATAAAAAGTCGAACTGACTTGTAGAGGGAATCCAAAACACGTATTGAACTCCAGAAGTGGCGTAATAATGAGGCTATGACAAAAAACACACACAAAAAACAACAACATAAACAACAAAAACCACTCTCAGTTGTTGGATTTAACAGTAAAATAAATGTTGACTTTAAAATTTGACCTGGAAAACTGGCCAACCATCGGTCGCTATAACTATTTCAAGGTCGATATATCCAAAATGGAATGATTTTTAAAATAACAAATAGTGCAACATGGTATGTTACTGCTTATTTACAGTTCCGTTTTCTTAGGATGTTTGTTCCCGACTGGCACATATTACAAATAACTAGCCCTTAGAAACAACGCTTCAAGATGTCGCTAACTAACTTGCCTTAAATGTAAGTTGGACTTCGCAAAATTGCTAGCCCTTAGTAACAAAACCGGTCAAATAAATAAAAAAGTCAGAGTTATATAATTATTATAATAGTAGTAAAGTAGTAAAGTAGTACATGAAGTGAGCCAAATCCTCGGAAAATGAAAGGTCCATTCCTATAGTTTGCCACGGACGGTCTGGTAATTCCGTAGGCGTGATTGTTGGTTGTTTTCGTGGACTTATTTCGGGACAATTTTCTAGTTTTCACTAAAACTATTGTCTATGTCTGAGCACAACACAATTATAAGAATATACCATACAATATGGACTTTGATAACTAGTTTCTGCTGCACGTGTTTAGAAAGCGTTGGCGTTGAAACGTCGTTAATACACTCATATGAAGTTTCCTGATGCTTTTTCAAAAGATAACTTCATTAAACGGCTTAAAATCATTTTGAAATAAAGGAGTATAGGGATTGTATCAGTGTTAATAGGTTTCTATCTGCGTTGTAACTTTAAAGAATGTTCCAAGCAATAAATACATCTAGTGGAAATACTTCACCTGTTAATTCATTACAGGACCACTAAACGTCTGCGGTAACATTCTTTAGTGATTGGACATGTTTGCATTAAAAAAAAATCAACAAAAAACAAATAGCATTCAGACGGCCTTACATTACAAAAACAGACAAAGTCCATCTCATGATTAAATAATAACATGGTAGTCTAAAGCCAGAAATAGTTGCGTCCACAGATACAACTGTACTTAGGTAAAAACATAATATCACCAAAAAAGGACAAGTAACCAAACATTTTATGTTTCAGTGTTTGGGTTTGCTATAAAATTGCTTGCACATTTCTATGCAAAATCAGCTTGCAAATTATGGATCTCTATGGAGCAGTCAAATATCTTAGAAGTGCATAAGAACAGTTTATTATAGCATACAGTGGAAAATATGCACTCTTTCAACTGTGAGAAATTTTAGAGAAGTCTACATTGTATACATTAGATCAATACACGCAAATGTTTTTACAATAATTGAGATTTTCCCTGGTTTCATATTGGCTTATAGACTTACATTTATAGTCTTAATGAAGTGCAATGTAAGAAGAGCATTGATTTGCAGACTATGCTTATGAAAACTGCCATATTATTAATTGAAAATATGCATTGGAGGTATTAATTATTTCTTTAAGATGTACTAGAAGGGCAAAAAGAGCATGCAGTTTTTCACAAGCATCCTGCTTAATTTCTAAATTGGACTAGCCCATAATTTAAGTTGGACAAAACCATTTATTATTCAAAGGGACGTTCACTGATAACTAAATGACAGAATAGCGAACAGTGCAGACCATGATCAGCCTGCATGGATGTGCAGGCTGGTCTTGGTTTGCACTGGTCGCAAAAGCAAAATCACATGCCGACAGAATGCTGAAGGTTAAGAAAATAGAAATAGTGGAAACTCCACTTACGTGAGAATGGAATGCAGCAGCCGCTATGAAAGTTTCCTACCATAAAATGTCATCATTTGCTAATTCTCGTATGTAATATCTTTGTCTTTCGTCTGATAAAATATGGTTATGTCACAAATAATGCATCGACTACTGATTATACATGATGTAAAGCTTCCTGAACGATCTTAACAAGCATAATAATTTCTCGTTTTCTTATTTAGCATATTTGTTCAGTATATGACTTTGTGCGGGTCAGACATATATTCTTGTATTAATAATCTTATCCATCAAGTTTTCCGGAAAATTGTTTAGAATAAGCTTCCGTCTAAAAGCTATTACAATTATAGCATATTGTACAAACGTAATATTTCAGACATCAAAATATCTTGGAGTGGTATAGGAGTAGGATATTCTTTTTTTTTGTACTAAACGCAAATTATGCAAATGTAACACTACACAAATAGTAATTGGTAATACCCAAGTCACACATACGGCGCGGATAGCTACGTCTAGCCACGGACAGAAACGTAGTAATCCGTATCGATCCGTACCTGAGCCGTATTTCAAAGTAGTCATTCGTATTAATCCGTACCAAAACGTGGTCAAAACGTATTCAAAACTTATTCCAAACTTGCAAGTTTCTCCAACTTTTGAACATGCACAAAAGTTTGAGCGAACCGTAGCCATTTGAGCGTGACTTTAGTCCAATTTTGCTGAAACTTATTCATCCGTAGTTAAACGTACTTAAACGTTGTTATCCGTGCTGTTACGTACCTCGCCGTAGCTGAACGTAGCTATCCGAGGCTGCTCGTACTTAAGCGTTGTTTACCGCAGACCCGTCCGTGCGATGGGCAAGTTGCAAGGCGCAGTAAAACGTAATTCAACGTAGTACCTCGTACCTATCCGTGCTTATTCGCGTCCTGTATTGTTTTGTTTGTTTCCTGTTTCTCACCATTTTTTCCGTACTAAGACGTACTGCTCCGTAGTTATACACCCACAGACAAATCCTATCCTCACCGTACCTCAACGCACGGACATATCCGTATGTGTGACTGTAGCTTTAGAGGGAAGAACACACCTCGCTGATTTGATTCAAAGTTACTCTTCAAAGGCTAGAGAGCAAGTCATAATTATATCGCATCAAAATTCGTTAAATATAAGTACAGTAAAAACTCTGAAAATCGTACCGTGTCAGAACCAAGTCAAAAGTCCGGTTTTCAGAAGATTCCGGTTTTCAGAGCATTTTGTCCGACTTTCTGAGAGGGTTTATATATGCATAGTCTTATTTATTTTATCTGATCGTATTATGTTAATATCTTTTAGGTTTTGCTTTTTCAAAATCTGCTTTGTATTTTTCTGTTATATATTGAAACTGATACTTTTTTAAATAGAAAACAGAAAAATCACTCAAAATGACATCCAGCATGTCTTCTGGGTTTTATATGTCTTAGTTGTATATTTATCTGCACGGTAAAATACAAGTCTCAAAATAAAAATGATAAAGTCCTGATCAGCATTTTTAGAATTAAAAGTAAAACTATTAAGTATTATATCAAAATGCAAAAATAATTATGATTTAAATTCATTTCTTGTAAAACTTTAGTTCAGTTTTCTGTTGTCTGTTTTCTAGACATGATTTAATGTTTATCTATTTAAATCTTTCTTTATTATATTCCTGCCAAACGAATCTTTTATTAAAATACTTAAAACACAGTCCAGTGATAGGAGAGTCAACGAAAGTATACAGGACGTGCTGCGATCTAGAGTCACATGTTTGACATCATCACCTGACAGTTTCTAAGTTACGCAAACGTTACAAACGTTGGCATTTTATCATTGGACATACAGGTAGTTTTATCGGTCTTTTAATTGTAAAACTAGCGGACGCCGGGACGACAAAACAACACGCAAAATACAACATATTTATACGTTATTTGTGGTACTGGCGGGTTTATTTGTGAGTTTTAGTGTGATGGCATGTTGGCGCCCTTTAAACGAGCAACCGGAAAGAAAAAAAAGTTTTGATATTTTAAGGTGTTGGCGACGACAAGGAAGCACACAGTACGTCAAATAAACACACGCCATTAAATTCTTTTGTATTTTTATTCAAATATGAGTTTTAATTTTTTGTCGCAGTTTTAATTTACCCTGTGTTCGCTTGGGAAATCTTTCCTACGGAAACATGTTCAATCGGATACAATTTCTCACGGAATCCCATAGGAAATATTCCCATGGGAAAGTTTGTCAATGTCTTTAGGAGTTTCATGCAATGGCACCTATTACTCATGGAATTGAAATAGCTATTTTTTCCATAAGTAAATAGGTCTTGTACAGTCATTACCTAAATTTTACAAAGCAAAAATATGAATTTTAATTGCTTTATGAATTGAAATGTTCATAGTTAAACAAAAATGAATATATTGTTAATGTTGTGACCAACACTACATATTTAGGAGTATCTAATATTTTCAAATAAATAAAATGCGAAAATAATGTGAGCAGGAAAGTGTAAATTTTCTTTGACATGTAGATCAGAAACCACATCAAGTATTGGTCATGTCTTAGTTAATTTTATCGGACTGTTCGATGCTGACGAGTAGTACATTGAACTATTTTAAAGCAGTTCAGATCACTGTAAATGTACATGTAAAATGAAATGCATAATATCACACAGTACTTCTCACACCAAAGTCGTACACATCGCTACATGCACCTTTATAATGTACCCGAATACATTATGTGAACCAAAACAACATTGTCCCTTGTCCCTTGTTCAGGTTAGGTGGAATCGCATGACCACGTAGGAAGGAAACTCTGGCACAAACAGAGAATTAAAATATTTTGTTGATTTGTATTTGGATAATGTAAAGTATAATTATATATGTTTGCTCTATAACCGCACCACTACATATCAGGCTAACTCTGGGCACATCTAAGTAAGTGTACCATTTTTAATTAAAAACCTGCTTCCTTACTTTGTGATCTAAAATGTAACTATAAATACCATATTGTTGTGTTGTGATTGAAGAAATATTATTTTGCTTAAGATTATCTTAATGATGAGTGAAATCAGTGCGTGCATTGTAAATCAAGAAAGTAAAGATACGGTGACAGTCTCATTTACATCTATAGGATTCCCTGACCTCGCCCCGCCTTCTCCTTGACCTCTGATGTAGAAATCAAAGGACACGGGTAAATTAGATTTGGTGCAGCCGGCTCGCAATGATACTTGTTCAACTTTTTGCCATTGTGATAGTAACACGTATTAATGTTCCATATAGAGATATTTTAAGAGCATTTTTCTATTGTATTGACTGATCATAAATATTTCCTTTAAACGGCAACTTAAATTAATTCTAAACAATTATAGATTAAAGCATGATTTACAAACATAAGAAACTTTGCAACCAATTTAATTTCCTGCTATATACTTTTGGTGTTATGTTTTGCTGAGGGCATATAGGCTTACATGCACTGTGATGTTAATGCTCTTGTACCAAGTCCTGGGGGCGTCCGTTGCCGAGTGGTTAGGGTCGCTGACTTCAAATAACTTGACCTTTACTGATATGGGTTTGAGCCTCACTCGGGGTGTTGAATTCTTTTGAGGAAGCTATCCAGCTGGCTTAAGGAAAGTCGGTGGTTCTACCCAGATGCTCATTCTTAATGAAATAATGCACGAAGGGGCACCTAGGGTCTTCCTCCACCATTAAAGCTGGAAAACCACCATATGACCTATAATTGTGTCGCTGCGACGTTAAATTCAACAAAATAAACTAACAAATATACCAGGTCCTATTTGCAATCCAATTATTTTGTCTGGACCGCCGATATAATTTGATTTGACAGCAGCAATAAGCAGACACAAAGTCATCGTCATTATTTAGAAATATATATAAACCGAAATAACGTGATAACAGCTGACATATCACTCTCACAGCTTAAAAGCATTATACCACATTCCTCTTTTTGATTGTCTCTGTCATGTCAATTCTGATAAATCCCTAGCATCGAGTGGTAAAGTATTCCTTAATTCCTCAGAGAACAGCAAAAAATATCGCATTTATCTACTGAATGCATCTTTATTATATAAATACAACCTTAAAGCTTTTTTGTTTTGGAAAAGAAAACGTGCCAAGTTATGGTGCTTATCTGATACCTCTTGCTCAAAGTTCCACATACAGAGAAACTATCACATGTTAATGTTGTCCTCTGGAATATTAGCTTCGATAGTAGATATGCATATGTTGCTGAAAAAATTATATCTTTCTTCAAAATATCTTTGTTTCATCACGTGTCTTTGTCTCAACTGTGTACATTGTTTTAACTTCAGATTTGCGGCCTCGTGATTTAAGGTAATTATGCACGTTGGATAAACAGAGAGTAATGGCGTAACGTCATTTATCCTTTTTAACGTAAAATAAAAAACTGGACTCGGCATATGGAAACGAAAATCATACAATAAATTAATGGCAAAAACGCTCCAGTAAATTTACTAAAACGACAGTATTATCATCTTTCTAGTGATAAACTATGAAACTGAAAAGTTTGACATGTTAATGAATTCAAATTACATTTTGGTAATGTCTTAAAGCCAAATTGAATTGTTCGGATCTCTAAAATAATGGGCAAATACCTTAGACAAAAAGACACGCAAACGGAGCTGTACATTTTAATTCACCATATTATACATCGTAATTATGTTTATTAATAATTCCGGGAAAAGTTATATGCGCAAATGTCATCAAAATTGTAATTTTCCATAGACTCCCATTATGTAAACTGTGTGAGGTCCAAAGTTTTTAAATTGATCTATCGCACGATCCTGTCATTTTATTTTTGCTAATTTTTCTAAGTACATTTTGAAAAATCAGGGTCTAATCAAATTTTACATTGTAAAAATGTTTTGATCCGAACGTGCAGAACTACCTTACAAATTAAGAAAATTAATTCAATTTTCCTCTCTGATAAAGCACTCTGATATGCATCTACATTAAACAGATGGCCATGTTTTTGCTAAGAAATGTCTAGAAGCAGCATTACCGTCTTATAGACGTGATAATATATGCATTTTATATATTGTATAAACACCCATTTGTCTATCTTTATTCCCTCGAGTCAATTAAATGTAAGACTACAGTACGATTGCACGGGTCTTCCGCTGTTATCATCGTAGACATAATTGATATAAAAGCATTTCTGTGATGAAGTTCCTGGTGTTAAAGTATGTTGATAGCAAAAGCAGAAACGAATGACTAAGTAAGAAGCCTAATTAAAATTGACGATGTTCGTGCTAGACTTTAATTCAACTTGAAGCGTTGCGGGCATTGACATTGAGGTTTGGTACACAACTAACCGGTTTAAACTCCCACGTGGTCTTCCTGCCATTTGTCATTTGAAGGCGGGGAATAACTGCGCGTCTTTATTAGTTCGTTTGGCCATGGTTGTCTATTATGTTCCGCATTGTTTACGCATTGTTGTGAATATGTTAATCATGCACACATCCATACATGAAGCAGTTTAAGGAGGCTTCGTGCTTAGAACCTGGCTTTTGTAGGGTCATTGAGTACTATGATTTATGGTTTCATGTTTGCTACATGAACATTTTTGTGCCCGTGGAAATTGTTAGGATGGGAGATATTCATCCTGCGTGAAGTAATTTACATAGTCTTGTAATACAGGAACATGCTAGTGGTTAAAAAATAAGATTTGACACCAGTAAACAAGTTTAAACTAACCAATGGTATTTTACCAGAGACCAATCTAGTGCGGCGATACACTGCTGTTTTCCTTGTTCGTGCTATTTGTGTGTGTTACCTCTATATCATAATCATTGCATTCTTTTTTGTTACATATGTACATGTGTTAAGCCTTTGTTAGACTAGCCACCAGACTGATCATAAAGACTTTGTCACAAAATTTCATTTTTTATAAGTTTTCTTTTATTTTACGAAACAGTGACAAATGCCAGTCTATTTTAGAGATTTTCATTTACACGTGGCCCGTATTTCCACGTGAAGTGTGGCATGGGCAGTTGCGTCCGGGAATTTTATATGTTTGATAAAGTTTTTAAAAAGATGTGATTTTTGAGACGAAAAGAAATTCAAAAATAAAAAAGCGTTATTTTATAAAAGTAGCACTAAATGATACATCCGAACGCTTAAAGGGGGTTTTAACTAATAGCCGTTTAATATCCTGATCTATATGAGCTGAAGTATTCCGAAAAATTCACACTGCCTTTGTGTTATAGCTACTTTCAGTGAAGTGTTAGAAACCATTGACTTCTAATGTTAACCCCTGGATACGGCAAGTGCATTATAAAACTTGAACTCGGAAAACAAGGGTTCCAAATTTTGAAAAAGTATGGTGACAGACACATACATTCAAACTGACAAACAATTATTGACAATTTTTGCATGAAATCACTTGAAAAAATGCCGTGTCCGAGAGCGCATACTTGTGCATAAACTTGTATACATGCTACATAACGATTTATCTTATAATTTTTCACATACCTCGACTAAATTATGTAACTGATATCGAAGGACATATATTATCTTGGCAAAAGAAAAATGATTTGGTCTAAGGATTTTGTTTAAGTGATAAATCATTTAAAAAATGACCAACATTTATCCTAAAGTCTAAAGCATTAAACAGCAGGAAACATAATTTAAATCGTTTTGCATGCGACTTTGCAGTCCTAAAATAAACCAAGTGCATTGATTAATGGATAAGGTAAAATTCGTTTTGATCTTGAAGAAAAATAATCTGCGTTTTCCATAAATACTTAAAAGCTGATCAGAAGACTGAAAAGAACGGGAAACCAGTTTTTTTGGACATCTGATGATATTGTTTTTTGAAAACTTTTTGACGCACTATATAGTATATTGTTTTTTCAATCAAACATAATTTTGAATTAATCTACTTCGGTATTTATTTTGTGTGAAAAGGTTTTCTTTGTTGACACGCTATACGGTTTTACTTTCACAACGGGTATAATTTGAGGTATCCATATACCCAGTCCAGGCTTTACATTGCGTCATCCGGATAAACTCCGATACGCTATCACTTCTGGTTTTAATATGCAGAACTACCTTTAGCTGCTGTTAAACATTGACACTTGTGTCAATATTATTCGCATCTGAAATATTAAATTCGTCTTTAAATTTACGAAATAGTTTGATAGTTCATTTTCATGAAGCATTTGCTCTGCAATATTACAATAATGATTTCAAAGACTCTTAATTATTTTAATTCCAATTAGATGCAATTCCATGCTGTACCTTGTTGAAATCCAATCAGCATGCAGCATGCTTGTACCCGGAACTCTTTTATATTAATAACCTGGTTCTATAGATAATTCAAACAGAAAAAAAATACTTTTAAGAAATGATAAGCTAGCCTTTTAGATTATTCTTATATGAAATTGAAAAGTACGGGCGATGACATTATATTCTTATCCACCAATAAATCTCATACATTTGTAAGTACAAGAGTTCTAATATAACATATCGTCCATAGTATACTTTTAGTACATGGAGGTATATAATATGATATAAGGCACTGCCTCAATCGGGAATCGTTACAGTCCATCGGCTTGTCCAGAAATATGCGTTTGTATCAACTTCAAGGTAGATTTTGGAATAAAAAACAAAACTGCCCATATTTGTACTGATAAGCAAGACGTTGTGGTTCGGACAAGTTATGTGGACGCTTAATAGGAAAAAGCGTATTTGTACAAAAACTCCGACGTCAAATGCTCTATGCACGTGTCGGAAGGACACATTTTTTAATTCGATAGTATATCTCATTCGGTATATATCGCATGTTACCATGATTCCCTAATAAAAGGGTCATTACAACTGAAGCTTGATCCGGAATATTGTACCTTTCTCTGGTACAGTTTACCAGAATCTTACCAGACTCGCCTCTTGCTCTCCTCAGGTGTTCCAGGGTTGGAAAAAATCTACCCCTACAACATATATATAAAATAAATTAATACCCTGTACATGATTGCACACCGAATATCAGAATTTAAAATCAGTTTTCAAATATGGTTAACTTACTTTAAGACTATAATTATATAAGTTTTGGAAAAAAAATCCTTAATTTTTCGTACTTCTACATATGCAAAGTAAAATAATTTTGTTAAAATTTAATATATCATTATACCTGAACAAGAATTTATTCTTACAGCTATTATAATTTATATACATCTGTGAAATCAACTTGCCCTTACTCCCAATTGTAAGCCCTGTATTGAGGTTCATTGTTTAAAGGCTGACACAACGACAGAGCAGATTATCGTGTGTGAGAGTTTAAATGCACTCTTCTTTTACTCATTTTAAAAGAACTCTTCTTACTATATAGGTAACGTCAGTTTGCGCTACAAAACTTGTGCATCATTGATGCGTTCAATCCAGTAATAGTGTAAATTCAATTCTGTAGAAGATTTTCATTCAGCATTCACGGGAATTATTTGTAAACTTCTTAAGAATGGAGCTTAGAAAATTAATGTAATTGCCAACTCCCGAGTGTAAAAGAAATACACATTTAAAAATGTTAAAAGAGGAATTGAAAATGTTTTTGTTTACAACTGAGCTGAAATGCTGAAATGGCATAGTTAAAAATTGTTACTATTAAATGTATGTTAGAACAAAATTCAGACTGACAGAATTATTTCTATGCACTTAATCAAACAGGGACTTAATACGTTCTTTATTTCCAAAGATTCTTTTCATAGAGTTCACAATATGTGACGGTTGTAAAACGTTCCTCCATACTTGGACTCATTGTTGGTATATTAGCTAGGATCATACAGAATATTCAGTTTTATAATAATATACATGTAATCCCGCTTACATTTGTATGTCTGTGATAGTGAGTTTGATGGGTGTTGCACTTTAAAATACCACTCATGGTTCGAAAAACCTTTTCACAGATTTCATAAAGATAATAATGAAAGACAATAATCCATCCCACTGTGAAAAAAAACTACAACAACTTTATGTATCATGTCTAATGAAACTCCCCACAAACAAAGGCAATACGTCCTTTCCGGATTGCAATATTTTGTATAATCTTTTGACTTGAAACCAATTCAATGACATATTACATAGAGTTTATTTAAAAGTAACGAAACGTTATGCTGATTTTAAAGTAAATGCACTTCAGACACTATTAAAGAGTGAGACAAAGGCTACTGAAGGAATAACCAAATATTTACCAAAGTACTTCGATTTTTTATTCCAGCCCGCTTAAGTACCAGTATCAGAAAACAATGTAACATATAACCCTTTTGCGTGACTGTACATTATAATTCCTATAGCCAAGTTGATCTAGTGTATCTCATATGTTACCCAGGCATATTGTAGTCTAGTAAAATGGTACGTCGCGATAAAACATCACCCTTGTTTCTATATGTAATCCCATATAATGGTAGGAATTACCCCGTAATTGCTTACAACGATAAATATCGAAGTCCTTAGACGCATGACTGGTCTCTGGGTAATCACGTTATATAAGACAATTACATGAACCTTAACTCCTGTCATATAACTCTTGACTTACAAACTGTTTGATTCACCTTTTCCATGATACAGTTTTCCCTGCTTTCTGTTATAAATCATTCTAAAGAACTGCTAAGGATGGAATCTAGATGTTTTTAATGTTACCTCTATTACTTTCGAATATTTGGAAAAAAAAAACATTGATGGCGTGTTTTCCATGTTAAATATCAGCCATTTTGGACACAAAAACGTTTTCATAAGGCAAGGCTAATTTCAGTCTTATATGGCCTACACAATATAATAAATTTTAAATTTGGTGATCACTGCAAAAATATAAAATACTTGCTACGAGAACAATAACAATGTATACTGATTTCTTCTTCAAAACTTAATTATTATTTTGTTTAACACATTAACTAATTGTTGCTGCAATCACATATTTCTGCGAAATTAGGCATATTTAGGTCAAGTTTAAATGATTTTTGTAGGGAGCAGAGCCAAGGACCACAAAAATATTTTGACCAGAGGTCTAGTTTCTTTGCAGAATTTGTAGTATTATTTGTTGTAGTTGAAAGCTTTGCCCATATTGAAATTTCAGATTTGATTAAACATTTGTAAACAATTCAGGATTTCCCATAATCATACATATAATTCTAAATATGTTGTCATTAACGTCGGAAATTTTCTCCGATAATTAAAGAATTGCAAAATAATAATTGTTGATGAAACGAATCTTGATATTAACTCAATTTACTCAGTATTTAGCCCATTTGTTTTGAGCAAAAGTGGACCTTCGTTCAGACTTTTTTGTTGAAACATTGAATGAGAATAGAAAAACACAAGACGTCAATGTAATATTTTTGTAAAATTTTGAAACAGAAATATAAAAAAAATCATTTGGCACAGGGAAACATAATATTTGGTCATAAACTCCACATCCTTCAGTATACTTTGACACGTAAAAATCAAATCCTATATACTCTATGAGACCTTTGATTTTTTGGATCATGCAAAATAAAGCCAAAACAAAAAACACTGCCACTGATTTGTGGATCAGACAGTAGAAGGTATTCGTTGTCTGTGATTATCCTCTACCAATATTCATTAACAGTCATCCGCGCAGTCTGGTCAGGATTCATGCTGTTCGCTTTCAAAGCCTATTGCAATTACAGAAACCGTTAGCGAACAGCATGGATCCTGACCAGACTGCGCGGATGCTGGTCTTAAATGCACTATGTTGTTTTTTTCATGATGCGGCTCATGTGTGTTTTTCTTGTATTCTTCCAAAATTTGTAAGTTTAATTTTTTTCATATTCAGTGTTTATCAGTTTAATGACTGGTAAAAATCAGTGCTTCTCTGATTTGTATTTTTAATATTCATTCATTCAGTGTCTCAATTTATGCAAACAACAGTACCAGTTAATTAATATTTAACTTCGTGTATAAACCAGATGAGCAAGATTGTTGTTGTGAACTCATGTTTACGTCTACCTGAGAAACACTGACTAGACCAGAACTCCGATATACAATGTCAATATATCACAGAAAATACTTTAAACCTTTTGAGGCAGGTTATTGTGCACACATTTTTTCCTAAAAGATTTTTGTCAAGAATGATGCGCACTCATCGATAGACTAGTGTCTAGACTATGATATATAACCATATTCTTAATACTTAATTACTGCGTAAGGAATAGTATCATTTTTTAAAAAGGTGTTTAATATTCTTTCGGTACTTGGATAACTAATTTAATGGTAATTTTCTTGTAGTGCCGAATTGCAAGAAAGTGTAACATCTTGCAAGTTTTGTAACACCTGAATTTATTTCTGCTATCTGAATTCTTTTTATTAATGAGTAATCAAATGAGATTCACCGCAATTCAGGTAATGCCTTTAGTTTTTTCTCCATGAAGTAAAGTTACATAGTAGAAGTAATGCAGATACCATTGAAGTACGAGGACCAATCTAAAAAAAAATAATGACAATCCCGGCCTATGTAGAAGCTTGACAAGTCAGAAACTTGTGATTTACATGATACATGAATGACTCCTAAATAATCTTACGAAGTTTTATCGGAATTTGTTACTACTGTGTTTGAGATAGCTAGGTTTGAAAAATACAAGTAGCCATAGCACGGGTACTGAACAGTGCCTGCGGTACTGACTGTGCCGACGAGGATTGAAGGCACTTCGCTTCCTGTACCGCAGGTACTTCGTCAATGTTTACAAAACGAGCGAGATCGGTGAGTGATTTTTGTCATTTTGTTACTCATGAAGATTTTTTTCAAAAATCGGGGAATGTAGCGGGGTGTAGATGTATCTTAACTACATATCCATGCTAAAATTTGTGGCAAATGATCAATTTCCTAGAAACGTAAGGACAAATAAGTTGGGAATGAAACGTGATTTGTTCACATCAGTGACTGTATAGGCTCATTTCTTTTCGCTGACCCAAACGATCTCGTCTCTGCCGTCGCAGATTATATTTATAAATGACATGTGATTTGCTAAAACATAAAATGTATCCTGAAAATTTTGAATTTGTGCGTTATGCCAATTTTGGAAAAGTGCCGCAGACATTTTGACGATGCCGCATCCCCTTCGAGGTGCCGAAGGCACTTCAAAAAGTTTCATAAATTTGGCCCATAACTACATCTCAAATAAATCGCATTCGTACGATTATATTTTATATTCACAGATATAAAAAGTTTAGCAATCAGTTTATCATCGCGGGTAATCTTAAACTATAGTACGCGATTGTTCCGGTCAGTTGAAGCAAACTGTATTTCCAAAACATTATGCTTTTTGAAAATTGCCTTCTCTGCCCATCCTATGCTTCTCGATATGTTTTTTTTTTCAAAGTTTTGTTTGCAGGGAATAAAATAGGTTTTTACTTTACGTACATGTAAAAACTATTAAAATTCTCCCGTTTGATCGTTTATGAGCTATACTTTAAGTTCTCCTTTTTTCTGAAAACATTTTTAAAATGATTTTTTTTGTAGATATACTTAATATTTCCAGAAAACGTTAGGCTATTAAAAGAACTATAGAAAATTTCAAACATCGATATAGTTTCTGATTTTATACCGTAATAACTGTCTAGCTAGTGAATGTCAGCTGTCCGCAATGGGCTCTTACACAAATGGTATTGAGATTATAATATGAATCATCGCAATAATATTTACAGGAAACTTTTGACTATTGAGACTCTTATTAGAAAACTTCGCTTTATCACTATAATTTCTTGAAGTATCGTGACAGCTACCTACCTATCTCGTGGCAGAGGTTATAAATGCAGTAATTTGGTCAAAAATGTGCTTCCGTGGTGTAGGTGTAGTCGAAAGAAGTCCCTTATAAATAGATCTTAAGTTCTATTTTCGCATAAATCGGGAGCCAAATGGGCATCATTCCACTCGTCAAATGAATTTTACATAAAATTTTTCATGCTAATATTCGCTTGTTTTCGAGTTGTTTTACGTGAAAACGAAAGTAGGGTTTTTATTCTGCGGACCGCTTTCTGAAATGCGGCAATATGAGGGTACCTGACTTCAGTTGACTTGCATTCCACTGCATACTATTCAACACCTCTTTTTCTTTTAGTTTTCTTGAAGGAAATATTGTTTCTCTGTTCTTCCATTTGTCTGTTTGTCTAGTTTCGGCAAAATTTATGTCCCGATACTTTTTGAAAGTGCCTGCGGCACCTCGAAGGGGCTGCGGCATCGTCAAAATGTCTGCGACACTTTTCCAAAAGTGGCATAACGTTCAAATTCGGAATTTTCTGGACACATTTTTATGTTTTAGCAGATCATATATCATTTATAAACATAATTTACGACGGCAGAGATGACATCGTTTGGGTCAGCGAAAAGAAATCGAGTCTAAACAGTCAATGATGTGAAAAAATCAGGTTTCATTCTCAACTTATTTGTCCTTACGTTTCTAGGAAATTGCTCATTTGCCACAAACTTTAGCATGGATATGTAGATAAGATACATCTACACCCCGCTACATTCCCCGATTTTTGAAAAAATACTCCATGCAGTAACAAAATGACAAAAATAACAAAAATTACACACCGATCTCGCTCTTTTTGTTAACATTGACGAAGTACCTGCGGTACAGGAAGCGAAGTGCCTTCAATCCTCGTCGGCACAGTCAGTACCGCAGGCACTGTTTAGTACCCGTGCATAGAAAGCAAACAAAAATGTGAAGTTAGATAATCATCTGAGATTATATCGAAATTTTTGAGTCCGATTGGTGCCTGTCATGTAAACCGAGGAGCAAAAGGCCGATAAGGTTAAATGTGCTATAGAAACGCTAAAAAAGTTCTCCAATTTAGATGATCGCACATTGTCACAGCTTCTAACAGGAGATAAGACTACCTGAATTTACTTCGCGTCGCGTTGACAAAAGGCATTTGCTGCGAAAAGACCAGTAGAACAGTAATTGCAAAAAGAACTAAAAGTGTCAAAAAGGTTTTTAATTTAACTCAAGGGGTATATTTTTTACAAACGCTTGCACTGTCAAAAAAGTCAGTCACTGGAAATCTTATAGAGACAAAGTACTGAAAACTGTTCAGCGAAATTACGAAAAAGGGCCAAAGAACTCCACTTGATCTAAGATTACGCTGCGGCTCACAAAAGTGCCATTATCAAAACGTTTCTGAGAGAAAAGTTGTACAGGTCAATCATTACCCTTATTCAGCAGATCTTTCAAGTCTTTGTGACTTGTTCTATTTCGAAGACTGAAAAAAGATGCTGGTTGGGCACAGATATTTATCTGAGGAAGCCCTTGGGAGTGGTATTTTTTTCAGGTACTTAAGACTATACTGCAGTGTTCGTCTCATGAATTTCTAGACCGCCGAAGCGCATGGAAGTCAACGGCGAATTCTTCGAAGGGATTGCTTAAATTGAAATCTATACACAGACTGTGTACAATATTCCAGCACCATTTTCCTTAAATCAAGACTGGTCCTCTTTTGAAATGTTCCAATCAATTTTCAGATTATATAGTGTTCTTTTTGTGCGTATACAAGGTTTTGGTTGTATTAAGGAACCAGTTCCTACAAAATTAGTTGGAGTACTGTGATAACGAAAACATATATTTTGAGTTAATGAAAACACCCTGCAAGAATTTCCCAATCATAATACCTATCACTTTTATTACGGTTTTAACACAAATCAATAGCAAGAGTCATTAAAATATCATCAAACGTATAATGTGAATCTTATTTCGGTAAAGGATTATAGATAAGCCTAATTGCTAAATAGTCTAGTAGACGGCGAACACTATGTTCAATTTGCACAGTTTTTATTTATCTTTATATCGTAGAAATTAATGATGTTACATAAATCTATCTACGAAAATAGCACACGTTGAATTCAAATAAACACATCTGTTTTCCTGATCAGTTTCTATCTGTTAAGTCTCAGTTCCTTGAGAAAATTATCTCCCAAAACCCACCACATAATATATGAATTTGACATGATCTTAACATTTCAGAGATATGTTATTGCTTCAAGCGCGAAACAAGCACTTCGTGTTTTGACGTTTAATCACTTTAACGGACATAATCAAATCCAAAATATACAGCCATACTTGCTCGAGAGACCACGTCTATTTAAGGACCAATTGCATCAAGAAATCGCCTTTTCAGTTCCTTCCTCGTTTTGTAAAAGAACAAATTATACGCTGTATTAAGATACCATTTGTGTTGGAAGACAATACCTTGGCGTTTACTAAGCTTGTTTGTTAATACAAGTTGTACTAAAACTGTTACAATACAAATGACAATTTATCATCAGTTATTATACAAAAATAACAATGCCTCTTTCTTTAATATGTTTAAACGTGTGTTGTAACGCAGTCGGATCAGCTGTTTAGATAGAATGACAGGCTCGAGTTGTATATAAATACCCTTGAAGTAGTTTTTGAGCTTGGTACATTGGGCCAAGCCTTTCGCATAAGCCACTATCGTACAATATTAGACGCTACAAGTTGTGAAGCAATGGTCTAAAGTACATGACATAAAAAATCCTGTGTTTTAAAGTCAACTCGTGCCTATGTAATAGCTTCATACAAATACAGCAAAGGAAGATAAATGGTTTTGATTTTAAGGCATAATGCTTTTAAGGCTATATACCAATAAAAGAAATTGTTCTTTGTTTCATATAAAATTCAGCTACTTCAGAACAGTTTTGTTACAGTTTCTAGATTTTCACTCCGTCGTAGACCTATTTTCCACAAGATATCCATACATTTGCTTCAAGAAAACGAAAAGAAAAAGGGGAGTTGAATAATATGCAGTGAAATGCAGGTCAACTGAAGTCAAGTACCCTCATATTGCCGCATTTCAGAAAGCGGTCCGCAGAATAAACACCCTACTTTCGTTTTCAATTAAACAACTCGAAAACATGCGAATATTAGCATGAAAAGTGTCCTATTTTATGTAAAATTCATTCCACGAGTGAAATAATGCTTATTTGGCCCCCGATTTACGCGCAAATGCGCGAAAAATGGAAAAATTAGGATCTATTTATTAGGGACTTCTTTCGACTACACCACAGAAGTGGGGGCTTCCGTGGCCGAGTGGTTAAGGTCGCTGACTTCAAATCACTTGCCCCTCATCCATGTGGGTTCGAGCCTCACTCGGGGCGTTGAATTCTTCATGCAAGGAAGCCATCCAGCTGGCTTACGGAAGGTCGGTGGTTCTACCCAGGTGCCCGCTCGTGATGAAATAATGTACGGAGAGGGCACCGGGGGTCTTCCTCCACCATTAAAGCTGGAAAGTCGCCATATGACCTATCATGTGTCGGTGCGACGTTAAATAAAAAAAAAAAACAAAAAAAAGAAAACATCACAGAAGCACATTTTTGACCGAATTACTGCATTATAACCTTAACTTTTAGGGTATGAGTTACCGTTCTTTACAAACGTATTTATCTTCATCTTTGTTAGATGTGATCCTTTTGCAAATGCAAATTTAGTTTTACTTAGATTCCCGTACCCTTATGTTAATAGATCTATTTTGAATTAATACATAGAACAGTAACTTGATTCCCAACACGTACGTATTTCATATCATAAAATTATAAAAAGATCGTGAAGGTCATTTTTTTTGATAGGCAAGCAGCAAGGTAGATGAAGAAACTGACCGGAAATTTAAATAAATTTGTAATCAAAATAAAAGGACTAATGAACTGTATGTGTATTTTCAAAAGATATATACATGTATCTGGAAAACACCATTGGCAATTTTATTTCTCTGTAACGTCATATTTATTCATACTTTAAATGAAGTGGTAAGCTTTTATAATTACAATTCCAATGTATAGAAATTTGAATATTGAAATCTTGTTACATTTCTGTTTAAGATCTAAATAAGAGAACACGCTGTTTAAAGAATATCACAACCCCCGCCCCCCCACCAAAAAAAAAAAAAAAAAAATAATAATAAAAAACGACATTTTCCTGATGCCTTCCATCATTTGCAGATGTATATCCCAATACAACGATACAACGATAAACATCAGTATGTCTACAAATCAGCTTAATATAAATATATATTGCATATCCTTTGGGAAATTTTCTTTGGAATAAATTATATTGTAAGCAGATCAATCATTCAAAATTTTAGTTTATTTCCCCGGTCATAAAAATATAGTGCTCATGCTGCGCTGGTAATTCTATTTTTTTTTGTAATAAATGAATTCGTATGTTTTTGTAGTTTTATAAGCAATATCCATACTATTATGAATTGAGCTAATTATGAATTACTTTCTATTTTTAATTTTGTCTTGCAATTTGCTTAGTCTTACCTTTAAAGTTATGTTCCTGGTGCTCTGACTTCAGACAAGTTGTTGTCATGAGTAATTTGGTGTAATTATTCCTAAGATCGACCGTATTTATATGTTTAACTTTTATAATCTTGTATTTCGTCACTAATGCTAGAGCCTTTCTCAGCGGGTAATTATTTTATTTACATTATCTTGTGTAATTTGTTGAAAATAACCTGGCTAGGCCGGTGGCACCTGAATCAAATGGTCTTAAGGTTAGACCGGCACCTGATCGTGGTTATTTGAACAGTATTTCAACATACAATGTAAGACAGGTGTTATACTGAAATGAAACTGTGTATTTAATGTGCGCTATTTTCAGCATTTAGTATTCAATTATGATAAACGTTTTATCAATAAGCAAATTTTGTAATCTGTCGGATACATACCAAGTTATTACAGGTTATCACCATAATGATATTTTAACGACCTCTTCCATGCAGGTGTTATAAAACCCTAATAAAAATGATACGTGTTAATGGATGGTGAATTACTGTCTATGGTTTTATCAAAACTAGTTAAATACAAATTGTCTTGAAAAGAGAAATGGCGTAGGAATCAGACTTGTTATACAATTTGATTTCAGCAATATTGCTTTGTTGTTGAAATATTCATTCTTTACCAAAGACACCAAAGATAAAAGTGCCATATGCATGGACAACACAAAACCATATCTTTCCTTAGCTTATGATCTTTAATGTTTGAATTATTAATCAATGTTTTGTCTCATGTTAAAAGATAATATAAAAATATTTCAAACTTCACGTGCCAGTAAACAGTAAACAATTGACTATATTATGAACTTGGATACGAACGAAATCCAAAAACAAAACTAAAATCCATTTAAGAATTATTAGATACAGTACTGACAGAGCTTATTTTACGCTTTTGTTGTTAATTGTTGATGTGAAGAATGGATCTATTGTGGCAGGAAAATACTTGAGAGTTCAGTTTGAGTTCTATGCATGATATAATCCAATGTTCTAGCGTTTGTATATGCCAAAAAATGTACCTGATTTTCAAAACTCTTGTAGCAAGTTGAAATATGAACTTTATTTTTATAATTTCTTACAGAGCTTTTACAGTACAGCACATCAGCTCAATTAGTTTTATGTAAAATTTCTATATTCATAGAATGCGAAGTAAAAATGTTATTGGTCGCTTATAATATTTTTTAAATATCTATAGACTACATGATAACATTTAATTGAAAAATTCTGCTGCTAAATTTGAGACACTTGTTAGTTTGAAACACCTGTAAAATTGGAGACACGTATAGACTTGTCAGTAAATTTTCATTCATTCAATTTTGTTGTATCACAAAATGTTTGTTATCAGTAGTGTGCTCAATTAAAGAAGATGTATTTCAAAGAATTTGTAAAAAGATCCATAAAGTTCTACAGTAATTTATATTTATTAACGAAATAATAGATCAAAAACAGTGTTTTGCCGTTGAATAAATCATTGTTTGGATTTAAAATGCGATTAAATTGTAATACAATATTTCGAATTTGTAAATGTTGTAAAAGTAGGTCAGTAATAATAGCCATTTTTTTCCACTGGCAATACTGTCTGACAATGTAGGTAGTACAGTGCCCTTAAATATTGTACATTAGCATATTAAACAAGACAAAAATGAAAAACAGTTTATTTCTAAGTCGCATTTTTGTCCTACACTGTTATTTACATAACTTATAAACTTGAATTGTGTCTTGTAGGCAATTATTGGGCATAATAAAGCGTAAAGAATATTTTTATGTTATTATATATGGAAAATAGGGTTGTTTTTATTTGGTTACTAACCATTTCCTAAGATTAATGTGAGACTTGTTCAAATATGAATACGCTAAATCAACTTGCGATATAGAAAGTCTGCCATACATTCACCTTTAATATTTGCCTTTTATGAGACCACATTAAGCAATTAGTTGATGAACGTTTGTATAACTGTAATTTTACTGAAAACATTACGTGAATGATGTACATGTATCTCAATTTTACACATTCACATTCTAAGGTACAATGTATGCTATACCTAAATATAAAATTACCATTCAAATCCCCCAAAAATGTGCATATAGAAAAGGTCCTATGTTCACACATAATGCAACATACTACCTGTATTATTACGTGGAGAACGAACATAGATATCTGTTGTTCTTAACATAACATAACATTAACTTAACTTAAATCTGGCCACATAATAGAGAATGTGTAAGCAACAAATTTATCCATTCGAATTTATTCCATGTGTATGTGTACCAGCATATTAATAGCAAAATAAATGAAATTATTTCAGCTTTGTTCTTAAAAAAAGAGTAATCTCCAGAATTTACGACGAGCCTTATCGATGGAACATGTTTCAAAATCTACAAAAAAATGTTATTGTTCTCGTTGTGATCCAAAAATGAAACCTCAGAAAACCACAATGACCGAAGCCATTTTTCTATAAACTGTGACGTCACTAGAGCTTACGTACTATAGGAACAATTAAAATCCGTCGTCAGCAGATGATTCTCAATTTCATTATATTTTCTTCCATTCTTGCCGATGGCCATGTTTGTCGGGAAATTTCCGATGCAACAAAACGAACAGGAAATGAAATATAAACTGGTATTATGTGGAAAAATATAACGAAATAGTTATATTAACTTGACTGTAAAATAAGACACCGCCGGAAGATCTGACACATTTGTTACGGGGTGTCTCGTTAAGTCCGTCTCCTGCTGAAAATTATTTGTCTGGAATTTGATTTCTCCACATTATAAGTACACAATTTTTATCAATAGAAATATAAAATGTAGTAATAATTTAGTACTATTGGAAATCTCTATTAAAATTGCCTTTGTTTAATTTGAACACGGATTGTTGTTTCGTTCGTACTAAGACTTTTTAAAGTTTACGAAAATATATTTTCGTTTTCTGATCTGTTTTCTTAAGTTTTACGATGCTTGTGTAGTTATGACGCTACGCCAGCTATGCATTTGAGAAAACAAAATCGAACAACCCGAGTGATATTTCAAGAACATGGCTGCATCTCCTAGCCGATAATTTCGCAATGCATGTTAATGTTTAAACACTAATAAAATCAAATTTAGAATGTAAATAACTATAGCACGGTGAAGATGATAAATAGATAATGCTATTTATCATTTAAATCAGTGTTAACACATGCTGATGGTTTTCAACAAGCTAGAGGTTTATTCAAATATTCCTAAGTTTTTCTAAACAATTGCAAAATGTATCATTCATATAAACTTGGGACTGGAATTTTTTTCTGTTATCTGTCATAAAGTTTAAGAAGTTAAAAAACCCTGAAAATGCCAAGAACACTATCTAAATCAAAATAATCTCATTCCTAAATAAGAATCATCAATAATTCAAACGTTTAGACATAAAAAAGCAGAACATCTTAGTAAAAAAGGCATAAAAGATTGAAATCTTAGAAAAATAAACGTTGTTTTATTACATGAATAATACAGAATGCCATGCCCTCCGGGAAAATTTTCACTCGATACAGAGTGTTTCTTGGTCAGTGCTTTCGTAAATTACATTTGGGAATAAAGCAGTTTGATTCTTATTTTGTCTAAAAGTACGCCCGCCATGAGGCGTGGTCAGATTTCCATATATGTATGTAGTGGAAACGTTTTGTGTGACACTGTTGGTCCGGATTTAAAAAAAAAATTCACACAAATGGTCCTTGTGAGAACGTCTTCCAAGATAGTTCAAATTGTTCTGATTCATACTGCTTCCCGAAGGGTAAGCATATAGTCGCCGCTTCGTCCGTCCGTCCGTCCGACCGTCACGCATTTCTTCTACGGGATATTTCTCAGCAACCACTGGTTGGAATTTAGTGAAACTTCATGGGATGCTTCACTATTAAGAGGAGATTTGCATATTTTCTTCATGTTTCGATCTAATGATTTGTTACAAAGCTATCAACCTTTGATTATAATCAATAGTATACTATTATAGTACAATTCTTGTCCATTTTTGGAAGCTTTACTATCAAGAGGAGATGCGCTTATTATCTTCGTGTTCCGGTTGGATGCTTTTTCACCCAGTAATGACCTTTGACTATTCAACAGTAGTATACTATAGTACAATTCTTGCCTGCAATATTTTTCAGCAACCGTAGGTTGGAATTCAGCGAAACTTCATAGGAAGCCTATATATTAAGAGGAGATGTACATTTTGTTTTCTTGTTCCGGTCTATCAAGAGGAGATGCGCATTTTGTTTTTTTGTTCCGGTCAGTTGAGTTATTGATCTTTGCTTATTCAGCAGTAGTATAGTACAATTATTGTCTGAACTATTCTCAGGAACCAATGGATGGAATCCAGCCACACTTCATAGGACGCTTTACTATCAAGAGGAAATGCGCATATTGTCTTCGTGTTTTGGTCGGATGATTTTTCATTGAGTAATTGTCCTTTGATTATTCAAGAGTAGTGTCCTATTGTACAATTCTTTTCCGGAGTATTCCTCAGGAACTACTGGTTTGAATTCAGCAATACTTCATATGAAGCTTTATTATCAAAAGGAGATGTGCATATTATCCTCGTGTTCTAGTCGGTTGATTTTTCACCCAGTGATTGCCCTTTGATTATCCAACTATAGTATACAATAGTACAATTCTTGTCCGGAGAATTCAGCAACCACATGTTGGATTTTAATGAAACTTAATAGAAGGCTTTACAATCAAGAGGAGATGTGCATATTTTCGTTATGTTCCGATCGGATGATTTGTCAACCAGTTATTGCCCTTTGATCATTAACAGTAGTATACAATAGTACAACTCTTGTCCGGAGTATTTCTCAGGAACCACTAGTTGGAATTTAGTGAAACTTCATAGGATGCTTTACTATCAAGAAGAGTTGCGCATATTATCTTCGTGTTCCGATTAGACTATTTTCATTGAGTTATTGCCCTTTGATTATTCAGCAGAAGTAAGCTATAGTACAATTCTTGTCCGAAATATTTTTTAGCAACCACTGGTTGGAATTCAGCCATGCTTCGTAGGAAGCTTTGCTAACAAGAGGAGATGCGCATATTATATTTATGTTTCAGTTGGACAATATTTCACTGATTTATTGCCCTTTGATTATTCAACATTAGTAAACTATAGCGCAACCATAGTTGGGAGTTTTCTTAGCATCCACTGCCTGAAATTCAGCAAAAATTCATAGGACGCTTCACTCTCGAAAGGAAGTGCACATATTTTCTTCATTATCCACTGGAATGAGTTTTTAGTGAGATATTGTCCTTTAAACTATATGCGTCCAGTCAGTAAATGCTACGTTTGTTCTTTAAATATGCATAATATGCAATTTTTGGGGAGCATCCATCGGTTTTACCGGTATTTCTTGTTTTAAAACATGTACACCAAAGGGTATGGTCACTTTTTCCCATATGTATCAGTAGAAACTTTAAAAACTGCTGGCTCGATTTTAAAATAAATTAACACAAATTATCATTGTGCGACCATCTACAAAGACTGTTCAATTTATTCCTATTCGTCAAGAAACATGGCCGCCAGAGGGCATGGTCACTTTTCTGTCTATGTATATTGTGAAAACTAAAAACTATTCCTTGTTTGAAACTGTTATCCCGATTTTAAATTAATTGAAAAAAAGATCTTTGTTTAACCTTCTACCAATATTGTTTAAATGATTTGTCATAAAATATGGCTGTTAGATGGAGTTGTCACTTTTTTCCTGTAAGTATATTTTAGACACTTTAAAAATGTTCTTGTCAAAAACAGCACGCCCGATTTTAAAGCAATTTTACACAAACGTTTCTTCACATCATTCCCACAACTTCTTATCCTACTTCCCTCTTTGCCCACAGCTCGAAACAGCCATACATACAACTTATTTGCCCATATTTATCTAATAGAAACTTTTAAAATATTCTTGTCAGAAAACGTCGGCACTATTTCAATATAATTTTACAGACAGTTACCGTGCATAACAATCTATCATGCAAGCAGCTTAACTCAGGTGAGTAATCTAGGGTCATCATAGCCCTCTTGATTTTAACTGAGATATAATTCCAATTCAACAAACATTTTATACGTGATTCTGTGCATTTAAGGAACTTTTTATTTATAATTATTATAGCAGATTTTAGGTAAAAAATATATAGAAGACTTGCAGAAGCATTATGAAGTCATGCTATTAAATTCTGTTATATAATTGAAGAAATTCAGTTGTACTTCGTGTCATACCCATTAAAATATCTATTTAAACAATTTTAGTTTATCAATTTTGATATCTTCAGGTTTTAAGATTTTGAAATGTTGATGTTAATCTGAAGGCACACCCCTCTTAGGATGAAATTATATTAGGGATATTCTTTGTTTGATGGGATTAAATGTCATGAAATCACGCAATAGCAAAATACATGAAATTTAGTTCTCCATGATTTTGAATGGTTTCACTGTATACATTGGTAAAACTGTTGGTGAGATTTGTCCTAGTTATGACAACTTGAAGACCTGAAGTTTGTTGTCATGTTTGTCTTTCCAAGTATGACAGCTGAAGTATAGTTTACTTGTTTCAGCACACCTACAGACAGCAAAAGGCTCATTGAGGTCCCTCAACACAACCTTTCCTGTAGAACAGTCACCTGCTATCTCTTCTATATCATTTCTCTTTCTATCACACACAAAAACAGTACCATCATCTGACAGTGTTATACCACGTGGCCTAGTCATACCGCCATAACTACCAATCACCTCACCCTGCCAGTTTAACCTTGTAATTGTTTGCATTTCCCAGTCAGATACATAGATAGAATTAGTGTTAGTGGTAACATAGCCTGGTCTGCTGAAAATATTTTCCCCTCTTACTGTTGTCAGTACAGTACCATTAGTATCAAGAATTTGGAGTTTTGCAGGATCATAGAATGACAGAACAAGTTTCCCCTGACAGCAGCTTATACCATAACAGTCTCCATCAACCTTCAGAGTTTGTTTCTTCTTGAGTTTGTTTGAGGAGACTGATATAAACAGAATATTTTGTTTGCCAGGAAGTGTGACAGAACATTCTGTTCTGGTAACTGAGGATACATCCTGTGGCCAAGTATCTAATTTTAATTGAGCAGTAACAGATTGACTGCAGGTATCCACCATTTTTACAGCATCATTATTACAGTCAGTGATGATAAGTAGATCAGGAGTAAGGAGAGTCATTCCTATTATACGGCATATGTCTTTATCTTTTGATGTCTCTACACAGATTTTACCCTCTTGTGAAGTTTGTCTGGATTTTAAATCAACAGCTGGAGGAGGACTTTGTTGTTTTAATGAATTCTCTGTGAATGTACCCACTGACCTCAAGTTGTTAAGAAGGGTTGATATTGCTTTATTTGGTTTAAAGGTGTACTTTTTGACATCATATGCTTCTAGGTGGTGGACACGTGTCTCGTAATCTTTGATCATTCGTTCAGCATATTTCAGCTCCATGTAAAGTTTGTCTGCTTCTTTGGATGTGTTGAGATGTTCAATGGCATCAGATGATGTCTTCAGAGACTTAGTTACGTCATTGAAAGTTGTTTGTACTGTCTTCAGGTTCTTGTTATTTTCTTGTAGAATAGCATTTGCTGCATCTTCAGCGTGTCTTTCTAGTTCATCTAGTCTTTGATTTATTTCCTTCCGAAACTTCTTTATATCAGACAATACATACGTCAAAGAACTGTTGGACTTTGCAATGATTTTCATCACATCTTCTGATTTCTTGTGACATTGCTCATTAATGGTATTCATAGCTTTCAAGATATCTTGAAGTTCTTTGCTGTTAATGACCTTGTCAGAAATGTTGGGGATATAGTTGACATTGCAAGATGTACCTGTGTGTTCAAGGGTAACACATACACTGCAGAGTAGTGCTTTATGGTTCTGACAGTAGAACTTGATCATTTCTTTTATGTGTCTAGGGCAGGGTTTGGTAAAGTTGTCAAGCTGACATGGATGAATAGACGCTGAAGAAATGATTTCTGGCATGCTGTTTTTATCTAGAAGGGTATGATGCCTTGAAAGCGTATGTTTCTTGTGAGCCGCCACACAAGTGTCGCACAAGTGTTCCCTGCAGTCTTTGCAATAGCCATGGGCAGGGAGTCGAGGACCATCCCGGTCACATGGCTGACAGTACACTTGATGGTCTTCATCTGAGCCCATTGTTGACGGTGATGAAAATGTTTTGTGCACCTTTTTTCCCGGGACAGCCATGTCTGAACTGAAAAGTAAAGTAAACATGATTCATATAAATCATTGCAATTCTTTATGGTTGACTATGTAAAAATGTGCTGTGGTAACTATTACTATAGACACATTTTAACATATATGTTTAGTTCTCTTTAAAGCCAAACTATTTAAAAGTGTTAGATCAAGAAAAAACATGTCTGAGTCAAGGATCGAACCCAGGTTGCCTTGGCAATTAAGCTTGCCTACCATTTCAACCAATATGCCATAGAGGAATTCGTACTTAATGGTCGTTTATATGAATCTTAATAATTAAGGCAGTTACCTTTGTAAAAAATGTTTTTCATTTTTAAATGGAAAAATTACAACTAATTCTCAAGTGTTTCCATAAGGTAGAACCTGTCAGTAAATAAGTTTCAAAGACTTCATAAGAAATGTAATTTCCTAATATCTTAAAATTTTCCTTTTTTTTCTTTGTATTTGTACGATCTGGAAGTCAGTCTCTTTAACAGTACAAACAAAAGTTAACCACGCTTACAACCTAAGGTTTAACAAAGGTTGCAAAGATCATCGATTATACTTGTAGTGCCAATTACTACACTCAAGAGTTTTGCATGTATCCTTTTGTCCTAAAATCTTGAACTAATGAATTTGTTTGAATAACATGCTACTATAAATGTTATTTTAAACAGGGCCAGTAATTCGTTTAAAGAAAATATTCTGTTATGTAGTAAGAAAACAGTGCAAACAAGTGAATCCTATATATTATAATTTTACCCTTTACCTTTCCCAAATTTCTGAAATGGACTGGTCCATCATTGAATTTGGGTAATACCACTTATTATTCAAGGAAATGTTTACTGAAAATTTACTGACTTGAAGAACAAACCGCTAAGACCATAGTGGATATATTAAAAATTGATACTTATTTGACTGATAATTATTTGTGCCCTTGCAAACAAAGTTAAGATTGGTATAAAGATATTGCAGGAACAACTTTCACACTTTTGAAGGAATTCCAATAATAGTTAATACACAAATGCCACATTTTCTTTATGATTTACAAAAACAAACGTGTTCAGAATATTTGCCTGCAGTAAGTTTTTGGTCAAATTGAACAGTGGGTTATTTTGCCTTATGATTAGATCATGCAAGTGACTCTAAGCCTCCATGACACCCTGCTTCTTAAATTGTCATAAAATAAAACTGTTACTAAACCCTTAAGCTTAAACTTTGATCACTTGAACCTTGCTCTTGTTTAATTGGTATTTGATTATAAACAATTGTTTTGTATTACACACCGGAAGAGAAACTTCCTGTTCTTGTTATAAGTTCACAATCCTTTTACTATTGATGATAACCAAATCAGTTTACTTCCTTGTCATGTGAAAATGTACAATGATATCTGAAGACTTCAGAGCAAAAGAAATTTAGGTCACTGCAGTTAAGCAACAGCAATTAAGGGCATTCATTTTAGCAATACTGGTATAGGAGATTGGAGTTAAGCAACAGTAGTTTAGCTTATTTCTGTTAGCAAAAAGGGTTAATCTTATTTCAGTTAAGAAACAGTGGTTTAGGTTATTTTAGTGAAGCAATAATGGTTTAAGTTTTTTCACATAAGCTACAGTGGTTAAGCTTATTTCAGATAAGCAACAGTGGTTTAGGTTATTCAGTTAAACAACAGCGCTTAAGGTTACTTCAGGTAAGCAAGAGTGGTTTAGGTTACTTCAGGTAAGCAAGAGTGGTTTAGGTTACTTCAGGCAAGCCACCGTGGTTTAGGTTATTTCAGATAAGCAACAGTGTTTTAGATTATTTAGTTAAACAACAGTGATTTAGGTTATTCAGTTAAACAACAGTGGTTTAGGATACTTCATATAAGCAACAGTGATTTAGGTAATTCAGTTAAACAACAGTGGTTTAGGATACTTCATATAAGCAACAGTGATTTAGGTTATACAGTTAAACAACAGTGGTTTACGTTACTTCAGATAAGCAAAAGTAGTTTAGCTTATTCAGTTAAACAACATCGGTTAAGGTTACTTCAGGCAAGCAACAGTGGTTTAGGGTACTTCAGATAAGCAACAGTGGTTTAGGTTAATTCAGGTAAGCATCAGTGGTTTAGTTTGTTTTAGTTAAGCAACAGTGATTTAGGTAATTCAGTTAAACAACAGTGGTTTAGGTTACTTAAGGTAAGCAAAAGTGGTTTAAGTTACTTCAGGTAAGCAAAAGTGGTTTACGTTACTTCATGTAAGCAAAAGTAAACAAACATCTATTCTAAATTTTCCCTTCTTTTGTCCATGATAAATTGATTGATAACCAGTCTGCCTTTCCCTGTTTTTTCATGTTTCCCAGACCGTTTTTTTTCAAGATATTTGTATTTCAATAGGTAATTTTTGTTGTATTTAATCTAATAATTCTATTGTATATTTTGTTTTGGCTTGCCGTTTCCAAGTTTTCAGACAAGAAACAATTATCAAAAATAAAAATGAAAATTATGAAACTTTTGCTTCATTTAAAGCTTGATCATTATAGACCCTGTTTTTGTTTAGGTACTATAAAATTACAAATAAATGTTTTAAATTACATACCAGAAGAGAACTTCCTATTCACAATCTTGTGCAGTAATCTTTATTTGATGTTTATCACAAATAGTTTCCCTCTGTATTGGTGATAATGACGTCAATTTACTTTTCACTTCCTTGTCATGTGACCATGATTTAACAAGTTTAATAAATTATTTTACGAAATATTTTGTACATATTAAGACTTTAAAATAATGTGTTTCCATTAGTTAGTTTACAACTCTTTTAAAGGATAAAAAATGTTGAAATACCAAGAGTGAGTAGTTTTAAATCATGGATAAGCCGATCATCGCTTGTTTAAAACGTTCATATTTGGCACAAGTTATCAACACATTACAGGCAAAATATTAAAATATAACCAAGAAGATGTGCGCGATTGTACTTGAATTTATAAAATATGTTTGGTCCATCGGTTTTGGATTGTTTGTCAGATTTAATAGGAATTTGGTGTGTCTGTATCCGCAAAAAATATGTTTCAAAACATGTATTTTGTCACTTACACTTTTTAGTGTTGTTTTTTTTGTGTCTTTTTAAATGGTTGTCATGACAAATAACAGAACCAAATATCCAGTAGGAATATCCATGTTCTACGAAAGCATACTCGCTCTCCACAAAACTGCGAAAGGACATGTGTAGACAATGACTAGTCTGTGTTCAGACCGTAGGTTTTATTTCACAGGAGAAAAATCATGAGACTATTCAAAGTTTGTATATTTATGTGCCTTTTTCTGCTTAATCGATAGTCAGAGCCACGAAAGATCGGTCTAAGTATATAAAATAAAATTATTAGAAGAAAGAAGAAGATTATGTAGTAGGTAGCGAAACTAACAAATGATGTTAAATTACAAAGAACAAATAATACAGAGAGACAACATGGTTTAAAAGCAGTTGAATGCCCACAACAGGATAACTTATATATAGTATGTGTCTATGGCTTCAATCGAAAAATTAGAAACTAACAAATGATGTTAAATTACAAAGAACAAATAATACAGAGAGACAACATGGTTTAAAAGCAGTTGAATGCCCACAACAGGATAACTTATATATAGTATGTGTCTATGGCTTCCATCGAAAAATTAGTAATTATTTTGATTTTACAAATTCACACTGCCTAACCAAATAATTCAAGTGGAAGACCTCCTTTTATTGTAAATATTTCTTTATTGTATTATCGAAACTTATTTGTACTCCTCGGATGGTGAAAACCTGTAAAGTGGGCAAAATAAAATGAAACATTCTAATCAGACAATTGAACAACATCTCTGCTTATTTAATAAATCGTAGTCTATGACGTCATTCTAGGACTACATGTAAGGTATATTGTGAAGCTGGCAAGACTGCATTTGGGCTGCGGTTAATTAATGTAACGCTTGAATAAATAAGTTATTTCTTCAATCTTTTAAAACAAGTATCTGCAAAACTAGAAATCACTAGAGTTAATTGCTATTTCAGCTGCATATAGATAAGAGGTGAACGTCATTTGTATTAAATCATTTGCAGCGATGCCATACAGAATAAACAAATAGGAATGTTTAATAATCTATCTCTAACCTCTAAAAGTATTATATATACTAGAAACTAAACATAAATGTTGAATTATTATCACAGTTTTATAAAGGACTGTTCAGGTTATAAACACTTGATCTCTTGGTTGAGCGATCGACATCCGAGCCTACATAATACTGCCGACCTACATGTTTCTATTTCACCTCTCAATTCACCACTTTTATCCGTAAAATATTTTCATTTTCCTTTTTGTTTGAATAAAATGCGTCTTTAAGTAAAGTTATGTGTTCATAAAGCATTTCACTTCCCTCTACCTCGTTTTGTTGTATTGAAAAAGTTCACACGTTCTACATTCCTGCGCAAATACTTGTAAAATATGGGAGCTAACCAAAACTAAATTAAATGACGCATTTGATATCACAATCATTTATTCAAGAATTAGCTTTTAATTGTACATTTTAATGCAGCCATTATGTAAAACACAATCCTTCCAATTACACTGGAAATTGCAAAAACACGAGGGACTGCATCTAATTCTCAGTAGATCGATAATTTAATCATTGCTGCCCTAATCAAAACAAACTACTGCAAAACATTTATTCCACTTAAGCGTTCATGTTTCAGACCAAACCTCATTATTATATCAAATACCGTTATAATAATTCATCTGTAAGTATCTGGAAAAAGAACACAACAAAAATAACGACGAGCTTTTCAAATATCATTTGCTTTTATTTTCTTCTATTTATTATTATTTTAATAAGGAAAAAGACTAGTTAATATGTATCCCCGTCTGTTAAATCACTTCCCTTTTCTCTTTAAGTTATATACTTATATAAAATGACTGACTTCTCTTTTTTAATGCTTAATGTAATATATATAATACATGTAATACATGTAGATATTAAACATGAAAATGTCCACAGAATGAAAAATTATTGACAGAAAATAATAATTTAATAAATGAGCCGTGCCATGGGAAAACCAACATAGTGGGTATGCGACCAACATGGATCCAGACCAGCCTGCGCATCCGCGCAGTCTGGTCAGGATCCATGCTGTTCGCTAACAGTTTCTCCAATTCCAATAGGCTTTAAAAGCGAACAGCATGGAGCCTGACCAGACTGCGCGGATGCGCAGGCTGGTCTGGATCCATGCTGGTCGCACACCCACTATGTTGGTTTTCCCATGGCACGGCTCAAATAATTGAATTTATTATCAAACTAGTGCCTATAGTCTATATCAAGTACTTTTACTGAACCACTTTCTTATGTGAAGATAATATTCGATCTTCATTTTACTAAACCTTAAACGCTAAAATTAATTTTTGATATTCAGTAAGCTACAACGACTTAAAAATGATTTTTCGAAAAAAAAAAAAAAAAAAAAAAAAAAAAAAAAACAAAAAAAAAAAACAACAATCCAAATGTAATATTAATATTCCATATTTTTGAATATTCGACCCCTTTAACCGGTGTCGTTAATGGTCCAGAACATTATTTATGCGGGCGTGATTTTTCATTAATGCATTTTGAATATGTTTTTCTTTGAAAACGTGAGATTTCGGAAAATTTATCTTTTTATAGGAATTCAAAGTATTACACTGATGTGTCTTTGCGTAAATCATGTGTAAGTTTGCTATACGTATGCTAATGTAGTATACATCAAACTTATATTGAGAATGGACGAACAAATAAGATCTCGTCATCTCCAAATCTTTAAGTTAACTATTTTTGCTAGTTATGAAATCCATTCTGTGTAATATAACAAATATATGACAAGTTCATCAGTGTATCATATGCAGCTCACGAAAGGGCAGCTGGATTAAAGTGCGATATGAAATATTTCGCCTGACTTGACTGCCACTCATTAATCGTGTTAATGACTACAATGTTATTAAATGTTTTAAGGTCAGTACACAGCTCTTAAAAATGGTCTATCATTTAAAGAGTGCTCTTTAACGAATAACGTATGTGTAAACTATACCACTCCTTAGTTTCTTGTAGGGGCATCGGTAGCCGAGGGGTTAAGATAGCTGACTTCAAATCACCTGCCCCTCATCGAATTCTTCATGTGAGGTAGCCATCCATCATGCTTACGGAAGGTCAATGGTTCTACACAGGTGCCCGCACGTGTTGAAATAATGCACGGAGGGGCAGCTTGGGACTTACTTCACCATCAAAGCTGGAAAGTTGCGGTATGACCTATCATTATGTCGGTGCGATGTTAAATCCAACAAAATAAACAAAAATTGTTTCTTGTTTTAATAAGTATATAGATAATTTATGATCTGGCTCGTATACCTTTTTTTTAAATACTTCTTATAAAAAAGACAAAAGCTTGCAAGTCTTATGCTGAGAGGCTGCCTCTCATTAAAACTGACTTAAAGGGATTATATAATAAAATTATCAGAAACAAGTAAGTATTTATATACAATGATATCGAAGATATAGATACTATACCTAGTTTGATGAAAGGCATAATTCAGTGTTAACAGCATCTATACAACGAGAAATTTTAAATTTTATAGCGCAGTATTTCTGTAACGAATTCATAACTAAACTTTGAAAAGAAGGTAGCAGTTGGTTGCTCAAGATCCACTATCTGATGGAGTGAGGATTTCAGCTTCCTAAGGAGACAAAATATATACCGAATGGTACATAAAGAAAACAATAACCAAGTCCTTCAGTTTTCCCCCTAGTCTTAAAATAGCTTTATAAAGTATATATCAGACATATAATTTGCTTGTTAGGAAACTTAAAGAGATATCAAAAAGAAATTTGCCAGTCACCTTTTGCTTGAAACTACCAAATGCCCGTTCCTCAAAAAAAAAAAAAAAGTTAAAAGATACGCCAGTCTGGTTCTTTAACGTGCCCGTTGTATAGCACCGATACACGCGAAGCCGTTTTTCATCGGAAGAACCAGTATACAGGCCTCTAGTTAGGCGGGAGACACTCAAGAGCATCTCAGAAATTTCAAGCGCCTGACCGAATCCCCGACCTCTGGATTGACAGTCAAGCGTGTTACCACTAGACCAACGGCCCATCTATATCCGAAGACCATCATAATCCCGATACGAATATACAATTTATTTATTTTTGTATATTTTGTAATTTCCAGTGCCTGGACCGGGATTCGGGCCCCGGACCTCTGGGTTGACAGTAAAGCCTGTTACCACTAGACCACCGGCCCACCTATATCAGAAGACCATCCTAATCCCGATGCGAATATACAATTTATTTATTTTTGTATATTTTGTAATTTCCAGTGCCTGGACCGGGATTCGGGCCCGGACCTCTTGATTGACAGTAAAAGCGTGTTACCACTAAACCACCGGCCCACCTATATCAGAAGACCATTATAATCCCGATACGAATATACAAATTATTTATTTTTGTATATTTTGTAATTTCCAGTGCCTGGACCGGGATTCGGGCCCCGGACCTCTGGATTGACAGTAAAGCGTGTTACCACTAGACCACCGGCCAACCTATATCAGAAGACCATCCTAATCCCGATACGAATATACAATTTATTTATTTTTGTATATTTTGTAATTTTCAGTGCCTGGACCGGGATTCGGGCCCGGGACCTCTGGATTGACAGTAAAGCGTGTTACCACTAGACCACCCGCCCACCTATATCAGAAGACCATCCTAATCCCGATACGAATATACAATCTATTTATTTTTGTATATTTTGTAAGCCATCGCTTTTTAACCAGTCAATGTTTTCGTATGTTCTAGATCTGTCCGCTGAATTAAACAGTCAAGCAAAATCTAAGCAAAATACTTGCTAACAATCAACAAATGCGATTTATAATAACGGTATACTTTTCTTATTTAATATTCAGAAACTTACCTCGAGATACAAAATCAGTTTTCGTTAATCGGTGTGAATATTGAAAAAGACGCGGGAAAATTTGTTTGGGGTCGAAAATATTCTGTCGCAGAATGTCAGAGTTGGCAGACACCTAAACAAATTAATATATCAGCGAAATATGCCTGAGTTTCAACCAGGATAACACGGTCGGCATTTGGTATATGTAATTATCGAATGTAAGATTACGCCAGCAAACAGTCTAGTAAGTTAATAATGCCAAAAAAGAATTATGTTAAGCACTAAATTCGACGTAAACGACTTCGGCCTTTACCAATTTCAAGTAGTTATCAATTTATAATACTATTAATGGTTTATAGTTGCATAATAAACTATATACAATTTATAGGTTATAATTGTTTAAGCATCATGCAATTTTTCCTCACCAGTTCCCACGTCAATATATTGCACAGAATTAAACAGATATAGTCATTCTAAAACATATACAAAACTTGTATTTTGTAAAGATCTGTAATCTTTCTTAAAAAGATGGTCTGATTATCTGGACCTTTGAACAAGAATATAGAATAACTGAATAATTTCATTTTAGTATTTTGCATAATAAGTTGTATTTTTTTTGTTTTTTTTTTAAATATATAGTTCTAAAATTCTAATTAATTCAATTTTTTTTTGCGGTACTGTGATTAGAAACTGTGATGCAATTTATAAAGTCATGCGCTCTGCTCATTTTCAAAAACCAAATAAACATAAATGATTTTCGTCGACCCAAATCATTGTCAGTTTTATGTTTATCTGCATGATCTTCTACTTCATATTCCACTTGTGCTCTATGGATGGAGTGTTTTTCCCGTTATATCTTGAAAAGCATATATTTTGAACAGTTTCCTGCCATCTAATCAACTAAATTTATTGCATTTGGATCTGCTTGAATATTCAGAAATTTGCCAGGGCTGTAAAACCGAAGAGTATCATATAGTCACCCAGACAATTGTTGACGATAAAAAACATTATTATAATAGTAGCTTGATATAGGATGCTGTATTCGGCAGACGAGAATTTTGCCAGGTCGAATAACACGAGGCTCGCAAGCGCCAAGTGTGATCCGACCTGGCCAAATCAACGACAGCCGATAAAAAATCACAGATCTAGGTACTGCTACAATTTCCCTTTTATTATATACCTCCACCTTTTGTTTGTCGTTTTGTTTTCGGACGAAACCCTCAGTGTTTTAACGGTTTATCGATATTAAAATAGAACTGAATGTTGTTTTTGTGTGCACTATTTATAGAACTGTATCGGGTCCTGCATGTAAAATAAGAGTAGTCCGGCAACGTACAATACAAAAAGTACAATACGGATTTTTTTCTGCCTGTTCGTATTTACTTGTAAAATACAAGCCGCATATTTGACAGCATTTATATAGGTATATCATAATAAAACTTATTATAGACCTATATAAATTCTGTAAAAAATATCGGCTTGTATTTCACAAGTAAATATGAACAGACGCAGTTCTATAAATAGCGCGCATAAAAACCTCATCAACTTCCATTTTAACATCGGTAAACATTGAAGATTTTGTTCAATAAAAACAACAAACAACAAGAAATATCATTAGAAAATGATGGTCGGCGAATTGTAATAAGGAAAGAAGTTTATGAATTTTTCATCTAACATTCATCTTTCATCTAACATTTTTCAAATTGCAAAACTAAATACCGCACTTAAACAATTTAAATGGTTCTCTTTTAATTTTTCGCAAAGGTTTCGTAAGGTTGCAATTTTGTTTCGTTTATACTTAGACGAATAATTACAGCAATAGTTTGATGAAGATTCATTAAAGGTGTTTATATTTTTAGCTAAATTGGTCCCTATCCCCATTTGTAACAAAATAGCAGGAGACCTTACGATATTGTTACACATCGAGTTTGATAAAAATCCATTACATTTTAGTGGTTAATGCGAAGAAAGGCATATCTACTTTTAGCTATAGTGGTCCCTAATAGGGCCCAAGTTCCTATATAAATAAATTTGGAAGAGGACCTTATAATGATGCTCCAGACCAAGTATGACAAAGATCCACCAAGCTGTTCATGAGACGCTGTATAAAGGCATTTCTAGTTTTAGCTCTAGCAGCCCCTAAAAGGGGTTAAATGTCCCAGCTGAACAAAGTTGGCTGCGGGCCTAATAAAGATGCTACAAATCAAGTTTGATTAGAATACATGAGAAAAATCAATTAAAGGACTTTTTTATTTATTATTTTTATTCATTTCTAAAATAGGTCAACTGATCCCGCTTTAACAAATGCATATTCGCTATTCATGAATCTTTTGACAATGACGCCACACCCATAAAAATGTGAAGGTCAAACAAAACATACAATTGTAATTATTTCAATATTTCTGTTTCATCAGCAAAGTTTGACCGTAGTCATATCACATAGATAAACTTATGCAGCGTACCTTCATTTCAGAGTAATGAGATTCAGTCATTATATAGCATATATATAATAAAACAGATTTCAACTGAGTTCAATATTTACATACCATACTAAAGAAAAATATTCATATATGATAAATCAGTTACATAATTTATAACAAATATATCGAAGCAAACAAATACTCATTTTAATATGCAATCTGAATAAGTCACAAAAGCAAGAAACCTTTTCATATACAGACAACAATTGTAACAAGGAAAATCTTTAAAAAAAACACTTCTCTACATAAAAGACTCTTATCACACCCTTATTCATGTGATACGCAGACCGTATTCGGCTCTTTCTTTAACTTGATATATGTTGGTATTTGAACAGGTTTTTATCATATTTATTAAACTTACTTATCATTTTGAGATATATCAATATTCTTGCTAAATATACTAAGCCAAAGTTAGCTTAAAACTGTGAACAGCGTCGTTTAGGATAAATGCTTTGTCTACATTTCAGTCAGCGTAGCACAATGAACAGAGTGAAAGAAATTGACACTCTCGTCCAATCAGGCAGAGTGTTGCATAAATCTTCCATTTTGATAAATTATCTATAATGCGTTATCAAGTACTTTGATTTGCAAACTGAAGTCACGTGGCATAGGTAACGAAAACGAATTTAGACGGCGTCGCCGAAAAAGGTGAAAGTATATAATAAATGGGTCATTATAACAATAGCTTGGTGAGATCCGATCTTGCAAATATCCACTCGGGCCGAATACAGCATAATAACCCTATTATATTTAAAACTGGGCGCATTTCGACAGATACTGCCTTTTATATATTTTGCCGTATTTTCAGTGCTGCGCATATCTGTTTTACTGAGCATAACACGATAATAGCATTTGGAAACTCTATATTTTTTACAATTTCTCATTTTCACCCTGAAATATTTTGTTTGAAAGTGAAAAATATCAGATTGAATCAGATCTAATCAATCTCAAATGGAAACAAATACTCCTATCTGAATATAATTTGTTGAAAAAGTACAATTTGAATGACAATCAAAAAGGAACAGGAGAAATGTTTCAGATCAATATCAATATAAGATCTTGTGAGTAATATGTTTAGCCTTTTTGTATATTACCAGACTAGGAAAACATTACAGATTTATTCAACAAAACAAAAGAAAGATCCTGTCTTAATATACGGCTGCCTTCGGTCGGTGTAAATTTCAATTTACAGAAATAAATTATGAAGTAATGATCCATTTAATTGACAGTTTCATGATACTGCCAAAGAAATTGAAAATAAACACAATTTTAGCTAAAACCGCAATACCATCTGCTCTTAACTAATTTTCTACTTTTAGAATTGCAAAAATTTATGAGCTGCGTTTTAAGCACATTTTTATTGGCCACCTGATTTCCTTCCTAGCAAGGCGAAAATTTGCATGGAAAATATAAAGAATTAAACAGAAAGAATTGTAAAATACAGTGAATACAAATATTGTCGTAGTAGATTTTCCGAAGGCGCATAGCAAAAGATGTTTTTAATATAATGAGTAAAATAACAATGTCCTTCAGTACAAAAAGTCAATGTGAGAAAAATGTCCTTACTTTAGGAAAATGAACCTTTCCACCTTAAACTAAAAAGTTATGGATAAGATTGACACTTTAAAAAGTCATGCATTTTTAACTGTTTAAACCACATTACCCCTTACTGTTCACCACAGGGATCAGAGGTGGAGGACGAATGATTTCAGACACAATATCTTTTACCCAATCGTCACGGAGCACATACGCCCCACTATCCTTATGTCTGCGCTTGTTTCTCATTGAGACGGATATTAAATGTTTGTGAGGCTTCAGTGACCGATAGTTAAGTCACTGTCCTCAGATCACTTGTCCCTCTTGCTTTTTGTTTGGAATTCTTTTGTTTTAAAATGTCAAACATCTGCATGACGAAAGATTAGTGATTCTACCCTCTGGAATCTTAATTCACCATAGAAAGCTAGACAGTCATAAAATGACTTGTTATTGTGCCGGTTTGACGTTTACACCTCCCCCGCAACAAAGAAAAGACAGTAAGCTTAAGAAACAAATATGTCTTTTCGAGTCCGATATTTTATCATTCAAAATATATTTCTTGATGTTTTATTTCGGTATTGCCTAAATGTTTAGAATAAATAAACACAAAATAAATTGCAAAACTAGAACATGACCCGGACATACAGCACTTCCTAATCTGCAGTTAGAAATAAAGTAATTTAACTATATCGGAAACTAATACACATGTATATACTTTTTGCAAAGGGACGTGTTTTTACCAATAATGTATTCTGCACAATAACATGTCTCTGAAAATGTCAAAAAACCAAAAATGGCAGAAAATTGTTTTCCTAGGGCACGTAACAAAAATCGGTTGATTTGCAAAATGTTTGAAGATTAAAGTAACCTTCAGACTACTTTCAAGGCGCGAAAAAAACAAACACTATCAAAGAAACAAAAACAAGCAACATTATAAAGGAAATTTCTCCAACTTAACGAGTTGAACAATTCTTTTCTGTTAAATTTGCCAACGACCTTAAAGGAAAAACAATAGCTTGATCAAAATGTGTCTTAGACACTTAAAAGAAGTGAAATTGTTATTTTACAAAAATCTATTTCTCCTGAGACCTTGTCATGATAAACAGATGAAGTAGAAACGTGAGGAAAGCAATTCGGATTATGTTTGCCGACATCGTTTATTGACATTCATTCTGGTTAAGATTCATACTTTTGACTATTCCCTTTGGATTTACTGCAAATAGGAGAGGGGATTGTGTCGTTTATTATGTGACTCCACTGAAATCTATTAGTTTTCAGATCATCATTTAAAATGTTCGTGCTAAGGATATATTATGTTTATTTTTCATTTGCAATAGTCTTTTTTAATTCTCGCAATGATTATATTTGTTGCGTAAAACATAAGTGTTTTGTCGACAGAATATAAAAACGAAAAAATAACAAACAAACAAGCAACAGAAATTCCACTCCCCCCCCCCCCCCCCCCCCCCCCCCACACAAAAAAAAAGAACAACAACGCAGGATTGTACTTCTTAAATGGTATATTGCAAACAAACCGTTTAATAGACATTGCGTTACCCTTTCGTAACTTTATTTCGACTTGGCCTCTTTTTGTCTGTACTGCTGTACTGATATGTTATGCTTATCGTTTTATTTAATATGTCGTTTTGTTGCAGGCCAAAGCTTATTTTGATCAAAGTAATTATAAGCTATTATGAATTTTACTTCCTGTATTTTACATTTAATTTAACATAACACTTTTATAATCCATTATGGTGTATATTAGGTAGAGGATTTGAGTGTGGCACTGGCGGCATTAGCTGCATTTAGTGTATTGAATGGCTTCAGTGGATTTTATTTCATCATTTTTGTTTGTACTGCTTGTGGTTCGACAGCAGATAGTGTCGCTGTAATTATTTAATCATCAAAACAAAATTAAGTTAAACTTTGCTTTTTGTACAACTATAAGGTATAAACACTTACTAATACCAGGAGTTTATGTTTTACGTAATCATCTATTACTGTTAAAATGGCAACTCTTTCATATTTTATTACAAGCAATATACGTAACATTCTGTTCTTGTTCGTTATTGTTTCAATGTGAATTGTTTTTGCAATGAATTAAACATGGTGTCACTAGTTTTGAACAGTTTTTCATATTCAGGACTAAAATATATTTCAAATGCATTTTGTTCTGAGGCATATAGTGGTGAATTCTATCATATTTCTTCCATGCCGGACAGGATTTTCTCGTGCTTTTTCTGTGCTAGAATATGTAAGTGACTCTATTTCTAACCGAAAAAGGGCTTGAACCTTTAGAAATTTTCCACAGACAAAATTTTTTTTTTGTTCATTTTACGAATGTGATGTCTGCAAAAGTTGTTGTTGGTAGGTTTATTGTGTGCCCGCAAGTCCTAGACTTTGCGCAATTCAGTTGTACAACAAAATCAAACGAACTCTCTGATACCATAGATCAAAAATAATAACAAGAGGAGTCCAAAAACGGAGCGTTTTTTTACGGCACACATACGTTACCTTTATTGTGATGTTCGGGAAATAATCAAATATTTAATAATGTCTGTAGGCAGCAGCGAACGTAATTTAGCAGTATGTTTAACACCGACACTGTCTCAAAAATGGTTCTCAAAAGTACCCGGTCCACAAATAAGCAAGTTCTATATAAAAGTGCTACTAAAATATATCACATATTGATGCCTGGTAAACTCATATAATTTTAGTATCACATGAAAGTGTATTGTTTACTGAAAAAATAAAATATAAATTACATGACAAAATATGTTATAGAAATTTTAATTTTGGACTTACAGTTTTCAATTATACTTCAACAGAAATCGAGTTATTACAGTGTAAGACTTGTCATTTTGCAGTCAATATCATGACTGTAGTGATGTATGCATACATGTAGTATTATGGTCTATTTACTAACTCTTGTGAAGCAGACACGATTCTTTCGAATGGGGGTCACCAGACATTGAAATGTTATCTATTTGTGGATCAAATACTTTAATACTTGAGAGACATATGAGGTGTTTATCAAGCAGACTACTTACCAAAGCCTTAGTCTTGTCTTCACAAATTATTCAAACAAAGGTGTAGGTAAGGGTAAAGAGTGGTACATATATTATGGACATATATTACCATTTTGTAATTTAGGCAATGCAATGTAATCATGTTCTACGGAGGTCAAAAGCCACTCAAACTTCTCTAGCGATTGAAAATGCAGGGAAATACTATTGCAGTATTATTAAATGTCCATGATTTATTTCAACAATGGCGGCTGCGAGGCCATTTATTATAGATATCAGCTTTATTGGACGGGTTTCGTATTTTACAAAACAAAATAAGTACAAATATATCTCTCAATGTTGTTTTCTGTTAGATATTGTTGACTTTCTGTTAAATAACAAGTATAAACGATGTGTCAGATGTTACCAAAAGATACAAAATGGCCGATAATATACTAATCTACCACAGTATATTTATTCTGTCATTCTGAAACGCCCCAGATTCAACTTATAACAGATGACATATATTTCGTCTGATAACATTTCTGTTAACGTTAGGGATTTGGGACTGCATTGTATTATACAGAAAATAAAATTACATTTAAAGTCATGTAGCACATTAAGGTGTGTTACATTCCCTGCCAATTCAAAACAGAGTCTTTTTAAATGGTTAAATGTTCATGTTTCTTCTATTGCAAGTTAACAACGCAGTTGATCAGTCGTACTTTGACGCTTTCCACTTTAGAATTCAACAAAAATAAAGAATATACCACAGAACGTAGCGTAATATGATTCGTCTTGGATGAGTTCCAACCATTCGATCATTTGAAAAAAAAAATAGCATACACTGTTTGTGTAACATTATAAAACAATTTTTATATCTATAACACAGCTTAAGCCACTGAAATATTTATATATTCTATTTTTTTTTCTTTTCTAGAAAATACTGTAAAATCAGTTAATTTCGTGAGCAAGAAAATTCGTGGTTCTGATCAAAAAGGTTATGTCGTGGGTGTATAAAGTCGTGGATTTTGATTTTGAGCATTAAACTGATTAGAATCTAATTGCTTTCTGGGGATGTGATTCAATTTCGTTAACTGGCTAAAATACACAAAATTTATGACCCCACGAATATTTATTCAATAATTTCACAGTATACTAAGAACCACAAAGATATTGGCAAAATATCAAACATCTGTTAAGTGTTCACCATTAAAAATGTGCGTAACAATTAATGAATATGACAGTTTGATATTTCATTTATTGATACACGAGCATTTCATGCTGACAATTTTACAAGCTTGAGACTCGTAAATCGAAAGGTTGATCTATTTTCTGCGTTAGTCAGATAGTTAAGTCCTGAGACAATTACAATAGGTGATATGTTTCACATAAAACTGTAGCTTTTACTGTAGATTTATTACTTTAGTCTAGTCTGTACTATTTTAGCTGTACTCTGATGAAAGTTGCAAGCTTTTGTCAAGTCAGCGTTTTGAAAAAAAAAGCAATAGCAGTTTTCAACGGTAGATAACTCGTTTTCAATACTGGTGGCCTATGACGTTCATCTTTGTTTCTTAGATGACTGTCGTTCAATATCCAAAGTTAATTTTGCCCATTTCATAAACAGAGACTCTAGCGTACGCTTTTAAGACTTAAGCTAACGTAATACTAACAGCTAACAGTTATCGTTATTTTTTTGTGATTATCTGCTAAGTGTGAACATTAGGCTAGGCATCTGAGCTCGTAGTTTTATTTTGCTTCACAGGTGATGAGAATATTTCCAATCTCTTTGCTTAAAAGACTTTAACTTAAAGATACGGCTGTACTTAACCGGTACTTTAACAGATGAGATACTGTGTTGAACAATTTAGGGTTGTTTTCAAAGTGTTTTCGAGTTAGCCGTACGCAGCGCAGTAATGCGTTTCTCAGTCTATTTGAAAATGCTAATTTTGTTAATTTTACAAAGTACCGTACAGATACAATAAAAGTTTAAACAGAGGAGCGTTTAGATATCAACAGTATACTCTATACCAAACCTGTTGATATACTTAGTAAAGTTATATTCCATGAGTAACAAATTGTATATGGGCTAGCTGCAGACACAATTGAACATTATGTAAAGAACGCCCGAAAACAAAAGTTATGATATTTCATTTTTGGATCTCGTATAGTGAAATGCGACACTCTGACACTTTTTAATAAAACTGAGGCGTGCTAATCCTTAATCGTTTAAATGCAGCGATATATCATATTTGTATTGCAAATTTCATTACTTTAATTTCAGTTACTTTTGTTTTCCATCAGCCCCGTAATTCTTCTGAATGTGGGTAATAAACTTTTGTCAGCAATAATCTGTTTACGTTTTCCTGGGCAAGACATACTCTATGATCTACGTCACAGGCTGGTTGGCATTTCTCAGGATCAAACTATGATAAAGCACTTTAAACTAATGTTTCGTAATTTGTGAATTCTGAAAACGGTTTTAGCCGGATTTTTAATTCCGACCACGACGTAAACAACGTTTCAACGAGCATTTAAATTCTTGCATTTTGTAAAAATGTCAAATATATAACTTTATATATATATATATATATGCACAGTAACACTAAACACAATGCATATCATAGCGAAGATATTTAAACAATATATACTGCTGACTTTAAATTTTAACATGCTGGAGCTTACAGCAAAGTCTATCAATCAAAATATTATTTTCTAAAAAAAGTGATACAACACTCATAAATTTGAATTTGTATGTCTGTTTGTTGTTTTTCAATATTATTTCAGTTATGTAACGGCGGGTTGTTAACCTAGCCAGTGTTGTATTCTGCAACTGTGCAACGTATTCTCCACATGTAACTGCCAACTTCCCTACAGGAATCAGAGGTGGAGGATGAATGATTTCAGACACTGCCTTCTATCAAATCGTCAAGGAGAACATACGCCTCGCCCAAGGATCGAATTCACGACCACGCGATCCGTAAATCTGCGCTCTCTCTATTGAGCTAAGCGGGCAGGCTAGCACATGAATAAACAAATGTATGCAACTTGAACGAGTCCAATCAGATAACTGTTTCTCAGAGAAATAATGATTGTGAGATATTAACGAATATAATAAATGTTAGGGGTAAATTTGAAACAAAATACAAAAGGTTAAGTTCACAATGGAAATGATAATGTATTTGTAAACAAAAGGAAATATACTATGGTTTATTATCGCAGAGACTAAACCCACAGGTTATATTTTTATTGTTGAAATTTAGTTAAAGGGCAATACTTATCGTTTGAAATTTGTTGCTTGAATGTTCCACAATGCCCTCTTTTAGTGCAAAAGTACATTTAAATAAAAAAAAACCTGCAGTATTTCGTAAGTGCAACGCATTCTTTTACAAAAGGTAACAACACTACATTACATTACATTACAACGCATGCCCGGCAAAGAAACGAAAAAAATCATAAGTTCCTCTCCTGATCATGATGAACTACTGATGACAGAAAATGCAAATATATGTACCAAGTGTTTAATGGAACATAGTTTCTTTTTAATTTTCAAAGAACAAGTAAACAAAGATATGACCTCCAGAACCAATAACTTCAGAAGTTCAAAATTTCAGCACAAACAAAACGGCTACAGCTCATGAATATTTTACACTTTGCTCTTTCTTACTTAATAAATGTTATGTAAACAACTTCTGTAATATTTTAGATCAAATGGGCCGAACAAATAACTTCGCGGTATTCTGAAATAATACTCATGCTAGTATTGCTTATTTATGTTTCATCCATTGAGAAGCTTCAATTATACTAAACAAGCAAATACTGTTCATTTATCTGATATTTAAAAATATCACTGTTTTAATAGAAGTGGGTGTTCGCTCCTGTGTACAAGATTTGTATATACCACACGGGTAATACTGATATAAGAGGCTTTCTGAATAAACAAACAGCACGGTCCTTGCCCGCATTCATGTTATATACCACCTATTATCAAATCTCGTATTTGGCTTATGTTTTATAGTAGTATTATATCACGTGCAAGTTATGGTGAAATTCGGGCATTGGGAATTGGGGAAGAGGGATAGGGGCGTGCATTTTCTTATGTAAATTATATATATCCCATTACCAGTTTAGAAAATTAATATTAAGATTTTTAAGTCTGCTGAGCGTAATTTTTCGGTCCTTAAAACATTGGGTCATAATTCATTTAAACTGTAATTGAATACTATTAAGTTACTAAGCAACACAACTACCTACACATAACAAGCCTGTATGTACATGTTGCAATCACTCGGTTACAATGTTCATAGTTATGGAATTAATTTAACCTTAACTAAGGTTTACATTTTCATTATATATTTGTTTCGCGAGAACAACAACAGCACCAACAAAAAATAACAACTACAAAAGAAAATCAAAGGAGCAATATACACTTAAATTCATTATAACCCTTTAATAATTGTCTGCAAGTTTCTTATTACGCGAGGCAATACATTTCTCAAGACGCTATGTAAACTAAGAGGCTATAAGGCAACATTCATTGGCAACATTGAATATGTTTCTTTCAAACTAAGTTGAAGAAAGTCTTTATTTGCCATACAAATGAACATTTGCTAACAGTGTCACACAGATATACCGGGTCAGGTTAATAACATTTATACTCCTTACTAAAAACATATATCCGCTCTACCAATCGAAACGTTGAATGTAAGTAAAAAGCTAAAACATTCTAAATTAATTTAGTCAGTGATAGACAGATATGCTTCCAATTCAACTCAGCTATAACCAATGAGATATGATTACGGATTCTGAAGTGAAAACATGTTCGAAATTTTGTTGAACAGAAAAAAACCCAATAAATATTTCAGCGAGTCATAGCCAACAAGTCGCTCCCACTTTCCACTTTATAATAACAAAACTAAAGGGAATTGTCAAGTGCAACGTTTTTGTGCACTGGAGAATTGAAATATTGATGTAAGTTTATTAGCAGAATGCATGTTCATATCCGTTGTCGACAAACGTTTATCAAATTTTGAAATCTAAATTGCTTTCCACACGTTTCTATTATATTTGTTTTCAGTGCCTCATACTCAGGAGAAACCAGCCTCCTGTAAAATATCAATTCCAATCTTTACTTTAAAGTGTCTGAGACACATTTCAATGAGGTTGATATTTGTCATTCAAGAGCATCAGTAAATTTTACTAGTATTTCAAGACTTTTGGTCATTATGGAACACGTTCTCTTTATTTAAAATACAAACATATCATTTTTATGGAATTATTTTTGTTTCAGAAATGTATTTCGAAACTTTTTAGAGAATAATTACAAGCAGGATTCGCTTGAACACGATCTTTCTGCGCGGATTTCATGAGAAATTAGATTAACATTTAGCCTGCTGGCTTAAAGTGATTCTGCCTTCGAGACTAGTGCAGACCAAGATGATCCTGTACATCTGTGCAGGCAGACCACGGTCTGCACTGTTCGCTATTCAGTCAGAAAATTTTCAGAAATCACCCCTTAATAATAAATGGTATTGCCCAAATTGAATGATGGACCAGTCCATTCTAGAAATTTAGCAGGCTAAGGTTTAAAACATAGCGGTCAGAAATTCAAAGCATCGTTGATACGATTCCTTAAATTTAAACAATCGAACGATCGAATTGTTATGGTAAAATAAACTGTCAATTCAAAGAAAAGTTTAGTCACTAAAGCGAAACAAATACTTTTATGCTACAAAAATAGAATCTTTTTATAATAAATATGCAAAAAAGACATAGATACGCGATTTCATTTAAATAGCATTTGGAAAACAAAAACGCATGCATTAACAGCAAGTTATTTATATATAAATGTTCTCCCGGATGCAGTGAATTTTTATGCAAGAATAAATATATTTATGAGCAAGATCTGCAGTTTACCTATTGTTATGTTTAAACGTTAAATGATTGCTTGGAAAATTTCTACTAAAATTTAAAAATGATGGCTATAAAGCACCGTGAAGATTGTTTTACACGACAACACTTTTGGCCATTAAGTACGTATTTCCAGAAGCAGTTTACATGCAGTATCATTCTGTCAGAAAGTTAAGGATGAAGGATCAATTTGATATACAATTAAGAATTTTCTAATACTCTGTTAGCTTGAAGAACATTTGTTTCTAAGACAAATAAGAGTAGAAAAGCACGTGTTACCGCACTAGTGTTTATTTATTGGGCATTTTCTTCATTCATTGTTTAAGCATTTCTGAAATTAAGTAAGATAAAAAATCTTTCTTCATATGGTTAAAAAAGACTGGTAAATATACAACAATAAAGAAAAAAACCATTCAATTAACATATCGAACACATCAAGCACGAAAATAAGGCATCGTCTTCGAATAGCCAATGACGAAAAGAGAACTGCGAAATTTAAACGGGTAAATTATCCTCTTTATCTACCATGATCCAATGTGACAGCCCGATGAAAGTTTCCAACCTAATGAATCATTACACACACCATAGTAAGAAAAGATCGTAGTTTAACGAACTATTTTCTTAAGAGGCATAGTGCGCACTGCTACGAGTAATAATTTGTCTTGTCCGTGTGCAAAACGTTAAACCGTTTTAATCTTCTCATACTTCGTTTCCTATTTTGGGCATATAATTTGGCTGTTCTAAAGATCTTTTATACAAAATTAATGTATAATATATTATCTGTCTTCACCACACACACTGATATGTGTAGACCAGAAGAAATTGCTGACTTATGACTAATTCATCCCTCAGAGACTTAGATAAAATTCCGGAAACATTAAAGATCATGCATGGTAGTGTTATAATTCATGCATTTTGAAATTTATGACTTCGTAGAAAATTTCTTGAAAAACCTAATTTATAACTCATATTGTTCAGACTCATAATAAGTCGGAGAAATTTTAAAGAGAGTTTATAAACATTTAGTATTTTTCTACTTTACTTCGACTGTCCATTACATGGTATATTTCGTCGAGAACACTAACATTGTTTTGCAAAATTATGTTTGACAAAGTTAACTTCGTGTCAAATATACAGATCTAGATAGAATCCAATACTAAAACTATTATAAATTTAAGTGTAGCAGGGGACTAACTTTCGTGATTTTGGGTTGAGTCATCCCAAATTTAACCCAGAATAAAATTCCCACTACCTTGAGAAATACTTTTGTGAAATCATTAATATTCGTGGGGGACTAACTTTCCTGGATTTCGTGGTTGAGTCAATCCACAAAATTTAATCCCAACGAACAAGTAAAATTCCCATCCATTTTATGTTCAAAAGTTGAAATCCACGAATTCATATGCCCACGAAATTGCCGTTTTGACCAAAATCACGAAATCTCATGCCCACGAAATTAAATGATTTTAGAGTATGTCAGAAACAAAAATGAAAATAAATGAAAAAATACATGTTTGTACATTGAATTTTAGAATATTTCTAATTTTCCCAATACAGAATACGTACAATTACATATATACTAGACTAATACAAATATACGTTCTGCTTTCCGGATTAGCATCAACGGTCGTTAATTTGTCAACGACAGATCACTTATATCACATCCATAGCTGATGTACGTAAGAAGTTCACTGACAATATTTTTAAACGTGGCTGCGAAACCAATATCAAACTATTTTATTTTTTATTCATTTAAGATAGGTACTGCCCGACGACATTACAACTTCAGGACTGAATATCCATCTGTTTGAACTAATAAAAATCTATGTACAGCTTTGAAAGCCAGTGTCAAAAGTCATAAAGCAGTTGTTTTCTTAGAAAAACGCCATTGCAACCCTTGTTGAAACTGTCAAACTGTCAAACAGCAGAACCTTTGACATTCTTTAATGCGTAATGTTTTTTGCATTAATAAATTCGACCATAAACTAGAAAATCGAGAAAAATTGTATCACCCTTTCAGGGACATATTTGTCAGATTGAATGCTACTTTTGGCGAGGTTGCACTGATACATGTGCATAGTGATTCAGGAATAATGTTTACAATATACATATCTTATTCATTATCGTAAAAGTTGATACACGTAAGTTTAGATTTAACCATTATTCAATTTGAAGACACCGCTATCAATTTTATCTGAAGTTCTTAATCCTGGAAGCTACTAACTACATTTCTCAAATTTTATAATATTTCTGTTACTACATGTATAGGCTTTGGCGAGCAGCATTTGTTTTGCTCCAAATTTTTATCGCTGCACCGGCACTTTATGAGAATCAGATAATGTCCCAAGAGAAATCTGGAGCGTCGCAAGGCATTTCTCACACATTTGGAGTGGCACTTGGCTAATTTCTGACTAAGTTTAACCAGATTAACAAACTTCCATATTCCCTTAGGTCGTAAAATGATCAAAATTATGGGGGGTTTTTCTACATGTATTTGAACAGCGGGTTTAACTGTAAAAATTGTAATTTAACTTCCATGACGACATTAAATTCAGCCTTGACTTATTTCTGGAATAAATTGATTTAAGGTATCACTACATTAATTTTAAGATAGATTAATTTGAGCCTAGCCATGAGAAAACCAACATAGTGCGTTTGCATCCGCGCAGTCTGGTCAGAATCCATACTGTTCGCTTTCAAAGCCTATTGCAATGAGGAAAACCATTAGCGAACAGCATGGGTCTTGTCCAAACTGCGCGAAAGCACATGCTGGTCTGGATCCATGCTGGTCGCAAACGCACTATGTTGATTTTCTCATGGCGTGGCTCATTTGTGTTTTCCGAAGTTTCGTCGATAAAAGCATTTAGATACTCACGCAAAAAGTAAATTAACTAACCAGTGCTGAATTGATTTGAATAAATTACTATAAACTAATATATCAGGATGTACAACAATAATAAGAAAATTAAAACAATAGAAATATTCAATTGTAATACATGTTAAAGGATCTGCCCAACCAACGGCTTATCATAATAAACATGGCCCTATACATCGCTAGGTAATATATGAGTGAAAAGCGGAAAGAAAGATCTCTTTTTTGAGAGAAAGCAGACCAATAAACAGGTAGGCTGGTAGCGGACTTGTTTTGATTAAGCCAATCTGTTCACTTAACGAATGGAAATGTGCATAATTTATATACTTCCTATGACCATACCGAAGTCGTGAATGCGTTGAAATAAATCAGTAAGGAAGATAACGCTTAACAGCTGATATTAGAATTCACCGGTCATGGGCACAATTATAGCCAAATACCAAAAGCTGAATATATTGACTATGGCTTTGTTTAAATATAACATTACCCATGAAAGGGAAATCCTATTCGAGCCATTAGAGATATAGAACAAATACACATACAGATACGTATCTGATGCTGCAGTTTTCTACTGATCAATATAAGCGAATACTTTCAGGCTATTCTACAATATGTCATGTTAGGTGAAACTGAAACTGAAACTCTTTTATTTGACGAAACGCCTATTTATATGCAAGTATATATTCAATGGTGTTGAAATTCAGTTTTATAACATAAACATATCATTACGAGACATCTTGATAATCATAAATCAATATTACGTAAAAAGAGTACATAAAAATCCAAAACAACATTACAGGGAAGAAGAAAAATATAGCAACAACAATGCCTAACTGTTGTATCCTAACAAAATGCATAAAAATCCCTACAATAAAATGTTTTCAGATTATTCTTAAAAATGTCTAAAAATTTTAGACTGCCCTATACTCAAAGGTATATATTATCCAAAGATTCGTATTAATAAAATGTCTGTCATTGAAAATTCCATTTTTACTGAATGAAACAACACAGCACCCCTCTGTAGGAATAATGTATGTAGGAAAATAATTCAATATTCGTTTACTTCAGACACATTTCCAAGGGAAATAAATAAATGTACATTATACACAGCGGAGGTCTTGCACTCTCATTTAGAAAAGAGTTTATTGTCAGATTTTTTGGGCAATTCTTTCATGAAATAAAAGATAAAACGTGCAATTGCATCTTGAAATTAAGGAGCGAAAACTCGACCTGTGCTTTCGAATCTGATATTTGTCTGTTAAATATATTAGTGAAAAGGTCAAGTCAAATTTGCTCAGTTACCGGTTATGCGATATCGGCTATGTCAAACAGCAGCATAATCATACGGGTTGCTGACATGATTTTAAAAAAAACTCTTTCCTTGTTAAATGGTTGAGGATGTGTAACTAGATTAAACAGATACGATTTGAAATACTTCCATGTTTAACGAAAATTTATAAAACTGAAGAGCATCGCCGTTACATAAACGTGGCCGTATGTCTTCAGCATATCATATAAACACATACTAGTAGTGCAGTACAATTTTATTAAATCTCTTAAGAAGCGTGAATGGATGAAAAGCTGTCAAGCAAAATTTTAGCAGACTCGATCGCACACTTGTAGTAGGACAGACTTAAGTGGAATTTATTTATACTTGCACATTGAAATTCATGCTCCTTTTTAGGGGGGGGGGGGGGGGGGAGGGGGCAAAAAATTGGCGACAGGTTAGATGGTTTTTACGGCTGCCAAACAACACTTAACTTATAAGAAGATACTTTGCAATCTAAGAATGAAATGAAGCTAAATAATAAGTGAGTAAGGAAGTGTAGATATCACCAAAGCTTGAATAACTATTTATATATGATATAATGCACGGTTGAAAACAGAGGGAATTGTGGCTTTACGTCAAACAAAGAATCAAGTCCAGATCTGTCAAACGAAACAAAAATCAAACCACGAGTAAATAATATTTGTGATAAATTAATTAAAACAAGTAATATTTCTATCTTTATAAAGAGAAAAAAAACATGACCAGAACTTCTTTCTCGAGAATTCCGAAATGGGACATAAAAAAGTTTGAAGTAAGTGGGTCACTGTATTAATTGGATTCTCAAAAATGAGAAAACTGACATAAATTCTATTTAATTAAAACCAACAATATGACATAAATGTCAATTTACAGTTCTAAGAAGTTTCAATATACATCTACAATAAAGAAATGTTCATGTATACGAAAATGTAATACAAATTTAGATTTTCCTAGAGGAGGCCATTATGAAACTTTGATGAAGGCACATTTTTTAAATCAGTCTAGCACAAATCAAACACACTTCCCTTTCTTTCTGATAAGCTGAATGTTCATCGATATCTTTATTTTTGAAATATCATGATACAATCTAATTTTACCTTGTAGAAGAAATACGTTAGCAAGCAGTATTAAGGTATTACATACTAGTACCAATAAAAGTGTACATAAATAAAACTTCACAATGCTTATTCATTAACAAGGCAGTGAAGAAATAACCTGTAAAGCTTGGTTTGAAAACAAAACGTATCGAGTAATGATAGTTACTTTGACATTCTCGCTAGTCAAACCTGCCAAACGAAATATACTGTTGATTAAATGGCATGATATTACCTAAAAATGAGGTTCCTAAGATTGATATTAGAAACACTGCAGAGAGCACAATGCTGATACAGCTATAAATCTCGATTTCTGACAATAAGAAACATATTAACGAATATCTTTCCTCATTAAATATATCAAATGATCAACACATGTGCCAGTCACATAACTTAAACAGCTATTCATGAATTTTTAATATTATTTGACTGTATTGTTTCTATTTTTCCCTAAGCTGAAATATACTATCAAATTTACCTCTCAGGAGCAACAACCTCTATATAACAGTCAATATGTATAGCTCCAAAAGGGTGTTGCTCTACAGAAGTTGCACTGTACTCCTTACTAAAAACGTATATGCGATGTACCAACAGAAATGTTGAAGGTAAATAGAAAAGCTAATACCATCTAAATTAATGAAATCAGTGATAGACTGATATGCTTTCAACTCAACTATATTGTAACCAATGAAATATAATTATTGATCCTGAAGTGGAACATTTTCGAAGCTTTGTTGGAAAAGAAACAATATATCAGTGAGTTATAGCCACGAAGTCGCCCCCTTTCCGCTTTATAATAACATCTCTAAAGGGAATTGTCAAGTGTAACGTTTTTGTGTAATGGACATTTGAAAGTTTGATGTAACTTTATTAGCAGAATGCATGTCTACATCCATTATCGACAAATGTTTTAAATTATCAAATTTTAAATCTAAATTGCTTTCCTCGCGTTTCTGTTATATTTGTTTTCAATGTCTCATTCTCGAGGGAAACCAGCTTCCTGTAAAATATCAATTTCAATCCTTACTTTAAAGTGTCTGAGATACATGTCAATGAGGTTAAAGTTTGTCATTTAAGAACATCAGTTAATTGTATTTCAAGACTTAAAGTGTTAAAGTGTGATAAAAAGTTTTCATGATAATGAAGTACATCTTTTGTAGTGCAAATGAGCAAATGAATGACGCTCTTAAGACTCACTCATTACCTACTGATATCTTTGGAATGTAAATTGTTTCTTTTCCTGGGGAAACAAGAAAGATATTCTTAGAATTGTATGCTATCGCATGTCTATTTTTTTGAAATTGACTATGTTATATTTTTCAAACTATCGACGACAAACATGTTCAAACTTTGATCAAACACAAATTCAGTAAGACACAAGAAAAGGAAAAATCACGTTTAGATAATTCCAGTGAACCTATTTCTGTTACATTAGAATTTAATGTCACAGAAAATTCTCTTGCCTAAGCCAATACATAGCTTTTCGAATCTCACATCATACTAATTCATCAATTTAAAAGTTTTATGAACGTGTTTGCCTCTCGTGATATTTTATATTTCTTGTAAGAAAGTAGTAGCTATTATATGATGTACAGAAAGCTTCGTTAAAATTATGGTTTGTTGTCGTAGTTTCACGACCTTAGTAAGTTATACATCAGTATTTGACAAAAAGTATTTAAACGAACAAGACAATATATAACATTTCTGGAGTTAAATGGATCTCGCTGATAACAGACTGCAGTTTAAAAAAAAAAAAAAAAAAAAAAGAAATTAACGTAATTCCCTAAAATTTATTTTTGAACCTGAAATACATGTTTAGAACAAAAATTAAAATGTTTCAACTGTAATTAATGTGACTAAATAATCCCGTTTTTATGCCGCTACATTTTGCGTTGCTGCTGTCCGTACATGCGTACGTCCGTACGTGCCGAAATCTTGTGTGTCCAACTTCTCTTACATAATTAGCCTGATTTGAGACTAGCTTGATGTGCAGATTACCATAAAAGAAGGAACTTTTGCTGTGACTATATTAGTTATGACCCTTTGATAATTTTGCTATATAAAATATAGAGAATAATCTTGCATGAACACTGTTGAAAGTGTTATGCTTGAAAGTTTCAAAGATGAAGGATCTTGATGTGAAGATGACCATAAATAATGGACTTCTTTCTGTGAATATGTTTTCTAGAATTATGATCCTTTCTTACTTTCACAAAACAGGCCATAGAAAAGACATTTGGCATGTTCAACTCCTATACACTTTATAAAGGAAAATACAAAGTTGATTCAAAGTTGCTCATCTGAATACATTTTGCGTCAAACTTAAAGTCAAATATCATTCATGTGAAGATGGTCCGTACAAAAGCTTTGCTATTTTGAGATGGCGCAGTATGTGGGGATATCCATGTTTATTTTATTTATTTATTTATTTTTTTTTTTTGGGGGGGGGGGGTGGGGGGTGGTGTGGCGTGCATTTTCTTATGTAAATACTACGTACCTCATTACCAGATTAGAAAATTAACTTAAAAAAACTAAATTAGTAGAACTAGATAAAATTAGTGATCTACATTTGATGTTTTTTGTATGTTCCATTTTTTTTCTTATGGTTTAACAAAAAAACCCTTTTTTACCCAAGATGCAGTTCTATAATTACACGTCACATAACATTCAAAAAGTTGTTTAGAATTATTTATACCAACACTATCATCTTCTCAATACTTGAAGGTTTTCCTTTGCTTGTCAATATCAAGACACCTTCAACTATCTGTCAAAATATCATAAATGAGTTTTATATATGTTCTAGAAGGTAACCAAGATGTATCAGTCTTAATTCTGTGCCTAGAAATGATTATACAAATGTTGACGTTTGACTCAAAGTTTAAAAACATCAGCATATGATTCTTCAGTACAATGAATTTTACAAAGCTGTATTTTTCCAAACACAGTTTGCTGTTTTACTTAATGGTTCAACTAATGCTGTACGAAATCTGAAAAGTACGAATATCCAAGAGGAAGGAAAAGTTTGAAGAACGCATCCACTCCAAATCGTAATCCTACAGTAATGATGTGTAGATTACATGACTAGTGTATACATAACAATACACAAGAAAAAACTTACAATTAACATAACGAACACAGAAGCGCGAAAATAATGCATCGCCTTCTAATGGTCAATGACGAAAACAGAACTGCGGAATTCAAACGGGCAAATTAAACACAGAGCCCCCTCTTTATCTCCCATGATCCCATTGTGATAGCCCGAGGACAGTGTAAATGCTTCCCAAGTAATGAATCCCTTACACGCGCGATAGTTACAAAAGACTGTATCCAAAACACACTAAATGTTTTACCGTTTGTTTCTTACCATACTGCGTTTTCTATTTTGGGTATATAATTTTGCTGTTCTAAAGACTTTATATGCAAAATTAATGTATAATGTTTTATCTGTCTTCACCACACACATTGATATGTGTAGACCAGAAGAAATATTACTGACTTATGACTAATTCATCCCTCAGAGACTAAGATAAAAATTCTGGATACATTAAGGATCATGTATGGTAGTGTTATATTTCTTTCATTTTGAATTTTATGACTTCGTAGACAATTTCTTGAAAAACATATATCTCTTATTGTTCAGAATCTTCAGAATATGTCGGAGAAATTTTCCAGAGATTTTGCTGAATCTGTACAATATCCATTTTGCATTTTTAATACTTTACTTCGGCTGTCCATCTCATGGTTTATTTCGTAGAGAACACTAACATTGTTTTGCAAAATTATGTTTGACAAAGTAAATTTTAGTCAAATATACAGATATAGATAGACTCGATTACTAAAACTATTATAATTTTAAGTGTAACAGCACCGGACTAACATGAGAAATATGTCAGAAACAAATTGAAAGATACATTGCTTTTTTTTGAATATTTCTAACCTTCCTTATAATATAAGGGATGTACAAAAGAAATTTATGTTACATATCATGCTCGACTAATACAAATATCTTGCTGGATTAGCATCAACTTCGTTAATCAGCAGTTTCCTTACAAGAAAGACAGATGATTTATATCATACGCTAAGCCGGTGACCGTTTGATGCACCGTTAGAACTTCACTGGAAGTATTCTTAAAACGTGGTTGCCATACCAATATCAAATTATTTTATTTCAAATTGGTACTGCCATGCGACATTACAACTTCACAAACAGGCAGAAGTACTGCATATCCATCTGTTTAAACTAATATAATTATACGTAAAGCTTGAACGGCCAGTATAAAACGTCATAAAGCAGTTATTTCTTAGAAAAACATCAGTGTACACCTTGTTGAAACTGTCAAACAGATCGACATCTATGCAGAACCTTTGACATTCTTTATCAATGCGTAATGATTTTTGCATTAATAAATTCGGTCATAAACGAGAAAACGTGTACATCCCTTTATGGAATAAATTTGTCAATGCTACTTTTTGTGAGGTTGTAGGTATCAACAAAAGAGTTTTAGAATTTAATGAGAGATAAAAATCGGGTAAAGAGGAAAGGAAATTGTGAAGAATTATATCAATATAAAAAGGATGTAAAATACGTTTTATCTTCCTAAGCATAAAGAGTGCACATAAAATCCTAGAGTTTTATAGTTGCAGCAAATTATTCAATAGTAAAAGTATCAACTTTAGTAGAAAATAAAGTTGAGAGACAGACGGCTACTTGAAATATACATTTCAATATTAGAGGAATATTGGTGAGAGAACAAGTGGTATAGGATGTAGATAATTTATAAAGTTGCGGCATAAAACTGACACATTTTTTCAACTTTAAATATAGCACAAAATGTAAATGCAAGATGGTTTGCAGGTGTACTACTACTAAGTATAATTATGCACATTCTGAACATAAGACAGACATTCAGGAAACAAACGTGTTTTTCAAGCTGAGAAAAAAATATGCAAGTATTTCATTAGTTTTCCAGCTAATATGTATGTGTTGACAAATTGCTTTTAATGTTAATTCAATTTTAATGGTTGTGCCATCATTTGTGAAAGGGAGGTTGTACCATGATCAAAATGTAAAACAAATAAGCCAACTTGAAAAAAAAACAACAACACTGAATGTATTCAGTTTTAAAATAAGATTTGAAAAGTGATCCCCAATTTGTTGCTAAAATAATTTATTTAATATACACAAAGCGTTATTTTATGATTATTTCCTCACATCATGCTGCCAATATTCAACTTAATGGTTGACTGGGTCTGTTAATAACAGGTATTGAACAGTGCAACACCCTACACCCCCAGGACTAACATAAGTGGAATTTATTATACTTGCACGTTAAATGAAATTCACGATCACATAAGACTAGAAAAGTTAGCAACAGAAGACGAGACTTTTACGGCTGCCAAATGGTACTTAACTTAGTTTATACATAATTTATTTTAGGTCTGTTGTGAAGGAAGTTCCACAACTTGTATTAATCACTCTCGACACCTCATTCATGATGGAATCCATCGTCACGAGAGTACGAGAGAAGAGGCCGGGTTCCCTTTTAATGCTGAGCGCCGAGCAAGGAAGCTACTGGTACCATTTTTACGTCTTTGGTATGACACGGCCGTGGATTGAACCCACGACCTTCCCAACTTGAAGCGGAAGCTCTACCACTAGGCTATCGAGGCGGTACTTAACTTGTACGAATATACTTTTGAATCATAGAATGAAACGAAGCAAAATAACATGTGACTAATAAAGTGCAGTTATCAGCATAATATGAATGATTTATTATTGATAGAAAGTAAAAATGTGGCGGCGTAACGTCATTTATCCATAAAACATAAAACAAAAGCCGGATCCTGCATACGGCAACAAAAACAAGTAAATAAAAACATTTGCATCAAATTGATTAAAGAAGTAATGTTTCTGTCCGTCAAAGATTAAATGCGTGGCCAGAACTTCTTTAAGAGAAAAAAAAACCCAAAATGGGACATAAAATCAATTTGAAAGTAACGGGTTTCTCAGAAGTAAGGAAACTGACATAGATTTTATTTATATAAACAAAAGCAACAATATATATCAATTAAAAACTCTAAAAAGTTTAATTAAAATCTACATAGTAGACTGAATTTTTCTGTACTCGAAAATGTCATAAAAATTATTTTTCCCATAGACTTTCATTGTGAAAACTTGATTAAGTACAACTTTAATCAGTCTAGCTAAAATTAATCACACGTCCCTTTCTTTCTGATAAGCTGAATGTTCTTCGATATCTATCATGATACAACCTTATTTTACCTTGTAGAAAAAATTAAATTAACAAGCAGTATTACCTTAAGACATGGCATACTAGTACTAATAAAACTCTATATAAATGAAACTTCACAATGCTTGTTCATGGCAGTGACAATATAACATGTAAAACAACAGACTTGGTTTCAAAACAAAAAGTATCGAATAATGAGTTTCTTTGATAGTCTCACCAATCAAACCTGCCAAATGAAATATACTGTTGATAGAATGACATGATATTACCTAAGGAATGAGGTTTCTAAGATTTATCTGAGAAATACTGTAGAGAGCACAAGGTTTATACAGCTATAGATCTCGATTTCTGACAATAAGAAACACATTAACGCATATCTTTCCTAATCAAATATATCAAATGATCAACAAATATACCAGCAACATAGCTTAAACAGACAGTTATTCATAAAGGTTTCATAATATTGAACTGAATTGTTTTTGTTTTTGTAGGGTTGTAACGTCGCACGGACATAATTATAGGTCACATGGCGATTTTCCAACTTTGATGGTGAAAGAAGAAACTAGGTGCCCCTCCGTGTATAATTTCATAACTGGCGGCATCTGGCAAGAACAACCAACCTTCCTTATGCCAGGTGGATGACTTAATCATATGAAGAACTCAACGCCCCGAGTGAGGCTCGAATCCTCATCGGTGATGAGCATGTGATTCGAGAAAGTACTCTTGACTATTGTTTGTTTAACTTCTTGTATTAAGGTAGATCATTATAACAGACCATAAATAAGTAATAATTGTTTTCTATTTCTAGTAATTGTTACTGCTACTTAAAACAAACCAATTTATAAGTTTTGTCATAGAACTGAAATATTTAGCTACTTCTGAAATTAATCTACTTATCTTGAGAAGACGTTGTTCTTGTGTTTACTGTCATTTGATCCTAAATAGTTTATATGTTGCACGTTTCGTGAAAGTGGATCTACAAGTCTTTTTCACCGGCCTAATCAATTTTCATACCATTAATATATATCATTTTTAAAATCGGCATCCAATTGATCCTTCAAAGTATCAATTATTATCGATCACAATCAGTCAGTCAGAGTCTGATCTACATTTCTTTATTCTATCACTGCCAGTCATTATTCTGAAATATAAGTAAGTATTTGAAATAATAAACGATATCTTAATACTGATATGAGGTAATTAACTATACATACTTACTGCTTACTGAAAACAATCATGTATATATAACAAAGAATGTTTTAGTTCAATACATCTTTCTTCAGTTACTGAAAACAATCATGTATATATAACAAAGAATGTTTATGTTCAATACATCTTTCATCAGTCACATATGATTATCAATACATAAAAATCAGGAGTGATAGCTACGTCTAGCCACGAATAGAAACGTGGTTATCCGTATCGATCCGTACCTGAGTCGTACGGATTGGTACGGATTGATACGGATTACTACTTTAAGATACGGCTCAGGTACGGATCGATACGGATTACTATGTTTCTATCCATGGCTAGACGTAGCTATCCGCGCCGTATGTGTGACTGGGGTATAAAGCAGTAACAGGAATCGAGTATTGATTTTCCCGAATACAGTCTTTTTGCATAAAAGTTAAAATTACTCCGTCACGAAAATTTCTGATTTTACTGTGTGTTACTTACTTTTAATTTCGGAAAAATTAAACATAGCTGAAAGACTGCATTAAAGGTACCAGAACAACAACTTCAGTTTCAGCCAAAATATGCGCACTATAGCACCAGTTTGCATTTAGCGCTGAAAACTTATTAAACTTAAGTGTACTTTTAGCATGTCTCGAATAACTGACTTTACATGGAGTGGTTTAAAGAGAGAAGAGGTACACCATCAACCTGTTTTGCCACCGACCGTTTCAAGGCGGTGCCCCTCTGTGTTCCTTTATGTATACGCATATCTGCATTTGTTGACTGTGCGTACGTGCGTGAGCGTGTCATCGATTATACCTTTCAGATTTTGATGGTAGAAAGTCAACTGGAAACAGACGTCAAACGGTTAACTGTAAATTGTGTTTATTTTCAATAACTTAGTCTATTTGGAAGAACTGTAAATAGGTACGTGCACGTAATATATATAAAACGTGTTACGGCATCAACTCAAGTGACCTCTAATTTTGCAGACAATCGTTTTTTTTGGGTTTTTTTTTTGCTTTTTGTTCTGTCCGGAGAATTCATTCATTCGTCGCATGTTTTGTCAAGTGCATACATTTCAAAGGCGAAGTAAATACGATGTTAAGATTTATCCCCAATCTTACCGTTTGGAATTAATCCCCAAACTCATTTCCTATTTTTCAGTATGACCTACATAGTGAAAAAAAGAACTTGTATATCCACTTGCACGAAATGTGCAACATACAAACCATTTAATAGGATCGAATGGAAGTAAACAAAAGAACAACGTCTTCTCAAGATAAGTATATTAATTTGGAGAGAATGAAATTATCATTTTAGCGAAGCATTTACATCTGATCATCGACAAATTAGGTCAAATTGTCGACAAATAAAGTCAAATTGTGAATTGCATTTTCATGAAAGACAAAGTCAATCAATGCTTATTAGCATAGTTACACAGTAAGCAAAACTGTTCAATTTGATTCAGATCAGCTCAAGCGGATGACCCATTCTACCCGAGGAGGATGGCCAAAACGAGTACCAATGCCCCGACTCGACGTTTCTTCGAGTCAGCCATTTTTCGTCTCTAACTCCGAGGGTTTAGGCGAAGTCAGTCGAAGAAAATCATCGGAGTGACTCGAGATAAAATCCAATTAGCGGAATACAGACCTGTGTTTGTTTATTTTGTTTCCGAGTCACTTGACGGAATTTCTTCGAGTGACTCCGAGACGAATAAATAATTACCTATACAAATTTAATTGGGTCTCCGAGTAACTTCGAGGGCAGATTTCAGATTACTCGGAGCAGAATAATTATATTTTACAGAGTGATACGCGAAAACATAAAGCACGGTATTTGTGAATAATACTAAAAGTAGTATCTTGTATTTTACATTAAAAAAAAAAAAAAAAAAAAAAAACCACGGATTTTTCTGTTTACTTATAATATTTCATGAATTTTTGAATAGATACGGCAGTAATTTCTTTCTCCTTTTTATAATTTCTTCTAAATAAATAAAAGAAGGACCATTTTTATAATGAAAAATAAACATTTCTCATATGATTTTCATTAAAATGAATACTACTCTTTAACCGTTACGGCCATTATCTCAATGTTTATGTAGTGTTATATAGTTTTCAATTAAGTCCATTTACATAAATTTATTTCTAAATTTAATTTCAATGTCGGAAAAAATTTCAATATAATATTGAACAAATCACTATTCTTTGACGGCAGTTATTTGAACGTTTAGTTAGTTTTATATAATACTTAATTTAAGCCCATTTTACATAAATTTATTTCTTATTCAAATAGCATAGTCAGAAAGAATTTCATTCTCAAACTTAACAATTTGCTTTTCAGCGTGTGAATTTCAATATCAAAATTCTAAAATTCTAATCAGTAAAAAGAACAAGATAATTATATAAAAATCTAGCAAAGGATATACTGCCTCGGAGTATTGTGAAATCATCTCGCAGCACTGAAATGACCGGTTTATTGTTTATTACAGACTCGGAGTCGTGCGGAGTGGCAATAAAATACCAGTACATAATACATTGTAAAGTCTTACATGTATTATCAAACTTACGCATCAATTCAAGTTTATTTCAACCTTCTTTCACAGTACCGTTACAGTAAATGTACAGGCAGTGCACAGTAATCAATTAACTTATTCGTTTGAATCTACCCAACCCCTTGAAATTTAGCAACAGTCTACTATTCATTCGAACATTTTGAGTTTATTTTCTATGATTTCGACTCAAAACAAACATATCTGCCAACATTTCATTTGCATTTAAATGTAATAGGAATATGTGTCACTGATGTTGTGTGAATTATGTCAGCAATTTTATTTTATTTTTAAGTCGCTTATGTAATTATTTTACAAAGACAGATATTTTCATTTCGATTTATCTTTTAAAACAATCTAATATTTTGCCTTCTATGTTCATTGATATAAATAGAAATAAGTAAATAAGATACAGATCAGCTCACGCGGAAAACCCACTTTCCGTTTTTCCTCGAAGGAAAAATCTTGCTTATCGGGGAATTCCTCCGAGTACTGCATTATTCGGAGTCGGAGTACCGACTGTTATAGTTTTATTGCTTTAGCGGAATTGCGTCGAGTCACTCTGAGAAATTACTTGACGGAACTCCGAGTCGAAATTATACAGGTACATGTATGTTCGTCTAAAAGACTGAATTAACATTTCAGAGGATTGGTATAAATATTCTCGTTGTCATTAAAAACTCGTTCATATTTAATTGTTTGTGGTAGCAGTTTTAAGCTTATTGCAAGGGTAATGAAGCTCTAATGACATGGCAAATATTTACATACCGTTTAATGATTTTTTCTTACAATAATGAGAGAACACCCACAAACACTTTTCTTGTATTTAACGTCGCACCGACACATGATAGGTCATATGGCGACTTTCCAGCTTTAATGGCGGAGGAAGACCCCAGGTGCCCCTCCGTGCATTGCTGCATTGTAAGTGTTCTGGACATTTACTATAATAAATCTTGTAATTCTAATAACGAAACACAGCACATTTCTTTTATTCAACATATTATTCTATTTACAAACAAAATCGTATTCCGAGTTGGGAAACAGCTTTCTTTAGTCCTCATTGCAGAGTATATATTATGAGTCATTATAATGCGTTGTTGAGGCATTTGGCACCACAATTCTACTGCTCCTTATTCTATAACAACCAAAAGTATTCTACAATGTCATTCTTTTTCGGCAAAACATTTGAATCATTAATGATTTTAAATCTAATGATGGGGTAAAATCCATTTTGTACAAAGTATAATTCAGTTTTAATGAACATCTGTACTTGACAATGTGAGATAGGAGAGAAGTGGCATTTAATTACATAGTCCCAGGTGTAAAAGTATGAAACGTTTCATCCTATTGAAAACGACTCAGGAAAACTTGACGCTTCACTTCAGAGTTGAAATCCCTAGTGATTTCCGTATGTACTGAATTTTGACATCATTCATGTGTGAGAATGGAGTAAATGATTTAGCATTCAGGTTAAGATATCCGGTCTGCGGTAAATTCGATGCGATATATGAAATCAATAATTATGGAAATCTCTTCCCTATTAAATGCCAGTTCTAAAACGTGTTCTCTTTTGAATATGTAGACATGTATAATGTACCTATTCTTCCATCTAAAGGCGCATAGGTGTGGTCTTTACTACACAAATAAAAATTTCGGAATGCAATTTACTAAAGAGTTGATTCGAATATATTCAACACGGAACAACAGGTTCGTTTGGTAAAATATGTTAAAGTATTTAAAATTATAGATCAAACCACCATCACCACCACCATCCCCACCACAAAAACAACAATAATGTTTATGATAATGATTATAACAAAACTAAGTATATATATGATTGTATAATTAAAAAAAATCAAACTCATGTGACTGATTCTTTAAAAAGTTTAACATGGTGACGCTTTCCCTGAATAGAAAAAAAAGGTTGACGCACACAAGCAATCACAAACCCCTTCGATAAACTATTCTTTTATCAGAATATTAAGACCGTATTTATTGTGACTTATGTACAAGACAAAATATTGCCAAAACTACAAGCATGAAATATAACACGACAACGCATTGCACCATTGGATAATTGTGCGATTTGATGGTTATTTTTGATGACTGTGACAGAATGAGCTCTTTCCTTAATTTTATCAGTACAGGCACCTTGTTTTTTGGGAACAATACATATGCGGAATTCAAGTTCTCTTCTCTCAGATGTTATGATGTAATTTATATGCTGAAGTGATGCCAAAAGGTGTTTTGCGACTAAAATATTTTCAAAAAGTATTGAGTGATTTTGTAATAAATTCCGTATTTCAAACACATGTTCGTTTTGCCTAAACCTGTACATTATTGATGATTTTAACCCAAAACTGGAGTAATTTCTTAGTGCAGAACATGTTTATTTGGCATAATTGAACATGTTTTCTTAACTTCTTCAGTTTGGTGCGATGTAACAATGAGATTACCAAGTCTCTAGGGTAACAAAATAGAAAAGTTACAGTGTAATTACAAAATCCCCAGTGTACCAAAAACGGCACTATTTACATTACTTAAGTTCCTTTCAAGAGTTGTTCATCACAGAGGTGAAATAACGTTATTAAAGAAACCAGAAAAGAGATACAAAAAAGCGAAGTGATAATTTTGTTGCTTTCACATAATGTAAAATGACCTTATCCTGTCTAGACTTAAACTTGAACAACGAAAAAAAGTAAATTTTATCGGCATATTATACACTGTATCATGTATGAACACAAAGTATATCAAAATACCTTAAAATGCATTTAATACAAAAATGTACAGAAATATCAGTACCAGAACATATCAAATTGCTACTTGCTTGACTTGAAAATCTTATGATATATTCTAAAACGTAACAAATACAAAGTTTTAGAGATTTAAAAGTTCATCAAATGACATACTGTTATTGTTGCCAAGATACGAAAGTAGTTTTGTGAAAAACGTCGTAAAAGTTTCTGATTTCAGTACTTGAAAAATATTCTTTTCCAATACAAGGCGTTAATGTGACTTATTTAACTAAATTTTGCAACATCCTAAAGATATAAGCTTGCTGTAAGTATCTGATGTTCTATATGCAGGCTATTCATGTGAAAGTTGTCGTTTCGATGAAATGTGTCATAACCTCCCGAAGTATATAAATTATATCATCTACTCGCGGATTTTGACAAGAAACCACTTCGAAGTAGAAGCTGACGTGTGAAACCACATTAAACTAGTGGATAAACTAAAACGTTGTGTCCAGAGAAATTAACAGGCGACAAAGGTATTCCACTGCACAGATACAATACGTTTGCGTGAAGAGGAAAATGACAATTACTTTGGTTATTACTTTGTAAAATATCCAAACAATGGAAAATGTACAACTAGCAAATCCAAAACATAGAAGTTGTGATTAGATGCTGATGAAAAGATTTCAACAATATTAAAATTTTGGACATAATTTTAGTGTGAGAATGTGTAGCTCTGGTAAAAACATTCACTAATATGAACTGAAAAAAATAAACTACCTGTTGGAAATCGAAATGCAACCGTTACTGATATATGACAAATATGTAAGTTACAGTTTTCAATAAAGAAAATATCCAAATAATGCAATTTCTAAATCATAAATCTAAAACTTTCGACAGAAATCCGTGACATATAAAATTGCTTCGTCATAAACCAGTTACATTTAAGTAAGAGCTACATTTTATCGGTTTCACTCTATTACCACGCTTGGGGATGTCGGTCAAATGTAGAAATGGTTTTAGACGAGCCTTAGTAACGGATTTCTGAGCAAAAGTGTCATGGCTTTCAAGACAATTTGTGTGTTATTTACCTTTTATTACCGAAAACGAAAATGGGTTTGAATTACACAGAATTGGTATTTCAGTTCAATATTTTCATTTTGTTAACGGACGGATTTTCAATAAAGGAAATGGCCATATTACTCACATTTCTTAGATATAAATCTATGCAACTGTCAACATAAATCTGTGACATGGAAAGATGGGTCGTCATGAATCCGTGACATTTAAAAGGCAAAATAGCACTTGGTTTATTCTGCTATGTATATAATCTGTTTAATGATTATTTTGGAAAAATAACACTTTATTATGAAATATAAAATAAATGTTGTACAGAAATGTGTCAACCGACTTCGTTTCCGACAACGTTAAATAACACAGAAATTGTCCCGAAAGCCGTGACGCTTTGCTCAGAAATCCGTTACCAGAGCTCGTCAGGGCACAATTTCTAATTTAGAATGAATGCATAGAAGTGTTAGACATTACACCTTCTTTATCATATATGTACAGACAAGGTCAAATCATTAAAAAGCGTCGCTATGATTGAATTGATGAAATTCTAAATTATCAAATATTTTACTTTCGCTTGCAAAAACTGTTATAAAAATATCTGAGTCAAACCGACGTGAAAAGTACTTTTTCTCTCTAGTGCAACAGAAGATATTAGCTCCTAGCTTTTATTAGCCCCTAGTATTCAAACATATCACAGAACCTATCCCATCTTTTACAGTTCTCTGAGGGCAACTTCAGTTCTAAGTTAAAAACATAAATATAAACCTTCCTTGAGGCTTGATTTAAAATACAATAAAAAGAAATCCATATTGATTCAAATAAAACCACAAAGACACTTTTAGTATGGTTTTATAATGCCCGTATGGCAGAAGCCATTAAAATAGCATTAAATATACGACGAAAAACAGTTTTATCACAGTCTGATTGCAGGTTTGGCTTTTTCAAGAAGGAATTACCTTGAACCGGCTTATTTATAGGATAAAGTAATCTTTTATCATAATTGTACACTAAAAAAAGCACTCGTTGACGACAAGACAGATTTTTTTTTGCAGCAAAAGCGTAAGTCTCCCCTTACATTTTCAGAAAATATTTAAAGGAAACCTATAGTATTGCATTTAGATACGAATTTGACATTTGAGCAACTTCGAGCTAAACATCGTTGCCACGTTTTTTGATAACGGAATTCGTGTTTATTTACATCTGAAAACAATTATCTTAATTATATCCTTTACAAATTGCTCCTTTTAGTGATAATGGAAAAAATAATAAATGCACCACATTTTATTTTGTAGGCAATAATATCTATTGTGCTATATAAAGCATTCATGACTTGCCATAAACGTAAGAAATTGACGAAAAAGGCGGAACTGGATATTCGGATATTATGGTCAGTTAAAGGGTAATAGTTCGAACAGTAATCTTGGAACATGTTTGCAATTGATTATACAGTATACAAAAACCAAGAACGCATCAGTAAGCAGTGGGAATATTATTTTGAAGGTCATTATACACGAAATGATAATTACGATTATGAACGCTTACTGTCTTGTAGACTATTTTGACCCTGGAAATGTTTTAACACAACAACAAAAAAACTGTTTTAACGTCACTACAGAACAACAGTGGATGCGACACTATTCTGAAAAAATATCTTTAGGAGAAATCCACAAAGTAACATGGGCTTCGATGTAAACCCTGATTTCTAAATTGTCTTTACTTTTCATTGCAGTGCTGAAATAGGTGCATTTATGTTCTCTTGTAGAAATAAATTATGATATGTTTTGGTGATAAATGTGCACTAATTTCATGTTGTAAAAGATTACTTGTCTGCTATTATTCAGCCTCAGTTGCATTCCGTTTTACGGTTTGTTTCGTAAATTTATAATCTACACGCTTGGCGGCAAAAAATACGAGAAGTCCATGCATGTATTTGCCACGCCCTTGAATCAGTTTGCTAGCTAAAATCGTCCGAAACAACATCGACAGAAAAATTGCTGTATAACAGTTACCTCGTAGTATGAATTTAAGCTGTTACGTGGGTTGGATGGTATTCTGGAGAAGGAATGGTTGCTAGGACACGAATAGGAAGATAAGTTTTATATAATTTTGTTGTTGTCATGCATAACAAAGCTTATTTTAGAACACTGTTCAGCTTTGCATAACCATTTATTCAAAATCTCCAGCTCTGCGCACTTGTATGTTTGTTCATAGTTGGACAATTATCATGTAACAAAAGCTTAATTTACTGTAATTGGAGATAATCAAAAGTGCTGGTAATGATGATAACGATGACTGAAATACCGATATCAAAAGGGGCTAGACTCCTTGTTCAGTTTCGTCACCATGATATAAAGTGGTGACACGTTTTGTAGATGATAACGACGATGTGTATATAGTATGATAATGTTGTTATGTTGGTGATGGTGATGATGATGATGGTGGTATGATGATGATTGTGATATTTTTTTTTATATGACAACAATGGAGATGATGATGATGATGAAGTTGACAATTACTGATCTGAATAATTGTGATAATGCTCCATATGACTGATTCGTTTTAATGTATTGTAATCATTAAGTATTTCAGTTTGCTAGCGATACTTAAACATTAGGGGGATACATCGAGTAAAATGAATAAAAGGTAAAAGGTAAACGACAGGTAAAAGGTAAAATTACGTTTGACTTGGTTTTGAAGCTGTTTTTCATTGTTAAATGTTTCAGAAACTTAATTTCATAAAGGAATGATAATAATATATTTATGAAAGTATTAGATATAATGCATTTTAAGTAGGCCGTTGCGGTCGACAAATTTATGTCAAAAGGTACGGATCACTTGTCACTCTCTGTTGGGTGTTCGAACCACGTTCAGGGTTAAATGCAGCATATAAGAAGCAATCCAGCTGGCTTACAGAAAAGGAAAATCAAATCGATTGTTCTACATCAGCACTCGCTCTTGGCTTTATCAGAAGTTGCTTCTAACATGGGCAAGTCTGATATCAGCTATGACTAGTATGCAGTTGTGAAATTCAGGCATTCGGATTTGAGCTTGAGGAGACTATGTTTCATACTATTTCTGTCAGTAACAGTAAACATTAACACATATTATCAGGCCAGGTATTGGCATATGTTTTGATACATATTAGGTCATATGTATAACCTCTGGCAAACTTTAAAGATTCATATCTTTTCTGTTACCATTCATCTAGATTATTAAAATGTAACAATTTATAAATGTTCTTATTTCGTCAAGTCCTTTGTTTTAAATTTCAGTTACTGTACAAGAAAACATGAAATCTAGTTTCATCTACAAATATAATGGTGCCCGTTATGGTAAAACAGAATACAGACGGAACTTCATTATAAATGGTAAAAAAGCGTCTTGTTTAAGTCTTGAATTAGTGAAGGTGAGCTATTCCTTTTATATACTCTTAAGCTCATGTAATTCACATATAATTTTGACAAAGAAAACTTGGGAAACAGCATTCCGTGTACAGATTGGACGAATTCTATTTCATAAAATATTTAGTGGCCCTCAATACACATGCGGTCGTATGTGCATTTCGGTATGGCATATATCAATTTATAAATTGAAGTAAACAACGAACAATTCGTCTCACTTTCTCATCAGCTGTAAATGGAGAAATCTGCAATTTGCCAGTTTCTTCATTGTCAGCCTATATAATGGGCTTCTGCCTCTTTGCGTTGCCTGTAAGTTGCTATGCCATTTAGCAAGTGATTGATTTTTCTTGCGTTTATATTCATTTCTATAAATTTAAACATTCTATATACAATAATATCCATGAAATAAAGTCGCGGCCATTTCCCATCTACCTGTGTGTTTGTTGTTTGTGAATGCTAATAAGAATAGTTTAGAATATTTGTACTGACGTCGTGAAACGACATAGATATAGCGAACCTCATAAAATCTCTTATGTTCTACCTTGATCGTAACCGATCTTAAGTTGGTCCTTGCATCAAGACTTAGGTAGCCACCTGCTTTTGGCAACTTCATGGGTTCATTTCTTTGTGGGTTGCTTAACACAGGTCTGGCTGTATATTTTGTAATTGTGAGGTTGCGATTTTGTACTTGTGCGGATACGCATACGTGTAGGTTCAAAGAGCATCTCATGCGACAAAATCAGAAAAGTAAAAATTATTCACATAAAAGTTATGTGTAAGCGTACAAGTTATGTATCAGGTAAAGATTACCTGAAGGTCTTTGGCAAACGCTGAATATTACGTATACTTGTAAAAATTAAATTCACATTTTGTATGCGCATGTGCATGATGTCGCTATCTCTCTGTTACTGGGCCAACTGCCTGCTGTTCATAATAGGTTCTACCATCGCCAATATAATAACCACTGTATATGAGTGTGTATAATTCAACAATATGTAAATTAGTCAATTGTCACTGGATAGATAAAAATTTACTGCCTCGTTGGCATAGTGGTATCTCTGACCGTGTGATACCAAAGACGTAAAAATGGTACTAGCAGCTTCCCCGCTTAGCTCTCAGCATTAAGAGGATAGTGCTAGGACTAGTCAGCCCGGTGTCAGTATGTGACTAGGTGAGGCATTATGTCAAGTGTCTACGGCGTGATATTCAAGTGAGGCAGCACTATAAAGTTCGGCATTGTGTTCATTGCTACAAGCACACACCGTAGTTAATTTGACTGAAATATTGTTGAAAAAAAAACCCGTTAAACCCAAACATACACACATACACACACTGGATTAATTCAATATTTCGCAGGTATGTTGAGTAAACTTCCATTATCAAGAATATGAAACTCCCGTGTTGTTATGTACAGTGGAATAAATTCAGTGTCAGAATTTATTGAATCACTCTCGTATATATAACACTATCATAGATATAACTACTTTTGATGTCCATCCTCCCAGATTTATATTATTCTATATTCCAATAATTCTCTTCCATGTATCAAACTGAATGGAAATAACAATCTGCTCAATGATAAATTAGTAACATTGATAGCTAAACCCTAAAGCTTTGTATTGTAAAATGTCATAGATACTTAAGATTTAGGAAAGTCCAGTTTATACTAAGCAAATCATCGTATGGCATTTTCAGTTGTTTCTTTACGATATAACGACAGAATTATCAGTTACAGAACACTGTTTGATAAAATTGGCCTAAATTGAGTACCTAGTGAGACCTGTCAAGTATAACCTGCAAATGCCTTACCTATAATATATATATAATTTGAGGGCATGACAGTGAGATGTGAACAATTGTGCGAAGAATAGTGTCTCCTAACCCTTTCCTTATTTACAAACGATCATAGAATAGATTAGAATAGAAGGGTAGGTGAACGCTTCCATTTTGATTGGATTCTGAAACCTCAGTAAATATTTTAGACCTGCCCGGCTCTAAAAGGAGGTATGGAAATTGATTCGTGCATACTATTTTACACATGAATTTATTATTCATAGAAATCCTTAGATCTATAATAATTTTCAATACCCTATTGAATATAAATGCCAAAAAAACACCTATCTCTTTCAATTAGAAAACACACGTGGGCTAAAATGCGTAATGTTTAACATGATACTACTAATGAACGCAAAGGTGTATGTAAATGTAAAAGATCTCGCTGGAAAGAAGATAGAACAAAAGCTGTCACTAATGGTGACAAATGCCCTCGCAGCACCTTGACCTTTGACCTGGTGACCCCAAAGTCAGTAGGGGTGGTGTACTCAATAAGTACTATCAGCATGTGAAGTTTGAAGGTGCTGAATGAAGTGGTTTGCATGTAAAGTGCCTTTATGCAAAAAGTTAACGTTGGCCCCTGTGACCTTGACCTTTGACCTGGTGACCCCAAAGTCAGTAGGGTTGGTGTACTCATAAAGTACTATCAGCATGTGAAGTTTGAAGGTCCTGGGTGAAGTGGTTCGCAAGAAAAGTGCCTTCATGCAAAAAATTAACGTTGGCCCCTGTGACCTTGACCTTTGACCTGGTGACCCTAAAGTTAGAATGAGTGTTGTACTTAATAAGTACTATCAGCGTGTGAAGTTTGAAGGTCCTGGGTGCAGTGGTTCGCGAGTAAAATACCTTCATGTAAAAAGTTAACGTTGGCCCCTGTGACCTTGATTTTTGACCTGGTGACCCCAATGTCAGTAGGAGTAGTGTACTTAATAAGTACTATCAGCATGTGAAGTTTGAAGATCCTGGGTGCAGTGGTTCGCGAGTAAAGTGCCTTCATGCAAAAAGTTAACGTTGGCCCCTGTGACCTTGATTTTTGACCTGGTGATCCCAATGTCAGTAGGAGTAGTGTACTCAATAAGTACTATCAGCATGTGAAGTTTGAAGGTCCTGGGTGCAGTGGTTCGCGAGTAAAGTGCCTTCATGCAAAAAGTTAACGTTGTGACTAACGAACGAACTAACGGACGGACAGTTGAAAATTAATATGCCTCCCTTCGGGGGCATAAAAAGCTACACGAGGACATCTTGCATTTGGCGCCAAATGAAACGGAAAGCCTAGGACACTCTCATGAGTATAAGTCTCTCATACTTATGGCCGTATATTGATTACTGTATTTTTTGTAAATAATGGAATTCGGCCTTGTGTAAAACAAAAGTTAATAATGCTTATATTACATGACAGGCCGCAGATTGGCCAGTGTTATTTAAGTAATATTAGAATACGAGGCGGATATCGTAAATAAGCAAATAGGAAATTAAGACTGAAGGTTATTTGTGACAATGAATTTTAGATTTGAAGGTTCTAGGAAAATAGTCTGATACCATGGCTGGAAAAGTCATAAAATAAAAATGATGAAATATTTCGGGTAATGTTTCACGTATACTTAGCAAATCATTGTGTAGCATTTTCAATTGTTCCTTTACCGTAAAGACAGAAAAGACTGAATGATCGGAAAAGAACACTACATTTTAGGAAAAAATTGGCCTAAATTGAGTACCTAGTAAGACCTGTCCCGTATTACCTGCAAGGGTCTGACCTATGATATATGTATTATTTGGGGGCAAGACAGTGAGACGTAAACAATGGTGTGAAGGAAAGTGTCTTCTAACCGTTTCCTTATTCACAAACGATCATAGAATAGATGGATAGATGACCGCTTCCATTTTGACTGCATTCCTATAGGTCAGGTAATATTTTAGACCCGTCCGGCTCCAAATTCCCCATCGAATTTAAATACCGATAAAATACACATCTCTTTTTTTTAGAAAAAGTAACAGGGCCAACATGTGCTATTTTAAACATGACACTGCTTACGAATGCAAAATAGCATTTAAATGCATAAAGTCTCGCTGGAAAGAAAATAGAAAAGGCCAGACGAGGACATCTTTCATTTGGTGCTGAGCTAAAGGGAAATCCCAGGACAGTGTCATGAGTATGAAATAGAAAATGTGGAAACCCCGCAGGTCGCTCAACACGACAAGAGCGAAAATGGCGTATATTCGGTTTTACTGAGCCTGTTCATGTACGGTAGTGGAAATGCATGCTACCGTCAACACCCTCTAGCCCTATAAGTCTCTCATAATCATGGCCGTCAATTTATAACTGTAATTTTCATGATGAAACTTGGCCTTCTGCTATGGGTGGCGTTAACCGCCAAAATTAGTAAATATACTACCCATTCATAAACAAGCCAGTCAGTGCAGTGCATCTTAACGCTGTCTAGTCTAAAATTCCATCCCCGTTCAGTAACTTTTCATCAACATGTGTTCGTGCAGTGTAAAATGAGATCATTCATTAAAACTAGACGCCTTCTTATGCATAATGAAACCGCATTGTTTATTATGAAGCGGTGTATAAAACCTTTATGCTATGCACTGCAATGTGAAACCGTCCGACATATTATGGTGTCATGCAGCCCAAAGTGGAGACGTTCAACGTAACCTGGGTTCATGCAGTGTAAAATAAAAGGAAATATTATAACTTGAAGCCGTCTTATGCATTCTGAAACCGCTTTGTTTAATGGTAAGCGATGTATTAAAGGTTTATGCCATGCAGCGCCATATGAAACCGTCCAACACAACTTTATTCATACAGTACAAAACGGAATGACCCATTGCAACTTGACTTGATATGCTTTTTAAGTTATTCAGTAAAGAAATCTAAAGAGAAAACTGTTTGTAATGGTTGCAATGATTAATGTCACCATCTCTTACGTAGTGTGATTATCTCTTATACATTTATTCATAAATCTTACATAAAACCATTTGCCAGCAAACTATATTGGTCTCTTAAAATGATGAATTTTGCCTTTTTGCATCCAAATTCAACAATTGCAGTGCCAAACGTAATAAAATGACATCAAGTCCCAGAAATATGAAACCTGAAAAAAAGTAATATCTTCTTAAAAAGAAAATAAAGCTCTTTCTAAATTAATGGGGAAAGCCCTTTGCAGAGCAGCCTAATAACTTCGATTATTTCACAAAGCAGAGGTGGTTTACATTTTTCTATCAAAATGAATAAATGCGGGACAAGGAAATTGATTTGAAAAAGAAAAATTACTTCGTTTCCATCTTCGTTTTGTATTAAATCTTTCCAAACTTTTCAAGTCGAAGGGATGATTTCAAACACGGAGAAGGTTAATAGCATTTCAACATTAGAAAAAATGTTACCAATTAAGGCATTCCGAAACAATTGCAAACAGCAAACAAATTGCTAGATTTGAATAATATTTTAATACTATATCTTATTTGCGTTTATATAATTATGAACTACAATTTTATTTTAATACATACATATGTATTTAAAAGAATTGAACTATCATATTTTACATGTAGATTATCACGAAGGTCTACAAAAGTGTTTGCACAATACATGAATAGTGTGTGTGTTCGGGTCTTTTCCAACATTTTTTTCAGTCATATAAACGACGGTGTCTACTTGTAGCAGTGAGCACAATGCCCAACTTTATAGTGCTGCCTCACTGGAATATCACGCCGTAGACACGTGACATGATACCCTCCAAGTCACATTATACTGACACCGAGCTGACCAGTCCTAGCACTAACCCTCTTAATGCTGAGCGCTAAGCGATGAAGCTGCTAGTACGTCTTTGGTATGACGCGGCCGGGGATCGAACCCACGACCTCCCGCACTCGAAGCGGACGCTCTACCACTAGGCTACCGAGGCGGTGACCAATACATGAATAAGTGTTTTAGCAACGTATTTATGACTTCACTAAATTAAAAGGGCCATCTCCATTGTTTTCATTTTCTCAAGTTTGCAGACTGACTGGTAGGACAACTGTTGTACAATTTAAAAACTATTTCTGCCATTATGAAAGGATTGGCAAAACTGCTATGAAATGAATTTACATGTATAGTTAACTGAGAAAATATACTTAAGTTATATACAGTGGTGTATTTTTCCCGCACTATCAATAAACCGTGTTTAAACATTCACAAAATGTTATTGTTTTCAATGTAATCCCGAACTTTAAAATTGTTAATGAACGACATGACAGTGGCAAAGTCCTCATTTTACTAAATTCTTTGACGTCACTTGAACCCTGGTAGGAAACAAAGCAATAGAAAGTACACCGTTTACTTCCTATATATGTTGCAAAACTAATTACATTTGGAAATGTAAAGTGGAATATAATTTTTAAAGCCATTACCATGTGATATTATAACCTAGTACACATAATAAAATACGTGAACAGATCTTTTGGAAGTATTAAACACAATAAAATAATACGATAGCTGAGTCGGTTTAACTGAGTCCGTTCAGGAGAGGTAATGAAATGTGCAAAACCCCTTACGCTCCCTCCCCAGCACCAGTTTAAGTGGAATTCTATAATAGTAAGATCATGTTACTATAGTCCATGATCCCAAAGGACCAGAAAATATCAGTCATATATGTGAGCAAAGTCGAGAAATTTGGCGCACACATTTCAGGAGCTTGTTTTAAGAATATATAATTAGTATAATAATGTGCTATCATCGTTACAGTACTATAGCTATTTATATTATAGAATTAATTATCTCAGTGTTTAAACATGCACTTGTTCTACGAAATTATCGACCAGGGGACGCAGCCATGGTCTTGAAATACAACTCTGATTGTTCTTTTTTTCCACAAGGCTGTAGAAACCTTTCAAGAAAGATTATTTCATGTAAACACTTCCATTGAACGTCATGAATTGCAATTTCATTCTATTTGCCAGTTGGTCTAAAAACAAACATTAACGTAATCGAAACATGCCTTAAGTAATTTAAAGAAATGACTTATTTTAGATTGATACTTCACAGGAAGATTGATTCCCATGAGAAGGAATAATTGAATTCAAATATAATGGGTACGTGAAAAAGAATTCCTACTTTATTTATAACTTATAAAAATCTGTCGACGATTTGTATAGAATATAATACTGCAAATTGAATACAATTTCAAATCACTTTCTCACAGAAACGTTACATATGGATTAACTACATAGATGACAGGGAGCGGCTTACACTTTTTGAAAATATATGTTTGGGTTCAGTATTCATTCATACATTATTAATGTAGAACGCTAACAACGACTTGGTTTGATTGAGTCTGTATATAAAGGGTAATGAAATGTGAAACAAGCCATACAACCCATCCCCACTGGTATCGGCTGAAGCCAAACTATATTATCATGAACTTCATGGTCTTGTTGGACAAGACATTTTAACAACATTGAGATTATTTACAGCCGCCACAAAAACTTACAAACTACTGTTGTGAAAGAATAAATTTTAATTAAAGAGTTGTAGTATACAAATATTTAGAACAATTCATATATACAAATGTTTTCTTTTTCTGTATAGAGTAAATGTAAACAAGGACTTTAAGTTCCAGTATTGATTTAAGGACATAGTCCCCATAAAACAAAGTCATGCACCGGTTATGTATGGATGTGTTGGTGATTGACATCTACTGCTTTGTTCAAACAAAATATAAATACACAAAAACAGTCACCAAGTGCAAAGGGAAGAAATAAATGAACTTGAAACGGTACCACCATGGAATTTTCGAAGGCAAAAACATCACTTCATCAACATCGCTTTAAACTTGAGTACTATCTGTTCTATCGAACATACGTTCATCGTAGAAAACACATAATCGAATAATAGCTTTGAAATGTTTTGTTTTATCTGTTACAGCGTAACGTTATGATTTTTAAAAAAATAAAATAACGATTTTTTGAATCGAGAAATATAGTTTTTGAAATAAAATATAAATTGCTACATAAATCGTCTACATATATGTAGTTCGTAATACGTCATTTGCAACACAGGAGTCATCTTACAACCCGCGATGTAAGATGGATTTTTCCAGCACCGGTATCTAAATACCAGAAATCCCCGTCTGGTATGCAAGAAATGAGTATCATAAGCTATTCAGTACAAATTATAAACTATGTGCAAACACCTTGAAATGGTGCTTTTGTCGATACCTCAGCTGCATTATGTATAGAATGGCGTGATATAGTACACAATAATGTCACACTTATTCATAAATCGTAGAGAAAATTACGTCCCAGCAAGTTATATCTGCCTCCGCAAATTATTGCAATTGCACATTCGGAGTTAACAAAAGATAATAGGTAAGGGTAGATTTCTCGGAAGCAAAGAGCACTAAAACACACCCTCAGAGCCACGCATTTGCAAAGTAATCCCACAACAAAAAGAAGCTGTAACGGAAAAGTATTACAGACAGATTGCTTCAAAAATCTAACAACTACATATAAATTGATGCCAAATATAGATAGAGGGGGAGGAAGTGTTAAGGGGTAGAAGGGGGGGGGGGGGGGGGGGGGGTTGAAGGGGAAAGTAGAAAGTAGAACAAGGATGAATATACAAAGGGAATGCTACGTTCCTTAATCGCAGTTACACTACAACGTAAACCACATTAGCGCAGACATTCATGTACCAAAGATAAACACACAACCACAACCAACTAACTAACTCAGAAAAACAGACAAGTAAGATACATAAACATTGTAGGGCACCGCTTTAGACACACAAGCACACAAACGCACACCTATATGCTGGAAAAAACAATTGTGTACCGCCTTAGGATTCCGGCAGCCAAAATAAAGGGGGGAGGGGCACGAAAACTAACTTATTTAAAGGAGGGGATGCCAAACACAACGGCGGGGGGAGGGGGGTGGGGGTGCGATAGGGGGAGTGAGGAGAAGGAGGAAAACAAAACAAAACAAGATAACATACGCAGAAGGAAATACAAGACAGACAGAAAACCAGTTGAAAATAGGGGCACAGACAGTACCATATATAAAGGAAACTGGGGGGTTTAAACGCGTATAGGGCATGCCAACCTCGCACTTACCCTATTTCCAACAAGTTAGACAACACAATGTAAATAAAATCCCCGCCGAGAAGCGACAAAATACCAAATTAATTAAGTAAAACATAAAATTAAGGTAAATCTAAAGTATAATTACACCAATGTATTCAACAACTTGCCTGAAGAAAAGCTGCAAAACAAAATTCAACTCCCTCCGTCCGTTGTATGTAGGATTTAGGAGAAAAGCATCATGGAGTCTTACACTTTATTAGTCATCGCACCATCAAACAGGAAAGCATAGCGATTAACTGTAGAGGGATCAATGACTAAACATGCACTGTGCTTCACGAATTTCGCATCGTTTCCTCTTTTGATAAACTTTTTAAAACATTCTACAAATATCTGATCAAAATAAGGACTGTGTTTAATTTTCCGAATTTTATAAACAACATCTCCATAGTATTCCGGGTGTGTAAGTCCAAGTTTTAAAAGCGTGTTTAGGTTAGTATTGTATTTTTCTAACAGTTCGGACGATCTATAGTAAAATGTACTGAAAGCTTTCCGTAGCTTATGATAACGGTAACCCTGATGTAATAATGTCTTGGTGATATGAGGACTTCTATCATTAAAATCAAATCTCTGTTTGAGCAAGCTCTTGCAAAACGAATAAGTTATGAAATATAGACACCGTATGATGTTGCTCGAGGGACATCTCCATCATGGTGGGGGAAGCTGACAATTTCAAAATTAAAATCGTCCCTTTTACCAAATGTTTTCGGTTCTAGATTATTATTCACAATTGTTAAATTTAAATCTAAAAATGACGCTTCTAAATCTAAAGTATTAGCCTTGTTAAGCTGTAACTCTTTTGGGTAAATGTGTTTCACCATTACTGAAAAATATAGGTTGTCATATTTAAAATATCATCAAGGTACCTTGAGGTTCCATTAAAAGCTTCAATAATTTCATATTGTGTCTTAGTGGATAAACTAAGCATGAAATCTCGTTCATAACAGTATAAGAATAAATCAGCAATGAGTGGGGCGCACATGGTTCCCATCGGGATACCAATTACTTATCTGTAAGTTTTATTGCCAAATTTGATAAATATGTTATCTAGTAGAATCCTTAGAGCACAACTCCATAGGTTGTATCTCTTAAATGTACTGTTAGAAAAGAATGCTCTAGTTTCATTGCAGGCCAGATAAATAACGTTTTCTCTTGCAAATGTTTTCTCAATTAAAGCTACCAGTTTTCCTTTAATAAGAAGGCGATGCAAAATCTAATCGAACAACAAATCAATGTAGGCTTAAAAAAATTAGGACAAATTGCAATATTTAAATAAAATAGCATGATGTAAAATAGACGGTGATAACAGTTCTCGCGAGTATTCTTTTTGTAAGCAGCATGTACAATTGTTTTCTTCGCCAAGCAGAGAATTAAACATAATCTTACTTTATTTTAAAAAAAAATTGAGGCCGGCTATATATTTTCTAGGACAAAGAACGTCGTCCTAATGCTCGTTATATCTGTTGGGTATGTCTACAAAACCATTCATTGAATGGAATCAGTGAATAATTTCCTAAATCGATTTCAAAAGTAGAGAAACTTAACAACATTTTGATATTTGATAATATGTCAAGCATTTATGGTCTTGGTAACTAGAAACAAGTTCTTGGATTTGGTTCATTGATTCATTTTTAGGGTAGTTCTGCACTTTCGGATCAAATTTTCTACAAAGTAGAACTTGATCAAACCCTTCAAAATGTACTTTTCGGCAAATATAAGTATAGGGTCGTTTATCTGACATTTTGCTAGATTTCAAAAATTGGAACCTCTAAAAAAATTAAATAATCGGAAGATCACAAATTGTGCTACACTGTAGATTTTAAAGACACTTCTCAAGATCATAAACAGATATAACTATGGTCTATAATATAGTGAAATAAAATTTAGATAGGTACATGTGCTTGTTTTTGAGATATTTGCACATAATACGCTTATTTTAAGACTGTTTGGAATTATGTCAGATGTCAACCGTCTCAATATCATTTTTATCATTTAAAAGATAGTTAGGTTGCCTTTTTAATAAACTTGTAATGAGTTGCATTTAATTCATAAAACGATTTTCATTTTCATATTACGAGTCCATTCTTTATTCTACGTTATTCGTATAAATGTCGTTACACCATATACCGGTTTCTCAAACGTCAAACGTGCAGACCTACATTAAACAAAACACAAAATATGTTGAAGCATATTTCGAAGTCATTTGTTTTGTTTTACATTATAGTAGTCGAGTGTGTTTAAAAGAAAATGTATTTAAAGATCTTACTCAAAACATTAGTGTAAGAATTAATTAAAGGAGTAATCTTATTTTGAAAAGTTGATTTTTTTCTGAATTTAGAATGTAGGAGCTGCATGTATTTCTTATACTCAACTTATACTCAACGTGCTTGGCGCTAGGTTAAAGCAAAATTTAAGGTTTGTAGGGATGTAATTTCTTAACAGCATTGTAAAAGGGATTCCTAAACGCCTCAGTCACAATCAAATGCATTTTTTTGTTTCACTTGCGGTCAAAAATAAAAGTTTGTAAAACTCTTTCATTTTGCGATGTTCATTTACCACATACCTTGGTACTACGAAAACAAAAGTAGTTGTCGCTATCTGATAGTTCAACTATTTTTTTTTTAATATTAAGATGAATCTTCAGGGAAAAAATAAAACAGACATGACCATTTTTAAAGGACTGTTTTATTCCAATACCTCTTTGAGACCAAACAAAATTGTTACCACATGATAAGGTACATAAAAGTAATGTAGAACCCCCCCAAAGAATAATAAATTACACAAAGATTTGTAGTTATTATCTTCTTTTGAAGTTCAAAATTCCAGAATTTTTTGTTTTCTACTTGCTTTCAGTTTTTGCTTACCTTTTGAAATGCATTTATATAACTCAAATATGTTATTTTCTAAAAATTCAGTCATTTCTCTTTAAATAATAGTCTCATTTTTGTGATTATGAATATGTTAGGCAGAGATATCACAATTTAGAAATTAAAACCGAAATTTACCTAAAAAGTCTACGGACAAGACATCATAGCTAAGTGCTTTCTACATACGTTTCAGATAACAGTCCTTTAGTTCTGTTGAACTTTTTATGTTTTAAAATGATCAAGAACAAGTTACATGTAATAACAAATAAATTTAAGAAAAAAAGTATAATTGAAGAGCTTTGGGATGTGTCTTCGAAACATTGAAGATTTTAACAACTGTAAAATGAAGCTGTCGTTATGTGACTTAATTTCTGTGGTACTGCTTACATAAATTAGGACTATTTGTTTTCATATTTCACTATAAACTAAAAATAATGATACTTGAAAGGATCGTCATTTAAAGGATCGTCAGCATGGTGTCTACGGACAAGACATTTGTCCATAATTTCTGTCAAAAAGACAAATAGACAGACAATGTTTCTGATCAATGCTCATGCATTTAATGTGCTTAAGAACTAACCTTGCAACCTGTTATGTACACCATTTAGACTATGTTTACTTATCTATAATAAGTTTTAACGTCAACTGAACAAAACAAACCACAATTTTCCGAAAGTGGATGGTGGAAGAATCCACCTAACTACAATTTGTTAAGGCAACTAATTTACATGTGGTTACCAACCACATCAGTCACAGAAATAATAAAAAAATATAAACACAAAGTTTAACATGAAAAAGGCTGTTAAAACTCAACATGAGCAAGTGTACAGGGACAAGACAGTCACATTTACAGAGCTGTTCATCCTACAGATTTCAAGTTTTTGCATTTTATACAGTGAATTAAAATCTCCCACTGACTTCTAAGATTCCTGTGATTTTACGTAGGTCTGAAGCTTTATCATAGTTTTATCATCTACGTACGTAACATATGTGTCATCTCCATTTCTCAATGTTTATATTCAGTAAACACAGTTTTCACGTGTTATATCTGGTATCCTTGATAACTACTTATTAGCTTCCCCGAGATTTTTCACAGTCACTAACACTTTGGCAAAGGCCATTAGAATGACATTATTTTAGAACTACATTTAGAGGAATATTTACATTTCATTAGGCTAAGCTCAGAATTTCAATATAATACACCGTTTTAATGAAATGAGGGTTAACATGTACCTGTTTTAACTCAACTTTTGACATTTAAGAATTATACATTTATAGGTTTCGTTTGCTTTTCCGTCCAAAACAGCTACCAGGATATCTTTGCAAAACCAGGATTTTGGCAAACTTCGCTACCATTTCTAAGTCACATAGGAACTTCTATTTTAGTTTGGATGATAGTTTAGGGAACATGGAGCAATAAATGATTGAGTTTTGTGATATTGCAAATTATTTATGCAGAAAAACATCAATGATAAATTTGTCCGATCGGATTCTTCAAAAATCCAATTGGATATATAGTGTCCGATTAGATTTTTTTGAACATTCAGTCGGACATTTTACCGTATTTGGGTGTGCTTGATTTTTTTCGGGCGTAAAACGTTAAATTTTTATCAAAGAAATAAATGGTATATTTTACTTAGTTTTATGTTGTACAGTAATTTTGTCTAAGTTTGAGACGAATTCAGCGATAAACAAAAAGAGGCTCATTTTAAAAGCTGGAAAAAAAATCCGATTGGACATTTTCAGAAAATTTTTTTTTATTGTTTGCGTTTATTAATATGATAGAATAAATAATGCATAAATTTCTTTACTTCTTTATATGAAGAGATTCAACAGCTGTGGCCTGTATTTGATTCTTGTCATAAAATTATGAAAAAAGTTAATAGAGTACTATTTACAGAGATATTAACGACTCTAAAGTTAATTGTTTGCATAAGTATGCCTGTATTTAAAGCTGTTTTTGAAATCATCTTGCTTTCTTCGTTGTCCAAATAAATCACAAATATGTAGTAACGCTGCCATAAGTCTCTATTCACAGAAAAACAAAGCTTGTGTAATAAACATTGAAATGCTGTCTACATACTTGTCCTTCTAAATGGCCTGATACCATTTTATATTTAAACATTATAGCGGTATTTGAAGCTTCATGACTTCTGGTTAAATATTTATAAAGTTTTCTGTTATATCTTAAATTTAGACACGGTCTATTGAAGTGCTAAACTTTGCTTTTGTTCTGTCAAAGACTGTGGTGAAACTTTGCATGAGCTCAGCCAAATTTCATTTCTGTGAACATCAAAAATAATTATAGCAAAAAGAATAATTGGCGTTCTTGCGTTACATAGATACGTGTCCAGTTCTCGAAAATTTTTCAAGCTTATAGTAAAATTACGAGCAATGTCAATATAGAACGAAATTGTTTTGTTTCCAAGCCATTATATTGCTTCAGTACGATTTTATTATTGTACAGTTGATTTGTTGAATAGATGTTTTACGCTTAAGTTTCCTAGATAAAAATATGAACATTAATAAAAGTTTGTACATATAATATACATCATGTGTATATCATGGTATATAGCCACTATTGTATGTTAAATTAAAATTGTCACATGACTGTATTAATCATAATTTACATTATTAATATGGAATGACACTGATATAAACAAATGAATATTACAAGATATTTCATTGTGATTGCAGACCTTCATTTAGCTCTTAGATAGTTTATATATTAAGTCTATAAAGGACTTCCTAAATTTTGATCAATTTAACACGTAATGGTATTTTAGGGAAATATGCTCTTAGCATATCTTTAGATTGACGTTTTAAGTAGCATATCTTTAGATGGATGGTTTCAGTTCACTTTCAGTTATCCTGTCATCTGTATGGACTTAAAAGTGACAGAAACTGACACATTTGATGTGTTTGAACTAAGCGTTAAAGGTCACGATGAGGTCACAAAACAGAAATTGAAAGAACTTGCATTGTGTATTGACCTCTATGTAATGTATCCTGTTGCCTTCATCCGGATATTTGATTTCAAGTTGACAAACTATACGTTACTCATTGATAGGTTTCAGTATGCTTTGAAAGATGATTTTAAACAAAACGGTTATTAGTGTATAGACAAAGGTTACAAACTTGTTGTTATAATAGCAAAAGAATTATTAGCTTTTGAAAGAATAGGACAAATTATGAAACAGACATATTCTTATTTGGTTCATTACATATCTAAAATTTCGATAACAAATTCTGAAAACAACAAAGAAAACTGCATATTATTTTATTTCGTTATCAATAACAAACAAATGATATTGAATATATTTTTGCCTCACCTAGGTTGCCATTATTCTTTTCCGGTTAGGATAGAAAAACACTGAATTTGCTTTATCACGAAGATTAGAAAAAAGATCTTTAAAACATGTTTCTGAAAGTTTAGGAACTGAAGGCTGTAAAAGAATAAGAACTTGCGGAGAAAAACGTAGTTGTTGTTATTATTTAGTCTAGTTTGCACTGTTAACATTTTTTTCTAACTCTGATTGAATGATTAACACCAAATACAAGTTTTACGCTACATATGAATATCATAAATATTTTGCCAAGCTAGCGGGGAAAGGCATGATTATCTGGGTAGGATATTTATGAAATGTTGGTGGTTTTCTTTGCAAGGTGTTAATACTCAGTAAATCTCATTAAATTTTATATAAAACATAATGAAGTATGTAAATGAAGATAAACGCATGTTAACAGTCAAATAACAGTCAAACTCTACACTGTATTAATTAAAAGAAAGTTTATAAGTAAGTATTTAAATACATTTACTGTGCTAGCATTTCTAATTGAGTAAAATGTGTCTTTCCAAATTTCTACAGCCATAAAAGTAATTGATATTGCTCGTATTTTTCTTGATATTGATATGTATCTGATGTCAGATTTTGAAGTTTCTGTGGTTAACTACATGAAATACTGTCCAAGCGGCCAGAACACAAACATACCTTATATTGCTGAGCGTGTGGTGTAAATTGATAGGAATCTGTATTACCGAGTGTTTAATAACTTCTGTTACCTTGCCCGTCATAAGAAACACAACAAACGATAGAGTAATCATCTATACTGTCACGACAGTGGTTCTATCAAGGATACTATCCATGATTGAAAAAAGTGTATACAGGAAAACGCGAAGCCAGTTTCTCTTATTTCAGGAACGCGGTAATTTTGTTTTAAACTAAACTTGACAAGTATGTTCTTTTATTTCAAGTTATTAACGCCACTTCAAATTTATATAAACTAAAAGTGAAATACAATTTCAGTAAACAGAAAACGCACAGATACATAATTCTTACTCAGAACCGACAATTTTAGAGGTGAATTTATGAGAATTTGTGAATTGTTCCTGTTATTTGCTTATTCAAAATACATTTTATATCAATGTTTCTCGATATTTTAGGAAGGTGCAAACGAAAGAAGATAAATAAACTTTATGTTCCTAGATATTATTTTAGAATACCATACCGCGTAGGACTTTGATCGGGGAATTCAGCTTGTGCTTAGGAAGTGTTATTATTACATAAAGCTTAACTAAATAGTAAAATTTTAAAAATAACGTTTTTAAGAGCAATATCTATTTTTATACGTGAAGACTGATGTCAATTATGTAAGAGACTATTAGCCTGATTATTTTTAAAGCCGCTAATAGTTGTCATCTTACATTATTTGCACATAAAATGTTTGTTGAAAACGCTATTATATAATAGACGCTTTTAAAGGGAAACCTTTGTAGCGACAGTATTCCTTTTAGGTAGTGGACCCCTATTAACTGTCGTTATTTACCTTTCATTTACGTTTCCAACGTATGTGGTTTTGGCACTTTCCGGATTTTACAGATACCACTGCCTGTATTAGTTACATTTGTGGCCATAGGATGTAGACAAAAGAGACAGAAATGCGAAACTTCACGGAATTTCCGATAATTATTACGTATCCACTATCTTACAATTACACACGCATTGATCTAGAGGATAACATGCCGGTCTCTCAATACGACGGCATAATTCCTCTTCTACCATTCTGCTCTTTATGTAACATTAGTTCTTAGAATTGAAGGTACATGTGCACTTCACGCTCATAGTTACAAACTCTAAACTATTCATAATACTATTTCAGTGTGAGAATCTAATTAGAATCGATATATTATCTGAATAATGCATGAATTTATACGCAGTAATGCCATTATTCATAAATCTGAGATGATGCTCTTAATTAAAAATAGATATTGATTTCCATAAATAACAAAACATTGATTTGATTTTGCTATAATTCCTTATTTCACAGGAAAAATGATACAATGGAAAACAAACTTTACGAAATTGTGTATGTGGTCTTACGCGAAAAAACATATCTGGATATGGACAGTTTCTATAAAAAAATAAAAAGGAAAGACTCCCCAATACCCACACTTTTATCTTCCCATTACCAATTTTTGTATTTTAAAGAAAACAAAATGTGCTAGTTATTTGATTTTTGAAGCAACCCGTTTGCTATAGTTTTCTGTTAAAGATTTTTTTTGCGGTTGTGCTTAACTGCTTCTTGCTTCTGGGAAATCTACCCTTATTTTTATTTCTCATTTTATTAATTTCAAAGTTTGTAATTGTAATTTATTGCAATTCTCAAGCTACATAGAAACTGTTCACAATACACACATTCCTAAACTATACTGGTTGACTTAAACCGTGATAGCAAGAGCCGACAGCGTTTCACATTATTCTGTATAGTGCCGCCTTCTGTTCAATTTATGTCTGTTTATTTATCTGTGTAATCATACTATATTTCATACAGTCTGTAAAGCTTTTAGACATACTTAAGAATATCAACACTGACTCGGCATCTGATATAAAACGTGCGAGACCAAAATGATGAATATTCATTTATTTCTAGTGTGTTCAAGAATTTTACTAAAAGTAACTGGTTCGTGTACATACTCTTGGCTCCATAAATGTCTTGATGGCCTTGTTTCATGAAACCAGCATCCATAATAAATCTCGATCAATATTATAATTTCTCTTATATATGTATATAGAACATTGCCGATATATCATGTAATATTCTTTGCATCTTTGCTTAATAAGTTTATGTATATATTTATTCTCATTAGCCAAATGCAATGCTTTTACTAAAATGATCTGTTGCATTTGTTGTTGTAGCAGTAAATTACGAAAATGAAAATTAGTTTTTTACCAGCTTGTGTTTTAACACATTTAGTGGAACTTGTTTATAATACATAACGTTATTCAGTAAATAATCTTTAAATGTCATAAACTGTAATTGCTTGAGAACGGATGTCGATGCCTTAGTTCTAAATATAATAAAACTTGCTTTTTTGTCTCTAGAAGCTATTTTTGCAGTCTGCTTTACCTAAAATTTGTATAATTTTTCTATGAGGCGATACACATTATTCGTTTTATGATCTTTTAAAAGTTCGTACAGTTAGGCTGTAATAAAATCACAATAATTCGTATATATATGACTCGTGTATATTAAGATCAGTGGGGTTTATTACAATCTTAAAGACATCTGTCCATCACGCTTCATTTTATGCATCTTAAAAGTATGGCAATTCAAAAGTTTGATGCCCGCAAAGAGATAAAAGTTTCTCGTCATAAATATGTGTAAATTTGAAGAATATGTTTCACCATTTGAGAACGATATACAACAGAAGTGATTTGATTTCACAGGCATACAGTTTTAATCAAAGAAATTATATACCAAGTGCAATATTGTGACGATCCCTGCTTTCATACAGAAGAATGCATTAACACTGAAACGTAACAAACGTATTTTGTCTGACAAATTGTCATGTAGAGCCTCAAGTCTGTTCAATGTTTTTATCACATGCCAAACAATAAATCCATTAGTATCATGAGAAAAGTATTAGTTAGGATACAGTTTGATATAACATTTATAACTCACGAAGAAATACATATGAAGCAGATAATGTAACATCAAAGTACAATATTATTTCCAGTTTTCAGTCAATTTACCATTTTCAAGTCACTCTCACCTCATGACTTGGAAACTAAATTGTTTTTGGTTTTGCAGATATTCTGATTCACATTGCTTAAAGGCTTACTGAAGAACATGTTTGCGGTCCATATGTTCTTCCCTTTACGTGGGCCTTTATTCAAGAAACATTGACTGACTAAATGACTAACTGACTGAGTATGTGATAAAAATATGCATTGATGTAAACAATACGTTAAACTTACATTAATTCCATATTGTCTCTGGAGTTCAAATTTTATGACTGAAATATCAGTACTATGATCAAGCTTATCAAGCATTTTTTTCTCTCGTTGCCAATTTAAATACATTTTTATTTTCGTTTCGAATACTGCATCGATTTCGCCGCTATAGTTGAGTTTGAGTTCCGCATCACATAATAACTCAATTACAAGTTAAGGGCAATCATAAACATTTATTATTTGCAAATATATATAAAAACAAAACAGAACATCATACCCTTTTGATAAAATAAGTTTTCGTACAATATAAACACACGACAGTTGTTGTTGTTGCCAATCAACAATCTCGAATGTCCGATATTTACTAGATCAACATAAATGTTGGTTTTGTTAATTGATATGTTTTTTTCTTGGTAGGAACAATATACTATGTTTTCACAATTGTCCATGCAACCTAATTCAAGGTTTACAAACCGACAGTGCAACGATCTTTGTTGATGTTTCTATCAGTATCATTTGTTAATGATAGTTATAAGTGCTTTGTATACACCAACATCTTTATTATATCATCAAGTACAGTTGATAAAATTATATAATTTGTATAATATAAGTTTTCCGGAGCCAATCGTAGAAATAAAATATGTAACATCGATTTCTGATGGTAAAGAAGAACTTAAGAAGAATAACATTACAAGTGATTTCTTTTGTGTCATGATGTAATTGACGTTTGATTTGATACACAAAATGGCAGTCATTTGTCTGATTTGAGTTCTGGTATGGGTGATTTTGAAAGAATAGCATTTTTAGATTTTATTTTATTATCTTTTTGATGGATGTTGTTTCTTTTACTGTGTAGTTTAGAGGTTAGTTCGCTTTGTGTTAGATAATGGTTGCATTTTTGAACGTTCAATATTTCCGAAAATTAACTTACTTTTACCTCCAAGTTAACGGACGCATATTATTGATAATATATATATAATACCTTATGCATAATTATGTATGAAAAAATAGGAAAACTTAATTTTTGTTGATTCAAAACATTGATAAAATGCAAAAAAGACAACTGTCTGAACGGCAAATCATACACTGAAATTATGCCGCCACACTGTTTGCTCCAAAGTATCTGCAAATTTAAGAGGTACAATATTTGCAGCTTAAAATATACCTTAATCGTCTAAACTTTAATTTTCTCCATTGTTTTTCAGCTTATAGAGGCGTCCATGTCGATTTTTTTCAATTCGCTCTCTTTGAATAAAGCTGCAAAATTTACCTTCAACGCTGATGATTGCCAAAACATTCCCGCGTCTCATTTTTAGGAAAAAAGTTTGATTTGTCTAGCAGTTAGGTGATTAGTGACAGTAAATCTATCATCAACACATGATTGTCTTTCAGGAGATATTACAAGGTAAGTGGTTATAGGATGTTAACAAAGTTTAATAGCATGCAATCAATCAGTTAATAACATTAGAACTGTTGTTATCATTATGTGCTCAGATAAATTCTGTTACTGTAAGAATACAGGTTCACTGAATGCATTGTACCATCGGGATTCTTCGTCCCCTGTATCTGTTTACTTTTACTTCTAACCTGTATTATTTCAATGTAGTTTTTACACCATTATTTGAAACTGACTTAAACAATTGAAACGTTATAGCACATGATTTATTTATAACTTAGTGCTGTCATGTTTTCACAATTTACATGGTTTGCTAATGATAATAGGAACCAAGTTAAATGTAAATCCTGGTTTATCTTGAAACAAACCCTTTTATCAATCGTTCATGACTGTGAAGAGTTAGAATTTATTTATGACGTATAGCACAAAGAATTTGCAACTGCTTTCAAACAAAACTACTATCAATAGTCTGTACTTACTGTAGTTTACATTACATTCTTATTTTGTGATATCTTATAAAAATAGTTTTGTCTAATCAGAGGAGTTCATGTAATAACTGCAGCCAATTGTTCTCCCCATTGCAAGAAGGAAAATAGTAATTATAGAAGAGTTTTAGGAGGTGTTCACCAACACACTGCAAATGAAGCTATCATAACATATAGCAAAATGACAATAAATTTAAATAAAGAAGATATCTCTATTGAATGGAAGGCAATATTAACGCGCAAGTAAACAAACATATTAAGCACTTGTTCGCTGAAACATGTGATAAAACATCACGAGGTTAAACAATATACTGAACAAAATAAAAATGTTTTCGTTAGACTAACGAAAACGATATGCTAACGAACTTCATAAAATCTGTAAAAATATCCTTTGGAAGCAAATAACGCAACCAAGAAGAATAATAGCAGACTCGGTTTGATTGGGTCTGTTTATGAGAGGTAATAAAATGTGCAACACCTCTCACGCCCCATAGCACCGGCTATAGCGGAACTCTATTACAAATATGTTAAATTGAATCCATGATCCCAAAGAGTTAAGCCACTTTTCAGCTGACGTCAAGATGGTGTTGTACTATTTAGAGATGTTATGTGAACATTTATATGCCTTTGATTAAAACCTTCTTATATTTTATTTACAGTATGGTTCTTTACATTTATGTTCTATTTCTTTTGTTATACGCCCGAAGGGACGTATTATGTTATGACGCTGGTGTCCGTCTGTCCGTCCGTCCGTCCGTCCGTCTGTCCGTTAGCAATTTCGTGTCCGCTCTGTAACTCTTGAACCCCTTGAAGGATTTCAAGGAAACTTTACACAAATGTTCACCACACCGAGACGATGTGCAGAGCGCATGTTTTGGATGTCTTGCTTCAAGGTCAAGGTCACACTTAGGAGTCAAAGGTCATATCACTTTGTTTCGTGTCCGCTCTGTAACACTTGAACCCCTTAAAGGATTTCAAAGAAACTTGACACAAATGTTCACCACACCAAGACGAAGTGCAGAGCGCATGTTCCGGATGACTTGCTTCAAGGTCAAGGTCACACTTAGGGGTCAAAAGTCATGTCAGTTTGTTTCGTGTCCGCTCTGTAACTCTTGAACGGCTGGAAGGATTTCAAAGAAACTTGGCAGAAATGTTCACCACATTGTAACGATGTGCAGAGCGCATGTTCCGGATGACTCACTTCAAGGTCAAGGTCACACTTAAGGGTCAAAGGTCATATATGACTTTGCTTTATGTATATTGCTCTGCATTGCAGTGCTCTTGTTTTTATTTGCCAGATCTTTTTTTTTTACTTACAATAATTTTTTTTTGAATTACTTCCCTTTTATGTTACTATAAATAGCTTATTTTGAAACTTTTTTATTATTGGCCGTAGGGAAAAACCGAGACCACTTTTCTGTGGTACAACATGGATGGTACCTCCAATTTTAAGGTGTATTTTTACATACCTGTTCCTGATAAGGATTTTTTTTGTAGACTTTGAATTTTTTTTTTGTGGACTTAGATTTGTTTTTTGAAGTTTTCCTTTTGTTGTTCCAGTCCTTTGGGGCTACAACAGTCAAGTTCTTCAAATTTTGCTCCCATCCTATGATGTAAGCCTTCGGGCGTATATTGCCCCGCTTAGTGGCGCTCTTATTTTCACGTCTTCTACAAACCTTCTTCCGTTCAGTCGTATTTACTGATATCCATGTAAAATTAATTGGAAAATATGACATCGGATTGGCATCTGTCTCCTTTTTGATAAGTTTATATTCCAAAGTATTATCCACTAAAATAATTGTTTTTATCGGACCCATACATAACACAGTAGTCAGGGAAACATTAGCAAAAAGGCACGCCATCTCTTGACCGTTAATTATTAACCTATATTAAGTCCATAGGCTGATTTTTATAAATTGAAGAGGTCCTTTTAGCCAAGTCAGATCATGCGTGAAATCTCGAGTATTCAATTTTTGTTGAGATGCACTGTCCGAATAACAAATACCAAAAGCGCTTTCAACTTTGCAGGTGATTTACAGTTACAAAACATGTAGTCCTGTTTTCCTCATTGTTTCGCTACATTATACGCATCATACGTAAAAACACACCAGCACTTTTACTAAACATAAAGCGTTGATGTTAGCTTTCATTTTTTGAATGCATGTAATAAATTGCCTCTTTCATAAGAGGGATAGCCCGGTCATAAAGTTCCCAGATTGCTTGACTTTCCAATGTTCGTTCTTCCCAGCGGTAAACAAAAGTTTCACATTTTACAGTTACATTGATTTTACTTTGAATCCCCCACTTAATTAAGCTATTGCAATTGATATAAACTTTCTATAATTGAAACAAAGTTGAATGTAATATTATTCTTTGTTGGTTTAGTGCTCAAACGTACGTGTAAGACTGAGGCGTTGTTTTAATTAACTATGGCCTTATAAATCATGAGTGTCAAACTTACTTAAAATACTATCTGTTTGCTGGTAACTGTGCCCTTACAATCCGTCAACACGCAAAAACTGAGCGAATTTTAACACTGTTTTTCAAAGTTACATCTTGATTGATGACAAAATAATGCATATGTATGTCTGTTTCAGATATTCATAAATTTTTGCCATGATCGAGCGAATTCACAATTTTTATTAAACTAAAAGTGTCTGGCTACATAGAATATCACTGCTACGTAATTGCATGATACGTGTCAAGGTTTCACATTTTCGACTGACTGACAAAGACGTTTGAAGACTTCCTTATGTATTAACGCAATTAATAGAACATAAAATATTGTTGGGTAACACAAACTGCTTTCTCATAAGTACGTGTATTAGTTTATCTCAAATATTTGTAAATATAGCTAAGACTACTTTGAGGTAATGAATATTCGTGTGAACTAGTAAACATATAATTAAATTATTAATTCGAGAGGCAAAAAAACAAACCACACACAACACAATTCTTCTGTCAGATTTCTGTATTGCCATATTTGTATCTTCGGTGAGTGATAATAAATAATTCATAACATGAGGAAAAAGCGTTTGAACGTAAACATGTCTCTGTAAATAATTATGCAAGTTATAGGTAAAAAGACAATGCCTCAGTACATTGCAACTGACCTCTTTGGAAATTTTCAACTCAAATAAGAAAATGGGCTACATGGACTTTATTTTTCTTGTATTTCTCATAATCAGGTTTATAATTCTACATTAAACTCTGCTGTTTGTGTATTATTTTCTGGTCCTTTGGGAACATTGAGTCCATTCAATTTCATTACAGCAAATGACAGGGGGCGTGAGGTATGTCGCACAATTGATTACCTCTCATGAACATTAGCTGTTATTTTCCTTGGTTGTGTTCTTTGCCTTCAAATGATCTTCTTATAGATTTTATCATAATGTTATATTCCTGAGTGTCGTGCTTATTTAAATGAAGTACAGAAACGTGCAAACAAATATTCGATAACCATGGACTATTGCCAGAATTAATCTATTATTCAGTAAACATGCACTGTAAATTGGACTTTTATTTGCATATCTGGCAGTTTCATGAAGCAGTTAGCGTCATATTCGTTGTATAACAGAGTTTTTATCCATTTTATATATTGACTGTTCGATTTTTATTTTCTTTTGCTGGATTAAACGCATATGTTAAACATGTTGGTAACCTTGACATAACCAGCAATAACCTGTTTCCCCGCAAGTAAATACATCTCCCCAATATGACTTAGCGAAGAAAGAACTGTCTTTCATATTCAAAATGCTATAGAATACATGCATGTTTTCCTCTTATGGGAATCAAATAAGTAAATAAACAAATTTCTATTACAGTGAACATATCAAAATATCAAATGTATTGCGTAGATTCCCTAATGGACCGATTGTTCAATCAGAAAGAATGCAGGAAAACTTTGTTCTATGTTAACATTCACAGTGACTGCCAATCTGTTCTCTATATCACAATCACAAGAATATTACAAACAATTTGATGTTTAGAAGTGTAAAAGCGTTGTTAAGAGCCTTAGTCGTATGTTTTTGAGATCTCACCAATGATATTTTCTGCGTAACAATTAACTATACAACAGCCATAAAAAGGGCAATTGTTAGCGACTATATTTCCCACAAAATGACAGAATCAATACTTTGATTAAATAATACATTGGAAAGTGTCCAAATGTATCATTTACTTCTCCTAGTACAATTGTATTCAGAGCGCGTGTTTAGAAGTGTATGTCCTCATTTGTGGTTGACTAGAGATAAGCCAAAATCAGTCTATATGTACACTGTATTATCATGTTTTTTAGTTTGTTGTTATTTCAACATTTCCCGAAGGAAGAATACAAATGAACTGCTTTCGAATTTGTTTTTGTAAATGGAATATAAATAGTGCATGTAAAAATAAACCGATGACCTTTCTTGAATCATTAAATATGGTGAAAGTATCTAATATCATATTGAATGTTAAAAGTTTGTGATTTAGAATTGATTGAATTGAATTGAAATGATATTTAAGATTACTGTTGAAATACTTGGATATTACAAAAATAACACAGATCAAGAAGGGCTATATAAGCTATTTAATTAGTTAATTAAGTTAAATAAATAATTGATCGTTTTTCGAAGTGCGGACAACATTCCACCTGATCCGAAAGGGTTTGTGTGTTTTTTGTTTTTTTTTTTGTAGTTTGAATTTAACAAAGATTTACTAATTACGGTGTTTTTTGGTTTGTGGTTTTGGATATGATTGACATCCGAGGTTATCAATATATTTGTTTCAGGTTCTCTGTTCTGGGATCTGGAAACGGCTTGATATTGCTTGAAATTTAGTAATCTTATCTCTCTGTAGATTTTACAGTGAAGGATTACTTTAGGGGTATTAATAGAAGATATTATGTATATTTCATGAAGCGTCTTATATCGTTTAAAAAGTGGATTTCTATTCTTTAAAAATAGAAAGATTGATCTTTAATAAGTAATAGTGATCAGTTTTGTCAGAGCAATGTCAATATTTATTGCAGTTTTTCAGTTTTATGTGTCACTTGACATATAACATTACGGCTATCATTGCCGACACCCCGAATTGAATTGTCATAATAAACACATTAATCATTTTTAATTACTTGGCTATTTTTTTCTAGAATACAGAACTAAACAGAAGCCTCGTATTGCCGAACCAAGAACAAACCCATGCAGACACATTCTTAACTTCCCATTTGATAGTAACAGGATTTGAAAGCGACACAAAATCCGTATTACGTAAACCATATCATTCTTGCTTGATAGTGAAAATGATCTTTTGTATATTTGTAAAGGCGTGTGTTTTCAATGAAATTTTTCTTGTTGTTCGTAATATATCATTTCACTGACCTAATATTACTGCTGTCTTCTCTTTTGTATTTTTTTCCTCATTGTCAGTATCCTCATTAGTACAATTATTGTTTCTAATAGTTGTTTTTATCGTTATCAATTTTGAAATATCACTTTACCCTTACTGAATGGGTTGCGGTCAATATTCAAAACTACTGACCAAAGTTCCGAATTTGTTCATTTAATACGTTTTTCATTCCGTGGTACCAAAATAAAGTTTCATATTTCTTTCTTCTAATTTTGACTTTAGTCCAGCAAACTATAATACTGAACTTTTCACCGGTGAATAGTATAAGCATTGGACCGGGGAGTTTTATCAGGAATCATGTAATAAATGCATATATTGAACCTTGAGCTGGTTTCTCCTCCAAGGATAATACACTGTTACATTGCTTATCAGGTGGGAATTGTGAAGCATTCGATTATCCATTACACGCAGCGTGACTGTGTTTCATTCAAATATGAGATAATATCAAGTTAAAAAATATCAATCATCGGTTGTTCCATTCTTCTATATCATAATAGGGTATTTAGGATATACTGCCAGTTGAGTATAAGCTTAGTCATTTAGTCAGATATCAAAAATGTTCATGAAGAATGAGATAACTTATACCACAACACTCTTTGCCTGTCAGACTAAGTACTGATGGTTTAATTGAGAAGCCATGTACTGTTTTTCTATCTTATGTGTTTAAATATAAAACCTGTTTCTTGTCACAGATTTATTGCTGTTTGTTAAGACTCCGTTATTTCTTAGACTCCATCATAATTTACTTAACCAATGTCATTGTTTGTTGTAAATTCAGGTAGAGTGGAAGTTCTTGTCTTGCTTAACATAATGTGATATTCGTAATTGTTGCTCAGATACACAGATACGGTCAATCCGACAGAAGTTTAGCCCTAACGGTGCTATATTCTACCTCCCCTAACGTTCCGAAACGGATCAAACCCATGAACCTATCTGACAATCCCTCAACAAATGCATGTACAGTCGATGACTCTTCATTTGAAATCTAGTATGTGCCAGAATATCTTATTATTTCTAGATTATCTGTTCCCAAGCAATCTATAATTACTGTTCGCTACAGTATCGTATCTCATTTACATTTAATCTGCTATATTTCTAAAATGAACTGTCTATCATTCAATTTAGGCAGTACTAATATCTATTATTCATAGGGGTGTTCACTGAAAATGTAATGACTGAAAAGCGAACAGTGCAGACCATGAATTTGGTCTGCACTGGCCGCAAAGGCAAAATCACTTGCTTCCAGCAGGATAAAGGTTAAGTAAACAAGTTGTTATATTGTCTGTTTTGACAACATTCTTTTTTGTAATCATAAAGGCTAAAAGCGAGTACATATGGGTATATCCAGAAAGTAAACAGAAGAAGACATTAACATAAAGACACGTATTATCCCGGGATTCTGTGTTTAATATAAATTCTTGCTCGTTCCTTATGCCTGAGCTATATTTAAATTTTCAGTTCTTAGAAGGTAAAATGCAAAGCAATTGAACATAACCATCAAGAGATAAGTTCTTATATTTTAACTGACAAAAAATTAATAACCAAAGTAATTCCATTAGAATCGTACCATATCTGACAGTATGTTCTTACAATATATTAAATCAGTATAAAATATATTTTCCCTAAAGAATATGCCGCATAATATGTAATTGTATGTAGCGTATATTTGACAGAAAAATGTGAGAAATTTTTCTAAACTAATGCATTGTAAAGCACATTTCATCACTAAAACTCGCTCGATTACATTTAGGTCACTGAAACGTCAACATATTGGGAATCGACGTGATTATTCAATTTAGATATACTGCCTCTCCGCCATTAGAGTGTAAAAGAAAATTTTCATTTGTATAATTTATTAAGGGCTATAAGACTATATCAATGAGAAATGGAAAAAGTTATTCCTGGACAAATAAATTTACCTGGTAAGGGCTAAACGAAATAGGGCAAGAACATAGATATTAAAGAAACATGATCAATGTGTTGCAAAAGCTTTTTAAAATTTCAAATCAAACAATGGTGTAAAAAGCTTGTAGTGTATTTAACAGAATTTTAGATGGATAAATTTTTCAACCAATAAATTTTACTTAAATAATTATATTTAATGTAAACAACGCTATTTAATTACTATGGTGACATATTTCTACCAACCACATAATTATCCACTTATTTATTTCGAAATATTTCGTTAAAATGTCACTTATTCAGTTATTATGTGGCAAGTGACAAAACCGCTTGTTATCTTAACAGGACAACACTGCATGTTAGTGCACACTACTGCCATCCATATATTCACTTACGTTAACTAGGTATCTTGATTTTGTCAGTTATTCAATTATGATTACCAATATCCCGTAATCGTCCCATATCATGGCGGGCACCGGGAATGGCTTATTTCACAGCCAAACAAAATTTTGTTCGAAACCCATATTGACGTCACATCGACAAAATTATCTATAGGTCATATGGCAATTTCAAAGCGCTCGGTAGTGGATGAAAACCCCAAGGTGCCCATGCGTTCATTATATCATTACGGACGGGCACCTGCGTAGAACAACGGACCTTCCGTATGCAAGCTGAATGGCTTCCTCAAATGAAGAATTCACGCCTTTGGCGAGGCTCAAACCCACATTTGTAAGCGACCTTAACCACTCGGGAAATCTAACCACTCGGCCAAGGAGGCCCGTAAAGGAATTCCAGTAGTAATCATATTGTTTTATCTGTAATTAAAGATTGTTAACAATATTTTCTACAAAATACTTCTTGAAAGCCCAGGAGAAAATTTCAATTCATATAAGTTCTATTTTACAAAAAAACTATAGCGCTGTTAGCTTTTCTATGAGATACGCCGTTATTCATCGTCCATTATTATAGAATTCATAAATAACATTAATTTTACGATATCTCATTTAAAAAGGAGTATCACCTTAGTTAAAGATAATTAAGATTTTGACTATCATTAAATTAAATTTACAATTCTCATTTATTTCTAGGATGAGCATTAAACTATAATAAAGATGAAAGGTATAAAGTTATAGAAAAGCAGCAGGTAACACAATTACCATCTTCCTAGTATATTGTTTCCAGTAGGGAACACATATATTTGATAAAACAAAATCTATCATGCAATCCTCAACACACATAAACGGAGATCGATATAACAATAGCCTATTCTGTTTCATTGCAAATGTTCATTAAATGACATAATATACGAAGCAACACCCGTAATGGCGGAAGCGGAATATGCTGATACAGATACTAAAACATTTGATAGAACCAATAACCGAAAGGGAAAAATGACATAATAACGACTAGTCCATGCGATATCTCCTATCATAAAGCTGTTAAAGTTATTTAACGACAATATTAAAATATATCTACGTTTTACAAATCTTCCAATCAAATTTCTAATTTTTATTAGATTTTATTCTAACTTCCGATTTAGTTGATAGTTTAACTGAACATGATAAGAGATATATTACTAATTTTCAGGTTCCGTCGAAAGCTAGAATACTTACTAGGTCAATTATATTTTTAGAAAAAATTGGAAGTAACCTTTTGCACTTTTTTACACATTCCAAAATCTATAAACGTAATATAAAGAACTTATTTTCAGTCAACTACCGATTTCAGTCTTAACTAAGGTGGTTATTGTGTGGATGATTGCTATGAGTACACCGAAATGTGACTCTTGAACATTCAAGATGCTAAATTCACGCTTTCTAAAATTATGTTGTTGCGATAATTGAATACCATCTAAACATTTAGGCACTGATAATATTTTTCTGCTCACGCTAATCATACACTAATTGCCTCATTAATGTATGTCGCAAGAAAGCTAATGCAGCTGTAGTTTTAAAAGTTGGACTACTACATTAGCGCTGTGGATTTGAATCCAAGGGGCGATTGATACGTGATCAGCGATGGATGATTACACGCCTTACTAAATCAGTACTTGGTCGAGCAAAATTTATTTGTATAGACTTTTTGCTGTGGAGGTAAATTAGACACCATTTGCAGGATTGACTGAGCGTATGTTTTTCCATTCATTGCATGGACTTTCGTCTATTAAACACAATTACCTTTTACCTTTTTCATAGTAATATATATAAAATTGATATATTTATATTTAAGATACATCAAAATAATGTCATAAAGAATGCTAGTAAGCATTTGATATTTCAGACCATCGTCAAGAAAAGATACCTGAACAGTTAAATCTGTGCTGTATGTTGTTAAAGTCGTTTGGTAGGAAATGTCCTTGATTTACGTATTCAGTCAGAAAATATAAATATTATGTATATGAGCAGTATCTGAATACATCAATGAAAGCCATTTCGAAAACCACATATTCTCAGCAGTTTACTGGCATATGATTGTAATATTTAACCAAGATGGTTATCTGAAATCCTATTAATAAGTTTTCATATATGTTAAGGTATAATTGCGTTTCAATAATTTGGCTAAACATTTAAAGCCTTAGGAAAAATTTGCATTAACTCTTTCCATTATGAGTGAAATTTTCAATAATTAAAGGGATATGTAGAAGCATATTGATATGGTAACCTAGATAACATATTAACTTGTCCAAAGGAAAGGCAACTCATTCTTCAGATGTTTGAGAGTTTCTCAGTGTTTTCGTCGTGCCATAAACTTACTTTAACAGTACTGATTAATATATTCATCAGAAGGAGTAAGTGAAAAAGTAGACAATATTAAAAACTTACTCATTTAAAGTGTGATATAATTCGTTTTAATGAGATTGTAAGGCCAGTAAATTATACTAAGGTCTTGCGCATTCGTTTCTAGTGTCACAATATGCTGTGTTGCTTTAATATCTACTCTTTTTCAGTATATTTTATCTATCATTATTTTCAATATTGTAGCCTTAAAATCAAAGAAAACATTGGAAAATATATGAAACATAAACAACGTGTGCTGAATATTGTTGATTCATCAGTAAAATGTCAAGTTGTTCAATGCTTAAGTCAACACATACCATTAAAAGTTTGTATTTATCCCGCCAATTTTCGCAGTTATTTCACTCTGTTCTATCCATAAACCGAACATTCCCTTTTTTATCAGTAACATGACTATTTAACATTTGTTTAAAGTTTTAAAGCTTTGACGCATTTCGTTTTTAGACAATGAATGTATGTTTAACGTTTGTGAAAATTAGATTTCTTCTTTGAAGTTATGATGACTGGATTAAAAAATCTCGGCATATGCGAAATGAAATCAGTTGAATCTCACGCCCTGAAGCATGTAAAGGTGTGATACCTTTAAACATTAACCTTTTTTGAATCTTTTTTATTTCTATTTTATGTGTGCAGTTGTGGACACCTGTATTAAGCGGTAATTGTCTTACGCGGTCAGACATCTTACTTCCCGGAGTGACATGTTGGTCTAATTTCTACTTATTAATAAACACTCATATTGTGTCACTCCCTTTGATTACTGCTTATCAAAGATTTGTCTATATATATTTTTTTAAATAACAATCATCCTTTCGTTGTTTTGACCTGGCGACCAGTATTTCTGGAAAATTGTGTTATGCTCTGATGTCTGTCAAAGGAATTGCTTAAAGTTGTTTCGCCCTAACTTTGTTTTGATACCATTTGTTTACTTACATAATAAATATCACCAAGTCATAACAAATAACAATTTTTCTACAGGTAATACATTTGTATATACTCAAAGGATTTTAAGCTAAAACAGTTATCGCATGTTGAAAAGGTTATCGAGCATGCCAACAATATTTATAAGTAATAATAATCTTTCTTCAAGTAAAAATCTCTTACATAGTCGGATATTTCTAAGCAAAACAATAATTGCATGTTGACAGGGTTATAGAGCTTGTTAACAGCGATTGATATCATTCAGAGATGTTGTAACTGTAGCCGGATTATATGACATGCTGTTTATGTCTCTCTCATTGCTGTTTTCCGGTGTTTTTATCTCTTTGGTGTATATATTAGTCTTGCAAGTACTTTGATTTTATTTGTGGACACGTGATTAACATAAGTATATGACGTCATTCTCCCCGGGTTCTTTAGTAAATGAGCTGACATACTGAATTTGGTGTGAGAAATATTTCAGTCAGAACATTTTTTTATCTGCATTTGGTATAAATGCAGTCCATGCATTTACTTTAGATTTCTTAGGTAACACTGCAATGGCTGGAATGATTATTTATTTTTCGTGCAATATAATGATTTGGCGCGCTACCTTTGTGTTTGAAATGGTGGTCATGTGTATAACTTTTGACTTCTATTTATAACATGCATGTATTGATATGTAAATCATTGTTCACAGTATCAGCATGACATGCGGCAGGTGTGATGAAAGAATCGGTGCAGACCAATGTCATTGTGTGTATAAAAGGGTTAAGATCTCCTAGATCTGTAAGTAAACCTTTTGTAATCTTTGTGAACATTGTACATGTATTATATATATTATGTTATTACAAGCATAGTTCAGGCATTAAACCACTGTTGTGTGTAAGCTGTGATTTTATATAGATTCTAAATGAGATATCTCTCAGTACAGAAGAACATTACTAATTTATTAAGTATGTACATGTGAAGGTATTTAACTGTAAATTTGGTTATATATAAATAAGGTGCTGAAGTAATGCCAAAAGGTGTTTTGCGAAGGAAATGTTTTCAAAAAGTATCGAGTCATTTTGTAATAATTTCCAGAACATGGCAAATGCTACCTTGCGTGGCTACCCAAGTGGTGGTTTTGCCATTGACCGTTCCAAAGGCGGTGCCCCACTGTGTTCCTTAATTTGTTTGTTTTGTCCTTGTGTGTTTGCTTTGTGTGTGTGCGTGTGTTGAAAGTGTGCGCGTTTGGGGAGGCTGCGTTTTTAGAACGTGGCTTTCCCCGTTGGATATTCTTCCTTATATGTTTTTTTTTTTAATTTTGGTGTTGTTATATTTTCTGGTCATTGGGGATCATTGAGTCCATTCAACATATGTGTAATAGAGTTCCGCTTAAGCCGATGCTAGGGGGCGTGAGAGGTGTTGCACATTTTATTACCTCCCATGAACAGACTCAGTCAAACAGAGTTGCTATTATTCTTCTTGGTTGCACTCATTGCTTTCAAAGGATCTTTTTACATATTTCATTAAAGATATTTTGAGATATTCCAAAACGTAACAAATACAATGTTTTAGAGATTTAAAAGTTCATCAAATGATACCCTGTTATAGTTGCCAAGATACGAATGTAATTTTGTGAAAAACGTCGTAAGTTTTTGATTTCAGTACTTGAAAAATATGATATATTACCATATTGCGTGATAATAATTCAGCCATTTTGTAGCCATGTAGATCTTATGTACATCGTATTTGAACAAAACGTTTTACATCTGGCCAACTTATGTTCAAATTTACGCTTGACAATATGTTACCTTACCCACAGCTTTCAAACCGCAAATGAATCGGATGAACTTCTCCATTACAAGGCGCTAATGTGACTTACTTGACTAAATTTTGCAACATCTTAAACAAATAGGTTTGCTGTAATTATCTGATGTTCTATATGCAGGCTATTTTTGTGCAAGTTGTCGTTTCTAGGAAATGTGTCATAACCTCCCGAAGTATATTAATTATATCATCATTTTTACGAGAAACCACTCTGATGTAGAAGCTGAAGTGTGAAACCACATTCAGCTAGTGGATAAACTAGGAAGTTGTGTCCAGAGAAATTGACAGGGGATGGAGGTATTCCATTGTACAGATGTAAAACGTTTGCGCAAAGAGGAAAATGACATTTACTTTGGTTATTACTTTGTAAAACATCTAAACAATGGAAAATGTACAACTAGCAATTTCCAAATCATAGAAGTTAGAGATTAGATGCCGGTGAAAAGATTTCAACAGTATTAAATTTTGGCCATTATATTAGTTAGAGAATTTGTAACTCTGGTAAAAACTTTTACCTATATTGAACTGAAAAATGTAAACTACCTGTTAGAAATCGAACTGCACTCGTAACTGATATATAGCATATATGTAAGTTACAGTTTTCAATAAAGAAAATGTCCAAGTAGCCCATATTTTAAATCATAAAGCTGAAAATGTAGATAGAAATCCATGACATATATATTTGCGTAGTCGTGAACCAGTTACATTTAAGAATAAATGTGATTATGTGTAGTTTGCTATTTACATAATTATTTTTTACAATAGTAAATAATGTAATTACTTATCAGAGGCAGAGAATTATACTATGTAGTCAATATACATCAACCTTTAACATAGTGTCATTTTCAATGACGGCAATAACACATTTATTGTCCTGGGAGCCGTTAGACTTTGCTCACAAATCCGTTTTAAAGAATCGTCTAAAACCATTTCTTATTCTGACGGGCACCCCTAAGCTTGTTAATGGTGAAGCGCTAGAGTTTATCTGTTTCACTCTTTTACCACGCTTGGGGATGTCGGTCAGACGTAGAAATGATTTCGGACGAGCCTTGGTAGCGTATTTCTGAGCAAAATATCATGGCTTTCAAGCCAATGTGTGTTTAATTTACTTTTACCTAAAACGAAAATGGGTTTGCATTTTAAAGAATTGGTATTTCAGTTCAAAATTCTCCTTTTGTTAACAGACGAATTTTCAATATAGGCAATGGCAATAATACTCGTAGTTTTAAGATATAAATCTGTGCAACTCTCAACATAAATCTGTGACATGGAAAGATAGGTTGTCATGAATCCGTGACATTTTAGAGGCAAAATAGCATTAGGTTTGTTCTGCTAAGTATACAATCATTTTGGAAAAATAACACTTTATAATAATAAACGAAATATTAAACCGATATATCAATTTTGTGAAATGCCAATCAACTTCGTTTCCGAAAACGTTAAATAACACAGATATACCTGAAAGCCGAGACCCTTTGCTCAGAAATCCGTTACAAGGGCTCGCCAGGGCACAATTTCTATGTATGACCGACATCGCTTAGCGGGATAACGGATTAGTTCGAGTGCTTGAATATATGAACTAGACAAGAAAGTCACAGTTTTAAAAGAATAATATTTTTTTTAAATAATTTGCTGTTTATCTGGGAAATGAATTTTAAGTAATGGTGACACAAGATAAAACTGTAATAAAAGAAAATTGAATAAATCGAAATTTCGTGACAATAACATGTTTCTCCGGCAAACGTTGCTTATGAAAGGAAACGAAATCATTTAATTACTTGATTGCAGCAAATCGTTTTATAGAGAATAAAATACATATAAGTCATGATTTAGAAATGAATGCACAGAAGAGTTAGGACATACAATTTGTTCATCATATATTTACAGACAAGGTCAAACCATTAACCCTTCCTCTGCTAAATTTCTATAATGAACTTGTCCATTCAATTTTGGCAATACCACTTATTATTCACAGGGGTGTTCACTGAAAATTTACTGACTGAATAGCGACCAGTAGCGACCATCTTTGTTTGCACTGGTCGCAAAGGAAAAACCAATTGCCGCCAACAGGCTAAAGATTAAAAAGGGTTGCTATGATTGAGTTAATGAAATTCTAAATTATTAAATATTTTACTTTTGCTTGCCATAACTGTTATAAATGTCCGAGTCAAACCGACTTGAAAAGTATTTATCTCTATTGCAACAGAAGATCTATGTGTGCAAAGCGTTTTAATCTGTTTACATTTGTATTTTGTTTAAGATACCCGCAACAAGTTTGCTGTAAATATGTACTTAATATTTACATGCATTAAAACATAAAAGAACTTTTTCATTTTAACATCTGTTGCACAAATCCAACATTAAACTTAAAAGTGAAAATATCATATTAAATATTATCTTAAACCTTCAACATCAATATTTCTGTGTATTTATATTACACTTAATATACTTTTTTTTGCTCCTAGTATTCAAACATATCACAGAACCTATGCCATCTTTTACAATTCTCTGATGAAAACTTCAGTTTTAAGTTAAAAACATAAAAATAAACCTTCCTTGAGGCTTGATTTGAAATAAGAGAGAAAAAGAAATCAATATTGATTCAAATAAAACCACAGACAATTTTAGTATGATTTTATAATGCCCGTATGGCAGAAGCCATTAAAAATATCATAAATGTATGAAAAACAGTTTTATCACAGTCTGATTGCAGGTTTGGCTTATTCAGTAAGAACTTACCATAAATTGGCTTTTTATAGGATAAAGTAATCTAAATCATAATTGTGCACTAAAATAGAAAATTGCGCTCGTTGACTACTGTGACATTTTCAGTTGTTTCTTTACGATAAAAACTGCTGAAATATCAGAATGATACAGATCTCTACATTTTAGGGCAAAATTGGCTTAAATTGAGTGCCTAGTAAGACCTGTCCCGTATTACCTGCAACTGTCTGACCTATAATATAAGTATAATTTGAGAGCATGACAGTGAGAAGTAAACAATGGTGTGAAATAAAGTCTCTCCTAACCGTTTCCTTATTCGAGAACGATCATGGAATAGATGGGTAGATGACTGCTTCCTTTTTGACTTGATACCGATACCTCAGGTAATATTTTAGACCCGCCCAGCTCTAAAAGGAGCTATGGAAATCGATTCATGCATACTATTTTTACACATCATTTTATTTTTCAAGGAAATCGTTAGATCTATAATCTTTTTCAATACCCCATTGAATATAATGCCGAAAAAGAACACATCTATTTCATTCAAAAAACGTACGTGGGCCAAAATACGTAATGTTTAACATGATACTGTTAAAGAACGCATACGTGTATTTAAATGTACAATATCTCGCTGGAAAGAACTTAAAATAGGCTAGACAAGGACATCTTTCAATTGGCGCTAAGTAAAATGGAAAGCACAGGACAGTCTCGCGAGTATAAGTCTCTCATAATCATGTAATTTTATTGTAAGTAATTGAATTCGGCTTGTGTAAAACAAAAATTAATAATGCATGACAGGCCACAGACTGGTCAGTGTTATTTACAGAATGTAAGAATGCAAGGCGGACATCGTAAATAAAGCATATAGAAAATAAAGATTGAAGGTAAAACGAAGAGGAAAATGAAGTCATAGTTATTGTTCGAGGAATAGGCCTGCATAAAGATCTGTGAAGGTATTTGGGAACTGAGCAAGCAGTTACATGTGGAGAAAAAGTTAATACTAGTACAAAATCCAGAAAAATGACTTTCCAACTAAAATGAAATACTGTTAAAAACGGCATCAGATCTCTCCCTCAACACCCCCCCCCCAAAAAAAAACAACAACGAAAAAACAAACAAAAAACAAATAATCAAAACATTTTACAGCGATATACATGTGATTTTGGCATACTGTCTAAAAAGAATAAACATGTAAACATTGATTTTATATGATAAATTTCATATTACAGTGCATCGAGTTTCAATACATCGTTCCATGTTTATATTTAAATAGTTTCAAAATACAATGCGTTGAGTGCAAACATATTGGATGTGATGGAATTTTACACTACACGGCATTGAAATGCACTGCAATGACTGACATGTTAGTGGATGGGTTGTGGCGGTAACTGCCGCCCATAACCATATTATATATTGATCTTAGAACCCACTATCCTAGCGGAAGGTAATTATTAGGGTACAAATATACTTTGTATATTAAGTTAAGTCTGATATTTTAAGATCTTGTTTTAAAGAACAGGAGAATTACAAGGCAAACTACATTTATATTCGACGTTTCGACAATTTATTTTTCTTCAGAAAGTCAACAAATATGATCTTGTTTTTAGAATACATAATTTAGTAAATAAATGATTCTGCTCATACCAAAGCCATAACACGCTATCATCTTTACAGTACTACAGCTATTTACATTATTATAATTAATTATCTCATTGTTTAAACATGCACATGTTCTGCGAAATTACCGACCAGGGGACGCAGCCATGGTCTTGAAATACAACTCTCACTTGTTGTTCTTGTTTTTACCACAAAACTGTAGAAACCTTTCAAAAAGGTTTATTTTATGTAAACATTCCATTGAACATCATGAATTACAATTTGATTTTATTTGCCAGTTGGTCTAAATAAAAAAAGAACTTTAGCGTAATCGAAACATGCCTTAAGTAATTTAAAGAAATGACTTAATTGATACTTCACAGGAAGATTGATTCCCATGAGAAGGAATAATTGAATTCAAATATAATGGGTACGTGAAAAAGCAATTCCTATTTCATTAATCATTAAATTTTATAAAATTCTGGACGATTTGTATAGAATATAATACTGCAAATTGAATACCATTTCTAAACACTTTCTTACAGAAACGTTAAATTTGAATTAACTACATAGATGAAAGGGAGCGGCGGCTTGCTTATATTTGAAATATATGTTTGGGTTCAGTATTCATTCACACAATATTAGTGTATAACGCAAAAAACGACTTGGTTTGATTGGGGTAATTAAACGTGAAACAACTCTAACAACCTATCCCCTCTGGTATCGGCTGAGGCCAAACTCTATTATCATGGACTTCATGATCTTATTGGACAAGAACTTTTAACAACATTGAGATTATTTACAGCCGATAAAAAAACTTAAAAACTACTAATGGGAAAGAATAAACTGTAATTAAAGATTTGAAGTATACAAATATTTAGAATAACTTATATACAAATGTTTTCTTTTCTGTACAAAGTAAATGTAACCAAGGAATTTAAGTTCCAATAGTGATTTAAGGACATAGTGTTCCTAAAACAAAGTCATGTATCAATTATGTATGGATGTTTTGATGATTGATATCTAATGCTTTGTCAAACAAATAATGTAATTACAAAGAAACAGTCACCAAGTACAAAGGGAAAAAATAAATGAACTTGAAACGGTACCAACTTGGAAATGCCGAAGGCAAAAACATCACTTCATCAACAACGCTTTAATCTTAAGTACTATTTGTACTATCTAACATACGTTCATCGTAGAAAACACGTAACAGAATAATAGCTTTGAATTGTTTTACTTTTTCTATTCTTTTCCTGTCTTTTCTTTTTCTTATATTCTGATAATTGAAAACACATGAAACACATAATCCTTTCTTAGAGTATAAGATTATTTCACTGGTTGGATGTGCAAATGGGAATTTCCGACCTAGAGGCTATCTGTTTAGGTGGTAATGAGGCTCTGCCGAGTTACCGTGTAAACAGTTACCCGAGAACCGGATATTTCCATCTGCAGGTACAACCAGTGATAAGATCTTTTTCTTGCATACCATATTAATTTAAACAAATAATAATACTAATAAAATCAATCAAGCGACTTTCTTTTTACAACTAGTTCTTATAGAACTTATATTTAAACAAAGCGCGGGAAACAAACGTCCGTAAACAGGAAATACGTCATGACGTTTAAGAGACAAATAACAATATTGAGTTTTAGTTTTGCTTTATCAGTTACAGCGTAACAATATATTTTTTTTTAAATAACGTTTTCTTGAATCGAGAAATATAGTCTTTAAAATGAAATATAAAATTACTTCAAAACTCTTCTACTAGGGTACAAATATACTTTGTATATTAAGTTAAAAGTACATACATGTAGTTCGTAATACGTCATTTACAGCAAAAGAGTCATCTTACACCTCGCGGTGTAAGCTGGATATTTCTAGCACTGGTATTTAAATACCGGAAATCCCCGTCTGGTATGCAAGAAGTGAGTATCATAAGCTATTCAGTACAAATAATAAACTATGTGCAAACACCTTGTAATGGTGCTATTGTCGATACCCCAGCTGCATTATGTATAGAATGGTATGATATATTACACAATAATGTCACAATTATTCATAAATCTCAGAGAAAGTTATTCTTCGGAACAAGTTATATCTGCCTTCGCAAATAATGAATTTTGCCCTTGCACAGTCGGAGTTGATAAGGCAAGGCAAAATCTAATTGAACAGAATTGCTTCAAATCTGAATAAAGCAACGTAGGCTTTAAAAAATGAGGACACATCGCAATATTTTCATAAAATAGCATAATGAAAATAGAAGGAGGTGAAAGTTCTCACTTTTTTAAGAATAAAATTATTTATTTTTTGTGAACGACACGTACAATTGTTCTGTTCGCTAAGCAAAATTTACTTCGTTTTATAAAAATGAGTAATTTGGAGGTCGGCAGTATATTTGCTAGAACAGTAAAAAAAGTCGCCCTGATGTTCATTATCTCTATTGGATACGGCCTTTTTAAGTTCACTGAATGGAATCAGTGAAAAATTTCCGGATTTAAAACAATTTATTATTTGATACATGAATATATATGGTTATAAATTTTGGCTTCAATAGATGTGTGTCATAGAATGAGCGTACTTTGATTGCACCAATACAAAGGATAGGGAAAAAATGACCTAACATGTCTCTGTGTGTAAGATATGTGTTTTTCGAACCCTCGGGGAAACATGGATAAAAAACTCGCTAGCACTTGGTTTTCCATAGTTTTTGGAAAACAATGTGATATAAGACCCTAATATTATCTGATAATTGAGGGTCCATTGATATAGTGGTAAAACGCTTAACTGACTAATTTCTCTCTCTCTATCTCTTTCGCTCATGGTCAGATCATTATGTGCGTGTACTGTTAGACGATATACTGGCGTATATAGTGGCTGACTTTATGTAAAACACCTTCGAATGTGTTTTCCAAGACAAAAATGCTATATAAGTCTTGTTCTACTTTCCCCTTCAACCCTCCCCCTTCCTCCCCTTCTTTTTATATTTTGCACAAAATTAAAATGTACTTGTTGGATTTTTGAAGCAATCCGTCTATAATATTCTTCCGTTACGGCTCCCTTTTGTTGTGGGCCTACTTTGCAAATGCGCGGTTCCATGGCTGTGTTTGTGGTTCTCTGTGCTTCCGAGAAATCTACCCTTACCTATTATCTTTTGTTTGATATAGTATATATATCTGGAATAATATGAAATATAGTATGAACACTATAATACATGCATTTCCTATTATTGGATGCAATTTAAGTATAGTCTTGTAGCGAATTTTGTTGACATTTCTTTCAATTAGCATTATTTCTTTAAGGTTTTAAGAAGATAGTAAGTATTAATATATATAGATAGGAAAACAAATCTTCTAGTAAAGTAGGTGCAGATGCATAATATTTGTAATAATGTATTGGGTTAAGTAAAACATATTATTGTATGATTGATTTGTTGTGTAATAAGTTAAGTAATAATACGAGTTTTACTTGAATAACATTAATTTACTGGCGATTTCTTTTATGCCACGAGTTTGCTTTGATGAACAAAGTCTCAGTTCTTTTTCTTGTTGAATATTTTCAATAGTAATTTAGACAGAATTTACACTCCGAAACATGTAATATATTTTATTTCCATTACTGTGATGATGTGTGGGTAGTTTGTTATGTAATGTTTAAAGGATCATTTGGGATACTCAAAACTTCCAAAGGTTAGACTTACTGATATTTTGTTATTGCGCCTGTTGTTCTTGATATAGATATGAATCTTATATCAGACTTTGAAATTTCTGTCGTAAACTACATGTAACACTGACATGTCCAATGTTTGCAGTTAAAGCGGCCTTAACACACTACCTTATATTGCTGGGCGAGTGTTGTAAATTGGAAGGAACCTCCATTGCCATGTGTTTAATATCATTAACTTCTGTTTACTTGCCCATTACATCTGAGGATTTGAAAAACAACATAAAGTGTCCGGCTATGTGCGGAATCTGTCTATGACAGTGTTTCTATCCGGAATACCATCCATGATTGAAAAAATGTCAACAGGAAACGTCGAGGCCTGTTTCTCTTATTTCAGATACGCAGTTTTTTCTAAAGATCTTGACAGATATGTTCTTTTATTTCAAGTAATCAACTCCGCTTCAAATGTTAATGAAAAACATGAGAAGTAAACTTCAGCAATACAAAAACGCACAGATACATAATTCTTACTCAAACCCGACAACTCGATTTAAGAATTATTCGTGTTGCCTTTATGAGAATTTGAGAATTATTCGTATTATTTGCAGATTCAAAATACATCTTATTTCAATGTTTCTCAATATTTTAGGAAGACGCGAACACCCACCTCTACTAAAATTGTATGTTACGATACAATATCTTTGTTTAGTTATTTAGCTAAATTATGCTCTGCAGTCGGAGAAAGATAAATAAAACATTATTACCCTGAATATTATTTTAGAACACCGCGTAGGAATTTGATCGGCGGATTTAATTTGTGCTTAAGAAGTGTTATTATTACATAAAGCTTAAATAAATGGAAAGAAAGAACGTTTAAAAGAGTAATATCTATTTTGATACGTTGAAGACTGATGTCAGTTATGTCTAAAGCCATTAATAGTAGCCATGATTACATCATTTGCACACGAAAAGTTTGATGAAAATGCTATTATATAAAAGACGCTTTAAAATGGAAAGAGTTGTAACGATAATACACCTTTTAGGTAGTGGACTCGTAATCGTTAATATGACTTAAATGTATGGCTACAGAATATAGAAATAAGGGACGGGAATGCAAATTTTTACGAAAATTGCCGATTGTCATTATGGATCCACCACCTTAGAATTATTTCTTTTGCAACAACAGCATTGATCAAGAGAATAACATACCGGTCAATCAATATGACGGTTTCTCTTGTTGCATCAATGGTTTTCAAGGTACCGGGCATGGATGAAATGAAAGTTTTCTCAAAGTAAATGTAAATTTGTTTAAACTCACTAACTAATATGTTTAAAGTAACAATATATATTGTAGTCCGATCGAGTAGACATCTTTACGTGCTTTTATCTTTTAAGCGTTTTGAGTAAAGTGTATCCTGAGTTATATTTAGCATGAACGGGACTTGTATTCTGCAATATTTCTCTTCCATCATTCTGCTCCTTATATAACATACATTCTCAGAATCGAAGGCACATGTGCATTACTAAGAGGTTAATATACGGATTGGTTGTGCCTTCTTGCCATAATGGCACACCTAGTGTCATAATTATAAAACTAGGTGTGACATTATGGCTAGAAGGCACAACCAACCGTTTATTGACCTTTTTATTATATACCTTCGCTTCAGATTCATCTTGGCATTTTCATTTTACATATTTTTCTACAAACTTATGGGGCTTAAGCATCATTTGTATTGATTTTTCATCAACAGTGGCATCAATATTTGACAATCGATCTGAAAATGATTCAGCACCCTTTCACCCGCCATAATGACGTTGCCACTTGACGTCAACGTCAGAACGCGCTGACGTCCCGGTTACCCGGGGCCATTATGATTATGGCGCGTTAGGCGCACTGCGCCATTATGGCTTCGTCAATAGAAGCCGTAATGACCGTTTTAAACGGCTTTTTATTACTATTTATAGTAGCGTAATACTATATAATATATTAAACGCTCATATAAACTGTTACAAACTCTAAACTATTCAAAGTACTATTTCCGCTTGAGAATTTAATTGAAATCGATACATTATGAGACGATGTTTTTTTGATGTTTGAAAATACCCGTCTACTATATTTTTTCCGTTACAGTTTCTTTTTGTTGCGGGCCTACTTTGCGATGCCTGACTCTACGTTGTGTTTGGATGCTCCTTGCTTTCGGGAAATCTACCCTTACCTTTTATTTCTCATTTTGTTAAGGATAATAATTTCGAGGTGTGTAATTGTAACTTTTGCCATTCTCACGCTACAGAGAAAATGTTAACAATATGCATATTACAAAACTGTACCGGTTGACTAAAACCGTGATACTGTATAATGCCGCCTACAATATATATCTGCTAATCTATCTATCTGTGTAATCATACCATATTTTATACAGTCTGGAAAGCTTGAAGACATACTAAAGAATATTAACACTGACTCGGCATCTGATATAAAACGTACGATACCAAATATCGATGGAGTTAAAGGTTTTATCGCAGTCCAGTCGTTTTATAGATAGAGGGTTAGCTTTTCTACCATGCACTTATTTCCAGTATGTTCAAGTAGAAACAATAACTTGTGCGTGTACATACTCTTGGCTTCATAAATGCCTTGGTGGTATTGTTTCTCTCTGCAACAATCATACCTAAAAAATCTCGATCAATGTTATATTTTTGCTTCTACATGTATATAGAACATCGCCGATATATAATTTATTATATTATTCATTGCATCTTTGTTTAATTAATTTACATATTTATTTATAATCATAAGCCAAATGCAATGATTTAAATAAATGGTTAGTTGTAGTTGTTGTTGTAGCAGTAAATTACAAAAATGAAATTTAGTTTTTTTACCAGCTCGTGTTTTAACACATTTATACCGTGTTCAGACTACGTTTTTAATCCTACATTAACTTGGGTTTATTTTTTAAACTCGTTTGCGTCCACACTATATGTGGTGTAAAACGTGAATTTTGTAAAGGTCAAGTGGTTTCTGTAATGTAGCATTAAAACTACCTCGGGAGGTGGTTTTAATACTACATTAAAAAGTAATGCTACATTATTTTACAAATGTGAACGCAAATGTGGGTTATAACTGGTTTTACAATCCCAAATCCACAGATCTTACCTTTTGAAGGAAGAATCCCTTACAGAAGCAAGCCTCTGTGGCGTACATGCTGCGTATTTGCTGTGTATATGCCGCGAACACAGTAGTACGCCAGAGGAGTACATTTTACATACACCGCATGCCGCGTACATGCCGCGTACTATTTCGACAAGTACACAGCATGTACGCAGGAGGTCACTAGTACACTTCAAGTACGCAGCACAGACTCTGAAAATTTAAGGAGTACACTGCATGTACGCAGGAGGGACTTGTACAAGAAAATAGTACACTGCATGTACACCGCAGATACTTCGAAATTTATAACACTTATATTTAGTTGCATTAAAGTTGTTTCCCCTTGATGCAGTTACGCCATTTTCTTCAGATGTTTACCAAATTACATGCTACAAAAATTGATTTATTTCATTGAAAAGTGGATGAAGAAAAGCATACTAATTTATTTGATAACATCAATCTACATTATTTTGGTAAGGGTAAATACTTACTGATGCATGTCACTTATCTTTTTTCTGTTTTTTTCTGTCCAAATGATCAGCATTTGCATAAGAAAGTTGGTGGGGTAAGGAATTTACATTATCACAGCAGTTTCGCCACAAGAGTACACAGCATGTATGCAGCAGGAGTACACAGCATGTACGCCGCAGAACTCGGGCCAGGAGTACACAGAATGTACGCCGCAGGAGTACACAGCATGTACGCCGCAGGAGTACACAGCATGTACGCCGCAGGGGTAGTACACCGCAGGCTCATTTGCATGTGAAAAGTGTATGTGCCGCGTACATGCTGCGTACTATTTCCCGCATACTAAATTCCTCCAGCGTACATCCTGTGTACTATGTAGTCCACAGCATGTATGCAGCAAGTAGTACGCGGCAGAGCTCATTTGCATGTCAGAAGTGTACTACAAACGTATTATCGGTGTATGTGCGGTGTATATCCTGCGTACTATTTAAAGCCCTTGATTTCAGTACACATCATGTACGCATCATATACGCTGTATGTACACAGCAAGAGTACGCAGCAGGCCTTTTTCTTCTGTAAGGGATACCATGTGTTTCTCTTTTGTATCAAACAATTGATGCTGTGGCTGGCAAAAGTAATTGGAGTGTTGATGAAACAAAAACATTAAATTGCGATATGGAGTCATGCTGACGCTCAAAATGGACAATAGATGGAATGAACAGAAATTCTTAGATGAAGACAGAAGTTTAAATACTGATGACCCCTTCTTGTTTCTGTTAGCCTCAATTCTTTGTAACCTTTTTTGCTTATTGCAAGATATTTGTTAACTTCCAACATTGCATGTATATATTTAAACCACATTTCTTTGCCTAGTGTGGACGCAAACTAGATTATATTTTGATGGGTTTTGAATGTCAAATACCAATTATAGCCAATTAGTGCCTGATAAAAATAAAACCGTTCTGCTAGTGTGAACACGGTATAAATGGAACTTGTTTAACATACTTAACATTATTCAGTAAATAAATCTTTAAATCATATACTATAATTGCTTGAGAACAGATTTTCACTGCCTTAAATTTAAATATAATAAAACTTGATTTTATGTGTCTAGAATATATTTAAGCAGTCTGCTTAATCTATGATCTGTAAAATTTTCTAAGAAGCAATACACATCTTTCGATAAATGATCATTTAAAAGTTCGTACAGTTAGGGAGTTATAAAATCACAATAAACGCAATACGTATATATTGCTTGTTTATAATAAGATCAGCGGGTTTTATTACAATCTGAGATTAAAGACATCTGTCCATCGCGCTTCATTTTATGCATCTGAAAAGTATGGCAATTTACAAGCGACAGATCAGCTTTTGGATGATAAAAGTTTCTCGTCATAAATACTTGTAAGTTAGAAGAATATATTTCACAATTTATTTGAGAACAATATACAACAGAAGTTATTTAATTTTACATTCATACAGTTTTAATAACAGAAATTATATAAGTGCAATATAGTGACGATCCCTGCTTTCGTGCAGAAGAATGCAATAATATTAAAAAAATAACAAACATACTTTGCCTGAAAAATTGTCATGTAGATCCTCAAAACTTTTCGATGCTTTTATCCCATGCCAAACAATAAATCCACTGTTGTCATGAGAAAAAGTATAAGTAAGGATACAGTTTGATACAACTTTCATAATTCATAAATGGGAGGAAAGGGTACATTCGTTTTCGTTTCGAATTCTACATCTTTTGCCGCTATAGTTGAGTTTGAGTTCCGCATCTCATAATACCACATTTACAAGTAAAGGGTAATCATTCAGTTCCGCAAATAACAATTGTCTTGTTGGCCAGTAAAGGTAGTTCTGTATTTCCATGTCTCGCATTACATTTCAAATACAGCGTTTATTTCTAAGCTCATTTGACATTGTTTTACAGATGTTTTTACATTATATGGTTTCATCTCAAAAATAATTTTGTCTTCGATATAAAGTATTGAGGAATTTAAACGTATGGATTTTAAGGTGATGCCTAATAATATGAAATGCCTCCGGTTTCATCCTTTTGCAGTCCTCTTATAATGATTGATTGTATCAAATTTTCCAACACAGACTATATCTTTCATTATTATACCTCACATAAATGTCCAATACAAATTTTCCATTAGTTTAACTTGAATAATATATCATATTCCCCAGTGATTTTATATCACAGGCGCAAAATCGTTATTTTCAATTTCTGCGCATGTGATATGATCCATAATTTCATATCAGATGCGCAACAGCGTTATTTTGATTTTCTGCGCATGTGATATTATTTTTTCATATCTCCCGTTGAGAGATTGATACTTTCGCATTGATTAAAAATTTTCAGCCGAGCGCTTATACATAGATCTACCTGTTGATTAAATTACCTTTTCTGATGTTCATGCATGTGTGAATCCGGCCGATTTTTCCTTCTTTTTTTTTTTTGATTTGTTCTACGTGCCAAAAATTTCAAAAACAACTTTTTATCAAATATTGAATCGAAACTACACCATCAGATTGGAAATGATCTAACTAAGAAAATGACTGGTCACACTTATATGTTTCCTTTAGAAATAAGAAAGTTATCGTCGTTTTTCGAATGTTACTGCTGTCGATTTCAGCATTGACACAATGTTGAAATATGCGCATAAATGTAGGGGTCAGTGATATGTAAACGTCTCGGCTAAATTTTCCTTCTTTTTTTTTTTTGATTTGTTCTACGTGCCAAAAATTTCAAAAACAACTTTTTATCAAATATTGAATCGAAACTACACATCAATTGAAATTGATCTAACAAGAAATATGACTGGTCACACTTATATGTTTCCTGTAGAAATAAGAAAGTTATCGTCGTTTTTCGAATGTTACTGCTGTCGATTTCAGCATTGACACAATGTTGAAATATGCGCATAAATGTAGGGGTCAGTGATATGTAAACGTCTCGGCTAAATCTATAAAAAGAAGTCATTAATAGCAATGTCGCCACAATTTCTCAGTGCTAACAAGTAAAGATTCCTAAATTGTGTCTTCATTTTGGTTAATAATTACTTTTTAATGTTAATTAAATCATTTAAATAATTATGTTGAGTTTCCAGTAAATGTTTTGAAATTTATATTCTTTCGGTATAATAAAATAAATGTTGCATTCCTGAGAGGGTAATATGAAAAACTTTCACCCCTCGAAATATGAATATAGAACTCGGCTGGCGCCTCGGACTTTATTCATATGTCTCGCGGTAAACATTTTCCATATCACCCTCTCAGGAATGCAATATTTATATAATATACACTTTGTCCAAGATAACTGTATATGCTTGCTTTTAGAAAGCCCTACCTCAGAGACATTATGGTGCTGCCTGTAGAAGTCACAATGTCTAAGGGAATATATCTAGTCGATGTCTCGTATGTCGATAGTAAACATTTGCTATTTGCAAATATATATAATAACGAAATAGAACCTCATACTCTTTTGATAAAATAAGGTTTCGTAAAATGTTGTTAACTGTTGTCGTTGCCAAAACATCAATCTCGACTGTCCGATATTCACTATAAAATCAGCATAAAAGTCGGTTTACTTCTACCCTTTTTTTACTGGAGTATGTACTGTTATACCATCGCTGGAGAAGAATATGGCATACAAAACTTTCTTTGCACTCAAAGTGCGTTTTGCAATTATTGGCCTTTGGTCATATTTGGCGGCCCAAATTGTGTTCCCAACCTTTCTGACAGGTTCATAATATTGCACCCAGGTTTCATAACGTGTAACATCATTTGCAAAAACCTTTGTGTCGTATTTTGGGAACATGTTTAGCAATCTTTTGGCAGTTTCAGCACATAGCCTTTTTCGTCGTCAGCCAGAAGATGGGGGTACCCACCTTGCAGAAATCTTTCTAACTTTCAATATTTTCTTTAAAATAAAATGAACTGTTGATAGTGAAATGCCAACAATGCGTGCAATATCGCGTACAGTATATCGAGCATCATTTTGAAGAATTTCTGTGATTTTCAAAACATTTTGGTCACACGTTGCCGACCTGATTTTGGGGCATTTTCAACACAGTCTACACCACAATCAAATTTCTTTTTCCACCAGCGAACCGTCTCAGAAGACACCTTACTAGACCCATAAACACGGGTTATTTCGACAAAAAGCTCTTTCCAAGAACAACTGAGTCTACTGCGAACTTTTATATATGACCGAATTTCTTCAGTATTTGTTATTCGTTTTCTAACCAAATTTGCTACAGTGGCCAACGACTGACCGATTTGAAATAGCGACAGCTCGGTAAAACGGTTATTGAATGGATACATGTATATACCATTGTGCAGATATAAAATAGAGGTAATCAGCTGTATAATCATCGACGTGAAATTCCTCGTGGAAATGGCATGTTACCACAGTAAACAATATTTTTCGAACACTCCACGTACTTGTTCTCTTGGTATGAACAATATACTAGTTTTCAAATTTGTCCATGTAATCCAATTAAAGGTTTTTAAACCGACAATGCAACGATCTATGTCGATGTTTCGACCAGTATCATTTGTTAATGATAGTTACAATTGCTTTGTATAATCATCCAGTACAATTGGTATAGATTGATTAATTTGTATAAGTTTTCCGGAGCCAACCGTCGAAATAAAGTATACTGGCTCAAGCAAAAGTATTAATGTAATATCGATTTCTGATGGTAAAGAAGAACTTAAGTAGAATAAAATTACAAGTGATTTCTTTTGTGTCATGAGGTAATTGACGTTTGATTTGATACAGAAAATGGCAGTCACTTGTCTGCTCTGAATACTTGCAAGGATAGCATTTAGTTTATGTATCTTATTTATGGATATTGTTTTTTTTTAATTGCGTTGTTTAAAGGTTGGTTCGCTTTGTATTAGGCACTGGTTCCATTTCTGACCGCTCAGTATTTCCGAAAATCTACTTACTTTTACCTTTAAATGACGTATATTATTGATAATATTTATATGTATCTTATGCATAATTTTGATATAAAAATTAGGATTTTTTTGTTTGTTTTGGAATAAAAATATTGTGAAATGCAAAAACACTACTGTCTAAGCAGCCCATCACACACTGAAATTATACCGCAACACTATTTGCTCTAACGTATCTGCAAATTTTAGAGGTACAACTTTTGCATTTTAAAATTTGTCTTATTTGTCTGAACGTTAATTTTTGTCTATTGTCGAAATGTTTCACTTCGCTGTCTTTGAATAAAGCTGCTAAATTTACCTCCAATGCTGATGATTGCAAAAGACATTCCTGCGTCTCATTTTCCGAAAACAAAACAATCCATTTTTTCTCAAAGTTTGATTTCTTGAACAGTTAGGTGATTAGTGCCAGTAAATCTATCATCAGTACATAATAATCGTTTAGAGATATAAGAGTTTTAGTAGTAATATCATTTTAACAAGCTTTGATACCATGCAAACATTGGAAATTCTGTTATCATTGTGCTCAGAGCAGCTGTGGTTCTGCAATTACAAATGTACTGGATTCGTCGTCCCCAGTATCTGCTACTTTTACTCCTACCCTGTATATTTTCGATTTAGTCTTTGTACCATTATTTGAAACTGACTAAAACAATTGAAACCTTATAACACATGAGTTTTTAGTGCAGTCATGTTTGCACAATTTACATAGTTCGCTAGTGATAATAGTAACTAAGCTAAATGTAAAATAATCCTAGTTTATTTCTACACAAACTATCTTATCAATCGTGACAATCGTGCATGATTGTGAAGAGTTAGAATTCATTCATAACTTATATAAAAAGTATTAGTTACTGCTTTCAAAAAAACTACTATCAATAGACTATACATTACTTTCTAATTTTGTGATATCTTATAAATTTACAGTAGTTTATAACATCTGCGGATGTCTCTAAATTGCTTTTTGTACTTTTAGCATGTGTAAAAGTTGGGTTCTGCTCAACCCGGGGCTAGAGGGCGTGGACGGTAGCATGCATTTCCACTACCGTCCATGAACAGGCTCAATCAAACCGAGCCTGCAACATTTTCGTTTTTGTCGTGTTGGGCGACCTGTGAAGCTTCCACTTTTCTCTATTTTGTTAATATGTGGAAACATCGAATTGTTTATATAAAAACATGAAGTTCGTGCAATAACTCCAGTCAATTGTTCTCTCCATTCCAAGAAGGAAAAGAGTAATAGAAGAGTTTTAAGAAGCATTTAGCAACACACTGCAAATGAATAAAATCTGTAAAAAAGATCACTTGGAAGAATGCAACCAAGAAGAATAACAGCAGACTCAGTCTGTTCATGAGAGGTTACCGTAATGAAATGTGCAACACCTCTTACGCCCCCAAGCACCGACTTAAGCGGAACTCTATTAGACATAAGTTGAATGGACCCCATATGGAAGCCATCACTACATATAGCTATATGACGACAAATTTAAATAAAGAATACCTGTTTATGGAATGGAAGGAAATATTAACACGCAATTAAAGCAACTTTAGCACTTGTTTTGCTAAAATGTATTAAACAACAAACAGAACAAAACTAGTTTCGTTAGAGGGAAGAAAACGATGAACTAATGAAATTAAGACACATTTCAGTCATCAAGATGGTTTTGTAATATTTAGAGATGTTGTGTTATAGGTATTATGTAAAATGTCTTTGAATAACATTCTTATATAATATGTAAGATATGGTTATTTATACTGATGTTCTATTTATTTTGTTGTCAGTCTTTTATCGATATCCGCGTAAGATTAGTTGGAAAATATGACATCGGTTTGACATCTATCTGCTGTGTAATAAGTTTATAATCCAAAGTTTTATCCACTAAAATAATTGATTTTACCGGACCAATACATAACATAGTAGTCAGGGAAACATTAGCAAAAAAAGGTACGCCTTCTCCGGACCGTTAATTATTAACCTATATCAAGTCCATAGGCTAATGTTTGTTAATTGAAGAGGTGCATTAGCTAAGTCAAATCATGCGAGAAACCTTCGAGTATTCCATTTTTGTTCAGATAGACTGTCTTCCCAATAAACAAATACCAAAGCGATTTTAACTTTGCAGCTGCTTTACAGTTATGTACACAAGTCCCGTTTTCCTCATTTTTTTTCGCTGCATTATACGCATCATACGTAGAACTGTCACCACTTGTATTACACGTAAAAACGTTTCTGTTAGCTTTCATTGTTTTGATAGAATGTAATAAATTCCCTTTTTCGTAATAGGGATTTCCTAGACATAATTTCCCCTGATCGTTTGATATAATATTCGTTCTTCCCAGCGGTACACAAAATTTCCACATTTAACATTTTCATTGATTTTACTTTGAATCCCCTACTTAATTAAGCTATAGTAATGGATATAAGCCTTCTATAATTGAAACAAAGTTGAATGTAATCTAATTCTTGGATGGTTTAACACTCGCGCGTGTAACACTGAGGCGTTGTTTTTATCAACTATGGCCTTATAAATCATGAGTGTCAAATTTACTTAAAACGCTTTACCAGTTTGCTGGTAATTGTGCCCTTACAATCCGCCAACAAGCAAACACTGAACGAATAACAATTTTAACTGTTTTGCAAAGTTGCACCTTGATTGATGACAAAATAATGCATATGTATGTCTATCTCAGATATTCTAAAATTGTTGCTATGATCTAGTGAATTCACAACTTTTATTAAACTAAAAGTGTCTGGCTACATAGGACATTACTGCTACGTAATTACATGATACGTGTCAAGGTTTCACATTTTCGACTGACTGACAAAGACGTTTGAAGACTTCCTTATGTATTAACGCAATTCATAGAACATAATATACTGCTGGGTAACACAAAATTCTTTCTCATAAGTACGTGGATTAGTTTATCTCAAATATTTGTAAATATAGCTGAGACTACTTTGAGGTAATTAATATTCGTGGGAACTATTTCTTATGAACATTTTGGTGAGTAAATCCACCAAATCCCAACGAACATATAAGATTCCGATTTGTTTTTTAATTAAAAAAGCATCGACGAATTCATATCCAAGTATCCACACAAAACAGTCATTTAAGCTTCTTACTCAAATTAAAATATACCAACGTAAAAAACGAAATTGAACTAAAGTCTTGTACATGTAATTTTATCACTGATTGAACGCTGGTATTAATTTACTTGAAGTATTGTTCAGATCTAAACAGCAAAAACTCTTGCTGATGACAGAAATAGACACAACGTTGTAAATATTCAAAAATGACATAATGATAGGAAATATTGAACATATAATTAAGTTATGAGCTCGAGAGGCAAAGAAAACAAAAACAAAACAAAAAACACAGACACACAGCAAAATTCTTCTGTCAGATTTCTGTACCGCCATATTTGTATCTTCGGTGAGTGATAATAAATAAATAATCTTTACTTGTTTCCCAAAGCTGCACTTTTGTCTATCATCTGTGAAATTGTCTATCAGTTTTTATCGTAGCAGTTATATACAATTCATAACATGAGGAAAAAGGTTTTAGAAACATCCCATACCAAATGAAACGTTCGAACGTAAACTTGTCTGTAAATATGCAAGCTATTTACCTATGCAAGCTATAGGTAAATGGACAATGCCTCAGTACATTGCAACTAATTTCTTTTGAAATTTGCAAATGATATGAAACCGTCAACTCAAATTAGAAAATAAGCTGCATGCGCTATATTTTTCTTGTATTTCTCATAATCAGGTCTATAATTCCACATTAAACTCTTAGAGTTTGTCGTTTGTGTATTATTTTCTGGTCCTTTGGGAACATTGAATCCATTCAATTCCATTACAGCAAATGACAGGGGGCGTGAGGGGTGTCGCACATTTGATTACCTCTCATGAACATTAGCTGTTGATTTTCTTGGTTGTGTTCTATGCCTTCAAGGCTTTTATTATAATGTTATATTCCTGAGTGTCGTGCTTATTTTAATCAAGTACAGAAACATGCAAACAAATATTTGATAACCAATGACTATTGCCAGAAGTAAACTGTTATTCAGTAAACATGCACTGTAAATTGAACTTTTATTTGCATATCTGGCAGTTTCATGAAGCAGCTAAGGTCATATTCGTTGAATAACAGAGCTTTTATCCTTTTTATATATTGACTGTTCATTTTTTATTTTCTATTTTGCTGGATTAAACGCATATGTTAAACATGTTGGTAACCTTGACATAGCCAGCAATAACCTGTTTCCCTTTCAGTAAATACATCTCCTCAATATGATTGAGTGAAGAAACAGCTATCTGTCATATTCAAAATGCTGTAGAATACATGCATGTTTTGCTATTCTGAGAATCAAATATGTAAATAAACAAATTTCTATTACAGTGAACATATCAAAATATCAAATGTATTGCGTAGATTCCCTAATGGACCGATTGTTCAATCAGAAAGAATGCGGGAAAATTTTTGTTCTATGTTAACATTCACATAGCCCGAAGGAAGAATACAAACAGCATTCGAAATTGTCTTTGTAAATGTAATATAAATAGTGCTTGTAAAAGTAAACCGATGGCTTTTCTTGAATCATTAAATATGGTTAAAGTATTTAATATTATATTGAATGTTAAAAGTTTATGATCTTTTAAATATATTGAAGATTACTGTTGGGATACTTACTCAATAGATATTACAAAAATAACACAGATCAAGAAGGGTTATATAAGCTATCTAATTAATAAATTGATAATTAATTTATCGTTTTTCGAAGAGCGGAAAACATTCCACATGATCCGAAAAGGCTTGTGCTTTTGTAGTTTGAATTTAACTAAGATAAACTTAATAGGGTGTTTGTTGGTTTGCGGTGTTGGATATGATTGACATCCGAGATTATCAATACATGCGTTTCCACGGGTCATTGGAAGGTTCTTGAAATTTAGTAATAAAGTCTCCCTGTAGATTTTACAATGAAGGATTACTTTAGGGATAATAATAGAAGATATTATGTATATTTCATTAAAGAGTTTTATATCGTTTAAAAAGCAGATTTCTATTCTTAAACAATAGAAAGAATTATTTTGTAATAGTGATCAGTTTTGTCAGAGAAAGGTCAATATTTATTGCAGTTACTTGACAGTTAACATTACGACTATTATTGCCGGCACCCCGAATTGAATTGTCATAATCAACACAATAATCAATTTTACTTACATGGCTATTTTTCTAAAATACAGAGCAAAACAGAAGCCTCGTATTGCCGAACCAAAAACAAACCCATGTAGACATATTCTTAATTTCCCATTTGATAGTAACATGATTTGATAGCGAAACAAAATCCGTATTATTTTTTCTAATAGTTTTTTTCTATCGTTATCAATTTTGAAATATCACTTTACACTTATTCAATAGGTTGCGGTCAATATTCAGAACTACTGACCAAAGGTCCGAATTAATTCATTTAATAGGTTTTTAATTATATAGTACCAAAATAAAGTTTCATAACTTTTTCTTCTAATTTTGACTTTAGTCCAGCAAACTATAATGTTAACTATAAACCGGTGAATAGTATAAGGATTGGACCGGGAGTTTTATCAGGAGTCATGTAATAAATGCATATATTGAACCTAGAGATGGCTTCTGCTCCAAGGATAATACACTGATACATTGGTCATCAGGTGAGAATGATGAAGCATCTGATTATCCATTACACGCAGCGTGACTGTCTTTTATTCAAATATTATTAGTTACACTGCTTGTTGACATAATTTTTATATAAATAAACTGATAAAGCTACTTACAGTTACAGTAGAGACAGAAATCCTGCAATCATCTCTGGTCATCATGCTTTTATTATAGGCCTAGTTGATTACCACCAGCCATAAATTGCAAAATGACCTGTATTTTGACTGAATCACAAAACACAGAAACTCATTTATACAGGTTATGAACTGGTTTTGAAAAACGTTTGTGTTCCATCCTTTCGAATGTAATCAGATTACACGATGTCAGAAATGTCTTAAAACTTCGGCTTTTGTCCCGTTTCCGGTTAATTCCTTTATCTTGCAGGTAGATTAAATGATCCTTCAACAAACTGCTGTCTTACAAATGTGTTAATTTCTCTGCTTTAATATGATTCAACTAAAACAGCATTTCATCCTGTCAATTGCGGCCGTCCCATAAAGAGTTACTGTTCTTCTATTTGCACCAATTTCACGAACCTAATTTAGATAGAAAAAAAATAGAACAGCAAGAAAACACCAAATTTTTCGGAAACGATATCTACAGCTGGAGCTTATAATCTGACTTGATTCAATTACGCTAGCGATGCGGCAGCCATTTTGTTTTATTCAAAATTCATATCTGAAATGTACTTGCAGGATATGAAATATATCCTGTCTCCACGTGACGTCTATTGACCAATAGAAATGCAAGAATCTTGTAGGAGGCAAGATAAGATATAATATAATGTTAAAAAACTCAATCATCAGTTGTTACATACGTCTATATCATAATAGGGTATTGAGCATATACTGCCAGTTGAGTATAAGTTTAATCATTTTATCAAAAAATGTTCATGAAGAAAGGAAATAACTTATACCGCAACACTCCTTGTCTGTCAGACTAGGTACTTATGGTTTAATTGAGAAACCATGTACTGTTATTCTATCTAATGTGTTTAAATATAAAACCTGTTTCTTGCCACTGATTTATTGCTGTTTGTTAAGATTCCGTTATTTTTTAGACTCCGTCATAAATTACTTAACCAATGACATTGTTTGTTGTAAATTCAGGTAGAGTGATCATGTCTTGCTTAACATAATGTGATATTCGTATTTGCTCAGATACACATTCGGTCAATCCGACAGAAGTTTAGCCCCAGCTGTACTATATACTACCTCCTCTGACGTTCCGAAACGGATCAAACCCATGAAATCTATCTGGTAATCCCTCAACAAATACATGTACAGTCGGTGACTCTTTATTTGAAATCTAGTATGTGCCAGAATATCTGATTATTTCTAGATTATATGTTCCCAAGCAATCTACATTACTGTTTGCTAGAGTATCATATTACATAAACATTTAACCTGCTATATTTCCAAAATGAACTATCATTCAATTTGGGCAGTTCTGCTATTTTATTATTCGAAGGGGTGTTCACTGAAAATGTAATGACTGAATAGCGAACAGTGCAGAAGATGAATTTGGTCTGCACGAGTCACAAAGGCAAAATCACTTGCCTCCAGCAGGGTAAAGGTTAAGTAAACAAGTTGTTACAGTGTCTGTTTTGGCAGCATTCTTGTTTGTAATCATAAAGGCTAAAAGCGAGTATATAAGAGTATATCAAGATAGTAACTAGAAGAAGACATTAACTTAAAGACATGTATTATCCCGGGATTCTGTGTTTAATATAAATTCTTGCTCTTTCCTTATGCCTGATCTATATTTAAATTTTCAGTTCTTAGAAGGAAAAGTGCATCGGAATTGAACATAACCCATCAAGAAATAATTTCTTATATTTTGACTGACAAAAATATTAATAACCAAAGTAATTCCATCAGAATCGTACCATATCTGACAGTATGTTCTTACAATATATTAAATCCGTATAAACTATATTTTCCCAAAATTATGCCGCGTAATATGTAAATGTATGTAGCGTATATATGACAGAAAAATGTGAGAAACTTTTCTAAATTAATGCATTGTAAAGCACATTTCATCACTAAAACTCACGCTCGATTACAGTTAGGTCACTGAAGCGTGAACAGAACGGGAATCGACGTGATTATTCAGTTTAGATAGTCTGCCTCTCCGCCATCACAGTGTAAAACAAAATTGTTGTTTGTATAATTTATCAAGGGCTATAAGACTATATCAAATTTATTCCTGGACAAATAAATTTATCTGGTAAGGGCTAAACGAAATGGGGCAAGCACATAGATATCAAAGCAACACAGGATCAATGGGTTGTAAAAGCTGCTTGTTATTTCAAATCAAACAGTGGTGTAACAAGCTTGTAGTGTATTTAACAGAATTTTAGATGGGCAATATTTTAACTAATAAATCTTATTTAAATAATTATATTTAACGTAGACAAAACTATTTAATTACCACCACGCAATGCCACTTACGGGGCAAAAAGTAAATTAAATGTATATTAGGTGACAACATACATTATAAATATTTCCAGCTGTAATACGAAACAAAATGTATGGTAACAATACAGATTTTTCATTTAGCTGGGCTACCTTTTATAACATTCTTATGAAATGTACCGATATGTATTTAAATCAGTCCACTTATAGAAGCCTTATAGGTTGACGGCCGCCCACGAAGGGGCAAATGTGGTCTTCCTTCACCATCAAAAGCTGGAGAGTCGCCATAAGATCTATAACCGAGCTAGCTTACGGATGATTGGATGATTTACCAAGGTGCTGCTTGTGATATAATAATGCACCTGGGGTCTTCAGTCACTATAGCGTGACGTTAAAAGCAACCAAAAACAATTTAAAAAATCTGAAATACATGGTTGCAAACTGAACTTCGATTAATGGTTTTAGCAATATTGGAAATTTGAAAATATGGATAGTACAAATCATTTGTGAAAAGAGAGCTTTCATTAAGCATAAATTGGCCGTTTCATGAGAAAACCTATATAAGTGACATGATATAATTATTGCACAATAAATAATGACAATACTGGAAAATCATTGCTTTTCTAATTTTCATGTAGAAACTAGAAAGTAGTATATTGTAATTCAGTTATCTTAGGCAAATCAAATTCTACCATATTTTACAAATAAATGTTATTTGTGTTTTCATAACAACCGAAATTCAAAAGCACCGTTTCATCATGGGAGTATACAGGTGTATAGACAAAAGGACAGTGATAAACCAAAACTACTCATATATTTCAGTTAAGTTATTTAAAACTTTCTGCGTGCAATCTACACACCATGCATACGTCATACTGATTGCATGAGGTTCGTAACGTCACGTCTCAAAATGCTTTCCGTTACTTACTTGAAAACGTTTTAAGTCTTATTGAAGATTATTTCTTCAGTTGTTCAGATTAGAAAGTCTGAGAACTGTTCTTCATGAATATTTTGTTACCTCAATTTAGATGTTTGTCAGTGTTTGTAATAGAACGGTCCAAATATTTTATTTCTTTATAGAAAGACTTTTGAATTAGAAACTTAATATTAAAATGACACGGAAAAATGTATTGTAAGCTTAATAGCTGTCCAGCTGTGCTTAGGTTTCCATTTTGCAAATGTGCCATTGAGCGTTTTACAGTTTAACAGCAGAAACAAATTGCTGCAATGATATCCTGGTGAATGTGGGGTATCAACTACTTATTTTTAAAAAGGCAATACATTCTTTGTTTCACTTTGAAGATGCCAGTGCAATAACTTATAATGTCACTAAAGATAAGATAAATATCTGAGAATGCCTATATAGTATGCGTCTCGGAAAAAATACAACTTCCAAATTCGTCTTATAGCACTCCCGAAATAAATTCTGAATATAATCTTATCACAAAAATTGGCAAACAATGAATAAATTTCTAGTTTAATATCCCACACACAGGCCGTATTCAGCTTGAAATAAATCACTTGTAGAACAGAAACCAAATTGTGCATGTACAGTCATATAGTTTACAAAAAAGAGAACTAAGTTATATGAACAGCTGACATTTGACATGTTAAAGGAAGGACGAGTGTTAACTAAAGTCACATTATTCTAACAATACACCGACAGAACTTTAGTATGTTTTATCAACAAAGATGGAGAATATCGATAGATCTGATACAAATGCCACACAATCAAATGGGAATTTCATTCTGCAACCTTAACACATGTTGCACAAGTAAGCAAAGAAAAATTGTTTCTTAGTTATAGTGAACGTTTTAGATATACGATCATAGTGCAATAAAATTGATCAATTTTTGTACGAGGTATTGATGAATATATAGGTATTGTTTTGGCAACGAATCTAAGTCTCTCCGAACGATGTTGCTCGGCTGCCCTTTCGCCAGTTAAGCATATATTTAGAATTTAATATGAATCTGTCTGACGATTTCATCCCGATCACACTTCTCTATCACAGACAATAGAAATAAAGTCTTCGGAATATACTGACAAATGACAGAGACACATAAGTCATAAACAATAAATAAGACGAGTGCTGGGAATAAGAATTGTCTAGCTGATACAGCATTATATGTAATTGTGAATGATAAATAGCAAATAATGTGTGATAGCTTAATACTTTCTGTATCACCAACTTGAATGATTAATTCAAATTATTTAGAATTGTCCAATCTCCTGGGTGACACGTAATACCGATGCAGGCAGTTTATAGATTAACGGATCGGATACTAGCAGACCATATATTCCAACTTAAGATTCCAAATGGATTACTAGACTTATTCGACTTAAAACACAATTAAGTACAGACATAAACATTTTTATGAATCATATCAGTTATATAGCTATTCCTGTTCATAATTTGTTGGCATTGATGAAGTTTCTCTACATTTTACCTGAACATGTACAGTTTATTGAAAGGTGTTGTTAGAGTCTAAAGGTATTTGAAGTCAATTTATATGTGCTCTTGTTTTTACTGGATTAACTGCTATTCTAAAAAAGTACATGTATCAATAATTCAGATGCACACTACTTGAAACCAGTTAGAATATTAATTCTAAACTAAGGCTGGATTTGTCCAGAACAAGTACTTACAGACAATTTTATTGGCTTTATAACATTTTATACGGCTTTCAAAGGTTTGTCAATCCTTTACTTTTTGCAACGCCTCTGTTTGTGAAACATGTATTCATTTATAAACATAAATCTATAGATATCTTGTAAAGCCTTTCCTTGATATAAAATAGTTAAGTTTAACTTCGTGCGTTCAGAGGTAGGTATAGCACTTTGTGCATTTACTGATCACTGCGGCTGTCTTGGATATTTATCTATGCATTTTCGAACGTATTAGATAGAGTACAATTAGCTGAATGTATCTTTTACAAAGCTATTTAATTTTTTTTTAGCTTCACCTCAAATAATAGATTCAATCAGGTTCAGTACTTGTTATATTTTTCTCAGAATATCTACCAGTTAGCTCCATAGGTAAAATTGGCAGAAGTCAAATGTGTGATGCATATAATCTCTGTCGAAGGTAAATCGAACCGTCATTCTGATATATTGTATTCAGATAATGCAAAACTTCAATTATGGTAAGGAATACAGAATAACAGTAAAATGATCACGTTTCCTAGAAATAAAAGTTTTGAGTTTATTTTTTTTACCTTGCAAATCACCAGTTTAGGTGACGTTAAAATTATTCAGTTTTGAACGGTTAACGTGCTTCTGTCACACGGGATTTCTATCATCGTATCCTGTCGGGTGTACATTAAGTGGCTTGTAACGAAATAAATGAATGGTAATTGATCATATCGCCTAATAATGCGTCAATATTTCTTATACCCCAATTTTTGCCATGTATAAAAAATAGTAAAGATTTTGAACGTACCCCCTTTGGTTATTATTGTCATTTTAACTTGACTCTATTACGTGTAAAATGTTATCAAATTTTATAAATGGAAAAAGAAGAGCTGTGCGTAAATGATGCATCTGTTTACACGAAATCGTACAAATTAAAATTCGTTGACACACCTACAAATGATTTTATTCTAAAAAAGAAAAGTGAATGCTAAAACCCATTCAATATTCATTTATTTTAGTCATAGAGTTCCGCTTAAGCTGGTGCTGGATGGGTGAGAGGTATTGTAATTTTCGTTGATTCTTTGAACTTAATTATACGGAGTCTGCTATCGGTCTAATGGGTTCTTTGCTTTAATAAGACGTATTTCATCACAGCTTGCTAACCGCATTTATGTATTCGAACAAAAAATCTACAGTAAAAGCAACAAAAGTATTTTGGGTTTAATCAGAGTTACAGACTAACGGAATCTGCTATTAGTTTATATCGTCCGATGTTTCATGGAATAATTTGCATAACATATCGTTAATTTGTCATGTTTAATATATAAGAACCGAACCGATTCTCTTGTGTAACAATAAACTTCAGATATCCTAGAAAATGTATCAATACATCATGGTCTACAGAGTCAATTAATGTAATTAACGTTCTCAAGCCTTTAGATAAAGTAGTGATGTTTGGTGTTCTTGAATCCATTGCCATTTATTGTTAAGGAACGTAATTTGACAACTGAACATACAAAAAATTTTTTGCGGTCCTCATGAAAAAATAAAACTCACTTTAATCCTGGTTTAATATCATGCTATTTTGAGCCGTATTTAGCAGACAGGTGATACATTTAAACACCATACGTATAGGTTTGTCAAATATTTAAAACTCAATGAGTCAAATAACGTTCTAACCGTGATTAATGGAATAATTACAAATATGCACTTTTATGCCTTATATGTAATTGATTTAAATTGCGGAAATATAGGTACATGTAGAGTTAATTTCAACTAGTTTTTCTTCTCTCAGCATCTATAAATAAAAATGACACTTCCGAGAAGATTATATTTTCCATATGACAACTAGATGGCGACTGTCTCAGCCGATTTGCGAAATTAAAAGTAGTCTATCACGTTACAATTATTTGTATTTGGTTGATTTAACATGTACATATAAACTTTGATTAAAAATTTCTTTAAATGTTGGACATAGTAATTTCCATTACATTGTCATCTTAAGACCATTCATTGTGTTTGCTATCTAATTTGAGATCGTGTTAGATACCACGATTGCAATTGTTGTATTTTTATATGTCAGTCTTATAATTTTACACTCATACGTAAATGTTTGCATCGTTACTTCATCAAAATACGTAAATTTTTCCGTTTTAGATAAAGTGGCCATTACGTATGAAGTACATGTTTGGATTTGGTTTAAATAAAAAAATATGTTAGAGTATGCAGTCAATGTGTATATAATAATATACAAAAACATGTTTTTGAAGAGACAGAGTGGTCCTTATTCTCCGATTAGAATGCACTCCAAATGTTGAAACTGGAAACGAAACTATGGGACTTTAGTACCAGAGGTCCTCAGTTCATAGAATGATGGCATTTAGACACACCTTTTAGATCAATATCTATGTAATAAAATTTCGCTTACAATGATAGGCCGGTACAAATTTAAGTTGATTTTTTTATTGCAACCTCTTGTTTGCAGAATACAGAAAACCGAGTCTGGTTTCATTTTGCTGTGCTTGGTTGCATTCTATGTTTCTAAAGAACTTTCTTATAGCATATATTCTTGAATAAGCTATTAAAATGACAAAACATTGTCTGCATAATCGATTTACACAGTTGGCAACAAGAGATACAGTTCCAAGAACATATTTGAAAAGATTTAACGCATGGGAGTGTAAATAATACAAGCGTCTTGATTAAACACTTGCAATTCTGATATTTTACGTTTTATTCCTGACAGTATTGATACAGCATCAAGCATCAAGCATTTAATAAACTACAATGAAGGATGTTGCATTTATTTATACCTTTGAAAATGTATTTAAAGCTTTGAAAGTTGTTTCAATACAATCAATGTGTGTGTCTAGTTTACGATAATCAGATGGATTTTTTAAGTTATGATGACAGGCAAAACAAAGGCCTCGATATATTGGAATTCAAATCAATCGTAACGGTATCTTATTCCATGTAAAAAGTTCAATGCCGATTGCACTTATCGGAATCTTATCATGTTTATTTATTTTGATAAAAATTCAAAAGAAACATTTATTATTGCATTTGGTTGTAAATTGGCGCTGCTAAAACTAATAGATTATTTTCTGATACGGTCGATATTTTTCAAAAGTGTTTCGATAAGTTATCTTAAAGTTGTATTTTATCCAATCTCCTTTATTTTTGAAAAGTTCTCGTAAGCTGCCTCTAAGCATTATTTAGGCATGGCGGGCACCTGGAATGGCTAATTTCACACCCAGGCAAAATTTCGTTCGAACTACTATTGACGTCACATCAACAAAACTATAGGTCATAGATCTCGAAAGTGGATAAAGACCCTCAGATGCCCGTCCGTCTATTATTTCATTCCGTAGGCAAGCTGGATGGCTTCCTCAAATGAAGAATTCAAGTCCTGGGCGAGGCTCGAAGCCACATTTGCAAGAGGCGTTAACGACTCAGGGACTTTAACCACTCGGCCACGTAAAGGAATTCGTTAAAGCCTGACATGATTCTTTCCCAGCATCAATCATAATGTTTCATCTATTAAAGATTGTTAATAAAATGTTAGACAAAATAATTCCTAAAAGCAAAGCAGATTAATTCGCTATTTAAGTTCATATAATTTCTATTTTGCAAACAATTAAGCGCTGGGTATTAGTTTTTTATGAGACACGCCAATATTCATCTACCATTACCATACAATTCATAAATAACTTTTACGATATTTCATTTAAAAAGAAGTATCACCTATGTTAAAGGTAATAAGGACTTTGATTTTCATCAAATCATAATATTAAGTATTCTGATTTATTTCAAGGATGAGCAGTAAACTATAATTCAAAGTTTCAAAGTTTCAAAGTTTATTGGCATAAATATCGGCAAAACTTTGCCTTTGGCCATTTACATAAAGTATATACACACGGAATAAAGCAAAGACAGTATACATATAAAACATACAAACAACAAGAGAATATAGACAACAAAACATACAAATCTTGACAAACATGTAGGTTCACGAAATAAAGATGAAAGGTATCATGTTTTAGAAAAACAGCGGGTAATACTATTACCATCTTCCTAATATATTGTTTCCAGTAGGGAACAGATTTTTGATTTGATAAAACAAAATCGATCAGGCAATCCTTAACAAATATAAACAGAACTCGGTATAACAATAGTCTATTCTGTTTCATTGCAAACGTTTATTAGATGACGTAATATACGAAGCAACACCCGTCATTCCTCTTAGCAATGGCTGAAGCTGAACTTGCTTATTCAGATACTAAAACATTTGACAGAATCAATAACCGAAAGGGAAAAATGACCAGACATAATAACGACGAGTCCGAGAGATATATAGCTATTAATGTTATTAAATGACAATATCAAAATATATTTACATTTTACAAATCAGTCAATCAAATTTCTTATCATCAGATTTTATTCTAACTTCCGATCTAGTTGATAGTTTAACTGAATTGATAAGAGACATATTGTTAATTTTCAGTTTCCGTCGAAGGCTAGAATACCTAGATCATGTATATTTTCTGAAAATAATGGAAGTAACCTTTTGCACTTTTTCACACATTCCAAAATCTACTAAACGTAATATTAAGAACTTATTTTTAGTCAACTACCAATTTCAGTCCTAACTAAGGCGGTTATTGTGTGGATTATTTTGTCGCTATGAGTACACCAAGATGTGACTCTTGAACATTTAAGATGCTTAATTCATGCTTTATATGTTGTTTCGATAAGTGAATACCTTCTAAACATTTAGGCACTGATAATACTTTTCTGCCTATGTTAAACTAAAATGGTTATCTATTAAACTTAAATGGTTATCTGAAATTCCTTTAATAAGTTTTGATTTGATAAGTGTTAACATGGTTAATGTATAATTGCATTTTAATAATTTGGTTAAACATTTAAAGTATGTGGTAAATTCGCACTTTCCATGTAAAACGAAATTTTCAGTAATCAAAGAGATATGTAAAACAATTTTCATTCGGTTACCTAGATAACATTAGCTTGTCCAAAAGAAAGGCAATTCATTTTTTCGAATGTTTGAGAGTTTCTTAGTGTTTGTTTTGTGCAATAAACTTTTAAAAAATCTGATTTATATACTCATTGTCTCAAGCACCAGGAGTAATAGAAAAAGTAGACAATACTGAAACCTTAATCACTTAATGTGTGATATAAGTCGCCTAAATGAGATTGCAAGGACATTAAACTACATTAATGTCTTGCGTGTTCGATTTTGTCGTTACAGTATGCTATGTTTATTTTCATCTTTACTCCTTTTTGCGTATATTTGATTTATCATTATTTTGAATATTGTAACCTTAAAATTAAAGGAAAAAAAACATTAGAAAATATATAAACAGGAACAAAGTGTACTCAATCTGGTTGATTTATCAGTAAAATGTCAAGGTGTTCAGTGCTTACATCAGCATATATCATCAAAATTTTGTATTTATTTCGCAAGTTTTCGCGGTTATTGCACTCTGGTCTATCTATAAACCTAACATTTTCTTCTGGTATAGAATAGTCAAGTATCAACAACTTAATCAAATCACCGGCTGATCTAGAATTTGTGAGATAACAACAAACACATAGTTTTCATGTGGTTTTGTTATGTTCATTTATAATGAAATCCTAACTAGTTTTATAGACATGCCCTTTACACAACGCTATTCGTCTACATGAGCTCGTTTTTTATTTTTTACGTTTTAACCTGAAAATATCTAAAACTTTATTTCAAAGCATTGCTTTATTAAATTTATGTATTTAAAGGGGCTTTCGTGACCAAGTGGTTAAGGTCGCTAACGAACATATTTCCCTTTACCACTGTGGGTTCGAAACTTCCATTTGGTTGTAGAGAGTTATCTTATCTAAGTAAGCCATCCTGCTGGCTCGCAGACGGTCGTTGCTTCTACTCTGGTGACTGTGCTTTCAATAATGGTCTGAGGTGCACCTAGGGTCTTCTTCTACCAAGATAACATTAAGCATCGCCATATGACATAATTGTATCAGTTTGAGGTAAAGGTCTGAAACAAATTTTAATAAAAGCCACTCAAAACAAAAGGTTGCCAGTTCGAACACATTTTGCAAAAGCAAACATGTTTTAGTAAAAAATGTTTCATACTTTTGTATGGTTCCTGCTTTTATTTTGAGCGTTTAATTTTAGCAGTAGCGATGTGTGTTATGAGACAAACATCGTCAATTATTTAGCGAACGTTATTATACAGCCATTTTATCAGTATCATGACTATTTGACATTTGTTGAAAGCTTTAATGGATTTCTTTTTAGACATTAAATTAATGTGTTTTACACATTTGTAATAATTAGATTTCTTCTTTGAAGTTATGATGACCTAGATGAAAAAAATCTGGGCATATCAGTGGCACCTCACGCTCTGAAGCATGTAAAGGTGAAATTACTTTAACCATAATCTTATTGAATCTTTTTTTTTTATTTTCTATGCTTTTATATCCTGATTTTATACATTGTCTTTTAAATCATGAGAAATATGTTTCTCATATTTGTTTTCATTTTGTTAAGAGATGTTGCTGAAATTGCTTAATCATTTCCTTTCTGTATATTTTATTGAAATAAATCTATTTAAATGACCTTTGGGGAATATTTTCTGTACTCAATATACTTCGTGCATAAAAATTTATCGTCAGCTGAAAGACATTTTTTTCAGTACCTAGTATTTCAGTATTTAGGCAGCAATTACGTGTACAGTTGCGGACCCCTGTATTAAGCGTATTAGTCTTAAGCGGTCAGACATCTTACATCCAGGAGTGACATAGTTGTCTAATTTCTACTTAATATTGAGTCTCTCTCTTTGATGACTGCAAAGTAAATGTGTCTATAGTTCCTTTTCTTTTGATAACAATCATCATTTTATTATTTTGACCTGGCGACCATTATTTATGGAAATTTATATTATGCTCTGATGTCTGTCAAAGTCATTGCTTGAAATTGTTTCACCCTAACTTTGTTTTGATACTAGTTGTTTACTGACATAATAAATATAATCAAGTCATAACAAATAACAATCTTTCTACAGGTGATACATTCGTATATACTCAAATGGCTAAACAGTTATCACATGTTGAAAAGGATATAGAGCATAAGAAATGTTCTTACCATTACAGCTCTTGGCGTAGTGTCCTAAAACTCTTCTGCTTTAGAGTGTGTTTGTTTTTTCATAAAATACTAAAACATACCTTGCAAATGTATTTTACTTAACGATTCCTTCAAAATATGTTTGCCATGGCTGTTGGAATATTTTTGTTATTGTAGTCTGTAATGATATTAGCTAAAATGATAACACACATTAGCAACACACTATCAGGAAGCCCTAAAGTTTATTAACGCGAACATTGGATGTCAACTAGCAATAAGCTGACGAATAGTAAAAAGGAAGTTAGTAAAAAGGAAGCTGCAATTTTTTGTTACACAACATGACGAACAGTTATACTAAAAATTAAGCAACGTTCTATATCAAGGATACCCGCTGTACTATTTTAGACCTTATATTTCAAAGGAAAACCCCAAGTACAATGCCTGGTAGATTGGACTGAAAAGGTAGAAAACAGGTTAGTAATGGTACAGAATCCAATAAAAAATTCTGGTTACTTAAAGGTTAAATGCATGCTGTTATAATAAAATTCCCTTGAAAAAACAAAAAAAAAAACAAAAACAAAACAAAAAAAAAAAAAAAAAAAAAAAAAAATACGAAACAACCGAACAACAAACAATATAGTCCGTGGTTGTTTTTATTTTCCATTATAAGGTACAAGTAAACGAAGTGAAGTACATTTTAAACCAACCTTGCAATGTGAAGTACCTTTCGGGATACTCATATAGGTTTTACTAACTGATATTTTGCCGATGATAATATTGTTTGTGATATTGATATGTATCTTATATCAGACTTTGCGAGGTTTCTGTTGTAAGCTAAATGTAACCCTAACATGTCCAATGTTTGCAGTTTAAAAATCTTGCAGAGTGTTCACTTACTTCTAATTGCTTGCCCCTTAAATATAAGGATTTGAAAGAAAACATACGATAGAGTGTTTCGTCTATGTGCGGAAGTTATCCATGTTAGTGAGTCTACCATGGATACCGACTATGGTTGAAAAAAAATGTCTAGATGGAAACTCTGGGGCCTGTTGCTCTTGTCATTTTGTTTTTAACATTTTGACTGATTAAATAATTATTTTATTTGAAAAAAATCTACTTCTAAGTTTTAGTGAACTACAGGTGAAATAAACTTCAGCAAAAAGAAAACAAAACAGACACAAAACATTCAATTCAATCTCGGCAATTCGATTTAAGAATTATTTGTGGTGAATCAATGAGAATTTGGGAATTTTTCACATTTTTTTGCTGACTAAAAACATTTCTCGATATTTTAGGTAGGCGCGAACACCCACATCTTCAAAAAGGGTATGTTTTTGTTTGAGATCCGATAAAATATCTGTGTTTATTTATGTACCTTAATAATGCTCTGCAGTTAAACAAAAGATAAACAAACATTGTTATCCTAAATATTAGCGTAGGGCTTTGATCGGTGTATTCAATTTGTGCTTAAGAAGTGTTATTATTACATTAAGCTTAAATAAATAGCAAGAACGTTTTCGAGAACAATATCTATTTCTAAACATTGAGATTAAAGTCCATTATGTTAGACTATGTCTGCTTAGTTCTAAAGACACTGATAGTTGTCATGATTAAATCATCAGCCCACCAGGCATTTGATGAAAATGCAAATATATAAAAGACATCTTTAAATGGAATGTTCTAACGACAATAAACTTTGAGGTAGCGGCTCTGTAATGACAATCGATAATTTCCGTCCTTCTGCTCTTTTTCCGTATAAACCTCATTTTTCGGTTATAACAGAAACTACTGTTCGTGCGAGTTGCATTTACGACCCATGGATGTAGAATTAACATCTGGGAATGCGTAAGTTCATGGAAATTGCCGATTGGCATAACAATTCTTCTACCTTGAAATTATTTCTTTTGCGATAACAGGATAGATCTAGAGAATAACATGCCAGGCACTTAACACGACAATATTGCATTCCTCTTATTGCGCCAAAAGTCTTCAAGGTACTGGACTCGAATGAAATTAAAGCTTTCTCAAAGTAAATTTGTTTACCCTCACTTACTTATATGTTGAAAGTATCAATATATTGTGTAGTCTCACATCTCTACGTGCTTTTATCTTGTAAGCGTTCTTTCAAAATTGTCAAGTGTATCAAGAGTCATATTTATCATGATCGAGACATGAGCATATTTTGGAAAGTTTGGAGTTGCATTCAGCATTATTCCTCTTCTACTATTCTGCTACTTGTGTAATATACATCTCAAAATTGAAGGCATATGTGCACTTCAAGCTCATAGTTTTAAACTATAAACTATTCATAATACTATTTCTATGTGGGAATCTAATTAGAATCGATGTATTATCTGAATAATGCATGCTTTTATACGCAGTAATGCCATATTTATTCAAAAATCTAAAATAATGCTCTAAACCAAGAAGATATATTGATTTCCATAAATAACAAAAAATGGATGTTGCTATTCCTAATTTCGCAGAAAAAATGATACAATGGAATACAAACATAACCAAATTGTATATGTGGTCTAACGCGAAGAAAAAATATCTGAATATGGACAATTTTGTATAAAAAAGAGTCCCAACACCCCATCCTTTTATCTACCCCTTACCAATGTTTCATTTTGCATGTACAGTCTAACCTCTCCAAAAGTCACCTCCCAGGAGCGTCATCCTCTTTCCAACGGCGTTTTTATTTTCGCCGATTAGAATTAAAACTTCTAAACAACAAACAACGACATTAATTTTTCTTCCAACCGACACATGAAAACCTCCGTTAAATAAACAAAAATTTGGGATCCCTGTGTTTCCAAAATTAAGTAGCATTATTTTCAAATTTCTATGAAATTAAAAAGATAAACCAGAAACTATTTACCTACACTCTGTATGCTGCGCTATTATGTTTTGTAAACACTGAATAGGGGAACACATGGAATGCCGTTGATCAAAGAGAAAAGCCGACTTTATTGGAGAAAACTTAAAATGTTAGCAGATAATCCTGAATGTCTATATTTCGCACTTTGACGATTTGAATTTCCTCTTAAATGAAAGTTGAGCAAATGTAATTACACCATTAGGCTTTTTTCAAACTCTTGAATACCGAGTTAATGCTATCAAGTTACTAGAATCAGGAAAAACTGTCCAAATAGTTGCTGATCAAAATTATATGGAAAACTCCACGTAGTGAGTGTCTTAGACTACGAATCCTGTGGGGACATAATGACAAATTAATACATGATTTTGTCACTTTTAAACCAACTTGTATCAAAAGCAGTTTAAAACTGGTTAATGTTCCTCTTGTGTAATCAAATAGGGTTACGAAGACAGAATAAAATCAGTCACCCATTAAGTAGTCTATGCTTGAAAACTATTCGAACCGGCAACAACAACAAGTCAGATTAGTTGAACCTCCCTAGAGCAACAACCTCTCTAAAACAAACACTTTCCTTCAGTCCGAATAATGATTGCTCTCGGGAGGTTGGACTGTAATTAAAATGTCCTTGTTGTTCTTTTCTTGAAGAAACCCGTCCGCTACATTTTTCCGTTACAGTTTCTTCTTGTTGCGGGCCTACCTTGCGATGCATGACTCTACAGTTGTGTTTGGATGCACGCTGCTTCTGGGAAATCTACCCTTACCTTTTATTTCTCATTTTATTAAGGAGAATAATTTTGAAGTTTGTAATTTTAATTAACTGCAATTCTCACGCTACAGAGAAAATGTTAAACCGTGATAGCAAATGCCGACGGCGGTTCACTTTATTTTGTAGAATACCGCCTATATTATATGTCTGTTTATCTATCTGTGCAATCATACCATATTTCATACAGTCTGGAAAGCTTTAAGACATACTTAAGACTATTAACACTGACTCGGCATTTGATATTAAACGTACGAGACCAAATATCGATTAAGTTAAAGGTTTTATCGCCGTCGTATTATAGACAGAGGGTAGTTTATCTAGCATTGACTTATTTCCAGTGTGTTCAAGTTTATCTCTTTTATTATTTTACAGAAAATAATAAATTGTTCTTGTACTTACACTTGACTCCATAAATGCATTGATGGCCTTAAATCATGCCACAACCATCATTCATGATAAATCTCGATCAATGTTATTTTTTTGCTTATACATTTGTATAGAACATGGCCGATATATCATATAGTATTCTTTTTATCTATGTTTATATTAATTCAATTTACATATTTACTTATTTATTATCATAAGCCAAATGCAATGATTTTACTGAAATGGTTTGTTGCAGTTGTTGTTGCAGCAGTAAATTAGAAAAATGAAATTCATTTTTTTACCAGCTCGTGTTTTAACACATTTAGTAAAACTTGTTAAACATACTTAACATTATTCAATAAATAAATTGTTAAATCATATAATCTAACTGCTGAGAACAGATTGTCACTCTCTTAAGTTCTAAATATAATAAATCTTGATTTTATGTGTCTAGAAGCTGTTTTAGCAGTCTAAATAATATATGATCTGTATAATTTTTTAAGAGGCGAGACCCATCTTTCGTTTAATGATCTCTTAAAAGTTCGTACAGTTAGGGAGTTATAAAATCAAAATAAACGCAATACTTATATATGGCTCGTGTGTATTAAGATCAGCAAGTTTTATTACAAGATTAAAGGCATCTGTCCATCACGCCTCATGCTATACATCTTAAAAGCATGGCTGTTCAGCTTTTTGATGCCCGTATAGAGAAAAATGTTTCTCTTCATAAATATTTGTAAGTAAGAAGAATATATTTCACAATTTATTTGAGAACAATATACAAAAAAGTAATTTAATTTCACACGCATACAGTTTTAATAAAATAAATAATATACCAACGATCCCTGTTTTCATACAGAAGAATGCATAAATATTGAAAAAATAACAGACATAATTTGCCTGAAAAATTGTCATGTAGTGCCTAAAAACTGTTTAATGTTTTTTACCCCATGTCAAACAATAAATCCACTATTGTCATGAGAAACGTATTAGTAAAGAAAAAGTTTGATACAACATTCATACTTCATGAACGAATGGAAATACATATGAAACAGATAAAGTAATAATGAAGCATTATTACACAACATTATTTATTGTTTTCTGTCAATTTACTCTGATCTCATGACTTCGAATCCAAATTATTTTTGGTTTTGCAGATACAGTTCAATCGCGGTACTATGAAATTCGTAATATTTTTTGTTCTAGAGCAGGATAGACAATTTCGCTACGTCTACACGTCATATAAGAACTACCTAAAATAATATCTACACGCCGTGATATTTACACGTGTGATTTTCGGAGTACATGTATACCAGATTTATATGTACTTGATATCTGGTGTGCCATTCGATCCAACATTGATAGGAAAAAAATCATTCACTCTAATGTCAAATAACTTGCGACATAGTGTACAGCGTATGTGTTTCGCATTCAATTTTGTAAGTTTCACACTTTAGAGACACTTTCCACACTACAGCGTTTTTTTTTTTCACGCTAATCTAATCTAATCTAATTCAAGGTTTTCACACCAACAGTGCAACGACCTATGTTGATGTTTCTATCAGTATCATTTGTAAATGACAGTTGTAATTGCTTTTTATACTGTAACACCAACATCTTTAATAAATCACCCAAACGAGTACAGTTGAGATATAACTTGTATAATACAAGTTTTTTTCGGAGCCAACCGTCGAAATAAAATATACCGGCTCAAGCAAAAGTATTAATGTAACATCGATTTCTGATGGTAAAGAAGAGCTTAAGAAGAATAACATTACAAGTGATTTCTTTTGTGTCATGAGGTAATTGACGTTTCATTTGATACATAAAATGACAGTCGTTTGTCTGCTTTGAGTACTTGCATGGGTGATTTTGAAAGAATAACGTTTTCTTTATGCATCTTATTGAACGAATGTGTTTCTTTAACTGTTTTGTTTAGAGGTTGGTTCGCTTTGTGTCAGATACTGGTTGCATTTCTGACTGCTCACTATTTGCTACTTAATACTTTTACCTTAAAATGACGCATTTTATGGATAAAATTCATGCATTTACCTTATGCATAATGTTGATATGAAACAAATTGGAAAAGTCGATTTTTTGATAAGAACAAACATGGAAAAAATGCAAGAATACAATTGTCTGAGCAGCACGGCATATACTGAAATTATACCGTAACATTAGAGTTAAAACACTATTTGCTCCAAAGTATCTGCAAATTTGAGATGGTCAAAATTTGTCTGCTATTATATCCTATAAATTTTGTCTATTGCTTTTCTACTTATAAAGGTCTCCCTGTCAAAATATTTAATCTCCTGACTCTGACTAAAGCTGCGAAATTTACCTTCAACGCTGATGATTGCCATGACATTCCTGCGTCTTCTTATTCTAAAGAAAAACAACACCGTTGTCTCCCAAGTTTAATTTGTTTAACAGTTAGGTGAATACTGACACTATATCTATTATCGATACCTGATAATCTTTCTGGAGATATTAGAGGTTAAGTTGTTAAAGGATGTTTACAAGGTTTAATAGCACCAGTTTAAAACATTACAAATGCTGTTAAAATTGTGTGCTCAGAGAAGCTGTGTTTCTGTAAAGATACTGATTGACTGAATACATTGTACATCGGAGCTCTCCGTCTCCAGTATCTATTCACTTTTCTGGTACACTGTATTTTTCCAATGCAGTCTTTGCACCATTACTTTGAACTGACTAAATTATTGAAACGTTACAACACCAATAATTAGTGCAGTTACGTTTTCATTATTTGCATAGCTTACTAATGATTATAGAAATTTAGTTAAAGGTAAATCCTAGTTTATCTTTAAAGGAACCCATGTATCAGTCGTTCTTGACCGTGAAAATCATTCATAATGTAAATAACTGCTAAAATTATGTTTGTCTAATCAGTGGAGACATCGAATTGTTTATATAAAAACGTGAAGTTTATGTAATAATTCCAGTCAATTGATCTCTGCATTTCAAAAAGGAAAAGAGTAGCAGAAGAGTTTTAAGAAGCGTTTAGCAAGATACTGCAAATGAAGACATCTCTACAAAATGACAACAAATTTAAGTAAAGAAGATCTCTTTATGCCACTTTTCAGCCATCAAGATGGTGTTGTAATATTTAGAGATGGTGTGTTATAGATATTATGTAAAATGCCTTTGAGTAACATTTTTATATATTATGGAAGTTATGGTTCTATACATTGACGTTCTATCTTTCACGTCTTCCATAAACCAACCTTTCTCCTATCAGTATTTTACCGATATCCGCGTAAAATTAGTTGGAAAATATGACACCGGACTGACATCTGTCTGCTGTGTAATAGGTTGATAATCCAAAGTATTATTCACTTAAATGATTGTTTTTACCGGACCAATACATAGTAGTTAGGGAAACAATAAGCAAAAAGTATAGCCTGATACTTGTAATTGATGAGGTGCATTTTAGATAAGTCATATCATGCGTGAAACCTTCGAGTATGCCATTTTTGTTTATATACACTGGTCCAAAAACAAATACCAAAAGCGGGTGCTTTACAATTACACAAGTCATGTTCCTCATTTTATTCGCTACATTATACGCATCATGCGTAGAAATATCACCATTTGTATTACCTGTTGCTTTTAGCTTTCATTTTTTTTAATAAATGCAATAAATTGCCTCCTTCGTAAGAGACATGTCTTGGTCATAATTTCCCCTAGATCGCTGGATATAATGTTCGTTCTTCCCAGAGGTACACGAAAAATCCACATTTTACATTTACATTGATTTTACGTTGAAACCTCCACTTAATTAAGCTATTGCAATGATATAAACTTTCTATAATTGAAACAAAGTTGAATTTAATCTAATTGTTGGTTTAGCACACGAGTGTGTAAGACTGAGGCGTTGTTTTAATCAACTATGGCCTTATAAATCAAGACTGTCAAACGTACTTAAAATTATACCAGTTTATTGGTAATTGGTCTGATTTCTGAATTTAAACCAGGTCGATTTTTCTTCATCGCCTTGTGGATTATTCAATACAAAAATCCCGCTTCGTCTCTTGTTTGCTAGAGTATACCTTTACAATTAGCCAACAAGTTAACACTGAACGAATAATAACTCAACTCTTTTGCAAAGTAGTACATTGATTAAGGACAAAATAACACATATGTATAATTATTTTAGATATTTAAACTTGTTGCTATGATCGAATGAATTCACAACATTTATTAAATGGGATATGCGCCCGGCTACATAGGACACCACTGCTACGTAAACACATGATAAATGTCAACGCTTCACATTTTTTGCCTGACTGACAAAGACGTTAGAAAACTTCCTTATGTATAAACGCAATTTATAAAACATAAAATACTCGCGGGTAACACAAAATGTTTTCTCATAGGTACGCGTATTAGTTTATCTCTAATATTTATAAACATAGCTTAGACTATTTTGTGGTAATTAATTTTCGTGTGGAATAATTTTCATGGATATGTTAGTGTGTAAATCCACCAACCCCAACGAACATATAAAATTCCGACTCGTTTTGCAATTAATAACAGTCATTTAATCTTCTTGCTCAAGAAATTAAAATATTCCTAGGTAAATAACGAACTTTAACTAAAGTATTGTACATGTTTAGCACTGATTAAACGCTGGTATCCAAAACTACTTATTATTAGTTTACTGTTCTAAATAGCAAAACCACTTGATGACAGAAATAGACATATAACGTTGTAAATATTCAAAAATGACATAATAATAGTAAATATGAAACATATTATTTGATTATGAATTCTAGTGGCAAAAAAAACCACACAGAATTATTCTGTCAGGTCTTTGTACTGCCATATTTGTATCGTCGGTAAGTGCTAAAATATATATGTTGTTTATTTGTTTCCCCTAGCTAGAAATTTGTCTACCATTTGTGGAATTTTGTTTCAGCCAATGACAGAGGGCGGTGAGCTTGTTACACATTTGATTAGCTCTCATGAATATTATCAACCGATTCTACTATTATTTTCTTCGGTTGCGTTCTATACCTCCGGGTGATCTTCTTATAGATTTTATGATAATGTTATGTTCGTGAGTGACGTGTTTATTTTAATCAAATACAAAAATGCATTCCACGAGCAAACAAATATTTGATAACCATGGACTATTGCCAGAAGTAATCTATTATTCAGTAAACATGCACTGTAAATTAGAATTTTATTTGCATATCTGGCAGTTTCATGAAACATCTAAGGTCGTATTCGTTGTATAACAGAGCTTTTATCCATTTTGTATATTGACTGTTCATTATTTTATTTTCTATTTTGCTGGACTAAACGCAAATTCTAAACATGTTGGTAAACTTGACATAACCAGCAATAACATGTTTCCCCGCCAGTAAATACATCTTCCCGATATGATTGAGAGAATAAAAAGCTACCGTTCATACTCAAAATGCTATGGAATACATGCATGCTTTGCTCTTCTTGGAATCAAATATGTAAATAAACAAATTTCTATTACAGCGAACATATCAAAATATCAAATGCTCTAATGGGTCGAATGTTCAATTACAGAGCACGCAGGTAAAATCTTGTTCTATGTTTACATTCAGAGTGCCTGTCAAGCTGTTCTCTATATAACTTATTACAAAATAGTACAAAGAATATGATGTTTAGAAATGTAAAATCTTTGTTAAGTGTTTCGAGATATAACCATTGGTTTGTTTCTGCATAACAAATATCTATACAACAGCCACAAAAGGGGCAATAGTTGGCTATCTCTATTTCCCACAAAATGCGAAAATCAAGACTTATATCTAATACTACAATGTAAATTGTCCAAATATATCATTGACTAGTACAATTTTATTCACAGTGCTTGCTTAAGAAATGTATATACTTATTATTGGAATATTGGAAACAAGCCAAATCCGGTCTATATTTACAAGTTATGTACTATGTTCTTTTTGTTTTTATTTCAATATTGCTAAGATCGAAGTCTAAAAAGTAAGAATGTATCAACATCATCCAAAATTGTTTTTGTCAGAAGAAATATAAATAGTACTTGTCACAATAAACGGATGGCAATTCTTAAAATCATTAAATCTAGAGTAAGTATCTAATACTCTAATCTATTCAATATAGTGATCCTTAAAATGTAATTACGATTTCTGTTAAAATACTTAGATATTATGGAAATAACACACATTAAGGAGGGCTAATTAGTATATAAGCTATTTTTCAAGCAACTTATCGTTTTTCGAAGTGCTTACACTATTCCACATCATTTGTTGTTTTAACATATCGAAAATCAACTTGGGAATGTTACAACGGTACGTGGTTTTGGATATGATTGGCACTCGGGGTGTTATGCGTATACGCCTTTCCATGGGTCATTCAAACGCTTTTCTATTTTGGGATCACCTTGATATTTGTTTGAAATTCAATGTTATCTATGGAGTTTTTACACTGAAGGACTACTTGAGGGATAATTATAGATGCGATTGTATATATATATATTGTTGCAGCGTTGTATATCGTTTAAAATGTAGATTTCTTTCATCAAACAATGGAAAGATTTATCTTGAATATATAATAGTGATCAGTTTTGTCAGAGCAATATCAATGTTTATTGCAGTTTTTGATTGAAAGTGCCACTTGACACATTTAGCATTACGGTTATCATTGCCGACATTGTCAAAAATCAATACATTAATCATTTTTACCTACTTGGCTATTTTTTCTTAAATACAGAGCAAAACGGTAGCCAAAACAAATCCAGTAGGTAATGTTTATGTTTAGTCAATGATATTACTACAGTGCCAGTGGATATATTCTAAACTTCTGATTTGATAGTAACAGTTTTTAATAATGGCATGAAAATCGGTATTACGTAGACCGTATTGTCTTTGCTTGCTGAAAATGATCATGTGTTTGTGTGTCAGTATGTGTGTTTTCAAAGAAAATATTCTAATTGTTATATTACTGCTGTCTGTTTTTGTCATTTTCTTCCTTATTGTTTTATACTCATCATTATAATAAATGTTATTAATAGTAGTAGTTGTTTTTTATCGTTTTAAATCTTACAATTATATAACTTTCCACTTACTGAATGGGTTATGGTTAATATTCAGACCTACTTACCCATGGTCCAAATTAATTGATTTAATAATTTTTTCATTACATTGTACCAAAACTAACGTTTTATATATTTTTTTTCTTCAAATTTTGACTTTAGTCCAGCAAACTATTTACCGGTGAATAACACAAATATTGGACCAGTGAGATCTATCAGGAGTTATGTAATAAATGGACATACTGAACCTTGAGTCTACTCACGGAATAATACAGTGTTACATTGCTTGTCAGGTGGGAATTAAGAAGACTTAGATTATCCATTACACGCAGCGTGACTGTGTTCCTTTAAAAAATTATAGTATGTTTTAAAAACACAATCATCACTAAGTACATACTTCTGTATAATAATCAAGAGGGCATTGAAAATATACTGCAAGTTAAGTATAAGTTTAGTCATTTAGTCAGAAAATGATATTGAACTATCAAAAATTAATCATAAAGCAGGAAAATAATTTATACCGCAACACTCCTTATCTGTCAGACATAATACCGACTGTTTAATTGAGAAACCTTATACTATTTTCTATCTAATGTGTTCAGATATAAAACCTGTTCCTTGCTACTGATTTACTGCTGTCTGTTAAGACTCCGTTATTTCTTAGACCCCGTCATAAATTTCTTAGCCAGTAACACTGTTTGTTGTAAATTCAGGTAGAAAGGAAATTCATGTATTGATTATCATAATGTAATATTCGTAATTGTTGTTCAGAATGGATACACATAAGGCCAATCCCACAGAAGAGTAGTTCCATTTCTATTAAATATTTACCTCCCCTGACTTTTTAAAACGGATCAAACTCATCAACATTATCCAACAATCTATCGGCAAGTTCATGTATAGTCGGTTACTGTTCCTTTGAAATCTTATATGTGCCAAAAGATCCGATTATCTATAGATTATCTTTTTGATCTAGCGACCTTCGTTACAAATAGCAATAAAATCGTATCTCATTCATTAACCAAGTAAATTTTTCAGTTCATAAAATGTAGAGTACAACGCTAGTGCGCATAACCCATCAAGTAATAAGTTCTGATATTTCATATGGCAAAAATAATAACCAAATTAATTCCACCAGAATTTGCCAATCAGTTCTAACAATATTAGTAAAAAATACATTTTCTCTTGAGAGGATGCCGCATATGTAATCGTCTGTCGTTTACATTTGGCAAAATGTGAAAATGTTTTCTAAACTAATACATGGTAAACAATTCCCACCTAGGGCCCAGTCGATTTAAATTAAGGTCACTGAAGGTCGTAGATGAATCGACGTCATATAGTCTCTCAGTCATCACAGTGTACAAAATATGTGTTGTATAATTTATCAAGCTAATAGGTATTATCGACAGAAATAGAAAAAGTAATTCCTGGAAATAAATTTCCCTTGTAAGGGCCCATTGAAATATGAACGAAAATGTTCCAGGCTCGGTTTGTTTGAGCCTGTTCATGGACGATAGTGTAAATACATGTTACCGTCCACTCCCTCTAGCTCCCGGATGAGAACTCAAAATTTACCCAATGACATGCTACAAGTACAAAAATCAATTTAGAAACATCCGCAGATGTATCCATACGGCGGTGCACATGGAACCTTTAGTGATACACTAGCGTGTAATTCCATGCTAAAGCGGGGTATGGCCCACGGATAAACGAGAAAAAATGGGCAAGACTATACAAACTGGAATTAAGAAAGGAGATCTGAGGTTATTGAGCCTGCATATCACAGGAATTGCCAAATAACAAAATTAAAAAGCAGGCATTAAATCAAAAGGGTGTTAGTACAATAACTTAAGCTATGATGGCGGGAGTATTGCAAACACCAAGGCCAAAATGTTAAAGCTGACAAACTAAACAGTAGCAATAACACGACATAAAAACGTGCTTATCGAAATATAAAGCCTGTGTATTTACCAGAATATTAGAGAGGAAGTTTTGCCAAAGGATTTTATTTAAATTATTTGATTTAAAGTAAACAAAACTATTTATTAACCAGCATAACTTTTTAGGGACAGGTTCTGATGCAAATAAAATGACAACATACGCTGTAAATAATTTCCACCGTAATATGAAAGAAAAGTTTTGGATACAACGAATATTTTTCGTCTAGTGAAAAAGTGTATCAATTTTCTGAATATTCTTATATATTGAGAATATTTCATACCGATATAAATAAATCAATCCACTTAACGGAAGGCCAGTGGTCTATCCAGGCGCCCATCCGTGATACAATGATGCAAAGGGGGCAATTGAGGGCCGTCCTCCATCCATCAAAAGTTTGAAAGTCGACATATGACCTAAACCTAGGTTTGTGTAACTTTTCTAGTTTACGCACGGCTGGTTCCTTTACACAGGTACCGCTCCTGATATGATAATGCACAAAGGGGCACCTGGGGTCTTTCTGCACCTTCAAAAGTTGGAAACTTGCCCCATGACCTATAATTTCACCTATGTGAAGTTAAAACCGACCAAAATTCTGAAATAAGTGGTTGCATACTTAATTTCGATTAATGTCTGTAGCAAATTTGGAAATTTTAATATATAGATGATACATGTACAAGTTACATGTAGAAAGGGAAATTTCATTCAAACAATATTTGTTCGAATTTTAACAAGCATAAAATATTTTTGTATTATTCTATAGATAGACTTTGAATCTGAACGCAAATATCAAAATGACACGGAAAAATGTACAATGAGCAACACCGCAGAACTTAAGTATGGTTTAACAAACGTGGCAAATATCATTAAATCTGACACGATTGTCGTACAATCCGATTGTTATTGCATTCTGCTGCCCAACACATGGTGTATAAGTAAGCAAAACAAAGTTGTCTCTTAGTTATAAAAATCAAATTTCATTATCAAGGTATGAATGTATTTAAAGCGTTCTCAATTAAGGTATTGGTTGTTAGAGACTTTATGAAGACTTCTTCGTGTATTATTATTTTGCACTTTCTCGGGTGACTACAATTGCATATTCGTATGCATGAAATGTCTTTGTTCTGTTTCTAGTACTAAAAGATTTCCAAATTGCTGACTGCCGTCCATATGTTAAGTGCAGTTTCTTTAACTGTAAATAATAGGGCATTTTCGTACGAATTATTGAGGAATATATAGATAGTGTATTGGCTACCAATCTAAGTCTCTCCGAGGCATGTTGCTCGACTGCCTTATCAGAAGTTAAGCATATAGTTAGAATTCGAAATAAATATGTAAGGCGATTTCAACCCGATCACGCTTATCTATCACAGATAATAAAAATAAAGTCTTCGGAATAAACTGACAAATGATGGAGACACAAAAGTCACAAACAATAAATAAGATGTGTGCTGGGAATAAGAACCGTCTAGTATATACAGCATCATATGTGCTTTTGAAAGATAAATAACAAACAATGTGCGATAGCTTGATACTTTCTGTATCATCAACTTAATTGATTAATTCAAATTATGTAGAATTGTCCAATCTCATGAGTGACACGTAATACTGTTGCAGGCTGTTTATAGATTAGCATATTAGTTGCGAGCAGACAATATATACCAGCTTTATATTCTAAAATGATTACTAGATTCGACTTAAACTACAAATAGGTTTCTACATAAACAATTTTGCTTACTTTTTATTAATTATGCCAGTAATAAAGGTAGTCTTGTTTAATATTTGTTGATATTCAGGTTTCTATACATTTTACCTGCACATGCACAATTTATTGAAAAAAGTTGTTAGTGTCTAAAGGTATATTCAGTTTATATGTATTTTTCTTTACTATGGATTAAGGATTAACAGGTATGCCAATCAGTATCAATAATTCAGATGCACACTACTTTAAAGCAGTTAGAATATTAATTCTTCTTCAAATTCTTAACTTCAAAGGCTTGGTTGATCCGGAACAAGTACTTACAGACAATTTAGGTTTTATAAAGTGTTTATACGGTTTTCAAAAGCTTTGTCCTTCCTTTATTTTCAGCAACACCTGTTTGTGAAAAATGCATTCATCTGTAGACATAAATCTATAGATGACTCACTAGACCTTTCCTAAAGATAGTAAGGGCTAGCTTCATGCTTTCAGAAGTAGATGCAGCACTTTATGCTTTTAATTATCAATGCGGCTGTCTGATAATTTATTGCATTTTCGAACGTAAGCACGTCAGATAGAGTGTAATGTAATATACATTCAGCAAATCTATTCATTCTTTTTTAGCTTCACCTCATATAATAAATTAAATCAGGTTCAGTACTCATTCTCAGAAACTCTGCCAGTTCCTCCATATGTAGAATAACTGCATTTACGTATTCAAGCCATAAGATATACAGAATATGTTACAGAAGTATTTTGGGGGTAAGGCAATCTGAGTTTTATCAAAGTTACAGACTAACGGAATCTACTAATAGTTGATATCGTTCGATGTTTCATAAAAAAAATTGCATAACATATCGTTGATTGTCATGTTTAATATATCAGATCTGGTTCTCTTGTGTACCAATAAACTTAAGATATTCTAGAAAATGTATCAATTCATCATTGTCTATGCAGCGTCAATTATTGTGATTAGCGTTCTCAAGCCGTTAGATAACGTTGTGATGTTGGTGATCTTGAATCCATTGTTATTTAGTGTTAAGGAAAGTACTGTAACAATAGAAAATACAACAACTCTAATATAATTGCGGTTCTCATTAAAACATAAAACTCATTTTAATCCTGGTTTAACATCATGCTATTTTGAACCACATTTGGCAGGCATGTGATACATTTAAGGTATAGGTATCTCAAATATTAAAAATAACGTTCTGTTATTAATGGAGTAATTAGAATTATGCACGTTTATGCCTTGTATGTAATTTATTTTATTCTATACTAATTTGTTGAAGCTCGATTGTGATGAAAGCTTCTAGCTTTGTATGTAATTTGATTCCAATTGCAGAAATATAGGTACATGTATAGCTAATTTTAACTACTTTTTCTTCTCTCAGAATCTGTAAGTAAAAATGACACTTTCGAGAAGATTATGTTACCAATATGACAACCAGATGGCGACTGTCTCAGCCGATTTGCCAAATTAAAAGTAGTGTATCACATTACAATTATTTGTATTTGGTTGATTTATCATGTAAAAAATATCATAAGCCTTGTTCAAAAACATTCTTGACATAAAAGCCTAAAAAAACATAAAAATCCCCAAAATATATTTAATCCCTGTAAGACAATTGCCTAGAAAATCTAGTAAGTGGATATTTGAAGAAACATCTTGGTTCGGGCGAATTAATTCTAGTATTTCAGTAAATTCCAGGAAAACCGAAAATGGGTTACCTATTCAAATATATTTTGCTAAAGCAGGCAGTTTTGAATAAAACTGTGTTTTATATATATGTTTCATCCCTTTTTTGTGTTTAGTTTTAGAATAATGATGTTTGTTATGAGACAAAACATCGTCAATTATTTGGGGAACGTTAATTGTTATATAACATAATTATAGAGCCATTTTATCTGTAACATGACTTTTTGACATTTGTTAAAGCTTTGATGCGTTTCTTTATCAGACAATTAATGTTGTTTTTTTTACGTTGGTGATAATTAGATTTCTTCTTTGAAGTTATGATGACCTGGATAAAAAAATCTCGAAATGGAATCAGTGGCATCTCACGTTCTGAAGCATGTAAAAGTGTGATTACTTTAACGATAATCTTTATTGAATCTGTTTTATTTTTGTTTGCTTTATATTCCGGTTTTATATGTAGTCTTTTAAATCAGGACAATTTCTTTTCTCATATTTGATTTCAATTTGTTAAAAGATGTTGCTGAAATTACTAAGTTATTTTCTTTCTGTACATTTTATTGGAATAAATCTGTTGAAAGTGCCTTTTGGATTTTTTTTTTTGATAAATTTTGAACATGACAACGTCTCGTCAGTTGATAGATATATTTTCAGTATTAAGTAATTCAAATTAGGCAGCAGATTATGTGCACAGTTGAACCTGCCTTTGAGGACCCCTGTATTAAGATGTAGCTTGTCTTAAGGAGTCAGACACCTTATTTACTGGAGTGACATATTGGACTAATTTCAACTTGAGCACTCATATTGTTTCATTACCTTTAATGACTGCTTCGTAAAAGTTTGACTATAGTTCCATTTCTTTTATTAACAATCATCCTTTCATTATTTTGACCTTGCGACCAGTATTTGTGGAAGTTATATTATGCTCTAATGTCTGTTAAAGGCATATCAGTCTTTTATTTGCTTAAAGTTGTTTCGCTCTAACTTTGTTTTGATACCAGTGGTTTACTGACATATTAAATATCACCAGGTCATAGCAAATAACAATCTTTCTACAGGTAAACATTTGTAAAAACTCAAAGGATTTTAATCTAAACAGTAATTGCATGTTGTATAGGTTATAGAGCATGCCAACAATATTTAAAAATAATAACAATCTTTCTTCAATAAATAAATAAAATTTGGAAAGTAGATCCCTCGAAAGCACCGAGAACAAGGCAAACAGTGACAATTGCAGGCTCGGTTTGATTGAGTCTGTTCGTGAGCAGTAATGGGAGAATGCAACTCTGCCTACGCCCCTGCCACCGGCTTAAGCAGTATTCACACTTCAAATCTAAATGAGTTGAAATCAATCATCCCGAATGACCAGAAAATATAACAACACTGAGATGAAGTAGGGGCGTCATTTTACGTCCGCCACGCATCACTTAACACCCGCTGTTGCCAAGTAAATAAAATCTGGAAAGTAGGTCCTTCGGAAGCACCGACAACAAGGCAAACAGTGAAAATAAGTCTTACAACTCTTACATAGTCGAATGTTTTTAAGCTAAACAATAATTGCATGTTGACAGAGTTACAGAGTTTTCAAAAAGCGGTAAATAACATTAAGAAATGTAGTTACCATTACAGCTCCTTGCATAGTTTCAAAACTCCCCTGCCGTTGAGTAAGTTTGTTGTTATAAATACTGAAGAAACATACTTTGCAACTGTATTTTAGTTAAGGATTCTTTGGTTATTGGAACATTACATGAATTATAATTCGAAAAACACCATCCACAAAGGAATCGCTTGGCTAATTTAGGAAATAAGAGTCCCGAGAAGGCAGTTTCAAGTTAATGTTCGCTTCTTAAAAATCTAGTATATATACACGATATCCTGAAAATAAAATTTTTGTAGCCTATATGGTCTAGCTGTATAATAAATAGTTTTGTTTGTAATTTAACACTTCTCCTTTACACACTAAGGGACTGGCCCCTGCATAGGCACAGAAAGAAGAAAAAATTGCGACAAAAGTTCGTCATCGAGACCCATTTGACAGATTATATCATTTTCATCTGCTCGGTCAATATTTTTTTTGTTCTGGTGAATATCACATTTTATCTTGCCTCTTTCAAGATTCTTGCATTTCTATTGGTCAATAGACGTCACATGGAGACAAGATATATTCCATATCATGCAAGTACATTTCAGATACGAATTTTGATTAAAAACAAAATGGCTGCCGCATCGCTAGCGTAATTGAATCAAGTTAGATTATAAGCTCCAGCTACAGATATCGTTTCCGAGATAAAAAAAATTAGTGTTTTCTTGCCGTTCTATCCTATACTATCTAAATTAGGTTCGTGAAGTTGGTGGAAATAAAAGAACAGTAACTCAAGGTAACGATTGTCAGGTTGAAATGTTGTTTTTGTTAAGTCATCGTAAAGCAAAGGAAATGACGCATTTGTAAGACGGCAGTTTGTTGACGGATCATTTAGTCTACCTGCAACATAAAGGAAGTTACAGGAAAAGGGTTGAAAGCCGAAGTTTTAAGACATTTTTGACATCGTGTAATCTAATGATTGTTAGAAAGAATTGAACATAAATGTTTTTCTAAACCAGTTCATAACCTGTATAAATGAGTTTCTGTGTTTTGTGATTCAGTCAAAGTACAGTTCATTTTGCATTTTACGGCTGGTGTTAATCAACTATAATCAAAACATGATGGCCAGAGAAGGTTGAATGGTCTCAGTCTGCACTGTAACTGTATGTAGCTTTATTAATATATATTCTATGTCTATTACAGCGAGGCTGTAAAAGGCAGTCGGCAAGATAAAATAGTTACACTGCTTCGCTCTCGCCTGATATGGATTTCCTTGACAGCGTATATTCCCTATCCTGTCACCAACAAGCAGTGTTACTAATAATATTCAATGGCAAAGGGTCAAAAATTGTTTTATTACATCAAATTCCCTTTTAGGCTTAAAGGTAGGCACTTATATTTGACAGACAAAAGACTATTAATTTTTTATTCAAACCTCATATGTGGTAAGTATTAGAATCTGTCATAAGAAGATCAACATATATTTGCTTTTTTGTATAGGAAGTCTCTCTTTCGTTTATAGTTTTACACTCCTGTACCTTTAATAAAGAGGAAAAAAATATTATATTTCTCTTTATGTCGTCTATAGATATCCACTTTTATAACAAGAATTAGGAACACGCTATCAGGAAGCTCTAAACTTTATTAACGCGAACATTGGACGTCAGCTAGCAACAAGCTGACGAACTGTTAAAAGGCGGTTGGTAAAAAGGAAGCTGCAGTTTTTCGTTACACCAATATGACGAACAGTTATATTGGGAGCCAAGCAGCCGTCTATCTGAAAGAAACCCGCTGTACTATTTAGACCTTCTATTTTGAAGGGTAACCCCAAATATAATGTCTGGTTGAAAGCGAAACATCCATTTGAAAGAAACAGGTAGCGGCTACTTACGTAGAACAAGTAGCAGAAACCAATAAAATTCTGGTAAGGTGAACTGTGAAATTCTTTTGGAAAAAAGAAACCAAAACAATCGAACAACAAAAAAACAGTCCGTGTTTGTGTTAGAGTTACCAAACTATTTTATAGAAATGACGAAACAACAATAAGAAACTAAGTATTTCCTCAAAATTTCATTATTGCAAGGTTTTACAAAAAATCAGTCAAAGTAAAATGTTATGCTATCATAGATATATAACAATTAGTCATAAGATGGAATGAGAGGTTTTAAACAAGTTTTCATGTATTTCCGGAGAAAATTTCACCTGGAAAATCAATCGGCAATTTCATTGCGATTACGAAAGTTTGTGTAACGTTTCGGTATTCTTTTGATGATAAAATAGCTCATGTGAGCACCGGATTTTCTATTGTAACCGTACAATGCCGAAGACACATTAGGAGAAAACGTAATCAAACGAAAAATTTTGTTTTCACCACTTGTCCTATACCTTTATCTGTAAAAGTAATGATATTAGTTTAATTTGTTGAGTCAATAAATACATCTTCTTGTGAGCTTTAAATATTCTGTTCTGTAACTCGTACAATTACTATAACAAAGAAAGGTATCTGCGCATCGGCATTTTTCTCCTTTGTGTTTTCAATAGACCGATGAATTAATCCAACTAAGTACTTGTAATTTCAGGTTCTGTGCGAAATAAGGAAATTCAGAAATCATTTGGAAAGTGTATTATATCACTTAATTCTGATTACTTGCCCCTTATATCTGAGGATTTGAAAGAAATAATACGATATAGGGTTCTTCTATATGCGGAAGCTGTCCATGTTAGTGAGTATACCATGGATACCATCTATGGTTAAAACATGTATAGAATAAATTGTGTTTATCTTGTCATTTTTCTTGTCATTTTGTTTTAAACATCTTGACTGATAAGAAATTTTATTTAAAATAAACTCTACTTCTAAGTTTTAGTGAGTTACAGGTGAAATAAACTTCAGCGAAAAGAAATCAAAACAGACACAAAACATTTAATTCAAACTTGGCAATTCGATTTAAGAATTATTTGTGGTGAATTTATGAGAATTTAGGATTTTTTCTTATTATTTGCCGATTCAAAATACATCTTATGTAAGTGTTTCTCAATATTTTAGGAAAGCGCGAACACCCATTTCTTTGAAAACAGTATGTTTTTGCTTGAGAACCGACAAAATATCTGTGTTTAGTTATTTAGCTTAATTATGTGCTGCAGTCGGGGAAAGATAAATAAACATTATTTGAAATTACTCGAAATAAAAATAAACACACATTGCCTCCTCTATATGTTTAATAATGACCTTGCAAACAATTCTATCATAACAACAAATGTAACAAAATAAAGTGATCATAAGTTAAATAATTAATAACTTTTTATGTCAAAAATAAGTAACCTCCTCAACGGGACCGGGTACGCCTGAGGCTCCTGCCCAGCTGATGAAGGTTAATGAACTTAACTGCCTTGCCAACAATTCTGAACATACTCAACAACAAAAATTAAATGTGACAAAAATAAAGTTATCCGTTAAGTAATTAAGACCTAATTCAATCTTAAATACGCAGTAACATTTTCAACGAGACAGGGTAGGCACAGAAGCTCCTGTCGAGTTGGTTTGAAGGTTCAATTCCATTTACATAATATTATAACAAGATGGGATAGTATTATAATAAGCTGGGTTGTAACGGCCGCTCTAATTAAACTTGATAGGGTAAGCGCGAGGGCTCCGACCAAGTTGATGAAAAATTCACTCGACGGGAAGGAGACCAAGCGTGACATGCCAGTCAGTCCGAATAATCAAAAATCATACCTTAACGGAAAATATGTAACTGCAACGCAATGCAACAACTTAAACAAACTAAGGTTAAATACCAATTGCGGTTCTCGTTACTTGAGAGAAGTTTGGGACTATAAACAAGCGAGGCTCCATTCAAGCTCATAGTCTTTTTACTCACGTTGTTGACGTCGAAAAACAAATCATCAAAAAGAAAGATAAGCAACCTTACATTACCTAAATCCAGTTATTTACTACAGTGGTTTACTGTTTATTAATGCCTGTTACACAACCCCGAGCAATATAGGTCCTACCACACTATAAGAATCGGTCATAATACTTAACTAGGGAACGGCATCAAAACTGTGGTATTCTACTGCAATCTTACACTACATTACTAAATATTTACTGTAAAAATCTTTATTTTATTTAACGATGCCTTTTTACGCAACGCAAAGCAATCTAGGTCCTACAGTACTATAAGAGCCGGACAAAGTGATCCAAAGCAACTTCGAGTCATACGACTTTATTAAAGAATGGCATCAAACCTGTAGTATTCTATTGCAATCTAAACTAATTATTTACTGCCGAAAACTTTGTACTATTTACTGATGCCCTTTACGCAACTCAACGCAATTTGGGTCTTGCCGTACAATAAAAAACCGGACCTGTTGACCCAAGGCAACTTCGAGTCACAACAGTTTATTAAAGAATGGTATCAGACCTGTAATATTCCACTGCAATCTAAACTAAATACTTCCTACAGAAAACTTTGTACTACATACTGATGCCTTTTACGCAATGCAACGCAATCTGGGTCTACCGCACTATAAGACCGGACCTAGTGACCCAAAGCAACTTCGAGTCATAACATTTTATTAAAGAATGGCGTCCAATCTATAATATTCCACTGCACTCTTAACTAAATACTTCCTACAGAAAACTTTGTACTGTTTACTGATGCCTTTTACGCAATGCAATGCAATCTAGGTCCTACCGTACTATAAGAGCCGGACCTAGTGACCCAAAGCAACTTCGAGTCATAACATTCCATTACAGAATGGCATCCAATCTATAATATTCCACTGCACTCTTAACTAAATACTTCCTACAGAAAACTTTGTACTATTTACTGATGCCTTTTACGCAATGCAACGCAATCTAGGTCCTACCGTACTATAAGAGCCGGACCTAGTGACCCAAAGCAACTTCGAGTCATAACACTTTATTATAGATTGGCATCAAACCTGTGACATTCCACTGCGATCTTAACTAAATATTTACTGCAGCAAACTTTGTACTATTTACTGATGCCTTATACGCAATGCAACGCAATCTAGGTCCTACCGTACTATAAGAGCCGGACCTAGTGACCCAAAGCAACTTCGAGTCATAACACTTTATTATAGATTGGCATCAAACTCGTGACATTCCACTGCGATCTTAACTAAATATTTACTGCAGCAAACTTTGTACTATTTACTGATGCCTTATACGCAATGCAACGCAATCTAGGTCCTACCGTACTATAAGAGCCGGACCTAGTGACCCAAAGCAACTTCGAGTCATAACACTTTATTAAAATATGGCATCCAGCCTGTGAAATGTCACTGTAGTCTTAACTAAATATTTAGTGCAGAAAACTATGTACTAATTACTGATGCATTTATACAATGTAAAGTAATCTAGGTCCTACCTAGCTATAAAAGATATACCTAGTGACCCAAAGCAACTTCGAGTCAAAACAAATTATCAGAGAATGGCATCAAACCTTTGGTCTTCTACTGCAATCTTAACTAAATACTTACTGCAAAATCTTTATACTATTTACAGATGCCTTTTTTTGCAATGCAAAGCAATTTAGATCCTACTGTACTACGAGTGCCGGACCTAGTGACCCAAAGCAACTTCGAGTTATAACACTTAATTAGAGAATGGCATCAAAGCTGTGGTATTCTACTGCAATCATATAAATACTACATAAATAAATTTTCACTGAAAAAATCTTTATACTATTTACTGATGCCTTTTATACAACACAAAGCAGTCAATGTCCTACCGTACTATAAAAACCGGACTGAGTGATCCAAAGCAACTTCGAGTCATAACACTTTATTAGAAAACGGTATCAAAAACTGTGGTATTTTACTGCAATCGTAGATAACTAAATATTTACTGCAAAGTGTTTACTATATACTGATGCCTTTCATGCAACGCCAGGCAATCTAGGTTCTACTGTACTATAAGAACCGGACTTAGTAACCCAAAGCAACTTCGTGTCATAACACCTAAAACATTATGCTATTATGTATTGTAGTCTTAGGCAAAGCAAACTACACAACAGCGATTAAACTCGTACAAGCCCCGGTTTGCAAGAACGTATGTGGCAATTGCGATGCAACAAGCTAACTACATTATTGAAGCTGTCATGTCCCCTCGGGTACGAATTGGAAACGACCGACGAGAAATGATAGCTGAATGTCTAACAAAGATGCTCTAGATTAGATATAATTATAAACGCTTACTAAATGCATTTAATATAGATATCACGCAGTCTCCCCCCTGCCAACTTGAATTCTCCGGTAATATATCATGATAACGTAGAGCGACAATTAAATTATTGTGTCGTAGGCTACCATAAAAGCATGAAATAAATAATTTTATCCCTTCAAAAGCAAGTTCCATAACAAGCTTTAAAACAATATATTTGTAATGAACGTTATCTGATTGAGGATCCAGAGTATACAAACACTTGGCATTTAAACGCACATAATTAGATAACACACATTAAAATTGATAACACATCTTATGTTACTGTTTATCTCCACACTTGCTGAATGGCATATTATCCGTGTTCCACATCTAATCATTGTCTTCAGCAGTCCAATACTCCGAGCAAATATGTGTGAAATCGTCTTTGGAAACCTTTTGATTTATTTGTACACTCATCCTCGTCAAGTAACGATCTGAAATATATGACTAGAGCAGAAAATCTGTCTCAACTCTCCTACTGAAACAGCTCGAGATAGAGAGAGAATAATATAATAATGTTGACAAAATGAACATATATGTAAATTATGTGGAACTGGTAAAGAAAATTAAATGCACTTCCTTTTGCTATGTCCTTGTTTACAGAAATTAAGAGCAAAGCATATTCCAGAAATATTGTATCAATTTATGTCTACTCATTTATTATCCTTATAAGCAGTAGCAATAACTACAATAAAAGTGTTGCCATGTACGCATACTATGATTTCATAGAACGTAAACGTTTGCTTTAAATATAATAATATGTACTATATACATGAAACTAAAGTATACCAGTTAATAGGTTTATATTATGAATAAGATTTGACTTTACGTCCCGTATTCCATAAATGTATACTGCTGATTGTATATACATGCATATTTTAATTTTGGGCCGGTGGCCGCTACATCAAATAAACTTCGTCATTATCATTGTCATATTGAAACTGGACGGAAACGCATTTTATAAAACAGAACATTGCAAGCGGCGCCTTTGTAATCTCATTATGGGGTGTGGCGGGTGGGCAAAATTGTCAACTTTACATGTACTCGCTCAGCCAACGTACAAAAACAGACAGAGAGCTGCACGAGAATTCTCAGCTTTTTATGCAAGTTTAACAGACTGTTTACCGATATCAAATTTAACTAGCTACAGGCTTGTATAAACTCGGGTACCAATTTATAACGATAAGAGCGAGGGCGTATCGGTTCCATTGCAACGGACGTGACATTTGATTTCTCTAAAAATAAATCAAATTATTTTAAAAGAAAAATAATTTTTATTATTTGAAATTACTCGAAATAAAAATAAACACACATTGCCTCCTCTATATGTTTAATAATTACCTTGCAAACAATTCTATCATAACAACAAATGTAACAAAATAAAGTGATCATAAGTTAAATAATTAATAACTTTTTATGTTAAAAATAAGTAACCTCCTCAACGGGACCGGGTACGCCTGAGGCTCCTGCCCAGCTGATGAAGGTTAATGAACTTAACTGCCTTGCCAACAATTCTGAACATACTCAACAACAAAAATTAAATGTGACAAAAATAAAGTTATCCGTTAAGTAATTAAGACCTAATTCAATCTTAAATACGCAGTAACATTTTCAACGAGACAGGGTAGGCACAGAAGCTCCTGTCGAGTTGGTTTGAAGGTTCAATTCCATTTACATAATATTATAACAAGATGGGATAGTATTATAATAAGCTGGGTTGTAACGGCCGCTCTAATTAAACTTGATAGGGTAAGCGCGAGGGCTCCGACCAAGTTGATGAAAAATTCACTCGACGGGAAGGAGACCAAGCGTGACATGCCAGTCAGTCCGAATAATCAAAAATCATACCTTAACGGAAAATATGTAACTGCAACGCAATGCAACAACTTAAACAAACTAAGGTTAAATACCAATTGCGGTTCACGTTTGCGTCTATTATGACAACGCGCGAGCTAGATCAATCGGGCTTACAATAGTGTTAAGTCAAAAAACGTTTAAACTGATACCGATTAACGAATCTAACGCCCGGTCACCTTCCAGTCGATAGAATTTTCCCGCCACAATAAATTTTCAGAAATTTATCCCCCAAAATTCTTATCGATTGGAAGCCATGTTCTTAGAATTATAATCTTTTAAACACAGTTGCTAAATGCGATAGCCCAGCCCTGCAGCAAAGATTGTATTTACCTTATGATGTCTTTTAGCAGACAGAATCTTTCTTTCTTTAATTTATTTTTATTCATTTATTTACTTATTAATTCACTTATTAATATATTTATTTTAATTATTTTTGTTTTGTTTTCTAATAATATAAGATGTTATTTTCTGTTCAAATGCTGTCTTCTAATGTTGTAGTTGTTTATTAGCAAAATTATCCACAAAGACCCGCGGTTCTCTTCATGACTTACAAAACATCTAAGTGGCAACTGTTGTGGCAATGAAATGTCAATACGCTACTTTTAGGATGATAACAGTAAATCTAATGTTTATTTTAAAACGACATATTTATTCTGTACGTACACGGCCGATATATAGGTCATGCACACACCTGTTTGATATAAGCTACACGCCTCGTTGAATATGCCATGTCGATAAAGTAGAATGCTTGACATGTAACCGTTTACTCTATGTTTTTAAATTGCTGCCACTTATTCATCATTAAATATTTTTCTATACTGTTTTTTGTGTTTTCCGGCCAAAAGTTTGAATTATGTGCATAAAGTGCTTTACCTGTATTTACTATAAAAACTAAGTAGTTATTTATGATCGTGCCATATAAAATTTCACATGTAATCCTGCATAAAATCAGCTGTTTTTATGTAATTTTGTTGAATTTTCTGTCAATAATTTATCAAAAATGCTATAGAATTCCAGCTATATTTATTCTCTAGCGGTGCTGTAAGTTTGAGGCCATAATATTAAATAATGAACTTTACACGCATGTTTTTATGTACGTGACGCCCAAATTTCGCGTGAGCCGTTTACATAACTAATTACTAGTTTCTGTACTGTTTATTTACTTATACATCTTCACTACTACATTTTTCTAATATTCACTGCTAAATTTTCCTATGATGACTACCTCTTTCATACCCAGTTGTCCCGGACCGTGCACCAACCAGTATGTACTTTTGCCGTCCGATAGTAAACCCGTTCATCCTAGATTTTGAACTAACCTTACCATAAAACTAGGCCAATGTAATGATTCAGTTTCTACGGGACGATACTAATAGGCGATACAAATGGGCCCGCAACCCTTCCAGCTTCATCTTCATTATTTCTTTCTGTATTATACAAGAATTCAGTGCAACCGAGCAAAGATTTTTTGAATTTGAAGCAATCGAGAATAGGAAACTCTTGGTTAAAACCACCCATCTGCTTTACCGTTATCACGTGCATATCGTTTCAAAGCGTTTATATTAGCTGGTGATTTGGCAGAGTTAATTATCCGAACTGAAAAACTCATCTTTGTGAACGCGATGTTTGAAGGAATTTACTTGCAAAAAGAGGATTTTTATACCATTATGCCGCCACACCCACTTTGAGAATTATTACATGGAATATTGCTACTTGTACAGTTATTAGAAAGAACTACATCAGAATTTGAAAGAATTTGTTCAAAGTCAATAACAATTGACCCACCAGAATAATCCTGTAGTAGTCTGTTTCCTCTATCGTCAATGTCACCAGTGTTGACTGTTCGACCTTCGGGTGCCACAAGTTCGCCAGCAGGCCTGCTTTCAAGGTTACACTCGTCGGCTTTTCATTTACGACGGACCTCTCGTATTACGCCTGTTCTCTTCATTGTCGGTTGTTGTGTCAGACCAGCCCGCTTCTCTTATTACAACCTCTCGGCAAGCGTAGAGAATTAAATTCTTTATAAAATTGTCAACTCAAAATTGTCAACTTTACATGTACTCGCTCAGCCAACGTACAAAAACAGACAGAGAGCTGCACGAGAATTCTCAGCTTTTTATGCAAGTTTAACAGACTGTTTACCGATATCAAATTTAACTAGCTACAGGCTTGTATAAACTCGGGTACCAATTTATAACGATAAGAGCGAGGGCGTATCGGTTCCATTGCAACGGACGTGACATTTGATTTCTCTAAAAATAAATCAAATTATTTTAAAAGAAAAATAATTTTTATTATTATCCTAAATATTATTTTAAGAACACCGCGTAGACATTTGTTTAAGAAGTATTATTGTTTCATTAAGCTTAAATGAATAGAAGAAAGAACGTCTGTAAGAGCAATATGTATTTTTATACGTGGAGATTGAAGTCAGTTATTTTAGACAATGCCTGCTTATTTCTAAAGACACTGATAATTGTCATGATTACATCATTTGCAAACGAAGAGTGATGAAAACGCAAATATATAAAAGACGCTTTTAAATGGAAACCTTTGTAACAATAATACTCATTTAAGGTAATATCCCGTAATGATATTCGTTAATTTCCGTTCGTTTACGTTTTCAACGTAATGTATTTTTATTGTTGTTTTTTTGTTATAATATTACGGAAAGCACTGTTAGACCACCTTAGAGTTATTGCCCTTTAATTGTTTAAAAATTACAGATTTGTACATAACAAACCAACCAATTGGTAGAATTTCATTAAACGTCTTTCATTCTTTTTCATGAACATTTATTATAAACATGTGAAGTTGTGTACCCACACCTGGTCAACACCTTGCCTTGGTCACACCCCCTCCACCTCCCCCGCTCCAACCCCCACCTCCCCCCCCCATTTTTTTTGTTCTTAATTTTCCATCAATATTTATAATCAACATATGATGTTTTGTACCCTCACCCTGTCAACCCCGCTGTCCCCCCACTAAAAAAAAATAGCATTCATTTTCTGTTAAATTGATTTTGACTAATGAAATTGTTTGCCTCTTATTAACATCCGTTACTTTTTGCTGGATATACTGTTTTGCCATTTCTCACCACAAACCCTTTCGGCGGGGGATACCAATTCATCGAATTGCTTGTTTCTTTTGCAACAACAGCATTGATCAAGAGAAATCATGCCGCTCGCTCAAAACAACGGCAAAAGATGGACGAGATCGCATTTCCCTTGGTGTACCAAATTGAATGGTTTTCAAAGAAATGGGCATGAGTGAAATGGAAGCTTTCTCAAAGTAAAAGTAAATTTGTTTAAACTCACTAACTGATATGTATCAATAGGTATTGTTGTCTCTGAGAGTATACATCTCTACTTGCTTTTATCTTTTAAGCGTTATTGTCAATTGTGTCCAGAGTCGTATTTAGCATGATTCGAAGTTGAGCATATTAAGTTTGGAGTTGCATTCTGCATTATTCGTCTTCCACTATTCTGCTCCTTGTGTAACATACATTCTCAGAATTGAAAGCACATGTGCGTTACAGGCTCATAGTTAACAAGCAAATTGGATGAATTGGTATCCCCCACCGAAAGGGTTTGTGGTCAGGAATGGCGAAAAAATATATCCGGCAAAAAGTTAAGGATGTTACTAAGAAGCAAAAGAAGCAAATAATTTCATTTGTCAAAATCAGTTTAACAGAAAATGAATGCTTTTTTTGGTTGGTGGGGGGGGGGGGGGGGGGGGGGGGGGGGGGGGGGGGGGGGGGGGGTGACTGGGTGAGGGTACAAAACATCGATTATTGTCATTGATCATCGATGTTGATTATAAATATTGAAATATGGATGGAAAATTAAAAATGAAAAAAAAAAAAATAAATGGGGGGGGGGGGGGGGGTGATGACTGGGTGGAGGAGTGAGATGGGGGAACAGTAACACTTTGCATGTTGATAAATATTCATGGAAGGTTTGAAAAAAATAATAATAAAAAGGAAAGATTTTTTTGGAGGGGGGGGGGGGTGACGAAGGCAAGATGGTGACCAGGTGAGGGTAAACAACTTCACATGTTTATAATAAATGTTCATGGAAAAGAATGAAAGAAGTTTTATGAAATTCTACCAATTTGTTGGTTTGTTATGTACAAATCTGTAGATTTTCAAACAATTAAAGGCCAATAACTCTAAGGAAAATTGACCAATTGAAAAAAAAATGACAGACATCATTGAATATGTTGATTCATATTTATTTTAAGTTTCATGAAATTCTACCAGCTTGTTACTGAGAAATGGCTGCAGACGTGGATTTTTCATTCAATCAAAGGCAATAACTCTAAGGAAAATTGACCAATCCCAAAAAAAACTTGACGGGCATCATCCCAGTATGTTGGTTCATGTTTATTTCAAGTTTCATGAAATTCTACATGCTAGTTACTGAGAAATGGCTGCGGACGGACGGACGGACGCACGCACGGATGCACGGACGTGACGGACGGACAACGCCATTTCAAAACCCCCCTCCCGATTTCATCGGCGGGGGATAAAAAACTTTAAATTATTCATAATACTATTTCTGTGTGAGAATATAATTAGAATCGATATGTTTTCTGAATAATGCATGATTTTTTACGCAGTAATGCCATATTTATTCATAAATCTAAACTAATTCCCTTAACGAAGAAGAGGTATTGATTTCCATAAATAACAAAAAATGGATTTAGCTATAATAACGCAGGAAAAATTGATACAATGGAAAACAAACTTTAACAAATTGTATATATATAATTATGGTCTTACGCGTAAAAAAAAGCATATCTTGATATGGACATTTTTTATAAAAAAAGAAAACAAAAGACCTTGCCTGTTTTTGCATAATTATAATCAAAATGAACTTGTTGTTGGATTTTACAGTACAGTACTTTTTGTTGTGGGCCTACATCCCGATGTATGACTCTTCGGTTGTGTTTGGGTGCTCCTTGGTTCTGGAAAATCGACAGTTACCTTTTATTTCTCATTTTATTAAGGAGAATAGTTTTGAAGGCTGTAATTGTAGTTAACTGCAATGCTCATGCTTTAGAGAAAATGATAACCCTTTGAATATTCCTAACTTAAACCGTAAAAAAACCCGTGACAGCAAGAGCCGAAGACGGTTCATATTATTCTGTATAATACCGCCTACAATTTATTTCTGTTTATCTCTCTGTGTAATCATATATTTCATACAGTCTGGAAAGCTTTAAGACATACTTAAGAATATTAACACTGACTCGGCATCTGATATAAAACGTACGATATCAAATATCGATGCATTTAAAGGTTTTATCGCAGTCGTATTATAGATAAAGGGTTAGCTTTTCTACCATGCACTTATTTCCAGTATCTTCTAGTAAAATAATAACTTGTGCGTGTACATACCCTACTATAGAACATCGCTGATATCTCAATATACACATCTATTTCTGTTCATAAGCCAAATGCAATATTTTACTAAAATGATTTGTTGCAGTTGTTGTTGTAGCAGTAAATTACGAAAATGATATTATTTTTTACCAGCTTGTGTATAAACACATTTAGTGGAACTTGTTTAATAAATATAATACTTAACATTCTTCTAATTTCTGGAGAACGGTTCTAAATATAATAAAATTGCTTTTATGTGTCTTGAAGCCATTTTTGCATTCGGCTTGATCTATAATCTGTATAATTGTCCAAGAGGCGATACACACCATTCTTTTAATAATCTTTAAAAAAAAGTACGTACAGTTAGAGTGCTATAAAATCACAATGAAAGCAGTGTGTATATATGGCTGAGCGAGTTTTATTACAGTCTGTGATTAGAGACATCTTTCTATCACGCTTCATGTTATGCAACTTATGCAATTTAGCTATTGTACAGTAAGACGTAGTTCAAAATGTAAATAACACAAGTGACAAATCAGCTTTTTGATGTCCGCAGAGAGATAAATGTTCCTTGTCATAAACATTAATTTTGTAAGTTAGAAGAATATGTCTCACCATTTTTGAAAGCAATACAACAGAAGTGATTTGATTTTAAATGCATACAATTCTAATAACAGAAATTATACACTAAAGTTAATATTTTGGACGCTAGAAGAGTACATTAATATTGAAAAATAACAAATATACCTTGTCCGAAAACCCTAATGTAGAGCCTCAAAACTGCTCAATGCTTTTTGTTGGAATCTGGGATAGTCAAAACGAGTATGCGCTGGTTTCTCTAATATTTATTCGTCAGTGATTCTCTATAAAGTAAAAATAAATAAGGTAAACAAATGACAGTAAATATTAAGAGTTGGACACCTCAAATTGTTTTCATTTCTATCTATCAAATTCTAAATCTAGGTATAATATTCCATATAAATATGAATATAAAGAGTTTACTTGTAAAAGACATAATGCAATTTGCTTACCGATTTGACATCTGACATTTGAATGTTAACTTCCAGTTCAATGTGTTCAAACTTATTAGTTGAATCGTAATTAAACAAGTTAGTAAATATGACGTCGCGCCAAATTGCACGTCAATTAACGTCAATACTTTAGCGCCAAAAATGACATTTGTACATTAAAATAATAGAAATTAATAACGCGTCAATTTAAGATTTACAAAAATCTTACACTTTTATTAAATGTCAAACTCAATCCACTATTATCATGAAAAGAATAAGTAAGAATGCAGTTTGATACAACTTTCATAATTCAAGAATGAGAAGAGATACACATAAACCAGATAATGTAATATCAAATTGCACAACACTATTTCTAAGTTTCTGTTAAGTTACCTTTTTTTCAATTCCCTCTGACCTTATGATTTTTAAACCAAAATTTAAGAATTGCAGATATTCTGATTCACATAGATTAAAGGCTTACTGAAAAATATGTTTGCGGTCCTTATTTCCCCCCTTTACGAGGGCCTTTATTCAAGAAACATTGTCTGACTACACAATGTACGTAACTAACTGACTGACAGGTAGACCCTGATCCACTAACTTCTTTTACAAATTAGGGCTTATTTATTCTTGGTTGCATTCTCTGCTTCCAAAGGATCTTTTTACAGATTTTATTATCAAAGAATTACATATATAGTACCAATTATGCGATAAGAAATATATATTGGAGTAAACAAGATGTAAAACTTACAATCACTTTGTCTCTGGAATTTAAATTTTACGAAGTACTACATGTATGATCAAATTTGATCATCATTTTTCCCTTGTTGAAAAATCGTTCTGCATGTTGCTATCATTCTCATGGAATAATAATAATAAATTAAATTAATTGTTGAAATGCAAATAAAAAGCCGAAGCTGTGTTCCTTTAATAGACAGTGTCAACGCTTTTCGAATTTTGCATTTGATATTAGGTCACAGACTTCGTTTCCATGGTATCAATTTAATTCAAGAACATATTTTTACTTAAATTTGAACAATTTTAGAGCTTAGTTTTAGTTATATAACAAATTTTCAAGTAAAACTGGAAAAAAGGTATTAAATCAACTGCCATTGTTATAAGGCTGTAAAAAGTAACTTTCGCTAACTTATTCCATACACGGTTACACATCCACTTTCTTAATTCTGAGTATATTTCAATATCACTAAAATAAAGAAGCAAATATTTATCATTATTTAGACCGAAAGATCTTAAAATATTTCAGCAAATAATTGCTGTTTGAATAGTTCAACAAGAACTGCACAATTCGTATTTCAAATAAAGCTATAATTTGCGCGGTAATGACCGTAACGTCATGACGTCATTGCGTCATTTGAGGTTCTGCGGCAATTATTTATTATTTTGCATATTAAACCATTTAGCATTAAATCGAGCAGGTTCATGATTTTTCTGAGTGGATATACAAGCTTTAGATTTGTCGTTAACTGCCTAAATCGTCAATCGTTAGCTTCGTTCGGATATGCGCAACATTTAGATATTTTACTCCCTATTATAATGAACATAAACCCATATTCTTTAGAAGATAAGTTTTGTAATATATAAACAAACGACAGTTGTTGTTGTTGTCAATCACCAATCTCGTCGATTGTCCAATACTTACTTTAAGATCATCATAAAATTTGGTTTTCATAATCATTGATATGAGTTTTACTAGTTCTCGTGGTATGAACAATATACTAAGTTTTCAGAATTATCCATGTAAATCTAATTCAAATTTTTCAAACCGACTGTACAACGATCTATGTTGATGCTCTGTCAGCGTCATTTGTTAATGATAGTTATAATTGCTTTGTATAGACCAACATCTTTATTAAATCATCTCACATACAATTGAAATAGATGATTATTTGTACAATAGAAGTTTTCTTAGCCAACTGTCGACACGAAATACTGACGAGCAAAAGTTTATGTAACATCGATTTTGATGTTAAAAAACATTAAATGAATAACATTAAAGTTATTATTTTGTGCATTGAGTTAATTGACATTTGATTTGATACAGAAAAATGGCAGTATTTGTCTGCTTATATTGCATGGTGATTATGATTATTTATGTCTTATTGTGGATAGTGTTTCTTTAACGTGTTGTTAAATGTTGCGTTCGCTTTGTGTTAGGTATGCATTTTGAACGCCATATATGTCTGAGAAATGCTACTTACTTTTAATAAATGGCGCTATTTAATAATACTTATATGAAAATTAGGAAAATCGAATTGTTTTTTAACATGAATAGAATTAGAAAATATTGACTAAAAATGTTTAACACATCAGGCATACATTGACATTATCCAGCAACACTATTTGCTCGAAAGTATCTGCGAATTTGAGATGTACAAATTGCAGTTAACTTTGTTTTATTTGTCTGAAACGTTATATATCCTATAAAGGTCATTTTTTCCGATAGAGTCCCGTGTTGAAATTTTCATCGTTGACTTTGACTAATATGCGAAATTTAAACTTCAAAACGCTGATGATTACATTTAGTGATTATTGACAGTAAATCTTCATCAATAACGAGATTTCAGTAAGTGATTATTGGTATTAAACAAGGTTTAATAGCAATGCAAATAATTATTATTTCCATAAGAAATGCTTTAATTTGTGCTCGAGAATGCATCTGTCCCGTATTGATTACTTTTGCCCTACCCTGCATTTTTCATATGTAGTCTTTACTCATTTTGAAGAAACGCTATTTCAATGATTAAATTGTACGGTTGGTTCATAAATTGCATAGTTTGCTAATGATTATAGTGATTTTAGAAATGTATTACTATGTTACTGTAGGACAGTAGGAAATATATGTTTGCAAGTTAAAAACAAAAACAGGAGAGTGTTTTGCAAGGGCGTTAGTTTCTTAAAATTTTAAACGTTAATCTTTAACGTTAAAAAAGTATGATTAAATATATCGCGTTTAAAATGTAACCAGTCCTTTTCCCACTAATTATCTTTATGATATCATAAGCATTATAAGTAGAAATATATCACAACATGTACTAGTAACTTGTAGTGCATTTATAAACAGTCTTGTTAGCTTTCACGTTTATGAACAGATAACTTAGTATTTCTTAAAGGGATGACCCGGTAGTAAAGTCCCCGGATCGCTGGATATTTAAATGTCTGTGCTTCGCAGCAACACACGAAATTTCCGCTTTGTACAGTTACATCGATTTTACTCGGAATTCCTCACTTAATTAAGTTATAACAATGGATATAAACATTCTATAATTGAAACAAAGCTGAATTTAATCTAATTCTTGGATTGTTTAACACTCACGCGTACAAGACTGAAGTGTTGTTTTAATCAAATATGGCCTTATAAAACATGAGTGTCAAACTTACTTAAAAAACTACAAGTCTGCTGGTAATTGCCAGACAGTTGAATTTAAGCCGATTTTTGTCCTTCGCCTTGCTATATAATAGTTACATAAATCTTTCATCGTCTCAATTTTTTGGAGTGTGCCATTACAGTCAGTCAACAAGCTAACACTTAATGAAACATAACTTTAATTGTCTTGCAAAGAAGCAACTTGATTGATCACAACATAATGCCTATGTCTTTTTCAAAGATTTCAAAATTGTGCTATGAACGAGCGAATTCATAAATGTTATTAAGCGGAAAGAATGCCTGGCTACATAGGATATCTGTGTTACGTAATTACATGATATGTCTCAAGGCTGACTTGCAAAGACGTTTCAGGACTTCTTTATGTTATTTACGCAATTCATAAGACATAAAATACTGACGGATAACACAAAATGCTTGTTTAACATAATGTCATATGCGTAAATTGTTGTTCAGAATGAATACACATGGCCAATCCCAGAGAAGTATAGTCCAAACTATACTAAATTCTTACCTCCCCTGACGTTTCGAAACGAATAAAACTCATGAGCCTTATTTGGCAATTCCTCGACAAGTTCATGTATAGTCGGTTACTGTTCGATCGAAGTCTGTGCTAAAAGATCAGATTATTTCTAGATTATATTTTTAAGCGACCTTCATTACAAATGGCAACACAATCGTATCCCATTAATTAATCAAGTTGTTATTTGTCTTTTTTGACAGCATTCCTGTTTGTAATATAAAAGGCAGGTACATAAGAGTATATCAAAAACGTAAATAGAAGCAGACATAAAACTAAGCGGCATGTAATATCCTGGGACTCTAAAATTATTATAAACGCAGACTCTTTCCTTATGCATGAATTTCTGTTCTTTGAATGTAGAGAACAACGCAAGTGAGCAACCTATCAAATAACAAGTTCTTTTATTTTGACTTACAAAATGTAATAACCAAATTGAATCCACCAGAATCGTATCATATGAACCAGTCAGTTCTTACAGTATTAGTATAAAATACATTTTCTCTTGAGATGATGCCGCATATGTAATTGTCTGTCGTAAATATTTGACAAATAAAATGTGAGAAACTTTTCTAAACTAATATATGGTAAACAGATTTCATCACACAGACTCACGCTCGATTACATTGAGGTCACTGAAGCGTCGGTAGAATTGGAATCGACGTGATTATTCAGTTCTCTCCGCCATCACAGTGTGAAACAAAATTGTCGTTTGTATAATTTATCAAGGGCTATTAGACTTTATCGATAGAAATAGAAACAATAAATTTCCCTAGTAAGGAAAATGAATACGACAAGAAGCAAGATATCGAAGCAGCATAGGATCAGTGGGCTGTAAAATCTGCTTATTATTTCAAATCAAAATTAGGAACCAGTGGTGTAACAAGCTTGTGTACTTAACAGAATGTTAGAGGGCTAATTTTACCAATGAATTTTATTTAAATAATTTCATTTAAAGCAAACAAAGCGGTTTAACAGCTTACAATGACACTTACGAGACAAGAACTTCCCACTGTAATATGATAGAAAAGTTATTGAAACAATGAAGTTTTTTCGTTTAGTGGAACTGCGTAGTAATTTTTCTGAATATTCTTATATCACGGGAATGTTATATACCGATATATAAAAAAACAATCCACTTAAAAAAGCCATCAAGCTTCCTAACGGAAGGTCGGTGGTTCTACCCAGGCGCCCGCTCGTGATGAAATAATGTAAATTGGGGCAATTGGGGGACACCTCTCTCCATCAAAAGGAGGAAAGTCGTCATATGACCTATAACTGTGTTTGTGTAACCATTCTATTTTACGGACGGATGGTTTCTTTACACAGGTTTCGCTCCTGATATGCAAGAAGGGGCACCTGGGGTCTTTGTGCACCATCAAAAGTTGGAAACTCGCCCCAAAACATATATTTGTACCGGTGTGACGATTAACCCAACCAGAAAAATCTGAAATACGTGGTTGCATAATTAATTTTGATTAATGCCTGTAGCAAATTTAGAAATCTGAATATATGAATGATACATGTACAAGTAACCTGTGGAAAGAGAATATTCACACAATATAACAAGCATAAAATATTTTATTCTTATATAGAATAGACTTTGAATTGAACGCAAATATCAAAATGACACGGAAAAAAACGTATAATGAGACCATCACGAGCTTTAGTATGGTTTACAAATATGGCAAATATCATTAAATCTGACACGAACATCGCACAATCCGATGTGAGTTTCACTCTGTCACCTAAAACATGTTGCATAATTAAGCAAGGAAACGTTGTCTCTTAGTTATAAGAAATCAAATTTCATTTCTAGACGTGAATTTACAGTTGAAGAAACCACACTTAATATGTGAACGACACCCCCGCAATTTTGAAAACTGTTAGTCCTAGAAATAGAAGAACAACATAATTATTATGCTTACGAATATGCAATTATTGTCGCCCAAATTCGTGCAAAATAGTTATATATGGTGACGTTATTAATACTTTAATTGAGAACGTTTTAAATATATGACAGTGCAAACATATTAATCAATTTTTGTACGAATTATTGATGAATATATAGATATTATATTGAAAACCAGTCCAAGTTTTATTCGTGCGATGTTGCATAATTAGAATTTAATGTAAATCTGTCTGGCGATTTCAACCCGATCGCGCTTATCTATCACAGACAATAGAAATAAAGTCTTTGGAATACTTGACAAACAATAGAGACACATACGTCATAAAAAATAAATTAGACGTGTGCTGGGAATAAGAAACGACTAGTATATACAGCATCATATGTGGTTACAAAAATGTGTGATAGCTTAATACTTTCTGTATCATCAACATGAATAATTAATTCAAGTTATGTAGAATTGTCCAATCTCATGAGTGGCACGTCAAACCGATTCAAGGAGTTAATAGATTAACAGATCGGATACTAGCAGACAATATATTCCAACTTTAGATTCTAAAAGGATTACTAGACTTACTCGACTTAAAAAACACAATTAAGTTTCGACATAAACTATTTTTGTCGATTTTCATGCATTATTTCAGTAATATAGCTAGTCTTGTTTAAGATTTGTTGATACTGATGAAGTTTCTCTACATTTTACCTGTACATGTACAATTTATTGAAAGGTGTTGTTAGTGTCTAATTGTGTTTTCATTTAATTTAATATATGTATTCTTGTTTACTTCGGATTAACTGAAAAAGTTTCAATGATTCAGATGCACAATACTTGAAACCAGTTATAATGTTCATTCTTAACTTCGAAAGCTGGGTTTTTCCAGAACAAGTACTTACAGGCAAAGTTTTAGGCTTTAGAGCATTTTATACGGCTTTCAAAGGTTTGTCCTTCATTTACTTTCTGCAACGCCTTTTTGTGGAACATACATTCTTTTGTACACATAAATCTAAAGATAACTGGCTTTGCCTTGATATAAGATAATAATGTTTAACTTGGTGCGCTGTCAGTGCGGCTGTCTTGGATATTTATTAATGCATTTTCGAATGTAAAAATGTCATATGGAGCGTAATTAGCTGAATGTTTCTTTAACAAAGCTATTTAGTCCTTTTTTAGCTTCACCTTACATAATAGATTCAATCAGGTTCTGTACTTGTTTTATTTTTCTCAGAAATTCTACCAGTTAGCTACATAGGTAAAGTTGGCAGAAGTCAAATGTAAGGAACATTGTATATGCGTATAACCTCTGTTGAAGGTAAATGGAACCACTATTTGGATAAATTTTATTCAGATATACGAACATGCGATTACCGGGAAGGATAACAGAATATCCGTTTAAGTCATGAAATCTTTGAATAAAATTTTTCCTGGAAATTAAAGTCTTAGTTTATTGTTTACCTTGCAAAACGAAATTGTAGTGGCGTTAAAATAATTCAAACGTTAAGGTGTTTCTTTTACATGATGTTTCCTTTATCGTAGAATGGTGGGTGCATATTAAGTGACTCCCTTGAGGCGAAGTAACTGAATGGTAACTGATCTTGTGGCGTAATATTTTTGTGATACGCCTACAATTGCCACGAATAAAAATGATAAAGATTTTAAACGTAAAGCTTTCTTTTCGTCGTTTGTCAGCTTTACCATGATCTAATACGTGTAAAATCTTATCGTTGTCCCTATGATGCGAAGGCAGTGCGCTATTCATATATGAAACATTAAATATTTTTGATCACAGATAATAATACAATGGAATAAGTACAATTATAAATTAATGACTTTATCCTCAAGTATATCAAATTTAATAAATGAAAAAGAAGAGCCTGGCATATATGATGCATCTGTTCGCACGATATCGTACAAAAACATTGGTTGACACATCTATACATGGTTTTATTCTAAAATGGAAAGTGCATGATTAAGCCCATTCAATGTCATTTATTACACTTAAGCTGATGCTGGAATGGGTGAGAGGTATTGCAATTTTCATTGATTTTTTGAACTTAAGTATACCGAGACTGCTATCAGTCTACTTGGTTCTTTGCTTAACTAAGACATATTTCATCACAGCTTGCTAACTGCATTTACGTTTTCAAACAAAAATCTACAAAGTGTCTGCAACAAAAGTATTTTGGCGGTAAGGCAATCTGGGAGTTATAGACTACCGTAATCTGCTAGTAGTTGATATCGTTCGATGTTTCATAGAATGATTTGTATAACATATCATTAATTTTTCATGTTTAATATGTAAGAACTGATTCTCTTTTGTAACAAATTTCAGATATTATAGAAATGTATCAATGCCTCACGGTCCATATTGAGTCAATGAATGTAATTAACGTTCGCAAGCTTTTAGATATAAAGTTGGCATGTTTGGCTTACTTGAATTCATTGTCATTTTATTGCTAAGGAAAGTAATGTGACAATTAAACATACATACTAAACTCTGAAATAGAATCTCATTTTATTCCTGGTTTGAGCTATTCCTGCTATTTTGAGCCATATTAGCAGGCACGTGATACATGTAGACACTATACGTACAGGGTTGTCGGATATTGTTTTAAAAATCAATAAATCGAATAACATTCTAACCGTGATTAATGGAGTAATAACAGATATGCACTTTTATGCCTTATGTGAAATTTGATTTTAATTTCAGGAAATATAGGTACAGGTATAATTAATTTCGACTATTTTTTTCTTCTATCAGCGTCTGTAAATTAAAACGACACATCCGAGAACATTATTTTACACATATGACATCCAGATGGCGACTGTCATTTCCGATTTACCAAATTGTAAGTTACTGTAGTCCATCACGTTAAAATTATGTGTATGCCAATTTTTTAGTGCATAAGAATCTAGAAAATACAAACATCTTGCATAAACAGTAGCAATTTTGACCTTTTACGTTTAATTCGTAACAGTACTGTTAAAGCTTCAAACATTTGATAAACTTCAATGAAGAATGTTACATCTATTTATACCTTTGAAAATTTATATGGGCCGTGCCATGAGAAAACCAACATAGTGGGTGTGCGACCAGCATGGATCCAGACCAGCCTGCGCATCCGCGCAGTCTGGTAAGGCTCCATGCTGGTCGCTTTTAAAGCCTATTGGAATTGGAGAAACTGTTAGCGAACAGCATGGAGCCTGACCAGACTGCGCGGATGCGCAGGCTGGTCTGGATCCATGCTGGTCGCAAAGCCACTATGTTGGTTTTCTCATGGCACGGCTCATATAAAGCTTTGAAGATTTTTTTCTATACAATTGTTATGTTTGGTAAGTTTACGATAATCAGATCTTTTTCTTTGAAGTTGTGATGATGGCAAATCATAGGCCTCAGTATATTGGAATTCAGACAATCGTAACGGTATCTTATTCCAAGTAATAAGTTCAGCACTGATTGCTCTTATCAGAATCTTTATGCAGTCTAATCACATTTATTTGTTTTGATTAAAATTCAAATGAAACATTTATTATTGCACTTGATTTTAAATTGGCGCTGCTGAAGCGAATAGATTATTTTCTATAACGCGATAGTTTATCTTAAATTCGCGTGTTATCCAAAGTCTACTTTATTCACGAAAAGTTCTCGTATGCTGCCCTCTAAGCATTATTTCAGACATGTCGGGCATCAGGAATGACTTTTTTTCACACCCTAGCGAAATTTCGTTTGAAACCAATATTGACGTCACATCGACATAGGTCATATTGCAATTTCAAAGCGCTCTATAGTGGATAAGGACCCCAAGGTGCCCATCCGTTCATTATTTTAATACGGACGGGCACCTGCGTAGAACAACCGACCTTCCGTAGGCAAGCTGGACGGCTTCCTCAAATGAAGAAGTGTCGCCCTGGAAGTGGCTCGAACCCATACTTGTAAGCGACCATAACCACTCGAGGAATCCAACCACTTGGCCAAGGAGGATCGTAAAGACATTCGCCTAAGCCTGACATGAATATTTCCAGCATCAATCATAATGTTTAATCTATTAAAGATTGTTAATTATATTTTCTACAAAATAATTCCAAAAAGCACAGCAGAATAATTCGCAATTTAAATTCAAATAATTTCTATTTTACAAAACATATTGCGCTGTTAGTTTTTTGAAGAGACAAGCCGTTATTCATCTACTTTTATTATAGAATTCATAAATAAAATTTACGATATCTCATTTAAAAAGCAGTATCATCTTAGTTCAAGGTAATTAGGACTTTGATTTTCATTAAATCATATTTAGTGTTCTGATTTATTTCTAGGATGAACATGAAATTATAATAAAGATGAAAGGTATAATGTTTAGAAAAGCAGCAGGTATAATTATAATACCATTATCATCTTCCTAGTATATTGTTTCCAGTAGGGAACACATACTTTTGATAAAACAAAATCTATCAAACAATACTTAAGAATCATAAACGGGACTCGGCATAACAAAAAAAGTCTATTCGGTTTCATTGCGTTCTTTCAGGAGATAACATAATATAAGGAGCAACAACAATATACCACTTAGCAATTATTTGATACAGATACTGAAACATCTGATGGAGAGATCAAAGTGGAAAATGACCAGACAAAATAACGACCTTGAGTCATAGTGATATCTACAATAATAAAGCTATTCAAGTTGTATTACGACAAATTGAATGAAATAGATAAATTTAAGGTTATATAATTTCTGATTATCAGATTTTATTCTTCCGATTAAGTCCATATAAAACTGAGAACGACATTTTTTCTAATTTTTTAGGTGCCACCGCAACTTAGAACACCTAGGTAAAATATATTTTATGAAAATAAATTGTAGTTTTGAACCTTTTTTACACATTCCAAAATCTACATGATTTTATCGCTTAGTTTAAAAAGTTAAATTCAAGTTTTATATGTTGTTGAGATGATTGCATATCTTCTAAACATTTAGGCACCGATAATATTTTTTTCTGCTATTGCTAGCCTCATATGTCGAGAGTTTTTTGTAAGTTGTACAATATACTACTGCACTAGCGCTGTGGATTTGAATCTAAGCTGTGATTGATACGTGGCAAGCGATGTGTGATGTTTCGCCTTACAAAACCGGTTGCTTCAATACTGTAGCCTTAAAATTGAAGAAAGAAAATATTGGAAAATATATGAGAAACAAACAACGTGTGCTCAATATGGTTGATTCATCAGTTAAATGTCAAGCTGCTCAATGCTTACATCAACACATACCATCATAATTTTGTAATTATTTCCCAAATTGTCGCAGTTACTGCACTCTGTTCTATCTTTAAACCGAATATTTCCTTCTGGTATTGCTATTAGAATAGTTAAGTAAAACAATTTATTACTAGTAATCAAATCAACGGCTGATCTACAATTTCTGGGATAACAACAAACAAGAGTTTTCATGTGGTTTTGGTATGTTGCACTGATAATGAAATCCTAGCCAGTTTTAAAGAAAACCCTTTACACAACACTGTGTTCATCTGAATGAATTTGCTTTACGTCTTAACTAAAAAAACTATTTAAAGCACTTATTTATTCAATTTATGTATTTAAAGGGGATTACATAACCGAACGGTTAAGGCCGTTAAGTTCAAATATCTTTCCCTTCACCAATGTGGTGTCGAACCCTCCCCTGGATTGTAGAGTTATCTCATGTGAGGAAGTCATCCAGCTGACTTGCGGAAGTTCGTTGTTTCTACTCTGGCGGCTATGCATGAAATTAGTCGCGATATGTCATTAGGGTGCCAGTTCGACGTAAACACCTAAAACTTTTTTTAAAATCCCTAAAACACATTTAATCCTTTTTAGAGAATCGGCTAGTTCTATGAGTAAATTTAAGGCATCGCCACAGTTACACTTCAATATCCGTTCATATTTTCAGGCCAAGCATTTTTCTTTAGAAAATTGCTTTAAGCCTTAACAGTTGGTCAACGACATAAAAGCATATGATAACTTATTATATACACCGTATTACCCAAAAATATTGAATTCTTACACGTAGTCAAACTCCATTATAACACATATTACAAAGACAGAATTTAGTTCTTTTACAGTACAATATGTTTATCTTTAGTACAATTAGCTCAATTATCTGTTACTGGATATTTCAAGCAAAATCTTGGTTCGGGCGATTTAATGCCATTAATTCTAGTATTTCAGTTAAACTCTGAAAAACCTAAATGGGTTGCCAGTTCAAACAAATTTTGCTAAAACAAAAAATTGTGAATAAATAATGTTTTTGCATGTATGGTTCCTGCTTTTATTTTGTGCGTTTAATTTTATCAATACTGATGATTGTTATAAGACAAAACACAGTCAATTATTTAGCGAACGTTAGTTGTTATATCTCATAATTATAGAGCTATTTTTATCAGTAACATGACTATTTGTTTAAAGCTTTCATACGTTTCTTTTTCAGACAATTAATATATTTTTCACGTTTGTGATAATTAGATTTCTTCTTTGAAGTTATGATGACCTGGATAAAAAGAATCTCGGCATATGCGAAATTGAAATGAGTTGTATATCAGGCTTTGAAGCATGTGAAAGTGTGATTACTTTAACCATAATCTGTATTGAATCGTTTCTTTTTCTGTTTTATTTTGTTTGTTATATCCCTTTTTATGTACTGTCATTTACATCATTATAAATATTTTCTGATAATTGATTTCAATTTGTTAAGAGTTGTTGCTGAAATGGCTTAGTTATTTTCTTTCTGTGCATTTTATTGAAATTGATATATTTAAATGGCCTTTTTGAAATATAATTTTCTTTTATTTAATATACTTCGTGCATGAAAACTTCTTAGTAATTCAAATTAGGCAGCAATTATGTGTACAGTTGCGGATCCCTGTATTAATCAGTAAGTTGTCTTAAGCAGTCAGACATCTTACTTCCCGGAGTGACATGTTGGGCTAATTTCAACTTAAGCACTCATATTGTGTCACTCCCTTTGATGACTGCTTAGTAAACGTTTGACTATAGTTTCTTTTTCTTTTAATAACAATCATTATTTTATTATTTGACTGACGACCAGTATTTCTGGAAATTTAAATTATGCTCTGATGTCTGTCAAAGGCATTGCTTAAAATTGTTTCGCCCTAACTTTGTTTTGATACCAGTTGTTTACTGACATAATAAATATCACTAAGTCATAACAAATAACAATCTTTCTACAGGTAATGCATTCGTATATACTCAAAAAGATTAAAGGTAAACAGTAATTGCATTTGAAAAGGTTATAGAGCATGTCAACAATGTTTATAAGTAATATCAGTCTGTCTTCAAGTAATAAACTCGTACATACTCAGAGGGTTTTAAGCCAAACAATAATTGCATGTTGACAGGGTTATAGAGCTTGCTAACAGAGGGAAATACTATTAAGAAATGTTGTAACCATTACAGCTCTTTGGATAGTGATTTAAAACGCTTCTGCTTTAGAGAGTGTTTGTTTTTCATAAAATACTAAAACATAATTTGCAGTTGTACTGTACTTAATGATTCCTTCAAAATATTTTTGCCATGGCTTATGGAACCTTACATGAATTATATTTCGAACACACCTTTTTTACAAAGGAATGGCTTGGCTACTTTAGGAGATAAGAGTGCAGAGAAGGCAGTTTCAAGTTAGTGTCTTAAAAATGTAGTATATATACACGATATCCTGAAAATACAACTGTTTTAGCCTATATGCTCAAGCTGTATAACTTTTTTGTTTGTAATTTAACACTTCCCTTTGACGCCGCTGCATAAGCACAGAAAAAGAGAAACTTGCAACAAAATTTCCTCCGCGATACCCATTTGACAGATTATATCATTTCTTCGACTCAGTGAATATTATTTTTGTTATGTCACATCATATTCAAGTGCGAAGGGTCAAGAACTGTTTTATTATACCAAATTTCTCTTTAACTTTAAAGGTAGAAACTAATATTTGACAGACCAAAAAAAGCTTTGAATTTTTAATTAAAAAACTCAACATATTTGGTAAGTATAAGGAAACTGTCATAAGTAGATCAACATGTATTTGCTTTCTCGTATCGGAAGCCTCCCTTTCATTTATCGTTTCACTCTCCTCTACCTTTGATAACGAGAATTTTTTGATATTGTCGTCTGTGAAAAAGAACCCAAATGTAATGCATGGTTGAAAGAGAGCAACCCATTGGACTGAAACAGGTAGTGGGAACTTACATAGAATAGTTAAGTACTGGTACAGCATCTAATACAAATAAGGTAAGGTTAATTGCCTGCCGTTACATAAATGAAACTCTGTTGAAAAATCCCAAAACAACCAAACAACAAACAAAAGTCCGTGGTTGAGTTAGTGTTATCAAAATATTTCATAGAAATGACGAGACATCATCAAAATTAAATTTCAGCATTGCAAGGTTTTCCAGAAAGTTTAGTTTATGTCAAAATGATACCTGTCAAAAGAATATTACAATTAGACTTAAGATGGAATGAGGGGTTTTACTTCAGTCTGCAGATTTTTCTGGAAAGATGTGGACCTAGAAAATCAATCGGGTAGCGTTTCAGCATTCTTTGGACGAGAATAACCGAGAAAAGCCAAAGAGAGAAATTTTCGTTTGTCACTTCTTATCCACTATTTTAATCTGTAAAAGTAATAATTAATAAACGTGTTGGATCAATAATTACCTCTTTTTGCAAATTTTAAAAAGTCTGCTCTGTCACTCATACAACTAGAATATGAAGAGAAATGTATCTTCACATCGGCATTCGTCTCATTTGTATGTTTTAATCGACTAATGAAGTAAGCCAACTAAATACTTAAAATTACAGGGTTCGTGCATAATCAAGAAGTTGAGTAAACATTTCCAACAGGTTTAGTAATCCATTCTGACAGGTTACGAATGGTTTAAGGACTGATTGAAGAGTGTGGAGTTTTCACTTTTTCTATTTTGTAAATAAGTCGGCCAAATCATGCGTAAAACATTCGCGTGTTATCGCTATTAATGCCACTAAAACAAATGCGTAAACATTTGACTTAACGATTTAGCAAATGTTTTTTTGTCGGGAAAATTGATTAAAGAAACATAACAATACATTATCGTAAGAAATTCTCGACGGGAATCTACGCTTTGAATAACTTCATGGACGACACAGAATAATTCTCAGGACTGCAGGCACGCGACGCCTACACTATACACGATGCGATGTCGTTCATTCGTTGTACGTTCTACATATTTAATATTGTTTTTATTTCCCATTAAAAAGGTACAAGTAAACAAAGTGTTCAATTTACATGACATTGTAAGCATATTTTATACCAATGAGACAGACATTCAATTTTGTTAACATGACACGTGTTTATTATATATAACAGGATAAGCACATATTGTAAGGTGACTGTCGTTGTTTTGCAATTTAAGCAACAATCAGTAAACAGAGAGGAAACAAATAGTAGACAATAATAATGATAATAATAGTAATAATAAATTCTTTATTTTCAGAAGATAACATGTACAGACATGGAAAAAAGACATTTACAACATCTTAGTTCAAACATGGCCTTCTATAACATAATGTACAAACGTTACTCGACAATCACTCAGAAAACATAATTTAAAATCGCTTTCAAACTTAAGCATTTCACATAAAACGTGCAAGTTTTATAGTCGTAGACTTCATATAATCTCCCTTCATGCCTTCAGGTTTTTGGTAATCTATTTCTATTTCGCATGACTAGATCTATTTGTATACATCGTAATATAAATATAAATTCATACGACGTGTTGAATACGATGTTGTGCAGTTCATTTTCATCGCATTGAAGATTTATAATTTATTATTACTGTAATTAATTGCCATTGCGTATGTTAGGGTTTCACCTGTCGGGGATAACTTTTATTTACACTGTCCTGTGACTTTGGAACATGGTAGGGTAAAGAGGTTAGGTGCACCATAAACCGGTTTAAGCTCCCCAGTGGTGGTTTGCCACTGGCCGTTTCAGCGGTGCCCACTGTTTCCTTATTGTTTGTTTGTCCTTGTGGTTTGCTTTGTGTGGTGTACGTGTGTGAAGGGGCTGCGTTTTTAGAACGTCGCTTTCCCTGTTGGATATTCTTCCTTGTTTGCATTGAATTCCGTTTCCTTTAGCCTTTTTAGTCCAGTTTTGTTTAAGGTAGTGGACTCGTAATGACACTCGACATATTCCATCATGCTTACTTACTCTTTGTAAGGCATTTCGGCATGCTTCGGACGTAAATATAGCTCAACGCGTTCATGATTTTCTGGTAGAAACCGGAGAATGCCGAAATGGTTTATGGGGAATACGTTATTTGCTGATTGTCATTATGAGTCCGGTACCTTAACTAGAGTGAATATGCGTCGTGTTAGCAGTTGACTCTTCAATTTGAAGGAAACTGATTGAAAAAGAATTTAATCAGTTTTGAAAAGTAAGTTTTTGTGACAAAATGTTCTGCCCCCATAGCACATTTGTCATTCGAAACTGATAAAATTCTCACCTGAAGAAGGCTCGTTTTTTTATTGTACGTCTTGATTTTGTATTAAATAAAGAAACAACCATATGATTTCACTTTCAGATCATTTGTAAGACTACTTTCACTCATCATTTGGCGTTTTACTGTATAACTGTGAATACTGTACATTACATTAATTTTTTGTTTGTTTATGTTTCGCCTACATTTACATAATTGTCTCAGCGGTAAGTTACATAAAGAAGGTGTGACTGGAATACGACAGAACATTAAGTATTAGTTGTTCAATATGCTTAGTACCCATTCGCCGAGCTACGCGTTTTAGGTGAGAAATGCGCGATTGAAGTATCTTTCTTGTATTTCCTGAATTAATTGCGACATAGCTTCATTTTAGGCTTCGAATTAATTTCTTAGAAAACATAAAATGGTGTAACTTTCATCATAGTGTGATATTGATCAAATACTATCATGACCATGTAAGGATTACATGCGAAAGAACATGTTTGATAAAACCATGGACACATACCGCAAGTATTCTATTACTTAGTAAACATGCACGATTGTCAATATTTTATTTATAAATATCGTTGCAGATTGGCACTTAAAATAGCAGTAGCTGACGTACCGAACAATTATTGATATATCAGTTATATAAAAACTCATGTAGTTTTCTCATGAATTGTTAAATCATTTCATTTGTTGTTTTATTCATTCACAATCTAGGCCGAGCTGCTATGTCACATATAAAAACCTATTTTTGAAAAATATGTCGTAACAAGGTCAAAGTTGTCTAATAGACAATGATAGCAATGTAGTCTATTTTGTGACATATTTTAATGACGAAACGGCGCGCCCCGGTCTAAATTCTTTAAATTCCGTTCCTGCTTGCTATCTATTATGTTTATGTACGTGTTTTCGACGTCGGAATAGAACAGCCGAATTACAAAAAGCAACACCAATTATGAAGATTATTCAAAATTGTCTATAATTGTAAGTGCTGTAAATGACAGCGATCTGAAAAACACTTTAAAAATACAAATGCTTCACGAGCCTGTTAAAATTTCATGGTTCGCATGTAATTATCACACCAATTTGTTGACTGTATGTGGATAGTTAAGGCTGTCCGAAGTTTAAGTTTAAAAGCTAGAAAGGATAGAATTTAAAAGTGTATGTCCACATCGTAAAAGCGGACACAATTACGTTAATATCATAAATACACAGAAATTTGGATCCAAGAACAAATTCTCATGGCGGATTGTTTAATCTATCTTAAAAATATGTAATATTTCTGTTATTATAAGAAACACATAACCTTAGAAATAACTTGGTGAATAGATGAATGGTTATTAGTTTTGTCAAAACGTAATGAATATTTATTGCAGTTTGACAGCTTCAGTGGTAAAACATCATTTGAAAATACATTTTCCAAGAAAACAGTAATCGTCACAGGTTGGCCTTTGCAGAAAATGTGATATATAGGAAATTGAAACATAAATCATTACGGTCACGGGTGACGTCATCGCGCAAATGAGCAGCGCTTACCAATATGATATGAATTTGTTTACTTACAAGGATAATATCGAGAATCGGGGAAAAGTTATGTTGAATGTAAAACAATTTGACAGTCCACAAACTAAATACCATGTTCATGTTTCCAAAATTCTACAGGGGATAAAACATAATACTAACACAGGAGATATTTCGTTGTCTTGCTGTTTTAGTGAAAATGGCTAAAAACAGACAACAAACATTACGAGTTAAATCACTTGCCCCTCATCGATGTGGGTTCGAGCCTCACTCGGGGCGTTGAATTCTTTATGTGAGGAAGCCAACCAGCTGGCTTACGGAAGGTTGGTGGTTCTACCCAGATTCCCGCTCGTGATGAAATAATGCACGGATGGGCACCTGGGGTCTTCCTCCACCATAAAAGATGAAAAGCCGCCATTGACATATAGTTGTGTCGATGCGACGTTAAACCGAACAAAAAAAAAATTAAGTGTTTGTCCCTCTATTGCAATGAAACTGTATCTTTGTATACAGCATGTGATTTTTAATTTGATGGGCTTCGCTGCCGAATCGGTTCAGTTATTTGTGCAGGATGACAGTGTCAGTTTGGACGAAAAACTGACATTTTACATTTCTAGAGTCAATATACATGGCCTATGAAATATAGTACTTACTCGCTGGTTGCATTGTTTCAGCTGTCACAAAACTTACAGTAAGCGGATCCAACCAATTGAGAACCGGACACGATATTAAAAGGCTAAGAAGTATCGGGTCACTGTTATTTAAGTGTTTGTCGCTTTATTACTATGAAAATATATCAGTTTATTTAGCATGTGAGTTTGACGCGCTGTTGCAAGTACACTATTATAATAGGGTTATTATAATAACAGTAGTTCGATCTGGTGTGCTGTGTTTGGCTCGAGAGGATTTTACCAGATCGGATCTCACGAGGCGCGCAAACGCTGAGCGTGATCCGACCTTGCAAAATCCTCGAGAGCCAAATACAAAACCCCAGGTCTAGCTACTGTTATAATGACTCTTTTATTATATACCTCTACCTGTTTGTTTGTTGTTTTGTTATTGAACGAAATCTTAAATGTTTATCGATATTAAAATGGAACCAAGTGAAATTTTTATGTATGCTATTTATAGAACTGTGTCAGGTATGCTTATTAATGAAAGTAGTCCGGCAGCATACAATACAAAAGGTACAATACGGAATTTAAAAGGTACAATACGGACCTTTTTCTGCCTGTTCGTATTTAATTTTGAAATACAAGCAGATATTTTTACAGAATTTATATAGGTATGTAATAATTTCATCGTTGGTTTATTGTTTTAAATTATGACGTTTCCATGGTAACAGTCGGTGTAGTCATTTTGGTCGGAGGCTTTGCTGCTCTTTCTGGGCAGCACTCCCTCAGACGGATAGACTTGACCTCGCCTAGTGTTACCATTGGGGTATAAATACATTGATTTCGTCATACTTATAGCAGAGTGTTTGGAAATTAAATAGAAAAATTGTATGTATTTGCGCTTTACGTTACAGGTACATAATAAATTTGTGTATTTAGCATGTGATATGCAATTTGAGGGACTTCGCTGCGTGAGAGGTGTTGCACATTCATTAACTCTCATGAACAGACTCAATCAAACCAAGTCTGCTATTATTTTTCTTGGTTGCATTCCTTGCTTCCAAAGAATCTTTTTACAGATTTTATTGTAATATCTTTAGAGGTCTCAATAGAACTGAGCCGTATACGGATTAGGTCTTTGTTAGCGAAAACTATTCAAGCAACTCCAAATATTTTTCAAAAGACGTGTACATTAAAGGTTACAATGTAATCATTACTGGTCTTACCACTGAATCAATTCGGTCCCGATCCCCCTCAAATTGTACTTAACAAACTTAATACATAGATATATTTTAATTTCTAGAGAGCGTCAAACACTTGAGTGACAGTCGTCTGATATTACTGAGGCTTGTAAAATTGTGTGCGATGCACACTTGTATTGTGTTGAAAAGGGATGAGTTCTGTGACAGCTAGCTGAAGCATTCCAATCAGCCTCAAATGTATTTCATAGGCCAGTTACATTAACTTTTGCTGTGTAAAATGTCAGATTTTTGTCCAAATGGAGACCGTCATCCTGCCCAAACCTCTGAACCTATTCGGCAGCGAAGCCCCTCAAATTGCGTATCACATGCTAAATACACAAATATATTTTAATCGCAACATGGCTTCAAACACTTAAATCACGTTGATCCGATATAAATAAGACTTGTAATATCGTATGCGGTTTTCACTTGGTTGGACTGTATACGGATAAGTTTTGTGAAAGCTGAAACATTTTTTTTTCCAATTGATACCGCCACCCAGTCATAACAAATTAACCAATTCGGTAGCGAAAGCACTCAAAAGTGTAGTTCTTGGACGTAATACACAGATATACTTTCACTGACAGAGAGCGACAAACAATTTAGTGGCTTGATGTTACTAAAACCTGTTATATTAGGTAGTGTTCTCTCTTTCGTTGAGCCGCATACGAATGAGTTCATTGACAGAAGAAACTATTCAACTAGCTCCAAATATATTTCGTAGGCAATGCATATTACCGTTAACTTTGCTAGGTAACATTTAACTGTTGTTCATAGGCTTTGTACATATGATATATAGCTACAATCACTCAAGTCAATACAACCATATTTTCCTAAGGCTTGTAACATCGTGTGCAGTTTTCACTTGCGTTGAGCGCTCTACGAATTAATTCCATGAAAGCTGAAACAATTCAACGAGCACAAAATGTATTTCATAGACCGTATTTATGAACTATGCCGTGTAAAATCTACACATTTAGTCTAAACTGTAACCGTTATGCTGCGCTATCCACAGATACGATTCGAGAGCAAACCACTGAAATTGTAGTTCCCTGTCCTAACCGCTGAACTGATGCAGAATAGAAGTCTCTCAAATTGCCGTTTACAGACTTGATGCATTTTGTTACGTCAAAGTATAACACTTGCTTGTTACAGTAAGTAAAAGTAACAGAATAACAAAGCAGCAACGATTAACAATAACAAAATTTTATTCAGAAAAGTAACAATTCAAATACCTTAAAATGTCAAATGGATGTGAAATTCAATCTTATTATAAAACATAGTTCAAATCCTGTCCTGGTCAAATTTAAATCCAATCAGTATAAATTTCACAATATTTCAAAACAGTTAAAAATTAATTTAGTATATCAAATGAATATAAATTATCTCTTCAAAGATAACCTTTTAAATCCACAATTTTAATGTCAATCCTTCAATTGTTAAATATCCAAACTGGTAATATTCAGTTATTAAGAAATACAGGAAAGTTTTCAATTATACTATAACTTTAGGTTCTGGTTCTGTCCTAAAACAGCTCCCTATTTAATGTATCATGGAAGGTTCCAGAATTTTCATGTATCACCAAGAATAAAAAGAACATTTTGCAAAAACCAAGAATAATCCAGAATTTAGATAAATTTTGTCACACCCTGTTTATCTGTATAAAGGAAGAACATTCCGGAACACCATAGAAATATATAGAACATACGGGATGTCTCAAAACTGGGTTAGTAAACAATAACTTGTCTTAGGGAATACGACATATACATAATAATGTAGTAAGTTATCATATTTTATCATTATTTACTATCCTTGTCATTTTTTTATTATAATTTTTATTACAATAATTACTTTTAGTATTATGGCAGTGGCGAAAATCTATACTGGACGGATATATAGATCGTCAGCAGCTGAATATTTCAAACACGATAAACTGTACAAGTTACAGGCAATCGGAATGGCTTATTGCATTACATATACTACCCTGAAATCCCGAAAATAAGCCGCGGCTTATTTTAAATTTTCGTAAGGGTTTGGTGGCTTATTATTGAGTCCGGCTTATTTGTGAGTCCGGCGAACTTTTGAGTACATATTTCCGGTAAAGGTTTGAAAACCGGCGTATTTTCGAGTACCAAAATATTGCAGATACGGATGTCATATCTTTTGCTTTTAAGTAAAAACATCGGTGATAACTTCAACTTCTGACATAACTATTTTGTTACAATTTCTTAATGAATGAGAAACATCCGATACAAACAGACCCATTAAAAAGTTTTCTCTAGTATAACAAACAAATACCCCAATGATTAAATCACCCTTCGAGTATGAATAACTTACACAATACGTGATAAACATTCCATTGTGCTATCAATTTAAACTTTTAATTGTCCAGGGTTTTAAAAATTAGCATTGTTTTAAGCGGTTTTTGTGTGTGTACAGGCTGGTAGGTTTTGTTATCTTATATGGTGTCCTAATAAGGTCCTTGATACTGTTTCTGTTACAAAAAAAGTAGACGGCTTATTTTTGAGTACGGCTTATTTATGAGCCATTTTTGCCTGTAGTGAAATGGTGGCTTATTTTCGAGACCGGCTTATTTTCGAGATTTCAGGGTATTACATTTTAATATAATTATCAGTTAGTACATACTTTTGTATCATAATCAATAGGCGCGAGTCTTGTATCAGTTCTGAAATATATATTTCTCTATCTTTTTTCAGCAAGAAAGATTGTTACTTTTTACTCATCGTCTATCATTACCATTGGTTTAATTGAGAGATGTTGTACTTCTTTTCTATCTAATGTATTTAAGAAATAAAAGTTAACCGTTTCTTGCTATTGATTTAATACTGTACATTTTAGAGAAAGATATTCCTTAAAGTCCGTCTCAGGAAATAAGTACAAAATAACTAGAACTATTACTATAATGCTTAAAAGTTTGTATACATCTACTTCAAGTTGGTATTCGAGTTTGAGTTTGATATATCGTGGTATGAATGCGAAAGAGGTCTTAGTGCATATAGATCAAGAAGCACTATGGTGTTCCATTTGGGTCGAAAGCCTGCTCGTTGGGTTTCGAGACAAACATTTTTATGCAATTATTTCTTCTGTCAAATTGTTCATAATATCGTACATTTGGGTGAATATGAAAAATGTTGTGTTTAGTATGATGTACCATTTGCGTCGGAAGTGTGTTTTGCGTGCGCCCACATTTCAAAATATACGTGCACGCATAAAAATATGCGTAAATGCATACGTCTACTGTATATTTTTATACGTGCACGCGTGTATATGTAAATGCATACTTATATGTATGTGCGCGTGTATATATACGTAATTAATATTGTAATTTAGGTTAATATCCGAAACTAAGGAGCTGATCTCTTGTACACACATTCGATATCTCCATGTGAACGCAGTGTATGTCTTCCAGCACGTTGTAACAATCGGTACTACGTCTGAAATCTATTTTTGAATACATTAAAATTGACACACTTCCGCCCTGGGGAAAAGCGGTGATATACATTGATGAAGAGTTACAATTTGTCATGTCATCTGTAGACGAATAACGTGGCTGGCAAGATTAACAATTTTTAAAAGCTAGTCAGTGGCCCGTTTATTATGCTAATTTCTAACGTAACTGAGACCAAATGATGTACGAAGTGTGCATACTGGTATACAATCGAGCAGTTATGCAGAAAGGAAACAACGTTCATTTAGAAAGAGTACCGGGCTACTCGATCAAGACCTGACACAATCTTATAAATAGCGCACACAAAAACTATGTTCTATTTTAACATCGATAAACATTGACAAGAAATATCTTTAAAAAAGATGGTCGGCGAATTATAATAATATAATGTGATACGCAGACCACGTTCAGCTTTTTCTGTAAATTAATATATGTTGGTGTTTGAACAGGGTTTTATTATATTAATTAAACTTACTTATCATTTTAGATATATCAAAATCTTCAAGATATACTGAGTGAAACGTAGCTTTAAAACTGTAAACAGCATCATTAAGGGCAAACGCTTCGTCTGTCATTTCACTCAGCGTTGCAAAATCAGCAGAGTAAAAGAAAAAAGACACCTTCGTCCAATCAGGCAGAGTGTTGCATAAATCTTTTATTTTGATTAATTACTATAATCTGTTATCAAGTACTTTGATTTGCAAACTTAATGGCACGTGACACTGGTCAGTCCAGGTCATGAATTCGTTCTTAGACGGCGTGTGATCCGACCTGGCAAAATAACTCCATTATTCATGTAGCTTGTTCGAAGCTTGCGATGCATGTGCAATTGCTCGCACGATTCCCAAGGTAAAAACGTTTTCATGAGATTCGAAAGCTTTGGTCTTTTTCGTTGTTTTTAAACAAAAATCATAATACCGGCTGGAAAAATTCAGCTGCGGAAATATATTGATCAAACTATTATTACTTTTGAATTATACCTTGTAATAATAAAAATAAACCATAACATTTAATAAAAGCAATATTATTTAACACTGTAAGCTTCTAACGCAGACGACACAAATTATTTCAGCCTTGTTTCGCGATATGATAATATCTGCGTTTAACAAATATTGAAACTTTTGTTTATAATTGGAGACAACAAAATAGACATCTTTTCACATAGTCCGCTTGATGATCATTTTACAAAGTGAAAAGGTGACACTTAGGAGACTTATAGCAGATATTTTATGAGATTTTATCCCCTGAACGTCAAGGAAAGCTTGTCTCAAAGTACTTTTGTTCTTTTTTTTCTCATTCCTGCTTTATTATGAAAAACGTAATATAAAATTTTATCTTGCCTCCTACAAGTTTCTTGCATTTCTATTGGTCAATAGACGTCACGTGGAAACAGGATATATTCCATATCCTGCTAGTATATTTCAGATATGAATTTTGATAAAAACAAAATGGCTGCCACACTGCTGGCGTAATTGAATCAAGGTCAAATGTTGTTATTATTTGCCGGCTTCGGATTGGTTGAAAAATGTGAAGGGAAACCCGTAGCATTCAATGAGACTTCAGCTGATTGGTTAAAAATGTGTTGCTTTGAATCATGAAAATATCCTTAAAATCTGGAAATGTAATGTTTTCTGTGCATTTTGAAGTATTTTATAGCTGCCTGGCTATATATTTAACTCTGAAATTAGCAATTTAGTGAAGTAAGTACTTGTTGGAATTCACCACTAAATTCCATTTACAGTTGAGGGTGGTTGTCTTTGAATGTAAATAGAAAAAAATGGATCCTGCATGCCCATGTAAAATTGTTATTTTTTGGTGTCTGGAAGGCTATTTGACACAGAAAATGGCACCTCATGTGTCAAAAAAGTTTTGAGGGGGTCCTACAGAGTCATTTCTTACAATGTAAGCCTATAGAAAAACTAATAGCCGTGTCTGACCTAAAGAAGGTTTCATTTCAACTGTGAATTAACTGAAGTAACAGGTACAGAAAATTTGCTATTTGACATGCTTCTGCTGGTGTTTTCAGCAGAATCAAAGCTTCCAAGGTTGTCCAGTACTATAATTGCAGGAATTTAAACAAGTAGGTAGATACTTTTAGCCAATATCAAGACCAGAGGTGCTCAAACTTTGTATTATCAATATTTCAAATATGTGTTTTCATGTGATCCAAATGATATTTCAAGTTTTTGGTGTCTGCATGGATTCAGAATTTTCTCATTGAGCAGGATATTAAGGAGGGGTAGAGTGTTGGATGAATGCATTGTTATTTTCTTGTAAATCTTTTATTTAGGTCTCAGAACATACTCAACTGGCTGTGATTCCATGAAGATTTTAGGAAAACCATGTACTGACAGTGCCAGAATGCTTGCTGATAAATAAATGTAGAGGTATGACACTAAAAATACATACTTATAGACAGACTTAATTTAAGTTTGGCCCCTACAACCTTCAAAATTATATATATAATTTTTTTCTCTTTTCCTTGAAGCAATGAAAGTCTCCGGGGCGCCATTTTTGTCATTTTTATTTCTCTTTTTGTGTGAACAAGGATAATGTATCACTTATTTCAGACTTTTTTACTGATTCAGAGGCTCAAAAGCTCAACTGGAAGCAGGAATAACATTGAAAGTAGAATATTAAAATATCTGTAAACTTGTTGCTCACAATATTTTATCAAAACAGTACATTAAAGGACACATGAATATTGTGTAAAGACTCAGCTAGATAGACATTGCTCTAGAATCACTTATTCAGTAAAATGTTTGTTTGTGCCTGGGGTTCAGCTGGAAGTAATATTACAAAAATTAGTTATTTTACTTGTATTGTTTAAGTGGCCAGTCTTCAGTTACATTACATAGGCATTCTTAGGATCAAACAGTAGTCTATTGTGTGCTGTCTTGTTTGATAGAGCAGGAGAGGTATTTGTCATTTGAACACATTCCTTTGGTGGTAAGTTGATACAAATTTTATTTGCTTTCCAGCATGATGTACAGGTTTTATAACTCATTTTTAGTCTTTTTGTTAGTCAGGTTGTCAGAAAAATAGCAAAACTGAGCCAAGGAGTTATCAGAAATGAAAAAGTAATACATATTTTAAGTGAATTATCTCCCTTTAATTGTCTGTAATTCTTATATTTCTGCTTTTAACTGTTTCAGTGAAGTATTTTGGGCTCTACAATATTATTTTCATGCAAGAGTAGTTTGTCAGGCATTCTTAACTGCAAAAATGTGTTCTAAAATATGTTTTTTCCATTTCCATGGTCAAAATATGTGTGAAAACAACCTTAAAATGGCACTTCAGAGGTGGCTGACTGTCATTTATTTGAGAGTACAGCAATTTTCAACAGCAAAATTGATATACCTGGCAAGATTATGCCTCCTTTTGCTTACATTTGCATCATTTTTATATAATTGGTTGTCTTTCAATGGGAAAAATGCTTATATCTATGGCATAGTGGCCAAAAACTAATGAAAAGAAAATGCAGCAGAGGTCTGTTTGAAAGACATGTAAGGTGCAAAATGCTGTAATGACAGTGTCAATAGTTTGTAATCTTTATGTTACTATCAGCTAGTGTTTATTTATTGTATTTTGAATGCTTAAGTCACTTTCAATAATCCTCTAGGGTGAGAAATGTGTTGATAATGCAGAAAAACACTGTTTTTGTGATGGGTGGGGTATGAAAACAGCTCTTTGCAGTGGCATTTATGCTTAAAAGTGTATGTAAGTAGTATTTGGTTGAAGGGGACTCTATTCATTCAATACAGGAGGAGTTTCGTGTATATTGCCTCAACATTGACTCCATGGTGATCATTTAAATAAGAAAATGCAGTTTTATTCCATATTTTCAATACAGCTGATTTAAGACACTGTGACACACTATAGATAAAAGGGGACAAGAGGTATGGATTTTGGATGAGAGTAAAAATAACACATTTGTTACTTTGGTAAGTGTTTACTTTAAAATTATAATAGCTGAAATGCATGTATACTGAAATTTTATATTCTCTTTAGGTCAAATGTTGTTATTATTTGCCGGCTTCGGATTGGTTGAAAAATGTGTAGGGAAACCCGTAGCATTCAATGAGACTTCAGCTGATTGGTTAAAATGTGTTGTTTTGAATAATGAAAATATCCTTAAAATCTGGAAATGTAATGTTTTCTATGCATTTTGAAGTATCTTATAGCTGCCTGGCTATATATTTAACTCTGAAATTAGCAATTTAGTGAAGTAAGTACTTGTTGGAATTCACCACTAAATTCCATTTACAGTTGAGGGTGGTTGTCTTTGAATGTAAATAGAAAAAAGGGATCCTGCATGCCCATGTAAAATTGTTATTTTTTGGTGTCTGGAAAGCTATTTGACAGGGTAAATGGCACCTCATGTGTCAAAAAAGTTTTGAGGGGGTCCTACAAAGTCATTTCTTACGATGTAAGCCTATGGAAAATAAATAGCAGTGTCTGACCTCAAGTCAGATTATTTATTAGCTCCAGCGATAGTAGCGTTTCCGAGAGTAAATTTAGTGTTTTCTTGCCGATTTCATTTTACTTCAGTTGAGGAATATGATAGGATACACGGACGTTGAAATCTTCTTTTAAGTTAAATCATCGTAAAATAAAGGAATTGACATATTTATTACTCAGCAGTTTGTTGTAGGATCATTTAATGTACGTGCAAGATAAGTGATTTAACAGGAAACGGGATGAAAGCCGAAGTATCAAGACATTTGTGACATCGTGAAATCTGGTGACTTTCGAAGGGCTGTAACAAGAAGTTTTTTTAGTGGTGTTTCTGATCTGAACCAGTTCATAACTTGTGTAAATGAGCTTTTGTGTTTTGTGGTTTAACCAAAACACAGGTCATTGTGCATTTTATGGCTGGTGTAAATCAACTATAAACAAAACATGGTGACCAAACAAATGACTGCAGGATTCCAGTCTGCACTGTAAGTAGCTTTGTTAATTTACATAATGTGTTGATTATAGCATGTAAGTAAAAGGTAATCGGCAAGATAAAATCGTTACACAGCAGTGTAACTAATAATGTTTACACTACTAAATAAATAAGGATGAACACTACTTGTGTCAAATCACTTGAGGGTATTAACACTGACTTGTCGCAAGCTGAGAGCTTTATAATGTCACACCGGCACAAATACAGGTCATATAGCAACGTTCCAGCTTCCGATGGTGGAGGAAGACTCAAGGTGCCCCTACGTGCATTACGTCATTACGAGCCGGCACCTGGGGAGAGCCACCGACCTTCCGTTAGCCGGTGGGATGGCTTCCCCGCATAAAGAGTTCAAAGCCCCGAGCTAGGCTCGAACCTACATCGTTGAGGATAGTAATTTGAAATCGTCGGCCTTAACCACTTGTAATAGTACCCTACTTGTATGTATGATGTGTTCTGCAAGCATCAGCAATGGAAATAAAAAAGTTATTTCTCAGTTCTGCATTTTATTGTAACTATAAAAATTTGCTTTCAATATTTTGAAAATAATAACAAGATATAGCATCATCAAGTTCCAATGTGACATGTTATTATGCATATAGAAACATTCATTTAGGTTATTTATCTAATCCAAAGGGGTTAGCATAAAATATATCATTAATGTAATATGATCTGTTTGGCCTTAATAGCTTTAATAGATATTTCGATCTGACATGTTCCGTATAGAGACATTTCTAAAATGCATTTGCAGTCAAACCCTAATCATCACAAATAGGTCCTGTCAAGTAACGCGGAATATGGAAATCGAACTATTCATCATTTTGCTACAATCAGACAGTAGTGGGCAAATATAGTTTTATTTGCTATTCAAATCAATACCATCCGTTATTAGAGCTTAATATATACATTGGTGTGCAGATGTCCTTACATCATAGCTTGAATCATTAGTTATCTAACATACATGGTTTACTCAAAATGTCCAGGATCAGGGCTCGGCAAAGAATGAATGAATGAATGAATGTTTGTTATTCACCGTCATTATATATACTACGAGCTACCTTTTAAAAATACAGTAAAGACATTGTCATTTATTAGGTTTTTCGATGAATTACCGAAATATCGAACTATTAGAACGAAATATATCTGATATTTTCACGGTGCAAATATCAAGTATATTTTGCACTGGTAAGAAACTGTAAAATAAGTAAATTTAGTATAAAAATATTTTTTGTTGTTATGTTACATGTATTAACAAAATATTATTCAGTCATGAATACCATCTTACATTTTCACTCGTGTCGATGCCACTCGTGAAAAAATTTCATCTGTCTTACATTTTCACTCGTGGCTATACCACTCGTAAAATATTAGCATCTGATATTAGCCCGTGAAAGATACAAATATCCTCTATATGCTGGGTAATATTTGTGCCGGTATTGTGCTAACAGAACGACGCGCGCGACTTCAAAACACTCTTGAATGCACAGAATTCAGAAGTCAGCAGCAGTACTGCAAAACAGGAATTCCTGTCTACATAGATATGCCTAATTTTCTGTAAAACCACCAAAAATAAAGTGATTATTGTCCAGTACAATGTTTACGTGTAAGAAATAGATTAACCGCATCAAATGTTTTATCTATAGTATGCGTACATGTACACTATTGCATATTAATTCATCGTTTGGCTGCCAGAAACATAACACATTATGGCAAACAACGAAAAGATAGCATGGCAAAACAAAGTTTGGTGGAAAGTGCAACAATGCATATCAGATAAAGATTTGCTGCAATAACCAAATATCGATCGGATAGATTTTATTAAACTCTATGTATTTTTTGAAGCATAGGACTTAACAAAGCAAAATAACAGCATACTCAGTTTGACTGAGTCTGTTCATGAGAGGTAATAAAATGTGCAACGTTTTAGGTCCCCTAGCAGCGGCTTAAGTGGAATTCTATTACAGTAAATTAAACATGTTCTCTATGATCCCAAAGGACCACACAATATAACAAGACTGATATGTATTCAAGCTATTTATACCAACAACGACACCGATCCACACTTTCCAGCTATGTTAATAAAGCAGCATTCTAAAAAAAGATATCAAGTAATCTAAAGAGAATATCACTAATTTACCTGGATTTCTAATTCTAAGTCCACAAAAAGATATGTCTGTATCAATTTCAACTGGAGCGTGACTGATGTAGACAAGCAGCTGTCTGAAAATTAACGTTTTATCTACAAAAAATAACTAAATACCATTCTATCTGAAAGATGCTTTTTCAGATTATACGTATGTGTATTTATTTGAATTTATATTTAGCATTACAAAAAGTCATTTCATCAAGGGAATATTGCTAGAAAAGATGTTATCTGACATTTCGAAGACTGTTTTCGTGTAACAAAAAGAAGGGAACATAATGTGCATAGTCTAGGATCCTGTCACTACATGGATACACTGTTTTTGCTATATAATGCCACACCAATAAACTACCTCTTGTAAGCATGTAATAATGAGAAGTTTTAAAGACAATATAATCATAACATTTACGTCACCTGTTGTATATAGATGAGGCTAATTATCGACTGTTTTACTTCGTCGCAAAAACAACCGACCCTATTTGAGGAAAAGGTTCTGCCTCGAGTTTCATTATTCCCTTTCTCATTATTCCCTACCTGTATATCCGATATGAATGATACTATCTTTAATTGCAGGAAGTCTCTGCAGTAAGTTAACATATCAGGTAAGAGCACATTTATCTGAGTTTTTTTCTTATTTACAAAAACACTGTTCTATCCCAGGAATTATTTCCCGAGCGGGCATCTAGTTACGAACGCCGACATTCCTCAAACCAGTTGAAGAACTTTATGTCTACTCAGCTAGTAGGGTCTGCCATACAGTGGTGAGGGCCAAACAGTTCAAAGTAAGATGGTCAACGACCTTTGTAAAGCAAATTAATAGAAAACCCCTTTCCAAATACTGAACAACTACGGCATTATTAAATCCCATCGCAAGATCAAATTCTTTCTGAAGTACGGAAATATACTATTCAATAAATTGCGTTATCCACAGGGGACATCATACAGATATATATTTGATGTAAAGTGATTGGTTTTGTCTACACATTCTGAATAGGTATTTTGGCTTGACAGGTTCCATAGAGAAGTATTGTTATAAAATGTATTTTCCGGTCAAACTATCATCATGAAACATTATTCCTGACGTGTTACATAGTATATAGGCAATTGAAATATCAGTCATTACGGTGCTATGCAGTATTTTGTTTTTAACATCTAATGCCTCTTGCTTTTTAGTACTTAAAATGTACAGCGGTATTTAGATGCTTTATATCGACATTAAGTTATTAAACGCATCAGAATTTAGATGTTTCACCACTGCAATAAAGCTTTATAAATCTGACGTACTTGTTTTACTTGCGACATGTATAGTCATAGAAACAGGGCCACCAGGGTACCGTACCCCAAGTACGAGAGGGCTGGGACCCGAAACAAGTAAGTAGGTGTGTGGCAGGTGTGATTTGCTCCTATCCGAATTAATCTAAAGTTTTTTTTCTAAGACAACACTCTGTTAATAACGATAATTAAATTTCTTTGCAATGTATTACTTATAATATATAAATATACATTTATTGTAATAGTATAATATATAAAGTATTCACATTTATTGTAATAGTTGTTTTATTCTTATTTTCATGAAATAAATCATACCCGAAAAAAACAGCAATTTCCTTCCTTTTCTCCAACATTGAAGAAACTACGCTTATGAGGACTAAAATGTTTAAGATATGGAAAGCTACATTAAAATATAAGGCAATGTTACACTAGTATTATACTAGTATTAGTCAACATTTTATTCATTCCGTAGGTATTTCTCAACGAACTTGTTCCCTTTCGAATTACAGATTTTACAGAATTGTTTCAGTGAAAATGTTCAAGATTTAAAATATTCATGATTCAAGTTAATTACATTTTAGTGTCATTTTAACGTGATATTTCCATATAAAACTTATCCATGTTCGTTGAAAGTAAAATGTCACAGTCTGCAGTGTCGAATAACTCAAAGCACTATCTTTATGTAATAAAATAACCGGTAGATACTAACATAAACATATTGCAAAGTCAGATCACAAAAAAGAGCTTACAAATCGTCAAATGAACACAAGACAAGTACTCAGATTATCTTGTTTGGCCGATAAGAAAACCGGCGTATTATATCATCAGCCATTTGGGTCTATCCATATACATGTAGCATGTACTAACATCCTTTCAACAGCATGATTATACATGAATAAAAATTTTCTTTCTAAAATGATACACCGTCTGCAAAAATTATAACAATCCAAAAACAGAATTCAACATTTCAAATGATTTATATAAAGTATCGTCCTCTAACATGGTACATATTTCGCCTTTTCCAAATAATTATGATAAATGATGAATATGAATAATATACGTTCCCTGAATGTAATTGTCCGTGGTGTGTTAAATGGGATATTTTGCGAGAGTTTTCCCGAAACTTATACTGAGAGAAACATCTTCTAGCTCAACGCATGACAACACTTGGGCTGCAGAAGCGTTGGCTGGATGAAGATCTGAGTGATTAGCCAGTTTAGATATTCTGCTTCTTTGACAATCTAACAAGGAAAGTATCATTCTGAGAAGAGTATGATCTCTAGCTATCAATATGTCTGGTGTAGATGAAAATATGAATATGAATGGTGACTATGAAAATACGGAATACATCAACACTTACATCTGTAGATATACTTTTACTTTAACCCAGCATTTACCTGTATATATTCATTATATGTAGACAATGACAAACAGTGAGACGTTCAGACTGAAACGCGCTTAAATCATGTCTGGAGGTACACAAATTTAGTTATACGTACGAAAGTAGGAGTACATACTTCTATGGTCCATATTTTTTTTAAATCGCATAATAACCTGTAAAACTACAAATGTATTATGATTGTGTGAATTAAGATCAAAGTTAAAATTTCAAGAAGTGCCTTTAGAGTGTATATTTACGGATTCATAACAATTTACGATAACAGAATGTAGGAAATTTTCGAAAAGTTATTTCAGGTAAAAAACTATTGTTTTAAGACACAATATACTGTCCGACTGGCAAAAGTATTTGTTTCTTTGAACATGCATTGCTGTGTGCATGGGAATTCGCAAGGAATGAAAACAAACTTCAATGAGTTTCATCACACAAATTGTAAATTAGTGTTGATGTTGTATGTTTTTCTTTTGTATTATTACACGAAGCTTAAGTCATTCTAGACGCAGAGGTTATTTACCACTTTTTTCGTATATTTACGTAACATGAAAACATGTCTAGGCTTTATGTATGGATGTGTTCTCACAGGCCTGAATCGATCGCTAATTAGTCGAGTTTTATTACAATATAAGTCAAAGAGTAAACAAATACGTCGGTAATTTACAGGGAAGAAAACGCATAAACTTGCCAACAGTACTCCTCGTCTTTCGTTCTTTGCACAGGCTTAATTGATAAACCGTGTTCTGCTTTAGCATCAAAGTTACAAGAGAAATAAATTTTGTTGTAGCCTTCTAATTTAGACTTGGTTAGTCATTCAAGACTCCGCAATAAAGAATCAGTGCCGTCTCCATTAAGACATGTTCAGAGATATATGTTCAATTGCACGATATCGTTTTCCCCTCTCAAAGATATGCAAACTCGTGGAAAATGGTTTTCTAGTAACTGATGCAATTTACTTTCTTAAAAGTGAGCTATCAGCTTATGTGAGAAACGAGTCCTCAAACTATTACGAAAAAACAGTTTATCTGTACAATATTATATTAAGTCCATTAACTAGTTACTAGACATGGTATATATGACAACACAGCAAAATATCAACTTTCTTTAAAACGGGGTTATTTATACACTTATCTTGATAAACGACTCTCCAACAGATTAAGAAAAAGAATAATATGTATATATTAGGCCAATTGTTTGCTAGTTAATAGAGTATGGTAACACAACATTAAATAAAGTCATACGACAGTTCACTTGATCTCCATTATCTCGACAATGGAGTTTTGAAACAACATAAATGTAATGAATTAATTCTAAAAATTCCAGACAGCAGAATCATTATTATTATGATATATAACAGTTTAAGATAATCAAATATGCTGCGATATCGAATATTACATGGCATTTAGACAAGCTCAATGCAAGAAAGAAATTGCACAAAATTGTATTCACCAATTTCACTACAGAATGCTATCATTAAAGTATTGCGAAATGCCAGGTAGCTAAGATGCTGGTTTCTTGATATACGCTGTACAAAGAAGGTACATACATTGTGATAAATTCTTAAAGAAACGCACATTTTAATGAAATGTGGCGAAACATCTTTCAAAAAGAGTAACTGAAATTCACTTTCAAATTTATAGAAAGTTTAACTTTGAAGATGGGAGTAGACATTCAGCTAATAATTAGAGAAAGAACATAATTCGAGTAATACTAAATCGTCCAGTGGCATAATTACACAGTTCAAATTACTGCACAAATCGTGAAATAAATTATCTGCTGTCTGCGTTTTATGTTAACATCTAAATATCTTGCTATTTAAGTTCGTATTTCCTGGCAGACAGTAACAGTGTCTATAATTGCCTATCGTACATACTATTAAATTCCCTAACTATATTTAAGGAAAAAAATCTCTTCCAAGATAATACCTGATTAAACTGGGATCAGTGAAGTATCAGTTGAACGGAAATCGATGTGATTGTTTAGTCAAAACAGTCTGCTTATCCGGTAATAATATGAATAATAATAAAAAAATCCTCATACAACGGATCATATTAAGTAAGAACGTAACTTCTCTTTGGCATTTCGCTTTTCACATTAATATTGTTACTATGAAAAAACAAACTCACAAAAACGACATAAAAGCTTTAAATGATTTCAAGAAATCTTCAAAATTTGTATGTCATTAAAAAAAAGAGCATTTACTTTACTTTTTTTCTTTCAAAATAAAGATTTATTTCATAAAATTTTATAATAACAAAAACGAAAAATCAAAACAAAAATCATTTGTACAGATTGGACATTTGAGATCATGCGTACAGAAACACAAACAGAGAGTATGACCGTCATTAATTATCTATATGGTAAGAAGGTCAAGCAAGTACACGACTGGTCCTTGAAACTCTTCAAGAAAGTGTATTATGGTGAGGTCAGATTATTTATTTTTATCCTGACACTTGCAGTATTTTCGACCCGATATCAGGGTGCCGTATATCTTTCTTGATATACCGTCAGTTGATCATGTGACCAGTGATATACGGTCAGTTGATCATGTGTCCTTATGATCGATATTGTTGTCATAAGAAATCATTACCAACTTTTAGTAACATCGGTCTATTGGAAAATCGATAAATTTGCCTATATAAACAAAGAAGGAAAAAAATACTTAAACTTAAATAGAAAAAGTTCTATTTGGAAATCAAAAATTCGATACCCCACAATTTAAAGTTTAATTTATTCCGGATATCATGAATATTTCTTTTAAAAAATATTTTAATATTTGGTTGGTCCTTTTTGACTTTAAATAGACCCACCTCAGTTCATATAGACTCTGTAGGAAACGGGTAAAAAGAAACTGACTTTTTCAAATATAACAGATAAAATGAGATATTTTCCGCAAAAAATCAAAAATTCGATACCCCTAAAAATGTAGAAAAATTATTCAATTTTCGTTATGTGTAATTTGTTTCAAATTTTATAATGGTTTGTTTGGTCCTTTTTGCATTTTAGTGTGTACAGTGGACATTTCTTAAAATATTCCGGCTTTTTCCGCCGTCATTCGTAAGTACTCGGAAGCTGTTACGGAAAATATTGTCGTCTGCTAGTCTGACTTTGTCGGTATAAATTGTTATAGCTCAAAGCCTATAAATTGTAGGCAACTTCACATTGACAAGAAAAAAAGAGAAGAAATTGTAATTAGACAATTTAAAACAAATTGATTGTTGAACTCAGAAACGCCGAAACCTAGATCCGCTGTCGTTTAAAAAAACGCTAGGGAGGACTTAGTGTTCAATTCGCATTAAATATACAAATGTTTTTAATTTTCATCGCAAAATATACTTAAAGCAATTTATTCTCATGTCTTTCCGTAAAATATAGTCTGTCAGTAATTGAGTTTCAAAGTATTCTTAAGAAATATAACGATGATTAATTTATTAATTTCCAGTTACCTTTATTATTTTTTGCCGAAGGATCTGGAGACGTTTTTGTTGCCGCGGCGGTCCGGGTCCGATCTCCATTTTTTCTTCATATAGGATTTTTTAATAAGTTTTTAAAAAAAATATCATTTTCTATTATTCATAATATGACCAAACGTTAATTTGAAAGATAGCCTTGATGAACTGATAATTCTGCTTCTTCCTGAACCTCCTTTGTATATATTATTCTGTATTCTTAAATTAATGCATGTTTTTGGTTTATTCTTTAATCATTCGTTTTAAAAAATGCAATGTCTATTATTTGATTTAATTGTAACAAATAACTTAAAATTACCCTTCGACTTTTATTGTGTATTACAATATTGCCTAGGGGTAAACAATATCCGGTCAGTGTTGTTTCAAGGCGGGTCATAAAAGATATGTTACCCCACTTACTATAAGTGATAGTTTTTTTTATGGTTTTATGGTTTTGGCGTTGTAATATATGTCTTTCACTTTCTTCTGTCTTTATATAGTCTTTTCCCTTTATTTCATGAAATTTGTTTTTACGATTTTTACCCTTATTTCATGAATCGTATGACAGTAGAAAGAATCAGTACAAATTTAGAATTCACATCGTTAACAGAGTTGTTCCGTAAATATTTACTGAGTAAAGATCCTGGCCCAAATTTCACGAAAAATATTAAGTTATTACTTAGTTAAGTCTGCCATTCTAAAATTGAGATATTGATGAAGTTATTGTTATTAAATGTTGTAGTAGTATTTGTCAGCAGTACCTATTCAAGTCACGCAAATATGATATTTCTATTTAGACACGATATAAGAAACTTAATCCTTACCATGCTAAATTACAATAATGAACTTGTCTATCTCAATTTGGATAGTACTATTAATTATGAAAAGGGTGCATACCAAAAACCTTACTGGCTGAATGGCAGACAGTGCAGATCATGATCAGTCTGCACGGATGTGCAGGCTGATCATGATCTACACTGATCACAAAGGAAGAACTAGTCGCGTCCAGCATGGTAAGGGTTAAGTATTTCCTTTTAAAAGTATAAGTCTTATTTCTATACTTCTTTTTCTTTAAAGCGACCGGCCTCCAGATCGTTTGACAACAAAAATACTTTTTAGATATCTTGAAAAAAATACTATATTTCTTATGCAGGCTTCAAAACTTAATTACTGACAAACTTTATGTTATGGAAATACATGAGAATTTGCTGTTTTTACTACCTTTTACGATGAAAATCGAAAATGTTTAGAATTTTGAAAATATTTTAGAATCAAAAGCTCATATTCTAATGTTCATAATATGTGAAAGAAAGCGCGTATAGAGGATGTATATACGCTTTCTAAATATTTTAGATAACATATTCATATTCTTGAATATTTATTTTATTTACAGACAGTTTCTTGTGCGTAAATATTTCTTTTCTGTACATAGATATACGTTAGCATGATGTTTCACGTATTAAAAAGAAAGTAAATCTATGTGTTCGATGTATAAAATGTAACGATTTCTAAATATTTTAGATAACATATTCATAAATATTACTTTTATTTGACAATTAATAAAGTATTATATAAATTTTCGACTTGTTCCGATTTTCACTTTAATTATTATCAAAACTTCATTCAATTCAAATATATCGTTTAGCAAACCGCCCGCCTGTAAATGCATCAGATATTGACCAAAGACCCCCGTGTTACTACAACAACAACAATTAGTACGGAAATCAACGAATCCGTCCGGTTGCGATGATATTGGATTATTGGTTTTATTGATTTTTATGATAGGTAGATCTGTACCGCTTTATCGGTTTCGAGATGTTACTAAAAGTTGGTAATGTTTGCAACGAAACCATCATCATTGTGTTGGAAAAGTCCGAACTAAGAAAATGAGTGGTCAAATAATGAATTTATATTCAAAAACGAAGAAGTTATTGCAATTTTGTCGGTAATCACGTCATTATATAAGTGACGTCATTACGAATATGAAGTCATTAAAGCGGTTGTCGCACACTTTTTTTGTAAAATAAATTGCCAAATATCGGAAAATGAAGTAATGACAAGATAAATAGAATACTAGGTTAGTGCCTAAGATGGAGAAAGTTTATCTGATGCTCCGGACGTTATCAGGTTCGCCTTCGGCTCACCCGATAACCTCCTCCACCTCGCCAGATAAACTTTCTCATCTACGGCACTAACCTATTATTCTCTATATTCTAAACGCCTACGAATGCTTTTCCGTGCCCAATATTTATGAAACTATTTTAATCATTGCAGTTAAAATAGATCTGGATGTAGAATATTTTGAAAAGTGATTTATCAGGCGTAAAATTTATTCATTACACCATAGAATAGTCTGAAACATACGGGCTTTTGGTAATCTTCATACAGTGAAGTTAAGAGACCGTAAATTTAATTTTATTTGGTTAATTCAACCTTCAGAGGAGTTGGAATTGAAAAAATGTCTAAGACTGAATGCGAAAGATTATGTATAAAAACTAATGAAAATGTTCACGTATGTTTTGAAAATAATGAATTGAAGTCTTAAGCATTATTTTGCCTACAATATTGACACTGCACGTTTACTTCTACACTAGGCAAAACAGAAAAAAACAAGGACACATAGAATGAATCGATGTTCAAATGATACCGTGTAGACAAATTAAAACAATAAGTCAACCAGAACAAAACAAAACAAATAAATATGGGAATACGGAATACAGTGGGGCACTGTCGTAGAATGATAAAATGAACAAAGACTATTTGGAAGTTTAAAGGCATCATACCATGCCTTAAATTTAGCACAAACCTTGTGTCAAAATGTTACAGAACAGTGTTAAGAAATGTTAATGTGACTATTTTGTGAATAACTAACAAACACAAAATCCACTGTTTGATGTGAAGAAATATATTAATGCGATTTAAGCGAACATACAGAAGCACAGTCATGCTTACGTATTCATATACTTTCCGCAATGGCAGGGTAACTATAACATTTAAGCGCCCGACGAAATAAGGCAAATGATAATTGCTTTATGAAAACTTATCAGTTACAGTGAGCTTTCAGAAATGCCTATCATGGAGTCTTCTATACATGTTCAAACAGACAGAATCATAGAAGAAAGCCTGGCCACAAACTGGAAAAAATCTGGACATCCAACATGCAGTGTGTCACAAAATAGAGCATAACAACTTAAATAAAACAATTTTAATTCTACCAAAAAGACAAAAAAAAATAAAGATTTAATAAAATTCTACACTGTAGAACAAAATTTTGATCCGGAAGTGCAGAACTACATTGAAGGGGAATATCTCTAGAATGATTTCTGTTTTTGTCTTTAAATTTAGAATATTATTTTCATCTCCTTTTAGAAACTTTAAATTAGACGAATATACAAAGTAATTTCATGAGCTCTATGCAGTGTTTATTAAAAAAAAATCCTCTGAAATATTATTTTTTGATATTTAAGAGCAAACGTAGTTGTCCGACAATGAAACTAGGGGCCATGAGTACGAATCCCCGCTCATCCAACTAAAAATACAAAAACTGGGGTAAGAATATTCCGTGTGTAGGTCCTTTACACCTCGCACATTAAATCTGGAATGGAATTAGTATCTGTGTTTTGCACTATCTACCACTAAAACCAATACTTGAGGAGTTGCCCATATATATTACCGGTGGCTTCCATAAATAAGCTTACAAATAAAATATAAAAGCTACTGTGATGTGTCAAATTTAGGTATGGAGTAAAATGGTCGTAAAATATGCCTTTCAATTTATATTCATTTAATATTTGCTCAAATAATACTTCTGTATGTGTTTCTGCCCCAATTATGTTAGTTTATGTCTGAAAGCATGCGCTTTAAAGAGTGGAATTGAAGGAACGCAAACAAATGTAGTTATTTTCTGATTTATTGAAATTTAAGATTCTTACAAATAATGGCTATCTAGCTAGCGTTGTGATATGGTGCCATCATTTGTCTTTGTATTCAAACAACAAATTGAATTATTAGCGCGTGAACTCATGAATGAGAAATGTGAGCTGACATTTCACCTAATATTGTGACAGATGTATCAGTGTATTGACATAATAACTTGGCTTTTCCGTGTTTTGGCAGCATCAATGTGTAAATGATCGAAGTAATTTTAGTTGAGCTTTTAGATCAAAATTAGGCTAACATATTCAATTATTTGAGTTATAAAAGAACAAATTTCTTTGAGAAACAGTGTTAAAATTGTTTTTTAAACGCCCCTTGAAATATGGCCCATATGATGTTAACATCTTCAAACTGTAATATAACGCAACACCATGTTGGTCGCCATCTGAATGTTTCACATTTTGCTATGAACTCTTCGTTTACCATTGACATGAAGATACTTAAAGTATATATAGATTCATTCGCAACCAATGTGCAGTGCAAATATGTTAATGTTTGAAATCAGAAGGAACCGAAACATCGTTATTATAATGGAATAAATTGTAGTTGTCGATTCCAAACCTTCATAGGAAGAAACTTACAATTCCGTGAATAAGACAAGTTTCTACTAGGATACCAATTGACCACCGTGGCCATTCGGCTAAGGTCGTTGACTTCAAATCATATTCCATTTTCCAATGTGGGTTCGAAATTTCGCTTAGGAAATTCTTCGTGTAAGGAAGCCATCAAGATAGTGAAAACCAACAACAACAACATTAAAAATAACATAAAAGAATGTTGATTACCACAAAGTTTTCCTATTTTTATCGAAATTATTCAAAATTTCATTTAACATTTATATTATAAATGTAAAATCTTGCTAAACACTTGGTTTTAAAAATTTTAGAATATTTATATTTTGGTTTAACAATATTTTGATATAGCACTGTAACGAAATTGTGTGTCTAAATTTCAAAAATAGAAATTACAGAAAAATAGTCACTACATGTATATCCGCTTTATTCTTGGATATATTTCTCGTATTCGACCGAACTGTACAACGTGGAATCGACTTCCACTTGAGGCACTACGATACCGTCCAGTATGACAGGAAATTCCAGAGATTTTCAGGAAGCGAACTCGAGTACGGTTCAAGTTTGTGTGAACTGTTTGTAATAAACGTGGTTAAACAAATTCAAATAAACTAAAGATCAAAATGCTTAGACTCTTATTGTTCCTCTCAAGGGAAGGAACACTTATGGTGAACATGTCACACTTGACTGGGCAGGTAATGGATACAAGGGTATCGTCAAAGGCATCTGAATTCCCGTAGGGCGCCGCCACCTTGGACTCATGCATATTCATTACAAATAGCCTCTAGCCCAGTATGTGTTTACGCATAATCAATCTTTATTTCAGTCTTTAGTGCAATACAATTACCTATATTAACAGAACAACAAGACACAATATTAAAGTTTAAATCATGTAACTCATCAATTGAATATATTATAGTAAAGAATCGAGATTAATGAAATGAATATGCATCATCTAAAAATAGAATCCCGCCAAAAAAGTTTACGTAATGAAATTGTCCCTGGTCACGTAATTTTTATAGCTTTTAACGTTTCAGATTTGCAAGTGCTTTCTTTTGCGTACATTTTTACTCTTCCTGGTTTGTTTTTCGACTCGTAAATTCATGTATGAAATTTCTTGTGTTAAGTGTGTAGGTACTCGCTGGTGTAGTCGCGTGATTAAAATATCCAGAATTGAAATACGGACTGCAAGACAAATGCTTCCAAATAGCATAATATGTACTGCACTTGCTTATATTAAATAAAAAAACAACTTTGGATTATGATACAACTGTTAATACTTAGATTAGTTCTTAAATAAAATCTAGTTAAGTTTGCACCAAAAATGATAGAACATATTTTTCTCATTGCATTATTAAACATTTGTAACATTATGCTAAAACAATATCCTTTAAAAATAATATTTTATATTCGCTAGAAGGAACCTTTTGGTAAGCTAAATCTTGTAAAATCCATAACGTTATAAAGGAGGATACTGCACTTGTTTTAGTGCTGTATATTGACCTCATATCCAAATAAATGTAGGATTGAATGTCTGCCAATGCAATAGTTTGATAAAAAAACACATCTAGAAATGCTACAATTAATCTATTATTCAGTAAACCTGCATTGTAAATTAATCTTTTATTTATAAACATCGTTGCATATCTGCTGGCTTAATTAAACAATAATGACTATATCAGTCTCATTACATAGACAGAATGTTGTTCTCTCATGAATTGAGTGCTCAATCATCGGTATTTGTGATTGGTATTTTGCAACAGTTTCTGTTTTCTGCAAGTTAACTGATAACGTTTCCACATGGAGCAGTGGTTGTGGGTAAATGGTTTTGTACTGTATTCAGTCATTATCACGGAATATATGCCTCACCTAGGTTGAAAACGAAAGACGATCTTGTCTTGTTATTTACCTATTGAGCTATCCTAGATGGCTGTTTTGTGTCAACACAGTTACATTAGTTAACTGTCTATATCAGCTAGATTGTACAATAACTTCAAATCTTTATAATACATTGCATGTTATTATGTAAATTTCATTTGATGCCTAAAAGCCCGTTAATTATTGAATTCATTTTTTACTGTTTTACAGGGATCTTTTTACAGATTTTATTAACTATCACAACAGCAATATTTAAGTGCCGTGTGGCGGCTGTAAAAAGTCTCCCCGTACTTGGATTCAGTGTTGTAATAATTCTGGTCTTTTGGAATCATAGAGTCCATTCAATAGATGAGTAATAGAGTTTTGCTTAACCGGTGCTGGGAGGCGCGAATGGTGGTGCTGCAAATTTTATTACCTCTCATGGACAGACTCAACCGAACCGAGTCTATGGTTGCATTCTATTCGTCCAAGGGATCATTTTACAGATTGTATTAATAGCAAGACTTAGTAGTAGGGTTTTAAAGTTCTTATGATTTGACTGTCTGCAACAACAAATACAGATTTTCATGAATTTCTGGTCCATTCTCATACCATTCTACCACTTTATAAGAAATAATGTAACTAAGAAATGAACTTTTGATCAGAAACAAAGCATTTTCAACAATGTTTTCAAAATCAAGACTGTTTCGAAAAATGCTGGAGGCAAAATGATTGCGGAGTTGACAAGTTAAAATGTCAATTTGAATTTGCAATACGATCATCTACAACAGGCTAAAGTATGTTGGATATATACAAAATAAGATTAAATCTTAACATTCAATAAACGTTTTTCTGTAATCAATAATGAACTATGGAAATCTCAAACTTTATATTAATATACGAAAATATTCATTTATATGCCCCCACATTCAAAGAAGGAGGGGTATATTGTTTTGCAGGTGTCGGTCTGTCGGTCAGGCAGAAGACCAATCGGTTTCCGGATGATAACTCTAGAAGACTTGGGCCTAGGATCATGAAGGTTGACAAGGAGATTGGTCGTGATCAGCAAATGACCTCTATTGATTTTGAGATCAGTAGGTCAAAAGTCAAGGTCATAGTGATCCGGAACAATTAAACGGTTTCCGGACGATAACTCAAGAACGTCCAGGCCTAGGATCAAGAAACTTTAAAGGAAGGTTGATCATGACCAGCAGGTGACCCCCATTGATTTTGAGATAATTAGGTCAATGGTCAAGGTCACAGTGACTCGGAACATTTAAACCGTTTTCGGATAATAACTCCAGAAGGCTCAGGTCTAGGATCATGAAAGTTAATAGGGAGGTTGGTCATGACCAGCAAATTACCTCTATTAATTTTGAGATCAGTAGGTCAAAAGCCAATGTCAAAGTGATCCGGAACAATTAAACGGTTTCCGGACGATAACTCGAGAACGCCCTGGCCTAGGATCAAGAAACTTTAAAGGAAGGTTGATCATGTGCAGCAGGTTACCCCCGTTGATTTTGAGATTAGTATTTCAAAGGTCAAGGTCACGGTTTCACGAAACATTTAAACCGTTTCCGGACGATAACTTAAGAACGCTTGCGCCTATGATCACAAAACTTAATAGGGAGGTTGGTCATGATCAGCAGTGACTCCTATTAATCTTGAGATCAGTAGATCAAAGGTCAATGTCACAGAGAGCCGAAACTGTAAAACCGTTTCCGGATGATTACTTGCGAACGCTTAGGCCTAAGATCACGAAACTTAATAAACAAGTTGATCATGACCAGCAGATGACTCCCATTAACTTAAGGTCAGTAAGTCAAAGGTCAAGGTCATAGTGACCCAGAGAAATTAAACAGTTTCTGGACGATTACCTGACAACGCTCATGCCTAGGATCACGAAACTTTATAGGTATGTTGATCATGACCAGAAGATGACCCCATTGATTTTAAGATCAGTGGGTCAAAGGTCAAGTTCAAAATGACCAGGAATAGTTAGACGGTTCCAGACGATAACTTAAGAACGCTTAGGACTTAGATCACGAAATTTAATAGAAATGTTGGCCATGACCAGCAAATGAACTCTATTGATTTTGAGATCAGTTGGTCAATGGTCAAGGTCACAGTGACCCGAAACAGTGAAACCATTTCAGGACGATAACTTGAGAACGCTTGGACCTATGATCACGAAACTTAACAGGAAGGTTGGTCATGACCAGCAGATGATCTCTATTGATTATGAGGTCAGTAGGTCAAAGGTCTAGATCACATTGACCCAGATTAAGGCGGTAAAGTGATTACGGTACATTGAATGACTGAGTGACATAGCACGTTACCTAGTACGATATATTGTATAGACACCTCACGTTATTTAAGCGATAAAGTGCTTACGGTATATTGATGGTCGTTATCTAGGCGACTAGGTATAACGGTTTGCTAGTGTTGTTTATGTAAATTAGTGGTTACCCGCCGACACTGTTACCACAACAAGTTCCTTTAGATAAATTTAAGTGGAATATGTTTACTTGTTTTACATATCTATCATATGTTTAAATAACTTTAGTCATCAATCTATAGTGAACGCATGCAATAATCTTTTTTTTTACTTTTTTATTTTTACTGTCATAAAATAAAGTGTTATCAGTAGTTGGCTATTGTTTATTGTGGCAGTATTTTAATGTTTCAAATTATTACAATCAATACGTCCAGAAAACTGTAAAATCATTGAATTTTGCGACCAATAAAAGTTCGTGGTTTCTTTAAAATTGCCCGTTTCTTGAGGGCACAAATACGTGTTTTCCACATTTTCAAAGTACATTCCGTTGAGTTTTCATTTCGTGGACTGAAGATACCATGCATTCGGCGAAAATTAATCTCCTATGAAAATTAATGATTTCGGTTTTAAATTTTTGAGAATTGAGACTAGATTGGGAAAATTTATCTACAGATACTTAAACTGAGTGAAAAATCATCGTTTTACTTTACAAAATGAAACCATATATACAGAATACGTCGCTGTAACAGTTGCCACATCCAGTCTACTTTTAGGTATTATGATCATGCAGGATATTTCCACATTAGTGACCCAAAATTCAAAACGCATGACAATAATGACATTTACTCAAATTATTTTCAATAATGAAAATCATGGTATCACAATAACATAGTTAAAACTAAGCGATGATGAGTAGTAAACCTATTAATATCTAACACGCCTGTATTTAAATATCCAATACCTAACTACACGTTTAAAAATATTGGTAGTTTGTTTGTTTGTTTGTTTTTGTTGTTTTTTTTTTTTTTTTTTTTTTTTTGGTAGAAATTTTTGGTAGTTTTTTAAGAAAAGCAGGCATAATTGCGTTAATATCAGAAATTTACATACAATTAACACACAATGACAAATACCTTTGATACTAGTATACTATTTGTGTTTATTTAAGGACTTCTGGCTAAACTTTAAATTGCATTAGCGGTCTTTTTTATAATTTGCCAGAAGTCCCAAAGGGATGATACCCGTATAAACGCACAAGAAATACCATTCAGTATTTCACATGTTATAGTGGCATATTACAAAAATGAAACATGAGGTTTCTTTTCACAAATATAGGAGAATCATACAATTGATCTTCGATTATCTATCGTAACAATAAATAGATAGAACAGTCGTTAAATTGTAATTTGCTTTCGATATAAATACAGTTCTTGATTTTAACTTAAACTATCTTAAAATCCAAGGAAAATCACATAGTCGTATCCTTTCCCGTTGAGAAAAGGAGTCTGTGATCATTGAATGTTCTTTTAAAATCTTGTTTGCCGTTAAATCGTTTTCTGTTTGACTTATTTTTGTGAACGACATCAGATCAGACAAAAAAAGTTCGCCTTTGATTTTATTATGCCAAATCAAATGTGTTTTTTACGAATATAAATAGTATACAGAAGCTTTACAAAATACACAGTGAATGAAAATATCTAAGACTGGCTGTATTTTTGTTACCGCAACAGACACTATCTTAAAGATAACTTAGACAGTAGGTAAAAGATGGCAGGTTTAAAAAAGCATATTATATATTTATTGCAGTCTGGCAGCTTTGGTGATAAAGATGTCGTTAGAAAATACATTATCCAGTAAAGCTATTATCTTCATAAATTGCTCCTGTCAGTAAAAAGTAGTACATGGAAAATTGAAACATAGATAATTATAGTCATGTTTGATGTCATCGCGCAAGTGAAGTACCTTAATCAATATCTTACCCATTTACATTTTCCTACAAAAGTTGTATTACAACAGTCGAGAATAAAACGGGTCACACGTGCCGGAAAAAGATGCAATGGCAGTCAACATCGCTAATGAAACAAATTTAAATAACATGCACAAGTATGTCGATGACCTGTTTTATGCTTAAGAATATTCCAAATATCTGTATTGTATCTGTTTAAACCAGCAGATGTCTCAAGTAGTTATCAACTACCACATTGAATATGAGACATAAATTATTATTGTCATTGTTAATTATTATCGTTGTTTTAATACTATATCATTATCATTTTAATAATAATAATATTCATGTGATAAATCCGAAATAACTGGGTTATCGTAACAAAATTTTATTCTGCAATATTGTTTACTGATTAAGTGGTTTTTGCCAAGCCTTGCATGAAGCACTTTAGCAGAGTGTGATCCAACATGGCAAAATAAAAGAGAGCCGAATCACTGCAGATCGATGTACTGTTTAAAAGGCAAATATCAAACAGGGAACGCCACGTACCAAAATCGCAGCCTCCCAAAAACGAAACCTACAGCACGTAGACGCCACAAACACACACACACACATACACGCGCACACACAGAAAGCCAACACATGAGGACAAATCGAACAAACAAAGGAACACATGTCACTGTTATTTTTATTGTTATATCAGCCACACGTGACTATAATTTTAGTCACAAACTCGAGTTACAAACTCTTTTTGATGCACAGACCATCGTGGAGCCATCAAGACATCATTGTTTACGTCATCCTTGATATCAATAGTAAAGCAAAGATTCTTACTTTTGGATTTTTGTCCATATCAGATGGGAGCTGAATGCAGAGTTTTGCAATTGTTTGTGAAATGCAAGCTGTTGTTTGAAGATTAAATGGTCTGTCCCGTGTCTTTGGAACATGGTGGGGGTAAGAGTGAGGTTGGGTGCGCACCATAAACCGGTTTAAGCTCCCCAGTGGTGTTTTTGCCACTGGCCGTTCCGGGGCGGTGTCCCACTTTGTTCCTTTGTTTGTTCGTTTTGTCCTCATGTGTTGGCTTTCTGTGTGTGCGCGCGCGCGCGCGCGCGCGTGTGTGTGTGTGTGTGTGTGTGTGTGTGTGTGTGTGTGGTGTGCACGTCTACGTGCTGTAGGTTTCGTTTTGGGGAGGCTGTGATTTTGGTACGTGGCGTTCCCTGTTTGATATTTGTCTTTGTTTTTATCAGTATTGTATCGATATATAGAGTCTTGAGCAAAGTTTTACATTACAGACAGAAAAAAAGTTACTTAAACGTGTTCTAAGTGAATTATTATAATTATAAATAAGCTTGCGAACTGCAAATGAAATATATTCTGACTTTATCACAGATTTCAAATTACTTTCATGTAAATCTGATGTAATTAGTGGGAATAATCAATTTGTTTGGTGCTCCTGATATTAACCACAATAATTGAGCCGCGCCATGAGAAAACCAACATAGTGGGTTTTGCGACCAGCATGGATCCATACCAGCCTGCGCATCCGCGCAGTCTGGTCAGGATCCATGCTGTTCGCTAACGGTTTCTCTAATTACAATAGGCTTTGAAAGCGAACATCATGGATCCTGACCAGACTGCGCGGATGCGCTGGCTGGTCTGGATCCATGCTGGTCGCAAACCCACTATGTTGGTTTTCTCATGGCGCGGCTCAATTACATGACTCCTTATTTAAATCGCTGGTCCATAGTTTGTGCTATTTGACCGGTCTATATTCAATAATGTTACTTGGTTTATGAAAGAAACATTTCCTTATGTTCTTTTGGATTTCTTCTGATAATTTGGACTACTAACCAGCTACAAATCAGTTAGTGTATACTATTCGATAGACACATTCAATGATCCAATGTTCTGATATTTCAACTAATTATCAGCTACAAAATAAATGTCACCAAAACTGTCTGATATAGGTCTGAGTGATCTGCCATATATAACAACATTTTGTAAGAGAACATATCCGTAGATATAATTGTTTGTGGTGTGTACTAGATAGTAGGAAAATGACTGTGAGGAAAATTCTAAATTTACGAAGAGATAAACATATTTCATTGTCTGTGATCACGCCTGAATAACTTTTCTCACGAGAACATTTCCGTAGATATAATTGTTTGTGGTGTGTACTAGATAGGAAAATGTGAAAAATATTCTAAATTTACAAAGAGGAAAACATATTTCATTGTCTGTAATCACGCTTGATTACACTGAGGTCGCTGAAGCAAACAATCTGAGATCGGCGTGACTATCAAGTTGAAATATCACTCCCCTGTGTCATCTAATTGTAAAAACGGAATTGTCGTTTGTAACATCGGTTCTTTCCGCTATCTTAGAATAGATGGAAAGTGAATAGTATTATAAACAAATAAGGAAGTGGCCTGCCTGTATCAACAAATCAATTCTTTCACCACCGAATTTCATACAGTTTACATCGAACGCAATGAAAATAAGACCACACCCAGTATTCAACATCTAAGAAAAGGAAATGGAAATATAGGTGGTAATTTCTCAGCTCTACTTACCTTCATCAAATACCATTGAAGCACCTATACATAGAAACACACATTCGAGTGATTTAAGTCATTCGTAAGGGACAACACAACTGGTATATCTGTGATGTAAATCAATCAGTTTTGTTTAAATAGCTTGAAAACATATTTCCATGGAGACATTGCTAGAAAATACATTTTCCAGTGAAACTATTATCAGCATACATTGTTCCTGTCAAATAACGTTGAACATTGGAAGTTGAAACATACATCACTGTGCAATTAACTGTAAGTACTGGGCAAATAAAATCCTTCAGCTAGTCAAACCAAGAGTTAGTGTTTCAAATGCATATCTTTACTTAGTTGAGATGTCTTTTATCTCCGCAAATGTTGAAAATTACTTGTAAAACTTAAAAACGTAACTTAAAAAATGTAACAAATACACACAGCGTCATTGTTACAGGGTCATATCGTTTTTGGAATGTTGCACCACATCGCTCCAAAATCATAACCTTTATTATACATGTATTATATGAAGAAGACACGACCTTACGCTTGAATAAGGCCCTACTACATGTATTGTAATAATTTGACCATTGATAATCATTTTTTTCATAGTGCCAGATTACGAAATATTTGTTGACAAGTGTTAGACAGTTTATTACAGGTAGGGTCATTAACATGAAAACTTATCGAGAACATCCATCATATATCTCAGAGCAGACTTGCTATCACAATTGCAGTTTGCGTATATGTTTAACATCGGCAGAAACTTTCCTAAAGTTGATGAAATATTTTTTGTGAAACACAGGCGGTTCTTGAATATTGCATCTTATAGAAACACCATGAACATTTTGTGTTAACTTAAAATAGCTTCATCTGTACAGAGTGTGTATATAACTTGCAATATGCGTACCTGACAGAAAATCAATATCAAATCGCATACATGATTTTGGTTGATTTTCAAAACGTCTAAGAAGCGTTTTTAAGAAAATGTAAAAATGTTACGTTCATTGATTTATTAAGCACGAGTGATGACTAATGACTGAATCACATTGACAGATAGGCGCTTGATTTAGTATCAATACATTCAGGTAAGTACGGATGTACTAACGATAAACCTTCAGACTAGGCATTTATATCCTAACAAGTACACTTCTGGTGTCATGTTCTAGATAATCGTGCTTTCAACATTTTTCGAGCACATTAGAGAAATATATCAGTAGGCAGTTGACAACTGGTTCTTATGACCGTTGGCAGGACCTGATGTACACATTTAAAGTTTTGAATATTTTAATATCTAAGAGCTACATAATCTTTTATCTGTATGATGATAAAACAGGTATGCTAGTATGACAAATCTGGAATAGCTGCCGGATTGTTTTACCACACATGTATTTGGCAAATTCAGTCTATATTTATACACGCTTTAAAAAACTGAAAACCATTATAAATTGTTACCTTTATCAACTTATTTGAAAGGCGAATACAACTTTAATGTTTATCATTAATCTCTCTTTTGTAAATATGTATGAAAAGATTGCATCTGCAATGACAGAAACGCATTTACCATGGTAGAGTGTTTTATAAACATATGCATCCAGATTGATAATGCTAAACGGTATTGTATTATGACAGGAAACGACCTTGACAGTACATTTTCAAAAGCCAGCTAGTAATAAAGGACTGACTTTACTGTCATAGAAACACTTATATTTAAATCCCTTGGAGGATCCAAATCTTATCTGAAACATTCGCATAGGGTATCATATAAGTAAACAGTTTATGTAAAGTGATCAGTTCTGTCAACATATTCTGAATAGGCATTTCAGCTTGACAGGTTCCATAGTGAAGTACTGACGGAAAATGTATATTCCAGTCATCATCATAAATTGTTTCTGTCGAGTAACGTGGTATATAGAAAATTGAATCATAAATCATTGCGGTGATACGAGACAGTATCTGACAAATATATCAATGTTGTTACATTTTCTGGTCCCTTGGGATCATGTAATTATTCAGTTTTACTATAATAGAATTCCGCTTAAGGGTGCTAGGGGACGTGAATGGTGTTACACATCTCATTACCTCACATGAACATACTCAGACAAACCGAGTCTGCTATTGTGTTCCTTGGTTGCGTTCTATGCTTCCAACGAATCTTTCCGCAGTTTTTATTATACCAGTTAGCGATACCACTTTCTTAGCATTACATTTTTTAAATACACCAGTATTTAGTTGTTACAATGGAATAAGCCAATAGAAATATGATAGACTTGTTTTACTTGTCACATTCATAGTCCTGGGGAAAGAGCAGACTGGCTCTTCACAGACATGCAGGGGAGTAGGGTACGGAACATGTGCTTTTGCTCTCATCCATGTTATCGTGCGGGATTTATACCGTGTAATATCTCAGTTTAAAATTGAAACGTGCCTTTAGAATATCACATTATATTTACATAAAATTGTACGGCTTAAAAGAAGTGTCTGATTCTGTTACAATTTTAAAAATTTTAATGAAAAAAGATTGAACTAGTGAATTACACGATGATAATACAAAACTGTATACTTTTACATGTATATTAGCACATAAAAATGGTACAAACAAGGACAAAGCTTAAGATATGGACTCTGCATTGGAAGTGTCATTTACATTAAATAAGAATAAAATGGAGATCAGAATAATAACTAATAGCACATATGATTAATATAACGAAAGAGGGATTAAAGCCGTAATTTTCATTCCTATTAAATATGAATTAAAATAATAAATATGATCAAATTTTTTTTTTTTATCTTTACCGTAACAGTGGTTTCCCTTGATTATTCCTTAGGAAGCATAGACGACAACAAAGCAAATTTTGATAGTAAATTACATGTAGATCTTTATTAAGAAGATCCTTTTAATAACCCCACATCCGCCATACTGGTAAGAAAATTGTTGTTTTTTTTACCCTTAGCATGCTGGACACGACTGATTCTGCCTTTGCGACCAGTGTAGATCATGATCAGACTACACGAATGTGCACTGTTCGCTATTCAGTCAGTATCTTTTTGGTATGCTCCCCTTATAACAGTTAATGGTACTGTCCAAATTGAAAGCTGGATATGTTCGTTTTAGAAATTAAGCAGGGTAAGGGTTAAACATGTTTAGTGAGCTAATGTAGAAAGTTGTGCTGGGAAAAACATTACCAAGAATTTGTCACTCGATAAGTAAGCCTTGTTTTAGTACTGTTTTTGTATTTCCATATTTTTTGATAGCATCAAAACAGAATTCTTAGCTTTTAAGGAGTCATTTTCCCTAAGGCTTATAAATGAATTTCTGCTCGCATGTTTTCTCGTGCCATTCTTGAAATTGGAAACATGATCATCTGACACGTCCTAATATGTTTATCTTTTCTACTTAGTTGGTTGCCAATCAGTCAATTTAGTACCACATAGGTAAAAAAATGAATTACTCTATCAATAATTTATTCTTAATTTATTAGGAAGAAAACGCATAATTCGTTTACAGATAAAGTCGAGACAATTGTAAAACGAGGAGATTGCACAAGATTTTCTCAACTGTGTTCTTTCTTTCATTTTATTTCTTTTTGTTTTAATAAAAATTATTTGGGCATTCGGATTTGCTTTAACATTATCACTTTTTGAAAAAAATGACTTTAAATGAGTTCAAATAATTTTTGAAGCAGGCTTTCCTCAGAACGGACCAGTGGAAATATGAAATTTTGATTGAATGATGATTGAGAGATTAGATACACGTATCAAGCCCATCACCGCGGCCATTCTGTTTCGGCGGTAATATAATGGCAGTGTGAGACGAATCTTATTTGTTCTGTTTAATATACATAACGTCGGCAATGTTCTTTTCTCTAAACAAAACAGCACGTGTGTCTTTTTTCTATTGTTTTATCATTGCAGATAGACTAGGCTGTAGAAAATTTGATGCTTTGTCAAACGTGAGCCTTATTTATTATTCAGCGGAGGATTATGAAACATGTGTGTGTTCCGTGTCATCATGTTCTAAGGAAGATGTCTTGGCAGCATCTGCTGTATAAACTTGTAATCAAATTAGTGGCTTTTAAATATATATGGCTACTTAATTTAACAAACACATTCATGATGGCCGAAACACACTTTTTCACTTAATTAAGCACTTCTGTTTCTTTGAGAGCAAATACATTAGGTTTTGGTCATTCATTGTACAAGTGGGTAATACAATTTGCACCAGTTGGCATACAATTGGTTTACAAGGTGGTAAGAAACTTTGTTTACATTGAAGCTTTGCTGATTTATATGTAGAAACGCATTCTAAACATTTACTGCGTATATCAGCACAGCTAGGATTTGTACGTGCCAATGCTTAAAAGTTTCATCATGTATTTTAAAAATAAAACAGCACTTTAAATAATAAGCATTTTAAAGTCACATGTTTACCCCTTTTTAAATGCACAGGACGAAATAATGACCGTGTCTATAAAATGCCAGCTAGAGCAACACTCCCCACCCCCTCACCCAAACGTTATTAAGTCTCTATCAACGACCTCAGCTTTTCCTGGTGGATCATAGTTCTTTCCTTCTTAAACATCTTGCTTAAAATTATTCGCTCTATGCGGGGAACATCTTGAGTTTCTCTTTACGCTATACAAGGAACTTCTTGCGTTTCTCTCTGCAGTTAACATCTTTCGAAAACCGTGTTTAGCGGGACAATGCTGACTTATTTGTGTTTGTAAGATCTTGGAATTATATGATGTTAACAACAGTGCAAAAGTTATTGAGTAATATTTCTAAATGTTGTCAGTCTCAACGTACTGGACAGTACTGAGACACGCCTAACGAAAGTTGCAAGAAGACTTAACAATGCTTAATAATATTCCATTTAACATAACTTTGTTTCTACTCTACTTTTATAAAACAAGTTAAAAGAAAACACTAGCATTAATTTAGATTTTACTGGCTTCAAGTCTTTTCTTCTAAAGATATACTTGGGTATCAGAATTTTCGTAAAAAAAGTTCAATTCCCTATTTTCGACTGTAAAAATAGAAAAGAATTGTGTCTCTGCAATTTATAAACTACTTAAAGGTAAAAGTAAGTAATGCAAAACAAAAATGAATGTATAAACTACGCAGTGAAACAATGCAAAAATTTATGAACTCTGGTAACGTATGCTTTTTTTTTCTAATTGCAAATTCTGTGTGCGAAGTATTATTTGACAGGTGAATGAATCTCAGTCACATTGTTTTTTATCGTTTCTTTGGAACGGTGCCCAAGCGCCTCGAACCTAATTCAGTTGTATTAAAAAAAGGATGGATCGAAAGAAAATACGTGTCTTGTAAACACGCCGTCGATTTGATTTAATTTGTTCAGTACGATCTCGGTTGATTACAATCATAATGTGAAGCAATTGGTTATTGAATTTAATTATCTTCAAAGTATTATCTAACACTGGAATGGAAGTAAGAACGTTTTGCTTCTCTTCTAAACAGAGAAAATGATATGGACAGATAAGCAATATATGATGAAAAGAGGCGGGATATGGAGATTCTTTCACTTGAAATGTAGTCTGCGAGTAAAGATAGATGTTGAAAAGGATATAGAGATTTCTTTCACTTAAGATGTAATCTGCAAGCAAAGATAGATATTGAAAGATATAGGGATATTCATTCACTTAAAATGTAATCTGCGAGCAAAGATATATGTTGAGAAGGATAGGGAGATTCCTTCACTTAAAATGTAATCTGCGAGCAAAGATAGATGTTGAAAAGGAGGGGGAGATATATTTCACTTAATGTGTAATCTGCGAGCAAAGATAGATGTTGAAAGGGATAGGGATATTCTTTCACTTAAAATGTAATCTGCGAGCAAAGATAGATGTTGAAAAAGATAGGGAGATTCTTTCACTTAAAATGTAATTTGCGAGCAAAGATAGATGTTGAAAAGGATAGGGAGATTTCTTTCACTTAAGGTGTAATCTGCGAGCAAAGATAGATGTTGAAAAGGATATAGAGATTTCTTTCACTTAAGGTGTGATCTCCGAGCAAAGATAGATTTTGAAAAAGATAGGGATATTCTTTCACTTAAAATGTAATCTGCGAGCAAAGACAGATGTTGAAAAAGATAGGGAGATTCTTTCACTTAAAATGTAATCTGCGAGCAAAGATAGATGTTGAAAAAGATAGGGAGATTTCTTTCACTTAAGGTGTAATCTGCGAGCAAAGATAGATGTTGAAAAGGATAGGGAGATTTCTTTCACTTAAGGTGTAATCTGCGAGCAAAGATAGATGTTGAAAAAAATAGGGAGATTCTTTCACTTAAAATGCAATCTGCGAGCAAAGATAGATGTTGAAAAAGATAGGGAGATTTCTTTCACTTAAGGTGTAATCTGCAAGCAAAGATAGATGTTGAAAAAGATAGGGAGATTCTTTCACTTAAAATGTAATCTGCGAGCAAAGATAAATGTTGAAAAGGATAGGGATATTTCTTTCACTTAATGTGTAATCTGCGGGCAAAGATAGATGTTGAAATGAATAGGGAGACTTTTCTCACTTAAAATGTAATCTGCGAGCAAAGATGTTGAAAAGGATAGTGGCATTTCTTTTGCTTAAAATGTACCCTGAGATCAAAGCTAAATGTTGAAAGAGATAAGGAGATTTCTTAAAGTTTGTATATAAAATACCCTTGACTGTTGATAAAATGCGCAAATGTCAGCTTCCTTGGAAATTCTCGAAATTTTCTATTAATTTAAAATAAAATCTGTTACAGATCCTTTGGAAATAAACAATCGACACCAATCGAAAATCGGTTTGCTTGTGTCTACTCTTGCAATACATTTCATACCCGCTAGCACGATTTCTAGGGAGACAGTTTAAAGCCACCATACGGCTGTTGTTGTGATAGTTAATAAAATTTACATGAAGATTATTTCGAAGCACAGAAAGCAACCAAACAAAATAATGCCTGGCTCAGTTTAATTGATTCTATTTATGACACTTTTAAAGTTTCGATCTACGTATGTTCATTCCATAGTATATGAAAATATAATGAATGTGGCCTGCAAAGGTACTAGAAATAACGTAATAGTCAAACGGATGACTGGAAGATAAGATGGCGTAATATACCGCTAAAGATTACTTCAATGCATGTATTTTATATCAAATTAGATAAATAAATGGAATGTTATGTGTCGTCTAACCTAATAAAGTGACTAGTTTGTTGGTTAATAAATGGTTAGTAATGGATAGATATGTGTTCTATATGAGTTTTAAAATACAAATTAAAAGATATAATAAATAATTATTATAACTTGATCTTCCTAGTATCCTGGTTGAACAGCCAAAACAGAGTTATTCTGGCCTATTGATAAACATTCTTTTCTTAAGTAATGATATAAAAACAAATGTTTTTAATTTGTCAAAGTTTTGCATTATCAATAATATACTTAGACAAAATTCATCATAAATGCAAACTTCCCTCTGCAACCCAAGATAGACTGGTAATAAATGAATTATGGAGCTACACGCAGTTATAAAACTTGTCTTTTGGTTCAGATTGATTGTTGAAATATCCTTATATCTATCAAATTTAGTTGTAAAAGTAGAAACTTCATTGAAAATAAAATACATTCACGAGTTTCTTTAACGTTAGATTATTATAGTAATTGTTTTAAAAAAAATCAAAAGACAAAACAAATATTTCTGATAAGAATGTAAGATTTTTTTCTTAAATAAATCTACAAAAAAAATAGGAAAAGTAGAAAACTAAAAAAAAATTATTTAAATGTGATTACAGACATTGCTTTCTGCAACAACAGTTATTTACATCAGGAAACAGATGCTTTTTAAGACTGAATATGGAAGAGCGATAACAAATATAACTATTTTCTCATTTCTGATTGTTCTAGCCTAAGTTTAGGATGCTTGCAAATCTATATCCTCAGTTACTGTTTACTGTAACTGTTACCTACCAGTGTGACATCGTGCCAACATTTATATATTATTTCCTTGCAACAAATTACATTATGAGCATGTCATCTCATTAATGGGACATTTAGGCTGACAATATTATATAGTTTTGTGACAGATATATGTCAGTACTGACATTATAGCATTGTCTACATGATTTTCGTCTTCTTCGGAATCTCAAAGGTACAATTGTTTTGTGAATGTGCGATAATAACATTGGATGCAGCTTTGTCATCAGAATCATACTAATGCATTTGTAACTTTAAAATAGAACTGTAGAATAATTAGTTTTCTGGTAAACCCATTTTTGAGCTCAATATTTAAAAACACTCTTTTGATAATAGTTCCGGTAATAATCTTTATAGTGAATAGCAGACTAGTATCGAGTATCGAGTATATACAAGAGTTATCTATACCATTATGATAAGGCAGTGAAACTGAGCTACTATAATATACGCTCTTTAACAACTGCACTTTTGAAACAAACGATTTAAAGTATAAGACTATATGAGGGAGCTGAAAAAAATGAAAACATGCATGATCCATCATATATGAATGTATATGTATCTTCCGTATAACATTTTGAATATTTTTATAAGTACTGTTGATTGTGTATTTTTGCGTAAAATTTATTTTGCGATTTCGTGGTAATAATAGCCACATTCGCGGTGCTATGAATTCGCAAAACATTTTTGTTTTAGGACGTGATACCGATTAATGTTCACAGACACACTGAATTTGTGAGTGTCAATATGTACGCATATTTGAGAAAGAAAAACTAGAGCGAAAATGGCTAGCTGGTTTTGAAACTGTTGTTACAATACGTGTTAACGGAGAGCTGACGAGATGACTTCATGTAGTACTATGTTTTATTACGTATTAAGAGAAAATATTTCCATTCCTTAAGTTAATAATAAGCATGTACAATTTACTAGAAAAATTGGACGCTCATGTGAGAGAATCTGTTCTTTAATGTGGCCCTATGGTATAGTGGTGGCACGATTGATGGCCAAAGCAAATGTCAAGAGTTTGAATCCCGATCTAGGAAGTGGAATTCTGAGATGCTATCGAGCGTATCTCGTTCGTGTTTCTCGTCTATCGGTGCAACTGTTCGGACACGTAAAATTACTATGCTGTCTATTTGCAAGAGGTAGACTAAATAGCCGTACATGCCTTTATCTTAACAAATTCTGTATGTCCCTGTTCCGATGGCTTTCTCTCGCTTTTCCTCTGATCACATTGCAGTATTCATGTAGTGCTTTAGAGTGAATATGATGCACTGTAAGACTGTCTTTGCATGTCGGGCACCTATGAACATTTTATTCTTATAGTGAAATAAAGCTCTTCTGTAAGTAAATACATATAAACAATGTTGATCAAGTATATCTTTTTATCTTCCGAACCTTTCGTCTGTTTATGTCTTTAAAATATATATTTCAAAATTAATAAAAAGGAACACAGAACGCTTTTACACCAGGAAATTTCTTTTGAAACATGCCTACGTTTTATTGATATGCATCGTGCACATTAAATGCATTTAATACAGGTGCTAAATTTTTATTTTACGTCATAAATCACTTTCGCAGCATGAATGTCGATTTGTGAATATTTTCTTTTTCAAAGGTTATTTAAGACATCAAACTTAACAGATGAAATGCCAATTTAATAACTATGCCTTACTTTTGGGCAGACATTTCAGTTAAGAGATAAATATTTTGTTCTTAACCGTTTCCTATTAAGAAGTGCAGATTAACTGGACAATCGAGCTACCCTGTTCAAGTATTTGGAGAAGGGAAAGTGTCTATAATACGCCAAGATTTATATCCTTACTTATTTTTTTAACATTTTTACGTATTCATTTGATAAAAAAACGTAGTGATTAGCTTAAAAAGTGCAATAACATTACTTTTTCCAAAAAGATTTGTAAATCACTATAATTTTATTGGTCATCAATCGTTACTAACTGAACATTGAATATTCCGGTGTTATTCACCGGAGCCCATGCTGATGATCAGAATTTTATATTACTACTGCCCAAAACACTTGATATCAAAAAAGAAACTTAAAACATCAACAAGAATGTTTTATTGTCTGAGGATGGTTTATTATAATAAAACTCGGCTTTCTCAAGGCGAGCATTAAGACTCCTTATTTCCTTATCCATTACTCTGACTGTCAGGAGTCATCGTAAAACACAGCTTTTCTTATTAAGAATACTAGCTTTAGACTATTCATATGCCTCCTAATGGATGAAATTCTAGACAGAGAAGACATTTTCTAAACTGATATTTCTGTTTCGTTTTTACATGTAGGTGTTATCCTTTATTGCATGTTATCAGCGGTTTGCTGAAATAGAAAGTCAGATTGCATAAAGGTACTGTTTTCTGCGAAATCAACACTAGTATAAGCACTAACAACACTCAACTAATTCGAGATAAGATATAAAGATATTTTACAATGACATAAGAATATTCGCCTGTTAATGAATATATAATAAATCGTTTAATGTTTTCAAATAAAGTTTGACTAGAATAATATGTAAACTCATTTTAGATTAAAACAAATTAAAAGGAAGCACCGAGCACAGCAAACACACACAGAGAGTCATGCATCGCAAAGAAGACCCGTAACAAAAACAAATGTAGTGGAAAGATTTAGAAGATAAATAAAATCAAACAACAAGTACATTTTAATTACATGCAAAGTGCAAAAAAGGTAAGGGGTAGAGAAGGGTGGAGCTGTTGCGGGAAGTGGAAGAAAGCAACTTGAAGGATGGATATTCTAACGGAAATTCATGCTGTAAAGACGTAGTCTCTCTCTCTAGACCGCAAACCGCAGCCGTGAAATATGGATGCCACAGACAACAGTGTCTGTCTGTCTGTCTCTCTTTCTCTCTCACACACAAACACACATGCACACGCACGCAAGCAAGCACACGCGCGCGCACACAGAGTCATAGACAAAGCACAACAAACAGACAAGATGGAAAAAAAAACGCCGTGGGGCACCGCTCAGTGACGGCAGCTGGGAACTCCAAACAGTATATGGCGGATACCTATTAGTGAGATCACCCATAGTAAAAGGAGAAGGGGCGTAAAAGGTAAGAGGGCATAAAATGCATTTAAAAGAGATTTGTATTTCATACACTTCAGTAAAATGCTGTAGTAAATGCTTTTTTAATTAATATGAGTTTTGGCGGTATTGCTTTCAACCTTCGATACTCTCTTTTACTCTTGATTATATTATACAGCAAATTTGTGATGTATTCGTCTAATATACGCAAGGAGATTACTTCGCTAAACCCAACCGGAAGTACTTTTTTAATAATTGGAAAAGTAGCACATTTAAAACAGTAAAAGCAGTTGTGAATTAAAATACTTCCATGGCGTTAGCTCACCAAAGATATCAATCATTTTTTTATATTATTTGGAAAATTGAATTTCTTCATTAATTTCTGTGAACGTTTTTTCGATAAAAAAGCGTTGAAATTACAAGAGAAATTAATTCCAGCAAATGCATTGCACTTACATATCAGCCATAAATGTTTGGAACATTCGTTAATTGTAACTGTTAACTGCATTTATGTGAGTCCCAATGCACTGACAAACTACTTATAAGTCTCAACACTTACCCTGCTTAATTTCTATAATGAACTTATCCATCTTTCAGTTTGGACAGTACCATTAACTGTTAAAAGGGGTCCTTACCAAAAAAGTTACTGACCGAATGGCGAACAGTGCAGATCTCCATCATACTGCACGGATGTGCAGGCTGATCATGGTCTACACTGGACGCAAAGGCAGACTCAGTTGTGTCCAGCATGTTAATATCTAATGATACGAGTACATGTACGTAACTATTACGATCGATGGGCCATAGTTAAAATATCATATTAAAGTGTAAGGAAAAGAATGATGAGACGGGATTGGGTGTTGTTAGATATATGACTGGATTGACTGGATTATTATTATGACAGCTTTAAATATAAAATGAGGATATTAATTTGAAGTAAATTCTATCATAAGTTCTTTAATGGAAGATTAAAAACAAAGGCTATGCTTGAAAATAGCTGATGTTATTAAGAAAAGGATTTTCAAATGTTTAGATTAAGGTTCTTCATGTTCGGGGAAAAAATCTACACGACAACAAGTTCATTACTTCAGTCTCCTGTTTATGATAAATCCAAAGGGTATTGTGAAGCAAGCCGTTTCTAAGCAGATTGAAAATAACTTTATGAGCAGGATGCATGTCAATGCACATTTTCAACAAATTCCTGTTTTCAATTTTAATAAACCTTACTTGTTTTTATTCACATTTTTATTATATTTGTTTTTCCCCAATTTCAGTGGAAACGCACAGCTTCTCAAATATCCATTTTAATAACCATTTTATAGATTAATTTATATTTTTAATTAAACTTGAAGAACTCTAAACGCAAAAGAAGCCTTTGAATCAGTACTTGCTTATTTGATGAACATTAGTAAGATCGGAAATAAATCAGCTGCTGATGTTGGTTTTACGACGTCATTTAAAGGAAATTTCTGCACATATTTGTAATGCGGTTGTTGTGACTTAAAAAGGCAATCTGTGCCTCAATTGTCGCAAGAAATGAATCTCCGAAAAAGTTTACGAACTGGTTACGATTCACATTCTCAAGATTCTAGTTGTAAACTTTGCTTACATGATTATCAGATAACATTTCCATAATGTACTAGATTCCTAAAACAACATTAAATGGTCGTGTTGTCACTACGTCAAGCTCTTGTGCAATCACAATATATCTAAACAGTTCATGTCTTGTCTAACTGCTACAAAAGATTATTTGATAAAGAATGATTTTGAAAAGTTGAATCATTACTTTTGCAAATGCGCATGTAGATATTATTTTCTACATTTAACAATGCCTCTTAATGATATCCTCAATGTGAATAAATAAAGTTCGTACTATATATCCCAAACTATAAAACATTCCGGATACCGTTGCATTTGTTTTTGACTTGCACTTTAAAATATATAATAATAATATTCATACAAAAATATGGTAAAAGTTATGATAATGATTTAGAATTGTATACTATACTTGTTCTGCGTGTTTGGGATGCTCTTAACATCCGGGAAAATCTACTCTTACCTTTTATCATTTTTTTGTTATTCCTCACAGAATATCTTTCAGGATTTTGAATCGTCCATTAATATGATATGTTATAGCTTGTATAGTACAGTACAAGTAACTCCTACAGGAGAACTACTACAATTTTATGGTAAACTTTGATATTCTAAATCATGCCCTCGTATTATAGATTTGGCTTTGAAACTGAATAGTAATTTAAAGACACTTCAATCTGTGACAAGGTATATTAAAACATGACACTTATTTTGCTTGCAAACATCATCAAATTTATAATGACCAAACATGTTTGAGACATACGACATGCTTGGTGATTAACCTTTAGCTGCTAGTCCCTGCTCTAAATCTTTGTGTCTGACGAAACATGCGGACGAGGCCATGATAAGAAACTTCTACAACGCGCTGTGACTTTTCTCTTGTCTTGAAACCTATTACGCCAGGATCTTAAAGTTGTGTTTAAATGGCTTAGTCTTAAAAATAAATAAGTACATCCATTTAGTGTTTTTAAATTTGCTTTTAAATTTATACTAATTTGTAGTTGTTAGGTATTGTTTGTTTCTGCCTGTTGCTACTTTGCAGTGAGAATCACTGCTGAGGATACATTTCTGTCAGGCTTTAGTTTGGTGATACAATACCCTTTTAACTCTTTATTGTCTAATTGTGGTTTTACCTTAACCATTCTAAGTGGTGTTTGCTTTGTTCCTTCATTAATTTTTGTCCTTGCTATAATTGTTTTATTGGCTGGTAAGTATTTTATTTAGATGTTAGTTATCTCGTTCCCATGTGTATCACTTAATCACTTTTTATAAAATGAAATTATTATTGCAATAATAAAAAATGAGCGTGTTTGATAGTAATACTAATATCTTTGTCCTTAGCTGAACACATATATGTCTTTCATGACCATACGTTTATTACACAAATATATCTTTTATTATGAACACACGTTTTGTTTTCTTGCCAATGGTATATAATGCTTAAACTTTATTTAGTGCTGATAAATTAATAAAAGGCAAAAGTAACCCAACTATCTGACTATACTTATGTTGGTGTAACTCACACTGGTTGGCTGCGGCTCGTATTGTTCCTTAATGTTTTTGCCTATCAATCAATCTTTAAAACATATAACAATCTTTACAGAATTACTTATGAAGCATTTTGTTTCTTTATGTTTGCTGCAACATTGCAAAAATTGTTTGCTCGTTTAACATCAAGCTATTTGCCACTAGCTAGTTAATAAAAACTTGCAGGAAATAGAAATTCATCTAACTGCAAATGTCTAACATTTCCCGCAGGAAATCCTGTACAGAATTACACGATTATAAAGAGAAAAACTTTTAAAGCTTCCTCCATGATAAACAGTTTACTCGATTCCACTGGGCTAGGCTGAAACATATGACATTCTGCATTTAGAAGGTTTTTAAGCAGTTTCATTGATGAAGTAAATATATATTCAATATTCTCGAAGCTTTTAAACGTGTATCTACATTTTTGAAGACTTGCATGTGCATAACAGTTAAAACATATGCCCTTAAAGGTTTTAAAAGAGAGAAGAAAAAAATGTTGTTGAAATATAGCTATAATCCTTTACTTGGAAAACTTTACACTAATTGTATTTTGAAGGCAGTAATTTCCTTAAAACACAATTAAAATAACGTGTCATATATCTATAGTCTGTATCTCAGACTGTTGAGCGTGTCCTGGAACAACATATATATATACATGGTATACTGGCGCTTCAAATGTATTTTGTTCACCTTAAACGCTTTGCGCTATAATCATGATAATTCTACATGTTCTTACGCTAAATGCAGGCAGCACTGCCGACAGTACTGACAAAAGAATAAACACTTGGAAAAAGTAATAGTTTGATTTTTCATATTACTTTATGTTTTTGTTTTGTATTTATTTACTAGGCTTTGGTGTGTGATGAATTAGCCTTTTATTATTTAGGTTAATAATGACTATTCAATGGCTGTCACCTTGTGCTGTCTGTCGTTTAATGGCTGTTCACGTCCATCTCCTACTTTCGTAATATTATTGTTATAATGAAGCAAGTTTTGTAAGTGCATCTTAATTATGAAAGTATAAAAAATTCATCTATTATTTCTTTCAACAGCAGGATGGGTGGTTTGGCTTACGGTGAATTGTTCTAAGAGCATTTGATGTGCTAATTAGTTCAAAGTTCTTTTGACTTATTTAATTTATTTTACTCTAAAAGAAAGTCAGAATGATGATACAAGTTATTGTAATCATTGAAAAAATATTGCAGAGGATTTCTTTGGTATTATGTACCTTTCATATAATACTGTATGTTGATAGGTACAGGTAATCAACAGTACAGATGGATTAGGTCGAAAAGTTTGTAGTAATACTTATTCTATTCAAGTAATTATAGGAAATTATAATACAATCAATGCAAAGTTAGGATAGGTGTATTTTGAGTTTTCAATATGCTTTTGATAAAATATAGCTAATTGTGTGAATCTTTTAACAAACTATTATTTTAAATGATGTTTAAGTTCAAGAAAAACCATTAATATCATGCTTATGTTGTATAATTGGTAATTTAAAAACCAAAAGCAGTTTTTTAATCCTGTTTGTTCAGGAATGCCGCTAAGGATTAAACAAATGTACAAGTTTATCTTAACATTTTCCTTTCACACATGTTTAATATTTGGGTAATGTTTTTTTTCATTTATTATCAATCAAAATTCTAAAATTTATCTCTGTTTCTTATTTTTCTAAGCCAAGCCATTTTTGTTTTGTTAATGGTAATGTTATATAATTATATGTATTGTGTCCTGCATTTTCATTTTCTCTGCAAAATAAAGAAATAATTCATTTGGCTTATTAATACCATTATACGCGCATTCCGACAGGCCTGTATGTTTATAAAAAAAACTTGTTAGAAAAACATCCATTATAGTTGATGTGTCACAAGTCCTATAAGAAGTTCCTTTTGAAGCACACAACGCAAGTAAGCAATAAATAATAGCTTGGTTTAGTTGCGTTCTGTTCACAGAAAAAATTAAATGTGAAACATCCCTTACGCCAACCCCCAACTCTCCCACTCTCAAGCACAGGCTTAGCACAAATACTATAAGATTCTTTCTGTACTTGTGTGCAGATGGAATATCGATCGAGGGAACTGTTGCCGATAAACCCCGTAAACAGAGCCAGAATTCCATCTAGACTACAAGCAGTGATACAACTTTTTCTTGCATACATATCAAGAATCAATAATTATTTAATACATGAAATCAATCGAGCGGCTTTTTTTATGAAAAAGTATTTCTTTAGCAGCGTATTTAACACGGGGAAAACTGTCGTAAACAGGAGGTTTGGAGTCGTCAAAGAAAATATATTTGTTCGGTTTGTCTTATCAGTTGCAGCGTACGTTATGAATTTTGATAAACATAACGTTTTATTTTTTATCGAGAAATATACTATCATGAACAAAGGAAATGTCAATATTGATTTTTATTCCGTTATGAATAACATGTAATACTACTAAAGTGTTCATATAGTAGTTGAATACTCATTAAGCAGAAATCTACACCGGGGTCGAAGATGATTTTCAGCCCGTAAAGTACCGAAATCCGTATGGTTTGCAAGAAATTTATTATATCAGACAGCTTAATTTGAGTTCGTAGTTCAACTTTCAAACAATAAATCCTACACTGGCATTTTTGCTCACTGTACACTTTATGGTTATTAGAGTCTGAAAATGAGTGCAACTGGAAATTTAATAAAAAAAATGCGACGAATGAACTACACAAGTCAATGAATCGTAGATAAGACATCATACAAGAAAACATCTGATATAAAAGCATTTAGTGAATATATTTAGAAGTGGTACATGTGAAATGAACGAAATTATTGTTCCATTGTCGTTTAGGTATACGTTATCAGAAACAAAATATTTTTTTTTCGATCACACGGATCAGAAGTGTGTTTATTTATCTCGTACGTAATGAAAAAAAAACAAATACATTTACAAATTTCATGAAAAATTTTGGCATATATATTATTATTGACTTTCGTTCTTGTTATCTTCAATGGACGTTACTATGCAATTAACTAATTGAACAAAATGTGTTTTCATTTGATTTATGATAACTATTTCCTTCGTATGCCACATTTCAGCATTTCATAAACAGTCATTATTGAGGCTCCAAACATTAAGAATGATCTAAAATAGGAGCGTTGCGAACATAGTTATGTAATCTTTACATATCGAATTAAGAATCATTGTAGGGAATGAAATCAGACATGTGGATAACGACTCGCTGGTATCAGATCCAAAACCTTTCTTGGCTTAAAGTGCATAGTAAAAATGACTTTGTTTTAGATATTTATTGCAGATGTCCATAACAGTCGCAGATCACGCAGTTGGTTAACGAACGTAACGAAAACCCAGTTACGCAAATTACTAAATATCAAAATGCAAGAGTTCGCAGTATTTTCATATTCATTTAAAATGTACCTATGCATGTTAATAGTACATCATGTACGGATTATCTACATTTACTATGTGCAAATGTCAGCAAATGTTGTTGTGCACTAATCATATCTTAATCTGGTCCATATGGGGACCCATGAATTCTTTGTGACTCTCCACACTATTGGTAATGTGCACGTAAATGCGTTTTAAGTATAAAAGCAAATTTATGTTGTATATAGATTAAAATGTTGAAACTTGATTACATTATTTAACAAACCCTTGTCAAAAGTCCGAATTCAACTTCTGAAACTAAATCAAGCGTATTCAAATCTTTTTGAAAATAATAAATCGTAAACACAATACACTTATTTCTGTGATGGAGATCACCGAAATTATATCCGATATGCTGCGATCTCGAATTCAATGTTTGTAAACACCAATTTTCGAATTACATCAACATCACTTACGTTGAAGTTTTGCAACGTAAATAAGAATATTTTACTGGCTGAAGCCGCGGGCGGAATTATATTGCTGGAGATAACTGTCGAGTTAACGCAAAACAGTTACCCGAGAGCCATCCGCCACACATTCAGTTAGTGATATATTCTTTTTCTTGCATGCCGTATTCTTCAACTAAAAGAGGAAATATAGTACGAACGTTTATCCTCTAGGCGCTATTTTGTAATAATAGCGTATAAATTTACGCATTCATTCATAAATTACAGTACGTGAGTGATCTTACACCACGGGTGTAAGATGATTTTTTTCTAGCACTAGAAAATCCTCTCTGGCATGCAAGAATCGATGTTCTGTTCCAGTGATCGAATTTCTGCACATCCAAACCAAACTATTCCGGATACGATCTTCTTGAGCGGTAGTCACATGGTCAAGCTTCGTGCAGCACAAAAAGGTTAACACATGACTGATGTTATTTATAATGCATATTCTATAAATGTATACATCAGAAAATCTTTCTGAAGCAATAATATTCTCAAATGTCTAGATGGAGTGTTTTTGAATTTCTTGAATGCACAATATGCAATATATATGAATATTATAGTGCCTAATATGATTCAAATTTAAAGTAACTACCTAACATAAAAGCTATTTTGATTACTTTTGTGGTCGCATTATCACTGACACAATTTGGGATCAAATTATGAACAATGTCTCAAGGGACAAATGTGTGTTATTTCGAAGTCATTGCGTTGCTAATTTTGCTAGACAGATTTGATTAATATATAAATGGATGGATTCGCTGAGCACTTTGCACTGGAGCATGTGAGTAACAGATATAAAAACAAGCACAATACAAAAAATACTGGTTTGCCTATGGCGCCGATGTGAAGACAGATTAAAGACAAGCATCGAGTCAGGCGCATTCTTCTTTGGTCCATTACACACTAAAAATTATGGTAGAACAAAATAACATCAAAATCAAAGAAACTCAGCTTGTACAATATTCAGTTGTTCAGAAGGCTCGGAGAATTGTCATATACCTTTACAATATAATATTTGGTACAGAGTTGAAATGCGTGTATTGTAATTGCGTACATATAGTTCAAGTTTGCATCTGATGTGAATGAAAGGCATTAAGTATAAATATCTGTTTTAATGAGTAATACGCAGAAATGAATGGCAATAAGTATAAAACCAGTGAAAGATATGATACAATTGGGCTCACGAAATTAATGTGAAAATAATCGTGAACATACGGATGTCGTACTTAAGAGTCATTCAACGCTTTATGCTGGAATGTTGCGCTTCCTTCACCTAAAGAAAAGAGAAAATATTTTGCAACTTGCTGGCGTGATTATACCTGACATATCTTTGTCACGAAATATAGACAATAAAAATCATTTACATTTTGAATTTTCGACGTTTCTTGCCTCGTATAATTGTAGCAAGAAATTCCGCTTTGCGATTTGGAAACTTTGCTTATCAGTATGCGATTAGAAAACCACATCAATGATTCTTTTTAAAACGGGGCTTGCGTTACGATTACTTACAAAATTTCGAAAGTGTCGAACATAAATCAGTTTGTAGCGTTCTAAAGATCATAAAATTATTCGACAAAATATTTAGCATGATGTAAATCATAGTCAAGGCATCACAATTTAAAAGGATGAACTGTGAATTTTGAATTTAAAATCTGAACATATTTAAAAAGTATCAGGAAACAGTCATAGGTACATCTAGTTGCTTTTTAGTATTAGCAGACTGCCTTTCAAATACAATTTTACTTTTCTCTACCTTTTATAAAGAGGCAAACCCCATGTTTTGATTTTCATTTTGAAACACAAGCCAGCGATCACCATCAGGAAACACTACACTTTATTTCAGCGAATATTGAACGTCAACTGGAAATAAGCTGGCGAAGAAAGCAGAATGATGATGAACAGGAAGTTATTGATTTTCGTTTAACTAAAATGACGCACAATTATAATGGTTTCTTTATTTAGCAAACCCACTTAGCTATTTTAAGACCTTGTATTTCACATTGTGCCTGGTTAAAAGCGAACTCTCCATTGGACTGAAACAGATTCACCAGTCGATGGGGACTTACTGTTTTCCTCCTTGTTTGGATTTTGTTTCCTGGCTCCTCCTATTAAACTAAACTACATTCGGGGATCCACATAACCAAAAACAATATAGTGACAAAATATTACCGGAATCGGGACGTATACTCCGGGTGTACGGGTTTCCAAAAGTCAAGTGGGTTGGCCAACCTGAATAGGTTTGAAAGTAATTTATGAATGAATCCATTTAGGGGCTTCCTGATGGTTTTATATTGTAAGTATTACGTGCAGCATATCAGAGGTGCCGATACAGAGCATTGGTTTTTCAAATAAAATGTTATAGTGCTGAAAGCCTTTTTTGTGTTATTTTAGATATTATTTCGAGGAGAAAGGTAGTATAACAAAGTGAAGGTTCAACATCAATTTCTACATCTATTCGTTATCCCTTTTTTTGTTTTTAATGATCGCGTTGGTACCTTCATACAGATTTCTTTATATTATTTTGAATAAATTATAGTTTGCTGGTGTATTAATCAATCTTTAAAATGTTCACCTATCACAGTGACCAGGTTTGCGCTATGGATGTTTGGTTACAACCATTGATTCTTTTTTGACTTATTATTTTGACAAAAATAGAAGCAAGATTGTGTAGAAAGTTATCTATCTTTTAGAATCATATTTCCAGGCATTTCTATGGTATTATACCCTGTATATTATACGGAATATGCTTATCACAATTTGCAAACACACTATTTGATCATTCTCAAGTTATGTAACAACAACTCTTTCTATTCCAAGAATGTATGTTGATTCCAATTAATCAAGTGGAATGTCTGTGTTGATACTGAGGAAGAGTATCATTTGTATTGTGTGTTTCCAATCTGTTATTGATAACGATCTCTCATTATACCGTGTGAACGCTGTAGTAATCATTTGTTGCAACTTCTGTACCTAGTCTTAGAAAACAAAATTTTTAATGTAAAGGATGCAACTGTTTCCTGACTTTCACGTCAATCACTGCTTTTGTAATTAGAAGAACTAATTTTATGTACGTTTGAAAAGCGTTGAGGGTTCACTGACTTCTGAAATAAATGAATTGATCCAATTTTTACTTATGATTGACAGAGTTTAACATAAAGGTATATTTGTCTTTAAAATGTCTTAAAATTTATTTTTTCGATCTGATAGAACCTAAACGGAAATATACACAAAATATTTGTTTCTGGAAACCAGATTAGATTGTCAGTTAAGACCATTCTCTCAGATCGTCAATACATTTGGCAAATACATGAAAAATACCTTTTCACTACCTTAAATGATAAACAAGACGTAGTTTACAGAATGACAACTACAACATCCCTTTGATAGTTTAAGAAATCTCCTCACATGGAGCCCAGTCGTAATTGGTACAATCAATAAACCTTACTATTTGTTCTTTTACATTATCATTCTGTCTGTATCCTTACTATTCCATTATGCTTAATATGTATCCAATTATAGACCTCATTTCATCTTTGAACTGCCACATTTAGTGCCATTCCAGGGAGGTTTGACAAAAATGAGGGAAAAAGTCCAAAAATGGATTTTGTGATTATCCAACACAAATTAAATAAATTTTATTTGCTCATTTAACCCTGATCTATATAGTAGCGTTCCATTTAATGCCATTTCGTAGCTTGAATACATTGTGTAAGACCTACAAGAAATGAATTTGACCTGACGTCTCTGACTTAAAAACAATTCGTGATGGGAATAATATAGCATCGTCTGGTTTTATTACCTTCGCATTTTTTATACATAATATACCATAATTTTTCACGGTATAGCTAATATCATATGTACAGTTAAAAAGAAAGGTTTTCGATAGAGGTGCCTGACCAGGAATTTACACTTTAATTGAATAGAATCAAATCTATATTTAAGATCTTTTACTTAGCTCTACTGTTAGTTTCAAATTGCCACTTAAAGTTACGATACGTGTTTTATAGCATTTCCATTACCATCGCCACATAAGGAAGTGTTATGTTTCCTTCAAAGAAGATCACTTTCACACAAAGTTAACGCTATTCAGAATTGATAACATATTTTCTAAAAGACAGCTGTCTCTGTGGAAAAAAAAATCCACTTTGGTCTGAATTATTTAATAGTTTAATGATGATTTATGTGATGACTAAGAATTGTCGGCAAAAGTGGAAATTTTAAAACGATATTTCGATTTAGGAAAGGTTACAAAACCGTTTACATGAACCTTAACAGTTCTTGCATATGAAAATAAGACAATCAGGGGGTGACTTCATTATGAGATCAGAGGGGCAACTAAATGTGTTTATTCCATAGAGGGACGAGAATATGGCTGATCTGACACGTAAATGGTGTAAGGAAAGTTTGTTCTAATTGGAAAAGTTAATCAGCGTAGTAAAAACAAGGAAAGTAAGACATGTATGATTTTTTCATCTTTGTCATCTTTAATGCTGACATGTTTGCGTAATGCTGTTACAGAAATTTGGTTAATTTCAAATTTTCTTATTGTTAGAAAATACAATTTATTCTATATAGTAGGTTCTGAAATTTTCAACTTTTAAAACATTTCCTTTTATTGATTCTAATACCGACATTTTACGACAGATCTTTAATTATTATTTGTGCAATATACATTCAACCAATTTAATGTAAAACAAAACAATTAAGCAACATAAAAATGCTGTTAAGTATGAAAGTGGCATATCCCTACAAGATTTTTCGAAAAAAATCAATTTTCTATACAACTGTATAAATAAGGGCAAATCTTCACCGAATGTCATACAATCATTTTAACTTATCCAGTAGTAAAACCTAATACATGATCATTCGTAGTCTTTCGGTGAATGGTATGGACCTCTCCTATTGTCTTTGCATAACCGGAACGAACTTTCTTTACACTATATAAATACTAACAGCACCAGAATTATTGCTACAACATGTTATTCCACAATGCCTTGCATGTTCTTTTAAATTCTAAAGCGTATCGTAGTATCAAAGTGGAAAGCAAAGCATCAATGCACTAAAACTTTCAAACTCGTATTTGTCAGTATCTCCGTGGTCGTAAATTGGAGAATTTCAGCAATAGCTTTGATAGAAATAATTCATTAAAAAACAAACCACAATTATGAATCTGAACCATAGAAATCAAAGAATACAACATTGTATGATATTGCCTTTAAATCCTCACTGTTAGCGTTACGCACACCAAATAAAAAGGCGGTAATCCAATTGAACAGGGTATTTTTTCCATTGTTAGTCTTAAAATGATTTGCATGTAGTTATTTAAAGAACTGCAAGCCGGCAAGCAGAAATTGACTGTGTTGTTTCACGTTTAGATGTAACGGTAAACAGAAGCGACACAATAGTGATTGATAGTGACTTTTCATGCAAATGCTATTATTTTAACGATCTTCTGCATAATGTCATGTCACAAAAAACAATAACGGAGAAAAAATGCTTTCGCGTGCAAACACATAAGGTGAAGTATTACGCTTGGTGAATTTTTATTCACTAAAATCTTAAACGTTTTATATCTAACAAAGTAATACCTTTTTGGAATGTCATTTTAAATCTCTAGACAGGTAACAGAACATATAAACACTACAAAAATATATTTAAAGTTCACTTACTAATCTTCTTACTAACAGGGCTTACAGTGAAAACAGTTTTATTGTAATAGAATTCCATTTTAAGTGTTAGGGGTAACCGATTAAATTAAACCGAGTTTCCACTTTTCTCTATTCTATTGTTTGCTTGGTTGTATTCAATGCTTCCAAATGATCTTCAGATAGGTTGTAGCAACTACAACAACATCAGTCTTTAAGTGCCCTGTGGTGGCTGTACAAATCTCCTCGTACTTGGACTCAGTGTTACTATATTTTCTGGTCCTTTAGGATCATGGTGCGCATACAGTTTTATTATGAAGCCAGTGCTAGGGGTTGTAGGTGTGTGTGTGTGGTGGGGGTGTGGGTGAAGGTTTCATTTCCTCTCATGAACAAACTCAGAAAAAAGGATCTTCATGTAGATTTTGTTAAAGATAAATTAATTCCTTTACCACTTTTGTATCGTTTACTGCATTTTATACACTGGTCAGAGAATCATCCCAGATGTATACTATTTATGACTTTTTTGTATGGTTTCGGGGTGTAACTTTAAATACAAATATAAAAAAAAATGTAACACGGTTTTTCTAAAATGTTAAAAACTATATAAATACAATAAAGCACGAGTACCGAGGATCACCTCCAAATGTAAATTTTGTCCTGATACTGTTGCTGGGAGAATGAAATTATCATTCCCTTCAATAACATATATTATATAGACAACACCTGTAAAATCAATTCAGTTTTATGTTTATAAATTTAGAATATATTTTTCCAAAACTCTTTTGATTGATGAAATTTCTAAATGATGTAAAAAGATTTTGAAAATTATACCGAACAAACATTCATAAAGTAAAATACGGCAGCTTAAACAAGTTGACGCTTAAAGTAGTTCTTCAGGTTCGTTACGTTGAAAATGTGTGGCTTTATGTTCTTTATCAAGATAATCTGCAATAAAGCCTGTCCGCATAAGAAATGTGTCCCAAATAAATGGCAACTATTGTTTCCACCGACCAAACTATCGACATATCTATTTCAAATAATGAATAAAAACACGACAACAAAAATGTTAATAATAAAACCACATTAAAATTTAAGACTATCGTTAATCACTGTCATTTGTATCAGTGGTAGGAAAAGGTCTCGTACATTGTATTTTACCATGATATATAAAAGAGGCGTTTTTATGTTAAACGGATTACTGACGTCAATCCATGAATTCTGGTGTGGCTGATATTTTGACGAGCTGCAAACAAACAGACAAACAAACAAAACACAAAAAAGTCAACACGTACGCAAAGAACAAATGTTCTTATCTAGTATAACTGTGCGAAGGTTCAGAATGCTGAAATTGATTGTGATGAGCAGGAAAAATACAAGTAATTTTACTTGCTGCTTTTGAAAAGAAATGTTTTTGTGCTCCTTTTGAAAAAATCAATGTTCTGATTCGCATGCTTTAATTGTATGTGCTATTTGAGTGATTTCCAAATTTGTAAGCTATCACCTAGATGGCAACATTCAACAACTGGTCTGTCATATGAAAAGAAACTTATTTATTGTGTTCGAAGTAGCAGTATTCTTGAAATAATGAAACATATTTCAAACTTCTAACGAAGATAAAAAAATATTACAAATGAAACAGAGTAACCCATTTATTACATTAGAATGAATAGCTTTGTCTAAATATTTGTGCAATCATTTAAAATGGACAAATCTTGTCGTGTACTAAGTGTGGCATATGGCATCATTAATGACATAACGTAAAGTAAGAGAAGGACAAAGTTCATTATTTACGGTGCCCCTAAAGTGACATGTTACGCACTTTTTTTCCACTTAGGTAATGTGAGACTTTTTTTATTTCGTTTAATTTCGTTTAAACGAAATAGTAAGTGGAAAAAAAGTGCGTAACATGTCACTTTATGGGCACCGTAATAACTTTAGTAGCGAATGAAATGCTATTTTATCCGATAAATGTAATTGTATCTACGTTTGATACATATCTATATATAGTAACATTACTGAAATAAATGAAATAGAACATTCAAGTTAGGGACTCCTAGATGCATAGTGACGCTCGGCAACTTCCGTATGATTATATATTCTCGAAATGCAATTCGGCATTCTTCGTAGACTTTCCATAACAAATCGGAAAAGGGGCGGAGAATACGTAATTTGTCAAGTATAATTGCGGGTCCACAACCTTAAGTATGGCGTTCCTGTCAAGCACTAATATGCTGTAATACTGCAAAAAACCTATGCATCTTTCTTAATGATCCTCAGAGCATTTGCGTCTTTGCATCTTTTTATCTCATTCCTGACTAAATTGCATTCTTTATAATGTTCATATAGCATGCTAACGGTACATTATTTCATTGCATAAAGATAAATTCGTCTGGTACTTCTTCAAAATAGAATTTATTGGTTTGGTTATGATAATGAACGTTAAGAATATAACACAGCATTAACATGCAAGCAATTAGACTGGCTCCCGTCCCTATGTTTGTTCTTATTTACATATATCAGTTTTCTTCATTAAGAGGGAAGTAACTCCAGAAGGGTGTTTCTACATTGAGATTTTTTATTGCCCCTGGCTCCGAACATAGGTGTGGTTCAGCCATCAGATAAAATTATGCTATTTTAGAGGCCTAAAATTTTCTTATAAAATGTTTCCAGTATTTATATAAAAATAACCATGCAGCCAGGGAGCCAGGCTAGCAAGCAATAGTCGTTTCTCATTTTAGCAGCACATTTAATCAAGATAATATGAAGAAACACTCCCCCTGCGGTAGAAAATAAGTAACAAGTGAGATAACGACATTTAGGCATTTGCCACGTGAACTTTTTAGATACTGCGCTTTAGAAATAGATAAAGTATAAAGCAGTGACATTCGGCTATTTGCGTGCTATTACGTATTCTCGTATCTTACTTTGGCATTGGGCCAATTCGTTTCACATTTGCGGCGTACGCCGTTTTTTCTCGGGAAACCGGCTACGTGTTCGATTGGTTTCCCGGCACTTCCCGGGTCTATCCGGCATACGCCGATGTGCGCCGGTCTAGTGAGATAGGCAAAGCGGCAAAGCATATAATATTATATTTGCGATATAAAATCGGTTAAACATCTGAAATGGGTTAATAACAGTAAAAGTAGAAACATACTACAAGAAATATTTTGCTAACATTTTTTTGACAAGGCCTCAATAGAAAATCATAATAAATTTCAAATTTATCTTTTTTATTTGCAGCTCACGTGGCCGGCGTACGCCGAAGAGTTCGTTTATTACTAAAACGGCGAAAATTAATATCTTGCCGGTAACGTGACCGGCATGTCCCGGGATGAGTGAAACGAATTGGCCCATTCTTTTGATGTGGTTGTAGCTAACACAGGCCTAACTATTTTAGTACCGACCGAGGAATGCCGAAAAGTGCATACTGCGATAATAAGTAATTGATCAGAACGAAAATTGTCGATTAAAATTATGGAATTATTTAATGTGTCATTTCAAATGATGCCGTTTATTTAGATGTTATTCTTTGTGTATGAGATAGGAAAATATTTGCGCATTGTACGTACTTTGTACAACTGATTGAAATTAAAAAGATGATGCACAAATCAAACCTATATACCTAATGAAAAAGTTAAAATTACTAGACATCATTAACAAAATAACACTATAATACTTGAAGTTAATTGTGGTCCGCCATCTTATAAAACATTGAAACCTCTGTTCACTCGAAAATTCTTTAAATGAATTTATATTCTTTTAAAACACCTTACCAATGGCTTTATCAATACGTTGTATATTGTGTAATATGAAAACCACATGCCCCAAGATTCAAGTTCCGACTATACAAGCAGCTGTCATGAATATGTTTCCTTCTTCTGTACGTCAAACAGTTTACACATTTTGCGCAACTTCGAACACGGACATAAAATGATGTTGTTTTTTTTTTTTTTTTTTTTTTTCATTTTACATACATGTACGGAGGACCCTATAATTTAATGTTTTAACTGCAGTAGTCTGAACATACGAATAGGAATGTTCTCCTTTGGAAATTGTAGAATTAATTGAAGATGTTTAGAAAATTCGTTTTTAATTTTTTTTCATCCTGCATGATGACTTCCAGTGCCAACAGGTTATTAAATTATATGCGCCTACACTTAATCCCTTAACGACATTGCAGTTACATTAATGTAATCAAAATTTTATGTCTTGTTTATTTTAGTGATACATGTTGTTAGTCATAATGAAATTGAATTAATATTTCAGATATTTGCATGTCTGGTTGAAAGCATGGGTCGTAATGATACTGGACTGAAACTCAGACACACTCAGCTTTACAATGCTACTATGGGCCATGAATGTCAGATGCGTCATATGAAAGGCGAACAATAAATGAAAATAATCCGTAAAAAAGCTTTAATTCTGTTGATGAATCACACGGGGAAGTATTACTCTGCGGTTGTTTAGGAGCGGCTGCAGTGACATTACACTTTAAAAAAAATATATCGTAAAGCTCTTATCTCAAGTAATAGATACAAGTGTTATCGAATCTCTCGTAATTGCTGTTTTACGTAACAACATTTAAAAGTAGATGTTAATCTGCAAGCTATGTAGCTATTATCTTAAAAAAGGCATACATGAGTATATAGTCTAACTTAATTAAGAGAAATAAGGGTTTCATGAAAACTTACAAAAACCGATGTAGTTTACGTGATTTTCGCCTGACAGAGACTACAAGATTCAGCCGCCTAGATTATAATACAAGAGCTGTCACATGAAACAGGGCACTCGACTATTTCGGTACTGCAAGGTGAAAGAGGGACCAGCTGAGGAAGCTGGAGCTTTCATCGGATAGAAATTCATGTCTCCAGTTTGGGTGATGATACTGGACAATAGTCTAAGTCAAATGCATTTTGTCAAATGTGAGTTAAAGTGTATCAATACATTGGCTAAGTGTAAAAGGGAAATAATTCATCGAATATTTCTGCAAAAGTAATACACCATAAGTCATACATGTGTCATGTGGCTTTTAAGATGAAACAACCATTTCAAGTTTGAATAAAATCCATTAAGTAATAACTGAGATAGAGCAAAAGTGCATCACAACTTCAACCTGAAATTTTAAGCATGCCAAAGTTATTGGCCTTATGTCATATGATGTATGTGATGATGTGGAACAATCGTTTAAAATTTGAGTCAAATTCATTTCTTAACAAAGAGATATGGTGAAAAAGCATTTAAATGAAACTGAAAATTCTAAGGAAAAAGGAAATAATTCATAACATGTCTGTGCAAAAGTTATTGACATTGTGTCATATGATAAGAACGATGACGAGGAAAAACTTATTTAAGGTTGAACCAAATCAAATATTTATTAACAGAGATAGAGTGAAAGTGAATCAAAACTTTAACCTGATTTTTAAGTAAAAGGGGGTGTAATTAATGAAATATTGGTGCGAGAGGCATGACCCTTGTGTCATATGATGTTGATGTGATTTGAAAAAAATATTTTAAATTTGAATGGAACGATACGTTAAACATGGTGTCAGTTTTAAAAAGAAAGTGTCATTAGATCAAGGTTCTGCAAATACAGTTATTCGTGAATATCGTAAATATAAAATTAAAATTTTGTTTCTTTTTTTTTTCTATTTTGACTTTAATGTTATGCAAACACTGTGCGAGAAACTACTCTAATATATCTCAAAATTAAAACTGTTCACTGGGGTTATCATTGTTTAAATGTCCAAATTGCCCGTTAACTAGTAATCAACTGGGACCAAACTGGCGTAAATCTTTACACGGCGAAAAGAAAACACTCCGCTTACTAAAAGTACTATCTCTAACACCAAGTTGTTTTATTGGAAGTATCATACAATGACTTAGTAATATAATTGATTACCACGCCATCCATGCAAGTGCTATTATAGCTGTTTGTATTGAATGAAAACTATTATACATTCTGGTAGCGGCTTAACTGCGGTGTTTTATAATGCCGGTTTTTAGTTCCGGCCCAACTAACGGTGACCGTCAGTATAGCTAAAATACCACAACCATTCCCACCCTACATCACCCCCGCCAAAAGGAGTACTTATACACTATGCGTGTACACAACCAGTTCCTTTGATACTAAATATCGGCGAAACGATTTAGACAAACTATAACTATTTTCATAGAAGTTGGCGTTCGTTCCTTGCACAAGTATCTATATAAACCATACAGGCCACCAGGCTGCTAGACGGTCAAACCGCTATCTTCAGGCCGCCAGGGCGCTAGTGTGCCAACTTCAGGTCGCTAGGCCACAAACCTCAGCAAGATATTAAACTCATAGTAAATATACACACCAAAGCCACTGAGTTTATCTATTGTCTGGCTAAGGAATACTGAAGAAGCTATGGCAGATGTGCAGTATTTTGATTAGCTACTTCGCAATTATTTGTTTATGCAGTACGCAAACAAAAATAATGTTTAATATCACGTAATATCGGCTCACATCTTCCTCTGTTGCTTTGAACGTAATGGATGTAAATAACAAAACAACAAACAGTAATTACTGATATGCAAACAATTCTTGATTCGGACTTCTTTTTCTCTAAGCAGCAAATTTAATCATGATAAAACATGAAAATTATGCAAGATGTGATACCAGATTTAAGCGGAGTAAAGTTTTAAGAAGGTGACAGTGCTTTCATTTTCATATATAAGATTATGCAGCAAAGCCGTTACAGAGAACAGACATAGGATGAGCTGTTGATTGCCATGAGAAAAATGAAAATTTTCAATTACATTGCCTGAGTCATTTTCATAGACTGACTAAAGTATGCTGCGAAATTCTAACATCATCGTTGTATTTCCATGTGATGGCGCAAGTGCTTTTGATAGAAATGCAATTAATTTGATTTATGAAATGTACATCTATCACTCAAAACAACATGATTTGAAAGAAAATCGATACTACCATTTCTTGCACATTAAATCAAGCTTTGATAATTGTTTATTATGGTGTTGTTTTCCTTTTACCCATCTCATTTAGATAAATGTAGTATAAAACCTTTGCGTAACTGCGTCATAGATCAATCAAATTGGAAAAACAAAAACGCGTTCTAAAATAATATCCATTTTGATAATGCTTATAAAACTCCTTGCAGTTTGGGAGCCCTTAATTTATAAATCACCAAATGAAGTTTATTTATAGAGTATAAGACAAATGTTTCTTATTGCCAAAGACGTTGTCGACGTTGGCTTTGACAATCTGTTTAAAACATACAGAGAAAAGAGTTAATAGAACATTAATAGCATGGTTTTACAAAGGAAATGCAGAGGAGTTCATATAGACTTTCAATGATATACTTTCAACTATCAAACCAGATTTATTCTCAAGATATAATAGGATCAAGAAATTATCTCGTTTTAATCACATTACTTTGCTTTATAAGAAATTCGCTTGTTTGTAAATTGTAGATGATACTGTGTTTTTTGTGACTTTTTTGATATTGATTTGAGGCCGTAGAAAAGATAATATGGTTAATTCAAAGATATTTTTTCTTAATACTTATATGATAAATGTCAATAAAGATAAATGTGGCTTTTAGTAACATGGAACATACAGTTGAAACTCGATATCTAAAACTCGCTTATCTCGAAATTCTGGCTATCTAGAATTCATTTTCAAGTCCCGTCCCGAAATTCATTTTCAAGTCCCTTCCCGAAAATACGTGTAAAAATATTAGTTTAATTCGAAGTTCGGTTATCTCGAACTAAAACGCTTGAACCCTTGAAATTAGAAATACCGAGTAATTGTATACGTTAGACATTTTATTAAGTACATATCTATCTATGTAGGTTCATTATTTTTTCATTGACAAAACTGATGTTCAGCCTGGTGAAATGAATGCTTTATGTCTTGTTCAAATAAATAGTCATGTATTTCTTTGGCCATAAGCATAATGAAATAAACATTAACGAGCTTAGTCTTACTTCATGTGTGTTAGTATCAATTGACTTAGAATCAGCTTTGTCATTCTGCCCTGGGCCACGAATGCCAGTAAATTCAAGTAAAGAGTGATTGTTGAAATTAATACACACAATATGTTTAATTCTCTAGTTGATTCGTAAAAGGAAATAAATCTCAAAGCTTCTTCGATGTTACTGTGGATCGCAATCTCATTAAAATCAGATCAATTTAAGCTGCTTTATTCTACGCACTTTGAAGGTATGAAAACGTATTTGAGAAATTATTTTAATGAAATCGATGCACAGTTGTCATGCATGATTTTGCCTTCACTCCAGCGCATGCTAGAAAGATTAGACAGCATGTCTTATTTCTAGAGTAATTGAATACAGGTTTTCTCGATTAAACTATTTAATTTGCTACCTTGTCGTCTTCTATGCAATGCCTTCTGTTCCCATTGCGCGTGTTAGGGATTCACCTTTGGGAGGTATTCTTACACTGTCCTTTGACTTTGAATATTATTTAGGTCAAGAATGGTTTGGGGTTCTCACCATGCACCGGTTTAAGCCCCACAGTTGTGATTTTGTAACTGACAGTTCCAATGCTTGGTTGCCATTGTTATTCTATTATTGTTCTGTTTGTCCTAGTTGTCTGTGCGTAATGTTTTGTCTTTGTGAGTGCATTCATACGTCGTACACGCGCGCGCGCGCGCGTGTGTGTGTGTGTGTGTGTGTGTTGGTCGTATGTGCGTCCATCCATGCAGATGCTGCTGTAGATAGCATTTTGAGGAGATAACGTTTATTTAATGTGACATTTCCTGCTTCTTATTTATTCTTGTTTTTTTCCCCTGGTTTCGACCTTTTTCCTCCTCAATAAAATAAGAAAAGTGCTTTCCATTTGTGACCAAACAGAGACGCGCCACACACCAGACGAAACCTTAACCTTCAGCTTGCTTGCGGTAAGTGGTTGTCTTTGCAACCAGTGCAGACCAAGAATTCTATACCTTCTGTCTTTTATTTGCCACTCGTGTCAAACACATCAGTGTCGGTTGTCAGAAAAATCGATATGCATACCTATGTTTGCTAACAGTTGTTGTAAACGCATTTAATTACTGTTGAATTTCTTTTAAAATTTGGGACTGTCATACAATTTGGTTAACTTCGTGATCTCTATCAGTAATTTTTTTGTCAACAGCATGGATTGCTTTTAACAATAATTAATTCCCGAAAGATCTTGTTTCTTCGACTTGACTTACTTGCTTAACGACATTTACTTGAAGACTGCATGTTAAACCACATACACGCAGAAAGGTTAAGTGACATGTGCCAGTTTCGAACTGCATCCCGGTTAATTTTAAAAGCGGAAAATGTATTTCAAGACATTTATATATGTTATTGTTGTGTAAAATAAACGAGTGCTTGAATCGATATTTATAGCTTCTAGAAATAATATAAGGTATCGAAAGTCAGACAAAACAGAAACGGTTATTTATTCATCTAGATTGTGACCAAACTTGTGTCAAGAAAAAACAGTTATGAGACACTTTTCTTACTACCTTTATGTTAGCCCGGTCTCGTGCTTTAAATATATGAATTTTACGATTGTAGCCCAAAGCGATCTTTTCTTGGTGAGCGGAAATCGTTTTTCTTTTTAAGTTTTAAGGTAATGTAGACCTTGACCTTTGACATATTCACCCCCACCCCCTCCCCCACCCTCAAAAAATAATAGGGGTTATCTGCTTATCACAGGCAACTAACCATTTCGGAACTAAGTATTCTCTAGTTATTGATCTTTAACCAAATGGCCTAACGATCGACAGACGAATAGACCGACAAACAGACTGTGAGCAACACAATATTCCCCTCTTGATCGAAAGAAAATGAGGACATACGAATTTAAATACAGTCACTTCTTTTAAAGATACCTTTAATATGATGTATTTGACTTAATATATTTTTGGTATCATTTGAAATAAATACGGCCAAACGTGTTGCTAAATATCAACGGAACGGCATCAGGATAATTATGCTCACGGAAACATAATACAAACTGTGAATGATTTTTAAACTTAATGGTAACGGAGGACTGTAATATTTAGCCATAGCAGGAAGATTTGTATTGACATGGATCATACATGCCTGCAGATTAAATTCTGTATTTCGCCTCTTTATGACAGATGCTTGAAATATTTCAAAGAGTAAACTGATTCAGAACGGACATTAAAATGCCAATCTGACATTTGACCTCAGCATATGACATTGGTCCTAAGTCAACATGGCTATTAAGTTCTCCACGTCGCCACGTTGCTAAAATGTAAATAAAAACCTTCAAGCGGGTATAAAATACAGCATGAACACCAATTATTACTTAACTGCCCTTCTGTTTCACTGTACGGCTTTAACCTTGAACTAACTTTAACTGAAGTTGCGTTCTCATTTGTGATTAGGTATTTGAACATCACGGACGGACGGGCGCACGGACGGTCAAACGAGCACACGACAATACCAAAGACAATGTCTGTCCCATAATCTGTGATGATATTAGTAATAGACAGGTAAGATATGCTGGCGCAATGCTGCTAGTAGCTTATATTCAATATCAGATAGAGTATGTTAACAGTCAATACCGGCTTTCTCAAAGAATAAAAACATTGAGGAACATGCGGTATTGAAATTGGTAACTTTTTATTCTATTGAAGCTATATAGACTGTCTGAATTTATTCTACGGAATGAACAAGGAAATGTGTTTTTACATTCTTTTGAGTGATGGATTTTAATAAAATACGATTGAATCAACTTTTCTTTCTCCTGCACAAAACTGTATAAAATACGTAACTTTTTATCAACTTGGATAAGGAAATACAGACTGACTTGATATATATTGAAAAAAGAACACCAAAGTTAAATTTCAGAAAACAGAATAAAGTTGCTACATCTTCAGGGAAACTCATTGTGATTTTCTTCTGTGAAATTTAATTCTTGATATGACACGCGTTTGGATTTACTTTCATGATTATGAAGTGGTTTAGGCTGCAAAGAAGATTCCTATCCGGAATAATTTTAATGTCATCGCTTCCTTTGATTTTTATTCTAGGAGAAGGTAAGAAAAAGTAAATAGTTATTTAGTTTAAGCGAATATAGTGCAATTTTTCATTGAATACCTTGTAATGTCCTTGCAGAGCTGATATTCATATATAACGGTAAATGACATGCTGCTGTCCGTGTGACAATGGCGACATCTGTAGATTACTGTATATCATATGCTTCTGTTCTTTTGACAATTATGATATATGTAGATTGCGGTTAAAACATGCTGTTTTTCACGTGATAATTGCGTGATAATTGCAACATACATGTGTGTAGAATGCGATAAATGGCATGTTATTGTCCGTGTGATAATTGTGATATATGAAGATAACGGTCAATGATATGCTACTGCTGTTGTGGTAATTGTGACAGATGTAGATTACAGATAATTACATTCTACCGTTCGTGTGATAATTGTGACAAAATTATTATGTAGACACCTTTGTCTGTGTGATAATTTTGATATTGATATATTACCGTAAATGACATGCTGCTGTCGGTGTGATCCGTTTGACATTTATAGATAATAATCAATGGTAAATGACATGATACTGTCCGACATGTGATAACTGTGGCATGTGTAGATTACAGTTAATGACATACTGTTGTCCTGTGATAACTGTGACATATGTAGATAACGGTAAATGACAATGCTTTACCTTCTTTTTGATAAGTGTGACATCCGCAAATTTTAGAAACTGACTTGCTGCTGTTCGTGTTATGTTTATGTAGTTTATAGATTTTGCTAAATGAAATGCTCGGACCAGAAAAAAGTTCGGATTAGAGGGGTTTTCGGATTAGAAAGGTTTCGATTTAAGAACGAAAAATTATGCTTTTTGTTACACATGATGTGTAGATTAATCTTTTTTTGAACAGACTTATAAAAAAATTAAATTATAAGTAACTTGTATCTTGCTTTAGTGTAATGTAAATTCTATGTTTATTCAACTTCTCAATATCACTTGTAAGCATTATTGTCACCACTCCTACATTCCCAGAAGGTAGCTAAAAGGGAAATATTTTACTTGTCCGGTTATTGTAACAATCCAATTTAGTACAACTTTCAGTGAGCCAATTTGCTGTTTTAAAAGAACAAATTGCACAAACACATGAAAATAGCCATAATAAATATTAAATTTTCGATTTTAGCATAGAGAGTTAAGAATAAAGCCTGTTTACTTAAAAGGTAACGAAAAATTATGTATAGTTGCATTAGATATATTACACGAATGTTCAAAGTTGTCGACATTACCTTAATTTTGCACGATCTATCATTGTTTTCTATATAATCTGTTATAAATGCTTTCAAATATGACATTTTACAACACTCTAAAAATGTTACAGAGTTATTTCGTTCTTCTTTATTTGTTTCTGTCTTGAGATAATAGACATGAGAGAATCCTTATAATTTTCCCATATCCGAGATAAACATATGACTGTTCAATGTTAGTACAGGCGGGGGAATTATATATTGGTATAGTGATCGGGACTTTTAACTTCCCCCTGGATATTTAAGGCAATATCTTTCATAACTTAAATATAGATATCAAGTTTCTTACACATTTTGGGAAATATGTTGTCGATAATACTTTAAAACCTTCATTTCACCTTTTTACGGTCTTTGTCCATTTTTGAAAAAACTAGCAATGAGATAAGCTTATAAGTAGTGGTGTAGATATTGACTTTCCATTTTAAGAGGCTCTCTTTTTTTAGAAAAATAACTTAATGGTAATAAAGCAGTTATTAAACAGTTATTTCAACGACATGTTTGAACTGTCAAATGTAGCATTCATCGGTGCTAGGAAAGCCATGTAGAACTGTATCCAACAGTCTGTCAGCCGTAAGTCGTATAAATCGTTTAAGCCTATTAAATATCTGGATGCACAAGGGCATTTGTATGTCTTAGATAAATGTTTAAACCGTTTTACTATTAATGCATTTGGTTCGGTTAGTGTCAAGTATTCTTTATTATATAATAAACAAATATCGAGAGTTTTACTGCTTGACATAAAAGCAAGAAACTGATTTATTTCCTCATGCAATTCAGACTGACGTTTCTAGATTAAAATTCTGATACACTGTTTGAAGTCAGACAAGTGTCATTTCAATTTCAGTTTGAGCAAAAATTTAATATAAAAAGTGAAATGAATGCAAACAAATGCTATTTTAAATTAATAAATATGATAGCTGTGCCAATATTACAAGAGATATGGAAGAAAAGAAACAAGTGCGTGGAAAATGAATGTAAATCCGTATTTTAGATGAAAGCTTCGTTTTTCTCGTACATTACGGTATTTTAAGTGATTGATCATTTCTGGAGGATAAATAAAAATTCGTCTTGGTTCGGAGTTCAGTCTGAGATGTCTAAAACATAACGGTCTTTTGAGTGTTTGGGTCACTGTTTGAGATGGGCTATACGTTTCGCTAATACTAGTATATCACTATCACTCGACAGTGTATGCAGTTTTGGAGGATAAGCATATAATCTGAATAATGGCACCAGTTAAATAAAGTGCGCTCTGTCGAACATTTTATTTTTTTATTCAATGGGCTTTATAAATTTAATGTGAAAAGACACAAATGCAGTATCCTTTTTATCACACATTGCTATTCTGCTGAAAAATGTAAATCCCGTCTTTCTCTTTAAAAACATCGATCGACGTCTTCTACTAAATACCATCTGTATGACAGGGCTTTATTCTTCTTCCACCGCGTCAAGCATGTGATATAGTTTAACATCCTTGCTTAGTGTACTTTGATGTATTGATAAATAATGTATTGTGTTATAGGGGCCTTACATTAGCAGAACGATTAGAACAAGGGCAGATAAATTGGATGTTCGCTGTACACGTGACGATTTACATCAGTCAAGCTCTTATATAGCAAATAATACAATAGTATTGCATGTTTTTCTTATGAGTACACTTTCACGAAGTTTGTAAATATGAATTATCCAAATGAGTTATTGTAAATAATAACAACGCGATGTAGAAAATACTATAATTATAATTGGTCATAAATAACTGAGTAAATCACATTTCCAGTAACATGAATTACTGTTTTACAATCCTCAGTTTTAATTCATGTAACAAATATCTTTCTCTTACGTTTGTTTTAGAACAAGAAATTCAATTGTCTACATATTTCTTGTTATAACTGAAAACGCGGTTATCAAGTTAAAAGGATTAGAAAGTAACTATCCAATTATTATGAATTATTGATAGAAAGTGATCATTTTAAAGCAGAAAAGTGTTTTCTGAAGACAGTCATGGCAAACACTGTACCTGGAGTTCTTCAAATACAGCTTAAACTGTATATTTTTGTATCACGAAATTGGAAGCACTGATCGTTTTACTTGGACACATTGGACTTGAAAATGATACTTTATATAGGACTGTGCGTTTAGTTTATACTAATTTGTTTAAGCTCGATTGTGATGAAAGCTTCAAGCTTATGGGAACCACTCTCGAGTCCGCTTCCTGGAAAAACCAGTACTGGTGTCATATTTGAAGTCATTGTCGTGACCCCAGTGGGGCTCGAACCCACGACCTCTGGGTTTAGCGGCCGACACCTTATCCACTAGACCACCGCTCCGTTTGTTCGTTTCACTGCGTTGCCGTATCCTCACACATAAATATTGATATGACTTATATTATATCTATTTTGTAGGCACCAAGCAATATCAAGATTATTTATGCTACATTTGAAATGCATTTCCACGCCTCGATGTAAACAACATTTTTTATTTGACAAGTCGGGACGTAAATACACATAATACTCACGGGACTTCAACTCACTTCGACACCAGTGAAGTAAAAGCAAATCGAATTTGACTTAAATGTGACCAAATTACATACAGGTACAGGGAATTTCAACGGGACTTTTTAATAAATAATTAAACGTTCGAAATTAGAAAGTGTTAGGTACTTAGTTTAAACGGTAGCATTTATTTGAAGGGGGTCTTTAATACACTACACCTTTTAACTAGACATCTTCAGAGATAAGCGGTTTCTGTTCATTTAAGAAATGAAAAGATTTTTTTTTTCGGTGTTCATGTGAAATGAACTACAGAATAGGATCGGCAAATTAAATATGAATCGCGATTCATGTTTAATTTGCCGATCCTATTCTGTCGTTCATTTCACATGAACACCGAAAATATAGTTTCATTTCATATATTTACATTATATTTCCTTTCAATTTGTAAACAAGATGACATTATAAATTGCGAATATTTTGTGGCATTTAACATTAAAATCAGCTTCCCGGCCATTCTGTTTACCAGACGGAAGAACTGCGACGTCATCTAAGGAACGTTATCCCGGACGTTATAGCGAGGTCGTCAAAACAGCGGTCGGTTATCACTAAGCAACGATGACGTAACTTTTGCGCCTTTCCTTTTGCTGTTCATACGAAATGAACGTCACAATTTTCAATGGAAAAGAATAGGGCGAATGTAAATATAGATGCATCTCCTCAGCGGTGACGTAAACCTCCATTGTGATGGTTGCAACCTGTTTCATTTTGAAATGCAAACTTGAAGTTTTTCTGGATACAAATACGATGATTGAGTTTCATAGTAAGATTTGAAGCAGATGGATCTCAACTTTTCCACATTCACCAATCTAAAAGGTGCTACTACAGGAGCGACAAATGTAGAAAATAAAGCTGTATCTAGCAGTGCAATTAGTTTGACATCAAGTATGAAACTTGATATCGTTAAATCTGAACTGAATTACGGTTTTTAAGTTTGTGTGTATGTTTTGTTGGATTTAACGTCGCACCGACACGTTAATAGGTCATATGACGACATTTTAGCTTCAATGGAGGATGATCCCTCCGTGCATTATTTCATCACGGGCGGGAACCTGGCTAGAACCACCGACCTTACGTAAGCCAGCCGGATGGCTTCCTCACATGAAGAATTCAAGTGAGGATCGAACCCACACTGGTGAAGGTGAAGTTCGAAGTCAGTGACCTTAACCACTCGGCCACGTTTAAGTCAAAATAAATAGATAATTAGATAAAGTTTTGACGGGTTCACCCTATTTAGGGGCCTGAAATGTTTTTGACTGTGTGGAAAACGCTTGCAGGACCCCCAAATGTCGTACAAACGCTGCTTGCAACATTATTGCTTCTTATAGTAAATTGCATTACAACCTTGGTGCAAGGGATGTTGAACATTTTATTACCTTAAGACTAGTCTCACCAAAAAAATGTTGGTTGCATGATATGCTTCAAGGGATATCCGAAAACAATTTTTGACATACGGCTTCGACAGATATCTAATGTTCAGTTACAGTTATAAATCAAGATTACTGCTATCACTGAAAGGAAATACATGTCATTATAGAACATAATACGTTACATGAAAATCATGTGAATGTTCTCTTTTAGAAAGTTTTTCACCGATATTCGGAAATAACATTTTCCGATGTATTGATTCATTACTTAATATGTCGCAAATCAGTATAAGAAATTCAAATTATGCCACGATATTTCCGAAAGAATTTCAATTTCGTTGTATTTATCAATATTTATCGGTACCAATTAATGGCAGTCTGACTAAAGTACATCTCCTATTACGCTACGCTTAGGATCTGAACACGAGCTATTGATAGCCTCGTTCTGACGACCCTTCCTCTAGCCTATCAAAAGCTAATTTACAACATTCTGCAAGCTTAAAAAAAGCCTTGGTTTTTGATATCTACGATTCTTATGTCGCAAGATGTCAGATAGCCGGTTAGCTCAGTCGGTAGCTATATTATATAGGACACTTGCTCTGTAAGCGAGGGGTCCCAAGTTCGAGCCCTGTACTGACTGCAATTTTTTCTTACTCTTTCACATTCGAACAAGTCGTCTGATTGGTTCAAATAAAAATAGATTTGCGAAAATAAAAAAAGCAATATTGGAATTCCAAAATATACAGAAGACGAATGTGAATGGGTCATTCTCAGATCTTCGTTTAGAAGATCAAGTACTTTAGTCAGATTGCAATTGATGGCTTAACTCTGCGAAAACAAAAACAAAAACTTATACTGACCATAATGAAAAGCGTTCTGCGATTCGATTTATCAGAGATGAAAAGTTTTTATAACGACTTGTTTGATAGGATGAATTTTCCGTACTACATCAGGTAAAATATGTGTGTCTGTTCGAGTTTAACGTCTTTTTTTTCAATCTTTTAAGTCGTATAAACGACAGTGTCTACTTGTAGCAGTGAGCGCAGTTCTCAACTTTAGAGTTCTGTCACACTTGAATATCACGCTATAGACACGTGACATGATATCCGACCCAGGCACATTATACTGACCTAGGGCTGGCCAGTACTAGCACTATCCTCTTATGCTGAGAGCCAAGAGAGGACAATATTAGTAGAGTTATTACGTCTTTGGTATGATGCGGCCAGGGATCGAACCCCCGCATTCGAATTCTGCACTCTACCACTAGGCGCGACGATAACTTAAGGTGTAGGATTAGTTCAAGCATGAAGAAATTACTACAACACAAAAAACAACGACAGAGAGTATCAGGCGCAAGAGCGCTGATGTAATTTATATGTCATTGAAAACTTTACAGCAAGGAAGACCACTGTTTATAAAACGGAAGATGTAATTTCCAAGATATCAGACAAAAATCTTCGGAAAAAGTACAAATGTTATTTATTCAAAATGACTTGTATTTGATCTTGCTTTTCATTAAATAAATATTCGGGTCACAGGTGAGACTACAGATGTGTCTCTGTTCTATTAATCTTGATTTATCTAACTAATTAGTTTGCCTGTAACATGATCAAGCAGACTTTAGTTTTCTTTTGTGGTAAATATGAATTGTGGTAGTGTATTTTGATTTTTTTCAGCACAGAAACGTCGCATTAGAACATTCAAAGCGTTCACGGTAGTAGAGAATCAAGTACGGACTACACAATTTATAAAGTGTGCTCATTTATGCCCGATCTTATTCATTAAACACTGATATAATGTATGCATGCAAATGTATGCCATTTGTAGTATAATGTTTTAGAACACTATGTTTTCATTTAATTTACGGTCAGTAATAAGTCATGTGCTTGAAGAATATTTAGCATTCTTTTTCACACTTAGTTTTCACCGGTGTTGACAAAATTATATTCTGAACTTCTTAACATGTTTTAGGAGAAAGGGTATACATCAATTAGGTCTTACGGGATCATTTTCAATAAGCAAACACTGTTTTGTTTGAGAGAAGATAGGAAATTATAAGCCATGGTATAGATGTCAATGTGTAAACTTCAGACGTATTCGTCTAGTTCATTAATCATTGAAGCAAAAAGTAATTTTCTGATACTCTGAAAATTTTATTGCTTTTTTTTTACTTATTCGTAATTTTACAATGTTTGGTTTTAACGGGAAAAAACACAGGTTACAATTTTGATTAAAAAAGAAGCGGACTAACAGAAACTTTGTACTTTACAGATTCTGTACCAAAAGGCCACTCTTCGCGTTCATGTCTTGACAATCACAAATTCGCCAGTGGAATAAAACTTTTACTTGAACCCATTAGTTTCTTACCGCTTAAGGCTCGATATCCCGCCCGTGTTTTTGAATTTCTTCATATGAGGAATATGTCTTGCTGATTAGCGGGAGGTTCAGGTTGATATTCCTCAGAAATATTCGCAGTTGAAGTAGTACCTGTTATGTTCTTCATCAAATGAGCCATGCCATGAGAAAACCAACATAGTGGGTTTGCGACCAGCATGGATCCAGACCAGCCTGCGCATCCGCGCAGTTTGTTCAGGATCCATGCTGTTCGCTTTCAAAGCCTATTGCAATTAGAGAAACTGTTAGCGAACAGCATGGATCCTGACCAGACTGCGCGGATGCGCAGGCTGGTCTGGATCTATGCTGGTCGCAAAGCCACTATGTTGGTTTTCCCATGGCACGGCTCAAATTCAGACTAGGAGACGCCGTGCGATGTTTTCTTTGTCGTGGTGACTTGCACCCCATATAGAATCAAGAAGTCAAAATGAATGCAAAATGTTACATATGCTATGAATTAAACAACTTAAATATTCTTAATTCTATGTAGATCCTGTTTATTAGTAATACATTAATTCGAGAAACTGACTACATAATTCATTAACGTCTTCAATAACTTTTGTCAGCGGTACCCAAATAAGCAAATATAGTGCCAACACATAATTTTTATAAAACTTGTATAAATTGAGCGTAATGTATTCTGGCAGTTTTATGACACTTATGTTGATAATTAGTGTCAGCTATAATAAATAGGAGACGAGTGTAATTTACCTTAAATTATTAACAATTCATTAATTATATTTCTCTATACATTAATCTAATATTCATGATAATCAAATTATTGTCCAGAAACTGCAATGCATTAACTGTAGCAGGCTTTTCTGGCTAAATATGCCAGACAGAAATGTAAAAGGTATAGTAAATGTCATATAGCTTGTACACAAAAAGAATGATCTCAGAAATAAAACGATGTGGGATTAAACTCAATGTTGATTTAACAAGCCATGTTTTAACATTAAAACAAGCTTAGTGAGCCGAAAGGTTGTCATCTCAATGTCTGTTCATTAATACTAGGACGGTAAAAAACGCACCATAATGCAAAAGATACTGTTGAAGTTTTTATAGCATGCCTCCTTGCTTATCAAACTGACTAAATAAACTTCAAATTCATTGTACCGCAGTGTAATATTCAGTCGACTTTGTCTCTTTTGTATGTGTTGAAGTTATTGAAGTGACAGTAAGAATGCTGTTATATTTTATTATAGTTTTTAAGTAAATATGACAGTCACTACTATTTATTCAAAATGTACTATAACGTTAAGCGTTTTCAATGACATGGCTAGCATTCCCTTTATGCTTTTTTTTAACGGCTACAAATTTATTTTTGTGAACATAAAAATACATTTTTCTCATGTTAAACACCATTTTGGATATTTTTCTGAACATTTGTCGATTGTTTTAATACTGAGTAATATAAAAGAAAGATTTATTGAACCTATTGTTTTTTATTATCTCTCTAACTAGATCATATGCAGTAATGATAGTTTTCCTAAACCATGCAATTACGCATAACATCTATTTAGGAAACTATTTTCATCTGTTTTAACATAAAACTGAGAGCCTTATGAAAATTAAATGCCATACGTAATACACAGTATAGTTCAACCAGTTTAATATTCCGGAAGACTTTAGCATAGATAAAATATGTATGTTTTCACTACACAACAACCAAACGTAATGAAACACTTAATATGTAATAACATCAAATCCGCAGACGAGATAATTAAGTACTAACACCTATATAAATACAGATTATGTACATCATGTTTCCCACAACGTTGTACGATAGAATGGCTTCATTCCACGCACATATTCGGGTCATGTTAACTTCCACAGCTAAGCATTGTGTTGAACTTATTTCACTTATTATAATAATACTAGACTTTTTTGCAGTTTTACACTCCAAGCAAATACCATTACAAAAATGAGTTCAAGAAACAATGAAAGCATGAGTGATGCTAAGTGCACCAGTCTTTAACATCATGATATCAAGGCAATGACATGGTTTGAATATATTGATTTTAAACTGACTGAAATGGTCCCCAATTTGATAGTGTTTATACAGTATGATATTCAAATATTAATTTTTTTTAAGTTGTGTCTAACAGATGGATAACAAATTAAGAATTAAAGTGACATTTAAAACTGCAAAAGCTTTGCGTTTACACTGTACTTTTACGCTGATCAATAGGTATTTAAACGGTTTTCAAATATTAATAACAATGACATGTTTTTTAAATGTGTACTTTCGGGCAAATAATAATAATTTAGTTCTTGTGAGAGGATGAAAGAGCCGAATAACTCCAAGCTGAATGAATATTACTGCATCTCATCATCTGAATCTTCACAACATCCACCTATGCAACTTTAGTGGCAAAGAACATCAACGTTGAAAAAAATCTTTGGTGTCCGCTTTTTATATGCTTTTTAGGAAAAGGTACTCTCTCAATTTGACATTTGCAACGATAATATCCCAGAGAGAATTTTGAATATTTAGGGTATTAGACCCGTAATAGAGTACCTCCTTTTTGAAGAGTATTCAATTCCTACCATAAGCCTACTTTGACTGCAATTTTCAGTGGGGCGTAGGTTCAAGCCCCACTGGGACAAAATAATTTTCCTTATTTTCCTTTTTTTAGTATTTTTTTTACTTCTTTCAAGACTTATAATTGATTTATTGTACAAAAGTGGAACAATTTTATTTGATAAGCAATTTCTTGCTGTTCAAAGTGAATTTACCTCTGAAACAGAAGGGATAGAGTTAAACATCTTTACAAATACTGAGTTACATGCGGTAAAAGTTCTCTATTTTGCCTTCACTCTTTAGATTTCATGTTGTGAAAGAGATATAGGTAGGTTTTGCTTCTGCCCCAAGGTTATTTTTGAATGAAGTAAGCAAAATTCAAAACAGACCCGCAGGATTCGACCTCAGATTTTTCAATCTTGGGAGTTAGAATTCTGTTTCATTAAATCCGTTTACTTGATGCACCCTAGACAAAATGATATTGACAGTTTTATTTTGTGTTTTATAATTGTTTACCAATAGTATGATGTTTCTTTTATCACATTTAATGGTATTATGAATTCTCTGCAAACATTTTGGATGACCATCACTTTGAAATTTGTCTCTACTTAAGCTTAAGGAAATACTATAAATTATACAAAATTTATAAAAAATGGCACGGTAAATGCTGTTTAAATGTTGCAACACAGTGCAAAACACGGTCAACTTTAAGAATATACCAAGCAAATGCCATTTTGTAAACATTACTATTAGAGGTCTAATACCTTAAGTTAACTTATGATTAACATTGCAACGGTTTACAAGCATAGACAAATTGTAATTCCTTTGAATTTAAAACCTGCAACATAGTTTTCAAAGTCAAACTGTCAGATAGTGTTTATGTCACTGTTACTGTACTGGGTGTAATGCCCAAGTCGGTATGTAAAATTACACATTTTACCGAGAAAAATGTCAAACTAACGTATATAGTCAGTCAGTCATTCTGTGGTTCTAGTGCAGATCTCGCCCCTTTTCCCGACCCCTAGCTGAGACGCAGCGTGGGTGCTGAACTTGTTCTGACATTGGTATTAACCGTATGTTTCTACAGAAATATCATCATGGACCTATCGTTAAATTCAGTTCCTTTTAAATACATCAGACCTACTAGTATGTGCGTATTTAAGGCCAAAACCTTGGAAGCAAATGTATAAATCTATTATGAAATCGATTGTAAACATGCACTCTTACCAACGCCTCCCTATATCAATTTTACGATAGGCAACCATCCTTTGAGGTCTGGCCATTTTGGAACCAAGCATTCTCTAGTTATTGATCAAATTGACCGACACACGGGCAGACAGTCAAACAGGCAATGATCAAAACAATATACCGTCTTCTACGAAAGGGAATGAGGGCATACGAATTTAAAAAACGGTCGCTTGTTTTAAAGATACTTTTAAAATGATTTCTTTCTTTTTGGTATCATTTGAAATAAATTCGACTGAACGTCTGGCTAAATCACAACGGAACGGCATCAGGATATACTCATGTATAATTAAACGGAATAATACAAACTGTGAATAATTTTTTAAAATGTTTCACGTCTATTCCTACCGCTGAATGGTAACGGAGAACAGACTGATCTGTCGTATTAAGCCATAGCAGGAAGAATCGATTGACATTGATCATATATGCCTGCAGATTAAATTCTGTATGTCGCCGATTGAAAATACTTCAAAGCAGTATACTGATACAGAACGGACATCAAAATACCAATCTGACATTTGACCTCAGCATATGACATTGATCTTAAGTCAACATGACACGTCGCCACGTTGCTTAAATGATAATAAAAACCTTTAAGCGGGTATAAGATACAGCATGAACACCACTTATTACTTAATTGCCCTTCTATTTCACTGTACGAACTTGACCTTGAACTGACTTTAATGGAAGTTGCGTTTTCATTTGTGATTAGGTATTTGAAAATCACGGAAGGACGGGTGGACGGGCGCACAGACGGACAAACGAGCACACGACAATAATTTATGATAATATTAGTAACAGACAGGTAAGATATGCTGGCGCAATGCTGCTAGTAGCTTATATTCAATATCAGATAGAGTATGTTAACAGTCAATACCGGCTTTCTCAAAGAATAAAACATTGAGGAACATGCGGTATTGAAATTGGTAACTTGTTATTCCATTGAAGCTATATTGACTGTCTTAATTTATTCTACAGAAATGAACAAGAAAAGATGTTTTTACATTCTTTTGAGTGATGGATTTTAATAAAATACGTTTGAATCAACTTTTCTTTCTCCTGCACAAAACTGTATAAAGTATGTAACTTTTTTTATCGACTTGGATAAGTAAATACAGATTGACTTGAAAAATCAGGAAACAGAATAAATTTGCTATATCTTCAGGGAAACTCATTGTGATTTTGTTTTGTGAAATGACACGCGTTTGGATTTACTTTCATGATTATGAAGTGGTTAAGACTGCAAAGAATGTTCCTATCCGGCATAATTCTAATGTCATCGCTTCCTTTGATTTTCATTTTAAGAGAAGGTAAGAAAAAGTAAATAATTATTTAGTTTCAGATATTATAGAGCAATGCTTCATTGAATATCTTGTAATGTCCTTGCAGAGTTATTATATAAAGTCTGATATTCATAAATAACGGTAAATGACATGCGGCTGTCCGTGTGACAATGGCGACATCTGTAAATGCTTCCGTTCTTTTGACAATTTTTACATATGTAGATTACGATTAAAGACGTGCTGTTGTTCATGTGATAATTGCGACATACATGTGTGTAGAATGCGATGAATGGCGTGTTATTGTGATATATGTAGATGTAATGACAAAATAATTACGTAGATGCCGTTGTCTGTGTGATAATTTTGATATTGATATATTACCGTAAATGACATGCTGTGATCCGTTTGTCATTTATAGATAACTTATGAATTTAAATTTTCCATTTTAGCAAAGAGAGTTAAGAATAAAACATGTTTACTTAAAAGATAACGAAACATTCTGTATACTTGCATTAGAAATGTTACACGAATATTCAAAGTTGTCTATATCATCTTAATGACACTCATTTTGCACGATCTGTCATTGTTTTCTATATAATCTTCAACAAATGCTTTCAAATAAGACATTTTACAACCCTCTAAAAATGTTACAGAGTTATTTAGTTCTTCTTTGTTTGTTTTTATCTCGAGATAATAGACATGAGGGAATCCTTATAATGTACCCATATCCGAGATAAACATATAACTGTTCAATGTTAATACAGACGGGGGAATTATGTATCGGTATACTGATCGAAACTTTTAACTTCCCCCTGAATATTTTAGGCAATATATTTCATAATTCTAAAGTACAGTAACTGTTATCAAGTTTCTTACACATTTTGGAAAATATATTGTCGGTAATACTTTTAAACATTCATTTCACATTTTTACGATTTTTGTCCATTTTTGAAAAATGTAGCAAGTAGTGTTTTATACATTTATAAAGATATAGAGGTGTAGATATTGATTTTCCACTTTATGAGTCTCTTTTCTTAGAAAAATAACTTAATGGTAATAAAGCAATTATTAAACAGTTATTTCAAAGAAATTTTTGAACTGTCAAATGTAGCATACATCGGTGCTGGGGAAGCCATGTAGAACTGTTTCCAACAGTCTGTCAGCCGTAAGTCGTACAAATCCTTTAAGTCTATTAAATAACTGCACAATGACATTTTTATGTATTAAATAAATCTTTAAACTGTTTTACCTTTTAAATATTAACGAATTTGGTTCTGTTAGTGTCAAGAATTCTTCAAACAAATATCGAGAGATTTACTGCTTGACATAAAAGCAAGAAACTGAATTATTTCCTCATGCAATTCAGACTGACACTTTTAGATTAAAATTCTGATACACTGTTGGAAGTCAGACTAGTGTCATTTCAATTTCAGTTTGAGCGAAAAAATAATGTAAAAAGTGAAGTGCATGCAAACAAATGCAATTTTAAATTAATAAATATGATAGCTGGGCCAATATTACAAGAGATATGGAAGAAAAGAAACAAGTGCGTGGAAAATGAATGTGAATCTGTATTTTAGATGAAAGCTTCGTTTCTTTTGTACATAACGGTATTTTAAGTGATTTATCTTTTCTTGAGGATAAATAAAAATTCTTCTTGACTCGGAGTTCAGTCTGAGAAGTCTAAAACATAACGGTCTTTTGAGTGTTTTAGTCACTGTCTAAGGAGGATTATACGTTTCTTTAATACTAGTATATTACTATCACTTAACATTTTGGAGGACAAGCATACAGTTTGAATAATGGAACGAGTTAAATAAAATGCGTGGCTCTGTCGACCATTTTATCCTTTTATTCAATAAGCTCCGTAAATTGAATGTGGAAAGACACAATTTATGATTTATAATAGTTGTTATTCTGCTAAAACATGTGGATTCCGTCTTTCTCTTTAAAAAAATCGATCGACGTCTTCTACTAAATACCAAATGTATAACTTAGCTTTATTCCTCTTCCACCACGTCAAACATGTGATATAGCATAACATCCTTGCTTAGTGTACTTTGATGTATTGATAAATAATGCAATGTTTCATAGGGCCTTACTAGAACAAGGGGTGTGTAGTAGACGTGACGATTTAAATCAATTAAGCTCTTATATAGCATTTTCTTTGCATAATAATAATAATAATAACGCACTGCAGGAAATACTATGAGTATAATTAAACGTAAATAATTGAGTAAATCACATAATTACTATAATTTTACGACATTCAGTTTTTTTATAATAAATTAAATTATTAAATTTATGTGTGTAACAATTATCTTTATAATAATAATCTTACTTTTGTTTCAGAACAGGAAATTCCAAATTGTCTACATATTTCTTGTTATTATAAATAAATGATAGAATGTGATCATTTTAAAGCAGAATAGTGTTTTCTGAAGACAGTCATGGCAAACACTGCACCTGGAGTTCTTCAAAGACAGCTTAAACTGTATATTTTCGTATCTCGAAATCGGAAGCACTGATCGTTTTACTTTGACACATTGGACTTGAAAATAATACTTTCTATAGAAATAGAACTTATGCGTTGTCGTAGCCTGACACATGTTAATATTAACATGACTTATATTATATCTATTTTGTAGGCACCAAGCAATATCAAGATGTTTTATTCTATATTTGAAATGCATTTTCACGCCTTGATGTAAGGAACATTTTTAACTATGACAACCCGAGACGTAAATACATCTAATACTGACGAGACTTCAAATTCACTTCGACACCATCGAAGTCAAAGCATATCGAATTAGACTTTAATGTGACCAAATTACATATAAGTAGAGAGAATTGCAACGGGACTTCTTAATAAATAATTCAACGTTCGAAATTATAAAGTACTATATACTGAGTTTAAACGGTAGCATTTATTTGAAGGGGGTCTTTAAGGGGACGCATACTTTGAAATTAGAAAAAAGTGGGTGGGGTATGATAAAATTTACCTGCAAAAAAGTACAAGGTTTTGGTACATGAAATGGATACTGTTTCAACTATTATAAGTACACAAATGATTGCTCACTAAAATAAAAATGAGAAAACTGAAAGAAGAAAGTTATTGTTGAATTACATAAGACTTATTGTGTACATTCAAAGTCAACAATTAAGACTTTTTGGTGCGAAAATAATAGTGCTTCACCTTGTCCAAACATTTATCAATGTCCTACAGATTCTAATTTAAAGAAAGAATGTGAAATATGGTCACTGTCTTGCTTTTCATTTCGCATATGTAAGCTAAAACACATTATTTAGTTTGTTTACAAAGTAGTGCATAAGAAAAGATACGGTGGTCAAGGAATGCCACATTCCAAAACTAAAAGAGTATATTCCCCTTAATACATTAAACATTTATCGTTACAGAAGTCTAGTGGCTTACAATAAGGGCCTAGAAATGTTGCCATTATTAATTTTTAACTTGGTATTCATGAACTACAATGCACTTAAATATCAAAACACATTCAACAAACTTTTGAAAATGTATTGTCTTAAAAATCCCTAAAATAAGGTATGAAATTTGGTTGAGAGGTCGAATCAATGTGTATATGTGCAAAAGTAACATTCTAATCTTGTTCACAAAAGTTACTAATACACAGCAGGCATGTCAATGATCAAAACTGGACGAATATACAGTTATCCTCACTTTAATGTCATTTGTAATTTGTCCTTGAATTCTCCACCATACTTTTCATAACTCTGTTTGCACGAGTTGCACGAGAATGCTGTCATTCACGTAAAAAAATGGGGTCAAATAAGTTGTAAATGCAATATCATCTAAACGTAATTAATGGATTATGCTGTTCAAGATAAACTTTATCTCATAACGTAACGAACATGTATAACGTTGTAACAACAACTTTACTTAAACTGATTTAAGTAGCAGTTGGTTTATAAGTGACTTTATTGATTCATTTTGTGTTTTGTTATTGTTGTCAAAAAGTATAACGGAAGTGCCTCACAACTGAAGCGGAAACCAGTTTGATGCGCAAAGTAGTCCAATGTAAGTAATATTTTTTGACAAATGTCCACAGAAATTAATAATTTTCTAATATTAAAGACGAATATCTGAATAGGATTCATTATTTGATAAGAAATTATAATCGTCGACATGTTTTTTTTTAAAAATCGTACACGTGCTGACACCTAAGTTGTCTCCCGTTGTTTATTAGAGTTACCTTCCGTCCGGCGCAGTACTACATTTGCAGTGAATCGCCGAGAAGTCGTGGGAAAATTAAAAACCATGTAAATAAACTAAAATTAACCACCTTTTCAAGATGAATTTCAAGTGATCGCCATTATGCATTTAACCCGCCTGACCTGTGTAGCATCTTAGATATCTGTTCTAAGGTATTCATTGTGTAGAATGTCATGTTACGCCCTTGCAATGCTAATTCCACTCTGATTTTTTTGTTTACATTTTTATCAATGAGAAATATGGCGTCCATCCCGAGCTGAAATGACGTGGCGTTAAATTTTTACATGTTTAAGCAAACCTGGTGTGTTAGAAAGAAAATCTCATCCCTTCAACATTATTTGGAACACTGTTATTGTAAAAAACCTGTTTTTTCCTTATACAAAAGCTTAATATTTTGTGTTGAATGTACTTTCACAAAGACCTCTGTTTTCCTGTTACATTCATAGTACCACATCCTTATCCACAAAATACTAAATATTACAGGTGTCCATCAGTATTATATCAGTTTAGGAATATGTTTTTTATTTTCCCACCATCGGTTTCTTGAATATGCACCCCTTCCGCATTTCTGTATGAACTGTGAATGTAGCAATATGCGTCCCCTTAATACACTGCACCTTTTTAACCAGACATCTTCAGAGATAAGTGGATTCTGTTCATAGATGCATCTCCTCAGCGGTGAGGTCAGTCAGACTTTTAGCAGGAAACTTCTGTTGTGATGGTTTCAGCCTGTTTCACTTGAAGTTCTTTTGGATACATGTACATTGACATCGTATATCGAGGAAATTACTACTTTCGGTTAGGTTTAACAGTTAAGACTGTAACCATTTTAGCTAGCAATTCAGATAATTTGACATCAAATATGAAAGTCTGTACAGTGTACTTGATATACATGTTAAAAAATTTCTTAAACTTTGGACAGAATTGAATTATGGTTTTAAAGCCAAAATGTAAAAATTAATAAGTTTTGACTGCTTGCAACTTTGTTGCATCTTATGGAAAAGTGAAAAACATGTTTAGATGTATTGACACATTACTTGATATGACGCAAATCAGTATTAAGACAATTGATATTATGCACATATTTTTTCCTGAAACCGACAAAGTATTCGATTTCATTGTATTTGTCAATATCTATCGGTACAAATACATGGCTAATTTCTGTGAAAAATAAAGCTTATACTTACCATAATTAAAAGCGTTCTGCGATACGATTTATTCGAGATGAACAGTATTTATAACGACTTGTTTGATAGGATGAATTCTCCGTTTTTCATCAGCACACTAGGTAAAATATGTGTGTGTGTTTGTATGTGTATGTGTATGTGCGTGCGTGTGCATGCGTCTTTGTGTGTGCGCGCGTTCGGGTTTAACGTCTTTTCCGACACTTTTTCAGTCATATAAACGACTGTGGTGTCTACCTGTAGCAGTGAGCACAATGCCCAAATGTTATAGTGCTGCCTCACTGGAATATCACGCCATAGACACGTGACATTATATCCCACCCAGTCACATTATACTGACACCAGGCTGACCAGTCCTAGCACAATCATCTTGATGCTGAGCGTCAAGCGAGGAAGCTACTACATGTATTACCGTTTTTGCGGCTTTGATATGACGCAACCAGGGATCGAACACTCGAAGCCGACACTCTACCACTAGACTACCGAAACAAAATCAACGATAACTTAAGGTGTCGGATTAGTTCAAGCATGAACAAATTACTACAACACAGAAAAAAAAAACCCAGAGATTTTCAGGCGCAAGAGCGCTGATATAATTTACATGAAAACTTTACATCAAGAAAGACCACAGTTTATCAGATATCAGATAAAAACTTTGGGAAAAGTACAAGGTTATTAATTCAAAATGACTGTGTTTGTTCTTGCTTTTCATTACCTAAATATCCGGGTCACAGGTGGGACCAAAGTTGTGTCTCCGTTCTGTAAAACTTGATTTATCTTACTAATTAGTTTGCCTGTAACATGATCCAGCAGGCTTTATTGTTCTATTGTGTTAAATATGAGAGAATCTGCAGTGGTGTCTTTTGTTTTTAATTGTTAATTATAAAGAAAGGCATTGGTGAATATACATTATCATAGTACTTATATTAGAAGATTAAATAATAGTCTATTGAAGTGAACTGTTGTTGTTGTTGATGATGTAGTTTAAGTGAGAGCCCTGTTTCCCCACATATGTTTGTTACAGACAAGTTGTGTTTTGCCCCCAGTGTTGACAAAAGTATGTTCAGAACTTCTTACCATGTTTCAGTATAAAAGCTATACATCAATTAGGTCTTACGGGATTATTTTCAATAAGCAAACACTGTTTTGTTTGAGAGAAGATAGGAAATTATAAGCCATGGTATAGATGTCAATGTGTAAACTTCAGACGTATCCGTCTAGTTCATTAATCATTGAAGCAAAAAGTAATTTTCTGATACTCTGAAAACTGTGACTTTATTGCTTTTTTGACTTATTCGTAATTTGACAATGTTTGGTTTTAACGGGAAAAGACACAGATTACAATTTTGATTAAACAGAAACTAGAGAAAACAGAGACTAACACAACCTTTGTACTTTAGAGATTCTGTATCAAAATGCCGTTCTTCACGGCTATGACTTGACAACCACAACCACCAAAGGAATAAGACATTACTTGAAACCACTAGTTCCATACCACTTTAGGTTCGATTTTCCGCCCGTGATGTTGAATTCCTTCATATGAGGAATCTGTCTTGCTGATTGGTGGGAGGTTGATATTCCTTCCTATGTTCCTGCCAGTAATATTCGCAGTCTAAGTAGTCATTGAAGTTCATCATCGTACTATCGAGCATCGCGTTTTAGATCAATACATTCAAAGGCGATGGCCCTAACGGAATTCCATAGAGAAGCCGTTCGATGTTTTCTTTGTCGTGATGACCTACACCAAAATAAAAACAAGAAGTCACAATGAATACAAATGTAGCATATGCTATGATACAAAAAACTTAAATATTCTTAATTCTATGTAGATCTAGTTTATTAGTAATATATTAATGCGAGAAACTGTCTGTATAATTCATTAAAGGTGGATAATCAGATTTTGGCCATGTAACGGATTTGTTCGAAACTTTATTATCTGATCATTTACACTCATTTATGTTCACTTAACACTTAATACAAATTAGATTTTCACTGGAGGTATTTTTAAAATTTTATTTTCCTATCCTGGTTGCCCAACCAAGATAGAGTTATTTTATCATAAGTATAAATTTGATAAACATACTTTGCCTAAGGAAATGTATAAATATTAGACATATTGTAATATATTTGTAAAATATTTGCATTAAGAATTATGTATTTAGATGGAATTCATTAGAAACGCAAGTTTGAAAAATTATTATTACCTCCCTTTGCCTATCTTGGTTGCGCAACCAAGATAGATTGGAAATAAATGAATTCAGAAGCTTCACACAGCCTTTAAACTTGCATTTTGGTTCAGATTGTTCAATAGGTGATATGTCTATCAAATGCAAATGTAAAACTAGACATTGTATCGAAATATAAAGAAATACCCAGCTTTTTATATACTTTCATATTAAAGGGGAGTAATTACAAAATTTTATAAAAATAATAAAATATACATTTCAAACAGGAATCTAAGTCTATGTAATCGGTCTTTTTATTCCTTAAATAATTCTCTACCAGAATATACAAAAAGTTAAAAATGTCATTAAATGTTGTTCAAATGTGATTGACTACCTTTAACGTCTTCAATAAATTTCGTCAGCGCTACCTAAATAAGCAAATTTAGTGCCAACAAATAATTTCATAAAACTTACATAAATTGGGCGTCATGTTTTTCTGGCAGTTTTATTACGCTTATGTTGATAATTAGTGTGAGCTGTAATATACAAAAAAGGCGAGTGTAATTTTCTTTAAATTATTAAATTTTCATTAATTATATTTCTCAATAGATTAATCTAATATTCATGAAAATAAAAATATTGACCAGAAACGGAAATTCATTAACTGTAGCAGGTTTTTCTTGCTAAATATGCCAAAGAGAAATGTAAAAAGTGCAGTAATTGTCATATAGCTTGTACATAAAAAAGAATGATCTGAGAAATAAACCGATATAGGATTAAACTCAGTTGTGTTTGAACAAGGTATGTTTAAACATTAAAACAAGTTTTGTGGGCCTAAAGGTTGTCATCTCCTTGTCTGGTCATTAATTAAAGAACGCAACATATAGAAAAAGATACTGTTGAAGTTTTTATAGCTACCTCCTTATTGATTATCAACCCGACGAAATAAGCTTCGAATTGTAATATTCAGACGATTTTGCTTCTTTTGTTATATGTTGAAATCATTGAATTGACTGAAGTGACAGTAGGAATGCTATATCATATTTTATTATACTTTTTTAGTAAATATGAAAGCCACTATTATTTATTCAGAATGTACTATACTATTTAGCGTTTTCATTGACATGACTAACATTCCCTTTATGCTTTTGTTTAAAGGGCTACAACATTATTATTGTGAACATAAAGATATATTATTCTCATGTAAAACACCGTTTTTGGTATTTGTTTCTTATGAACACTTGTCAATTGTTCTAATATTGAGTAATATAATAGAAAGGTTTTTTGAACCTATTGGTTTTTTTATAATCACCCTTTATCGCTCTAACTAGATCATGTGCAATAATAAAAGCGTTTTCCTAAACCCTGCAATTACGCATAACATCTATTTAGGAAACTATTTTCATCTGTATTTAGCATAAAATTGAAAGTCTTATGAAACTTAAATGCCATACGTAATATACAGTTTAGTTCAGCCAGTTTAATATAAAAAAAAATAATTCCGGGAGACTTCAGCATAAATAAAATATGTATGTTTTCACTACACAACAGCCAGACGTAATGAAACACTTAATATGTAATAACATCAAATCCACAGACGAGATAATTAAGTACTTACACCTATATAAATACAGATTATGTACATCATGTTCCTACAACGTTGTACGTTAGAATGGCTTCATTCCAAGCACATAGTTGGGTCATGTTATATACCATTAAAAAATTGAGTCCAAGAAGCAAGGAAAACATGTGATGTAGGTAAAAACACAAAGTGCACCAGTCTTTAACATTATAACATCAAAGCAATGGCATGGTTTGAATTTATTGGTTTTGATTAAGTATTAAACTGACTGAAATGGTCACCAATTTGATATATTGTATACAGTATGATATTCATTGGGAATTTATAGAACACAGCTGTATTCACTTGTAATTTTAGAACATAAATAGAACAAATAGACTGTGTGAAAGTTTCAGACAATGATGATCATTCTCAAGATCTAAAGAACCAGTTATGCTGAATAAAGACAGATCAACAACAAAGTAGTGTGGGTTTGTAATGACTGTTGCTCTTGTTTTATGAAGCTTAAAATAACTCGTTCGGGAAATATTTCATAAACACGTATCAAAACATTGCCTGCTTTTAATAAAAACGATTTTTGAGAATTGGTTTATTAAATGCTAAGGCGAAAAAAAAATGTTTGTTTCCGGTATCCCGACCTACCCTAAATTTTTGGCCCGACCCTTAATGTTTTTATGGCCTTAGAGAATTTTTTTTTTCAACTTTTTAACAAAAAGTTGCAAAGCTGCACTTTTTATGCTTTAAACATGGCCAGTGATGTTAGTCAACTTACTGATGTTCTAAAGGCATAACCCTCGTATTTGTATTCATTTTTTGACACAAAAATAATTTCCGAAAAGTCACCCTGAATAAAAAAAAAATCCAATTTTTTTTCCGACCTACCTACCCTAACTTTTTTTAGCATGTTACCAGAAACAAAGAATTTTTAAGGCCTAAGCTAAAGTGTTTCGCTTTGTCTCCGAAGCAGCAGTATCTTTTAACAATAATTGAGCCGCGCCATGAGAAAACCAACATAGTGCGTTTGCGACCAGCATGGATCCAGATCAGCCTGCGCATCCACATAATAATAATGTCATGTTTTTAAATGCGTACTTTTGGGCAAACAGTAATAATTTAGTTCGTGTGAGGATGAACGAGTCATACTAATTTAGTTCTTGTGAGGATGTCCGAGCCGAATAACTCCAAGCTGAATAAATATTACTGCATTTCATCACTTGAATCTTCACTATATCCATCTACGCAACTTTTGTGGCATTGAACAAATGTTTGGTGTCAGCTTTTTATTTGTTTTTTCGAGAAAAGGTACTCTCTCAATGTGACATTTTCAACGATTATATCCTTGACAGAATTTTTGATTTGTAAGTTAGTTTATAATTAGTATTGCAACGGTTTACAAGCATACACAGATTTTAAGTCCTTTGTAAGTTTTAGTTTGAATTATAAACCTGAAACATAGTTTTCACAGTCAAACTGTCAGATAGTGTTTAAGTCACTGACATCTTAACTGTACTGGGTGTGACGCCCAAGTCTGTATGTAAAATCAATATATTTCATCGGAGAAAAAATGTCAAGCTAACGTATAGAGTTTGTGGTTCTGGTGCGACGTCCCCCAGAGCTGAGGTGCAGCTATGGTGCTGAACTTGTTCTGATATGTAATAGTTATAGTATGTGTGAGAGTATGTTACCAGGATATATCAGAGCTAGGGGTACATCTCGGTATTTTTCTCTGTACATATCGTCGAGGCCGGTAGGCCGAGACAGATATGTGCAGAGAAAAATACCGAGATGTACCCCTAGCTCTGATATATCCTGGTAACACACGAGTATTACATATTATAACTGTTTTATCGCATAGTTTATCATTAAAATTTATATATCATTTTCATTTAAATTTGTTTATTATTATTTTTACTCTTTTGATTCCCTTTCTGCGCCTCGCTGACTGAAACGCTAAAACTTCTGTTTTAGAAAAAATTGTTCCCCAAATAAAAGTATCCAACAGATTTCTGCATTGGTTTTAAATCTTTGCATTTCATTGGCCAAACATATTTTAAAACTTGTTGTTTTGTTTGTAAAAAAAATAATGAAAGAAAAAGAAACATTTGAGAAATCTCAGAATTTCATATATTTCATGTATTTCTGAATTTGGCAATAACTATCAAGTTTTTGAAATATTCCAGTTTATTTATTCTTTTACTTTATAAATGTAGGTGTTTGTGACAATTCTTTCTCTGTGAACTGTAAATTGGAGCTAAAATCATCTTTTCTTTGAAAGGAAACAATTATACTCCCTTTATAGGACCTCAATAGAGAAAAAGTGTTGCGATATATATCGGAACAGTTTTTTTCTAATGAACTCTATAGAGATTTCTGTGTTGATATATATCGTAACAGTTTTGTAAAATATCAGCACAGATTTTGTAGTATTAATGTATGTTACCATGTTTAACATACTGCAAAGATCAAAGGAAAACTGCCGCACTATGCGATAATGGAATTAACAGTAGGTTTCTATGGACCTATCGTTAAAATCTGTTCCATTTAAGTACGTCTGACCTACTAGTATGTGCGTATTTAAGGCCAAAACCTTGTAGCAAATGTATAAATCTATTACAAAAGTAATTGTAAACATGCAGTGTAACAACGCAGCACTAGACCATCAGTATACACTTAAGGAGGTAGGTTACCTTGTTACATGTGTAGCAGGGTAAATTCAAATTAGTTTAACTGCAGCATTTTTTGTATTTCGTGTAATTTATGTTTTAACTGCTACAATCTCAATTTCGTTTTATCTCTGTCCCTTCAAGTACATTTTTATCCAGGTTCGAAGTACTTGCCCCTCCAAAGGTTATATTGAAAGAAAGAAAAATACGGATATTAAACACTTTTCATTGTATTTTGGTTTCATTGCGTAGTTGATGATTTTACTGGTATGCGCGTTAGCTTTCTAATATAAGCTTAAAATGTATATATCGCGGCGCTCGTGTTTCCATGGTAACGCATTTTCTCTCATTTTTAAACAACTATATATGGAAAAAGGTGTTATCGACGGCTTCCGTGCCATTCTGTTAATGACGAACATGGAATATTTAGGTACTAGTAATATTATTGAAATACCAAGCGCTTTACATGGTACCTTATTTTTCTTAAAGTTTAATTTAAAAGAAACCATGGCAAAGAGATGTTTAAAATACCTTATATCTTGCTTTTTATCGTAATTTCATATAAAATATATTAACTAAAATTATCTTTCTTGTTAATGTAGCTTTCAAACATCTTATTTCTAACGTAAGTAATATTTTCGTGTTTTTTGCATTTATTCAAACAAATTTTACAGGCTAAAATACTTACAGCAGTGCCCCTCGCCTGACATTTTTTATGGAAAAATCGTTCAGCATGCTGCTAATGTTCTCATGGATATTGTTGAAATGAAAATAAAAAGCCGAAGCTGTGTTCCTTAAATAGACCAGTGTCAACGCTTTTGAAATTTGCATTTAGATATATAGGCCACGGGCTTTGTGTCCATGGTAACATCAATTTAATTCAAGAAGCCACAATTTTCTAACTGAAATTTGCACAATTTTAGAGCTTAGTTTTAGTATATAAGTAACAAATTATCAACGGAAACTGAAAAATATGTATTACAAATCAAACTGCCAATATTTTTTTTTGAAAATAGCCGTAATAAGTAACCTTTTATCCAACTATTTTCCCAATAACATATCAGTTACCATCATCCATTTTCATACATTTCACATAATATTTCAATATTACTACATAAAAGAAGCAAAATATTGATCATTATTCAGAGCGAAAGACTCATAGAAAAATTTCAGCAAATAATGAATGCTTCAAAATAGTTCAAATAAAGAAAATGCACAGAATTACGTTCTTTCAAAATAAAAGCTATTCATTTTGCGCGGTAACTCACACGTAACTTTATAACATCAGTGACGTCATTTCATGGCGACAAAGTTTTGAAGCGTTTCTGCGGCAATTTATTTATTATTTCTGCATTATTAAACAATGAAACATCAGATCCGAGACAGGTTGATGATTTGTTATCAGAAGAATGGACATAAAGGCATATTCGGTATAATAATAATAATTTAGTTTGTCGTAAACGTCGTCGTAAATCGTCACGTTGGCTTCCGGATAGGCCTGCGCACATACAAATGTTAAGGTAACCTACCTCCTTAACCAATGTCCTTACGGTCAGTATTATAAACTACCGCACGAAAAGTTCAGTAAGTGTTTTATCACATGCCATGAGAAGTGAATTTTCATATGTTTTGCGGCCAGCAAAATTTAGTGTTGAAGTATTGACCAGTAAATTACACAAACTATAGACCAGCGATTTATATGAAGTGTTGCTAGGTGATGCTAGTTATGATATGAAGATTTATTTACGTGCAATATCCAAAACTTCATTTACCCGTCATAAAAATGCTTATAATTTACAGCAAATGCCTAGCTACATTTTTTTTTTTTTTTTTTGAAAAATAGAAATAATACCACATAACATATAGTTCCAAACTACATGTGCATGGTATGTAACCTGTAACATCTAGCTCATTTCGTAGAAGAGAACAATGGTCTAGTAATTAAAGCCTTGGACTGTCGATGGAGATGACCTTGGTTCGATTCCCGGCATTAGCACTGAAATTTGTGAAATGTTGCTTATAGTATTTCCAAACTTGTAAATGTCCAGGTCAGAAAATATTGTGTTTTATTTACAAAAAAAAAATAGTATTTATGGGAATAAATCATTTACTATTCATATATCGCTTTTAATTGCTGAGAATACATTATTTATATAAAACATAAAAATTATGATCAAATATAATTAATCCAGCGTCAAATTCATTTGAAAGCGAACATGCAGTTTTACAAGCCACCCGTGGGCCATTAGTGTCAGTTATCAATCATTTAAATGAATTCTGTTTAAATTATTCACTTCATAATTCACAATAAATTTATATAATGGGAATGACTTCAAAACACTGTCTACTAAATTTAGCTGACATTTCCTGCTTAAATGTACTTTGATGTATGAACAAAAGATATTAAATGTGCTCGCAACGACATAACGCATCATCAGAAAAAGAATTATGAAATAACTAAAGCGTATTGCAGACAAAGACAATTCAATTCAATCAATCTCAATCGCATTATAATCATTATACATTCATATTAATCTAGTATTTATCTCTGAGTTTGCGTGAAATGAACGTTCTCAAAGAAATATAAACATTAAAAATTGCTTATGTATATTTCAAAGGAAAAGTGCGTTGTGGTGCAGTGCAGTGAACCATTAAAAAGTTGTTTTGTCAGCAATCATTTACAGGCGGTGCCCCGCAGTGTTTATGTATCAGTTCGTTGTGCGTTCCCCGCCGTGTTTCTATATTAGTTCTTTTCGTCCTTGTTGACATTTTATTTGACTTTGTCTATGTACTTCTGTGTATAATGTAACCATGTACACATGCAAACACTACTATAAGGTTATGGTTTAAGAAGGTTGTGCTTATACAAACATGGTTTTTCTTGTTGGACCTTTATCCTTTCTGACGTGTGTTAAATCTGCTTTATATTTCTTTTGTTCGACTTATGTTTCAGTAACCTTTTGGACCACCGGGTCCGTTGAAAAAGTAGTAGGGTCGTGAGCGGTGTTCAACAGTAAATTATCTCCTATTAACAAACGTAGTCAAACTGAGTATACTATAATTTTGATTGGTTGTCTTCGTTGTCTTCTGTGCTTTCCATTCGACCTTCGTACAGTGTTTATTGAATATAACAAACAGTCTTTAAGTGTCATGTGTTGGCCGTGAAATCTCCAAGTATTTGTATCCTGGTTTTGTTTTCTTCCTTATCATTTGGAAATAATAGAGTTCTGCGTAAGCAAAGTGTTTGGGGACGGGAGGACTGTTGCACATTTTATTAACTGTCATTCAACAGCGTGTTCCGCTTTTATGGGATCATCCTGTGGATCTTATATTTTTATAACTTATAAATTTAAACAAAGTCATGTTGAATTATGAAAATGCTTGTTTTTGCTTTACTATAAAGTGTTGTGGTCTTTAGGCATTTCCTTTTACAACATTTTATGGAAGATATATCATAGGCCCGTTCCAACAAAAATAATTATTGCCGTTCCACTGGAGATATTTTCAACAGGATCAACGTGCTCTCCATAAAGCATGGTAATAAACAATGTATATAAGAGAAAACATCTTATTTAGCACTTAGGGGACTACTTCCAATAAGTAAGTATAATTCACGTTTTTGCATTACCGATATTAAGCTGTCTTTCGACTCGTGGTGTTGTTCGTGAGGAAACTAAAGTTAATTAAAATTCCAGTAAGAGATATCGTCTGTCAATTGTTTCGCCAGGTTTTATTGATAATGGTAAACAGAATAGAAACTGTAATGTCTGTAGAATTTGCGGTAGAGGGAGCGTTTGAAATACGAAAGAAAGCGTTAGGACAAAAGCTTGCAATTTCAAGTTGGTATAGCATGGCAGCTAGGTTTTGCGTATGATTGTATACCCAGAACAACCCGATGCGATAAATGACTAAGGTAATGGTAAATCAAATGCAGACAATGTATTAAATAGCTGGCTATAAATATAATTGTCATATTTCTCATTTCCCACTAGGTGCTACAGTAGAATAAATCAATCTCAAATTAATAACTAACCTTATGCTAGAAAGAATCGCCGCCGCAATATGATCTCGTTTTAAATTCTGAATTTTAGTTCCCGTATTGGCTTTTGATGCACTAAGATTTCGTAATTCGATTACCCTAGGAAGTTATTTTTTTCAAAATACAGAACTAATATATTGAAAATACAGACACGTAGTGTACCTAAAATCAAACGCAAATTATAGACTTCGTACGGATGTAATTGACTTCTTTGTAATGGCAGACATTAGCCACCACAATTAATTCTGAATAAGGAAACATATCTACATATTAAAAACAAATAAGTATTGTTTATATAAAGCTATAATTTGTGTTTGCCATGATGTACAAAAATCAGCCGAGAAATACTATATACTGCATTTATCAAATAAATAAATAACAGGATTATCGTCTGCGATCCCTAAAAACAATTTCAAAGAACCAGGTTTTCAGTTTGAAGTCAGAATAATGGAGCTGTATTGCGGTCGGCTTCGTAGTAGATGAATTTTAATACAAATTTATAAATTATTTCACATATAACTTACTTAAAATTAAACGACCATTCGATAGAAAACAATAGCTACGCTGCATGACATGTTTATAATTATTAACTTGCTTTACGGCAAAATATAATTTGTAAATATTTATAAATGTTCCTGGTAAACATAGAGTCACGTGCTTAGAACTTAGAAAAATATTAGTTTCTTTTATGGCTTGCTGTCAGTTATGTTATTAAGGAGGTAGGTTACCTACATATTTGTAAGTGCGCATGTCCAACCGGAAGCTAACGTGACGATTTACGACGAAGTTTACGACAAACTAAATGTGTTTGTATAATCATTCTTCTGAAAACAAATCATGAGCCTGTCTTCGATCTGATGCTTTATGGCTTAATAATGCAGAAATAATGAAAAAGTTGCCGCAGAAACGCTTCAATACCATGTTGCTTTAAAATGACGTCATGACGTTACGTGTCAGTTACCGCGCTAAATTAATAGCTTTTGTCTTGAAAGTACGTAATTATGTGCATTTACTTTATTTCAACTATTTTCAAATAACCATTATTTGCTGAAATATTTTTATGAGTCTATTGCTCTGAATAATAATCAATATTTTGCTTCTTTTATGTAGTTATATTGAAATGTTATGAAGAATGTAAGAAAATGGACGATGGTCACCAAGTTATTTGGAATATAGTTGGGTGAAAGGTTACTTGTTACGGCCATTTTCAAATAAAAAATCTAGCAGTTTGATTTGTAATACCTATTTTTCAGGTTCCGTTGATAATTTGTTACTTATATACTTAAATTAAGGTCTAAAATTGTTCAAAATTCAGTAGAAAATTGTGGTTTCTTGAATTAAATTGATGTAACCATGGACACAAAGCCCGTGACCTATATATCTAAATGTGAAATTCAATAGCGTTGACACTGGTCTATTTAAGAAACACAGCTTCGGCTTTTTTTATTTTCATTTCAACAATATCCACGAGAATAATAGCAGCATGCTGAACGATTTTTCCATGAAAAATGCCAGACGAGGGGTACTGCTGTAAGTATTCTAAGCTGTGAAATTTGTTTGAATAAATGCAAATAACACGAAAATATAACTTACGTTAGAAATAATATGTTTTAAAGCTACATTAACTAGAAAGATAATCTTATTCATTTTTTTTATAAGAAATTACTACAAAAAGCAAGATATAAGCTATTTTAAACATCTATGTTGCCATGGTTACTTTAAACTTTGAGAAAAATAGGGTACCATGTAAAGTGCTTGGTATTTTGCTGATAATATTACCCAAATATTCCATGTTGGTCATTAACAGAATGGCACTGAAGCCGTCGAAAACCCGTATTGTTATACAAAGTTGTTTAAAAATGAGAGAAAATGCGTTACCATGGAAACACGAGCCCCGCGACATATACATTTTAAGCTTATATTAGAAATCTAACGTGCATACTAATAAAATTATCAATTATGCAGACATTTACGGATATCAATGAAACTAAAATACACTGAAAAGTGTTAAATATCCGTATTTTCTTTCTTCTTTCAATATGAAATACCTTTGGAGGGTCATCTTCTTCAAACCTGGATAAAAACTGAACTTGCAGAGACTGAGACAAACGGAATTAAGATTGTAGTAGTTAAAACTTCATATTACACGAAATACAAAAAAATGCTGCGGTTCAACTAATTTGAATTTACCCTTGTAACAAGGTAACCTACCTCCTTAAAGTGTACAGTAATTATGAGAATTGTATATTGTGTTTTCTTTTTAAAAATGGCTATTATGGCATATAATGTTGGTTTACACACATATATTTAAAGAAATCCAATGGCCATTTTTTATTAAAATAATTTGTGTTTGGATATTGAAGGAACTCCTCATCAAACGTTTCAAATTTACTTTTATAGCCCTTCCGTTTGCTGTCAATTTTAATAATTGACAGCAAACGTAAGGGCTAAAAATGTCGGTTATAACATTCTAAATGCCTCATGAGAATTATTTAATATGTTTATACCAATTCCCCGTTGATTAGTTTAGGAACGCCTGACTCCAGGTACGTCCTGCAAAAATATGAAAAATTCGACTTCGCCTATGGTTTACGCACTATTATACACATTTCTAACTAAATTGCCGAAATATATACATCTATCAACAGGTAGGAGAGATAGCTCAGGAGTTTCTATGTAATTCTTCATTGACGTGTAAACAACAAGATATCCGCTGTACGCAGCTGCATCTTCGAATATTAAATTTCTGATTTGTGTTTTATTTTGAAAATGTTTGATTGATTTAAACATTTGTTTACAAAGAACACCGCCGCACCAGATGCTGTGTAATTACTCTTGAAAAGCATACATCGCTTTCTTTGCAATAGACTTTTCTGTTAGACTTTAAAAAGGTATGTTCTGGATATACTCTGCACGCTTCATGAAAACAGCTCTAAATCATTTACGACCTGTGGGAATGCTTTCAATAATCAAACACTGTTTTCTATCAGCATAAAAGGAAATATGTCCAGCGGTAGTTGTCAGTTTTGAAACTTCAGACATGTTCGTCTAATTCATTAAACACATAAGCAAAGAGGTAATTTTCTCATATTGGTTTTCGTGAATTAATCCGTATGTGATTTTGTGTGTCGCCTTTGATTGGTCTAACGAGCAAAGACATCACGGTAGTTATACAAACAAAATATTTGTGCATTTGGAATGTACTATTCTAAGCTAAGATCTAGTATATTTAAATAATGTAATGTTCTGTTATAACTACAAAACTTATAAAACTATAGACCTACACAGTTGCACATTGACATACTTCTCAGATTTCCGCTGATCTAAAGTACAATTCGAATTACGCAAAAAATCACTTAAATTAGGTTTGTTTTGATGATTTAATGTTTGTTTCCAAATAACACTGTCGCACGGTGGTTCATTGTAACTGACTTCTAATGACTTGGGGTCAATCAGTGGCGGTAATGGGAAACGTCGTTTGTATAATAATTCTTTGATTACAAGAAATTTTAAAGCTTGTCGCTATATACGCCCCCCTGCTTATCCAAGCCTAAAATGTTATGAGGGGCAAGTCCAATCTTCTCCAATTTCAAAGCGTTAAACAAAATTGTTTTCGTTTGACCAAAAATCTGCGAAAGAAACGAATATTCGCAAAAACTTGCATCAACGCATTTATTTAGAGAAAGTAGCATTTTCAATAAAATCTTAGAAAAGACTTAAAATATATGTACAATAAAGTTGTAAAATTTAATTTTTTACTTTATTTATTGAATGACTAAAAGTTTATGATGCCTTTATTAACTTGAAAATCTTATTTCCAAGCCTTTTCTGTAAAAACACGAAATATTTTTCCAACTGGTAATTTGCCCCGATTTTACACAGAGAAATGCCTCTTTGGCTATAAGACTGTCGTCAAAATTGAAAAAAAAAATATCCATCTACAACCCCATAATATTTGAATCATATATATAGTAAAAAATTAAGAAAATCCCAGTTTGTACTTTGGTGGATCAGACATGTTTTAAATTTAAGTCTGCTTTTTCAAAAAAAATCTATAAAAGTTATCATTTTACAATTTTCTACACTGTATAATTTCAAAAGATATTTCAAAGTCTATATTTGCTCAAATAAAATGATACACATGTAGCAGAAACTTCGGGCTGTTTGTCTATCCGAGCCTTCATCAAGCGAAATAATCCCAACAACGTGCTCCATGCTAAAAACACCGTTCCCATTTCAAGATAACAATAAATTAACCATCGATTACACAGATAAGTGAAAAATTAATTAATTATCATTGCTGCATCACAGTCTAGATAGGCCAGAGGTCCGAAAGGCATAACCTTGACTATTTGTCAGCATCAAGACATTGACAAGTTAGCACATTTAGGTGAATGTAAGCATGAAGAATTGTTGCTGTAAAATGCTGAATCAAAACAATTCTAACCTTATGTATCAAGTATCCATCGAAAAGTAAGATTTAGCTAATAAAATAATTTGTGTTTCAGCGTCTAATTTAGAATTTCTGACTTCGAACGTTGGTGAATACAAGTTCTAGCCTACCAGGTGACAGAAAACGTCTGTTTCCTGTCGCCAGTGCTAAATTAATCAGTGCCTGGAGTTTGGAAAATAAATTGGATTTTATAATCCTGTTACAAAATTCTCTAAAGACTGTTTTTAACATATCATCTGCCGTAGATATTGAACGAGACAGTTACATACATTCATCAAGAGAGACGGTACTAGTTAGGAATGAGAAAACTGAATGAGACCATATGACCCACTGTGCTTTTTACTTCTTCTATCGCAAAATCTATTGAGCGTTGTCTCCTAGATTGATTTCAGCTGCATGGCATTCTGAACTCATAAATTTGAAAATGTCATGATTTATTCTCCTAATATCAGAACACAGAAAGTTTATGCGACAAACATTTAAATCCAGTTTGTTAACCAAAAAACGCATGGAAATGTTCTGAAGCTAATACAAGATTTGTTAAAGGCATATATTTTATGCGTTGCAGCAAGTTATTCAGCACTGGTAGATGTATGCCTTAGTTGGTCAGAGTGAACACTTATAACAATTTTAACTGACACCAAGTGTACAGAAACCATGATGATATTTGGACAATTTTCGCATATTCGGATGAAACGTTATTGAAAGGTTTAATTTACCAAATAATTATTTTCACAAGATTATACAGGATCAAAAAGAAAGTTTGCCAAGAACTTTAATAAACAGGAACCAAAAGTGCAAATAAACTGATTAGAAAACAGGTGAGAGTTGCAAACGCAGTTGTTGTAATGTTGACATTAATCACTCCGAAACGGATAAATATGCTGGCTTACTGCATCAGCTTGCTCAGATTGTGCATTGTAAACAGTTATCCGTCAGTACACAACATGGTTACAATTTTACCATTCGTTTATTGAATGCTAAAGACGAATAAGGTATTACATATATACGAGGACTTGACCATTTTATGAATAAATTAAAAAAAACATATTGTATTTAGTGCTTGAAATTCATCATTTTGTGTAATCTGTGCATTTGGCTGGGCTAAACATTGATGATTTTATTTCATTGTATTTTGTGGCGGGGCTGGGGAGGGTTGGTGGTGGGGGGGGGGGGGGGGGGGCTTTAAAGCTCATCTTTCACCAAAACATATATACTCTGGTATCGTCTGAAATCTAGAAAATTCCTATAAAGCGTCTGATTTAACGAAACTGTGTGAGTACAGCTGCAATCACATGGTATCTTGCAACAACCATTTCTTAGAAAAAGCTCTTCCGGGATTTATTCGCATTACATATTTCCATTGTGTTTGCAGTTCTATTTATGCATACAAACATGTTTATTTTTATGTTAACATAGAAACTGTGTAGTACTTTTTCACGTTTTTAGTCCCCTACGGGTTGAACACCGGATGGGACTATAGAAATGCCCTCCGTCCGTCTGTCCGCCCGCAAATCTGGATCCTGCAGTTATTCAAAAAGTATTCGAGCTAGGCTCATAAGACTTCGTAATAATATGTGAACAGAAGGCAATATGTAGATTATGCATGACTTATGCATATAGGTCAACGGCTAAGTTCTTTATTGAAGGTCAAGTAAAAATTGTTTCTGCTCTACAACAGTTATATGCATTGATGGATTATGTTAGAGCTACACACAAACGTTCCCCATGATGAGACAATGTGTCAACGCATGATCTATGCTTGTGGGTTAAAGGTCAATGTCACTATTTAAGGTCAAGTAGAATTTGTTTCTGCTCCATTACTTTTAATTACATTTAAGGATTTTTAGTACTATACAGAAATGTTCCCCATGATTAGACTATGTGTCGCACATATACATGTAACCCATGGTTGCCGGTCAAAGGTCAAGTTCACTATTGAAGGTCAAGTAAAATTGATTTTTTACCGGTAGGGGACTTCTGCATTGCCACTGCAATACTAGGTCACTTGTTAAATATAAAATGTGGCCAGTCGTGGCATGAATATTCAGATCATAATTATACTAATGTTCAAGATTTCAGTGATTCAGTGATGAAGTAAAATCCCCGATATCCCTTTCCTAAATCCAAATGAATGACTTACTATCATGAAGACGCCAACAGGCATTTAACACATAAAATGAGGGGTAAATTATTCATAGTAACCTTAAAAACTCGACCCAGGAGCTTCCCACTCTAATATACTTGAATTCAGCATAAATGTTTATTTTTTATCTTTAATAGATTATTTTTTCTAAAATGAAAAAAAAAATCATTCTTACAAATTCAGTTTTAAAACGTAGGTTACAGTAACATTGTTTTGCAGATTATGTTATCTAAATAACGATTATGGAAAAGGATCATGGAAAAGGTTGATCACTTTAATATTAATCTACATTTGTAACAAATACATATGTTCTGTACTCGTAAATAGCAGAATATTACTTTGCAGTTGCACTCTGTATGTAACAAAACGTTTGCTTTATTCCCATACAGGCGTGCACTTCGCATACAGATCGAATGTAGTTATAAAACAACACTATGAATGTGTTGTATTTTTTGGGGGGAAAATATAAATATTAAGAGGATAAAATATCACATAATTCGGATATAAAAATCACATGTTTAACTTTAGAAAAAAGCAGGCTTCATAGTTCTGAAAAGTTCTAGTGTTCTTCTATCAAGAAAATTAGAACTATGTAAACAACAAAGCACTAAGAAAAAAAAATGAAATTTTGTTTTAAACAAAAAAAAAATAGACGTTGCCATATATCCCATTTCGTTAACGAAAAAATAATAATTTGTCTACTTTAAATTCTTATAATTAACCACTAAGAAGGTGCCAGAATGAATTTTATAGTCACATGCTAAATGAATTATGCTTCTGACATTCTACGAGGAATGCTGAATAATTAAGCAATGATAAAATCTGATGTGGAAATGTTGCTCATTTAAACTGATACGTTAATTAAGACATGGAACTTATTTTCTGGGTGAAGTCGGATTTCAAATGCAGTTAAAAACAAAGGCGATATGTCAATTCTTTGAAGAGCGATATGCCATACATTCGGTAGTGCGTTGAATGGATAGTGTTGTTTGCATACAAGGTTAGCTTTTTGTAAAAGCTAGTCAGCGGTGCGGTTGTTCATGCTAATGTTCAACATACCTGATACTAAAAAAATGTAAAGGGAAACAACTTTCATTTAGAAAGAGTTCTCTAGATTTATAAATTGCAACAGCCGGTTCTCAGCTTGACAATGCAATTGCAATTGCTCACACAAAGAGCAGAGCAAACCATTGGTTGCGAAAGATTCGGTAAGTTCCGTTAGTTTTAAACAAAATGTCTGTCGTTATGGCAACCCTTCTAGACGAGATGGAATAATAAAAAATAATGAATACCGTTAATGGACATCACATCGTTAAATTGGTTATAAGTATACGCTACACCATTGCCGGAAAATTCGCAATGAATTCGTGTTTTATTTCTCAATTTTTGTAACTGAACTCAGCACCCCATAGCGCTTACGGCTCCATTTTAAAATTGAATAATGGTTTAAGATTCAAATGCTGTACAGAACAAAGTTAGAAACTTCCATACACTACTAACTCTAACTGTGTTTCTTAGGTTAGTTCCGGCTATACCCTAAACCGTGTGATTCTCACGCCGCCGCGTAATTATCACACGCGTGATAATAACATTTCCGTGATATCATACGTAATATAAACGCATTCATTTCGGTAATGAATTAGAATTTGGAAACACATGTACTATACATTAAGTTATGTATGCGAGGGCTTTACTTTTCTTATATATTTCTGAAAGTTCAAAACTGTCGTGAATTTAAATCAGCGTATTCAAAATTATAACCATATGCGTATAATTCATTTTTTTGCATTACAGATAATAAGTTGTCTTTAGACTCATGGTGTTTGTGCAGAAGCTAAAATTGATTAAAAATCCAGTAAGAGATATCGTCTGTCAATTGTTTCGCCAGGTTTTATTGATAGTGGTAAATAGAATAGAAAATTTTAATGTAATGTCTGTAATATTTGCGGTAGGGGGAGCATTTGAAAAAACGCAATAAAGCGCTAGAACTTTAAAAAATGCAAACACTGACATGCAATTTCAGATTGATACAGCGTGACAGCATGGCACATCGGGTTTGCGTTTGGTTGTATATCCAGAAGAACCTGTTGCGTTAAAGGACTAAAGTAATGATAAAACAAATGCAGACAATATGTCAAAAAGTATCCATAAATATATGTCATATTTTTCATTTCCTACCAGGTGCTACGGTATTATATATCAATTTCAAATTAATAACTAACCTTATGCTAGAAAGAATCGCCGACGCAACATGATCTTGGTTTGGATTCTGAATTTCAGTTCCTGTAATGGCTTTTTATGCACTAATATTTCGTAATTCGATCATCCTTAGAAGTTATTTTTTAATAATGCTTTGTTTTAAGACGGCGTAGGTTTGATTCATTGTTTATCAATTTGATAATAAATGAAATATTGACTATATTAACAAAAATAATTCTTTGCGCGCTAATTTGTCTTTCTGGCGTGTTGGCGTGTTTGTATTCATCACGCCTGACCGAAATGGCAGACATCAGCCACCAAAATTAATTCTGAATAAGGAAACATTTGTACATAAACTATAAGAAATTATTGTTCATGTTTTCAGATTCAAAGACAGGGTCTAATATACCGTTAAACTTAGAATAAAGAAATGCATTAAAGCTGACAGCAAACCTAACGGCTATAAATGTCAGTTATAACATTCAATATGTCTCATGAGAATTATTTAATCTGTTTATACTATTAGTAAATACACCAAATTCACCGTTGATTAGTATAGGAACGCCTGTCTCCAGGTACATCCTGCAAAATATGAATAATTCGACATCGCCTATGGTTTACGCCCTATACACATTTCTAATTAAATTGCCGAAATATATATCAACAATCAGGAGAGATAGCTCAGGAGATTTTACGTAATCCTTCATTGAAATGTAAACAGCAAGATATCCGCTGTACGCAGCTGCATCTTCTAATATTAAATTTCTGATTTGTGTTTTATTCACTGTGACAAGTTTTGAAAATATTTTGAAAATGTTTGATTAATTTAAACGTCTGTTTACAAAGAACACCGTCGCACCAGATGCTGTGTAATTACTCCTGAAAAGCATACATCGCTTTCTTTGCGATGGACTTTTCTGTTAGACTTTAGACTTTCTGGATATACTCGGCATGCTCCATGAAAACAGCTATATATCATTTACGTCCCGTGGGAATGCTTTCAATAATCAAACACTGTTTTGTATAAGCAAAAACGGAAAAATATGCTGCGGTAGTTGTCAGTTTGGAAACTTCAGACATATTCGTCTAATTCCTCAAACACGGAAGCAAAGGGGTAATTTTTTAATATTGGTTTTCGTGAATTAATCCTTATTTGATTTTGTGTGTCGCCTTTGATTTGGTCATAACGAGCAAAGACACTCACCGGTTATGTTATACAAAACAAAAATGTATTTTTGCATTTGCGGACGTACATTTCTTAAGCTTAAGATCTTAAGTATAAGTAAATGTAATATATATCTGTTATAACATACAAAAATAGAAAAATAAGGAAACTTCACAGGTCGCTCAACACGACAAAAACGAAAATGTTGCAGGCTCGGTTTGATTGAGCCTGTTCATGGACGGTAGGGGAAATGCAAGCTACCGTCCACGCCCTCTAGCCCCAACATCGCATAAACACTGTACGACCTACACAGTATGTATAATTGACAGTACTTCGGTCAAGAGTTTTCGCTGAAAATCTAACCGTACAATTTCCGAATTACGCAAAAAATCATAATATTAAGAGTTCTGTTTTACTTTTCGTCCACACATTTTAGTGACATTTTGAAAATGTTTTATTGATTTAAATGTTTGTTTCCAAACAACACTGTCGCACCAGAATTTGTTTACTCCAAAAAGTAGTTTTTGCATTTATTCCACTAGAGTTTTCTCTTAGGCCTTTAAAAGCATGTGCTAGAACAAACTCGGCATGTTTCGGGAAAGCAGCTATTATATCATTTAGATCCCATGGGAATGCTTTCAATACTTTAACACTGTTTTCTATCAGCAAACAAGGAAAGGTATGTCCTGGGGTAGTTGTCAGTTTGGAAACTTTAGACATTTGTTTAATTTATCAAACACAGTAGAAAGACGTATTTTTTTGTTAGATTTAACGTCACACCGTTACAATCATAGTTCATATGGCATCTAAGAACCAAATTCTCTTAATTAAAAATATATTTTGTTGTAATTTAAAATTAGTCAAGCAAAGATGCCTACCAATATTTTGCTGAAAGACAACTCTCTTTGCAATTGTCACCTTTTATAAAGAATGAAATAAAAAATTACTGTAATTGGTATGTTGGTATTATGTCAGCATAATCTTTGCTTTCAAAACCACTCTGACAGATGGTGGTTCATTGTAACTGACGTCTAATTACTTCGGGTCAATCGGTGGTAGTGATGGGAAACGTCAATTGTATAATTCTTTGGTTACAAGAACTTTTTGACACTACGGCACGCTGCTTATCCAAGCCTGAAAAATATTATGAGGACCAAGTCCAATCTTCTCCAATTTCAAACCGTTAAACAAAATTGTTTTCGTGTGAACAAAAATCTATAAATTTTAAAGAAACAAATAGTCGCTAAAACTTGCATCAACGCAATTATTTAGAGAAAGTCGCATTTTCAATAAAATCTTACAAAAGACTTAGAATATATGTAAAATAAAGTTGTAAAATTTAAATTTTCGCTTCATTTATTGAATGACTAAAATCATGATGTCTTTGTAAACTTGAAAAGCTTATTTCCAAGAAAAAAAATCGAAATATTTTTATCAACTGATTATTTGCCCCGATTTTACATAGAGAAATACGTCTTTGGCCATAGTTACATTTCTTAAATTCACGACTGTTTTTTTTTTAAGTAAAGAGCTTGCAAAATATCTGTAAAACTTAGCATTTAACGATTGTTCTACACTGTATGTTTTCAAAAGAAATTTAAAAGTCAATATTTGTTCAAATAAATTGATAGCGGACAATTCGTCTTGCTGCTTGTCTATTCGAGTCATCATCAAGCGAAATAATCCTAACAATGTGCTCCATGCTAAAACCACCGTTCTCATTTCAAGATAAACATTAAATTATCCATCGATAACACAGCTAAGCTAACTTCCAGCTGATATTTATCATTGCTGCATCTGATTCAGTACAATTCTAACATTATGTATCAAGTATCCATCAACAAGTAAGTTTTAGCTAATAAAATAATTTGTGTTTCAGAGTCTAAATTAGAATTTCCGACTTCGAACGTTGACGAATACAAGTTTTAGCCTACCAGGTGACAGAAAACGTCTGTTTCCTGTCGCCAGTGCTAAATTAATTAAGTTTGGCAAAATTCTCTGAGGACTGTTTTTAACATATTCGCTACATCTGTCATTATAGATATTGAACGAGACAGTTACTATCATTCATCCAGAGAGACGACAGTAGTTAGGAATGAGAAGACAGAATGAGACCATATGACCCACTGTGTGTTTTCCTTCTTCTATCGCAAAATCTATTGAGCGTTGTCTCCTAGATTGATTTCAGCTGAAATAATTTTTGCATGGCATTCTGAACTCATAGAACTGAAAGTGTCATGATTTATTTTCCTAATATCAGAACACAGAAAGTTCATGAAACAAACATTTAAATGTAATTTGTTAACCACAAAAAAAACTCATAGAAACGTTCTGCAGCTAAAACAAGATTTATTAGGGTCATGTGTTATGCATTGCAGCAAGTGGTTCAGTCAGGGTGAATAGTTAAATATGAATTTATGTGTTGCTTTTTGGGTGAAAAACTTAAATATTAATAGGTTAAAAATATCACATAATTCTGATTTAAAAGTCTGATGTTCCACTTTAGTTGAAAGCAGACTTCATAGTTCTGAAAAGTTCTAGTCTACTTCTATCAGGATAATTAGAAAAATGTAAATAAAAAGGACAAAAAAAAAATATAATGAGAATGTGAAATTTTGTTTGAGACAAAAAAAATAGACATATCCCATTGTCGGTTGCCATATATCCCATTTCGTTAACGAAAAAATAATAATTAGTCTACTTTATATTCTTGTAATTAAGCAATATGAAGGTGCCAGAATGAATTTTACAGTCACATGCTAAATGAATTATGCTTTTGACATGTCTGTCTACGAGAAATGCTGAATAATTGAGCAATGATAAAAGCTGGAGTGGAAATGCTGCTCATATAAACCAATACGTTAATTAAAACATGGATCTTTTATTTCTGGGTACAGTCGGATTTCAAGTGCAGTTTAAAAGGCGATATGTCAGCGGCCCGTTTATAATGCAGATGTTCAACATAACTGAGATTGCAAAAATTGTAAAGGGAAACAACCTTCACTTTCTAGGAAAGAGTTCTCTAGATATATATATATTGCAACAGCCGGTTCTCAGCGTGACAATGCATTTCCAGTTGCTCGCACAAAGAACAGAGAAAACCATTGGTTGAGAAAGATTCGGAAATTTCCGTTATTTTTAAACAAAATGTATGTCGTTATACCAACCCTTCTGGACGAGACTGAATAATGAAAAAAAAAAGGAACACCGTTAATGGACATCACATCGCTGAGTTTTGTATATACAATTGGTTATAAGTATATGCTACACCATTGCAGGAAAATTCGCTATGAATCCTGTTTTTATTTCTCAGTTTAAATTAAATGATGGTTTAAGATTTAAATGTTGTACAAAACAAAGTTAGAAACTTCTATACATTACTGACTCGACAACTACTGTGTATCTTAGATCAGTTTCGGCTATACCCTACACCGTCTGATTCTTCGGCCCCCGCGTGATTATCACACGCGTGTGATTAACTCACGCGACACCGGCATAGAATGATAATCAGTTAACAACTTTCGTGAAAGCGAATTGAAAAGAATCTTACAATGCCATATGCTATAGCATATTTAACTCGGATATCTTATCATTATTGTGCATAATTATGTCTTCTAAATAACCTTTTCGTGATATCATACGTAATATAAACGTATTCATTTCGGTAATGAATTACAAATAGAAACACATGTACTTACATTAAGTTATGTACACGAGGGCTTTAATTTTCTTATATATTTCTGAAAGTTCAAAACTGTCGTGAATTTAAATCAGCATATTCAAAATTGTAACTGTTTGTGTATATTTCACTTTTTTTTATTACAGATATTAAGCTGTCTTTAGGCTCATGGTGTTTGTGCGGAAGCTAAAATTAATTAAAATTCCAGTAAGAGATATCGTCTGTCAATTGTTTCGCCCAGTTTTATTGACAGTGATAAATAGAATAGAAATGAAATGTCTGTAATATTTGCGGTGGGGTGGGGGGGGGGGGGGGGGGGGCGTTTGAAATACGCAATAAAGCGCTAGAACTTTGAAAAAGGGTACCAAAAAATTACTTGCAATTTCAAGTTGGTACAGCGTGGCACCTCGGTTTTGCGTTTGATTGTATACCCAGAACAACCTGTTGCGATAAATAACTAAAGTAGTGATGAATCAAATGCAGACAATATATCAAATAGCTGGCTATAAATATATGTCATATTTCTCATTTCCCACCAGGTACACACCAGGTGCTACGGTAGAATAAATCAATTTAAAATTAATAACTTACCGTTTGTAAGAAAGGATCGCGAGCGCACATGTACGAAATCGTAACGTCTCCAAAAATATCTAATTCTTGTTTACCTCTGCTTAGAATGATAAATCTGTTTGAAAAACTTTTTATGCAATTTCTTAGTAACAGACAAGCGAAATGACACAATCACTAATATTGAGCCATTATCATGCATGTATTTCCGGCAAATGCAATTTTACAGCAAAAGTATGTTAGACTTGCAAAAATAATGCTTTGTTTTAAGATGGAGTAGGTAATATTCATTTGTTTATCAATTCGATTATCAATAAATATTACCTATATTCTTGGCGCGCTAATTTGCCTTTCTGGCGTGTTGGCGTGTTTGTACTCGTCACGCTTTAACGAAATGGCAGACACCAGTCACCATAATTAATTATGAATAAGGAAACATTTTTACATATTAAAACAAATAAGTATTGTTTATATAAAGCTATAACTCGTGTTTGTCGTACTGTACAAAATTCTGCCGAGAAATACTATATACTGCATTTATCAAGTAAACAAATGAGAGGAATATCGTCTGCGATATCTAAAATCAATTTCAAAGAACCAGGCTTTCACTTTATAGTCAGAAGAAAGGAGCTGCATCGTAGTTGGCTTATTATTAGATAGATTTTAATACAAAATTATAGTTTGTTGGACATGTTTAAAACTTGCTTAATAGTTTCTAAATATTTATAAAAACTCCTGGTAAACAAAGGGACAAATCACGAGCTTAGAATTTAGAAAAAGATATTTTTGCCTTTTATGGCTTGCTGGCGATACACTTTACGTTTGTATTATGTATATTTAATGATATTTGTTTTTATTATTGCGGCGTAAGTATAAAGAAAATTTTAAAATTTCATGTTACGTTAAAAGCATATGAATTGAGAATGTAACGATGCATTGTTTAGGTTGCTAGTACTCCCGTGGATCATAAATGTCAGTTATGTTATTAAAGTGTACAGAAATTATGAGCATTGTGTATTGCTTTTTATACTTTGGTATTATGGCTGGTTTAAGCTGGTTTACAGACATATATTTAAATAAATTCTATGACCATATTTTATCAACATGCTGAACACCGTTTCCATCTCAAGAGAAACATTCGATTCATCATCTATAACACAGCTAAGTGGAAAAATTATATAAAACAGCTCCAGTTCCAGCTGACTATTATCATTGCTGCATCACAATGTAGAAAAGACAGAGGTCCGATAGGAATAACCTTGACTGGTTGTCAGCAATTATACTGGTGTCTGTTAAGTCAGTGGTCTAGTATTTGTTGGTAGAGCATGTCCTAATCAACGGTAGACATTGACAAGTTAGCACATTTTTGGTAAATGCAAGCATAAAGCATTGAAACGGTAAAGTGCTGAACAATTCTAAAGTTATGTATCACGTATTCATAAAAATATGTTTTAGCTAATACAATAATTTGTGTTTCAGAGTCTAAATTAGAATTTCAGACATCGAACGTTGATGAATACAAGTTTTAGCCTACCAGGTGACAGAAAACGTCTGTTTCCTGTCGCCAGTGCTTAATTAATCAGTGCCTGGAGTTTGGAAAATAAATTGGATTTTATAATCCAGTTGTAAAATTCTCTAAGGACTGTTTTTAACATATTCACTACATCTGCCATAGATATTGAACGAGACAGTTACTTTCATTCATCAAGAGAGACGACAGTAGTTAGGAATGAGAAAACAGAATGAGACCATATGACCCACTGTGTGTTTTTCCTTCTTCTATCGCAAAATCTATTGAGCGTTGTCTCCTAGATTGATTTCAGCTGAAATAATTTTTGCATGGCATTCTGAACTCACAAAATTGAAAATGTCATGATTTATTTTCCTAATATCAGAACACAGAAAGTTCATGCGACAAACATTTAAATGTAATTTGTTTATCAAAAAACTTCCTAGAAACGTTCTGCAGCTAAAACAAGATTTATTTGGGTCATATGTTATGCATTGCAGCAAGTTGTTCAGTACTGGTAGATGTATGCCTTAGTTAGTCAGTGTGAACAGTTATAACAATTTTAACTTACACGAAGTGTACAGGAACCATGATGATCTTTGGACGATTTTTGCATACCCGGATGAAACGTTGTTGAAAGGTTTAATTGACCAAAGAATTATTTTCACAAGTTATACAGGATCAAAAAGAAAATTTGCCAAGAACTGTAATAAACAGAAACCAAAAGAGCAGATAAAGAGATTAGAAAATAGGTGAGAGTTTCAATCGCAGTTGTAGTAATATTAACATTTATCATTCCGAAACGGATAATGTATTTCAAGTGACAAAATGCTGGCTTATTGCATCAATTTAGTAAACTTAGATTGTGCATTGTAAACAGTTATCCTTGTCCTTGACATGATTACAGTTTTTCCATTCATTTATTGAATGCCAAGGACGAATTAGGTATTACATATATAACGAGGACTTGGCCATTTTAATGAAGAAATTAGAAAACCATATTAACATGCAGGTGTTAAATCTCATCTTTCACCAAAATATAATATAGTCAGGTATCGTCTAAAATCTAGAAAATTACCATAAAGCGTCTAATTTAACAAAATTGTGTGGGTACAGCTGCAATCACAAGGTATCTTGCAACAGCCATTTTTTTTAAAAATGTCTTCCGGGATTTATTGTGTTTGTAGCTCTATTAATGCATACAAACATGTTTATTTTTATGTTTACATATATACTGTGTAGTATGTTTTCACGTTTTTAGTCCCCTTCACTATTTAAGGTCGAATAAAATTTGTTTCTGCTCCATTACTTTTAATTACATCTAAAGATTTTTAGTACTATACAGAAATGTTCCCCATGATTAGACCATGGTTGCAGGTCAATGGTCAAGTTCACTATTGAACGTCAAATGATTTTTTAAATTTTCACCAGTAGGGGACTTCTGCATTGCCACTGCAATACTAGGTCACTTGTTAAATATGAAATGTGGCCAGTCGTGCCATGAATGTTCAGATCAAATGCCAATGTTCAAGATTTAAGTGATGAAGTAAAATACCCGATGTCCCTATAGGCATTATTTGAGGCACTGTTGGGTACCTAGGTAAACTCAATACCTTTCCGTAAGCCCAAGACAATGACTTACTATCATGAAGACACCAGCAGGGCTTTAACCCATTGAAATGAGGGGCAAATAATTCATAGTAACCTTAAACACTCGACCCAGGAGCTTCCCACTCTACTATAGTTGAAACAAGCATTAAATCTTATCGAATATTTGTTCTAAAATTTAAAATATCCCGTTTCGTTAACGAATAAATAATAATTATTCTACTTTATATTCTTGTAATTAACCAATAAGAAGGTGCCAGAATGAATTTTACAGTCACATGCTAAATGGATTATGCTTCTGACATGTCTATCTACGAGGAATGCTGAATAATTAAGCAGTGATAAAAACTGGAGTGGAAATGTTGCTCGTATAAACCAGTACGTTAATTAAGACATGAAACTTTTTTTTCTGGGTGCAGTCGGATTTCAAATGCAAACGATTCTTTGAAGAGCGGTATGTCATACATTCGGCAGTGCTTTGAATGGATAGTATAGTTTGCATACAAGGTTGGCATTGGTAAAAGCTAGTCAGCGGCCCGTTTATAATGCTAATGTTCAACATAAACGAGACTGAAAGATTGTAAAGGGAAACAATATCTTTATCACCGTGTTTATAGTATTGCATTTGCATAGCCAGGATATTACTTTCATGCTAGTGTCTAAGTTGCACATTGTCAATAAGTTTCGGCTCTGAAAGCAAACCAATTTTATTTTGGAAAAGACTTTGGGCTATTTCAGATCGATTTGTTTTTAAACAAACATTCTTTCGATATACCAACCCTTCTAGACAAGCCGAACTTATAAACAAATAACAAATAATCTTAATGGACATCACATTGTTGAATTTTGTATATAAAATTAGTTATAAGCATTGCCGGAGAAGTCGCTATGAATCCGGGTTTTTTTTCTCTCAATTTTTGTAACTAAACTCAGCGCTCTCATAGTGCTAACGCCTCCATTTTTAAATTAAATGATGGTTCGGAACTTCCATACAGTACTGACTAGACAACTACTGAGTATTTTAAGTCAGTTCCGGCATAGAATGATAAACAGTTAACAACTTTCGTGAAAGTGATTCGGAAGAATGTTACAATTGCATATGCCATAGCATAATTATACCACTCAGATATCTTGTCATTATATTGCATAATTATGGCATTCATTTCTGTATCGAATACCAAATAGAAAGTCACGTGTACTATACATTATATTGAGTTATGTACTCGAGGGTTTTATTTTTCGTATATATTTCTGAAATTTAAGAATAATTAACAAGTTTAAAACTGTTGTGAATTTAAATCAGCATTTTCAAAATTGTAACCGTATGCGAAGCATGAATTTATCTGTTATCTCTGAATCTTGTTAAATGTATAAATCATTACTTCATATTCCAAAATATTATTTCTTTGAGTATGTTCCAAAATAATTCTAACTGATGATGTCACAAAGGAGTTTAAATTTATACTGATTTTACTATACGATTTTAACATATAAAAAGTACACGTAGACCGGAAGTTGTCTGACATCCGGAAAAAAAAACATTTACCAAAGAATATGGATTTCACGAACGGTGTGCTGAATGCGGATCTGTGCGTTTGGATTAAAACGGAAGCAGAATGTATAAAATTTATAATTACGTAAATACTAATTACAATAGATATTTTCGGAAATATTTGATCAGTTTGAGAATTACTTTCCATATTCCATGTAGCTGAAACGATATAGGTTGTAATAACATTTACACAGCCTATTAAACACTGATTTGTGGCGATGAATGTTCTTGAAATTGTACCGTGGTAGTTATAAATGAATAAACGCTCTTGTCTGCAACTAATACGTGTACAATGATATTTACATGATATTGGCGTTTATTGTTCTTAATTAACTTCATCAGCTTCTCAAAGTATTGCAGTAATAGACTAGATATAAAGCTGATTTAGGCAGACTTTTAATTGTAACACAGCACACCGATTAATTTCGGTCTGTCTAGTTTCATCGTCAGTGATTTGCCGGGGGTAATGTATTAAGTAGGATTCAAGCTGCACACAGTTCAAATCATTAAGAGATTGTTTAAAAGAAATTATGAATAATATGATTAAACTTTATTTCTGTTTTACATCACTGCCAACACGACATAGAAATATGTTTTAATACGAACCAATTTTTCACAGACATCATTTTGAAACGAGTATAGTCGTCCTGTTTAGAAGTACAAAATTGAAAATACTATATCCAATTTGTGCGTGTTGTTCTGTACTCATATTTGACGTCATCCGGTCGACAATACATTATAAAAACTAAAACTCGCTATTGTTCTTTGACCCATAGCGCCGTTTTCTTCCGATACACTGTCCTCATTATAACGTCTATGTAAATTACAATTTCTATAAAATAGGGTAGAAGTCGATGTTCAGTCGGTAAAAACATAAAACATATTTCACAACTCCTCGGTTTGTATGTTGTTTACGACATTTTGCGCTTGATTTCGCAGTTCGTGTATATGCATACTAAGAATTTTATACCTGGCCTTAAAACCAGTTAAGTATATGCCGAATGCAGGAAATATGTAAATGATTATGTTTATATCATAAAATACTTCCATTCAGTTTTATTAAAGAAATAGTCTGTATGTGACACACATGAAGTTTTCATCATGCAGTAGTATATCCAGTATGTGCTAAAGGTTTATCCTTTTTATATGATTTGTTGTTAATATTTCCCTCCGGCGACAGTAAATGTCTGTTTCCTTTTGCCCCTGCCAAACCAATCTGTTTCGGTTGTTTTAGAAATCGACCAGTCTATGGCAGGCGGGCAATGTACTTTGAATCACCCGTTGGGGACTGTTCTGCTACACTTTTAAACATGTCTGTTCACATGGTATATTTGTTAGTCTACTGACAATAGATATTTTGTTTTCAGTTCCTTTTTCAGCTTTACTGTTGTCATCAAAAATCTTAAGAAATATTATTTTGAAATATATTTATTCAAGACTTTATGTCAAGTAAATCAAAACAAAAACAACAAAAGCAAACAATTTGATGACAAACCTAGAAGTTCTCAGTCAAGAGTTGAAAAATTAAAATTTACCTAGAAAATCTGATATATAAAGCAAAATTAAAAAGGTCGAGGCCGACCGATGTTGTACATTACCTTGGCGTCAAATGTTTAACTGATGCATTTATGTCAATGCAAGTACCTGTTTTTAGCACGGAGGAGATTATATGTGCCGTGAGTAGCACAACGGCTTGCTTTATGACGCTAAACTAATTGATATGAAACGAAAACCTGTTATCAAAAAATTAGAAATGTCATTTATTATGTTTATTTCCCTGGGGAAGTCATCTGGGGAAAATGTGATTGAAACGATTTATTGACTTAGAGAGATTGCTTGTATGGAACAGACAGTATTGCAAAAACGGTAGACAGAAATAAGATCAATTGATAAAAAGACGTCAGAAGAAGTTAATAAAAATAAACAATATATCAAAACTCCATAGAAAACAGGTTTATCTGAAATAGCATAAGTAACAAATAAATGACAGAGAACAATATTCGGTTACTGCCTTGGTCGTAATGATTTCACTACATATATAAGATTTCTTAGCAAAGTCTAGTACAGCATGATAAACAGGATGGATGCTTTCTTTTCAAAAATTGTTTAACGATATATTCACACAGAGAAATGCTTATCAACAGGTGAACTCGTGCCGAAAACACAACGCGAATTGGTTCATTCTCTAACAATGAGAATGTGCTGTAAACTGTTGAAGGCCGTAGCGCAATGCTAATTGTCAAATGCTAAATGCCAAATATTTAGCGCAAAATGCTTTTTGCGAAATGCTTAATCGTCAAACAATTTGTCCGAACAGTTAATTGCAAAGTTGCAATACAACAAAAATGGCATGTGCTTATTCAGATAATGAGCTGAATATATCAGAGGAAAAACATCTTTTGGATTAGTCATTAGCCTTCCTTACTTATCTTTACATATTTTAGAGTAAAATTTTCTTGCCTATTTTCTCTAGTTCGATAGAACATTCTATTCTTTCAAATTAGACATTTTAGTATGCAGCAGTTAGCATTAAGTAGTTATTAGCATATAGCATAAGATGTTTGTCTGTTAGCATTTGGCACCTAGCATGGCACATCGGCCTTTTACAGAAAACAAAAAACTTCTGATCTCGTGAAACAATCAGGACCATGTTTTTTCCGATATGATATTATTTAAGAAATACAAAACAGACAAGAAAATACTCAATGCAAATCTTTGAACTTAACAACGTTCAATAACAACATTTCCTTGGCGGAGTCTCCTTACTGCCTAAATAATTATCTGCGCTGAACTCAATGGAAGATTCATATTAAAGTATCCAAAGAAGATCCTTTGGAAGCACAGAATGCAACTAAGCAAAATAAAAGCAGACCCAGTTTGACGGAGTCTTATCAAGAACATCCTAGCACCAGCTTTTCTGCACCAAGTTACAAATCACACTAAATGAACCTAGATCATACATGACTAGAAAATATAATAATACTTTATGAAAGTAGATGGACACATTTTACGGCCGCCACACAGCCGTTAAAGGACTGCTGTTGTGATAGCTATTAAGGTTTATAAGATCCTTTGGATGCTGACTCTATTTACTAGACTACTGACTTAATATTTGCTAATAGCTGAAAGCCTTGGTAAATTGATATTTGATAGAAAGGGTCAACATGATGTTTTTAGAACAGGTAAATGCATTCGTACAGAACGTACATTAAGCAAAGGTGTGTCTTAATATATATTTAGAAACGATAACAGTAATATATATATATATTCGTATACCTCTCTTGGGAGACAAAATATTGCATTTAGCTTGAAGAGTGATAATTAAACATGTACACTTTGAAATACCTGTGGAAACACAACAATGAGAATAATGAAAGAGCACTTAATGTTTGTACTTGATTAACCCTAACAAACTCGTGTTTATCGAAGGCGTGGCATCTCGCTATGAACTTGGTTCTGGCAGACATTTAACAGCGCAATAGATTGATCGCAGTAGGAATTGGTGAAATTAAATATATAATAATATAAGCAACAGGAATTTATCTGTAAGAGAGTAGAATATTTGCAGAAATTAAATATTATTATATAATAATACATTTCTGCTGCAGTTTTTTTTCCTACTTGCTTTCACCATACAATGTTTTAAAAATCGTTGACAAATATTGAAAGTTATATATTTCGGATTTTTGACACAACTGATATCTTAGTATGTTAAGTTCCGTAAATAAAGTCCCTATTGTTGTACATGTTTGTTATTTGTATCCAATTTGATGCTCCTATAATAGTAACGGGACTCATATATTTGCAGCTATGTCCTGTTCACATGATAAAATATTTACCACTAGAGTAAAATTTGCACTCACGCGATGTTTTCTAGGGGCAAATAGATGTGTTCTAGGTACAAATACTTCTTCATTACAAAATAAATTCCAAAATAAATTGCCAACGATTTGGGGCGGATGGTGCTTTTATTGTTGTTTTGTTTCACATGACGAAAATATACACACCTTGCAAAATTTGCATAGAAGCAAATGTGATCCGGTACAGGTGCTTCTAGACTAAAAAAAAACAAAGTACACCATACATGAATTTTGCGCGGGTTGTATTTTGTTTCACTTGACGAAATATTTGCTTCTGTGTAGACCCAAAAGTTGCACGTATGTGCAAAACATGCACATGTGTGAAAAGCTCCTTATTCTATCCCACTTTCTTGTCCGGAGTATAGTTTTCAGTCAAAGAAAGCGAAAAGCAGTACACTGAGCTATGCAAAGGCATTGCGTTTTTATTACTGAAGTAATGGCAATCTTTTATCGGAACATATAATTATGATATGATTTGGCAATGATAATATTAGGTTATTTAACATTGTTCAGTACAATACGGAGATCTATTTGGACGAGTACCCAGCTGAGAAAACCATATTGGACGAGCCGCTAGGCGAGTTTAGTATGGTTTTCTCAGCTGGGTACGAGTCCAAATATATCTCGTATTGTACAGTACAATGTTAAATAACCTTTTTATTCTATATCAATTTTATCTTACTATAATAACAGTTTAAATTAAAAATGTTTCACTGAATATTGTATTCCTGCCTTTTCTAGTTTTTCCCAGCTTGGTATGAGTGCAAATATATGTTATACAGAACAATGTTAGACCTTAAATAACCTTTTTATTCTGTATTTATTTCATTATCATTGAATGTTGTTTTTTCTGCGTATCATCATTAAAAAAGTATTGGTGCAACCTCCCTACAACAGCCATTTGACTATTTGGGTGGTAATAATACTTGGCTGAGCTATTATATGCCAACAAACATTGACAGCAGGTTTGGTGAAGATCGGATGAAAACTATTCGACTGAAAAGAGCGGACAAGGCTAAATCCCCCGTTTTTGGGGTATTTCAAGGACTATAATCAAAGAGTACCTGGTACAATTTGGCTGGTTATCGAAATTGGCCGAGATGTAATGCCCAAAAGCATTGTCAGCAAGTCTGGTGAAGATCCGACCAAAACTGAATTATAGAGCAGACATGTTTTGGATGCTGACCGCCTGTACGTTGCCATTAATAATCTTCTCCATTTTGTTCTTTACCGTTAAATAAAAACTGCTGAGGTAGCTATTCAGACAGTCAGGGCTGATACAAATTTCTAGGTTTCGTCCGAAACGGCTTCTTTAAGGGGCTTTTCAAATATTCCAACATCTGATGATCCTTTTTACTGTATTTTTAAGTTTTTGATTATTAACGAACGTTTTAATATCTAAATCAGATAGCATTGTTATCCCTTGAATCGTTTTTGTGTGTTGTAAACAAAAAAAAAAAACCCTCAAATTAAATCCAGATTTCAAGACGCATTATCAAACCCTGTACATAGAGCGCCTACTTCATCCGATTTACATTCGGAACATTTTCACGCGTTTCGGGCTTTATCGTATGTTTAACATGGGACTGTTGAACCGTCCAAATACAGAAAATACAGGATGTTTTGTACGCGCGTGCGTCCAAATACAGAAAATACAGGATTTATACAGTTACATCAAATAATTTATCAGGACACTGAGATAGTTATATCAAATAATTGATCAGGACACTTAGACAGTAATATCAAATAACTGATCAGAACAAAAAGATTATTGAGCAAGACACTTAGATAGATGGTAATATTAAATAAATAATCAGCACACTAAGCTATTGATCTGCGCACTTGTACGGTAATATCACTTAGACAGTAATACCAAAAAAAATGACAGGGACACTTAGACAGTAATATCAAATAATTGATCAGGATATTTAGTCAGTAAGTAGAACACTTAGATAGTAATATCAAATAAAGGATTATAACACTTAGTCAGTAATATAAAATAAGTGATCAGCACGATATCAAATAATTCATCATCACGTTAATACCAATTAACTGATCAGCGCAGTAAGACAGTAATATCAAATAGTGGATTAGCATATATATACAAAGATAATTGATCAGCAAACTAAGAAGTTTAGTTATTGATTTTTTTTCCTTTTTCAAAACTGATAAAATCATCCTTTTTAGAGCATAACACAACTTGCCATGTGAGTTTAATCATACTCATACTAATCAAAATTACCAGTATAATTAAGCGATGTGCAGTGGTCAAGACCCGTATCTTTTATTCATTATTTTAATATTGTTATGTTTCAAATGCATGTACGACACAATTTAAATTTTCATGAAATATTATGCCTTTATAGTGCTATGTAGATTTTAAAAAAAGAACAATGACCATATAAGAAAAATATGTTCAATAATTTATTTTCTGCTGCGTGACTTTAGCCATGAAGTTCATTGAATACTTGGACTAAAGCGCAAAATATCGGATCGATTTTCGGGATATTTGCTAAAATAAGATTTTGTTCATTTTAAAACCATTAAATTAACTATTGTTGACACAGTATAGTACATTTTTTATTTATTTTTTATTAATTATTTAATTATTCATTTGTATGTTTGTTTGATTATGTGGAGTTCTTTCTCAACTATTTTTAATATATGCTGTAGAAAGTTTCTGTCTGGTGGAGGTCTGTATAATATCTGAGATAGTAATATTATGATGATAGAGTCGACATATTCTTACATTCTCCCAAGGCTGGTTTTCATAAATATGAAACACGGAAAATCACATGGAAAGGAAATAACAAATTTGCCTCGTAAAAATGTCCAAAAGTTATGCAGGCGTCCAATTTATGCGATGTCTGTCGCCCATTTAACGGTTCTGCCGTGCCATTTTATTGCTAGTTCACTCTAGATTTTGGTATTTTTCTCAAAGCTTTAATATCATAGGAATACAAAATGGTTTCTTTAACTTATGCCTAAACGTCATACGAGAAATAGCAATGTAATCGTTGGTATCAGCAGATCTGATTTGCGTCAAACCTGGAGTTAATTAAATGGGAATGTAATTAATTAATTTATGCATTTCAATAAAAAAATAAATCTTTCTTGAATTACACCTTCAATTACACATTTTTAAAGTAAATAATTTAATTACCATTGCCGAATTTTTATGTACATATAGTTAATTATATTTTGTTTCCCCTTTCATATTACATATTAAACCTCTTTAGACTTTTTGAATATATATAAATGTAAATTCTTAAACTAAAATTTGAGAATATATGTATACAGTAATTCTTGATATATGGTCGTCCTTTAAATATAGGTTGAGGTTTCAATATAACGATATTTGTGTATATAAATAATATATATATATATCATTAGGTTCTTGTAAAATTAATATAAATTATATTCTTCAGGATTGTAGAAAATAATCATACAAAACATACAATTAACTCGTGGATGAAACAATTAGAAATATGTCTTGAAAGTGTGTAATATTAAAAGTAAATGTCTTATCTATGCAGAAAATGCAATGCCAGGATTCATACAAAGTCATACAGAAATTATTAAAGAATCTGTATAAGGATATATAACGAAATCCAAATAAAATGAACCTGTTTCTATATGAAACCACATCTTTTACTAATTTCCTGCAGACTTCAACAAGTGTCAAGGTGAAAGTCTTATTTCTCATATTTTCATAAATGTTAAAGTATAAAATTTGCAATGGGATCGCCTCTAGCACATAAAGATCAGACTAACGAGGATAGGCTATATACTAGTAAAAGAAATTGTTCTTTGTTTCATATAAAATTCAGCTACTTCAGAACAATTTTGTAAAATTTGCAATGGGATCGCCTCTAGTACATAAAGATCAGACTAACGAGGATAGGCTATATACCAATAAAAGAAATTGTTATTTGTTTCATATGAAATTCAGCTACTTCAGAACAATTTTGTTACTGTTTCTAGATTTTCACTCCGTCGTAGACCTATTTTCCACAAGATATCCATACATTTGCTCCGAGAAAACGAAAAGAAAAAGGGGTGTTGAATAGTATGCAGTGAAATGCAAGTCAACTGAAGTCAGGTACCCTCATATTGCCGCGTTTCAGAAAGCGGTCCGCAGAATAAACACCCTACTTTCGTTTTCAAGTAAACAACTCGAAAACATGCGAATATTAGCATGAAAAGTGTCCTATTTTATGTAAAATTCATTCCACGAGTGAAATAATGCCCATTTGGCCACCGAGTTACGCGCAAATGCGCGAAAAATGGAAAACTTAGGATCTATTTATTAGGGACTTCTTTCGACTGCACCACGAAGCATATTTTTGACCGAATTACTCCATTATAACCTAAAGCAAAGGTTTCTTTGTTATAATTACAGAAGTCTTATATTTCTTGTCTGAGGTGAATGTATGAAATTAAATAACCTAGACAAAAAAATGACGGAATTATTTCATATCAGAAAATATTTTTCACTACAACATGAAGAGATATAATTCATGGAATTATAATATATTGGTTCCTTATAAAATGGAATACACTAATTCAAAACAACTGTACTTATCACTAGAAAAAGCAAGAAGACACTAGATTGTTACTGTCGTACATGTAAGGTAGTATATCCGTCATGACAATCGGCCAGCAGAATTTGTACTTTCTGTAAGAGATTTCGGCATTTTAGGTCTTACGAAAAATTGTGTGCGCGATGTGCTGCTTTACGTCCGAAAACTACCGAACTAGAATACGTGATCTCACCGAAATTATCGAGTTTCTTTACGGGTTTACTAACTTAAATAATGGCAAAACTATAGGACCCGAGAAAAATTACTTTGGGAAATACATAAAAAAACAAAGAACGTATATCTTTGGTGGCTTCTCTTTGTTAATTGAATTTTGGAGCAAACCCGAAAACTTTCTATAAAATAAATAAAAGTGTTATTTTCACTTGAATTGTACCAGTTAACCAACATGCCAGTCTCAGTTTGATAAAATTAATTTTAACATTTTTACGGCTTTTTAGTAACGCGTGCCAGCGCGCCAAATTTCTTTCAAAATAGCTGTCGCGACATAATTGATGACAACTTTTCCTTGTTTGGGCTTATTCTTGCCATATTTTGTCATTTCTATTACCTTAAACTGCACTCAAATCAAACACTGTTACTGTAAAATTTGCCTAATCTCACCTCTGACTATTAAAATTTAGCAATATTTAGGCTGTAAATATGCATTAAAAACACACCCGAAATACTGAAAATGAAATAGTTTTATTTTTCTCCATGTCTTTGCAAATGGCACTAAAATTGTCATTTTTCATAATATAACCAAACAAGCCCATTTGCAGCCACATCTAAACACTTCTGTAGGTTACAATGTACCAAATCAGTTCCTTCTTTATTTCATATAAACAACCATATTTTCAGTACTTTAGAGCATTTCAATGATATGAAAATTATATAATAGTCATTTAGTATAATAACATGACTTCAAACCAAAAATTAAAAAAAAACATATTAGTTGAATTTGATTGTTGGATCACATTTTAGCGTATAAACATTTTCTAATAAACTTGAAAAGTAACATAACAAGCATGTCTAGGCATTTTAGAAAGCCGGATTTTAAAAAATATATATAATGTAAAATGTTTCACATCTTAACACTTTCACTTAAACTATTTGCCTAAATATATGCAGTAGTGTTTTTGTCGTAATAAAATGTAAAATGTTGGATACGAAATATACATGTTCAATGTAGACATTTATGAGTCATTTTGACAAACTTTCAGTTTAACTCTAATTTGTAATAATGCGGTTTCAAATGAATTTCCTTGAAATTGCTTGCCAAGAAAACTTTAGTATAAATCTACTATGATATAGATATTTATAACCCTAAATCTTCTCTATGTTTCAGCGATGCTTTCTACGTCATGGCTTACCTTTACTAAGAATGAAGTGTGAAACATTCGTGCGCGCTTTAAACTTAACTAGACTATTACCACATTTATTGTTTTTTTTTCTTTTTTCGTTTATTTATTTATTTATTATTTTTTTTTTTTTTCGTTTTTTTTTTTTTACCAATATTGTAAGGTACTCTTAATACTTAATGTCACAGGGTCTCTTTTTGTCAGCCTGCGGTCCATATAAGGCTTTTACTAGTAATCAAAATCTATTTGTACCTATAGCTGCACTTGTGTCACCGAACATCAAAGTTGCTTTTAACTTCTATAAAGGGACTGACTTTAGCTTGTTTTAATTGATCTAGTATTGTGTGGTTAGTTTAAATCCCAATTGTCTTGGTATCACTAACTTAATTTTACCACACAGATGGCATTTACAATGTCACTTTATTCGATTAATCATGGAAATCCTCCAAAGGAAGCAGAATTAAATGAGAGAATCTAAGATAGAAGAATGACAGAAATAGAAGAGGATATGATGTTCCATTATGGTAATTGCTTGTATCGGTATAAATAACAAGAAGTTTGGATGGTTTGGATGTAGAATGAATTTATTTTATTTATAAATATTTGATAAACTTGAATTATTGACGATTACATGGACACAATGTCTGATAAAGTCTTGAAAATTTGCATATCAGTTTGGAACATACCAGGACAAATCATTTACTAGCATTTAATACCATTGATAAATAAACCTAGTAAAAGATGTTCGGTATCTTGGTTACAGTGACGTGAAAGCTTTTCTGCAAGTTGACTTATAATGATAATCAGATATTCATTGCAGCGGCTGCAGAAGAGTTTTAAAAGAGTGTTGGAAACAATGAAAAGGAAGACAACGTATGGATGTTTGGATCAGATTGTTAGATACCTGGTTTGGAGACCAATATCAGAATTTCAACTTCTGACCGGTTGATTCTATGCCTATGGCACCTACCGTTTAGTGAACATTGCCATAAGGCTTAAGGTTAACTTCGTTTATCTCGAACAACTGTTGTCAGGTCTTAAAAAGCGAAAGAAAACACCATACCTTGCGATTTGAAGTTGTATTTTCCCAAATAACATTCTTATATTTAATTTCGTGCACCCCGCCCGCTTAGCTCAGTAGGTAAGAGCGTTGGTCTACGGATCGCGGGGTCGTGAGTTCGATCCTCGGGCGGGGCCTATGCTCTCTGTGACTATTTGATAAACGACATTGTGTCTGAAATCATTAGTCCTCCACCTCTGATTCATGTGGGGAAGTTGGCAGTTTCTTGTGGAGAACAGGTTTGTACTGGTACAGAATCCAGGAAAACTGGTTAGGTTAACTGCCCGCCGTTACATGACTGAAATACTGTTGCAAAATGGCGTTAAACCCAAAACAAACAAACAAATTAATTTCGTGCAAATAGATTATGCCACGGTGTCAAATGCGTTCATTTCGTAATTTGTCACCTGTATAATGCAGCAGAAATTAGAATTAAATAGTTTGATGTACGTTCATATTTGCAAGAGGTTTTGTAAGTAAATTTATTCTCTCATACACCTTTACCACTGAAATCCTGATGACTTATTTAAGTCATTAAACGTCAAGATCTTTTGCCTGTTAATGTCTGTTAAGAATTTGTTGATCCGTCAGTCAGATAGTAGAGGTCGTTATTATAGACATTAAGACATAAAATAACAGTTTTACCATAATGCCTAGTGTAATACCTCATTGTCGGCAGTCTTGCTTGGTTAAGGTCTATGCTTCCAGGAGATTGCTTTAATACGTTTTCTTCAATATACCATTATGTGAGCACATTAATAACGTTTGTTTTGCTTTTGGGTAATTAACTAATTCCAGGATGTCAAGAAATTCATTTATTAGATAATTTTGTAAAACTATGTGGGAGTTGCTTATATGTACGACTAGATAAATACATATGTTTAAGTCTCTTCCAAACGACTTAAAAAACTTTAACATTCATTTTGTTTATTTCCACCGTATGTGACTGGCATTTGTTTATGAGAATGTTTTTCCACTTAACCCTTGGAATGAGCATATTATGAAGACTACAAAGACGAAAAGAATGAAAATGAACAGGTTATATTAATCACTAAATTACAATTATGTATATTTCACCCCGAGGTAATACATACGTAGTTCATTGTCTGTTGCAATATGTAAAGTTCTGTTAACAAATTAATAATATTACTTTTTCTTTGTTGTCCTGTGATTAGCTAATGTCAGGATGCCAAGAATTCTCTACTAAGATGTTAAAAGGCATTTTCCTCTTATTTAAACGAGGAGCGATTGTCTTTTTGTTTTGTTTTTGTTGGGTTAAGCGTCGCACAGACACAATTATAAGTCATATGGCGACCTTCCAGCTTTTATGGTGGAGTAAGACCCAAGTTGCCTCTCTGTGCATTATGTCATCGCGGGGGGGGGGGGGGGGGCTTGATGGCTTTCCCAATTGAAGATTTAAACACCCCAAGTGAGGCTCTAAACCACATCGGTGAGGGGCAAATGATTTTAAGTCAGCGATCGTAATCACACGGCCCCGAGCGATTGTCTAGTAGTTTAGGTAGTCTTGTGGTTAAGGTGTCGGTCGCTCAGCCTTTTGGTCTTGGCCCATTGGAGTTGCGACAACACCAGGTACTTTTCATACGACACCAGTACTCGCGCTTCTAGGCTTGCAGCTTTCGTCACAATCGAGCTAAAACAAAATGGTACACACTAAACTAAACCAGGTAATTTGAGCTGTGTTTAACAGATTGTGTGTTCAATTAATACATGTAGTTCGATTTAACAGTTTTTAAAAATTTCTTTCCTATTGAATAATATCATCCCCAACAGACACTGTCAAAATATTAAGGAGATGTAAAACTACTTGCATCTTTAAAATTCTTTTCCTGCAAATGGTAAACAAAAAATTAATTTCAATTTATGAACTTCGTGTGTTTAATGCTTACATATCGTGACTGTGTGTCGGTACTTTATTTCCAGTTAGTATACAATGTTCAAACCACAGACAAAATCATAGTTTTAATCCATAAATTTCCTTCCGTAAATAATGACGTCAGAACTGTACTATTTACAGGAGCTTGATATAATTGATACATACAGTAATGATTAGCGTAATTGTCGGATTTTAGTTTGTTATACTCTAATATATTTTTGGTCATCTGGGACCATAAATTGCAATGAATGTTAAACTTTTCATGACTACAAACCGAGTTTGCGAGTTTGCAGTTCATCCTTTTTCATGACTACAGACTCAGTCAGACCGAGTTTGCGAGTTTGCTGTTCATCCTTTTGCATGACTACAGACTCAGTCAGACCGAGTTTGCGAGTTTGCTGTTCATCCTAAGCTTTTTCATGACTTTAGACTCAGTCAAACCGAGTTTGCGAGTTTGCTGATCATCCTTTTTCATGTCTATAGACTCAGTCAAACCGAGTTTGCGAGTTTGCTGTTCATCCTTTTTCATGACTACAGACTCAGTTAAACCGAGTTTGCGAGTTTGCTGTTCATCCTTTTTCATGACTACAGACTCAGTCAAACCGAGTTTGCGAGTTTGCTGTTCATCCTTTTACATGACTACAGACCGAATTTGAGAGTCTGAGTCTGATGTTTCTCACTTGTTCATGAGTACAGACTCAATCAAACCGAATTTGTAAGTCTGCTGTTATTCATGATCACTACTGGTAGTGTTATGTGCCTCCAGAAAATCTTCTTATATATTTTATTGTACAAAATCCATTCATAAATGAGTAACTATCAAAGGGTATGTATGTAAAACATCAGATTCAAAATTTGCGCAAGATCTTTTTGAAAAGAAAATGGATCCGTGGCATTCTCTCTGTTAACTCTTGATCAGGACTAAATGTGTACATCGTAATCACACCGACATGCAAAAATAATGTTCATTACATAACATAGCAAAAATTGTGAACATATTTCAATTAAGTTCATGGAAGAAACATAAACATAACTATTATAGTCAATCTCACTTAAAGGGAACGTATTTAAATGCTACATGCAAATGCGCACATGTGAACTTTACATTATAAATATCGAAGGTTAATTACTCTCCTGTGCTTACTCTGCTAGTCTCTTAATTCAGAACATTTTGAAATTACGACCACTTAAAATTTGCCATTTGAGAATCTAATGACTTATCAATATTAAATTCAAAACCAAATGGATTGACTCCTACGGCGAACTATCATAAACCAAGTGATTCATAATGCATTGAAAGTGTTCGCACTTATAGCATAACAGTTTTCCAATCGACCCTGCATTTATTTTACATTTTTACGACTAGATGGTGCCGCAGATATGATTTATAATTTACGCGGAATCATAAATTCTCATTATTCTAAAAGGGCATTGAAAGTCATTTGCGATGATCGTTCATATTCTGTTTACAGTGGAGAAGCCGTAGGTTACAGGTAGTGTAAAACAAACAGAAAATAAATGTTGTGTGAACGGGATTCTCGCGAAGTAAAAAGAGGAATTTGTTTCTGTGATATGATACTGTTGTCAAACATGCATAAGAGAACCTGTTAATTACAGAAGCGACGTCTGTTTTTGCATTTTATGAGTTAAAATCATTTTCCCGCTAAGGAATGATATGAACATTTGTAACGATTTATGTCTAATTACACGAGCTTAAACTTTATCTATTTTAAACCATTATATCCTCATTAACAATGTTTGTTTACCTGTTGCAGGAAATCGTGACTAATTTGTGCTTATTGCTTCAACTTCATATTTCATTATGAAAGTAAGATAAATAATTGGCCATGTCTTTCTTAGAATATGCAGGTTTATTTTCGGGCAATTTTTAAATATAATTACCATATATCATTTTGTTGTTTGTTTTAGTTAAATCTAATTTATGTTTTAAAAGTTGCTTGGTTACGCTGGCTTTAATACAAGACATATAAACAATGCAGAAAACGTGACTTTATTCAGTATATCATAGCATAGCAGTTTCCAGAGGAAACAGAATTAGAGAATCAGATTCTCTGCCAAGATAAGAAGAATTTATTCCAAGTATCAATATCTAGCTTATTTGAGTTATTAAATATATAACGAAACAAAAACCGAATCTAGAATCCGAAAAGGCATATCACTTTGTAACCTTTATTATTAGCATAGCATGTCGATGTAACACTGATTGAACAGCAGGGGCCTTTAGCAATAATGCGAAGCATGAATAAGATACCACAAAAGTATTTTGATGCAGCAGTGGTGGTAACTCCATATTGTTTTAACATCCCTGGCTACTTGCTATAGAGATATGTTATAATCTAGTTAACAATTGAATACGGCAACAATGAATTTTTATTTATAATTATATTCTTATTCAATTTTAAGATTATTATACACCTAGTCTTCTGTTACTATGTGTTAAATTCAAGGCGCTTTTTGCTTTATGGTGATGTATTTCTTTATTATTAATGAAAGATTTATTTATGCCATAGACTGCAAAGACGTGAATTCAGCCTGTCAAGTGATATAGTATTTTACTACAAGATAATGTATACCTTATTGTTAGTTTTCTTATCATAACGTCACGTTCATATTCGTGCACTTAGACAATGCTGGAGTGCATAACGAGTTCATTTCGTAATTTGTTGACTAAGAAATGCAACTTGAAGAGGGCGGCGTGAGGGGTGTTGCAACTTCAATTACCTCTCAGGAACAAACTCAGTCAAACCGAGTCTCTTGTTTTTTTTTTTTATTATTTTATTATTTTGCTTGGTTGCGTTCTATGCTTCTAAAAGATCTTCTGACAGATTTTATTTATTATGTAACTGTCTGTTTCAAAATGGTCGTCATGGGTGTTTAAATATTACCACTGGCATAATGATAAAACATACTGCTTGCCAAGCTATTTTATCAGTTACGATTTGTCTGGAGCAAATAGCAGTGATATATCTGACTGACTAGCGATATGTGCAAATCAAAATCCCTACAAAGACATTAATCATGAAAATAGCATTGTAACCAATAATGTTTTATTTTACACCGATTTTCGGTGTATATTTTTATCATTCACATACGCACACACGCGTGCGCACACACATACGCACACACGCACGCACGCACGTACATGTATACATACTTTTTGATTAGTTCACCTTTTTTCAATCTGGTAATCACCACTAAAAATAAGGATATATCAAAGAAAATACAAAGCAAATGTAGGCGTGTTTTGTTCGTACACTTTTCTTCCAAAATACTCACAAAATTGAATATTATTTATAACTAACCTAGCTGTGTTATTATAATAACGTGCTTGTTTATATCGCGTTTATTTAAACCATACGTAACTGTTATTTCATTTATGAAAATGCATTTCTAATTAACCCGTGGAATTAGCAAATTACACATGTAACAAAGACGTGAAACATGTAAATGAACACATTTTCCAGTCAATTACAATGATATATTCCACTCCGAGGTAACACATACTTCATTGTCAGTTTCAATATATGTTACCTTCTGTTAACAAATTATTAACATTTACTCCTTTTTTGCTGCCTAGTAATTAAGTTGTGCCACGATGCCAATTATCTTAAATCAAGATGCTAAAAAGCACGCACCTCTTGTTTAAGCTATCTAAATTTTCATACTGCATTTGAATTATATACGAGATAAGACTCAACAGCTTTTGCTTTTTGTTTATTTAATTTCTCTGTTGTGTATCAAAGTGTTTCATGAACGAGATATTAAAATATTACGTCAAATTAAAGGTCCAATACTAAGGAAAGTGAACATTTTAATTTCTTTTAAAAAGCACAGAAACTATTTCATTTTATTGGAAAATGAAAGTTGGTATGTAGAAATTCGAAATAAATCGCAGTATATGTACAATTATTTTTCTATGAAGTATGAAGAAAGTTAAAAAGACCTGGGGGGGGGCATTCTGTCGATTCATTGAAATTTCAACATGATACACATACATTTCTTTGAGTTCCAAAGACCTTCTGTAAAGTTTGACCTGCCAATCTTCGTTATTTAGTGTCTTGCAGAAGTCTTTGCACTGGCTATGAAAAAAATTGCCAACTCACTTTCCCTTAGTAATGGACCTTTAAAATCTTGTATCAAATTTTATTGTTGTTTATTAATAAATGGTAAACTCAAATATGCAGGTTGAATAATGTAGAGTGCAGATCATCGCGTTAAGGGATACATTGAAAACTAGTCGATGAAAAGTATTCATTTATTGTTAGAAATAAAAATGAAGTATTAGACGAAGTGATACAATTTCCTTGAACGAAATGTTAAGCTAAGTATGTCTGCTTTTATAACATTCATACTACTATGTGCATAAATGATTGTATACAAAACAATACTGTTTTAAAACAGTGTACATGTATAAAAAACTAATTATCCAATTATATTGTCAGAATTAAAGGAGCTGTATTACGACCTGAGAACAATATAATTATATAAAATAGTAAAGTTAAAAATCGATAATTTGATTTTGTTGACAAATATAATAGCAAATATCATAATAATAATAAAAAAAATGATTAAACATTTATATTTATATGCATTACTTATTAAAACATGTAAATTGATTTTATCATAAACACGCAACAACTGTTATTGAAATATAACACAATGGGACAAAATGAAATCATTTTGCTTTATCTATATTTATTTCAATAAATGAACTTTCTGTGTTGACTCACTGTAAAGTTGTGTAAGCATTTAAAACTTAAACTTAAAGAATCTATCTTTTGATTTATATCGTAATAAGCAAATTAATTGTTACAGTAATACCCAATGTTGATATATTTTCTGGTTCTATAGTAACACGGAGTCCATTCAGAATAACAAAGTCCCTCTTAAGCCGGTGTTAGGAGATGTGAGGGTTGTTGCAAATTTCATTACCTCTCCCGAATTGACTCGTTTAAAGCGCATCTGTTATCATCTTGCTAGGTTGCGTTTAAAGGCTTACAGAGTACTTTATTATTGACCCTATTATACAGACTTAATCATAAATTTATAATGAGATAGAATAAAATGCAAGTATGATATCAAATCTAAATACCATTTAATAAAACATCTTACCTCTAGATCGCGTACATGTACATAGCAAGCACGCTGTAGCTAGGACAAAAAGGATATTATGGCGATTTTTCTACATAAATTTGTTCTGTCCATAATCAAATGGCTAAAATAACCGATCTGAAATGGACAACAAATTTTATTAAATTACGTAAAATTAATTTAGATGCGGTAAATACATAATCCCCCCTTAAGACACGGAAAATATTCAAATATTTTCTTTGTACATTTTCTCTAGCATTTACATTCAATACCAGTAGACTAAAATAAACATTGATCGTGGTACTCGTAAAAGCTTCATTTCGCAAGTTAATTACTCACTTGTGTTTATTCTGCAACTATCTTATTGCAGAACTGTTTGAAATAACGACAACTTTTATACTTTGGCATTCGAATTTCTAATTACATTAATTTCAAGTTTCAGTGCAAAATGGATAGTTTTCGTGAGAACAATGAATGATTCATGTGTATTGAGACTATACGCACATTATCAGATGACAATATTTCAATTGATCTGGCATCTATTTCATATTTTACGCTTAGATCGCGACATGGATATGATTCATAATGTACACGGAATAATAAATTTTCATTATCCTGAAAGGGCACTGAGAGTCACTGCTAAATTGTTAACTGCTAAATTGTTAACGGCTTGTACAAATAACAGTTACACTGGAAAAGCTGTATGGTAATGTAAGTGTCAAACAAAATAAATCTAGGAATCTTATACGACTGCCAGTGTAAAACAGGGTTTTCCCAAACCCGAGAAACAACGATTTATGGAAAACAGAGCGTTAGCGAGGTTTTTTATGCACGCTGTCCCGAGGGTCAAAAAAGCACATGCCTTACTGAGGCATTTTTTTTCTACCACATATATAATTTTAAGATTTTCAAAGATATTGTAAATAGAAAGTCGCACAGTCATACATTACAACGTCATATAAATATGACGTTAAACTATGACGTCAGTATGCGCACGAGTAGCTTATCATTTCTCAGATATATTGATTTACTAAACGGATAACCTTGTATCGCGCTAGGTTGGCAAAAGATCAATTTTGTAAGGAAGGGTTTCTCACGGGAAGTAATTTTCATAAAGGCCAAAAAGCTTCTGGACTCCATCTAGTTGAACATACACATGTAAATTTGAAAATCGTAGACGTTAATGTATACAAATATTTAACATATCTTGTGCAAAAAAAAAATGTTTTTGATTATGTTCAAATTTGAAAATAAAGTGATGTTTATCTTATGTAATACAATCTGCAAAATACAGAAACGACTTTGCGTTGTAATATTTTCATAATTATCCTGCAAGATTTCTTAGTAACTAAAGTAAAATATGACAATAATTATCATGCAAGATTTCTTAGTAACTAAAGTAAAATATGACAAATGTGGCTTTGAGTAACTTCATCACTACAATTGTTAGAATGAATACAGTGTTACAATGTAACAATGATAGAACAGAAAATGATATGTGCAATCCGATTAATAAGTTCACTCCTCAATGTATCGTTTACGCTGGAAAAAGTGCACAGGTACGTTGACATCAAAAGAAAGACAAATAATCACCTCCTCCAAAATTTAGCTTGATTCGGGCTGTTTTGAAATAGCATCGCTTGGACGTTAAGAATATCAGTATGGGTCGGCTGATGTAAACAGGTTTAATCTCTAAAGTGATTTTGCCACTGTTCGTTTCAATGCAGTGCTCTGCGGTGAAGGTTTCTGAATGTTTGTTAGTACTTCATTATTTTTGTATATGTGCATTTGAATACATTAACATGTACGTGAATTTATGAGGATTTTTTATGTGCTGCTGAGTGCTTTGAATTTGTTTTTTTTATGTTTTTGTAAGTAGTTTGGTACCCGTTGAATTAATTACAATACAGGTACGAATGACCATCGAAATGTCACTTTACTTAAAATAATCAATCATAGCATAGATATCTTCTAATAAGTAGAAATGAGTGTGGATAATATTAAGCGTACAGAAATGATCACAATTCTATGTCCTAGTGATATGGTCTGCCTGCACTTTCACAAGACTGTTGTGTAAAAAGCAATATTCAATCAGCTTGAATTAATAAATTCAGAAAGAAAATGGTGCCTGATCTAGAATGTAGAAATATTATATAGATCTACATTTTAATCTCACCGGAATAGAATCTTTACCGGCACAGCATGCCCTTTATACATATTGATTGGTTTTGCAGTAACTCTGTGATTCCAGCAGATTGCAAATTTTGATTCCATACCTAATGTTTTTATTTCGATGTAAATGAGATGTGGAACCAAAATTTGTAGTCCTGTTTGGCGCCATATAACATATACTGTGTTGGTGCGCCGTAAAACCCAAATAAATAAATAAATAAATAAATGAATGAACAGCAAGAACATCCTCCTCGTTAATCTTTAGCACAAAAATCCTTGCAATTGCAAATAAATTGTTTAATACAGCAGGGGTGTTAATATCAAAAATTGCAATTTTGTTTAACTACTAAGCGAGAGTTGATATCATAAGCTAGTTGAATATGGCAACAACGTATTTTTACGTTTTAGTTATAATGACTTTAGCAGTTTTGGCTTACTCCTAGGTGAGGGTAGGGTTGATATCATAAGCTAGTTGAATATGGCAACAATGTAATTTTACGTTGTAGTTATTTCGTGCAAAATAATATAGTTATGTTGAATATGTCAAACGAGTACAAAATTATAGTAGAAAAAATATGCAATTTCGATTACTGAAGATGGCTTAGTAAGTAATATTGATAATATGTAAAATACAAGGAGCAATTCAAGAGATTCATATTATTTTATGGTAACATTAACAAAATTTGATTTACATTTAATGTTTGGCAAAACTTGGTCACAGTTCCGCATAAACTTAGAATTGCTACTATATGTAACGTAGATTTGAAACACTAAGAAGCATCAACAACAGTCACAGGTATAAATGAAACATTGTGAATAAGTAGAATATATAAAACCAGTAAGAACTTACAACTTATATAATCATGCTATTTAAAATATGTATAAAAATCATGTGGAAATACCCAGAGTACTTACGTTTACTACATGTTGTAAAACAATCAGCCTTTTGTTTTTATATGACTTTTAGGACGCTCATTTCGAGTATATGGAAATGATACATGTTTCGTTATAATTTATTATCCCATAAGGTAGACTTAATTTTACTCTGGTGTAATGCATACCTCATTGTCAATGTCAGTAGACATTCTGCAAATAAATTGATAACATTAAAAAATATGTGCTTTCGTGCAAATGGATAATGCCAAGGTGTCAAACACCTTTATTTCCTTATTTACTACCTGTATAACGCATGTATGTGTATTAAATGATTTTATGTATGTGTATTGTTCATATCTTCAAGTTGTTTTGTAATATATTTCCACACTGACAACACTTATGGCTTATTTGCCGGTTACGAACTTGATGGATCGAACAATAGACGTGTTCGTATTGAATAATTATCGACCATGTCATGTCACTGTCAAAATAAGACCGACCAACTGTTAAAAATGGTTTAAAATTTTTATGTTGTGATTACATCAAAAATTGATGAGAAGTGCAAGTTATTGTTTTAATGGGCGATCATTGCGTGACTGTACACATTTAATTGCAATGCATTTCATACAGTATAACACTTGATAATTAACAGATAACAAATGCCAAACATTGTCATTGTGATACTTTAATCAGATACAGCTTTTTAGTTCTTGAAAGAATAACGCTGTAATCATGTTCTCTACATGGAAAAGTAATAAAAAACAATGTTAGATTTTGAAACTACTGTCTGATGTCACTGTTATAACTAATTCAGGTCGTGTGCCTGACATGCCATAGATTAGCTCTTATAATGATTGTAGAATTGTCAAAAAAATATCATATTGCAATTTAAATTATATGCTGACTTGCTGTCAAAACTTTCTCTCGGGAACAAAAAGTGATATTGCGATTATTATCCGTTCATGCACTATGTTAGTGGCATTAGAATTTCTCGCTTTGCTTCTAGGGGTCTAACTTGTCTAAGAAGGAAAGGAGGGATGCAACTTTAGACATTGGTGTAAAATGTTTCTTCTTTCTTTATTTCATCATGTTTCAACCGATATAAAAATGAAATGGCGGTGGTGGATATAGGTATAAGCCAGTCTGATTCGGTAGAATAAATTATATTGTATTTTAAGATAACAGGATTTCATCCAGTTTTCATTATGTTATAAATAATAGCAAGACTAATCGAAGTTTTGCATTCAAGTACGTCTCTACGATTAATATGTCTTGTCACACTCAAATGAGCCAGTAGTTAATTACTCGCTTCTGTTGATTTAGTCAGTCGCTAATCACAGAAATGTTTGAAATCATGGCCAGTTTTATAATTTGCAATTTGAGCGGTCCCTAGATACTTGTTAATTTCAATTTCAATCTAAATTGACTGGATATCAATGCTAACTTTTGTGAAAAAATAAATGATTCATTTGTATTGAGACTTCACAAGTTTTATCGAATAACAGTTTTCCAATCAATTTCGCATCAATTTCGCATCAATTTCATATTTTACGCTGAGATCGTGTCACTGATCCATTTAATATTTTACGCGGAATAATAAATTTCAGTTGCCCTAAACGGTACCTGGGGGTAATTTCCATGTATTTATCTGAGTATACAAATATTATTTGCATTGTACATACTTCCGGTTAGAGTGTAAAAAAGTTAATTATGTAAGGTATGTTATACGGTGCCCCTAAAGTGACATGTTACACACTTTTTTCCACTTAGGTAATGTGAGACTTTTTTTTTTATTTCGTTTTCGTTTAAACGAAATCATTTCGTTTTAACGAAATAACTATTTCGTTTAAACGAAATCATTTCGTTTGAAAGAACGAAATGATTTCGTTTAAACGAAATAAGTTACATTTCGTTTAAACGAAATAGTTATTTCGTTAAAAAAGTCTCTCATTACCTAAGTGGAAAAAAGTGTGTAACATGTCACTTTAGGGGCACCGTAGTGTTACATAAGTCAGGCGCGAAAGTCTTTGAGCTTCTACTTTTTAGGCGTAGGGCGGAAGTGACATTGAAACATTGAACAGAACGATCAAAGTTTAATGTAGATTCAGGAGGAATTGTAAGAGAGAAGTATTCAAATAAACATTTTAACCATTCGGGCGATTTACTCCAAATTAACACATTTCTCGTTGTCGGTTTCATTGCAATTATAATGTTCTGTTGACACAATAATAGCTTACACATTTTTCGGTTTTGCATTCCTGCTATTAACTAAATACCAAGGTGTAAATAGTATTTCAATTATGTTAATATCTGCAGCTGATTTTGTTTTTATTTATTTGTTATTGTTGGATTTAGAGTCAAATTACCTAAGCGAACCTATACCGTTAGTGGGAAATGATTTTAGGTCAACGGGATCAAATACTCAACCAGGAGGGGCCCCTGTGTCAAATGAAGCTCTTGATTTAAGTGGAGTCTTGAATCAAAGCTAAAGGGTGTCATCGTGTACCATGATATTTTATATTGATGTACAATGAAATCATTTAATTTTTTGCAAACGAAATTTCATGGTTTAGGTCGAAACGATTATTCCATGGAGCCATGAATAACTGGATTTTAAATTCTGGACAAAAAAGGCACGTTTTCGGGGGTGGGGGGGGGGGGGGGGGGGGTTGCTGTTCTACACTACTCTCTATATCTATTTACAAACTTCTCGGATTTTGAAAAAATTATGAAGTACGTCCCTTTGAATCATTTTCAATATTAAGCTGAAACCGCATATAATAATAGTAAGACATGTTTAGGCCATACATTTGCATAGTATTGCTAGTGCGCAAATTACGCATATTGCTAGTGCGTAAATTACGCAGTTAAGCACAAATGGAGATAAGCTATACCAAAATCACTTTGTTTCGACCCATGTTTTGAATTATTATGTACAATAAAAAGAACAGTATATACCTTTTAAAAAATACGTGTCGTCTTGTCTAAACAATGAATTAAAATTTCTATTCTCCCGTTATATATACTCTTCGGAAATACTCTCTACCTCAATCTGCGAATCTTATAGAACGCAACAGCTTAACATTGGGAAAAAAATATTATCATATGTTTAACAAGGCTTTCGTGTGAGCCGAAAATACAGGTTTAATTGTTTTTTCGTATCAATCAACAGACTGTTCAAATAAAAATAATTGCATAAACATGTTATAGCGACGTAATACCTTATTGTAAGTTTTAGTATACAGTATTCTGTTAACATAATTAATTAATAGCATTCCCTCTTTTTGCTTTCATGTAATTAACTAATTTCAGGGTGCCAGGAATCTTAAAGCTTGATGTTGAATAGTATGTATATTTTACATACCTTAGCTAGGCAAGTTAATAAAATTTGTAAGTAGATCCTAAGGAAGCTAATAGCAAGTCTGTAAAAAGACAGGTTATAGATTTCGAAGCACCGCCTGGGCTCCTAACATCGGCTTAAGCCGAACTCTATGTTACAGAAATAATAATTTGGTTTCATGTTTCAAAAGGAGCAGAAAATATATAATCTTTGAATTTTATTAAGACTGCCACCAATGTAGCGGTAGTTAATAATATCTTAAGGAAGTTTAAAGCATATAATGCTAGCAGTCTCGGTTCCATTTAGCCTGTTCATTTTACACTAGACTTGTGATTTGCAAAATTAGGATCAGATAACTTGCATATTACAGTTTCTTTGATATTGTATAAAACACATAATCTAGTTAATTTTATAGTTAGTGCATCAGAATTACCTATTAAATGATATCATATTATTTTATTATTATATATTTTCGTAGGTGAAAAGTAATATTAAAGTACATATCAAGTATGATTGTGACGAGAGAACGATACTTGTGTTTAATACTTCTAAAAGTTACAGGTCTTAATTAGGTCAGATGCGTTTTAGTACTCATTACTCTAGACCCAATATTTTATATGAATGATCTGATAGTGTTTGATCAGGCAATGGACTTGTAAAGGCACTCGGCAATTTTTGTGCGATTACGAGTTCTCTGTATCCTGCTTCGGCATTCTTCGGCGGTCACAAACACATAGCCTTCCTTACTTAACGGAAAAGGCCGAATTCGTATTCGGAAAAGCATAATGAAACGTTAATTGCCAATTGTCATTACGGGTCTCCTATCTTAAATTTATTTGTTGTTGTTGTTTTGTTTGTTTTTTTTGCAATGAAGAAAAAATCATGTCCTTTCGCGATGTCTTATTTGTATCGATATAAAGTGCCTTTGTCAAATTTCGAAATCATTTATAACTTGAGTTATTATCACTAACGTACTAGAGAATGGCTTAAGGATGCAGTCTTTCTATACAAACTGCTGTGATGGGACATATTTGTATTTCAAAAACAGAAACTTAAAAGGAACTAAAGTTCAGAGTAAGTGTTATGGGAATGTAATGTCAATTATATGGTTTACATAGGTTTTAGATCATAAAGAAGCAGCTTGCCTGACGAAATACAACTAATAAGAACTTTCTTCTTGCCGTGGATGTCCTAATTTAAATATTCAACTCTTTAACTCTTGCAGAACATCTTTAAACATGCCATTCATAAGAAAACTTGAATTAACTTTGGCAATGGTTAATGTTATATTAATAGCCTGAAGTTAATTACTCTCTTTTCTTTCATAACCAGTTTTTTTTCAAAACTGTCTGGGATCTGTCTGGGAATATGAGGGAACATTTAGTTCTACTATAATAAGAGAATTTATTATACAAGTTACCCTGTATTATACTCAATCATTCATAATAACCAACGGTTTCTATTAATAATTATCATAATTTTGCATGAAACATTCATGCATTTAAAGAGTTTGTAGATTCTTGCAACAGGGCAGTCGAGTTTAAATTATAAAATTCTTCTGGATAAAAAATGATACAATCAAAGAAGAAAAAAATGTCATTTTATTCCGTTTTGTAAACATGAACAATATAATTCAGTTTATGTTTACATTTCCAACCGTACATGAAAATGTGTAAGATGTAGCAACACGGCTTGAACAAAACATATGCACATAATTATAAAACTTTTATATATATCTACATGTAAGTAGCTCTATTTAGGATGTGGGTGTGTGGGGGAATCTCATGCTCAATAAAAACAGCATCATTGTATGGAAGTCCCACATTGTAGATTTTTATATATACTTTATTCATGTCACGCATTTCAGTCATATGTGAATGATGCCTGTTTATTAGTAATTTCTTTGTACTTTATGTAAATATTTTTCAATGACATATGCTTAACAGAAATATTACAAAGTCGTGGAGCGTGCGCAACTCTTTTTCTTGACTGTTGTTATGTATTTAACACCGAAGCAATACATTCTTCCTTGTCAGTTTCAATACCTAACATTCTGTTAACAAATTAATAACGGTATTGTTGCTTTTTTGTAATTAGGTAATGCTAGGGTGCCAAGAATCTTACATTATGATACTATTGGCATGCCTTCTTTAAGTTGATCAAGTGTTTGTATTACACTAGGATTATGTTTTCTATTTGTGATCCGGTACATTATATATGAGCTTCAGCTCACTATAAGAACTTTTTCTTAATGAAATTCAAGTAATCAGTATGCAAAACAAATAGACCTTGCGTGTTTAAAAGATACGGCGACGTTTTTTTTTTCTGTAAAACTTGACATAGACACAGAGGGGTTATATAAGTAGATAATAATTATTTTTCTGTTTATAATATAGATATTTACGGGGATATGTAACAAAAATGGAGTTGTAAAATACTTTCTGTTTTCAAAAATTGTGCAAAAATACTTATTCAAATCTATGGAAGATCATTTAGAGCATAGAACTCAATACAGGAGACCTGAACTAGTTCATTCTGTCCGTGAATTGTATCTCTAGATTTGCCTAGCCTGGTCTGGCTTGACCGGATCCAGTTTGACATGATGAGCCCAGTTTTAACACGGTCAGGTCAGGCCATGAAAACGCCACAATTTTCAATGACTGCAGTTGATATATTAAAAAAAAGTGAAAACATCAGGAGTGTGAGAGTGTGTCATCTTGACCTGGATGAAGGTTTGTCTGGTGTTAGTAAAAAATGTCAGCTTATCATAACAGTTAAATCTGTGCCTTTAAAGCTGCTTGATATTGTTCATTATATATTATAAATAAATTATTTGATTGAATTGCATCTTGGACCAGAGAAACTAGAAATAATGACCCCCCTCAGGCATCGGTGGCCAGTAAAGCTTATTTTCAATTACCTATAGTAAGCAAACAAAACTTGTGCAGTTACCCTGTCAGGTCAGATGTAGGAGTGTTTAAAATCATTCATACCTTTTGGGTAAAAGATAAAGATCTTTACACCGTACATATTGGAATAATACCTGATCTCGTCTGGTAGCTATATTAGGTCATTAAACATTTGGCTAATCGGGAATGGCTGGGCAGGGCAGGGCAAGCCAATACCAGATCAGACCAGGTTAAAACTAAAAACTTCCCTAGACCCCCAGCACCGCCTTTAAGCGAAACTCTATTATATCACATCAGTAAATGGACTGCATGATCCCAAAGGACCATATTTTATAACAAACGTTTGCGAATGAGTTGTATTGTGCATTAAACTACGGTGCCCCTAAAGTGACTTAAACGAAATCATTTCGTTTTAACGAAATAACTAATCGTTTAAACGAAATCATTTCGTTTTAACGAAATGTTATTTCGTAAAAACGAAATAATTCAAATGATTTTGTTTAAACGAATTAGTTATTTCGTTTAAACGAAATAATTTCGTTTAAACGAAATGATTATTTCGTTCAAACGAAATGATTTCGTTTAAACTTATTTCGTTTAAACGAAAAAAAAACGTCTCACATTACCTAAGTGGAACAAAGTGTGTAACATGTCACTTTAGGGGCACCGTACTAAACAGACATTTGATAGACATTTGACGAAGGAGCAATCAACCTAGAGCAATACAACTGACATGCCCTTTCATCTTTTTATGCACGTTGGAAAACAAATACTTATCATTCGTTCCGGTGCAAAAAAACAGCATTAACAACGTTTCATTAATAATTCTGAGGCAATAGTTTATTCAAGATTATTTTCGTTCAATCTTCAGAAAGGAAACCAATTTACATTTTGTCTGCGCATACATCTCTAAAAATAACATTCATCAGCAAACTTGAATAAACATTGATCATGGTTAACGTTATATCAACAACCAGAAGTTAATTATGCACTGATGTTTATTCTGTCTGTCTCTTAATGCATAACTGTTTGAAATAACGGCTTTTAAATAGTTTATCTGTCATTGGTGGTCCTTCTGACTTAACCAACGAAACTGATCAAATTCTGCTGCGGGCTATTATCCCGAAAGGGTCAAAGAATAGAAAAATGCATTTACACCGCTTTCAGTTTTTTTTTTTGTTTTTTTTTTTTTTTTTTTTTTTTTTTTTTTTTTTTTTTTTTGGTTACCGATCAACAATTTGCGATGACCACTTCAATAATAATTCATTATGATTAATAATTCAAATGCTAGTTTAGATTAATTATCATTGACCAATAAAGACCCACTATATACTGCTACTTTACGTGTATCTTCAACAATATATACACCAAATTGTAACAGTTCGGTATTTACATGAACTTTGAAGATGCAAACCATCTTAACTTCGTTCCCCTAAATGAAATTATCTAAGGCAATCCTTGTGGCGAAGATCTTTCCGTCCAAAATTACATGATTCTATATTGATAAGCTAGAACAAAAAGTAGGCATTACCAGCAGCCATAACAAAAATGGAAAAGAGAGATTCGCGTTATCACTTCTTTTAAAACCTTTTTAATTCATCTGAGCAGGTAAAAACCGGCTTATTCGCATTCACTAAAGAACATTGTGTCTGAAATCATTCGTCCTCCACCTCTGATTCATGTGGAGAAGTTAGCAGTTACTTGCGAAGAACAGGTTTGTATTGCTTCAGAGTTCAGGAACACTGGTTAGGTTAACTGCCCGCCATTATATAATTAAAATACTGTTGAAAAATAGCGCAAAACCAAAAAACAAACAAACACTACAGAACATGGAAAAAGCCTAAGGTAATGGAGCCATAATCACAATTAGCAAACTACGTATTTTCCGCATGCGATTTCGGCTTTCCTCTATTTTTACGGAAAGACATTTGAGCATTCAGCAGCATTTACGTCTGAAGAATGCCGAATCGCATAAGAGTACGTAATCACACGGAAATTGCCGAGCTTAATTGCGGGTCCACTACCTTAATACCTGAGAGCAACCGCGGAAACATTTATGTGAGCCGCGACATGTGAAAACCAACATAGTGGCTTTGCGACCGCGCAGTCTGGTCATGATCAATGCTATTCGCTTTCAATGCCTATTTCAATCAGAGAAACCGGTAGCAACCAGCATGGATCCTGACCGGACTGCGCGGATGCGCAGGCTGGTCTGGATCCACGCTGGTCGCAAAGCCACTATGTTGTTTTCTATTGGCATGGCTCATGTTCTGTTGTGGGTGGTGTGCTACATATTAATACAACCGTCATGCCTGAGCTTATTTATTAACGGATTATTTTCTGTTGCGTTTTTTAAAACGGTAAGCTAAATCAGTGTCCGGGGAATACTTAAAGAAAGTTAAAATGTTTTGCATAAATTTAATGTTCCGAAGCGATGATATATGATAATTCTGCCCGGCAAAATTTGCCAGGACGCGACATTTGCATCGTAAACATATTGCCAAGAATAAAGTCATTAATATTAACCGCACGCTGGCAAGAATTGCATACAGATTATCACCTAAATGAGGCGTTTTGCATAATTTTAGATCGTTATAGCCAAGATATATGCAGACTTAGCACAGAAGCATTGCAATGCAGTTACTAGATTTGAACGGCAAAAAAAATGTTTATTGGATACTACAAACATGCAGTTTTATATGTAGCCCAAAAGAAAACAAGAGCCGTCCGTAAGACAGCGCGCTCGACTTTCCTCAGTGCTTGACTCTGAATTACAGCTTTGCCAGTAAAAACAAAATCCAAGTTAAAAAGGGACATAATTCTGTCAAAATTCAAATCAGAGTTATGGGGATTGTTTCTCCTGGTGTAGACTTTGATGATTAATAAGTATTTTAAGTTTCAAGTCAAAATCTTTGACAGTAACAGAGATATTTGACTTTATCAAAAACTTTAACCAAAAATTCTAAGTTATAAAGGGGCATAATTCTATCAAAATTCAAATCAGAGTTATGGGGATTGTTTCTCCTGGTAAATTATTATTTTAAGTTTCAAGTCAATAGTTTTGATAGTAACAGAAATACTTTATCAAAAACTTTAACCAACGGCGACGCCGACGCTCTACTTTTTCTTCGAAAAGTCGAGCTAAAAACGGTAAAGACACATCTATATCATTTATTGTCCTTTTTTACCTTTCGGCTAGCATGAGCGTGTACAATCCTCGAATCTAACCCCTTTTAAAATGGATTACTTGTATTTACACTACATATGTAATGATGTATAATTCCAAAGCTGATTTTAAATTGAAACCTTGAGATATGTATCTTTTTATATTTTTTCTTGATCAGATTAATTTCATGTAGATTTTATATTATGATATACTAATTAAGTCAGCTGAACAATAAATGTGCGAGATCAAGTGTTATATGTCTAGCCGCCAGTAAAAAGATAAGATCTTATTTTTACAAAAGAACGATATTTTAATTTTGCGTTTACAACAAACAAATATTCCGTTTTATGTTTCAACCGAACTTGAGTCTTTGAAGTCCATACTTATGGAGATACAATGTATGAATACATTTTTCACTTATCGAAACTTCCCAAATATCAGTTTCATTTCAATTATTCACTGGAAAACACAGAAATTTATGGACATTTCGTTATTTAACTATTTAAAAGAAAATTAATTTTACCAATCTTATACTTCTGTTTCGAAACAGGATGCATGTCAGTTTGAAAAAACAAGTTAAGCTAATCTTATATTTTAGTATTCAATACTCAACTAAATTTTTGACAATATGTATTCATTTTAGATTTTAAAAAAGCAAATGTTTACATTCTATTAGATATCCTTGAATAATATTTAAATATAATTTAATGTTAAAGTACCACGTATATGGTACTAAAGGTTATTTATGTTATATATTTGAGATAAATAGCACGTTTTTCCGACTATTGTGTCGGTTTATTTAAAAGTTTACACATGTAATTTACTACAGCTTCGTTAAGTCATACTAAAATAAATGTAAACCGCATCGAGGACGGAGCGACAATTGGGGCTATCGACCGCCGGACAAAGTAAACATCTGCCGGCTACTGTTTATTTGACCAGTTAGGGTTACGTTTCTTTTAAATTAACATTTAATACACCACATGGGACTTTTACCACAGGCGCGGCGGAATTTAAAACAGTCAATTTATCTGGTGCATCGTTTTAATGACACCGGTAGTTTAATTTGTCTACTGGCCGACAATTAACTTCAGTTAGAATAAAACTCTTTTTTATTGCGGAGACAGGCGGGAAATTTGTTTCTGTTCCCAATTGGGATCATTGAGGGAACAATCAACTGAAGTACAAGAATTGAGCAGACAAATCAAAACGAAGTGCCTCTGTTTTGTATTCAAATAAGCACAAAAACGACATACTTGGCTCGTCAAATCTCCTGTCAGTGTCTAGCTGGTAAAATAGAAGATGCTCAGATACTGGCATCGGAGAGTAGTCAGAATATACCGACTGTAACAGTAAACGGCAGAACATTCAGACAAAGTTCTGTAGACGAATTACCGATAGTTCTATATATAAAAAAGTGTTTGCTATACAACGCGTTATAAATGTAATCGCAGGATAAGATTTGTATATATTTGTTTAATGCGGGATTATTATTAACTCTGTTGGAAATTCACAGTACAAAACACACAGAAGCTGCGGTGCACTGCTCAATCAGGCGTTTTTTGACTTAGATTCACGGCGCGTACTGTCGAAATGTGATATATTAGCTTAAATAGCGGGGCACTATTACTGATGTAAGTCCTGGATGAGATAGATAACTGGATTAAGATTAACTGGTGATAAACTGGCGTCGGGATTTATTAATGCATGTAACATGATTTGAAAACCGACTAAATGTGTTTACTTTATATTACAATAAAAATGTGGTGTTTAATATAGGCATTCCATCGTGCTAAATAAACGGTGTTTCACCTATAGAAAAATTCAAATGTAAGTCTCAGCATGGAGTTTTAGCAGAAAGTTAAATAGATGTGTATTTGTGAGTTTCAGCACTAAGTTTTAACATATATGTGTCAAATGACACATAGTGCTAATTGCGCTAACTCTTGTTTACGCTGTATATGAAAATGTGATCGCTAGATTGTGTTAAAGAAATATCACAAATGCAAGTTACCAGTCTAGGTGGATATTGAAGTTTGATTTTTTTTCCTTTTCAGATAATCTGCTATATGGATATACTTGTTGGGCATTTTAAAAATAAGAGTCGGATTTGATAAGGTGATCGAAGAAACGAAAAAAATGAAATTGCTACCAGACTTTTAGATTGTGTATAATGTTCGTTTCATTTGGTGGAGAATAAATGAAATTCTCGAGAAATCAGTTTTTCATTAGGTATGAAACGTAGAAGTGGATTATAAAAAAGTGGATTACTACAAAGTGGATTAAAGCAGACATGATGATTAAGTGGTTGAAATTCTTACGAACAGTTTCTTCAGGACGAATTCTCGTCATTTCACTTTTATTCATGCTTTTTTCTGACGAAGGTAAGTGCGGTTTATATTATAAAAACTAGAATTAATTCATTGGTATAAAGAAGTCTTCAGCTCATTTTTTACAAAATTAGTTTCGAGTATAAATATTCCACTTTATAACATATTCAGAAAAAAATATTACACGAAAAAAAAAGATATAAACATGACGTCCTGACGGACAAGAACTAATATAACATTTTGTAATTTTATCTGTGTTTCAAAATATCTAAAGAATAATTATTTATTTAAATAATGAAACACCTTTCTTCTTAACGCTTGACTTGCAGTTAATTTAAAAGAGATACACAAATATATGCGGCCGCGATCTTGAAAGCCTTTATTCGGCCCTTTAAGTCGCCCTGCTGTTAAACCCCGCCCTATCCATTTAGCCGAAATTAAGTAGGATTTTGCAGTATTATATTACATTGAAAAGAATCCGTCTGTTGGTGATGTATACTGGGTATTTTTAGCCTTAATTGTCATTTTTTTTTTTTTTGCTTATTACTTGAGTACATTCGTGATATCCATGGATGGTTTTCAGTCGTTGTTTTACAAATTCAGTTGTATTAAATTTTGTTCCTGATATAAGATTTCGTCAAATCGTATTATTAGTAAATCAGACCTATATGAGCCGCGCCATGAGAAAACCAACATAGTGCGTTTGCGACCAGCATGGATCCATGCTGTTCGCTAACGGTTTATCCAATTGCAATAGTCTTTGAAAGCGAACAGCATGAATCTTTACCAGACTGCGCAGGCTGGTCTGGATCCATGCTGGTCGCAAACGCACTATGTTGGTTTTCTCATGACGCGGCTCATATAAAGATACTGAAACTTCATTTGGCTGCGGTACAAATCATTTATAGCAATTCCTCTCGTATAGGTGAACAGCCTTTGTGACGTTTTCAAAAATGTGTTAAATATTTTGCAAGACGTCACATATTTCAGTCTTATGGAATGGATTATAGTGTGAGAGGACTATACCATTTTAATATCGCAAAGACGTCGCACGAGTGCGATATTGAGCCATGAATACATAATTTTGGTATAACACTAGAATAGTGAAATATTCCCAAAATAATAATTCGACGTCGCTGTTGTTTCAAGTTTAGAATACGTTTGCTGAATAGACCTGGTCTATAATATGTATATGTCACAGGGTGAGAAAAATGTGCAGCCAGACCGGGACTCGAACCCGGGGCCACGGAATACCGTCCGATGCCCTACCGACTGAGCTACCCGGCCGCCTACACATTTTCTCCCCGTTTTAATATTCAAAGAATGAGTTTAGGTATTTCAGCAGAACAATCTAACTAGGGTAAAAATATATTACATTCGTGTCTCTCCATCTTTTTTATCAAACTCATCCAATAAAAAAGACAAACTAGCATTCTAATATTTTGTTCAACTCGTTTAATAAATTCAATATGAATTAGACAGTCATGCTCTTCTGTATTTGCTAAAATATCCTTAAGATTAGTATCTATATATTATGTTAAGCAATATATTAACCTCTAAATGTCTGGAAATGCCTTTTTAAATCTTAAAACATAACCTCTTGTGGGAAACAGTGTCACAGTATTTTGATATTTGTCTTAGAATAATCTTAAGGCATTATATGTTCAGCGAAAAAGGGTAATGCCCTTTAAACATACAAAAGGGTCATAAAATAGAAACAAGTCTCTTTTTTTTCAAAATAAGGTAACACTGTTTCTTCGGGTATGTAATTGTGTGTAAAATGCAGTAATGTTTTACTAGAAGGGGTCGCCCCTAATGAATAGGCCATGTTCAAAAAGTGATGATTGGTTAGCTATTGTCTTCTTTGATCTATTTGTTTTAGTTCTGTGGTTAGGAATGATCTTTTTAGAGAGGTCGCTTTGCTCTGATATAATATACTCTGCACTGTTTATATACAATGTGAACTCTTTCGTTCAATAAAATATCTATCTATCTAGCTAGCTATCTAGCTATCTATCTGTTTATCTAATAACAAAGATACAAACATTTTGAAGAGTTTATCGAATAGAAATGCATAAAGCATTATGTGTTTCCTAAAATATCAGATAAAAAGAAAAACCATTATGAAAAGAAATAAAATCATGTTTTATTTACGATGTGAAGAAACGGGGACATACCATTCTCTTGCATATACTTGGTTTCTTTTCTTTTCTAAGTCCGTTCAAGCCTCAGCAGCGCAGAACATACGCATGAAGTTTTGGACTGCAAATGCGTTATACAGGTGATAATGTGAAGATTTATTGCTAAAATCAGCCCAACCCATTCATTAATCATTATAAACGTTGCTTCTAAAACACGACACCGTTGAGTATTATACGGATCTGTCCCAATGCTAATGCTCGAGTAATTTATGAACAATAGCGTTAAATGATATATTACTAATATTGATTACACGGAAATAATATTTCGTGAATCAATATTTTGCTGTGAAAATGCATTGAATTACTAGTGATAAAATGATATTTTATCGTTTTTATGTGTGTATTTAAAAGATTGAGTGTCTGTTAACAGCGGATGAAAGTGAAAGGATTTGTGGGCAAAGTAATGCAGATATTATTCAAATTAAATCAATATGTATATCATCCTTTTATTAAAATATAACGATCCGTTATCTGAATGCTAAAATAGAATTATGAATGTCAATACCAGAATAAGTGCAGGAATTTACATTTGAACTTGCAAATAAAATGAAGTTCATCTTTTTCTTCAAATGCTATCGATTAAAGGTACAGAAGTGATATGTTAGTATACATCTAAATGACTGTTAAACTTTTTTCATAGGAATTGAACTTTTTTCTTTTATTTCTAAACGAAATGATTTCGTTTTAAGAAAGTATACTGTAATAACTAGTTACGTTACACGAAATATGATTTGTTTATTCTTTTTTATCATTAATAATACGTTTAAACGAAACGATTTCGTTTTTACGAAATGTTATTTCGTTAAAACGAAATGATTTCGTTTAAACGAATTAGTTATTACAGTTATTTCGTTAAAACGAAATCATTTCGTTATTTCGTTTAAACGAAACAGTTATTTCGTTCAAACGAAATGATTTCGTTTAAACGAAATAAAAAAAGTCTCACATTACCTAAGTGGAAAAAAAGTGTGTAACATGTCACTTTAGGGGCACCGTATTAGTATACATCTAAACTTATAAAGCTCGTCTGTACTTCACAAATGGTAAAATATATTGTAGGCTTTACATAAAGTATATTTGTACATACAAAAAGGTAGCACAGAACTGACATAGATGCCATAAGTAGGGATGTGTGTTTATTTCTTTTTTATTCATTAATATTACTTTAAACATACATTTTCAATTTTTAAAGGATTCTTTCTTCTTAGTGTCTATGTTTTAATAACTGACTGTACCCCGAAATAGAATGAATAATAAAAATTTGAGAAGTAATGATTTAGTCGTGTAAAAGATTACGTTTGTTTTATCACATGAAAATAGTTTTTCAGTATTAACCTAGGTATAAAACACTATATAGCAAAATCATTTATAGTACAGTCAAACCTGCCAGTAAAGACCACCCTTGGGAGAGCCAAAATGTGGTCTTTATTTGGAGGTGGTCTTCATTCACAAGTTAAATACACTGTAAATGTTAAAATTGGAAACAAAACAAGTGGTCTTTGGAACCAGGTGGTCTCTGCTCAGAGGTGGTCTTTAACACAGGTTTTTTCTGTATACTGAAACAGGAGGGCGGATTCGAATACTTCCCAGATGCATTCGACGTTTTTTTTTCTCTTTTCCTGGTTTTAAAATTCGTATTACCTACAATCTCAATGCCCGTCTCGATGACTAATATTTTATGGAATAATTACTCATTAGAATCCGTTACTAGAATTTAGGTCACACACAACCACTACATTTTGGGCCTCATTATCTTTTATAATTTTACGTTGAAAATATTTTCTCGAATCTTACATGCCCCGCCTACACACACGTAGGCTTTTTTTAGTTAGTTATTAAAAACTTAAGAAAAAAGGTTGGTTAATGTCCAGGTGTAAAATTGCGCCCTAAGAAGTTTGTGCATTTTATATGGAATAGAGAAGGCCAGCGTTTTAGTGCGTTTATGCCTAATCAGGCTAATGTAACATTAACTTAATAACTCTACATCTAACAAAAGATCACACGTATATGAATATGGTTTATTAGAGATTTTTTCTTGAGTTTAAAGCAATTATCGACGCCAGATACGGAAAATAAATTCAGTTATGGTGTATCTTAAAATTGTTTAGTATGTAAGTATAATTAAATCTCGCACATGACGGATTTTGTTATAGAAATCTGTAGGGCATACATATTTTGATTTCCATAATTCTTAATACAGTAACTATTATGTTTGTAATAGTGGAACAGACTTCAAATGTTAGAGGATCATTTGGTGCACACAAAAAAATCAACGTTTATGATTAGTTTTCTATATGGGTCGTGCCATGAGAAAACCAACATAGTTGGTTTGCGACCAGCATGGATCCAGAACAGCCTGCGCATCAGGATCCATGCTGTTCGCTTTTAAAGCCTACTGCAATTAGATAAACCGTTAGCGAACAGTATGGATCCTGACCAGACTGCGCGGATGCGCAGGCTGGTCTGGATCCATGCTGGTCGCAAAGCCACTATGTTGGTTTTCCCATGGCACGGCTCATAGAAAACGAAAATATATTTCATACGCAATAATTGTATTAAAATTTTATATTGTTTTGAATTAAGTTTTATTGTAACATTGTCTCAGCTATATATATATATATTAAGATCTGACTGCGATATATTAGCTTGTAATAATGATCAATTGTTGCGATTATTATTTGAAGTTTTGTCCGTCTAAAAGTCTGAACATTTAAAAAAAATCGCACAAAAACAGAATTCGAGGAGAATGTATGAATTAATGACGGTGCCACTAGAAGCGACTAATTTATATAATTATTAAACAAATGAAATATATTATATTACAAAACTTTAAAGTTACCCTTGTCCTTTACGTCGCATAATCGCGAGAATAAAAACACAGACAACGCGTTCTGTATTGTGAAATAACGGTGCCTTAAACATTCTCCTTGGAAAATCTCTAAAATAGTTAAAATCTAAATTGATCTGCCAAATATAAAGCTTGAAAGTTAATCTAATTTAGGAAATCGAAATTAATGCGTTGTTTTCTTCTTGTTTTTTTTATCCCTGACATTTTAAATGTGAATATAGAATTTAATAGTAATGTTGAAGTTGACAGTATATGTATAAAATTAACAAGCATTATAAGACATTATTAATTGTTACTTTTTAGTCTCTAAGAATTTCGATATAGGTATAAGACATTTACTTAAATCTTATCTCGGGGGCCTTCGTAGCCGAGTGGTAAAGGTCACTTTGAATAACCTGCTCCTCACCTTCGAACCCTCACTTGGGGAGATTTTTTTCATGCAAGAAACTCATTCATTTGGCTGACGGAAGGTAAGTTGATCTGCCAAGATACTCGGCAATGATTAGTGGTACATGGGGTCTTCTTCCACTATAAATTGTTTTTTAATGTTGGGAAGTCCCCATTTGACCCGTAATTGCTTCGCGTGAACATAACAAAAATACATTCATTTGTAATACACATTAATAGTTTGCGACCTTTGATAATTTATCTAACATAACTCAAAAGAAATGATGTAAAAATAGAGAAAACAGTACATGTTTTATTCATAGAAAAGGCAAACTCTGTTTTATTTCTAATTAAACCACTCTCGTTATGTTCTCGGATATATTTCGAAAAGAGGATACAAGTCTCTTGAGATACTTTGAGTAATTCTTGTTTTCTTTAATTTCAATATTTATGATAATTAAAGTTATCTAATACTTTTGTGAACCCCCATTTTATTATTTATCCCCCCGCCAAAGGCGAAGGGGATATTAGAAATGCTCTCCGTCCGTGCGTGCGTGCGTGCGTCCGTCCGTCCGCAACGATCTTTGTCCGGAGCATAACTCCAAAAGTACTGGAGGGATTTTCTTCATACTTCATACACTGATAGAACACATTTGGAGGAAGTGCAATGTGCAAGAACAATAACTCTACCTTGCCTATTTTTTGAGTTATTCTCCTTTATCTTATTTTCTTTAAAAAATTTGTCCGGAAAATAACTCCAAAAGTACTGGAGGGATTTTCTTCAAACTTCATACACTGATAGAACACATTGGGAGGAAGTGCAGTGTGCAAGAACAATAACTCTACCATGCCTATTTTTTGAGTTATTCCCCTTTATCTTATTTTCTTAAAAAAAAATGTCCGGAGCACAACTCCAAAAGTATTGGAGGGATTTTCTTCAAACTTCATACACTGATAGAACTCATTGGGAGGAAGTGCAATGTGCAAGAACAATAACTCTACCTTGCTTATTTTTTGAGTTATTCCCCTTTATCATATTTTCTTAAAAAGTATTAGATATGCTCTCCGTCCGGAGCATATCTTTTTTATGCATGGAGGGATTTTGATATATCTTGGCACAAATGCTCACCACCACGAGGCAGAGTGTCATGCGTAAGAACCAAGTCCCTAGGTCTAAGGTCAAGGTCACACTTACAGGTCAAAGGATACAAGAATGAAAACCTTGTCCGGAGCATTTCTTCTTCATGCATAGAGGGAATTTTTATATAACTTGGCACAAATGTTCACCACCACGAGACAGAGTGTCATGCGCAAGATCCGGCTCCCTAGGTCTAAGGTCAAGGTCACACTTAGAGTTCAAAGGTCAGATACAAGAATGACTTTGTCCGAAGCATTTCTTCTTCATGCATGGAGGGATTTTGATGTAACTTGGCACAATTATACACCATCATGAGACGAAGTGTCATGCGCAGTTCCCTTCTTTAGAATTACTTCCCTTTGTTGTTACTTTAAATAGCCTTTATTGTAACTTTTTCATTACTAGTCGTAGGGAAAAATCAAGACCACTTTTCTGTAGTACAACATGAATGCTACATCCAATTTTGAGGTGTATTTTGACCAATCTCTACCTGGTAAAGATTTTTGTGTGGACTTACAATTTTTTTTTTTTTTTTTTTTTTTTTTTGAAGATTAACTTCCCTTAGTTGTTACTATAAATAATTTATATTGTAACATTTTTATAATTGACTGTAGGGAAAAAACAAGACCACTTTTCTGTGGTTCAACATGGATGTTACTTTCCAATTTTAGGTGTATTTTAAGATATCTCTACCTGGTAAGGAGTTTTTTTGTGGACTTAGAAAAACAAAAGACTTACAATGATTACTAAACAACCAGAAAATTAAAATTCCATTCGCAAATACAGCTGCTAGAGTAAAGAAATTTGCCGTGACGGGCGTATATTGTGACATTCTGGCACTCTTGTTCCCTGTTAGCTTTCCATTCCGTCTTTTTACAGTAGCCATATAGAAAAACATCATAGCTATAATACTGTTCATGAAAATTAATAAAATTTAGCAGTAAACCACCTCACCACTGACTTATTCTTTCTTCCACATCTTTAAAACCCCTGATGCGGACCACAACTAAACGGTTCTTCAAAGTTTTCCCCAAAATTAATACTTTCAGACACTTACTTGCCAGGAACTTTAGCCTTCAATTATAATATGCCCGGCGGGGGGATTGGCCATGTCTAACATGGCTCTTGTTATTGTAATCACGCGCGAATTTAAGAGTTGCATCAAGGCGAAGTCAGCTGTGAGTAAAATTCGAAAAATACCGAAAACTTTCTTATTTAGAATGAGACATAAATTTCAGTTCCACTTTTCTTCGATCACTTCCTGTCCAGTTAGAATGGTTTCGATTTGAAGTTTGATTGGAAAGTTCTTCTAGAAATATTTTGTTCTTTAAAATCTTCGCGAAAATGGGTTTGAGTAGGATTACATTTGTATGAATATGAAAAATGTTTCTTCCAGTGGTCTTGTTATTAAATTTGTCCGTTTCCCGGCAGGTTTACAAACGCATTGATGCCAGAATAGTAAACTATATTAAAGAGGCGCATCAGATACACAGTTCAAGAATATGTGTCTGTACGTAAAAACTGTATCGTTTAATGAAATTCTAATTTAAGAAATAATAAAAATGTCATGTACTTTTGTTGTACATTAGATTTTCCGACGGAATTTCTTACCTAATATTTTGTTACATATATTTTCATTGGCTAAGGTTTATCAACATTTATTTCGAATTTTCTAAAGTTGTTTCATTTTTATTAGTATTTTTATATAAGAAAATAATAAAAATATACTATATATTTAATAAAACACGCATCATATACGTATAATTTCGGTCTTTGACCGTAGTTACCGTTGCAACGATTCATTTGCTTATAAAAAGTCACTAAACTATAAAAAAAAATCATTCATATATTTGATTTAAATACAAATGTACTTTTCTTTCATCTTATGCTATTCAATTATTATTACACTCCCAAGTTTGTTCTTTGTTTAATGTAAAGGGTGATACATGTAATTTGATAATATATTTAGTTTAAACATTGGTATTCCATTTAAGTTAGTAGATCATAGCGTAGATTTGTATTCCCTACGTACAAAGTAATGTCTGTGGTTTCAACATACACCAGTCAAAAAGGTCCCAAAATGCACAATATTTCACTTGTAAGGCAGTAAGTTCAATCACCAGGCGATGAGTATAATCTGCGCTCGGAGTTATGCTTTAAGTCGTTTGTTCTCCACCTGTAATTATTGTGGGTAAGTTGTCAGTTTCATGAAGAGCCAGCATTAGCCACCATCTATATTAACTTGACCGTCGATTCATAGCTGAAACACTGTGGACAGGTTGTGTTGAAGGAAGAAAATAACTGTTTAGTTACTTAATTAAATAGCTGTACTAGCGCTATCAACACATTAAAAAAAAAAAGGGTTTGATTAATAAGAAAATATGTAGAAATCATTGAATCATTGAAAGCACTTTACAGATTTACAGATTATTTCATCAAATGCGAGAAATGACGAAAGTTGTTGCAATATGATTATATAATTTTTTATATCACCTCCCCTGTTCAAACGCGCCAAAGACCGCGACAAAATAAACCAGTTGAACTCCGTAATCAATATGTCAAAGTGGATAGGAGTCAAATGTAAGAGATACTCAGATAGATTCAACATTTACTCACGAAACTAAAGAAGGTGTGTTATCTCCCTTGCCCCCCCCCCCCCCCCACCCCACCCCCGCCACTTGCTCCTGATTGCTCTGGTTTTGAAACCTTGCTTGATGGTAGAATTCTACTAATGAGAAAGCCATCTGAATAACTTATGAAGGTCGGTGGTTCTACCCAGTTGTCCGCCCGTGCCCGAAATATTGCTAAGCAGGTCAACCACTAGGGGTCTTCCTCCACCAGCAAAAGCTGAAAAGTCACCATAAAACATATAATAGTGTCGTTACGAGTTAAACCAACCAAACAAAATTTACTACGGTGGCTTACGATGTTCTGGTAGAGTCATCGTCGTGTGTTCCTCGATCTGTGGTTGGTAAGGGCGAGAATACGTGAGCACAAGGCGAACGCGATATCAATATCGTACCTTCGTAAAGTCGCCCTTACGTCCAAAGTGGCGATTGCACGATATGACGGTGCAAAGACGCGAGAAAAGCGTTAAAGTAAATATTTCGCCATCCTGTCGTACTTATAGGCAGTTACGTCACATTTTCGTGCCTTCACCTAAGAATACCGTGATATTGCGTTTAAATTAAAATGTCGAAAACGATGCAGAAGTGCGACATGAATAAACCACTTTTCTAATAACGGCTTCAAACTGAACGTGCGAAACAACGTTGACCCTTATGGAACACCGTAGTTATTATATTGCTACTGACAAGCAGACACATTATACACAGAGTGATGACTTGATAAAATGTAGCAAATAAAAATGTTTTTACTGCATCCATTAACAGTTATTAATTGCCCAATCAAGTTAATATACTTCCAGCAGTGAGTATTCTTTTTGTTGTTGCAGTGAGAGAATGGGGATAATTAAAAGTATTTAGGTTGCTGACATGCAATCTCAATCAATGTGATGCAGTAATAAAAAATCATAATTGCTATGTACCCAAAATTTATTAAACACTGCTAAAAGCGTTTTCTGATACATGCATAGAAAGAACCTTCAATTATGTTCACGATACAGTACGAGGTTTCATTACAGGACTCGTTATATGACTGGTCTGAAAATTTATTTCTGATGTAATGTAATAAAACGTTTACTTTATGGCTTCCCGGTCAGTAGTTAACAATAATTTGTCTGTGCGTCACTTCGCCAGTCGGGTAATAATTTTGACTATTTGTCGATATGAATTCCTATCACATGATATTGATATTCAAAATAAATGTGCCATGCCGTGAGAAAACCAACATAGTGCGTTTGCGGCCAGCATGGATCCAGAACAGCCTGCGTATCCGCGTAGTCTGGTCAGGATCCATGCTGTTCGCTTTCAAAGCCTATTGCAATTAGAGAAACTGTTAGCGAACAGCATAGATCCTGACCAGACTGTACGGATGCGTAGGCTGGTCTGGATCCATGCTGGTCGCAAAGCCACTATGTTGGTTTTCTCATGGCGCGGCTCAAATATGTTTTGTCTTTTATAACGGAGTAATGTTACAGCTTGCAGCTTTTCGAACCTCTGAAGATCATTTAAAGCTATATTTCCAGTGTTGTTCTTTTAAAGATGGTATTTTAAAGTCCGCTGCTTAACATCGTAGAATTACATATCAAGAAAAATGTAAGTGAGAATCAACAATAAACTATAGAATTACAAAACAGATAAACTACACCAGGAAGTAGTTTAAACTGCTGTGTCATGCTGTATGAATGTAAATGTAAAACTTGAGGTGTCTGTTTGTATCATAAACCGCATTCTCATACCATAGCAACCACAACCAAGCCCATCAGGTTTGAAAGAAAATTTGGCTTTAGTGCGACCTGGTTCAGAGCGTTCAGAAACCACATTTATAAACTGCAAGATGTGGTTCATTAAACGCATGATGTACGTTCTTTTTTAATTTTATCAATCAGGTTTATTTTTCGCTTCGGCTTCCATAAGACAATTTTACGACCAAACAATCAGAACGCTATATACGTTCAATGGCGCCACAATGCCGTAAGCGCCACATTCAAATGTGTTGTTACATTGCTGGTGTTGGTAAAAGTTTGAGTTCAAGCCCCATCAACTTAAATTAATAACTAGTCTTATTATGTTTCCGAGTAAGTTGTTTTCCTTCGGACTTACACAACGATCTATATAACTTTGTACAGTATATATATGCTCTTACTAAACCAACTTGTGTTGGAAGTATTTCCAAGTGCAATACAGCAAACAACAGTAGTTGACGAATACTCTAAACATTTATGTCTAATTAGTGAAATGTATCCGTTGGCATTAATTCTTGCCATAGTTTTGCAGGGTCGTTGATAAAGAATAAGGCCTGTGTTTTCTGAATTGATGTCGATGCTAAGTGAATGAGTATTGTTTATTTTTTTTAATTTATTCCTTAACTCTATCTTCTCAAAGGCTTGTGATACTAAGAGTTTGAAACGCGCCCGCTTAACTCAGTAGGGAGAGCGTCGGTCTACGGATCGCGGGGTCGTGAGTTCGATCCTCGGGCGGGGCGTATGTTCTTCGTGACGATTTTATAAAAGGCATTGTGTCTGAAATCATTCGTCCTCCACCTCTGATTCATGTTGGGAGTTGGCAGTTACTTGCGGAGAACAGGTTTGTACTTGTACAGAATCCAGGAACACTGGTTAGGTTAACTGCCAGCCGTTACATGACTGAAATACTGTTGAAAAACGGCGTTAATTCAAAAACAAACAAACTAAGAGTTTGAAGAACATATAGCATGTTTTGCAGTATCTCCAGGACTTACCTACATTTTGTTTACTTGCAACACATGCTGTCTGAATGAAGTGTAGTGATGATGTTAATACAAACAAAACTCCTATTTTCAAGACTTTTCACACCGTTTTCACGTTAACCAATATAAATTGAGACATTACATATTTCTTTTAAATTTAGTGAGGACGATTTTTGATATTCTTGTAAATTATTTAATTACGTTTATGTCCATCATTGAGAGTTGTTTGTACCAATGACTGAAAATGTCTAAAATAGCGATGACGACGTACGCAATTAACACACAGAAAAAGTAAGTTTAGAAACAGCCGAAAAGCTTCAAATAAAGGGTAATGTTTAAAACCAAAAGATGTCATTAGTTTTTTTTCTCAATTTGAAAACTTATATATCAGGAGATATATACGGAGGTCTAGAGTTCAAATGCTGAATCAGAAAGGCTATGTTTTACGAGGAATTCTGACGGTCAGGGCAATGATTATGGAAATAAGAATTCGTAACGCGTGCCTGGAGACAGCCAAGTTTTATTATCATAAATCATTTCTTCATAAAAGACTTTCATTGAAGATGAACTTTGCTTTCCTCTTTTTACATCAAGTGCTTTGAGCTGTGGTAATATAAATTTCTGATCATCCGCGTGTTGTGTAATAAATAATATAGGAATATAACATGTTTAATTAGCAGTAAGAACAATAAAACTTCTTGTTACAGTTATATAAATTACTTTTATTTGACATTTATTTAAATATATTACAAAAGAGATTGGTGTCACTTTTCTCTTTCTTTGATGTAAAGCAGATCAGGCATTTTTAACATTAATTGTGAATTCCAGAACGAAATTACAGAAAATTTAATGTCAATTCTGTATTAATACACTGTTTAAACACTATCTATTATATTTAGTCAGTTAAGTAGTGTGTGTAAGTGGGCAGGGGCGGGCTGGGGTCCGATCAGAGCTGGTGGTTCAAAATAGCCTCATGAGAGGCCCGTACCCAGTTTGGGGTTGTCCCACAGAGTTTAATCCCAACCAAGTCTTTTAGATGTGTTGTCAGGATTTTTACCCTATGTGTTAGCTGTGTTGTCAGGATTTTTACCCTATGTGTTAGCTGTGTTGTCTGGATTTTTACCCTATGTGTATGCATACCGTTCACACGTAATTTAATGTTAGAGATGTGGGTAGGGATGGGCACAATAATAAATTCACTCTTAATTATAACTCGTGCATAAGCTGTATGAATTTTAACTGATAGAATATAAAATTCTCAATGTATGCGGTATAAACAATTTACAGCTATTTGTATATCAGTTGTGCTTCACCTCGCGGTGTCTTAATTCAACATAATGATACACATGTGAACTGATATAGGATTGTATGATTATATCAGGAAAACGATATCCCGACATAAAAGCGCTTTCGACCCGAGGGTCTGCTTCAGTTGCTATAAAATCTAAATCCTGCGCTTTTAAAACAATTTTATAGCGCTGCTTCACTAGAATATCACACCATAAACAAAGGGCATGATATTTCACCCAGTCATATTATCCTGACACCGAGCTGACCTGTCCTTGTACTGTCATATTAATGCTGAGCGCCGAGCGAGGAAGCTTCTAGTACCATATTTCACGTCTTTAGTACAATGCGACCAGAGAGTGAACCCACGAATCTACCACTAGCTTATGCTTTATGCATATCAGTACTTTGCGAGGATATCGATTTATCACTATTTCTTAATTTTTATTTTTTTATTATTTAATTGCAACTATATTTCTAAAAACATACACCGGTGGATGTGTAAACGACAATTGCTGTGCGTGTGATGTAGGGAAACCATGTTAGAAGAATATATTCCTTCAAACTAAAATAACTCCAGATAAGCCTCCCTTATGAAAATAATTGTGCTACAAGAAGGGTAGGTTCATGACTTTCCAGATAAGCTCTGGACTAATTTAATTTCAGTTATGTACGAGGTAGCTTCTCTCTTCTTTTTTTTTAAAAGAAAACTTGAAAGCAAAATCATATAATTCGGAACGTTCAGTATAGGTTTCAGCAAACTGTAAACGTATGAATATACTTTTAGACAATTGTATTATTGTGTTAACTACAAGGACACAAAATACTAAAACACAAGTGTGAATTTCTAATATATCAACACTAGAAAATAACTTTCGTCATCAATGAACTTTGCTGTACATCAATGTTTATAATCACTGTCCACATTTTCATATACATTCTGTTACGGCAGACCTGTCTTGAGAGAATTTCTAACTCTTCCGAGGGACCTCCGTGGCCGAGTGGTTAAGGTCACTGACTTCAAATCACTTGCCCCTCATCGATGTTGGTTCGAGCCTCACTCGAGGCGTTGAATTCTTCATGTCAGGAAGCCATCCAGTTGGCTAACGGAAGGTCGGTGGATGAAATAATGCACGGACGGGCACCTGGGGTCTTCCTCCACCATCAAAGCTGGAAAGTCGCCATATGACCTATAATTGTGTCGGTGTGACGTTAAACCCAACAAAATAAATAAAATAAATTCTAACCCTTCCGAACACAGAATTGTTTTTGAGCACAAAACAGACAAACAATTGTCGAATACATCAGAAATGACACAAATTTTCACAGTGTAAATTAACTGTTTTGAAATTTAACCATAAGTCAGAATAGGAATGGTTTCAAACTGGGGATTTTACAGTTTCAAGGATAAAACGACCCGGAAGGTACAACAGAATTTAATCTCACAGAATTTCATTAAATGCCAGAAATGACACAAATTTTCACAATCTAAATTAACAGTATTTTATTAAATGTCAGATAATAGTTAGAAGCAGTTCTAAATCTGGCATAATTACTTGAAAAGCCGGAATTTTGAGATAAGCACGTTCGAGATATTGAGTTTCAACTGAATATCTAAAATCTCGATTGAACAGAATATATTTAAGAATCAACTTTTTGTGCTGCGATGACGATTTAGAAGTACCTTCGTACTATGTGCAGCTATGTACGGAAGAGCATTAGTGCCAGGTGCGTTTTTTTATTAACTCTCTTTGAGTTAGTAACTCAAAATTTCGACTTACGTAACTCGAATTTTCGAATACCTTCCAGATATGGTCAAAATAGTGAAATGGTCAAAATAGTGAAATATTCTAAGTTTGAATACTTCCCGGTCTCCTTCTATGGCCTCTCCTCAAAATCTAGATTTGTCCAGGTACCCAATCTTGGTCATAACTATACTTTCATTTAGGGTATGTCTATATTTCATCTGAGGTCTTCCTCCAACATAAAAGCTGGGAAGTCGCCATATGACCTATAACTGTCTCGGTGCGACGTTAAACCCAACAAAATCAATCAATAAATAACATGGTTTAAATAGTGATATTTTATATGAGCAAACCCTGTAGGGCTACCCAATGGATACACCAGGTACCTAATTTTGGCAAGAATCTATACATCAACGTAAACTATTGTAGTTAGAAACTCGAAAATCGACTTAGTAACTCGAAATTTCGAGATAAGTAACTCGAAATTTCGAGTTAATAACTCGAAATTTCGACTTAATAAATAACATACATCTGGCACTAATGCCCTTCCGTAGCTATGTGCAAGATATGTATCAATTAAATTTGACGCATTCTGTGAATTTTATTTTTCGTCTGAAATGATATACATTGTTTTTAAATTTTCTCTGTCATACGCGAGATTCACGAAGAACTGTTTGTAAATATAACAGTAAGTTTAAAAAAAAATAATAAATGTAAATAAATAACATGACGGGGTTAACAATGTCATTATACCATAATATCACTTTACTTTTAGCAGTTGATCTCAGTATATAGTTTAATTAAACTAGTCTTTCTTTCTTTTGGGATTAGCAGTTTCGACTGAAGAACGTCCTGAAATGACACTGCTTTGGAATGTTTCATTTACAGCTTGCTGATTTGAAATATAAATTGCAAATTGTTTTTTTAAATTACCTGACTAGAAATTAAACATTCGCAGCATTGTGATACAGTCTTTTCTAATCTGTAGCAAATTTTATATTGGAAATGATCACCAAAATGATGGCTTTAGGGAGATTATTTGTGCTATGTGAAAAGCGTCACTAATTCTAGAATGTGTCTCCTATTTACTCGTATAAAGTTATATGTCCGCCGGCAAGCTCAAAAAAAGATCCATACGATCCTTTCATTATTTTCCTTACGACAGAAATTTCAAAGATAAGTATTACTTTACTAATCTATGTATTCAGTGATCGTAATAATGTTGCCTATAGTTAGATGTTCCAAGTAAATCCACTTGTAAAGTAAGTATTACCCCAGTGTTTAGAGACTCCCATAAATACAATTAACAATAGTAATTAACGAATACTGGGAACGTTTATGTCTGATATATATACGTAACAGAACTCACTGGCATTTATTCGTCTAGTACTATCATAGGGTTGTTGATCGAGATTTAAGTACAAGGAAGTTAACATTCTATTGCATGTTTTCAATGCTAAGTGGATAAGTATTGTCTTTTTTTTTTGTTGTTCTTAATCTCCTGTAGAGTATAATGTTTTGTTTGTATATCGTATAATAGATAGTCCTTACGGGCATAATACTTATGAGCATTGTGTACCCTTTTTGTGAAGTTACGATATATGTTGGTTAATGCAGCGGATATTTTTAAACATATTTACGCTAAACATGACAATCATCGAATGATACCGCTTGGAAAATGGAAATTGTTCGGTAAATAATAAACTGTTCTTGCTAGCTGCGAAAGATAACATTGAATTTTGGAGGCAGGTTTTGCACAATTTCAAGAAGACATTTTCAAGTCCTGTCTAAAAAATATGGGACAAAATATCATTTTAAATCGGATTTCGGTTATCTTGAAGTAAAAATGCTCAATCTCTTGGAATGCGCGATTCCGAGTGTAAACCGTAGTTTTTATCTGTGATGATTCTCGGTAATGGGTAATGAAAAAGTTCTTTTTACTGTTGATATGCACGTTTGATCAATGGGATACTGTAATAAGAATTATAATTGTTGTGTGCAACATAATTTATTATACCTAGTTGAAAGCATTTTCTAATACTTGCAAATAATCTTCATGATACCACATGAGCCATGATGAGGGTTATATATGTAAAACCTAAAATTTCACCGGATTTGCACACGAATCCTTTTAATATCTTCAAGCACGCGATCTTTGAACGGTATATTCTTACGCTACTGTGAAATCATTAATATTTGAGAGGGACTAATTTTCATAACTTTCGTGGTTGAGTCAAACGAACAAGAAGTAAAATTGCCATGTATTTTTAATGTTCAAAAGTTGAAATCAATGAATCACATCCACACGCAATTAGCGTATTGTATACTAAATTTAAAATTACTAAATAGTCTCATGTGTAATCTATGTCAATATTTTGAATACGATCAACAAAAACGACAGAAATGCGTAACATTAAAACTTTTACCAAAAATAATTTATAGTTTTTGTTTGCAGTCTTGATTAAACCTCTCTCTCTCTAAAACAAGCAATATAATTATATCGAGGACTTAGAGCAAAACTGGTCTATCTCTATATAGAAATAGAAGCTGATAGACCAGTTTCGCTCTAAGCCCTCGATATATATTTTTCAATCTCATCTGAAAAGAAAACATTCACGAACCGACATTCATACTGATAAAACGAAGAAAATATTCACGAGTTGACATTAATGCTGCGAAAACGAAGAAAATATTTACGAGCCGACATTCATGCAGCCAAAAGGAAGAAAATGTTCACGAATGAATACTCATGGTGCGAAAAAGAAGAAAATATTCAAGGATCGACATTCATGCTGCAAAAAAGAAGAACATATTTACGGATAGAGGTTCATGCTTCGAAAAAGAAGAAAATATTCACGAGTCGACATTCATTCTGCGAAAAAGAAGAAAATATTCACGAATCAACGTTCATGCTGCAAAAAAAAAGAAGAAAATATTCACCAATCGACGTCCATGCTGCAAAAAAGAACAAAATATTCACGAATCGACATTCATGCTGCGAACAAGATTATTGATACATAATTAATATTTATCCTTTGCACTTGTATTAAGTGCATTTAATGTGCGAGATATATATCAATAAATTCTGAGACATTTTGTAAAGTGTTTGATGTTATTATTATTTCAAATTCTTGTAAATTAAGAACAGGTTCAGTAAGCAATATTTATCAGTTTTTTTAGGGATTTAGAATGCCTTGGGAAATGACTAATTACTATGTAAGCAAACTTATACCGTAGCGTACTTGTGCCCGTATCTTTTCTTTTGGAATCTATATTTTTGCACTAAAGAACTGTTCCCATTGGAATATTTCTTCAGTATTAAATTTTGTTCTTTTGAAATTTGCATTTTCTGTTGAAGAACGTTTTGAAATAACATTTATTTGAATATCTACAGGGAATAGTTCTTAGATATTTTGCTGACTTTGAATATATTGCAAATTGTAAATAAACAGCCAGAAAATTAAACTAATTTACGAAAACTAGGAAAGAAATTGTATTGTGTAAACACAGAGGGAATTGAAAGTAAACACTGATATACGTATAAGTAGATTTCAAAACTGAGATTGTAAAGATAGTTAAAAGTATTAACTGGTGTATAGATGTAAGAAGTCGTTTACATAACTATATCATGAACTCCTTACCACACAGACTACACAGTGTTAATATAATACCCTCTGTTATTACCTACATTGTAAATGCCAACGGCAAAACATTTTGTTTATGGGCTGGCAACGATGTTTTATATACTGTATGTTGAACAATCAACGCAAAGAAAGTATTTAAAACTCAACTCAACTCAAATAGTTTTTTGCGTTAAACATACAATTATATGCTTATAGCAAAAACATATATATATATATAAGCTGAAGACTGGATTTACAAGGAGTATAAACCACGAAACAATGTCTAAATACTCCTTGTGACTCCCCTAAGCACAAGTTGGTTGATGGGCATTGTACGAGTTACCAATGATGAATAATTTGTCACCCACGAAATATACTTTTTTACCTTTCTTCCGTTCGGCTTCCATAACTGAGTATAGAGGTTTGCGCGCATCACGCCATTGTTTGGGAGTTTGAGCTCCCACCCCACAGTTCATAGCTTTTAGCTCTTCTTTACAAAGTAACGCAGCAGCTCTGATCTTTTCTCGCGACTGATAGTTGTGAAATTTCACCACAATCTGGCGAGGTTTCTTTGCCTTGAATGGCTTACCCAGTCGATGGGCACGATCGGACTGGAAATCGTCTGCACCAATCATCAAATTGTTCTTTATAAATTTTTTTACCTCAATTTCACAGTTCTCCACTTCAGTCGCTTCCGTTATGCCATAGAATATGAGGTTTTCACGCATACTCCTATTTTCTCCATCCAGAATTTTGGAATTCATAATTGTCTGTTTATCTTCAGAAGTTTTAGTGTTATCCTCCAGGGCCTCACACGATTTTTTCAAACTGTTAATTTGACTTTTAGCATGTTTTAGATCCTCACTTTGATCATCATATTTTTGGCTTACGAAAGTATTTGATTTTTCAACGTCGGAAACTCGCTCATCAATAGAATGTACTTTTAATTCCAAATCATTCAATTTTACGCTGATCGAATTGACAGTTTTTTCAACACTTTCGATTTTCGCTACTGAAATTTTTATGCTTTTAATATCCTCCATTATAGCAGTAGCACACGGCGGCTGTTGAATTCCTGTAGGTCCCTGTAATAACATTTGAGAAAATTGTCCAGGCGGTGAATGCATTGCCTGCATATATAACCCAAACGGCTGTTGTCCATAATTCATGTTTGAATGACGGTAAGCTGTTTGCCAATTGTCAAAAGTGTCAAATGTGAAGTATTGAGGCGAAGACGAATTATCCTTGAATCTTTTGTTATCGTTACTCAATTGTGTAAAATCAGCTGGGCTCGACGCAGAACCGGTTTTCTTCGTGTTATCAGTGTGACCACGTGTACACGCACATGTACAATCCGAACACAAAGGTGATATGATTTTTCGCTTTTTAGTTCCACTTTTGTTGTTTTTTCTGGCTATTTTGCTTAGCTGGCATGAGAAACACTATTCAAAATCCAAATTGTCCAAAAGTCTATCACCAAAATTGCTTAATTTTGCACTTTATTCCGAAAAATAAATGGAGCCTAAAATCCATATCCCTATCCATCAAGGGCGACAACCGAAAACAGGAATAAACAGTATGGCTATTACTGATATAAATAGCAAACGCAAATTCATTTCTACTTCTAAAAAATTCAAAGTTATCATCAAATCTAAAGACTATTAAGACTTGCCCCATTGAGCCAGATTTCATGCTTACGAAAAAAGAGGTAATTCATATGCTATTTTACTTTAAAGATGCAATCTCCTCATTTCTCACTATAATACTGTATTTAGATCTAGAAAATTAGCTTATATGTTAACTAACTGTATACAGGGGATATTAAACGCAACAAGCAAAATTAAATGGCTTTTGCCGGGACATAAATATAATTTTTAACCGTCAGGAAAATTCATAATAAAAATTCTTTAGGCTGCTGACATGCAAGTTTGATCGATGTCATGCAACCAAAATATAATAATTACTGTGTTCACAAAATTCATTATACCCAGCTAAAAGCATTTACTAATACACTCATAAAAAGAACCTCCAATTATGCTCATGATATAATATATGGTTATATTTAATTGAGCAAAATGCCAAGAACCCATAATTTCACAGGATTTGCGCATGCGTGTTTGTTTGCTTTAATAATGCTTAGCCCTTTATACATATTCTATTTTCGTAAATTATCTTTATTTTCAGAAAAAAAAAATGTATCACAATATCCTCATTACTTACTGCTAAAATTTTGAAATGAATGAAAAAAAAAAGTAAAATTTCAAATATGATAGCATGTGTTTGTTTTGGGTTAAACGCTGAGTTTTCAGTCATGTAACTGCGGACATTTCTCATAACCAGTGTTCCTAGAACTTGTAAATTTACTTATTCCCCACAAGTAACTGCAAACTTCTCTGCATCAATCAAAAGTAGAGGAAAAATGATTTCAGATACATTGTTGTTTACCAAATTGTGACATAGAACATACGCCTCGCCTGGGGATCAAACATACGACCCGGCGATTCTCTGATCAGCACCCTCCCAACTGAGCCGAACTGGTGAGATTTAGATATGAAATTAAGATTTAAATTAAATCTGCTGTTTTAATATACATTTGGTGATTACTTTAGTAATTGCAGCTACTATTTTAACTTGTTATCGTCTGTTTTAGAAACATTGTACCCCGTTAAAGTGCCATGACAGGTGCTGTGGGCTAATATTTATCTAACATTTACAAATTGTGTTCACTTAAGACTGTGTTCACATTAAGGTATCTAGTGTTTAAGTTTTTAACAGTATCAACAAAAAGACGGAAAAACGTAACAGTTAAACCCTTTTCCACCTTTATAACTTTATATTTGAACCGTGACACTCGCCTCGCTCTTTGTCAATGCATGTCAGCGAAGAGACGTACATTTCATTCATGTCGAATTTCCAACCCCAAGCACATCCCACCATTCATTTCCTTACGAGTTTCGAAAATGACTTTGAGAGATAATTACCACGCTTTATTCAACATGTTCTGCTTACGTATCATTAAGTGCTTCTACTAAAGTATTACCCAAGTGTTTTGAGACTCTCATAAATATAATTAACAATAGTAATTGACGAATACGAAGTATACAACAGAAGTGCCATATATTCTCTGGCATTGATTCCTCTAGTTTTATCGCGATGTTGATTATTGAGGTTCAAGGATGTTAATAAATACATACCCTAGATTTCTCTTTCATGTTATCGATGCTAATTGAATAAGTATTATTTCTTGTTCTTCACATAATTTTATCTCGTTAAAGTCGATGTGATGCTTGAACGTTTGGAAAGTATCATGTATTTGTCATGCATGTTATTGGCATTATCCTTACAAGAGTTTTGTACCGTTTACAATTTGTGATCTAATACCAGATGTTAGTTTGATGTTATTTTTGTATATCATATTCATAAATCACATACATACAACCAGGTTTACGCCCAAAAAAGTACAAAATATAGCACAAAGTATCTGAATACAAGCTTTAAAGGGGAGCGGTGATCTAGTGGTTAAGGTGTCGGCGGCTCAATCCAGGGGTCGTGGGTTCGAGCCCCACTGGGGTTCTAGATTTTAAGGCGGTCTCTGTAATTAACAGAATGCCTTTTAAAATCATTTTTTAACTTTAATCTAACGAGAGATAATTTTAGATTTACGTTGACTGTTTTACATAAACCGCACTGATTACATAAAATGCTCCAGAATATTAGGTTTTCGCAATTTGAAAGAAAACTTACATTCAAAATTCAAGTACATACAAATCAAATATTAATTTAGCACACGTTAGTTGACTGTACAGCATATATCAAATGATAATACATACTAGTATGTGTAACAAGAAAATATAATTATTCTTTTATTACAGTATTTATTTTACATTTAATAAGGGGTTCTTTTCAGAAGTTACACATCTTTGGTTTAGACGTTCTAATAAGCTGCTGAAAAGTACGAAATGAAGAGCAGAAACCTATTTAATATTTTCAACTTATATACTAGAATGTCTAGAGCTTAATATTCTTAATTAACAAAGACATTTTTATAATGACTTTTGACCAATAGGATAATGACTCAGTAATATTATAAACCATTTCCATACAATAAAATGTGTCAGTAGATGGACTTTGTTTTCTTTCTAGCTCACCCGAGCACAATGTGCTGGAGAGTAGCTGTTGTAACTCACTCACTGTCAGTCGAACATACGTACGTCGTACGTTCGTCCGTCCTCATTTTTCGTCTCACAACATCTCCTCTGAACACCTTTAGGAAAGTTGAAAAGTCTTGCAACTAGTATCTCTTAGATAGTCCTAATTTACAGTTGCTCAAACGGTTCAATTTCATGCTTAGAGGGGCCAGCAGGACTGAAAAAGAAACTTTTTGTAGTGGTCCTCACCTAAATTGTTATTCCAATTCTCAATAACATCATGACAGACTGGGCCAAAACAAGTCTTCGAACGCCACCTAATCCTTCACTTGAAAATCGGCAAATCACGAAGCCCGCCCGCTTAGCTCAATAGGGAGAGCGTTTGTCTACGGATCGCAGGGTCGCTGGTTCGATCCCCGGGCGGGGCGTATGTTCTCCGTGGCGATTTGATAAAAGACATTGTGTCTGACATCATTCGTCCTCCACCTCTGATAATTCATGTGGGGAAGTTGGCAGTTACTTGCGGAGAACAGGTTTGTACTGGTACAGAATCCAGGAACACTGGTTAGGTTAACTGCCCGCCGTTACATGACTGAAATACTGTTGAAAAACGGCGTTAAACCCAAAACAAACAAACAAAAAGCAAATCACGTGTTTTCCATATATGGTTTCGTCATATCCGGGATTTTAAATGAGGACACACTTCACTTGCGTCCGAAGAATGATGAAATGCCACATAGTATGCCTGCTTTAATTCTGCATTACTCGTAAATATTTTGGGCTCCATATTACACAGTTTAAACAATTAATCCGTGTATTGCGGCTTTAAATGACGTTTTCATGATCTAAAGTTATGAATGGGCGTGATGATGTTTCGAAATCGTCATACTGGTGGTTTGCAAAGAATCTTAACGTTGTAGGAGTACCTAGCTCAATCAAATTTGAAAAAAAAAAATTTACAAATTGACATTCATGCTGTGAAAAAGATTTATGATGTAAAATAGACATATTCACCTTTCATTTGTATTGAATGCATTTAATGTGCAAGATGTGTATCAATGTTGCATTCAATATATATTTTGTGTTGAAAGAAAAGTGTTTACTTTCGTATATAAGAACAACGGTATAATGATATCAAAGATGTTTTTTTTTCCGCGAGATTACACGCGCGGTCTGAGACTGAAATCATTCACAAAACACATGATCAAAATGACGCCTTTCCAAAAGTTCTTCAGGATGAACACCAACATTTCAAAAAGAACATTAGATTATTGCTAAAACTATTGTTTGATATTTAAGAGCATGGCTACAAGATTTTTCACTTGACTTCACGATATTTTAAATAAACCTATGAACTGTATTATATAGGAAGGCGAATTACATTTGAGTATGGGCGGGTCCTTTTATGGACTGTATTAAGATGGTGGAAAGATCAGTATCCTGACATTTATTCTGATTTTTCTGATACTCATGGAAAGCAAACCACTTATTTTTGTAGCAAGCTACTGTAACATATAATATAGTAAATATAAAGACTGAATACCATTTTTGTGCGTTTCTCTTATAAAGTATAAATCCCCCACCCAACAAAACACGTAGACATTCAGTTACACGGACCTTTCCTAATAATGATGCTTTAGGCTCTATGTTAGATGTTGCTTAAATATATCCAAAGCTTATTCTGTTGTTCGTATTATAAACATCCCACAAATGTGTTACTCACGACATTTTTTGACATACTGTAAATATTTTCTGACCATATATAACCTGAACCTGAAAATATAATTATGTGACCCTGTTTATGCAGTAAAAAAGACATTTTGTGAATGACAAAAGGTCGTCAGGTTTAGAACTATTCACCAAAGAAACAGGTTGTATCTGCCATTTATAACCTTTAGAGATTGCTTATTATGCGATACTATTACTAATAAAAGCATTCTCTATGCAGTTACAATAAGAATACAAACAGCAATGGTGAGGAGTCTGTAATACAATATATATATATAGTATTATTATATATATATAATTTCAGCTTTCTCAAAAGTGTTGTTTTCCACTTACGACCTTTTATTTCAAAGAATTCGTTATGGGCTATAAATGGGATATCATTATAATTTAACTGAAAACTATTTATTCCTAGGAAAATTAATGTTTTTACAATATTCTACAGCTCATAATTAAAGAAGAACAAATCAGTACACTTGCATATTCACACAATAATACTGCCTTAAAGAGGTTACAAAGAAATAGCAATTCATGTATACAATGTTATAATGTCAAGACTGGGACACATCTGTCACAAAATTATATAATTATGTCAGAACAAATTTCCCATTCATATGCTGATATTCTCGTAATGTAATTTGTTGCAAGAAAACAAGACAAATGTTGGCACTATATCGCAATGCTAGATAGCAGTTATGGTCCGTGGGCCAAGGCCAAAAAATTTGAAAGTCGTAACCCAGAAATTAGGCAAAGGTTGAGCTATACCATGATGTTATACTATCATTCAGGAAACTTTTAAGGGTGGATGTCGGTCTGAGCGACATGTCAGTAAGATTTAATGACGATTTTAAAAACGTTGGTGTCTAATAAATACGATTTAGCATTGTATAGGGATATCGCGGATTTGGATGGTAAAAAATACATTTATGCGACAGTTCTTATAACAAATCTTATCTTTTAATGTCTGAAATAATCAATAATTTACTTTTGTTGTCAAAGAATGCTACGATATGTATTATATACTGAATAAAATGTAAAAAGTAGGGGTTGATGTACCCCACCCACCACATTAGTACATATATTTATGTGGGAAATCTTCAGAACTTTTAATCCTTTATAAAGGAACAGAATCCTAATGTTTACAGTAAAGAAAACGAAATGAATGAATAATTAACTAAAATTTCAGACACTTTTACACTTAAATGTCAGTTGGCTAAACCTATGGTTTATGTTTTATTTCTGGGCGAATTGCATACTGACAGACCTATTCTTTGCTAGTCCAGTAGAAATGATGAAAGTATTGCAAAAACTAAAACGACCGCAAAAGTTTTATGGAAGTTCCCTATGGAGAACATCAAAATGGAAGCAGATCCAGCAATATAAGTCTTTATTTAAGATGACAGCTATTTCAAATTAATCCAAAATTATTACACATATGACTTAATGCAACAAAAGTTTTTATATTTTGATGACTTTAGTTCTCTTCTATGCTAGCTTAGGTCTTCTTAGTAGTCATTTTGTACGTAGTTATTAAATCACACAAAATTTATGTTTGTTAAACTACCAACAAATTAGGTTATTTAGTTACGCAGACTATACAAATTAAGACGGCCACCACTTTCCAAATTTCCAAATAACTGCTTTAAATTTGATCAAACATGCACATATGAAAGAGGCGTAGCTCTTTAAAAGTCAAAACTATAACACGAATCACATGATATTGATTGAAACATGTTACAGAGGATTTTACCGCTCACAAAATGACCACCTGAAATCGGCTACATGTACAAATATTGATGAGCTACTACTGTTTAGATATTCAGTATTATAAAACAAACCAAATAAGTTTCCAAGGATAGAAGTTTGGTTATCCAGATCAATCTGATAAAGATACTGTCCTGTCATTTTCAAACTGGTCGCCAAAAGTAAATTTGCAAACATACATATGGATAAGATTTAAGTAATCATTGCTGTAATAGAAGTTAAAATAATTTCAATTGAAAACTACGTTACCAATATGAACTACTTCTTTTGTTTTAATCAAGATGGCACCATTTTCAAACTGCGTACCATAAAAGACATACTAGTAATATGATTTAAATACTGCTTTTATTTCTTTTAAATCTAAACATGTTACTCTCAATTTTCATTCAAAGGATTTTGAATGTAGCTAAAATGTAATACTAATTTGTATCAGAATGGCTGCCTGATAGATGTTACATATACAGTGTATCCTAGTAGAATAATGAGAAATGGAGAATGGAACATATAATGAAATTGTCACTTTCTTCTGAGGTAGTGAAAAAGATCATTGTACAAACACTTATGTCTTTTTAAACATTTAAAAGGATTTATAATGTTCAATTGAAAACTACGTTACCAATATGAACTACTTCTATTGTTTTAATCAAGATGGCGCCATTTTCAAAATGCGTACCATAAGAGACATACTAGTAATATGATTTAAATACTGCTTTTATTTCTTTTAAAACTAAACATGTTACTCTCAATTTTCATTCAAAGGATTTTGAATGTAGCTAAAATGTAATATTAATTTGTATCAGAATGGCTGCCTGATAGATGTTACATATACAGTGTATCCTAGAAATGAGCATATACAGTTCTAAACCTATTAAAGCAATTTAAGATGCATATATATTGATGTACCTTTAGGTTGTGCTTGAAAGTTTTATCTGTTTTGTTTGAAATAGGAATAGTCAGATATATCATACATCATTCAACAAAATCCTTTCAATGCGTATTCCTCTGAAATAGTGCCAAACTGTTATGAATATATCTGTAGTCATGCATTTGCTTGACATAATGAACAGGTAGTACAGAGCTTCACAGCTATAAATTGAGCAAGTCCTGGAATCAAAAAGTCGTGTATCGTATCTGTTTTTTTTTTTATTTGGTTGTATGAGCAATAATTATTGGTATTGTTGTAATTAATATTTAAAGTAACGTATGTTTCAATCCCTTTTAGGATGTAGCTTAATGATTTTACTACGTAATAAAGCACTTAACTAAAAAGAGTTTTTACAGATATGTCATGAAGATATCAATATACCACTGGCATTTTCCAAGCAAATAGTACAGACTCTGTATGTATGTACATATGCATTTATACGTGTATGATGAACTTATTCTGATACTGATACCGAAAAGTGACTCCCCGCAACCTCTCATATCAAAATTTAGAGTATATTTCTGTCATATGGTGTACATAGGTGTTATAATGTGTCCTTTTGTGTAGTTCTGAAACATACGTTACCGAAATTAGATTAAGGTAGTTACTAGACTTAATGGTTGGAACACAGTTACATACCAAGGTAATCTAAATGTAACAGCTGAAATACACCAATTTTTGAACGAACTAGTTTCTTTGTATTTGTTAATAGTTTTGAAAATAGAATATTGAATTTTAGTAAGAACGCAGAACTGACAATAATGATACCACAATCAGGATATGAACAAGGAGTCTTATCTATGTTTCCGTTAAGGGAATGTAATATGAATTCGTAGTTCAGTAATTCCGTCCCACATTTTAAGTGATATTTGAAAATCATCATGGTCAGAAACAGAACTATTTTAAAAAGCATGTTTTACAAAAAGTGTCATTTGTTTCACTACATGTACCCATGTTGTACTGTATATGTATGATGCTCCATAGGTTCAAAATGTGCCGTGTTTATTTACTTCGGGAATTATATCAGCGACTTTGAACACATAATGCATATAAACCGATAATTTCAGTGATGAATACAATCTTACCTTCCGTGAATATCAAAACAACGCATTAAAATATAAAATCCTCTGTCTTGAAACCGCCTAAGTCCATCGAAACCCCAAACTATAATAGCTTTAATGTTACATAATGTAGCTTTAATATTACTTAATGTTCTGTGTAATCTTGGTAACGTATGTTCCATAATATATTATTCATTTCATCTTTGTAATGCTGTAAAAACTGACTGAGTTGGTGCTTTGCGATGCCAGTAAGCATGATTTATGTATTAGCCTAGAATAATTATATACGAAATATAAAATTGAATAGGTGACCTTTAAAACCTAGGTAGGAGAGGTGGTCTAGTGGATAAGGTGCCGGCCGCTCAATCCAGTTGTTCTGGTTTCGAGCCTCACTAGGATCACGACCATGACCTCTCATATGGCACCAGTATTGGTTTCTCCAGGAAGCGGACTCAAAGAGTGGTTTCAAAAGGCTTGAAACTTTCATTACAATCGAGCTATAACAAATAAGTATAAACTAAAACCTAGGTAACGTACATTTGATTCTTAGATACCCTCACGTTCTGTATTTATTTTGAATGAAAGACAAAAATATTCAGACTGCGTACAAACTGTAACCAAGTCTATTGTTAATTATCAATATGCTATCTCTTGAAGCAGAATCCATAAAATGCTATTAAATCTATGCTATCTTTACAGTGATACTGAAAGAGGCACGGTGACCGTTGTTTTACTGTAGTTTGTCGACATCCTACAATTGAGAATAGTTACAGGGTTAAGTCCATCAAAATTATAACGGTCATGTGTGCATAGTTTATTTTAATTAAAAGCATACAGATGCAATTGCTGGAGTATTTCAATGTTGCTAATTCTTCAAGGTGGAAAATTTGAGTGGCGGCTGTTACGTATGTTACATTTTAAAGTATCTTTATCAAATAAAGGTTAAAATTATACATGTAAGCTTACTTCGACATCTAAAATAGAAGAAAATTATTGGTACCCAAAACCTTTCTAAATGAAACACAAATAGGCTTGATTTATTGAGAAACAGCATGTGATTTATATGTATTACATTTGCATGCACGTTGTCTATAACCTAAAGTGATTGCAATATTTTATATTTTCTCATGAAAATATATAAAATTGTGAATCTTAACACAATTATTTGATGATGTCTTATTAAAAAATATAGTAATTTTGATAATTTTATGAGTTATTTAAAATGGCAAAAAATGTAGCTCGGGTGGGTGGGGTATTTTGACCCCTAAATTTTTGTAGAAATCGTCAAAATTTGGAAAACATTGTTACAGTGAAGCTTAAACTGATTTAGAATAGTTACATAAGCAAAACTCTAATATCTGAAAGTCAGTATTGAAACAATCTGTTAAGAATTCGTGTGTAGCCAACAATACTTTCAAAGAGAGAGAATTCCGCATTTTTCATACACAATGTTTACTAAAATGAGTATAATTTTTATTTGACATACGGTAGAAAGCGACATCCGGTCTTAAACAATCCCGGAATGAATGTATTAATAGCTGAAGTGGATGAACCTTTGCCTAATTTCTGGGTTACGAAATCGAAAAACTAGAGGACTTTCAGAAACTGGCCCACAGACCATTACTGTAGAGATGGATATGCATGCATCCTAAATTTAAGCCAGAAGAATGAAAACATTATCAGTGCGGCTTCGTTTACATTTGTTGAAAGTGCATGTTTTAAGATGTGAATTATTTCTTACAGATACCATATACTTTAATCTTTATGAATGAAAATAACTGTTAAAACCCTACTATTATACAACAAATGTTTACTGCCTGACCATATAACGCCGAAGATAGTTTTCTGTTCATATTTAACATAGTAGTTACCATTCTAGTTTAGAGTATACCATCGATCAGTTTTACAATCGTTTCTGTCAGAAAGTCACCAGAATAGTTTTATTACACCTTCGAATACTATCTGCCCAATTTGAAAACTTGTTTGTAACTTCTAAATCTGATAATTCTTTAGTGAGCTTTTACTTGAATATTAAAATCACATCTTTTTTTGTTTGTAATTTGCAGAGATATTAGTCCATTTGATCATTATTTGTTTCAGTTAATAACTTGGGTATTGTTTCTTTTTCTTCTATCTTTTATTTAAGTGTATCCTTAGAAACAAATACTAGAACTAGTTAATGCCAGTTTCCCCTTTTAATTTGATTTAGGAAGAAAGAACCTAATTATGCTAAATGGTACACGATTTATTGCCACTTCTGAAGCATGCATTGGTTATATCTTGCATGTTTGAGATGACAACACTTAGACACCTAGTTAACGCACTGGTGTTTACATCGCGTGGTTTTTAGTTTACTGGAATCCACTCAAGTCAAAATATTCTCGACTTACTTACGTTTTTTAAGATATACCCTGTCAGAATTTTCTCGAGTTACTTAACGTTTCTTAAGATCTTAAGATACCCCGTCAGAATTTTCTCGATTTACTTAGGATTCTTAAGATACCCCGTCAGAATTTTCTCGACTCACTTACGTTTCTTAAGATACACCGTCAGTATTTTCTCGACTCACTTACGTTTCTTAAGATACCCCGTCAGAATTTTCTCAACTTACTTAACGTTTCTTAAGATATTCCGCGCATAGAGCAAAAGAAAAAGAAAATAGTTATACACAAGATGTTCAAGTAAGAATCGCCTATGACAAACAACAGGTAGAAAACCCATTGTATACTTGTTGTGCTGTTTCTTTCTCCGACAGCGAAGACATCTGTTCTGATGTATGTCTGTGGCGTGGATATTATTTTACAAACTTTTGAATATGGATATACAATGTGCCACAGACTTTGTATTATTAAGTCAGATAACGGTCTAATTATTTGCATTCTAAGACAATTTGTGTTGAATGGTGTTTACGTGACCTTCTGCTTTTATGAAAGTGTTGGTTGCCAAATTAGATAACCAGACACATTTGATAACGCTAATGTTATTACAAATTTGTTTTTCAGTTTCTTCTTTCCTGATAACTCAGAACCCACATATGTAAGAGTATTCTCTATTGAATAATGAATAAGTCTTATGTCTGAGCTATTCAAAACATTCTGTAGTATACTCTACAAACACTGCAGCGAACCTAAGACTTTGAAAAATTACTGTATTCAAAGGCAGTGACCTCCAGATTTTGACTAAAATAATCTTTCTTCTTTCTTTTTTAGTTGTCGTACGATCTGGAGGCCAGTGCCTTTAAAGTCGTCACAAATTCATCTCAAACTGTCACGACACAACATCCTAGAAATCTTTGTTTTAAGGGCAAATTTGATATATTCTTGATCTTTTACTCACGGTACATCTTTTACGATTTTGTTACTTCATATTTATCAGTTACAAGACTACTTGAAGATGTGCTCTTGAATATTTTTAAAACTAAATAAAATGCTTCTTTTTTTAATTATTAAATAACAATTCACACATTTTATTACTTCCAGACAATTCCATTAAATTTGTATTTATAACTTTCTGTTGTCTTTAGAGCTTCTTTTTACAGGATAATAAAACACTGTGCGCAACTACTAAATGACGTATGCTTTTTTCCCTACACTGGCTTGTGATACGATAACACTTCAGAAAACATGTTACCGTATTACCGGATAGCGAAAATTTTAGCTAAATAATCAGGCCGGCTCTATTCAGCTGATACTTCATTAACCTTAGAGTTATTAAGTGAGGATTTGGAAGGGAAGATATGTGTTTTACTTAATACAGTTGAGGAAGTCCAAAGTATGCAAGACGGAAACTTAAGCATATGTTTTTTCCCCGTGTGTGCGATACTGAAAAGTCACGTGGGTTGGCCACCCTGAAGCATATACGACGGACAATTGAATATATGGTTATTTTCCCAGGGGAAAATACGATTTGTATTGATTAAATTTAAATAACAGAAAATATAAGCGTTACCGTAAATGCAGAAGGTGATGATTTATTCGTTGGTATTATCATAATTTTGCTTGATGGTTGGTTTCGTTTTACTCGCAATAGGTAGTCCTGTAATTACTATTAGTGTTCAAAGTACTTTTTCTGTCCTTTACCTCAAGTTTTATGAAATTGAACTTTGTTTGAACTATGTAAAGGGAACGTCGCCGTATTTCGTCAAACTGCAAACTTTATGTACATAAAAAAGACATTTAGTTAAATGGAAATTTGCAACACAGTTGACATAACATTTTTGTAATATAATTAAAAAGGTTGTGGTAGATTGCTTACATTAAAGTAGACTCAGGGAACGACCTGTCAGACACTGGGCAACGAAACCGAGAATTGTGTATTGGAGCCTACGCCTTGCTCCACCAGCTTCAATTACAGAAATTATTTTTGAAAATTGTCGCCTGGTTCTATATAACAGGGAATGGAATTACATGGGAAACGGCTGATGTTAGGGCAGCTAATATTTCTTGTGTAGAATATATATCCTAAAAAAGAGTAAAAAGCCATTATTCTCTGGCATTTTCACAAATGACAATTATCAAGTACTCAGTGTTGTTAAATTCTTGTTCTTGTTGGATAATGACGTCTATTTAATTGTCACTCTAGAGTTCCGTTTAAACCAGTTTAAAGGAACGTGAGGGTTTTCTCACATTTCAGAACCATGCGTGAAACCGTACAAGCTATTATTTTGCTTGCTTGAACTTTAAGTTGTTTAGCTTGTACTGTTTATATCAATAATTTCAATGGTGATTATTTTTGTTGTTGAAGTATAAATATATCTTAAACCGTTGCAAAATGTAATCGGGTGTTGGATAAATGATAAGTATGATTAAATCTGTATAATTTAAAGTGTAATATTAATGCTTGAAATTATTTTCATGTGAACGACAACTGAATAGCCTAATACCAAGTTCATTAAATATGATAACTTATCATAAGAATTTATATAGCGAATAAATTATATTTTTCACATATATCGTTCGGTTTACTTAATATATGGCACGGTCCAAAATTATATAAATACACTTTCATGTCTAAGATATCTGCACTCTAGTTAAGATTATATAATTTGATTGGATGGTTTGGGAGTGCCACCAACAATACCAAAGCATTCTAATAAAATGAAGGAAATGAGCTCAAGAAAGAATGACATTATCGTTACATAATAGAAAAAGATTTTAATAAATTCAATTTAGTCTTGCATCCAGTTTTTACAGATTAAAATAAAATCATGATTTAAAGGCACTGGGCTCCAGATTTGGCTAAAAAAATCTTTCTTTCAGATTGAAATTTGGTCATATTATGAACATTAGAATATGATTTTTTGTTTCTTAAATATTTAAAAAAATTCCAAATCAAGAAAAAAAGATGACCGCCGCGGCAATAAAGACATTTTCCCGTCGCCGTAACCAATAGCGCTATAGCTGAAGTAGTGAATAATGACTTCAAAATATAGATATTTATAACAGTGACAGTTTACCTAGAGTAAAAGCGTTATAAACGCTTTTCGATTTTCATCGTAAAAAGTAGTAAAAACAGCAAATTCTCATGTGTATCCGTACCATAAAGTTTGTCAATAATTAAGTTTTAAAGCCTTCTTTAAAAAATAGCATTTATTTCAAGATATCTAAAAAAATATTTTTTTTTGTTGTCGAACGATTTGGAGGCCAGTCGCTTTAAATAATTCGCAGTAGTAAGAGAATGAAAAGATATCCTGTACGTAGATTATTTCTACTCTGTCTTACTCTAAGCAATGGATTATATAAGTACCTGGTAAATGTGTAACATTATAAAGAACAAATCTTTTCACACTTTTTTCACGGGCTCATTTTTCAAGATTAGCTTATAGATATTTAAGATAGATTCTTTATAATCTTTTCCCTGGCTCACTTGGAACATTTTTTAAAAGAAACAAAAACAACATATCGTGCACATGAAAATATATCTCGAGCAAGGCTTTAATTGAGATAGTACAGATTCTTTATTGCGAAGTCTTGAAAGAGTAACGAAGTGCTAAATTAGTAGCATACAACAAAATTTATTTCCCCAATACCTTAGGTGGAAAGGAGAACATGATTTATCAATTAAGTCTATGCAAATAATGAAAGACAAGAAGCACTGTTGGAGAATTTATGCGTTTCCTTCCTAATAAATTATTGATAGGGTAATTTACTCTTTTGACTTATCTGGTACTTAAATCAACTGATTGGTAATGTATCTATTAGAAAAGATAAAAAAGATAAGGTCGAGTCTGTTGTTCATATTAGCTCTGCAAGAACGGTAAAACAATCTGATTCTATCTATTTCCAGCTGTCGTCCAAGACATATAAAAAAGTTCAAAGATTGTAATCATTGTTTAAGGCGTTATTGATAATTTTTGATATGAGTTTAGATTATTTGTAAGTCGTTTAGACTGTTGACCGGAAATCCATTCAAAATTTGTACATTAACCCATGCCAGGTCAATGAATTTAAAACACCTTTAACACCGTGAACAGATATATACATGTAACTGTCAGAGGCATATGGAAAAAAAAAATCATTTAGGCTGCTGCTATGTAAGCTTGACCGATGTAATGAAATGATAAATTGATTTTCTCAAAAATGTTGATGTATTATACAAAACTAAAAGCATTCATACATGCATAAAAATAACCTTCAGTTGTGATCACTATGCATTGTGGGTTATGTTTGTAAAATACAACGAACACATACTGTAATTTCCCAATCAAACATTTTTTTCAAGTGATCATACTCACCAACGTTCTATGTCTAAAAATAAAACACAAGCTATCTTCCAGTACAATTCTGTATACAACTTCCATATTTTAATGCACAAGTATTTAGCTTTTTTTAAGTTGAGGCGGAAATGAATCTCCTCAGTCTTAAATTTACAGGCTCAGATTTCAAAACCACTAGAGTTCTTTACATTATGCATTTTGCAGGATATTCATTTTTGCCAACTTCAGTCAAAATCCTTGATAAAGATGAGCCTCAAGTACATACTTATTTCAAATTTTGATGGATAGGCCTGGGGCTGATGTCTTTTTCTCTTAAAACCGAAGGTAAATGTTTTTAGTACCATGGCAACGGTCCTAGTTACACTTTCTTCAAAGATATTATGCCAAAAAGTCAGAACATTAAATGGAATATTTATCAAGTAGAATATTTTCCATCAAAACCACTCCATTGTAATTCTAATATATTCTCTTAATTGCAGTCAAGTTTTGATTTTAGGGCAGTATTTGCGAAACAGTCGGAATGTATAAACCAGAATGTAGATAAGTATATTTTAAGCTGTGTTTCGATTTATGATTTTGAACTATAAAAAGAAACGACGTTACCGATAACAGTTTTAATCTTTACCAGGTCATGTCAAGTCCAGTGGAAAGAAGTCTTGTCTAGTTTCTAAGCCTAACCAGTGCCTTTCCTCTTTCAATTTGAGACAACATTCATTAGAAACTAAGCCTAACCAGTTCGTTTCCTCTTTCAATTTGAGACAACATGCATCAGAAATAATTATCACCTGTTCAACATGTTCAACGACCGTAATAACTTTACGTTTTGTTAGATGCCCCATCTGAACCTACTTGATATGTAAGTATTACCGAAGTGTTTGAGTCTCATAAATACAATTAACAATACCAATTAACGAATGTTCTCGACAATTATATCTGATCTATAACAGAAGTTCAAGACATTTCGTGAGCATTGGCTCCTCTCGTATATTCTTTGGTGAAGAGTCAATATTTCTGTGCTGTTCAAGTTATCAATGCTAAGTGAAAAAAAAATTATTTGTTGTTCTTACAAGTTTTGTAATACCAGTATAACGTTTTTTATGCTTTTCATTGATACAGTTCTTGGAAGCATTGGCTTAGTGCAAATTTGTGAACTGGGTGGCTTTACATAATACTTTTACACGTTAAACAAACAAAATACTGCTCTACTATTACAATTTCTTTTATTTTACATAATTAAGGGAGGAGGACTCCTTTTTATTATTGTGATAAATTTAATAATTTTGTATCTTTAGTTTAGACTAAATTTCGGTGAATATCTTTAATAACAAATGCTGTGCTTTACGATGACTTTTGACCGAAAGGGTAATAGCTAAGGAAATAAGACGTCGTAACGTTCGGCATGAGAAGGTCGTCATAAACCATTTCAAGACAATAAAATATTCCCGTAGATGAAATTTGTTTTCTTTCTCAATATCATGTGCTTTGAGCTGTAGTAATATAGTGTTCTAGTCATCTGCGTGGGATGTAATAAATCAAACACAAAACCTAATATTCAGTTGAGTTATAACACGAGCAATAAAAATCTTGTTCTTGTAATATAGAACGATATTAATGTTTTAAAATGCAGTGTGACTGGACATTTCATGACTGCGAAAAAACTTGATACAAGACGTAAGGTATCATTGCATCAAAGATTCATTAATATTTCCTCGCTCCTTCAAGTACTTAAAGCACGGCTTTGCATGGATAAAAACTAAATGGGAAACGGTGAATGCTTAACTTAAACTGTCATTAAAAAAGTGTATTCATTTTCAGAACATTTACGCGCAGGTACTTTCAAACCATAACATTGTTTTAAAATAATGTATTTTTTTTTTCATAATGAATATACAAAGCAAGTGTGTGACATTACGTTACCAGTTTTCTGACAAGTTTTTTTAGTACTTGTCTAACGTAGTTCTACACGCTTGCATAAATATTTTTCTACATTGTACAATTTGATTAAATTCCGATTTTCAACACTTTCATACACTTACTTTACATGTATTTAGAAAACACTGCAAATAAAAAATATTGGGAGTGAACTTGCTTTTTGAATGCCATTTTCGCGATGATGTTTTTTTTTTTCTTTCTCTCAAATAAAGATTGTACCGCAGCTCCTCCCACAATGGTAAATAATATAATTGTCTGTGATATAGTGAAATAAAATGTTTTGCTTATGATTAAAGAGTTTCAAGAAACATTTCAAACTGAGTTTAAGACATTATTTTGAATTATTTAAAGTGTCAACATTTTTCATATCATGTGTTATCTTATAATAGACAGTAACGTGGCCGATTTCATAATTTACTCACGGTTTGCCATTAATTCATCAAAATGATTTTCGTTTTTGTATGCTGCGTCCGGATTTTATTCTGCATTTTAATTTAGTTGTATAAATGAGGTTACGCAATTTCTCCCAGTAATAAAACGTGTAGACCTGCCTCGTATAATATTCACAGTTCACAAATCAACAGCGATTTATGGTGTAAATTGAACATATTACGTTTATATTAAAAACGTTTGACTTACAAGATTCATATCAATAAATCAAAATATATTTAATTGGAGGAAAAAGTTTGCGTAGAAAAATGCTGATATAATCATATTTTCTACGTTTACTACCATTTCAGCAATAACTATATATATACATTTAGATAAAACATCATTTTTACGTTAACAATCAGGATATCCCACAACCAAGTTTTCTGCGCAAAATACGATTTTTTCCGGCATTTGTATGCAGAAATACGATACCATTTGTGCATTCCAGTCTTAACTGTTCGCCATAAGAAAAGGAATACATGTGTCCCACCCACGTAAAACGTGCATGAAGTCATCAAAAGATTTCAAATATAACATCGGCGATTACTAATAAGAAAATTATGTATAAACGTTGATTTAGTAATACCACACTAATTAGTCTACTGCCGTAAATACTTCTGTTTGAAGATGGCTGTCAGCGAAGGTAGCAAAAGTGGCTTTATGTTGCCCCTGTTCTTAATTAAAAAGGTTGAGGCAACTTGAATACTCAACAAAGTGTTCTCCATGACATTTTATCTTTTATATAAATCAAATTCTAAAATAATAAACCCATTGGTAAAACTCTTGATGGAAAATGCTGCAACAAATATTGTTATCGCACATTCACGCACTACTTTTGCCTCAGAGGTTCCAAAGAAATTGGAAACCATGTAGACAATGCTATAATGTCAATACTGGGATACAGCTGTCACAAAACTATACAATAATGTCAGTTCAAATACTCCATGAATGAGTTGACATGCTCGTAATGTAATTTATTGCAGGAAAATGTATAATATGTTGGCACTGTATCACAAAGCTAAATAGCTGTTACTGTGGAGATAGATTTGCGAACATCCTAAATGTAACTCAGAATCACCGGAAATGGTTGACGATTGCATTTATCTGTGCTCATTTGTTTACATTCTTCAAAAAGCGCGCATGTATCTTATTAAAAACCACTGCTACACCTGAAAGCAACGGATACAAAGTATCGGAGACCATTATTTGCGCAAATAATATTATTTCAAACTGACAAAAACTAGTTTAATAGTGAATTACGAAATTTTCCGATGAAGTTACATAATTGGCAGACGACAAATCTATTTTTACTAATTACTGTTCTTCTCTCATGTGGCGTGAAAAAAAACGCCCAACGTACAAAAGAGTCGCAATTCTAATCTTTTCAGCAAATCAAATTACCAAAAGAAGTCGAAAATTAAGAATGTTTTGTTTTAGAAAGAAAGTCTCAAGAAAATGTCCCACAAGGACGGTTTCAACTGTCAAACGTAACTCCTTTTCTTTCTCACGTTTTGGTATTAAGATATTTATATCTGTGCTGAATTAGGATTCCGTTATTTACAAAAGGAACTACAAACCTTAGGTAAGTTTTTAATAAATGATGCTCTGTATAAAAAATTCTGCCTGGCAGAACTTTATCTAACTCAACCCGAGTCAAGCCTAACATCAAGAGAAACAGAAGTCGTTTTACTGCAGTTAGCTTTTCTCAGATTCAGTGGTTATTTTGTCTGTGCATTTAAAGCGATGCTACATGAGACTTTTCACTTTTAAATGACCATGTTTTCTACCTAGAGTGACCTTTTTTTCCAATTGCAAGACTTAATATCAAACTGAAAAAAATGACACGTACAAACCCGGCGAGAAGTTCTGCTAAACATCCGTAGTTTTGTTTAGAATATACCAAAGCAAACGATGTCTGAACATTTCTAGATATGATCCAACAGTCAATGATTGCAAAATGCCTTATCATCTTGTAAAATGTCAGACAAAATCGAAATTGTGTTCATTGCGAGGAAACAGAAGACTTAATTAAGAGAGAATAAATGTGTTTCCTTAGCCTTCGGCTATCATCTAAGTGCTCTTGCAGAATTGACTAACCAGACACATTCAAAAGCCGCTAATTTGATTACAAGTTTATACAGAAGTTGCTGCCAAGACTTCATCCTTAGAACATGATATCCCAGAACCCGTTACAGAATGCTCTTTTCAATTATGAACATGTTTAGTGTCAGTCGTATCTATAAACACAGTAATGATTTTAAAAGTTTTGCCATAAGGAAGCACGTCCTGTTTAATTCAAGAAGGTAGAGCATTCGGTGACGTCATAATTTGAGAGTAAATAGAATTCGTTTGATATTGTCCATTGCCATATCAGAACTTTATAGAATAGTTCCATGTCGGATGTTTCACACAATAGAACTCAAAGGTCCAGTTTGTTAAATGGGTTTTTATTTTACCCCCCACCCCCATCCCTGCCCCCACCACCACCCCACACCACCTTTAAAATCTTTTTGAAATTGAAAGTTTTGAAATAAAAGCAGACTGTTACTTTTCTTAACATGATGGCTCACGCATAGTACGACTAGTCAGGCCTGTGAAAAATCTGTTTCCAAAAGTTCTTGAAACAATTTAAGTTTTTTTTGTTATGTGTTTTATTCAGAACTTTCTGAGAAATTATGTTCTTCCCCAAAATACTCTAAAGTACGAGGTCCATTTATTTGAACGCTAATTTACATTTATTACAGTCAGAATATTAACTATAAATAATCAAACCGGTTTCTATTCAGTGAAACTATGTTAATAAATGTTTTCTTAGAGGAGGATGTATTTGTGTATCCTAAATATACTTTAAGAAGACCAGAACAGGAACAAAGACTATGAAACCCATGGTTATTTTTCTTACCAGATACTTAGATACTATCATAGTAATACATCAAAAAGATTTTACCGTAAATGCAGATTTGTATGGTAATCGTGTTACCATAAATGCAGATTTGTGTGGTAATCGTGTTACCATAAACGCAGATTTTGTATGGTATTATTATTTTTACTGTGTAAGTTATGTCGATGAATAGTTCCGAATCCGTTCTTAAACATTCTTCACATTTTACAGTGACCTCTGCGTATCTTTATGGCATATACCTCAACGCATTATATCAAATTCCGCATTCTCGAGACTTATCAAAATGTATGTTCCCTCGACATTTCAGAACTGTATTTGATATGCACACGGCAGGAAAACGAAGTTTGAAGTATTATAGTCATTGCATTTTGTCAAAAAGAAACAATCGACCAAATTTTGTGCAAAGTCCATTTTGAAAGATACGTTGCAAGCTTAAATCGAGTTTTGTAAAATTGCTTTTGAAACATTATGACTTGTGTTAAATTTCTTTCAGTGTTTTGTCAAGCTATTTTGCATAAATTCTGTTAACACCGTTGTTTCAAATCATCATTATTTATATGATAGATACTACTTAGCGAACTAACACGTTTCTTGGTTTGTTTTTGTGTTTATTTAATAGATCAGTTGTCTCTGTAAATGAAACGGCTAAAAGTACAGTCCATAAAATAAACAAACGTGTTTGTAAACACGAACGGATCCAAACGGAACGGGAAGAAACATTTTATAGAAATATTTCGATGGCAAAATACAGTACATATTGTAGCCCTGACCAACCTATAATCCGGGCCAGTATATTTTATAAGTACAACAACACGGTTGAGCATTTAAACGAGTTGTAACGTTAGACAGATAAAATAAACAAGAACTAAGGAGCAACATCAAAACCACATTTAAAGGACGACGCATCCCATATAGATAACATAGCACTACGCTTTGCAACCTTTCTTTGGATTATATCTAAAGATGAGTGAATATATTCAATTGAAACATTCGAAGCAAACTTTACCAGTTTCTTCCTAACAAATTTTCCTGAGTTGGCATTCCTTTGAAAAATATCGTGAAATATCGTGCAAAATGAACATATATCACCGAATATGCCTTATTTGAGATAGCACAGTTTCTTTATTGTGGCGTCTTGAAAGAATAACCAAGTTTAAATTAGTAGCATACAGCGTTGTTTATTTCTCCGATACCTTCGGTGGTAAGCAGAACACGATTTATCAATTAAGCTTGTGCAAATAATGAAAAGGCAAAAATTTATTTGTTTTCATTTTGATACATTATTGATGGGGTTTTCACTTGTTTTCTTATATCGTGCTAAAATCGACTGAATGGCAATATTTTCTAGAAAAAGATCAACAGATATTTCTGACAGATGTTCATGTTAACGTAGTTATTTTTGCAGGGATGGCCAAATGCATGAAATGAGCATGTGTTACTTTGATAAAATCTGTTGCATACAGTTGTCCGTAACATTGAAAATATTGTTTTGTGGCATCAGAAAAACTAATGTACCAAACACGCAAAAAATTGAAACTTGTTCAAGAATCCGCCATTCTCAAATATCTAAGACTGACAACGAAATAACTCTACAAAATATAACTCTTAAAGAGAATGCTTGATTTACTGTAACAGTTTAAGAAAGGCCATTATCGATAATCATAGAACTACCAGGTGGTAAAAATAATAATTCACTCTAAACCTCAAAAATCAGAATAATCGATTTACTTTTGGACGATTCAGGCATTAATTTAGACCACATAGCATGAATATTTATTTAATAGATCAATAGGGTTGTTTTGTATTTTTATGACTCTTTTACTGTAAACAGTAAAACCTTGAAGCTGTTTCACATTCATTCTTGAACAGCATGGACTACTCAACAAATCCACCCTATCTTCAAAATATTACAAAAACAATACGAACCTTTTTGTAGAACAAAGCTAATTTACAATTCTTGTGACAAACTCTTGGTAATTTGTTCTCATTATTAGCGAATTCCCGAACGAGTTACGACTGTGAATATTTCCCATGCAGAAAGCTATGCATTTTTTCAGGACAAAAATATTTATTTCAGGTTTGATAATTTATCATGACTTGTTCAAAATAGAAGTCTTTTTATTTAAAACAAAATAATGAAAGAAATTTGTTTCTATTTAAAGTAGTCATATGCGAGTTTTTACTCTTAGACACTGACATTTTTGCAAGTATGCATGTTATAGTTATACGTGATATAGTTCATATTGAATGGCTTCCTCACATGAACAATTATACGCCACAAGTGAGGCTCGAACCCACATCGGTGAAGGGCAGATGGTTTTAAGTCAGCGGCCTTATGCACTAGACCGCGGAGGCCCCTAGTAACATTAAATGAATAAATATATATGGCTTTTGTGTAATCTTAATAGAATAGAAGACATACTAGTATATGTTTTTGATTTTAAGTTAAAGAGGCATACCCTGTAACATGGTGCGCCCGAGAACCGTCCGATATTGATTTACGTACAAAGAATTTATAATTTTACGTCGAATGACGTCAATCCCAGATCGCTGGACCTATCGTTCAAGGGTACCGTTGGATAGATATTGGAATGCTTTATTGTTCTTACAAAACACTTTCAACGATTATCGGTCTTACTACTGTAAGATTTAAATCAGAAATAGTTGAGGTAAAATATCATTTCCTGTTCAAATGCAGCTGTCTCTCTCTAGTCTCTCTAAATCAGACGTGCTTCATTCAAAATGGAGTAAAATATATGCTCTCTAAACGTTTTAAGTGTGTTTTATGTTTCTTTAATAGACGTGCGTAGTTTTTGCTACTGCTTCAAAATTTAGCATAAATCAAACATTCTGATTAAGTAAATCTAAGAACAATAAGTTTAGAAATTGTTTGATGTAAACAGTTGTTGATTTACTGCTGCACTGTTGTAGTTCTACAATAAATACATTTGCGTTGTTCGATTTTAGCCCTGATATTCTATTTCTAGTTCAAATTCCCAGTCGTATTTGTATAATTACACTACACTGATTAAAACGGAAATAAATGTCATTTATTATCAAAACATTATGTGTGATAGTGATTAGTTTTCGTTAGCGTACAATTTGCATCATTCTCAAGTTTCTCAATGAAATCTATTTAGAAAACTACTTTGTGAATAACAGGCTATGCAAGTGTATTGAATCTACGAAAATTTTAATCGTTATAAGGTATAAGTTGTGTAAAAATGTAAAGCTTGTATTATTTGATTTTGTTGAGCGCACTAGCAGAGAATAAGCGTCTTATAGAATTAAAATTACGTTGAAATAAAACTATGAGGCATGGGAATGTGAAGTTAGTCACAATACTTACTGTTTTCTAAATCTGTTTGTAATGGAGAAGTAAAATAACACAATACAAATGTATTACATTGACATAAAATATGTAGTTGCTGAGAAGAAGTATAGTTATAACCCCTGTGCCAAGTTTAAGACTTGCATACAATATATTGTTTTAATCAGTTAAAAGTGGAATTAATTTAGCAGTTTCATAGTTGCTCTAAACCTTCATTTTGAATGAGTATTTCAGTGTATTTGTATTAGGGGATATAAATACACCTTTAACATCTCAGTAGTATACACAGTTAAAGTTGGAGTGCTTTCGTGTACCTCATTTAAATAGTCATATTGCAAATTTCATCTACTGGTACTCCAGACAGACCAACTATTCACTGGAGACCATATTCTGATAAGGAAGATATTATGTGCCTCAATAGTCTCATGTTAAATTGACGGAGAGGCAGAATAGCTAAACTAAATAATCACGCAGATCTGCATTCAGCCGATGCTTCAGCAACTTCAGTGTAATCAGGCGTGGGTCTGGGAGATGAAATATGTTTTTTACAGTATAAGGTTAGGGAAGTTTCTCGCATTTTTCTGTCAAATACACACTACGGACAATTACATTCACGGAAAATTTCTCAAGGGAAAAACTTCATATTGATTAATACACATGCGGAATAGACAAATATGTACATATGTTGGTGACGCTATCTTTGTGATCCTGGCTCTTCTCGTTATCTTGCCGGACTGGGTTATCTGATGTCTTCGTTTCTCACGGAGTGGGTCCAATCGAGTATTTGATAACATTAAAAGCTCCAACAGAAGCAGAATACTCAACAGTAAAGCAACCTGTGAAATTATGTTGTTTCTCCAATTGCATGGCCCTCTGCAAATGCATTGTGTACATGCACATATGGTTTATTGTTTTCATACCTTACACAAGATCATTTTTGTGTTTTACAAGTGCGTTTTTCTTGTATTGCAGAATCATATATTAGGTATTTACCTGACCGGGATTACTTTAATTTACACTCTCTAGTAACCTAAAACAATCAGGGCTTTGTGCGTTTCGTTAAGAAGAATATACACTCTGTGCTGTTTGTACCACTGACCGTTCCAAGGCTCTGCCCAACTGTGTTCTACTTTATTTGTTTGTATAGGCTTTGTTGCCAAATTGGTTTATTCTTCGTATAAATGTCAGTCATTTACATATCCATAAATAGACGGCTCTGTGGTTGGCTCTGTTCGTGAAACGTTACTGTTCCAATTGGATTTTTGTCCTTGTTTCTTCGTGGTGTTTTGCGGACGGATGCGTTTTGCACAGAATTTAGACGAGACTTTTAACTGCCACTTAAAAGTCAATTTTTAATCTCTTAAATCGGGCACTCGTTTTCGCAAAACAGTAGTTTAAAATATGTTATAGCGAAAGAGAATAAGTTTGTATATACCTTTCGGATGATTATAGTACTGGCTCTTAAAGTAACATTGTATTACTTTATCCGCAGGCAAGTCGAATTTCGCAGCTTCTCATATTTGTATTACAATAATTTTAGAACGCTATCATATTTGTGTGTTTTCAAAGAGAGAGAACAAAGGGACAATTCGACAAGATTAAGAAACATGATATAACACAACCGATACACTGACCTCTAGAAGTTTTTTATGAATACGCATGTCACAAGTAAAACAAGACTATAAAATTCCTGGCTGACTGCAGGAGTAAAACATCTAAATACCGGACGTGATCTCTAATGGCTTATTACAGAAGTAAAACATCAGATTCTAAATAGTGGTGTACATTTTAAGTTCTAAAACGCAAAGGTTATCAATTAAACTATATACTTGTTTCTAAATAACACGTTCCCCGACAGGCATAATTTGTGATAATGGCAGATTGACTGGAAAAGCATTTTCTAACAGTTACAATTCTCTATGATGGACTATCTACTCAGAATATATAGACAAAATTGATCATTTTACATTAAATATATACTTGTATGTTGTCCCCTGTAGTTAAAACAAATCTAAATTAAATTTCTATACTTTTGGTAGAATTTGGATCCTGCAATGGGATGTGATGATGTCATATGTCATTGTTATTTTCCTAACTTTTAAAAGGATTTCGTCTTGTACATGTACCAGTAATTCGCTTTCCAACGGACTTCGGATCGTGTTGCCTATAATCGCTGTCGGTTGAGCTTAAGGGAGTACACTTTCTGCCGGTCAGATAGCTATCACAGTCGGTGGTATTTAGCCAGGTTCCCACCAGTTTCTTAAATAATGCTAAAACGATTCTGATATAAGCGGTCTCACAACGTACGTTTACTGCAGAGAAATACGTCCTGCAATTGAAATACGTAAGTAAAGACATCATTTATTTACATCAGGCACATGTATATTAGACTGCGACATAGCCGTACCTAAAATAAACATCGATGATAAAAAACGGTTAAGATAAAATGATTGTTTAATTCTAAATTTTACATTTCATTAAATACTTAAAATAATTATACACATGTGTGTATAGGATACTTTTTATGATGAGAGTATATCTGTTCTTGCTATTTAGCGTTTTGTGTACCTAACATATTCATTTAGGAACAGCTGCTTGCCTAAATCAGAAACGCTCTAGTAGAATTCTATACAGAAACAATTTATTTTAGACTATGGATTACAAACCCAGATAAATAAATTGTATTCTCTTTAGATACGTATTTTGTTTCGACTGCTTTATGAACCTAGTACTATAATGTGTTTTGTTACTAGTGTTGGTTTAAACATACAGTTTGATAAATGACTATTGTCGCTCATATCTGTTTTGAAATACTTTGTTGTGTTGTTGTTCTATTTCGAGAAGTATTGTTTTTACAACGATTGTTCATCGGTTAATGCCAAAATATTTGATATTTCTCGTAAACCTTGAATTATTCATCAAGAGTGTAAGCGCATATTTAGGACAAAACGAAGTTGTATTGAGTGTATTATATGCTTGTATGTACATGCCTATTGTATTCCTAACAGTAAACATAACGTGCACTAGTATAATGAATTTTGTAACGTCTTCCGTTTTTAGCTCGACTATTCATAGTCGGCGTCCGCGTCCCAATTTGGTTAAGTTTTTGTTATTTACTGTGATAAACTGACTTACATTGCACAGGTTCCATAACTCTATTTTGCTTTTTTACAAAATTATGCCCCTTTTTTGACTTAGAAATTTTTGGTTAAGGTTTTGTATGTTAGCTGGTATCTCAGTAACCACTTGTGAGAATGGATTGAAACTTCACACACTTATTCACTGTGATAAACTGACTTATATTGCACATGTTCCATATCTCTATTTTGCTTTTTTACAAAATTATGCCCCTTTTTCGACTTAGAATTTTTTGGTTAAGGTTTTGTATGTAAGCTGGTATCTCAGTATCCACTAATGGGAAAGGATTGAAACTTCACACACTTGTTCACTGTCATGATATGACATGCAATGCAAAGGGTCAATAACTCAGCTTTGCATTTTACAAAATTATGCCCCTTTTTAAACTTAGGAAATTTGAGTTAAATTCTTATATGTAAGCTGGTATCTCAGTACCCACTTATGGGAATGGATTGAAACTTCACACACTTGTCCACTGTCATGAGCTGATAAGCACTATGCAGGTTCCATAACCCTATTTTGCTTTTTTAAAATTATGCCCCTTTTTCGACTTCAGTATTCATTCAGTCGACAAGGCTGTTGAATAGTCGAGCGTTGCTGTCCACCGACAGCTCTTGTTTTCTGAAATAGGACTTACTTTTGTAAAATTTCCACTGGATCCGGGCTTGTATTAACGGAAGAAAAATAACGCACCAACAAGGCAGGTCATATTTTAAATACTGTGTTAGGGCCAAACATGTATCCGTGCTAAGATGGACATCTGGCACCTACGTCTTCTTTCTTCAATACATGGAATAGCATCTTTTGAACCATACAAGAAGCAATCTAATCCATAGTATGCTTTGCTGTATCAGTTCTAAGATGACCGTAAATGTATTGAATCGCATGTAACTTGTTGTGTGATTGTTTGATAAACGGAAGTATCAGTTTATACGTTTTTATCTAATTTCCCATATAATTCGTAATCATTAAAGCAGGATAATATACGTTTGTACGCATCTGTGCTCAAAGTAGGCATCTGTGCACAAAGTACGCATCTGTGCTCAAAGTACGTATCTGTGCTCAAAGTAACTGTTCGTACTCGTATGTAAAATTATTACTAGTATTTGTGAAACCGGGTCCTTGTTTATCTTTTTTTTTAAGTGATATGCAAAAATATGGTGACGGTCATGTCTGTAATAACGACATATAAAAATGATCTTTTCAAAACATCGAATACATGCTTTTAGTAGACAAAGTGTTGTTGATATATGCGCCCCTGTTATGGATATTTAAAACATGTCGATCGTTTCGAAGAACAACACAATCTTATTTTAAAAAAATAGAACGGAATTGTAAAGTCATCGCCTATGAAAACAATACATAAAGTCTTCGTGTCATGTTTTTTATGCAAGAAAGCGATCTTACACGTTTGTTTATGCATTCACGTCTGAAGAAGCACGCGGAATGTGATGGTGACCTCGACCTTTATCCCTCTAGAAAATCCAGAAAAGCAGTATTCGTGATATTTTTAACCATTTCGTAAAGTACAATCTTAGTTATTGCATTTTCTTAGAAAAATTTAAGGGTTTTGCCAATATTCCCTCCAACATCCCAAAGTTAGGTATTTCATTGGCCTATGAATGTAACAAGTCAGATTTCTAATAGCACAAGTTCAAGTAATAAGATGGATGTTAAAGGATCTAACTGCGCACGATATTGATTAGTAACTACAATGATATATGGTCCAATTTCCATATACCACATTATTTGACAGAGTACAGGAGAATTACAAAGCTAACTCCATTTTCATTCAACGTTTCGACTATTTTTATTAGTCTTCTTCAGGAAGTAAACAAATATGACAGGAACAATTTGTGATGATGATAGTTTCACCGGAAAATGTATTTTTAACAATGCTTTCTTATGCAAGTTGTGTGTCTGAAAGGTCTATTTAGACATGAACACACATTTTACATCAAATATATACCTTTATGTTGTCCCCTATGGTTAAAGTAAATCATCGGAACATATTTTCTATAAAGGTGCTGCAGCGGGATTTGGTGATACCATGAATTATGTTATTACTCTTTTCCAAATTTGAGAAAGATTATGAGAAATTAAGGAATAGCCTTCAATATTTTCTTGGTCGCCGTGCTTTCAAAAGAAATGTACATACGTGGCAATAAGCCTTAATGAGGAAAGTCGGTGGTGTAGCCATGCAGGTGTCTGCTCTAGATAGAAGTAAGGCCCTAATGGTAAACAGCTTTTCTTTAATTTGACACCTTGTATCTAAATTTGCAAATTCACTGCAGAAGCGCACGATTTTATTTAAAAATGAAAGCACGACTTTTATGATTTAGCTGACAGTGATGAAGTCAAAACCAACACCGAGACAGAGGCTTTGTTAAACGTTCAGGATATCCCTTCTCTGTTATATTTCATTGTTTCTTGACTGATTGACGCTGAAACAGATGTAACTGCTGTACGTATTGTATGAGTGTTGCATTTCATTTAGTCATATAATCTACAAGGCTTTATTTGGAGCAACATATTGTCTCCAGTTGCAAAGTTAAAGCTTAAATATTGGCATATCATCAATATCGACAAAACTGAAGACTGGAACATTTTGCATCAAATGATTGGAAACATGTCGTGAAAAGTGGTAGTGTATTACCTTTGTTTATATGTCTTTGCAAATGAATATTTCAGACAGTCTATTTATAATTTGAAGACTAAGTTTTTGTGAAATGTGTTTTCGACATATAGGTCAAAGAAATTCAAGGTCATTTTTATACCCATGTCGCACTTTAATAATCACAAAATAGCCAGTTGGAGAGTTTCTGATGATTAACTTGTATTAAAATTGCGGAAAGGCAGAATATATTAAACTGAATAAATACGCCGATTTCCATTCAGCTTATGCTTCAGCGACCTGAGTGTAATCAGACGTGATCTAGGATGATGAAATATGTTTTCTCTATATAAGATTAGGAAAATTTCTCACATTATCCTGTCAAGTGCACACCACAGACAATTACATCTACGGAAAGGTTCTCGAGGGAAATAGAAAATGTGTTTTATATTGATAAAATTTACATTGGCAGAAAACTCAGACCGACTAGATATGATTTTGTTGGCATTTCCTTTGTTATTATTTTTTTGTGTCATCTGAAAAATATGAACATATTATTGGATTGCCTTTGCTCTCATGGGCCTATTAAGATCGTGTTACTTTTAAAATTTTGTAAAATACGCTAAAATCAGTCAACTAGAAGTGCATGCCTTTCAAGGAAAAAACCAGCTCTCTACAGGTCTACAATTGACTTATGTTAACTCCGCAACGTTCAACAATGATACTTACAAAAAAAGACATCATTATTAAAGACGAAGACGGGACCAGAAATAACTTGTCTGTTACCTTACTTAATTGTTACGTTGCAGTTTGATTTGTATAAAAAAGAGCGGTCGTGCATTGTATATTATGATATATTAACAATAAGTGTTTGATCTAAGTATAGAATTCCTTGTTTTCAGGTGTCATGTTATATCAATACTATATCTGGTTCAATTTCGCGTAAAACGGTAGTAACTGTAAACCATATATTTCTTTGCTTTTCTGAACAAAAAATGTGACTGCGGCATGATGCTGTCTGTATTTCAGTTTCTCATTACATTGTACATTTACTGCAATCGAGTATGTTTTATAAAGTCATCTCTTTTTCCAATAATTTCATTGAAGATAGATTTGCAGGTTTGAAACACCAGAATTGATGACGTAATTTTTAACGTATTTTTTCTGTATATCATAGAATAATGTCTGGATCCGGTATAAAGTAACTTAAATCAAACTGCGAATAAATGACAACTTTTTCTGTTAATTGAGAAAACGGGCAGCATTTTTACCTTAATAAGAATAAATATTTGTCGAAATCTTCTGTTACGTGAAAAAGTAAGTAATAAAAGCAGCTGGAAAAGCGAGTCCCTTTAATAATAGGTAAAGTTAACACAGTATATAAAACAGAAAAAGAAGGAAAAAAAAACATTACGCATCTGTACATTTTATTTAATCAAAGGAACGAAAATGAAACTAACGACCCTCAATAATCTTTTAACTTGGTGAATTTTGTTAATGTACCTTTACATTAAAAGAAAATAGTGGTTTATTTAACTTAATTTATAAATCTATCGTAAGTAACATAAAACTTAGATTCAAATTTTCTTCTACATATCAGATTACGAATGCTTAGTCATTTCTGTAGTTACTTTGAGTGCATGAGTATAGTTCCACCAGCAGTAAATCGGTAGCTTGAGACGCTGCCATAGAAAGAAAAGCAGTACACGTTTTCCCAATTAAGCCTACATTAATGACAGGTTAGGAGTTCTACAATATAAGTATATTTTTGTTCTTCCTGATAAATTTTTGATAGGGCAATTTACCGTACTGACTAACTGCACTTAAACTGACACTCGGCAGACACTTTTTCCTCATTGCCCTATTGATTACGATACAAAAGTATGAACTAATTGACGATTGTACAAATGTAAATCAGGTAAATCAAATTGCTGTTATCAATAGAAGCCATTCGTAGAGCTTGTAAGGAAAACCCACAAGCTTTATAACTCATTAATAACACGTTTTAGCAATTTTACTGTATATAATATTGTTCTTAAAGTACAACGAAGCACTAGTTGCTGATTATCAAGATATGATTCTAAACGTATATTTACGAGTTCTGATTTGTCAAAAGAGATCACGAGAACCTTTTGAAAGTAATAACATTTATGAATGAAAGTTACCATTTATTTTTCTTTTGAAATGCGGCCAGATTGCACTGCGAGTTGTGTCTTATGGGGGACAGAAACAAAAGACCTAACACAAACAAATGACCTAGTAGTACTAAAAAAATGGTCAAAACAATATTTTGACGTTGCAAGTATTTTTAAAGGACATACAGTAGCAAAATCAGACATTGCATTAACTGCAGCACATAAGATGGCGAACGTTTAACCAGCATGAAGTATCTATCATTCAACATTATTGAATAATACCAACACCGCGATGTTTTAATCAAAATAATAGTTCAAAGTACAAATTTCATTGCATGTTTTTTCCGCAAATCAGTGCCTTTGGCAAGACAAAAAAAACATAACATGTAAATCACTTGGAGTTTGACATACATACAAATCACAGATAATGATGCAATATTGTAGAACTAATCATCATTAAGAGTGATGATGATAATGAAAAGAATAAAACTTTCGCAAAAGTATTACTGATAATACATTTAATATGGTTGATGTACCGGTGTTAACATAAAATATTCGGTGTTTTGAATATATTCTGCACAAATAGTTGGCGGCCATGGACGTTTTATTTCGGATATTTATAAAGGTTCTTGATAATCAACTGACTGTGTGTTTTGTTTTCAGCACACCTGCTCCTAGTATGTTGTCAATTGTTTTACCACTGGTCTTATAAAGAAAAAATCTTAATGAATTCATTTGCAAGGTGCGTCAAACATTACCACAATAGGTTATGTTTTACTCTTCTATGTACCACTATTTCCGACAGGAATAATTTGTGACGAAAATATTCAGTTTTACTGGAAAATTCATTTTCTGATGGCGCCTATATCACTGAGAGAACTAAAGCGTTTTTATTTTTGTAATACAGCTGATACGTCTATCATTGTTCCATGAAACTGTCAGATATGAAACGTTGTTTATAAATAAAAGATTAACATGTAATGCAAGTTCACTGACAAATAGAATACATGTGGCATTAGTCCATTTCTTTGTCAAATATTTGCTCGTGCGTAGAAACTATTAGCAGCCTACCATAAACTTAGCATGATAATGCTTATAAATTCTTTAATGGAGCTTTATCGAACTAACTGAAGTAAGTCAACGAACATAGCCAATGATGCTGCCTCACAGTGGGTAAATCAATGTAGTTATAGGTGTTAAGATGCAGGATCGGTGGCTTTCATAATTCATCAAAGATTATTAGATAATAAGATTTGTCGACAATGAATTTATTTCGAAGAGAGATTTAAAACCCTTGTTTTATCAACTTCGAAGAGAGACGATTATACTGGAAAAGTGGTATGGAGGTTTAGAGTATTTGGAAAGGAAAATATCAAACGATAATAAACTTCTCCTAGACACAACTGGTATCCCACTACAAATACTGTATTTATGTAGTGAACTTGCGGAATGGTCGATGTCAATGAAACATCATTGACTGATATACATACGAGATTTTATTCATATAGACCCACTGTCAACAGATGGTTTATAAAGGGTCAGGTACTTATTTATTCTACGACAATGTTCATGTGATATCGTAGGTCAGCAAATAATAAACCCAAAAGAACTGCATGCAGTCATTCTTTCGAAGTGTATTCCAATTATCTCCCATTCACTGAACTAGCTTTTGATCACTTCATTACCGTTGTGATACCGTCAGCAGAAAAGTATACATTTTATCCGGTGAGTTTTTCAGCCAGCTCCTTTTCTGTTTCATTGCTTTCTTTCTGATTTCAAAAGGCAACATTTCAGCATTAATGACTAACAAGATACGCGTGAAGATAAAATCTTGAATAATACTTTAATTCTTTACAAAACGAAAAACCACTGGCAAAATTGAAAATTTCAGTAACCTTAAAAAAAATTTATAGTATGTTTTAAACTGAAAATGTTTATTGAATTTTCATTCCAAGATTTCTAGTTCCGTGCCAAACAATTTGATTGCTTCCGAATATCCCACACACGATGAATGCTCTACGTCAAATCTTTTTTCGTGTGTGTTTTATAGACCCCTAATACTCATAAGTCCAAATCTGCAAAGTTATCTTTAGTGTATATTCAGTCGGTTTATTCATTGACACATGCGCATTATTGTTTTTCTCAAAAGTGAAAAAAAAGTTAGATAATGGCTTAGTCAGACACTTAACTTACTTTTGAATATATTCAGAAGGATTTTTTTCTTACAATCTGTTTGATAATATGACAGTACTTGAATGCGAACTGATACGAAAGTTTACAGACGGCAGAAAAGACAAGAAATCGTTGGGATAAAATTACTGTTTTGCATGTGCATTACATACCTATTAGCTTTTATATGTTCTTCTATCTTGTTTGCACCGACTTTTTTATTCAGTATCTCTTTGATTTATAGTTGTTTTACATTTTAAGGTACCTTTAATTCCGATTAGCATTTTCCGCTTGATTACAAGCGATTTCAGGGGTTTTCGAATGTTGTTAAAATAATTCAATTTCTGATAAGGCCGAATGATTCCGAAATTGCATAATCTTATCGGTACTTATTCTCTAAAGGGCTTGTGAATCTTTCCTCAGTGTCAATTCAATAAACTGTAATTATACATTTAGTAAACAAGATCTTAAGGGTAAACTTAATAATAAAATATTTCAGGTTCAGTTAAGGTTCAGGAACGCCATATATAAAACAGAACTTGATTATTTAATGATTTGTTTATCTTAAGCGCTGTAAAAAAATTTCCGCCTTCGCAACAGTAAATCATATGAACCAAGGTACAACCCATGCAATATTTACATAGAGTGTATTTTGCGCCAACTAGAACTTGGTGCAAGTTACACTTGCACTTATGCAATTTTTTGCGAGTTTATTTCTCTTCATGTGAACCAAGAATAGAAATACACCTGAGCCAATTAGTTTGGACTTTATTTTGCGATTGGTTTGTGTCACCGTTAGATAATATTAAACTGTATAAAATATAATTTAAAAATTGTATAACCAAACATGTTATGATGCTACTGTTTAAGTTCCTTAATTGAAAAAAAAGTATTGTAATATATTTGAAAGTCCAGCTTTACTTGTAAATATATTACACTCACAACATTGATATCAATATAATGGTTAAATGGTAAAACTAAAAGTTACACAATCACCCACAAATTAATTATATGCGTGATTGGGGTATACTAGTAAATTTATTTGCCACTGGAAACTTTACTGCATGTGAACCAAACCCTAATATAGTTGCTATAACTCAAATGTTGCACTGACTCATATTTCCACTAGGAATTAGAATTTCGCTATGTGAGCGCAGCATTATATTGAAAAGCATTTTTGTTGCCTTTACGGAATATTTTGCGTATATACCTCAGACAATTCATTATTTTGTCTGTATCGCACTTTGCGGATTTTGAACGATCGGCAACTTTACTTTGCTTACACAGACGATTATCTTATTAGGATTTAAGAATGTAAATTTAACCTTTGCTTTGTAAATGCTGTCAAGACAAAAAAAGTGGAAATGTATTCTGAATGTGCTGCCTTGATTATAGTGTTTTTGTGAAAAGGATAGAACTTATAAGACTTAATCACAAAAAATGATTTTGATATATTGCTTTATCACTTATTTATTCCCATGTGTCATAATTTACGTTACATAACAAAACCACTTCAGTGCTGCTGTATCTGTTATTATGATACAAATTATTTATAAAGGTGTTGCTTCCGTAACGTAGTCATTACTTAAATATGTTAATACAATTTGCAGAAGGGCTTAATGGGATTTATTTTGATACGCAATTTGCAAATAATTGTCAAAAAGCGTACAACCATTTTTGTTGGGTTTAACGTCACGACGACACAATTATATGTCGACCTACCAGCTTTTATTGGCGGAGGACGACCACATGTGCCCCTCTGGGCCTTATTTCGTCACAGGCGTTAACCTGGGTAGAACCACCGACCTCTGACGTGGTTTATGAGGTCATACTTGATTGACGCATCGCCTCAAGTTTACACCTACTTTGTGTTAAAGCATTGAATAATTAGATAAAGTTCAGTATTTATTTAATTACAGAAACTTTATATCTATTACTGTACCTTAATTAAGTAAGTAATTCCGCAGGCAGTCAATGTAAGTGTGAATACCGAAGAGATATACACACGTACATAAGTCACTTTATCAAATTTTATTTGTTACAATTACACAGATGTCAGTGTTTCTTATTCGAGTTCTAACTCTAGTGATAAGTCATGTTCTGCGCATGATTCGGTTGACGTAAAGGCAGCTGTTCAGTCTGTAAATTGTTCATGAACTATTAAGAAAGCGGTTACTGAACTTTTATTCATGTTTTAAATTACTAGAAAGTATACAAATGTGATTATTGGTCGTATAATTACAATTATTTAGTTGATTTAATTACTTAATTACATAGGAGACAAACGTCGATCTGAATTTACATTATTTTGTCCATTTTAGTAAATTTATATGTGCAAGAGTGACAGTACAATGGCATAATGAAGATATCAACTGTCCCCTATTAACTCTAAGGATGAAAGCACATATTGAATTTGAGGCAACTGGGATTTGAATTTGAGAAAATATAGATCAAAGTTTTTATGATGAAACTGAATAAACATTGTCACGTTCATTAGTGTTCTCTCGGCATGTTCCTGCTAGATTATAATACATTGTATAAGGGGATGTCTTTGACAAACTTTTGTACATACTACTCAACATTCTTTATATTACGTGATCTGAGATTTTGTAATTTAAAAAATATTATTCTAAAATTTCATATTTTGAAAAACAAACATAGAATTAAAACGTTTGTATAGACAAAAGTACTGTGTGTTAGGTTCAAATGCTACAGACTAATACATGTTTCACTACATAAAATATTTCGTTCTTTTAGGAGACTTTTCTACTTTGTCCAGCAGCCGGGAGCGCGTTTAAGCATGCTGGGTGTATGTGAAGTACAATTTCAATAGTTAGAATTTAGCATCTCCACTGAACTGATCAGTCTTAACTGCAAGAAAAGAAAGTAAATAAAAACAAGAGGTTATTCAATTGTAGTTCAGTTTTAGAAGAAAAGTTCAAAACGTGTACACTTGTATCAAAAATAACGTTATTAGTCGCTGCTTTATAATCTTCTATGTAATATGAACAAATATAATGGTACAGTTATTTGAAAAAGAATTATAAAAAATGATATAATCTAACTAAAATTAAATCGCTGGGTCATAACTTAGGTATATAATCTTGAGCATCTTTTATTGTGTGGGCCAACTTTGCGATGCATGACTCTAAGGCTATGTTTGGTGTGCTCTGTGCTTCTGGAAATTTCAGTCTACAATTACCTTTAATCTTTGATATTTCATACTGTACCTATGAAGTCCAGTTTTTATTGATGTGTAACAGTATTTGAATCCAGAAAAAAAAGTGGCGTTTAAGTTCAAATTTTTAAAAACACGTAATTATTACATCTTAATGGTATTTTTTACGGCGTATTTTCTTCAGTCGAATTATAGTTTTGTATGTAGGTTTCAATATTTTATGAAAATGAAAAATCCCTAACACTTTGGCAGGTAGATTTCACTGTTACGCAAAGGTCAATCCGTTATATTTGCAACATTTCTGAATGAACCGCACCATGAGAACACCAACATAGTGCATTTGCGACCAGCATGTATCCAGACCAGCCTGAGCATCCGCACAGTCTGGTCAGGATCAATGTTGTTCGCTAAAGGTTTCTTTAATTCCAATAGGCTTTGAAAGCGAACAGCATGGATCTTGACCAGAGTGCGCGGATTCGCAGGCTGTTCTGGATCCATGCTGGTCGCAAAGGCACTATATTGGTTTTCTCATGGTGCGGCTCAAATATGTTAACCGTTGTCATACATGCTGTGAAATCATGTCAACATGCAGTAACTGTCTCTTAGTATATAGGAGAGTATTACCTGTAACTAGATTGTTATGATTAGTTCCTATTTATAACCTCAGCAAACAACGGTTATCAAAACAAAGTTAAGGCGAAACAATCTCAGGCAAAGACAGACTGGAATGTCTTTGACAAGGGTCGAGTTATGATATAAATTTCGTAATTTACTGGTCGACGGATAGAGTTAATGGATGGATGACTGATACTACAAGAAAAGGAAGTACGCGTAATCAATATAACAGTTTCAATCTAATGCTTTTCACCTGATGCCTTGTTATAAAGAAGATAAACTTCTTTCTGAATAATCTTTGACTCGGTTATCATAGGAGCATTTTAAAATTAATTTTAAAATTAATCAAATTTATCGGAATATTATTCAGTCTCTTCAACACTGCACCAGCTCTTTAAAAGCAATCAAAATGTCGTCATAACACACTTAAGACGATTTTATGTAAAATCTACAACAACAACAAAATAATACTTTAATAGAATCCAAGAAGCCGCTTTTTTATCCATGTTATTATATCTTCAAAGAAGAATTCTATTTATTACTGACGGTAAAAACATTCATTGTATAAAAACGTTCCATCAAAGCTTTATACAAATGATGTATCTAATATAAACTGGCAGAGAATTACAATATTGTTTATTTTATAATTGATGGCAAATGATGTAAAAACACTGTTGATACAAATTAAAAACAGGAACAATAAACACACAATAATAAGATTTCCTTTTGGTTTTGCTAGTACTTGTTTGCATTGCCAGACAGATTTATGAAGTGATAACCTGCACGTGTCTTTGTGATAAAGGAAAGACAATATAATGTCTAACAATATTAAATATGAACGTAATGGGGCCTTTTGTCGTGTATACTGATTTCGTCAAGTATGTGTTTGGAAATATTAAAACGAAGTAGGCGTTAATAATTACAAATTGTATATAAACACAACAATTTATCTGAATTCAGTAAATTTACCTGCACGTGTTTTCCTTGCTTAAGATATTTAACCAAATTCCAAGACAGTAGCTTATATCCGCTGAATATACTTAACAAAAATCAATTTAGAAATTATAGTTATTCTTCAAACCGCACTATTTTTGTTTAACCCACGAAATGGCTGCCTAGTGTATGCGAGTGATCGCATGCATTGATGCACACTTGCCCGAACTGAAATTTTGAGATGCACGGTCGCCAAATGTTTTTTTAGTGAGTTGCAAGATAAAGATCCCTATCTCAGATGTCAAGGTCACACTAGCGGATCATATACAGTCATATAGACGAATGCAGTATATAGAGACCGTACCATAGCTCTTCGCATTCTTCGATTTTTCAAAAAAAGTGGTTTTTACAAGAGCGCCGGTTACGATAAAAAATGTAAACAACGGACTTTATTTGAATGAATGAATGATTGCCGATCTTAGTCATAATACTGATTGACAGTGAATGCTAATGACTCCATGTGTTGCAGAAAGGTATTTAGCTTATAACTGTACTTTCCTATCAACTGATGGCCTCTCGAAACTGGTAAAATAACTGCTTATATTTTGACAAAGCCCACTGTCTTTGCCATTCGCCAGCTGCTGTAAAGGCAAATGTATAACATTCAGTGTAAGTTATATTTCACTGGTACTACCAGTTAGTAAGTTCATACTCTAAAAAACACGTCAGAGAAATTTGGGCAGTTTTTACCGATTAAAATGTTTGCAGCATTAGATTATGTTTTTTCTTTTCACGAAAATTGCCGTTAGGTAACAAAGCGAATACGCGAGTAGGCCGGTTATGTGTTATTGTCACAAAACTGTTCCAGTCCACGTAATGTAATCGGTGCACTTAAACTGCCTAGCTATAGCTACTGCTGTTATAGGGAAGTGGTAGAGTGTCTGCCTTAGGTGTGAGAGGTCCTGGGTTCTAGTCCCAGTTACAGCTAAACAATTTTCATTTTGCTACAGCATCTTTTTGATGTTAAAGGACAGTTCCAGCTGTTCTATATTTTTAGCACACAGTATCATGGATCAGTATTTAGAAATCCAGATTACAGTTGAATGTTGAATCAAATGCACCCAAGTACAAAATATTCGCTATATTATGTCCCTTTGATGTTTATGCTCTACAGGTCCAAGAAGAGTTACATTTTCTTGATCACAAAATTTTCGTTTACATGAAAATATTAAATGCTCATAACTTCATGCTTCTGCTTAAACTATTGTTAATATATTATCTATTTTTGAGAAATATATGTACATTTGTCGTCATTTCAAAGCTTTTTAACTTCATAACTATGATTTGAAAAACTTAGGTACTATCTCTACAGTATAATCAATTTATTAACTTCGAAGGAGGGGGCAGTACATTTCAAGAATAGGGGAGGTTTCATGTATTTTCCAGGTTTCCAATCTAAACTTAATGTAAATGTCAAAAGAGATTCAGATTGCTCGTATAAATAAGCAAATAATTATGTTCAACTAACGATAACTAAATGAACAGTGCCTCATAATAAAAATTATTTCTACATATTAAACACGTTTGATAACAACAGGAGTAAAACGTTTTGTTTTGTTTTTTCAAATAAAGAGGGTTATTTTGAGCAACCATGTTCTGTTCTATAGTATCAAAGAGGACAATAATGCGTAACAAGCCTGTAAGACGATCCTTTAGAAGCATAGAATGAAAACAAGCTAAACAATAGCAGATACATTTTGACTTAAATTTGCTTGTGAAATGTAATAAAACGTGCAACATCCCTTCCTCACGGCCCCACGCACGTTTAAATCAGAACTCTGAAAGTTTTGACCTTGGTTTTCATTTGCTGTTTATTGTTCTTTATAGAAAGGAAATACATATAATGTAAGTGCTATGTTATGTAAGGTACAATTACTGCAGAAAGTCTTTTTCCCACGAGAATTACACCAATCCCACACTGTGCACTTGTATCTAATTATTGTACAAATAAAAAGTTGTATGAGTAATAAAATCATGCGAAATGAATACATTATTAACCATATAAGAGCACGGTCTGTAATCAGCAAACTTTAACAATTAACTCATTCATTTGCTAATGATGTTCTTAATATCGAGCTGACTGGCAGTGAACAGATTCTTTTTATCTAAAATGGGTTTTTGTGCCAAAGCCGTTTCCATAGCGGTGCTACACTGTGATAATTATGATTGTTTTGTCCTTGTTGTCTGCTGTTTTACGAAATTCGTCTTTGTAGTTGTGTGCAACTGTCTATCGTCTTCAAATCGTACCTACACTGCTGAAGAGTTTTGTTATTGGCAGGCTGCGTTCTTGGTGCGTGGTTGTTCCTGTTGGATTTTTGTCCTTGTTTCTACGATAGTTTTTGATTTCTTTTTCGAAAACATGATGTAGGAGATCAGTTAAACAAAACAGAAATATTTTTTAACTATCACACCATAGAAACGATGCTAATGTTCAGTTTAATACTAAAAATATCCCTAACAATGACTTGTTCTCCGAATGCTTTTTTAACCTGTGACCAAATCGCTAGTAAAATCAATTGTTTTGAATGTTACCAACGATCTATCTATCATGTAGATGTTTCGGTTTTTCTGATTTCAATTAATATACCACATTTAGTGATCAGCAAGCAAGACATTCTTGATCTTAAATGATTCTTTTATCTTGGCAACGTGACCAACAGAAAGTTGTTTGAAATAAGTAGTTAAAGGTCGTCTTTGTAGTATTTCGGGGCGTTTAGGGGCTGTATTTGTTCATTGAACTTTATTTTGTAATAGTCAACACTGTTATCGTTAAATACATGACTTTCAGTCGTTTAAAAACGCAGAGGCAATCCGCCAATAATTGTGGACAGACCACTCGTATTAATGTCATGTTTGGTCTGTTCATTTAAATATTGACATGCGTAATATTGAATTCCAAATATATAACTATTCAAAATTCAAAGCGCAAGAACGTATCTATGCCTCCCCATTTCTGTAAATACTTATCTTACCTAAATACATATCTATGCCTCGCCAATTTTGTAAAAATTATATTTCTTAAATACATATTTTACCCTCACCATTTTTGTAAATATGTATTTACGTTAAATTCCTATCTATGTCTCAACATTTCTTTGTAAATCAAATCTATTTTAAACTAAGCTGTTTTTTATATTACCATATTTTACGATTCGTACATACTCTCACGGGGCCTTCGTGGCCGAGTGGTTTAGGCCGCTGACTTCTAATCACTTTTCCCACATGTGGGTCCGAGCCTTACTCGGGGCGTTAAATTCTTCATGTGAGAAAGCCATCCAGCTGACTTACGGAAGGTCGGTGGTTCTACGCAGGTGCTCGCTCTTGCTGAAATAATACACGGAGGGGCACCTGTGGTCTTCCATCACCACCAAAGCTTGAAAGTCGCCATATGACCTTTGACTGTGTCGGTGCGACATTAAACCCAACAACATAAATAAATAAACATACCCTTTATATATTGGCTTCCTTCCGTAAGCAAGAACAAAATTTAAATGGTTCTTGTTTTGAATCAAAAACAATTTCAAATTTCTAACATTACAGAAAAGTGTCGATAGTTGTTTGACTTGCTTGGTTTTGATATCATATCACTGTCAAAGAAGACAGAAAAATATATTCCTTCGACCAATTACGTAAACACCCACTTGTTTTTATGTTTACTCCCTGGGGTCGTTATTAATGTAACATAACAAAACCACTTGCATGCCACTGTATCTGTTATTGTCATTCAAATCGTGGCAAAAATTGTTGCTTTGATATAAAGTGTTTTAACAGCCGTTGCAGAGGAAAGATATAACTTGGTACAATGTATGCGAATATTCCCGAAAACAGACAACTTTTCGATGACTTTAGGGTAATGTAGACATCCATGACACTGGTATTGCTACCGACGAAACAACCTGCTTTGGTTGTTTGTCTTACAATTAAATGTTTTGCACAGATTTTATATCGGCATATCTACAATTATTTCATAAAATCAATAAAATCTATAGAAGGTCCATTGGTAGCACAGTACGCAGCCAAGCAATATGATATAGAACTCGGTTTAATTGAGTCAGTGCGTGAGATGAGAGGTAATGAAAAGTGCTCCTAACGTCAATTGCACCGGTTTAAGTGGAATTCTGTTATAATGAAATTGAATGTTCACCATGATTCTAAAAAGCCAGAAAATATACCAACATGAGTCCAAGTACAAGGAGATATTTTACAGCCGCCAGACGGCACTAAAAGACAGCTATTAATAAAATCTATAGAAATTCTTTGGAAGCACAGAACGCAACCAAGCGAATCGATAATTGAGCCGTGCCATGAGAAAACCAACATAGTGGGTTTGCGACCAGCATGGATCCAGACCAGCCTGCACATCCGCGCAGTCTGGTCAGGATCCATGCTGTTCGCTTTTAAAGCCTACTGCAATTAGAGAAACCGTTAGCGAACAGCATGGATCATGACCAGACTGCGCGGATGCGCAGGCTGGTCTAGATCCATGCTGGTCGCAAAGCCACTATGTTGGTTTTCCCATGGCACGGCTCAATTATGATAATCAGTGCGATTGTGTCTGTTCATGAGAGGTAAAACTTAATTTATGCTTATTGTGATTGAAATTAGAAAGAAGATAAGCTCGATGTCGGAGTAGTTGGCAAGCAAATATAATTTCGCCCAAAATATCGTTCGAATAGATAAATACTTTTATATTATAAATAAGCATTGTAAAAAAATCTGGTTTTCTGTTGCTCTGTTGCTGGTATAGTATAGCTGGCATATAAAGGACATGGTGGGAAAAGGGGATTTAAGGGAACTATTTTAGACACAATTTTGTACTATTTGGAGTGTATGTTAATAGGATGTCCTTGGTATGATTATAAAGATGCTTCATGATAAGACTTATATTTTCACATACATCAAACCTTGTTAATGGAAATACAGATTACACAATTTCAAGTACGTGCCAACAAAACTGCTGAGAGCATGTGGAGTTTGAAGTGGTAGATTTTGATGCATGCCAGTACGACAAAGATTTACACTTTTTTGCCCCGATTTAATAAGAGATTATCTGTTAGATCGATTATACAACGAAAATGGAAGATGCAACGTTTCTTGTATTATAATATCAACATAACTAAACTATCAAATTAATACAGGCAATCTTTGTGGAATTATATCTAAATGTCTTAACAGTGAATGCATCAGCTGCGTTTTGATAAACTATGATTATTTGGTAGTCTAATAAAACTTCATCAATCATGGATTTTTCACCTGTCTATCACGGACGTATTGGTGCCAGTCAACTTGGACTTGGACCTTATTGCTTTAATGAGTGTTTTTCCTCTGACACTACACTTTCTTGATAGACTGACAACGTCTGAAAACGCTACAAAATTGAAAAACAATATATATACATAAAAAAAATCGCGTGGTCAATTTAAAATTAATATTTGGTTAAGGACCAGGCAGGAATTGTGTCGCACGTTTAACAAAACAAGCTTAGTTAAACACATATATTTGCTGAATTGCGTTCTATGACTTCAAAGGATTTTCTTTTTTTTATCAATTTTGTGTTCCCCACTGGAAACAATCTAGGTATACGATAATGGTATTACCTGCCGCTTTTTGCAAACATTATACATTTTTATCTTTACGATAATTTCATTATAATGATTTCACCCCCGGAAATAAATCAGACAACTCAGAACACTTGATCTAATTTATTCAAAACCAGTATCTTAATGGGAATCGAAGTGACTAGTACTATATAAGTGAGGTATCGTGCATATCACGCATATCTTCCTGCATGAAGTTAACCTCTATTGTGAGTGATTAAAATGTAATTGTAATAATATTGCCCTGTCTTTTTCTAGTGTAATATTCACGAAGATGTCATCGTTTCTATTTACAGCCACCGGACGTAGAAACAGAGAGTTCAAATATTCTACACCTGCACCTAAATTTCTACAGACCGAATCAAATTACACATACCACAAGGGAGAGAGAGCTATTCTCTATTGCTCCGTCAAACATTTGGGTACTAAAACGGTTTGTATTTTCTTCAATTTATCTGTTTTAAATATTTTACAAAATTATTGCATTTGTAATGCGCTGGTTTTAAATGATAAGGCCTAAAAAAACCTTATTTGTTTCCGGTAACATGCTCAAAAAAATTAGGGTAGGTAGGTCGGATTTTTTTTTAATATTCTTTTATTAAGGGAGACTTTTTGGAAATTATTTTTATGTCAAATAATTAATATAAATAAGGGGGTTATGCCTTTAGAGCATCAGTATGTTGATTTCTAACATCACTGGCCATGTTTAAAGCATAAAAATTGCAGTTTTGCAAGCTTTTGTTAAAAGGTTGAAAAAAAAAACTCTCCAAGGCCATAAAAACATTTAGGGTCTGGCCAAAAATTTAGAGTAGGTCGGGATACCGAAACAAACAATTTTTTACGCCTTAAAAGGTGACACTGATGTAGATTAGATCGGTATTAGACGGGAGAGGGATAACGACAACAGGCCGCGCAAAAATACCTAATACCGGTATAAAGGGAGTGTCTTAAAACTGTTCATCGTGTGTAAGATTATGAGATAACTTTCCTTGACAATAACGAAAATATTTTGCCATTCCATAAGATAAATTTGTGAGCGCCAGTCGTCTATAATTTTATCTTCAAGCTGGAATGTGGCAACTGCAGTTAGCGGCGGTCTGTATAGATCGCGATGTAGTGATATAGCCTCTGGAATATCTAATGCGTATATCTGGACACTAGAGAATCATTTCTGATAAATTAATCTTGACAAATCAACGATATGCTATGGATAATTATATTATGAGACAGTCCCTGATATTTACTTTAGCAAAATAGTTTTGTCACAAATATAATATAGCGTAAGACTGTTTTTAAGTTACCACTTTTGGCTCGTTTGTATTGCCTTTAAGAAAACAAATACTGGATTGGTTTCTAGAGTACGTGAATACAAGGTTTGATAAATAAATCTAATAAAAGATCCTATGGGGCAAAGATTGCAATGAAGCAAAATAGTAGCGGAGTCTAGGAGATGACATGAAAAGTGCATGCAACACCCTCACACTCTGTCAGTTGAATGAACTCCGCGATCCTAAAGAAAAAAATAACAATACAGAGTCCAAGAATGGGAAAATGCGTCTTATGACACTTTCAAGGTGCTTGTACTACATTGACATAGCTTTTGTTCTTCCATCAAAAAAAAAATGAGGTATTTATTGATAATGTCCCTTTTCGATGTAACTATTTCAGAGCGCTAATTTACTGTCATCCTCCGAGCTCCAAGAATTCTGTGCCTAACATTTTAATGTCATTCTAACATGTACACTGCACATTCTGTCGAGTGTAAGTAATGAGAACTGAAAGTCTGAAGATTCGAATGGGGAAGTACATTAATTTGTTAATAAAACAAAAAATGTCGTAGAGCTGTCCGAGGACAATTACGTTTAATTATCCAAGAAGCCTGGTCATTAAGAAATTAAAAATAAAGAAAACATTGACATAAACAAGTACAAAAGGGTTAATGATTTTAAGTCATAGACCTTCCATCTTTTAAGATACATGATGAGAAAACAGATTACACAAAAATTTAGCTCCGTCAAAATGAGGGGCATCTTCCTGAAAAGAAAAATATTGTTACAGAAGCTGTGCATTGCATATTATATCACCACAGGATACAGGTATATCACCACAGGATACAGGTTTGTGAAGGTTTAAATCCATTCGACACAGACGCAAAGTTTTGCAATGTAGGATATATAGAATTGCATTAAAGTCATACTTCAGAAAATTGCCATCTGTAAAGTTTGACCTGCCATATAAGTCCATGAGTTAATACTTCCGATTATTCCGCAGATATTCTGCACTTACAGTTCAAACAATGCTTTATGTTTCAGTGTACTGTCAGCAAAGCTGAATGAAATCGGAACTAAATTACTAAAAAGCAACGTAGCTACAAAAATATGCTTGACTTTGTATATAATCGACATTGATCTATAGCTGTATCATTTCATCTACAATTTTCGTATCCAGGTTTTCCTTAAATTGCAGAGTTGCTTTGAAAGATCTGGCTATAAGTTATACATAATTCAGTTTTATTTTATATAATTTTCATAGATATCAATTTAAATGCTATTGATTTATAGTTTGTTACATTTTATTGGCATTTTGATGTTTTTTAAAGATTTGGACGTAGTGAGTGAGATCTAGGGACATGCCAATAAATTTGACGATAAATACTACGTATACCAAGTTAAAGAGAAATAATGATTTTATCTTCGCCTTTTCTCTAATATCTGTCTAGCTTTATTGTCCAAATGATCGGGTTTGAACTGATTTATATTTTGAGGGTTATTGTCTTTAAAATATTATATCAAATCACTTTTGTCGAAACTACTTCCAACTTGAAATTGATATTATATGTAAAACTCCCATTTGCACAAGCTTGGTTATCGATGAAAGATATTTGCTTTTGATATGCCCTGGTTGCATTTGATATGATGGACTATTGCAATAAATCCTGCTTTCATATTTTTTCTAAATGTGGGTTGACTTTTATCAAAATTTACGGAAAGAAAACGCACTGAATCTACATTTATATATATTGCCATTATTTAGTTCCGGTTTAATGCTTTTGAACGCATACATAGGCCGTACAATTGATATAAATACGACTCAATAGCTGGACTTGAACATTTATAGTTTTGATCACATAGAACAAGAAGTTACATAACCAACGTTTACGCCCGTACTTTATGCCAGACTTTTATCCTCGGTGTCAATCTATATATGTAACGCATTTTATACATTTAGCGTTAACTGTTCTTACCTATAGGCTCCTTTGTTTTGATGAGGTATATAAACTATTTATAGACCGTTTAAGAGGTCTATGATAATTATCAGACCTGTTCTACATCTATTGTTTATGATAAAGTGGAAGCATGACATATTTGCGCATATCATGTATAACATTAGAAGGTAAGACCAATTATCCGCATGTTAGTGACTAGATAAGTTCGATCAGTTGTATGTAAAAGATTCTGAAAGCTGACTTTGTGGTAAAATTTCAACTCGGAATATTTTTCATGAAATATCTTCCGTCTAAGCTTTAATGTTTGGTTTAACGTAACAGCGACATAATTTTAGGTCATATGGTGACTTTAATACTTACGATCGTTGTAAAAGACCCGAGATGCCCCCCGTCCCCCGTGTATTATTGCAAGGGCAAGGACAGGCACATGGGTGAAACCGCGGACCTACCGTGTGCCAGCTGGATTGCTTCCAGCGAAGTCTTAAACCGCAGCGATGAGGATAAAGTGATTTGAAGACTTAAAACATTTGGCCACAGAGGCCCCTCATTCTAAGTTTAAGCTACTGTCAGAACTATGTTTCGTGTAACAAGAACATTTACGGAATAAATATTGACAATTGGGAACATTGCAAAACAATTTCCTCTGAGTTCATTATCAATGCAAAGATTAGAATCATGATGGTTTTCCGTACAATTTATATGGAATATAAATGTCAGAATAGTATTTCAGAAAACATCCTGTTTTACTATGTAGCTTCCAGATTAGACTTTAAATCATAAGCCAACAGTTTAAGGATGTTTTGAAGACGGCAAGCTTTTAAGTAGGGAAAATTAGATGTACATGCCTCCTTTTCGATGGTAAATGTCCATGAATTTTCCAAATATCGCTGATTCAAATCAAATTAATATTAACATTTTTATGCTTTTAGGCATTGAAACATTTAATACCATTCAAAATTGTTGTTTGTTTGCTGGGTCTTATACCGTATATTTACAGCCATTCTTTACGGAAGGCAATCAGTTTCGTGAATCATACATAATACTAGTATTAACTTTATCTCCACAAATAAATGACAGCATCTCCAGGTGCATCAAATCGTGAACATGTCAGAGAACAAAGTGTCGAGCTTCAAACATCTTACTTAGTAGTCCAGTTATATTTTTGTTGGGCACTGTTCTATATCATTTATGAAACTAGACATTTAATTTATTTTTGACTAAAATAGAAGTTGTGTATTATGTCCAAAACAAAAACTTCTATCAGCAGTTGTTGTAAAAGATCATAGAGTTAAAACTGCTGATTTGACCAGTATTTGATAAATATTGTTAAGTTTGAAACACACTTTATTTCTACAGTGTAATGTAGTTATGTATTCATTTTTTAAATGTCTTAAACTGAAAAGAGTTAGTAGATGACATTGTGAAAACGCATTAAATAGTGTTCACTTGTCGTCTTTAAGTATATTATATCTGTTTTATCAGGATACTTTTTCATGAAGTTGTTGTGGTGGGCGTGTAGTTAAATAGACTTGGCACATCTAAATAGGAGATATAACACCGATTTGGGGTAATATTAGAAAAGTAGAAAAACACAGTATACTTCATAGCTACTGCATAGGTAATATGTTTGAATTTTATACACGCCAATATACATTTGAGCCGTGCCATGAGAAAACCAACATAGTGGGTGTGCGACCAGCATGGATCCAGACCAGCCTGCGCATCCGCGCAGTCTGGTCAGGCTCCATGCTGTTCGCTTTTAAAGCCTATTGGAATTGGAGAAACTGTAAGCCAACAGCATGGATCCTGACCAGACTGCGCGGATGCGCAGGCTGGTCTGGATCCATGCTGGTCGCATACCCACTATGTTGGTTTTCCCATGGCATGGCTCATTTTATCAGCTTTGCGTTTATTACAAAATCAGAATTGTTAACAACGAAAAATGGAATAAGCTCGATATATTGTTGATTCGTAATATATGTACCTTACAAAATTGTCAAGATAGTATATGTATTGGCACCGCCCTATTAAGAAATATCAAACGTTTGTATTTTTTATTTTCCTATGTTAGCCCTGTTACCCCGATAAATTTATATGAATACACAAATATACGGTAATGTATATTTAAAGGCAAACTATGAAAATAAATCAACTGAAAATTCTTCAAGGATTTCCAATAACTGTGATGATATACCATCCTTGTGAAATACTTAATAATCTATATCATGAAAGGACAAACATTGCTTATTTCAGAAAGAAACTATGTGCATCGGGTTTTCATGCAGTGCAAATGTAATGTCCTAATTGCTGACAAACATTTTGATGGATATGTAGCACGTTGGGCATTTTGTTATCTGTTACATAGTATCCGACAATTTCAGCACGCTTCCTTTATTTGGTTTAAATTATACATAGAATCAAAACACGTTTTACAAACTTAAACCTAACCTGGACTATTTAAAACAAAGGAACATGCAGATAAATCAGTATAACTGCTACTTTAAGATCCACCAAAACCGTGTGACCTACTGTTTCGCCCCCCCCCCACCCCCACATAAATAACTGATAATACTGGTATAATACGGATATACCTCAAGATGACAGGTAGACAATTTAAACTCTTCTAGAATTAACATGTTTTCACAACTTCATCTGCTGGCGTAGGAAGCAGGTATGTTTTCCGTATAGTTTTAAAAGAATATATAAATGCCTACCTGACACTGTAAAAACGAAGAGCGGTCTACACTTAACTAAATAAAAAAAGTACTGTGCATACCGCTACATTTATTAAAAATGTTTAGACATTAAACAGTCTGGGCCTTTTACATGCCACTCTCATTTTGTAACCGAATACTTGTTTGTAAGTCGTATGTAATTACCGTCATGGAAACACAGAAGAATACAGTCATTCTGTGGTGTGTCTTTACAGCATTTTACAGACGTCATTCTGCTGTAGTTATCGTTAATTCTTTTACACGAATTCAGAATTTATTTAAGACAGTTGATTTACAAAACTTCTTGTTATCAAACTGTCATATACACCTTAACCGGGTAACGAACTCGCGACACAATCTTCTGATTAACCTACTGGACTATTATCGAAAATCGTTACCAGAAATCGTTACCAAAATATTTGTATATACGAGTAATGTATATACTGTAAAGTCAATAAGATGGCTGTTTTAGATGTTAAGAAATGTCGCGAGCTACATTGTAAAATTTGTTACTTTTCTGATTATTTTATTCAAATTTTCTTCATTACGCTTACCATAATATTGGTATTATCTTGTATATAAAAAGCAGTAGGTGAAGATACAATAAATACTCTATATTTGTCGTAGCTTTCGACCTGTTGGCCTCACTTGAATTACAAAACAATGGAACTGGTATTTTGACGTCGGAAGTAGTTTTGCGATGCAGACGTTAAATACGGTTGGTGCGTTATTCCTTTGTATTGGTCCCATATTGCCTAAATGTTTCATAGACTTCCTAGTCCCGCTCATGTAAAACTGGTTCGCGACTTGACCAGGATATCTCCTATTCTGGTCAGGTTGGTATAGTATTTCTCTGGTGTCATATATGTCATACGTGTAGAGAATTTTCAATAGTCACTGATTTGCATGTGATATTGTATCTTTGGTCCTAACAATGTAAATGTGACCTTCATTGTAAATAATTCTGTCTTTAACATGTAGGGGCATATTTCACACCAGCCTGTTTCATATATTCCTCGAGTACACGGCTTATTAAATAACATTTTATACTGTTTCTTGCAAACAGTGTCTCGGAGGCTATTGTCTCATTTGTAATATACCAGAAACGGCGGCTCAGGAAACACTGACTTCGCACTGTTGAATGTGTATCGTAATCTCATATGCCTTCGTAGTATTCCTCCACAATTTGGCAAATCGCTTGAAATTGTGAGCACTAGCGAATTTTCTCTTGTGTTTTGTTTGTACTGCGGGGAATTGTCTCTGTCTACCCTATCTAACTTTCTGAGTTTATTCATCACAAGGTCTCCTTAATATCTTCGCTTCTCGAGTTGCTGCTTTATACACATTATCAGGCTTCTTTGGGTCATGGAGTAAGTTCGTGTCGGTACAACGGAGTTCCTCTTACACCGTTATAGGGGGTGTGAGGATTGTTACACTTGTCATTGTCCCTCATCAACAGGCGCAATCAAACCAGGTTTTGTCACTATTTTGCTTGTTTGCATTATATGCTTCCAGAGGATAGATATTTTATACGAAACCAACAAAGATTGTGAATTAATTCGTACCACTTAGGACTATATATTGATTAATGTAAAATCATCATCGTATATTTGAACTGAAATAAGTATGTTGCGTGAATATGTTACATGTACAAAACATCAAATATTTGCCAGTTTAGTCCCGATGCAACTGTTTGACCCGGAGTATTTTGGTATCCAAAACGTTCGTAGAAAGTCATGCTTAAAAGCGATTTAAAAACTTTGTACAGAATAAGAGTTATGTCTGTTTTTCAAATGTGTTGAAATATGTTTATAAATTTCGGTATATATTTTAGATAAGCTGGCGAAGAGCGAACGAAAGTCTTTTTCTAACAAGCGGAACAGTAATCATCACGGGTGACACAAGATTTGAAGTTGCTCATACGGAGGATTCTACGGATTGGAATCTGATGATCTCGAACGTGTCTACAGCGGATAGCGGGGCGTATGAATGCCAGATAAGTTCCACAAACAGAGATCTTCGAAAAGAAGTGTATTTAAATGTCAAAGGTAGGTAAATGTTTTGTTTTGTTCACTTTTTTCCTTCCTTAAAATATCTATACCTTTTCATTGTCAGAGGTCATTATATGATTATATTGTCTTTTCATTTCATTATACTTGTTAACATATTCCATGTGCAATGCTTTACAGGGCACAGCAAATTTCACAAACACATGTATTGCATGTACAAACAACATTTGATTCATTACGCTTGAAAACAGCGATTAGTTGAAGGGAATATTTTACCTGTCCATCTGTTGTTGGGACGGACATGCCTTAGACTTATTTGTTTCTAATTTCAGACGAATTCTCATACGCTGAACCGCGTAAGTCATTTTCAAATTAACCCCATTTACTAAATTTGGAGTAGTTTTGTTGTCCTGTTACAGTAATCGTGAATGTGATGAGCGCGATGTGTCATGGTGATAGATAACAATAAAGAAACACAAATGAAACTATGCATATCAACCCACGGAAGTAAGCCTGCAGATTCAGTACTTTTCTGTTGCGTAACTAAAAATAACTGTTAAGCTCTGCTTAGTAAATAACACTCACACGTTATATTACAAAACTAAAAAAAGCACATATCTGCCAGTTTCATTTGCGTGCACACAATATTAATATATCATAACTTGCGATATATTTGACATAGGCTAAAGGTATGTTTATATCATTCCTTGAGCTGCAAATGTTTTCATTGCGGGCTAAATTGAAACATGTTTTTTACCACCCTGTGATTTGCTTACAATTTGCATGAGAACTATGCACTGGGTTTAGCAACTGCAAACACGTCTTTGTCATATTTAATTTTTGTATCGACGCCAAACACGATATTGGGCCTATTTAATATTCATAAGAATCTGGTGGCTTATTTTCCAGAGCGGCATGCTTATGTTAGAGTGTTCTTTTCTGTGCAAATTCAGATCAATTTTTAGGAAAGCCGTTTTCAAAACGACAATATATTTAAGCCCAGGGCCGTTTGATGGTTTATAAACCAGATACCATCTTTATATCGTGAATTAAAAGGTTTGACTCGCATTACACAGTGTTATCGGGTAGCTATACAAGTGTTTTGGAGAGTAACTTGAAATATAGTTGAATACATTACTTAATATATATATTCTAAATTGCATATATTCCATTTTCACTTGACCATTATCGGTCTAGGCTATATCTATCCTGTCTTATATCGTTCATATAATCGTATGTCTGTAGTTACGACTAAATTGCCTGCAGTACGGAATCGCAAAATGAATGTTATGAGCTTAATAAAGTTAGCCTGTTAATGGAAGATTGGCGGCTGATCTTCATATGCATAGGTATAATGCATCCCTGTACCCATAATTTACTTTTAAATTACCACCGGTCCAAAGTACACATCATACAAGATGATAATGGTATATATAATTAACTAAATAGAAGGAACTCGTTTTTAGGTAGTTACTCTGTTGGTTCATTTCACCGTTGGAAAAGACTCACTTTGTATATCATTTTAAATAGCCTATTCAGAGTTTTTGTAGTAGAGGGGGCGTTAAGTTTGTTACCTACTTCATTGAGACGATCAGACCGAGTATTTTGTAATTTTACTATGTTCCGTTCTTCTAAAGGATCTTGTTACAGATTTCATTAGATATTTAAAGTAACTAATGGAAGAATCGTATTAAACATATTGAAGCTTGTTAATGCATTACATTGTTACTTTGATAAGGTCTATTTACCGTCTACAACAATCGAAGAGAGAGGTGATACGCTTTACTCTATCTTTTCATGATATGTCGTTACTTCACGATCGCTGTAATGGGCAACAAAGTTTGAACTAACATGATTGTTTAGTTAGTGCTTTAAATTCACAGGCACTGGCATACGTAGAGCTATTCTGCACAAGCATGATTGTCAAATGCAAATTTGTCTTGCTAGTGGGGTTCAAGGGGTGTTGCACTTTTATTATAATATCACTTAAACGTTCTCTTTCCTTTGGTTGCTTTCTATGCTTTTCATCATAAATTTGATTGATTACTAGTATTTCAAATTATTTTAGATACTTTTTACAGGATGGGATACCTACTGAATACTTCAAATAAATAACAAGTACAATGCAGTACGGTACCGTAAAGAACATACGAGCCGCACCATGAGAAAACCAACATAGTGCATTTGCGACCAGCATGGATCCAGACCAGCCTGCGCATCCGCGCAGTCTGGTCAGGATCCATGCTGTTCGCTAACAGTTTTTCTAATTGCAAAAGGATTTGAAAGCGAACAGTATGGATCCTGACCAGACTGCGCGGATGCACAGGCTGGTCTGGACCCATGCTGGTCGCAAATGCACTATGTTGGTTTTCTCATGGTGCGGCTCAATTACGATCTTTATCAATGATTAGACGACAAAGTAATACTGAGTAATACTTCAACGATAAATGAGCCGTGCCATGAGAAAACCAACATAGTGGGTTTGCGACCAGCATGGATCCAGACCAGCCTGCGCATCCGCGCAGTCTGGTCAGGCTCCATGCTGTTCGCTTTTAAAGCCTATTGGAATTGGAGAAACTGTTAGCGAACAGCATGGATCCTGACCAGACTGCGCGGATGCGCAGGCTGGTCTGGATCCATGCTGGTCGCAAACCCACTATGTTGATTTTCTCATGGCACGGCTCAAATGTAGTTGAAGATGTATAATAGATAGATTGTCAATTTTCATGCCAGAATATCATTAAATTTTACCAGCAATATGTCACCGATCGGCTATTTTTTATCAGTATTTTGAATGCATTTGTTATTTGATTTGTTTTCTTTGGCGAGAGCTATTTATCATTGTTTATCTTGTTCGTCAATATGTTGTTAGAATTTACATATGATGTTAATAATATGTTTCAAATGTGTGTATTGTTCTGATATATTTTGTGATTTTATGTAAATTATTTGATATTTGCAATCTTATTTGAACGAAATCTATGCATTTAAAATGAAGTTCAAGCGGTTTTCACAAATGCTTATGGGCATCATACTGCGCATTGGTATAAAATTTTGATTTTACATTTTTTTCACGTTTTTTAAAGGAAAAAGTTGTTGTAATTTTTATCAATTGTTAAAATGTAATGTTTCACATTTTGTGCATAAAATAAGCTTATTCATGCATTTACAAAATAAATCCGTACTTTCATGTGCTTATGAAAAATAAGGTTGAACTAGTGTGAAATCGATAATAGATATCTCTGCTCAGTTGTTTGCAAGAACCGTTAAGAAATAATTTAGAAGATGTCTTAGTGCGATTGCTTTCAAGAGCTAAAAGTGAAATCTAGTAATAGATGTCTCAGCCAGATTGTTTGCAAGAAGCAGTTTGAAATCATTTAGCAGATGATTGAGCTCGATTTATTGCAAGAACTGGAGTGAAATCATTTAGCAGATGTCTCAGCGCGATTGCTTTCATAGGCTAAAGTGAAATCTTTTCACAGATGTCTCGGCTCAGCTGTTTGCAAGAACCAGTCTGAAATCATTTAGCATATTTCTGAGCTCGACTGATTGCAAGAACTGGTGTGAAATCATTTAATAGATATCTCAGCGCGACTAACTACAAGAGCTTCAGCGAAACGATTTAACAGATGTATCAGCTCGGTTATTTGTAAGAACGAGATTGAAATCATTTAACAGATGTCTAAGCTCGATTGTTTGCAAGAACTGTTGTGAACTCATTTAGATGATGTCTGAGCTCGATCGTTTGCAAGAACTGGTGTGAAATCATTTAGCTGTTGTCTGAGCTCGATCGTTTGCAAGAACTGGTGTGAAATCATTCAGATGATGTCTGAGCTCGATCGTTTGCAAGAACTAGTGTGAAATCATTTAGATGATGTCTGAGCTCGATCGTTTGCAAGAACTGGTGTGAAATCATTTAGATGATGTCTGAGCCCGATCGTTTGCAAGAACTGGTATGAAATCATTTAGATGATGTCTGAGCTCGATCGTTTCAAAGAACTGGTGTGAAATCATTTAGCTGATGTCTGAGCTCGATCGTTTGCAAGAACTGGTGCAAAATGATTTAAGCGATGTCTGAGCTCGATAGTTTGCAAGAACTGGTGCAAAATGATTTAAGCGATGTCTGAGCTCGATCATTTGCAAGAACTGGTGTGAAATCATTTAGATGATGTCTGAGCTCGATCGTTTGCAAGAACTGGTGTTGCTTGCAAGAACTGTTGTGAAATCATTTAGATGATGTCTGAGCTCGATCGTTTGCAATAACTGGTGTGAAATCATTTAGCTGATGTCTGAGCTCGATCGTTTGTAAGAACTGGTGCAAAGTGATTTAAGCGATGTCTGAGCTCGATCGTTTGCAAGAACTGGTGTGAAATCATTTAGCTGATGTCTGAGCTCGATCGTTTGCAAGAACTGGTGTGAAATCATTTAGCTGATGTCTGAGCTCGATCGTTTGCAAGAACTGGTGTGAAATCATTTAGATGATGTCTGAGCTCGATCGTTTGCAAGAACGGTGTGAAATCATTTAGATGATGTCTGAGCTCGATCGTTTGCAAGAACTGATGCAAAATGATTTAAGCGATGTCTGAGCTCGATCGTTTGCAAGAACTGGTGCAAAATGATTTAAGCGATGTCTGAGCTCGATCGTTTGCAAGAACTGGTGTGAAATCATTTAGATGATGTCTGAGCTCGATCGTTTGTAAGAACTGGTGTGAAATCATTTAGATGATGTCTGAGCTCGATCGTTTGCAAGAACTGGTGTGAAATCATTTAGTATAATGTCTGAGCTCGATCGTTTGCAAGAACTGGTGTGAAATCATTTAGATGATGTCTGAGCTCGATCGTTTGCAAGAACTGATGCAAAATGATTTAAGCGATGTCTGAGCTCGATCGTTTGCAAGAACTGGTGCAAAATTAATTAAGCGATGTCTGAGCTCGATCGTTTGCAAGAACTGGTGTGAAATCATTTAGATGATGTCTGAGCTCGATCGTTTGCAAGAACTGATGCAAAATAATTTAAGCGATGTCTGAGCTCGATCGTTTGCAAGAACTGGTGTGAAATATTCCTGATGTTGAGCTCGATCGTTTGCAAGAACTGTGTGAAATCATTTAGCATGATGTCTGAGCTGATCGTTTGCAAGAACTGATGCAAAATGATTTAAGCGATGTCTGAGCTCGATCGTTTGCAAGAACTGGTGCAAAATATTAAGCGATGTCTGAGCTCGATCGTTTGCAAGAACTGGTGTGAAATCATTTAGATGATGTCTGAGCTCGATCGTTTGCAAGAACTGGTGCAAAATCATTTAGATGATGTCTGAGCTCGATCGTTTGCAAGAACTGGTGCAAAATGATTTAAGCGATGTCTGAGCTCGATCGTTTGCAAGAACTGGTGCAAAATGATTTAAGCGATGTCTGAGCTCGATCTTTGCAAGAACTGTGTGAAATCATTTAGAATGTCTGAGCTCGATCGTTTGCAAGACTGGTTGCTAAAATGTTGTAATTTAGCGATGTTGAGCTCGATCGTTTGCAAGTAACTGGTGTGAAATCATTTAGCTGATGTCTGAGCTCGATCGTTTGCAAGAACTGTGCAAAAGATTTAAGCGATGTCTGAGCTCGATCGTTTGCAAGAACTGGTGTGAAATCATTTAGCTGATGTCTGAGCTCGATCGTTTGCAAGAACTGGTGTGAAATCATTTAGTGATGTCTGAGCTGATCGTTGCAAGAACGTGTGAAATAAAGTGATGTCTAGCTCGATCGTTTGCAAGAACTGATGCAAAATGATTTAAGCGATGTCTGAGCTCGATCGTTTGCAAGAACTGGTGCAAAATGATTTAAGCGATGTCTGAGCTCGATCGTTTGCAAGAACTGGTGTGAAATCATTTAGATGATGTCTGAGCTCGATCGTTTGTAAGAACTGGTGTGAAATCATTTAGATGATGTCTGAGCTCGATCGTTTGCAAGAACTGGTGTGAAATCATTTAGTGATGTCTGAGCTCGATCGTTTGAAGACTGTGTGAAAATTTAGGATGTCTGAGCTCAATCGTTTGCAAGAACTGGTTGAAATCATTTAGTGATGTCTGAGCTATCGTTTCAAGAACTGGTGTAAAATCATTTAGCTGATGTCTGAGCTCGATCGTTTGCAAGAACGGTGCAAATGATTTAAGCGATGTCTGAGCTCGATAGTTTGCAAGAACTGGTGCAAAATGATTTAAGCGATGTCTAAGCTCGATCGTTTGCAAGAACTGGTGTGAAATCATTTAGATGATGTCTGAGCTCGATCGTTTGCAAGAACTGGTGTTGCTTGCAAGAACTGTTGTGAAATCATGTAGATGATGTCTGAGCTCGATCGTTTGCAATAACTGGTGTGAAATCATTTAGCTGATGTCTGAGCTCGATCGTTTGTAAGAACTGGTGCAAAGAGATTTAAGCGATGTCTGAGCTCGATCGTTTGCAAGAACTGGTGTGAAATCATTTAGCTGATGTCTGAGCTCGATCGTTTCAAGAACTGTGAAATATTTAGCGATGTCTGAGCTCGATCGTTTGCAAGAACTGGTGTGAAATCATTTAGCTGATGTCTGAGCTCGATCGTTTGCAAGAACGGTGTGAAATCATTTAGATGATGTCTGAGCTCGATCGTTTGCAAGAACTGATGCAAAATGATTTAAGCGATGTCTGAGCTCGATCGTTTGCAAGAACTGGTGCAAAATGATTTAAGCGATGTCTAGCTCGATCGTTTGCAAGAACTGGTGTGAAATCATTTAGTGATGTCTGAGCTGATCGTTTGTAAGAACTGGTGTGAAATCATTTAGATGATGTCTGAGCTCGATCGTTTGCAAGAACTGGTGTGAAATCATTTAGATATGTCTGAGCTCGATCGTTTGCAAGAACTGGTGTGAAATCATTTAGCGATGTCTGAGCTTGATCGTTTGCAGAACTTGTGAAATGATTTAAGCATGTCTGAGCTCGATCGTTTGAAGAACTGGTGTGAAATCATTTAGATGATGTCTGAGCTCGATCGTTTGCAAGAACTGGTGTGAAATCATTTAGATATGTCTGAGCTGATCGTTTGCAAGAACTTGTGAAATGATTTAGCGATGTCTGAGCTCGATCGTTTGCAAGAACTGGTGCAAAATGATTTAAGCGATGTCTGAGCTCGATGTTTGCAAGAACTGGTGCAAAATTTTAAGCGATGTCTAGCTCGATCGTTTGCAAGAACTGGTGTGAAATCATTTAGATGATGTCTGAGCTCGATCGTTTGCAAGAACTGTGATGCAAAATAAATTTAAGCGATGTCTGAGCTCGATCGTTTGCAAGAACTGGTGCAAAATATTTAACGATGTTGAGCTCGATCGTTTGAAGAACTGGTGAAATATTTAGCGATGTCTGAGCTTGATCGTTTGCAAGAACTGGTGTGAAATCATTTAGTGATGTCTGAGCTCGATCGTTTGCAAGAACTGTTGAAATGATTTAGCGATGTCTGAGCTCGATCGTTTGCAAGAACTGGTGTGCAAATCATTTAGAGATGTCTGAGCTCGATCGTTTGCAAGAACTGGTGTGAAATCATTTAGATGATGTCTGAGCTCGATCGTTTGCAAGAACTGATGCAAAATGATTTAAGCGATGTCTGAGCTCGACCGTTTGCAAGAACTGGTGCAAAATGAATAAGCGATGTCTGAGCTCGATCGTTTGCACGAACTGGTGTGAAATCATTTAGATGATGTCTGAGCTCGATCGTTTGTAAGAACTGGTGTGAAATCATTTAGATGATGTCTGAGCTCGATCGTTTGCAAGAACTGGTGTGAAATCATTTAGATAATGTCTGAGCTCGATCGTTTGCAAGAACTGGTGTGAAATCATTTAGATGATGTCTGAGCTCGATCGTTTGCAAGAACTGATGCAAAATGATTTAAGCGATGTCTGAGCTCGATCGTTTGCAAGAACTGGTGCAAAATTAATTAAGCGATGTCTGAGCTCGATCGTTTGCAAGAACTGGTGTGAAATCATTTAGATGATGTCTGAGCTCGATCGTTTGCAAGAACTGATGCAAAATAATTTAAGCGATGTCTGAGCTCGATCGTTTGCAAGAACTGGTGCAAAATGATTTAACCGATGTTTGAGCTCGATCGTTTGCAAGAACTGATGTGAAATCATTTAGCTGATGTCTGAGCTTGATCGTTTGCAAGAACTGGTGTGAAATCATTTAGATGATGTCTGAGCTCGATCGTTTGCAAGAACTGATGCAAAATGATTTAAGCGATGTCTGAGCTCGATCGTTTGCAAGAACTGGTGCAAAATGATAGCGATGTCTGACTCGATCGTTTGCACGAACTGGTGTGAATCATTTAGAGATGTTGAGCTCATGTTGTAAGACTGGTGTGAATCATTAGATGATTCTGAGCTCGTCGTTTGCAAGAATGTGGAAATATTTGATATGCTGAGCTCGATGTTTGCAAGAAATGTGTGAAATCATTTAGATATGTCAGCTCGATCGTTGAAGACTCGATTTAAGCGTTCTGGCCGATGTTGCAAGAACTGGTGCAAATATTTAAGCGATGTTTGAGCTCGATCGTTTGCAAGAACTGGTGTGAAATCATTTAGATGATGTCTGAGCTCGATCGTTTGCAAGAACTGATGCAAAATAATTTAAGCGATGTCTGAGCTCGATCGTTTGCAAGAACTGGTGCAAAATGATTTAACCGATGTTTGAGCTCGATCGTTTGCAAGAACTGATGTGAAATCATTTAGCTGATGTCTGAGCTTGATCGTTTGCAAGAACTGGTGTGAAATCATTTAGATGATGTCTGAGCTCGATCGTTTGCAAGAACTGGTGCAAAATGAATAAGCGATGTCTGAGCTCGATCGTTTGCAAGAACTGGTGTGAAATCATTTAGATAATGTCTAAGCTCGATCGTTTGCAAGAACTGGTGTGAAATCATTTAGATTATATCTGAGCTTGATCGTTTGCAAGAACTGGTGCAAAATGATTTAAGCGATGTCTGAGCTCGATCGTTTGCAAGAACTGGTGTGAAATCATTTAGATGATGTCTGAGCTCGATCGTTCGCAAGAACTTGTGCAAAATGATTTAAGCGATGTCTGAGCTCGATCGTTTGCAAGAACTGATGTGAAATCATTTAGCAGATGTCTGAGCTCGATCGTTTGCAAGAACTGGTGTAAAATCGTTTAGCTGATGTCTGAACTCGATCGTTTGCAAGAACTGGTGTGAAATCATTTAGCAGATGTTTGAGCTCATTTGATTGCATAAACTGGTGTGAAGTCATTTAATAGATATCTCAGCAGCGCGGCTGATTGCAAGAATTGGAGGGAAGTAATTTGACATATGACTGAGCTCGATTGTTTGCAAGAACAAGTGTGAAATCATTAATTTCAAATATATATACCAGCTCAACCAGTTTGAAATCATTTAGCAGGTTTCTGTGCGCGATTGTTGCAAGAAGTGGCGGGAAATCTTTTAAAAGATATTTCAGCGCGACTTATTGCAAGAACTGAAGCGAAATGATTAAAGAGATGTCTAGTCTCGATCGTTTTCAAGAGCTAGTTTAAAATCATTTAGCAGATATCTGAGCTCGATTGTTTGCAAGAACTGGTGTGAAATCATTTGAAAGATATCTCAGCGCGACTAACTGCAAGAACTGGAACGAAACAATTTAACAGATGTCTAAGCGCTATTGTTTGCACGAACTATTGCCAGGAAATCAGTATTTCCAGTTAATCCTGAGTTTGTAAAATATGAGTGACAAAACATTTTTTATAGCGACGTATATACGTTTACAAAACTTGGATGTAGTTCTTTGTTATGATTCAATATTCAATATTTCAAAAACAAGCACAGACACCCATTGTTTTAATTTTCATAATCAGTTTGTAAATCGTATTTCCAAATATTCATTGTTTAGAATAATAAGTCTAATAGAATAGAATCTATTAGAAAATGACGGAATGCTGAAAAGTATTCTATATCAATGTCTTTCTTATAACATTTTGTTTGTGACTGTGTTAAACAGTACCGGCTTTTCATTATGTTTATACATGTGTTCGTTAAAGGGAAAGGCACCGTTGTTTTAGTTTTATTTCTGTAAGATAGGTATTCTGATTTCATTGTAAGGTAGTGAATTTTTTTTATTTCAGAATCGACTTAAAATACGACATTTATGAACAGTTCAAATTTTGATAAAAAGGCAGACATTGTGTTTCCGTGGCAACATTAAGCGAAATGGCGGATTTTATTTTTTATAGATATTTTTTTATCAAACTGTATTTCATTAATACTAACAACTATTTCATGTTACAAATACATTTATTACTTCTATGATGTCTTATTGCTGACTACTAAATACAAAACAGAAGAGCAGCTATGGTTTGGTTCATCAGTAATATAGAAGTGTTGTTCAACATTTTAAAAGAATCAAATATAAGTTGTATATTATGTTTACATGAAAATATGAACGTTTTGAATATTTGACAAGCCAGAACTAGGAAAACAGCACAGTTTCTGTGCGTTAAAAATCTACGTCTTTGCAATTTGCATTAGTTTTGAACATGAACTTGTCCTTAACATATATTTCATAAGAGTCTAACATTAAATAGAATCGAATTTGAAATAACGATTGTGCTCAACACCCCATCAGTGAATTAAATTTCGATGCAGCTTATAATCTTTTTGAACAGATGAATTCGAAACCTGAAATGTTAACTTTCTTTTACAACTTTTGAGTTCGTTAGAATGATATCTATTAAAATCTTCTTTGAATTTTAAGAAATACATTTTGACCTTTTTGACGAAAATAATAGTTAAAAAGTTAGATCTCTTCCAATGTTTTATTACACCCTGGACAAATTATATATAATTATTATTAATGATAATAATACATGCTGTATGGATTTATTGTCTTACAAATTAGCAATATGTTTGCAGGGATATCACTAACGGGTACATTACATGTTGATCGTGGAAGGACTTTGAAACTTACGTGCAATGCATCTGGCGCCATCACTCCGCCAGATTATATAGACTGGTTTAAAGATGGAACAAAAATAAAACCAGGCGGAACAGTGGAGTTACGAAAACGATTTTTCATTAACTCAAGAGCTATAACAAGTGTTTTAACAAAATCTGACGTGATTATGTCAGATACAGGCACATATTCCTGTCGGACGTCAGACCTCCAGGTAACAAGCGTCAGTGTGCAAGTTTTAAATAGTAAGTATATCTGTCAGACCCTTAAATGTGATAAGTACCATAAATGTAATAATGTAAAAGTGTACATAATGTAAAAGTGTACGTAAAACACAATATGAACGATATAATATTGAAAGCACTTCTAATAAATGTTATTAAATGTACGGAACATACAAAAAAATATGAAAAGTGGGTAATATTTAATATATGTTTTTTTATAACTGTATAGTTTCAAATTTATGGTTTTATGTACATTTGAGGGTCCGACAAAACTGTTTGTTACTAAACAAAATAACGAGTCGTGATAAACTTCTTTGAAATCAACTGATTGAGTATGAGATGTTTTAGTTTCAACTGTTTACTGACATGCAATTAATATACTGCTGATGTAAGTGTCCTGCTTCGACTGAAAAGAATGCTCTAGCTAAATTCTCATTTCTGATACTTTACGTCAAAACTCATAGAAACATATCGTGCGCAGAAAAATTAATTTCAATATAAAGAATTCTCCGAATCGCTGTCAGCGTGATAATTTTCCGCTACGTGCATCTTAGATAAATGCACTTGACACGATTGCAAACTTTATATGACCCTTTCAGAACTTCTCCCTTCATAAGTAAGAATAATCTTCAGTGACTTCTATATTTTTCTTTCAGCAAATAAAAAGCAAGACAAAAGAGGTAAGTCTCTATTACATTTACCTATATTTTAAAACCAACAAATACCAGTACAGTGTTTATTCTAAAGAAAAACTTTAGTTGATTCAACAATAGTTGTTCTGAATTACTGCTAATGTTAAACAAATCGTAGCCCCTTCACTTAATCTGATATCCTTTCGTCAAAAACATCTCTCACGGAACTGTGTGTTTTTAATTGTGAAATGATACAACCTGTTGTGCACTGCAAAGTTACTAAATGCATTTTCACAACATTAGGCCCTGTAGAAGTACATTATAAGGACTGTTTCTTATTCAACTGATATTAAGGACAGTTCTGTGATTTTTATGCATGAATGACATTGGAAAATGCACGTGCAATAAGAAAGAGTGCATAAAATTTGCATATTATTTTCCAGATCTGTTACCATGCATTAAATTTTGGAATCCTTTACCTCCCAACCGAATATATGATTGATAACCACGTAAAAGTTAAAATATTGATACATGGTATCCTACTAGTTGTATATTAGTCTGATGCAATTTTGTCTTTTGGTTTGCCTTTTGGTTGCTATAAATTTGTGTTCAAGTTACGTTTTGTAAAAGTATTTGAAATGGCAAAAGTTAGATAAGTATTTTTACCTGCTGAAAAGTTCTTCTTTTTCTCGAGCTAAATTTACGTATACACCCACCCAGTCCTCTGACTTTTTAAAAAGAAATATTAGCTATATTACTGACTTAATTTATAAGAATTGACCAATAGTGTGTATGCCGAAACAAGTCTCTGTTATGGTTCAAATTGTCAATCTAGAATCCATGAGTTACTTAAGTTATCTAATAAATATGCTAGTTTCAGTTCTGTTAATCCATCAAGTGCCTGCAGAGATATTTCATGTCACCCCAGAGATGCGGACGTTTTACATAATTTACATTAATTATTCAAGTTGTTGATACGGACTTTATAAGGCTGTCAATGTTACATCTTCTTTATCTTTCAGAGCCACAGGGCGACCGTTATATACTAGACAGTTCTCATTCGCATTCCCATCACACATCTTATTCATTGTTTATGACTTTTGTGTCTATAGTCTGTGTCAATTTATTCCGAAGACTTTATTTCTACAGTGGAAGATAAGATGGATTAGGGGGAAACGCCAGACGACTTTACTGTAAGCAGATACTTAAATATCTGCTTTACCGGTGATTGGATGTAGATGATATGTGACATGCGTGGTCGCTTGGTTAGACTAGGTCTAGTTTCCAATACAATATTCATATATTCATCAATAATTTGTGGAACAGATGCGATGTATGGATAGATTAAATTGCACCTAAATATTCTAGAACGTTCCTTTGGAATGTCTTGATTCGCGATGTAATAGAGACGTAAAAATATTAGTTATTAACCTTTTTGACATTATTAAATATCAGTTGTACATTAGGTCTTAATTGTTTAATTGTAAGAACGTATGTGTACAATGTAATTTCTTTTGTACATAAGTATTTTTCAAGAATATTGTGAAAGGTGTATATTATTTGAAGTTCTTTATTGCTTTGAATATTTTGTAATGACAAATGAGACAGCTGCCCAAATACTTTAATACTACACTAACAGTTGTACAGTCAGAGCCATAAAGGGAGGTAATTGAATAATGGATTCAGTAAAACTCAAATACCGTGTGGATATACAAACATATATTAATGTGATAGGATTGAGGAGTAAGCTAAAAGCTTGTATTAAAACCTCTTTTCTCGAATCTTTGACAAATATAAAGCAAATATTTATCGAACATAAGATAAAAAAAATAAAAGAACTTATAATTCTTCATGTTCATATAAAAAAAGTTGCTGCCACGTGATAAGCAAAGGTATTATGAGCCTTCCAATACGATATTTTTGATGGCTTCGCACAATACTTTGTTTCGTTAATTGATTCATACAAATCTACCGCAGTTTCGCATAGACTGTTCATTTAAGACTTTAGTTACATTTTCATTTATTTTCTAACTAATTGAAGCAAGTCACTGATATCTTACTTAAAGATTATTAGATAGTGATATGTATGTAATTATTACTGTTACAATGTACAAATCAATATATATGAACTACTGTCATTATAATGGCCAGTATAATTTGATAGCAGTAATCAAGCCTCTTTCTGTAGTCGACAACGAGGGACATGTCATTTGTGGTAAAGGGTAATGCATACGGCAATAGAAATGAAAAATATACACGCATGTGTTACGAAACTGTGCTACAAATGAAGCGTTAATAAGCACCATGTCGTTGCAGCTATTCTTAAATAGAAATCCGTATATGACAATGACATCATCAAAAGGAAAACTTTAGCCGTGCCATGAGTAAACCAACATAGTGGGTTTGCGACTAGCATGGATCCAGACCAGCCTGCGCATCCGCGCAGTCTGGTCAGAATCCATGCTGTTCGCTAACAGTTTCTCTAATTACAATAGGCTTAAAAGCGAACAGCATGGATCCTTGCCAGACTGCGCGGATGCGCAGGCTGGTCTGGATCCATGCTGGTCGCAAACCCAATATGCTGGTTTTCTCATGGCGCGGCTCAAATGTATCAGTATTTATAGATTATTAGCTTTGCATCGATAAATGTACACGAGCTCTGTAGAGGAAATAACGCGAGACTTTAGCAGCGCAATTTTATAAATCATTGATGTTATTTATATGTTATTATGAGGTTGTTAAATAACCGCAATAAAATTGACAATACTTAAGTAAATAAAATTAACGTAACGACACACGTTGAAATGACGGCACACACAAGACATGAAAATCAGAAATAAATATTGATAGGTGTTTACGTATCAAGTTCCGCTTTAGCTTTACGATGGATAGAAACAAGTATGTAATTAGACCTATCATCTCTTCAAGTGCCATGGCGAAAATTAAAGGGTAAATATTGTAGCTGGTTGTTGTTTACATCATTTAGCAGGGCTCTGACTGGTAACCTGCAACGTATGTTTTAAAATAAGAAGAAAATAAGTTGTGCATAAAATATTCCAGTAAATAGTTTTGTAACGAAACATTGCAGTAGGAGCTGACATTACTTAAAAGAACATAGATTTGGCGCAAAGGTTTTCGTTTCTTTCAATAGGCACCAGTTCCTTTATTATGGCTTCGATGTTTTCTATTTGCATTTCTGTAGATGCTGAATAATAAAATGATGCGTTAATTTGTTTATGTACGGGTATATTTATGTGTCATATGTAGTAATGATTATGCTCAATTTAGTATTAATGAGGTTGACACATTAGTCAATGGCCTACATTTTTTAACATTGGTTTCCTTCATTTTAGTCAATAGTTTTAACTATGTTACATTCTTACCTTACTGAAATAAATGGTAGTTTTGTATTAGATTGTCAAGTAAACATATTTTTATGCCCCACTTCGAAGAACGAGGGGTATATTGTTTTGCAGATGTCGGTCGGTCGGTCGGTCGGAATGTAGACCAATCCGTTTCCGGATGATAACTCCAGAACGCTTGGGCCTAGGATCATGAAAGTTGATAAGGAGGTTGATCATCAACAGCAGATGACCTCTATTGATTTTGAGGTCTGTATGTCAAAGGTCAAGGTCACAATGACCCTGAATAGTAAAACGGTTTCCGGATGATAACTCAAGAACACTTGGGCCTAGGATCATGAAAGTTAATAGGAAGGTTGGTAATGACCAGCAGATGACTTCTTTTGATTTTGAGGTCAGTATTTTAAAGGTCAAGGTCACAGTGACCCTGAACAGTAAAACGGTTTCCGGATGATTACTCAAGAACGCTTAGGCCTAGGGTCACGAAAGTTGATAGGGAGGTTGGTCATGACCAGCAGATAACCTCTATTGATTTTGAGGTCATTATGTCAAAGGTCAAGGTCACAGTGATCAGAAACTGTACAATGGTTTCCAGGCAATAACTCTAGAACGCTTGGGCTTAGTGTCAGGAAAATTAATAGTTAGGTTGGCTATGACCAGCAGATGACCCCTATTGATTTTGAGATCATTAGGTCAAAGGTCAAGGTCACATTGGCCAAGAACAGTTAAAACGGTTTCTGATCTTCTTGTCCAAAACAATAGGGCCTAGGGCTTTGATATTTTGTATGTAGCAAAATCTAATGGTCCTCTACTAAGATTGTTCAGATTATTTCCCTAGGGTCAAATATGGCCCCACCCTGGGGGTCACATGGTTTATATAGACTTATATAGGAAAAAACTTTGAAAAACCTCTTGTCCAAAACCACAGGGCCTAGGGCTTTGATATTTTGTATATGACATCATCTAGTGGTCCTCTACTAAGATTGTTCAAATTATTCACCTAGGGTCAAATATGGCTCCGCCCTGGGGGTCACATGGTTTACATAGACTCATATAGGGAAAAACTTTGAAAATCTTCTTGTCCAAACCACAAAGACTATGTCTTTGCTATTTTGTAATGTAGCATCATTTAGTGGTTCTCTACCAAGTTTGTTCAAATTATCTCTCTAGGGTCAAATATGGCCCCGCCCCAGGGGTCATATGGTTCATATAGACTTATATAGGGAAAAACTTACAACCTTCATGTCCATAACTTACATCATTCAAATTTGGACCACATGTATAGTTTTGTGTGGCAAGATGAACCTTGACATGACTGACCTTGATCTTGACTTAGTGACCTACTTTCACATTTCTGTAGCTACAGCCTTCAAATTTGGACCACATGCATAGGTTTGTGTACCAAAAAAAACTTTGACCTTGTTATTGACCTAGTGACCTTCTTTCACATTTTTGAAGGTACAGTCTTCAAATTTTGACCACATGCATAGTTTTTTGTTCCAAAATAAAATTTGACCTTGATTTTGACCTAGTGACCTACTTTCACATTTCTCAAGCTACAGCCTTCAAATTTGAACCACATGCATAGTTTTGTGTACCGAAAAGAACTTTGATCTTGAGATTGACATAGTGACTTACTTTCACATTTCTGAAGCTACAGGCTTCAAATTTGGACCGCATACATATTTTTGTGTTCTGAATTGAAATTTGACATTGATTTTTACCTATTACCTACTTTCACGTTTCTCAAGCTACAGCCTTCAAAATTGAAGCACATGCATAGTTCTGTCTACCGAAATGAACTTTGACCTTGAAATTGATCTAGCAACCTGCTTTCACATTTCTCAACCCATAGCTTTCAAATTTGGACCACATACACATTGTTTTGTACCGAAATGAAATTTGACATTGATTTTGACCTTGAGCTAGTCTTGAAATTTGGAACATTCAAAAATGGCTCAGTGGATGGCACCAAGATCACTCTGTAATCTCTTGTTAAGTTAATAGGTTAAAGGTCAAGGTCAGATTAAACCAGAATGGTAGAACTTTTGTTTACAGTGAGCATATAATTTCTGTTCCTTGTGCAATTACTGAATGCATCAAGAGGGGCATTTCGTGTTCGACGAGCTCTTGTCTCCTTTATTTTTTGTTTTGATACATCAATAAGTGCAGAAATAGCTTATTGTGCTAAAGGTCAATCTGTTAAAGTCACATTTTAGTAAACAAAGTCGATAAAGGACTGTAATTATTCCATGAGAAATATTATTGTTTAAACAAGAAATACATCAACATCATGGACATTCTGTATTATTTGTATTTCCTTTTGCTGTTGACTTTTGACATGGATAACGTGAAAATAATTATTCTAACACGACCCGATTCCTTTTCCTATTAAACAAAGAAGGCTGAAAACAGTGAATTATTATTCAACAATTCACTGTTCTGACGTCACAATTACTACGTCATAGCGTCAATCGGCATAGCGGCGCGCTGGAAAAGAAACCGATTGAAAACGCAAATATTTAATGAATGCCGTTAAGGATGTACTTTAAAGTCCTTGGTAAAGTGTTAGAATCGAAATAATATATCTCATTTAGTGATTTGTTCTTGAATAAAATAATTGTCGTTCAGATGCGTATTATTATATCACTCGGGCTGCGCCCTCGTGATACAATTCCTTCGCATCTGATCTCCAAACAATGATTTATTCAGCGACAAATCATTAAATGAGATATATTATTTCTTAAATAACCCATAGGGTGTTTAAAATACAATGTCATTGTGAGCAGAAAAGTATCACACCTGATGCGCAATGTTCATGTTTCTGTGCAAAACATATAGCTGTTTACGGTTTGTCTAACGAAGCGCGTCGAGCATCAGTTTACAAAGGTTCAAGAAAGTTATGTTGGACTTCAACGGTTATTTACACAGTGCACTGAGATATTAAGAGTTTTTACGATTATGGACATTTTAACAGTTTATTACTAATCACCTCCCATTGAAATCATAAGAAATGCTTTCAGTCGGAAATGGTACAGTGAAAATTGCCACAGCAACAATAATTGTTTGTTACAGGGACACACACAACTGGTTTGAAAGCATTGTTATCAATAGTTCTAAGGAAACGTTATTGTATTCAATATTTCAAGATATTACAATAATTATGTTACTATCATGCTAAATATTTTTTTCTTTACCTTCTTTTCTAAATATAGACCTAGTGACTATAAGACTGTCGGGTATTGCCTGTTCCATGAGAAAATGTGTATTTATGACATTTTGTAACTATTGCGTTACTGTAACAATAGAAATAGCTATTTTATGTGTAAATTCAGAATATAGAAACTACAATATTGTACATTATTTATCAAACACAAAATAAATACTACGACAATTTGCAAATAAATATTATTTAATATGTTGTCATGAAAATCGAAATACATATATCATAACGCCATGAGAAGATAGAGGTTTATAGCTAAACGCTCTTGAATAAGTCAAAATATACACAGATTGTATGATTTCAAGTAAGTTGAATACATAACTTTTCAAACATACATGCCATGCACAGCGTTTGGTGACTTACCAAAACCATTATAACTCTTGAAATAGAAAAAAGTAACTCAGTTCTCAAAATTTCAGATTTGAAATAAAATCTATAAGAAGACAAAAATGAATGTTTTTCATGAACATACTATTTTCTAAACTGTCACTAATACAGGTTTTGTCATGGCACGGCCCATATATTTCTACCGTCGATACAAATAACGTATTGAACAATACAAATCACCATGTTGACTAAACAGTAAAAGCCATTGATCGATTTAAAATATCCGACATTTAGACGCTTTGCGTGAAGTTTTTGTATATCTATAACAGATGGAATAGTGTTTTTTTTGTAATTGTTGTCTTTTTTTTTACTAAGGATAAAAAAAGAGTTTTTAATATTGCCTTTATTTTGATTTCTTTCAATCCGATCGCCCGATCGGCTCGTCAGTTTTTATTTTCAAATAGGTGTCGCCGAATTGTACTATGTAGCTATGTTAGGTAATCTAGTATTATAACATTATCATTAAAACGAGACCAGTCTTAATTGCATTTCATTGAACAATACAATAAAATACATTTTTTCTACCCTGTGTTTCATGTAAATTACAATTCTTTAGATGTACATTAGCTGAATAGATATCTTTTAAGAATTTGATAGGGTTAATTCTTATGATTTTGATATTATTCATGATATTATGTCATTTCATATCATTTTCCCATTGGTCAGATTTGTGTAATTTTGTATAGTTTATCAGTACTTAATGCATTTGTACACTCACTGAATTCCACTTAGATTTTCATTAATTGTACTTGTTATAAGACTAATGTTACATAAAATGTTCTCACTGAAAATGTGTGTTGCTCAATTCTTCAATTCCATTTTATATTGACCAGTCCCTCTCGTATTATAACGTTTAGTCAGTGAATAGTTTTATTAGTGGAGAAACTCCAGATTTAAGGGTGTTATTATCTAAAGGCGTTTGGAATAATTCATTAATTTTCACTATCCGTGCAGTATGATCATGGTCTGCACTGTTCGCTGTTCAGTCAGTAAATTTCAGTAAACAACCCTTTGAATAAAAAGTGGTACAGCCAAAATTGAACTGTGGACCAGTCCATTTAAGAAATATAGTAGGGTGAGGTTTAAAGGGAAACTCAGTAATTTCTTCAAGGCATAGATCCATGATTTACCTATATTAAAAGCCAATTAATGGAAACAAAAAGATGTTGTTTATCAAACTAAATTTTACTATGGTAGTGTTTATGTGACTCTATGTGAAGTCGCGAAAGCATGTGACAAAGGTAAATAATCCGAATATCTCACTTTGTCAATAGTAAAATGAATTATATCTAAATAAATAATGTGAATAAGACATTTTATTTTGCAGTTTCTATGTGTTTACCTTACCTTGTTTACGTAGATCCGCCTATGTATCCCTTTAATATAATAAGATTTTTCAGTTTTGCTTTGTTGATTGATACAGCAACAGCTATCACCTTACACGAATTACAGAGACACATAAGGCACGATTAAATCCATCAGTAATCGGGTATAAAACATTACTATTTCGTCACAAACAAAAACAGAAAATCCGATTTTCATATAATGTGTTGGAATTAAGTCTGTTTTATCGTGATATTTGTTGCACACCCTATTGAAAAAATATATTTGATATTTGTATGAGAACATTTTCTGACTATTAAAATGGGATAAGGTAGTACAAAAAAATAAATTTATATATATTTTGATAATTGATTTTCAAATGTTATTGATAACATGTTAGTAAACATTTATAACAGTTATAACTAATTTCTATAGAGGACATTCTATTCAGCATTTTTAAGATTTGCTGTTATGTTCAGAATATAAATAAGTGATATAATATCTATTTCATTTCCCTGTAGACAGAACAATTCCAATGCACATAATTATTTATTAATATGTTAATGCCAAACAATAACAATCTTCAGGTGTACAGAAAAGTAGAAGCTTGCTTTTAAACATTCTTATGTACAAATGTATGCAGACTGTTCCTGTGTCATTGCTGGTATCTATTTTCACGGATTATTATTTTTTTTACTTTTTGCTAAGATCAGAACAAATGCTGTGCGAATGAAATATTTTTTCCTTCTCCACCAGTTAGCGTTATTTCCTATATATTCTGATTTCCAAATTTCCTAGAGGAATTAATCGCAATTTATTATGCAACCACTTATTCCAGATTCCACAGAATGTTGGTTGATTCATTTGTAAATCAGAATGAAATATTCCCAAATGTAAGAATATTCAGGAATACGTAGGTCCGCAAATTGAACAATTTGTCCTAGATTGTTTCCTATTTTTTCTCTCGTACTGTACTTAAATATGCAGATTATCACATAAATTGTAACTGTGCTCTTGTCTTATACGCAGCGTTGCATGATGGTAATTCAATAACTTTGTTTATTCTAAAAATATTGAAATAAAATCAATATTGAGTAAAAAGCGTTACTAAAACCTTCTGTAAATAAACAGCCTAACGTACCGGAATAAGAATTGTTCTGGATTGTAGTGTGTCAATCATACAAGTATACCTCTTCTTTCGCAAGGTCATTATCTTTCAGCAGTGTGAAATAGATATTCTAACCGTTACGTTGAAATTGCTGTAAGCTCTTTGATATAGTACAGTCATAATGGACATACTTTTTGTTTGTCTTGTGGGTGTTTAGCGCCGTTTCTTCAGCAGTAATTTAGTTCTGTAACGAGGGGCGGTTAACCTAAGCAGTGCTCATGAATTACCTGTTCTCCGCAATTCACTGCCAACCTCTCCACATGAATCAGAGGTGGAAGACGAATGATTTAAGACACAGAGTATTTCAAATCGTCGCGGAGAACATACGCCTCACCCGGGGATCGAACTCATGGCACTGAGATCCGTAAATCTGCGCATTATCTATTGAGCAAAGTTGATGGGTTGATATTATTTATTATAACAGTGAAAAAATAAAGATACAATATTCGGTCCTAGAATATTTTTATCACAGCCTGGAAAATACTGATAACGCTTTACTGCATAGAATGTGTCTAGATAGGGGATGGAATACCCAGCAATGGACTGTCGCTTTGCTGATGTCTAAACGACCTTATGCACATAACTGTAACTCTGCCTTATGTTTTGATTTCAGTTTAAATAGTCTTTCTCGAAATAAAAATGAAGATGTCGCCATTGTTATTGTCTGTCTGTTAGAAGAAAAAGAAGCGAAATGAGACCACATCAGCCCACGAAAGACGTGCCAATATATATTATACAATGCGGGTATATTTCATAAGCATCCATATATTTACATATTTAATCCCCTAGATTCATTATTTATGTAACATTACAGACTTACTCGTAAACGTCTGCCTCAACCTTTATAACAGAAATACGTTATAAACGCGCTGCTGTTATTAAAAATATGTAATGTTAATAATAGAAGATAATGTATGGCGGACATGATTGAACAATGTGCGAGACAGCAATTTGATTTGAATTATATATATATGCAATTATCGTTTTAAAAGTACCTCGCAACAATTTACGAGGAAGAACAATAACTTGTCAACAATTACCTCTCTGTATCTACTTACATATAATATATATATATTCTTTATTAAAGTCTCATTCTTGCATACATTATACAATCATAAAAAACCATAGTTTATACACTTTAAAAAATTTGCAAGACCATTCTTCAGCAGAATTATAAGAGACTATCAATATTCACATAATTAGTAAAACTATGATATACAATTGCTTTAGTAATTAAGTTTAAAAACTTGAGCTGATGGCGCTAATCCTAACTTAACTATCTAACCCGAGCAAGCCTAAAAACTGCAATAAGAAATTTACATACTGTTACATTACTTACTGTGGGTGTTAAATTTTATTGCCAGATATTGCGTCTAAAGTATTGTTGAATTTATACAGACTGAGTTTGAGAACGAATGAAAAAATCTTAGTTGATTTAAGATTAAAAAAGGTCGCTTCGTATGTTAGAATAACTATAGAAATCAAACAGGGAAAGTGTGATGTGTGCTGAGTTGGGCTCACTGCGCACTTTCTTTCTGATATTCTGCTTTTTTATTTCTCTGTTTCATTCTAGCCAAGGCCATAAAATCATAAGACAGTATGAAGTATGCCATGTTGATCGGTTTATTCCGAATTTAGTTTTTGTACTGATTGATTATGTTTGAAATTAGGATTATGGCGGAAGGACCAGACGGCAATACTCAGAGTAGATATAAAAGGGCATAATATAATTATATTAGTATAATTATTGTATGTGAATATGTCAATTTCTTGTAGCAGGCAGACAAAGCAGCAGACAAAAACCATTTGGAGATGTTTTCGTCTGTTAAGTGCGTGTCTGTTTGAAATTTGTTCAAAATCTATCAGTTTTTCGTCTTCAGTGCTCAGTTGTTAATAAGATAAGATTATATTTATTTAACGTCGGTCATCTTATCTTATTAACAATTGAGAACTGAAGACGAAAAACTGATGGATTTTAAACAAATTTCAAACAGACAAGCACTTACAGACAAAAACATCACATCAAACATTTTAAACTAAACTTAAAATAGGTACAAAAAAGGTCCAGTTTTACTAAATCATAATTTAACTTTAACTTCTTTTAGATCAAAGTGGAAACTCCACATGCCGCCCAACACAACAAAAATGAAAACGGTGCAGGTTCGGCTCGTTCACGTCGGTGTTTATTCATGGAACCTTTAAAAATAGAGAGCGAATCAATGAAAAGCGACTTATGCCCCAAGTTTAAATAATGGGCTTGCCCTAATACCCCAGTCACACATACGGCGCGGAAAGCTACGTCTAGCCACGGATAAAAACGTAGTAATCCGTATCTGTCCGTATTGAAACGTACCTGAGACGTACCTTATTGTAGTAATCCGTATCAATTCGTACTAATCCGTACGGCTCAGATACGGATCGATACGGGTTACTACGTTTCTATCCGTAGCTAGACGTAGCTATTTGCGCCGTATGTGTGACTGTGGTATAAACTACAAAACAATTTGCTCAACTAAACAAACTGTAATTTAGGCGGAGGATCTGACTATATGGAGCCTGCATTTCAAAGAAAGTGACAAAAACAAAATTCTAAAGCAGACACCATATCCAGGGAGTAATGAAACAATAACCAAAGCTATGAAAGCTGGGGTATTATAACCATCCAACTGTTCTAGATAAAAACTAAACCGTATCATTTACACAACATAAATGTCGTGCTGCACAATCTGAGAAGATCAAAGTGTAACAGCTCCGGCTGACTGTACAGGGAGACATTTTATGGCAACCACATGGTACAAACAACGCTACTGTGACAAATTTCGTCATTGGTATGGTATGGAATCATTAGAAAATTCAATTATAAAAACCAAACAAGACCATAGTCTGATTTTATTGTCCAAATATATGCACTGAACAAAAATAAACTATTAAATTCAATTTTCACAAAAAGTGTTTTGAATCTGGAAACGCTGTAACCTTTTGAACATGTATATAAACACCTTACACTAATGGGTAAATGACATTAGTTTAAATTGTAAATGTAACTGCAATAATTTCATTTTACCATTTATTGCAGCAATCGTTTGAATTACATCGTTCTGGAATATCATTTATCATCTGTTTAAATGTCAACATGGTTAAGTCTTGTTTGCGAAATTAGAAATAAAACATTATCTCGCTCTTTGCAGCTTCCGACATACTGGAGCAGAAGACAATTTGTGCGGTACTTCGCGCATGCAAATCCAAAATAAATCACCTTAATGGCGCATCCTATTTTCATAAGTAGCATCTAAAACGCGAATAACCGCAACAACATTACGGTGTCGTATACACACAGTTACATTCTATCTCCTTTTCCATGCAGATAATAAAATCTGAAAAGTAGATCCCTCGGAAGCACCGAAAACAAGGCAAACAGTGAAAATTGCAGACTCGGTTTGATTGAGTCTGTTCATGAGCAGTAATGGAAAATGCAACACTGCCCACGCCCCCTAGCACCGGCTTAAGCAGTATTCAATCTTCAAATCTAAATGAGTTGAAATCAATGATCCCGAAGGACCAGAAAATATAACAACACTGAGATGAAGTCGGGGCGACGTTTTACGGCCGCCACACAGCACTTAACACCCGCTGTTGTGAAGTAAATAAAATCTGAAAAGTAGATCCCTCGGAAGCACCGAAAACAAGGCAAACAGTGAAAATTGCAGACTCGGTTTGATTGAGTCTGTTCATGAGCAGTAATGGAAAATGCAACACTGCCCACGCCCCCTAGCACCGGCTTAAGCAGTATTCAATCTTCAAATCTAAATGAGTTAAAATCAATGATCCCGAAGGACCAGAAAATATAACAACACTGAGATGAAGTCGGGGCGACGTTTTACGGCCGCCACACAGCACTTAACACCCGCTGTTGTGAAGTAAATAAAACCTGAAAAGTAGATCCCTCGGAAGCACCGAAAACAAGGCAAACAGTGAAAATTGCAGACTCGGTTTGATTGAGTCTGTTCATGAGCAGTAATGGAAAATGCAACATTGCCCACGCCCCCTAGCACCGGCTTAAGCAGTATTCAATCTTCAAATCTAAATGAGTTGAAATCAATGATCCCGAAGGACCAGAAAATATAACAACACTGAGATGAAGTCGGGGCGACGTTTTACGGCCGCCACACAGCACTTAACACCCGCTGTTGTGAAGTAAATAAAATCTGAAAAGTAGATCCCTCGGAAGCACCGAAAACAAGGCAAACAGTGAAAATTGCAGACTCGGTTTGATTGAGTCTGTTCATGAGCAGTAATGGAAAATGCAACACTGCCCACGCCCCCTAGCACCGGCTTAAGCATACGAATTTTTTTTCGTTCTTTTAAAGTTTTCTTATATTGAATAAGACACCGATTTATAGAAGTCTTTTACAAGTATCTATAAAAACATGATACAAATGCAGATTCGAAATCTTAATTCCACCGGCAACGTGTGTACAAGAGACAACTTTTCGTGTCTTATTTTTTCTAAATTAACGAAATGAAATAATGAAATATTATGAATCCATTTCTTCATTATAAACTATTAGCTTCATTTCTCTTTTTAACAATTTTAACTTCTAACTCTATTTAAATCCTACATTCAAGATATACTGTGCACATTCACGAAGATTTTTGACTATTATTTACTATAAATTTCTCATCAAGTGTCTTACTAGATTTAATATAAAATTGTGCATGAAGAACGATATTCGTATTTCATTGGCAATAAGTAACAGTTTTCAAGGTTTCCAAACGCATGCCTATTTATCCATTTGTTGTATACTATTTTTCATAACTCACTTTATTCACACAAACATGTTTATCTTTTAACATGGATACTCAAAGGTAGTGAGTGATTGAGTTAGATTTTACAGCCAATCGACTCAAACAGGTCCTATCTTGCCGAGAAGAAAAAATATATATTGAACACGTATATTAAAACAATTTTTAAAAACATTGTTGTTAAAATATACATATACGTTTAAAATACCTGTTGCAAACATCAGATTATCGTAAATTTATATGTAAGTGTTCATTTTAAGAGTAGTTGTTCATTTTTTTTCTATATGAAATTTTGAGCATTATGTAACTTTAAAGCATGAATGATATTATATTACGCAGTCTAACTTCACCATGGTTTTTATACTGTTTTACTTATAGACAAAATTAAATTTGATACCTACACCTTCAACACTGAGATCCTAGCTTGGCATTTACCAAATAATATAATAATGAACACTTGTAGCAAAAGTAGACAACAGGTTTGTATTCGTTGTTTAAATGATGAGGCAGCGAAGTCAAGTGCAATGACTGTTACTCATCAACTGACAAATGCGGAAATGAAACAGTCAAAACTGCCACTTGATTTATTTTTTACGATTGTACCATTAAATTGGCTTTTTTGGAATGTTACAATCAATATGTTCTTAATCACTTTCTCTTTGATTTTTTCATCAGAATCAATATCATTGAGATGACATACAGGAAATGAGCAACATGTTAAGTATAGCTGCAATCATTAGTAAGAATAATTGACTCAGTGTCGTTATATTTCCTGGTCCTATGATATCATGGAGCGCATTCAATGTTTGTACAGTACAAATACGGTGCTAGTGGATGTGCAATTTGTTGCGCATCTCAATACCTCCCTGAAGAACATACTTAGTCAAACCTAATCTGCTAGTATTGTTCTTTGGCTGCGTTCTCTATGCTCCCTAGAAATGTCGTCTTATAGATTATTGAACATTTAAACTTTCTTTTTACCGTCAACAAATATTCCTAAATATTTCAGATTAATTTCTGTTAAATGCATTTGAAGAAAAGTGATTGAGCAACATAATGCAACACGAATGGGCATTGTGTAAGCCATTGATAATTTAAAAAAAGGATTAACTTATAAATTAAAGGCTCGTTTCAAAACGGTCACAACTTCTTTTTCAGAACAAACTTAACAATCCCATTTCTTTTGTATCTTGATTTCTTATGATCTAGAACATATTTGCAGTTACTAAATACATGTATCAAATATACTCGGCCGACGTAGTTTTCAATCTAGTAGAATTTAAACATCTGGTGTAACCTTTACAATGCATACATCAAAAGGAAATGAAAATATTACTCAACTAAACTATACAAACAAAACGGCAATACTCATTTAGAAACCTGCAAATGCTTTGACATCACCTACTTAAGGGGTTGGGTTTCAAAAGTCGCAAATAATGCAAGACATTAAAAGCATATGCGCGAATTAAGTTTATATCATAACTGCATATCACATTCACATTAAACATTTTGTGCTCATATTTAACATACATGTTTTTTTTGTAAAAGATGTTAAAAGCTGAACGAAACTGCATGGATTGAGATGCGAGTATTTATTGCTTGTCATTATTAATATATTGTTAAAAAAAAAAAAAAATATGCGAGTATTGATTACTTGAACATGATCGATATCAGATAATTATACAACCACACAAGAGCAAAGAGCAGTTATTGTCTTACTGATTTTCGAGTTATGTGCTGTATGTTTTAATTAATTTAAGAGGCGTTGCATTTATCGTTAATAATATACTGTAATTGCAAAAGAAAATATAAGTTTGATATTACTTAAATCTAGTTGAAATGAAGCTTTTTAAACCTGTTAGCGTTTCTACTATCGTCATCAGTCCTATTTGAAAAAATAGGTTCTTTTTACTAGGGTTAACAGAAGAACATCCAAATACATGTAACATACCTTTGTAGCGAAAAGCAACTTTTTTGCGTTATAACACGAAATTAATGTTGTTATGTGGAACAGTATAAATAAAATATATTTGGGTACATGATATATCAATAAAAATGTTTAAACAAGATATATGGTATCCACAAACAACAAGGCATCGTTTTTACAACTCGTGACCATTTACCTCTTTTGCCTTCAAATATATACTGGGCGTCATTGAAAAGTTACCACTAAATATATACCTCTTTATTTTTTTTTATACAATATCGACGTCACTTTTTCATGGCCTGTGCGTGGTCTATTACTCATAGACCCTGTCTGATCGTGTCTCCTAACCCATTAAATGAGTGTCTGGTGAGAACAGCACATACGACGTGCAATTTCACGACATGAAAGTTCGGCGTCAAACATGCCAATGGCCTGATGGCGTTGATCGTGCCTTAACGTGGCATTCTTAGCAAAGATATTCTGGTTTTTTAACGTATTTCTTTTAATCTGTCGACTAACTTTCAAGTGCGATGAATGATTTGCAATAGAATTATCGTACATGGCGACATTGCTCGAAAAAGTCATTTTGCACGTACAGCCCATGCCTCAAATGGAGTTCATCGAGTTTGACAAATCTTTACATCAGTGACGTCTCAGTTGCGTAAAAAAATGTAGTCGAGTTATGCTTTTAACACAGTCCAGTGCGAGTTTTAAAATATAAGGGCCATTAGGGTGGTAACTTTTCAGTGACGCTGAGGTAGAGGTATATGTACCAGTCTTAAACAGTAATCATCAGAACTGATGCCAATGTGTGTTATCTGATGGGAAATTGTTAAGACGTACAAGTTATATTCATTTATTCCTTCTTATAACTTTAAAGTTATGCTGTTTTTCATGATGTAAAGATGTGTAACATGTTTTAGTTTACATGTCGGATGAGATATTGTGATCGTTTATCGTCCGTCGTCCGTCAGTCTTCGGTTGGTCCGCCCACACTTTTCTTTATAAGAAATCTCCTTTGAAACTACTGGCCAGAATTGCACCAAACTTTATCAGTAGCATCCTGGCATAGTCTAATATCAAGCTTGTTCAAATATTTCAACTTGACCTCTTAAGGGTTAGAAATAGAAAAGAATGTAAATGACTGCTTCTCATGAACCACTTGACAGATCTTCGTTAAACATAGTTTTGTAGCTGCATTATAAGGTTACAATTGTGTCAAAAGAATAAGCTTGAACCGTTGAGAGGCCGCTAGAGTTCTCAAATCAGAAATACCTTTAAACAACTTCATCCAATGAACTGCTTAATGGATCTTCATCAAATTTGATTTGTAGCATGATTATAAGGTATTCTCCCAGCTTCATTAAAATTAGATATATTGGCCCTCTTTTAGCTGCCATTAGAGATGAAAATAAAAGTACCTTGAAATGACTTTTTCTTATAAACCGCTTGATGGAGCTTCATCGAACTTGATCTGTAGCATCATTGTTATTCAAATGGAGGCACTTGGTCCTTTCTAGGGGCTGCTAGAGATGAAAATAAAAAGCCTTTACAACTTTTTCTCCTAAGGTGCTTGATGGATCTTCATCAAAAGTTGTTTGAAGCATTATTATAATGATGTCTACATTGGGGCGCTTAGCCCCTTTTATGGTTGTTAGACTAGAAATAAAAAATACATTTGAACGACTTTTTCTCATGAGCTGCTGGAAAGGTCCTCATCAAACCTTGTCAGTAGCTTCATCATAAGGGCCTCTCCATAATATATGAAAACTGGGGCGCTGGGGCGCTTGGCACCTTTAGGGGCCCCTAGAGCTAAAAATAAAAATACCTTTAAACAACTTTCATTGAACTAGTATATAGATCTTCATTAAACAATGTCTATGGCATCGTCTTGATGTCCGCACCCATCATTGATTTTCACCAGATTAGTTTGTAGCATCGGGGTAATTTCATCTGCCAAACCTGCTTAAATTGGAGACACTCGATTCCCATTTAGAGGTCATATACTTAATATAGAAATACAGCAACTTCTTCTCATGAAGCACTGAATGCAGATTATAAAACCATTATAAAAAGACCTTCAAACTGCCATCAGCCTGCTCCAGTGTCTTGTTCGTAGCTTTTGACCCCATTGTAAAGAGATAAGAAGCATATAGTGTTCGAATTTCTTGTTATCAGTCACACCAATTTATGTAATCAACTTCTACTGTCTCTGAAACATTCGAAACCTAGAGACCGCTTCAAAACTTGCTCTCTCTCTCTCTCTCTCTCTCTCTAGCCTGTTTCGAACTCAGAGGAGCAACCGTTTGCCATCATGACATTCTTGTTTATACAGTTTTCTTCTAACAGTTTAAAAACAAACAGTAGCTTGAACCCGTTCAAGAAAAAAAAACATTTGAAATAAGATACACTGTAAATAGTTATCAGAACGGGTCGCAGATGCAACTTCAAAGATATAAATCACGGAAACTTTTGCTATTAGCGAAGCAAAGGAAAGCTTTAGTTCTGCCAATTACATCTCGGGGTGAATAATGAAGAAAAAAAGTACTTTTACAGTTACGAGACTTTAGTTTGACAAAAAGCATAATACACATTAGAATGTGTGAACCCATTATCAGAATGAATACATCTGTATTGTTTTAAGTAATAATTTGCTCTTCAAGCATTCTTGAATAGATAAGATTGAACACATGTTTCAGCACTACTAACAGCCATGAGTACAACATTTGCCAATACATGTAAATGATTACTGCAACGTTCACACTGCATAATGAGAAATCGTTATCAACAACAGATTGAAACAAACAATTACGAGTGATTCTCTTCCTCATTATTAGCACAGACATTGCCTTTGATTGATTGGAATCAACATACGTTCAAAGAACAGAGAGAGTTGTTTCTTCAGACTTATAAAAAAAACTAACATGAATATTCTGAATAAAGAAATATAGAATCAAATACTAGGTACATTATACCATAAAAATACTTAAATGATGACAAACTCTATTTTAGTAGTTTGGTTTCTGTTAATTTATTTATAGAAACAAAAAGGAAAATATAGCATAAAGCGAAGCCGCAACAAGAACAAGACATTGCAAAATTAGCTACTTAAGGTTATGAATATGAAAAAAATTAATGTAAGAGATAACATATAAAATCAAACAGACAAAAACATATTTAATTTGGGAAATCTTGGAATCGTAAATACATTTAGCTGCAGCGATACTCAACTTTGTACCATTATGCTGCTGCACCACTTGTCTGTGTTCAGACCCTTTGTTTTGTTCACAGGAGATACCTACTGAGGCTTTTCAAATTTTGTATAATTATGTCCTTTTTCTTCTCAAAACACATGAGATAATCAGAGGCAAGACTGATGAGGTCAGAATATATAATAGACTTATTTAAAAGGTTACCTAGTTGGTAGCCAGACTACTGAAACACATTAGACAATGACTTTATTTCTGAAATGTGTGCTGTATGACGTCATGTCGATTTAAGTGTCAAAATACGTGTGTTCAACGTTAATGTATTTAGAAAGCTGCAAATACTACTGACTTCAAATAAAGATATTTAGAAAACTATTGTAATATTTTTGCAAATAAAATGCATTTTAATACTTTGGGGAAGAGAAGGGAGGAGGGAGGGGGGGGGGGGGCTTAAAGGTTTTTGCATACATTTCCGAAATTTAGAAGGAATTATGCATTCATCATTAATCAAAAATCAAAGATTAATCCTAGATACAAACCTATTCATGTTCACCGGCATTCGAACTCACACCACTGTGTAAAATCAATGATTCAGTCCGTATTTAACATAGGAATAGTATGTTTTTGTTAATTTGGATGCCGAAATGGAAACTATCACTTTTTCACAATGTACTTTATATTTGTTAACAACTTGTGATATTTAAATGTTAAAATCAGTAAGGTCTTTACAGTTGTCTCTTTAATCGAGCTTGCAGACAAGCAGCAATGGCAATGTTCAGTGCATATGCAACCATTTACAAGGTTAAGAATGATTGTGGTTTTGTTTTGTTTAGAGTCACACCAACACACTGTAAGTAATGTAGCAAATTGATGATGATTGATCGGATTAAAAAGCGTTAGTTTTATCATAGCGAACAGGGCTTATATTTTCCCCTTACTTTTATGCTTTATAGAAAAAAAAACTGGACAAACTGTATAATGAAATGAAATATATTATGTGGTTTCATAGCAGTTATGACCCTATAATAGATTTGAGGTATTTAGCACTAGCCCGAGACACTAGGTATTATGAATGGTTCAGTTCCTAGCCTTTCAGATGGCGCAATTTATATTGCTGGTAATAAAAAATATTTAAAATGGAGGCGGTATTGGTCTCTTAAAAAAGAGTACAATTATGTATTTGCAAGTAGGAAAATGGTAGTGAAACAGGTCGCATTTGCTAGTGGATTATACGACTGGTTGGATAAATAGTATTATCTATTCATTTTGCAGAGCAAGAAAACGTATAACAGAATTCAGTGAAATTGTTACTATCAACAAAAATACAAACTTTTTTTCCGCTAATTACAAAACAATTATCATGTAAATATCAAAGAAACAAAATTTTATGCACTATTTTTATAATTGTAATAGCTGCTTTTTAATCAAACATATAACACATTAAGAAACCGTGTGTGAATTTACAATATGAATCATGTGACTGCATATTTGTATTAGTAGTAATTTGTCCTCTAGAGACTTTCCTAAAAAAGCAGTTGGATTGAAAACACTTTTGCACAATTCACAGATAGGAATAAAACTGATTATACTTTCACGATTTTAATCACCGGTCATGATTTGAACAATGTTGGTAGAGGTCCACTTGACAATGCTACATGCCAAATATCTAAGCTCTGTGCATTGTCGTTCAAGACAAGAAGATTTTTTAAAGGTTTTCCCAATACAGCTCTATGTAAAATTAAGTTTGCCCCAGGGTAGGGCCAATTTCAACTCTAAACCCCTAACCCTAACCCTACACCCTATCCCTAGAGCGGAGTGGATTCCGAATATTTGGAATCCGTTGCTTTTAAAACAGTAGTCTCCAGTTGCTCACACACACTCACACAATACCAAGTTATTACAAACTAAATTTGGGACTTTTACACGTTCAGAATATTTGTGTGATGCGGTCATATAGAAATAAAAGGAAAACTCAAACGACGCGGGGTTGAAGCTTGGTAGTTGATTAAGAGTTATAGCCAGTTGCTAAAGCACAGGCTAAAAATGGAAAGGAAGCATACTGAAACCAATAAGACTTTCTAAACATTTGCTGACAAAGCATATTCCGCTGAGAATGATATACAAAAATTCAAATTTCTGTCGCACAGAAACATAATGTTTAAGATTTTTCAAAGGTTTTATTACAAAAAATCAAATTCAAGTTTTTCCCTTTGATGTTTTTCTACATCAAATATAGTGTACATGTACTTACGATTGAAAACAAATGCACATAGTAGTACTACATTGTTAGAGGAGGTGTTAGATCAGAAACTTTTAAAAGTCATACCAAAGCCCTATCATAAGTATGTTGACAATTTAGTTTACTGAGTATTTCGTTTTGCTCTATACTTATAACAGATAAAAACTATAATGTAAGAGTAGCCTCCATGGAAACATTGAGAACAGCAAACACACTCAAAGTCACATATCACAATGCAGCCCAACTATAAATAGAAACACACTTAAAGTCACATATCACAGAGCATTCCAACTATAAATATAAACACACTCATAGTCACATGTCACAGTGTAGTCCAACTATAAATAGAAACACACTTTAAGTCACATATCACAGAGTAGTTCAATTATAAATAGAAACACACTCAAAGTCGCATATCACAGAGTAGTCCAACTATAAATAAACACATTAAAAGTCACATATCACAGTGTAGACCAACTATTTATAGAAAAAACACTTAAAATCACATATCACAATGTAGTCCAACTAAAAACTGAAACACACACAAAGTCACATATTACAGTGTAGTCCAACTATAAATAGAAACACACTTAAAGTCACGTATCTCAGAGTAGTCCAATTATAAACAGAAACACACTCAAAATCGCATATCACAGAATAGTCCAACTATAAATAAACACATTTAAATTCACATACCACAGAGTAGTCAAACTATAAATAGAAACACACTCAAAGTCACATATCACAGAGTAGTCAAACTATAAATAGAAATACCTTCAAAGTCACATATCATAGAGTAGTCCAACTATAAATAGGAACTGTAGTGGAAAAATATAGCAGACGGAATGTTAGCTTAGTACATTTTAAGTAATGAAAGAGATCAAAATTTCAAGTTTGTGTAGTTTAGTGAACAATATTCCATGGCAATTTTTGTTTGTTTTTTTTCTGAATTGTCATTTTGCACAGTTTTTACAATGGGGAAGTACATTTTTAGTCATGCAATTAACATTATTAAAGATAATGATATTGAAATGTAAGAAGATCCTGCAACTACACTCAGAGACCATTGAACTATGTATAGCTGATACCTTGATATTAAAACATTTCATGAATAATCCCGCTGATGGTCAGAAGTACACATTCTTAGTTTTACTGTTCTTATTTTTGGGCGTGGGAGGGGTCTTGTTTATGTGTATCACAAAAGTGAGACAATATACTGAGATCGATTGGAATTCATATTAATACCTGGTAATTACTTATTAGTCGCAAATTGTTTTCTGCATCAATTTTATTTGCTATTAAATATATTTAAAACTGTATGCGCATATTATAAAACAGATCTCACTTAAGCTTTATACATATCAAAACATTGAACATTATACAAGCACAACACATCAGGTTGGATTTTTTTATAAAAATGTTCACGTGAAAGATATGATTATCAACAGAGGCTTCTGAAAAAATGAATATTGCTGCCGAATGTTTCTTTGTTGTTGTAAGTTTTTGTTATTTTAATTCTTAGTGTGTAATGGACCAAAGACGAATGTGCCTGTTTTATCATATATTTTTTTCACCTTCCTTTAAACCAAAGCCAGAAGCAAACCTGTGTTTTTGATTACGGGTATTTTTTGTTTGTTACAGGTTCCAATGTAAAGCTGAAAGTTTACAGAGTGAGATTGCTTTGCCAGTTCTCAGGCTGATAATTGGTGTAATTGTATTGTTTTAATAAAACAAGCTGGTAACCTTTTGACTTAATTTTGATTTGTTTCAGGAATATTTTTCCCGAAGACGTATAATGTTCCGCATATGAGACGGTAATATTCTAACTTCATCATACTGTTTATTAAGCTTTAGTTTTAAACATGTAATGCTAATTTCTTGGTGTCCGCCGCTAGCTAAAATTGCTAAAATATTATTTCTTCCATTTATTACTAAATGCTGATAAGTCTGTCTTCTCTTAATATGGAAGATCCAACCTTTTGGCAAAAAATAGAAACATTATTGTTCGGAAACATATTCATAAATGAATTAATTGATCCAGTCTTTTATTTTCAAAAAGAGGAAGAATTAATGTTATTTATTGAAATAGTGTCTGCATTGCAGGTTCGTAAACAAGCCAATATATAAATCTAATTGTCATTCGTTATTTCTTTTGGCATAGTTCATACGTGCTCCTTCAATTTTGTAAAGGGCTGTTATTTTATTAAACACAAATTATGCTGCGTATTTTTTTAAAATCTTTAGTCAGTAAGTACAATAAATTGGATTATTTTTGGGAAAAGCATTTCCACAATAGTAAGGACATTTAACGCGTGATTTAACGTTGGTAGTGCGGTGGATTTTACTTTGGTATGGCGGTAGATTTTGCTTAGGTGGGTTTAACTTTTGTTGAGCGGTGGATTTTGCTTTGGTAGGGCGATGGATTTTACTGTGTTTAACTTATCAATATTTGGGAAGGTATGGTATCACTGAATCATGTAGTACGTGCTGCGGCTAATTCCACATTGAATTTTGCACTGAAAACTCAAAACGACATGAAAGGAAATGAATTATATGTATTTCAGTTTTCAATTGTATTTTCATTTTAAGAATCTGTAGTTAAAATAGCAGATGTTGCCAGTTTTATTATGTGCTCACGACTAGGAGGCAACAGCTATAACAGATGGGCTTTTCAGTCAAAATAATTCTTATTTCTAACTTACGTGTTAATATCAGGCGCGTTGGTATTGGTAAGGCTGCGTGTCGCTAGATATATTTTCTAAAATGTACCACAATACATGTAACTTTTCTTCTTAATATTTGTAATATTCCAGCAAAAATAACGTTTATGTGTGTTTATTTTTATTTGACTATTATCATATTTTTTGTTTGTTTTTGGTTTTTGTCATTTCAGCATAATTTTGGTCATATGGCAATTTTTCCAGCTTTTGATTGTGAAAAAAGACCTAAAAAGTCCCCGTGTGAGAATAATTTCAGACATGGGCGGACAATCTGGTAGAATCATCGATAGAGATGAAGAACTTCCTCACATGGAGATTGATTTACCCCAAGCGAAGTTTCAAATCAACATCAATGACAGGCAAGAAATTCAGAATTTATTAGTTTAGTTATCAATATTTTTATTATTTGGTTAATAACAAACTATATTTTTCCATTACTCCGTTGAGCTTCAATAAATAATGCTAGGATTAAATACGTTGAGATCAAATATAAGAAATACCAATTTCATGGCAATTATAGTATATCTCGTGTTTCACAGCAAACCTTGCAGGAGAAATCGTTAATTAAAATTATCATTAACCAGTATCGTTGTAGATTATAATATGATATAAAATAAGAAATAAAACTGATGAGTGTTACTTTGTTTTGAGATAAGAAAATTTACAGACAGTCTTGCTTAACTCGTGTTTATACTCTAATACATATTTCTATTACGAAACAATATAATTAACAACCTATGTTTTGTCCAAACAAACAAGCCAACACTCAGCTAGATTTTATTCGAAAACTTTTTAGTTTTAATGAAACCGAATTGTAGAAGCAGCCCCTCTGTTTATCAGTACTGTGCATCCTACCAGAGCTGCTAAAAAAAAAAGAAGTCCGAAAATGCTTGTCACCATTGTGAATCCATAATTACCTTTCTTAACCTTGCGTTTTTCCAAACAACTCCAAAAAGCATTTTTCATGTTATGAAATTCTGCTGTTTGATAAAATTCGAAACCCTTTGAGCTCACATATCTGAAGTGTTGTAATATAAAGACCATTAATATGCCCATGATTGATACAGACCGTGTTTATTGTGATTTTATGTACGGCATACTGAATGAATTATCAAAAGATCATAAACAATAATGTATAGCACTTATTTTATAATGGATGTTGATAATTTTAATTGAAAAAAAAATGATATAGACAAAATTGTCGAAATAAATTTACGTAGAGCAATACATAACGAGTTTTATTTTAATTTACAAGTTTGAGAACGTTTATGAAGTTTTAATTGTATTATAAATACTACCGATATAATGAATACTAGTATAATAAAGTATATCGTAAACGATCCAATATTTTGTACATGTAACACAAATTTGCAGTTGATTTACTGTTACTTGATTACACATCATTACCAGAGCCAGACGTTTACTGAGAGAAGCAATACTGTCAAATTTTGAATGGAAAGAATTGACACTACAGTAGGTCAATATGCATAGAGCCGTGACTGTGCTTTAAAATATCAAATATTATCCGATTTGGTAATGTAAAGAAATGTATCACATATGGATATGAACATATAGTCGTATTTAAAAACTATGCTATCTGTCAAAGCCGTTGATAGCTCAGACGGTACGTTTGCAAATAAAATCGCCTAAAATGCAAACTTAAAAGTGTTGTCAATGGTTCGAATCTTTCTGCTTGTTATTTTTTATTGCTTGTTTTGGTGTTTTAGCCAACTGATTATGTAGGCATTGTAACTAAAAATATAAACTTCAAGTAGGAGCTATCTATATTAAATATATGTGTAGTTAACTACATCAAAATACAAGGAGTGAAAAAATTATTAAAATATCATTTCCTGAAAAAGAGTTATTTGAGCTGAAAAAAAATGATCCCGGGTGAAATATTTGTAAAAAATGGAGACAACTCCGCAAAGACTTTATGATAGGCTTAGGTGGCTATTGACCTAGAACCGCATGCAAACTATGCACTTTTTACCTCTAATCATGAAAAAAGCATGCTTACTTGCCACATGGATTAGCAACCTGAATACAAAACTATGTAAAGATCAAATAATTGATTGCCCTGGGGAAAAAAGGACATTTTCTGTGGTGAAATTTGTCAACAGACAGACGATTTTTTTAAAAAAGTCGAAACCCACAGAATTTCACAAGGTGAAATATGTTGAAAAGACTACTGCTGGAAAGAGAACAATCTCAACTACCAATACATACGCGTCAAAGTATGGGAAAAATATTTAGAAATATGAGAAAATCAAAGAAATCAATTTCAAGACTGTTAGATGCCTAACTGTGTTATCATACATGGCATTTAACATAGATAGGTTACTTTTCCTTTGCACTGATATAACATGGGCAGGATTAGGATTAAGAAACGGTGTTCACTCAACAATTTCACTATATAAACGGATTGTTTCCCTTGTGTAAAGAAGGCTTAGGGTAAGTCTCTAGATTATGTACTCGAGTCGGCTAACATCGAGGATGAAATGGATAGGAAATATTCGCATTTTTAAAACAAACGAAATACCGCATTGAAAATATTTATGCAGACCAAATTCAAGAGCCAGTTGTCATATTACCAAACAGACTGTGAAGAATTCAGATACATATGCAGAAAGCGGAAGTAAACTTTAGATTTAACTGTATTTTCAACTATATGGATCGTTTTCTGGAATGAGACCGAAATGCCATATACCAATATTTACTGGAGATAAAAAATGAAAAATTGTTATTACACGAGTCCTTACGTAAATCGACGGTCCAAAAATTGGGCTGACCATTCCATATACAACGCATGTGCCTTGGCTTATCAGTCAAAAATGTAAAAACTATATTTGTGAAAATTAATTTCTGTTGTCGTGTAATGTAACACTTTTGAGTGGCATGACGGTCATACCAGATAAAAATTGTATTAAATACTTTGTTTCAAAAATACACTATCCGCGACTATCAGATTTTGGCAAATGTCAAGAGTTTATGCATATTTAAAACTTTTCGTGTCAATTTTTTAATGCCGTCAGTTCTTTGCATGACTGGATGCTTTGTTTAACAAACAAACACACGCAGAAGGTCAGATTAAAAACAACACGAAACACGTAAAAAAACTGAGGAATAACCGAAAGGCCTAGGTAAATCAAGCTGCAAAATTGAATATTATTATGCAGTTAATAGTAATTGCTTGGACGTATTGATCTATGAGTTGCATAGCATAACAAATTATGTCGCGAAACTGGGATGGTATACCGCTGACAATTTGCTGGAAAAGTACTTCGACGAAAGTGCTGGCATGTTACATAAGGTTCAGATACATGAAATTAATTAGGACAACAACCGATTAAATGTGCTGTCGTCAGTATAATTGACCAAACGAAAGTAAAGAGATGAAAAATGGAGTTAGCATGCGTGAATGGCAAGTTCAAACAACCAAGGTAACATTTTTAAAGCATTACCATTATATCTTTTGAAAACTTTAGTATAGCTAGCTTGTTTTATACAGGATTGTCTACCTGTACATGACTCGTGTGTGGTTTGTAAATTATGATAACCATATGGCACCATGCAGTACTTCTGAAGGCAACAAAGAAGTTATCTAAAAGATATACTCCAAGGGAGATAAATTTTTTGCTGGAAAAATAGAAGTTCGGCACTGCGAGTGATATAGAGAAATATCTAACTGATATTTTTCAGTATTTCACCCGAAAGCATACAATAAATGATATTTGTCATTTATTCATCCACTGCTGAACGTCCAAAAACAATCACCTAGGTTTTGCGGATGTATAAACAATGTATACAAGCTACATGTTTTGTTCAGGTTACAGATAGAACAGTTTAAACAACTACCCCCATTTCAGCCAATGTCATAAAGTAACAGCATAACGGCCGACTAACATCACATTTGCCCGCTGTCCGCTTTGATTACCGTCACAAAATGGTACCATTAAAAATTGTTCCCACATACTGATGCAAAACGCGGCAGGACAAAGCTGAAGGTAACACACTTTAAGAAGGGCACGAAACATGCTTATGAACCACAATATGCTTCGAAGCGATTTGTCCGTGATTTAATTGACAAAACATCCAAACTTCTGCTGAATGAAATAAAGGAACATAGAACGCAATCGTATACTGATGATCAATGCGGATGACGGGCATATGTGATGCAATGGGACGTTACACTTGGTTGTAATGGGTGTAGTTATTATTCCGTTATTTTACAGTGATGATTTTATTGAATGATCAGTTTCTGTAAAAGATCCTCTCATACGCAAAAAAGTTATGGACACTTTGATAGTCTGCAATTCTGTATGTGAAGCATTATGCAGTCCATCTTAGCAGTATACTGTATTAACATGTTCATGATTAATTCCTTACTGTCATAGATGTTTTGTCTCTTATGTTTTATGTCTGGTGCCGGGTCAATGTTAATATTCTTAAATGTGTCTAAAAGCTTTCCAGACTGCATGCAATATGGTATGCTTACACATAGACCTTTAGATAGACAGATAAATATTGCCAATGCTGTTAATACAGGATACTTAGGTAGTTGCTATCATGTTTTAAGCCAGCCTTTTACGCAACTGTTTTCGATTTCATATTGTTTTTATAGTGCTTTTTATATTCAATACTTTTTTGCAAGTACACCGCACGCAGATTTAACACTTTCATTATATCCGACATTTAAAAGAACTCACATAATTAGTATGTTATTTGAACAGAATTTCTCGTTATATTGTGCTCAATCATTTATTCAAGTGCACAAATTACTTAGTACGCCTCAATAAATAAAATGGGTATGATTTAGTGCTGAAGTTTGTACATAATGAAAAGACGTAGATCTAAGTTACTTAACTTAAATTACATTAATTTCATAGCATTTCAGGATTCACGTTTGTAAACGTCAAAAATTCGAGAGCTGTTCAAAGCAGAACGGAAACGTATAGCTATGTGTTACTTTTAATTTTTATATGTTCAGTATTTTGCATGTGCTTAAAATTTTCCACAAACGGATGAATAGAAGTCTCGAAGAAAACAAAGCTTTTAAAGGAAAATTATAAAATATGTCAAGACAAAAAAACGGCTTGAATGACGCAATACGTACCATAAATAAAACAGTGAGCTAGGGCAAAAACATCAATATGCATGCACTTGTTTTCTTGACAATGGATAAATGTTAATTTCCAGCAAAGAGAAATTTTCCTCGTACGATGTATTTACTAAGCAAACATTAAAATGTTTTTTTCCTAAATTAAATACAATGTGCTGTGTGACAGCTTACTGGTGCGCTATGGAAATATCGCTGTACTATTACAGGTCGACGAAAGTAAAGTTTAGTGAAAAGCGTATCAATTATTTTTTCAGTCTCTTTATGTATCTTGGTGTTACTATTCTATTTTAATGTATTACTGATGGACAACTTGCAATTAAATTAGTAAAACAATAATTTAATGCTTTATGTCGACTAAACATGAGTTAACACTACCTATTTGAAACTGTTAAAATGTAGAAACCAGATAAGCATTGGCAATAAATCAATTTATGTAATATGCCTTCAGCAATAGATGTAGTTCATATATATTTCCAGTAAGAATGCATTTTAATATGGATATTAAAATTTTAGTCTTTGCAACTTTCTTAATTACACATATGAGACAAAGCCTATGTACAATGTTACGAACAGTCTAAACATATGCTTGCATCATTCTAAGCACATTTTTAAAATTTTAAAATCAAGGATTATCAAAAGCGCCTTCTGAGAGTTGTCTAAAAAACTCATTTCTAAATATAGGGTGCAAGCAGAACAAATTTATTATGATTTTATTTAAAGAGCTTCAAGGACGTTATGATGAAGATATTGACACTGTTTAAATATTTCATCGCAAGAATTGCTTTTTAGTAACAGTTCATTAATATATTTATTGAAATAATGCTGTATGTTTATCTTGCTAAAGGGTTTGTAAATACGACAATGCTATGTTTGTCATATGGCGCGTCTTACAGCTTTTCATAGTGGAGGAAGACCCTAGGTTCCCCTCCGGACAATATGTCATAAATTGGCGGCTACTTTGAAAGAACAACCGACCTTCTGAAAGCAAGCTGGATGGCTCCTCAAATAACAAATTCTACATCATCCAAAGCAATATCGGCGAAGGGGCAAGTGATTCAAAGTCAGCCAACACAACCACAGAGGCCTTCTGACCTTTTTGATGTTTCGATTGGCATCATTATAATGCCCCTAAGTTATATAAAATCCGTATATAACAAAACTTGATCTGATCATAACACAACTTCTATTACAGACAATATAGAATATACTAGCTATATGGAGCCAACTGTCCAAACATGATATATTGGCTCAAGCAATGAGTATTACTGTAACTTCGATTTCAAGTGTAATTCAAAGAGGTTAACTGGAAATGCGTAGCAAATTGCTAGAGTTCATAATGTCACTTAAATACATTTCAAATTTTGTGTTAAACATTTTATCGGTACTTTTGAATGCTTTCCCTTAGCAGCATTTGTTAAAGCATTGATTACGATTATTGTACGGATAATTGAAAGTTATTGTGTTATTAATGTATCTTATCACAAACCCATTCTAAATAAAATTTTAGTTGTAATAATAAGAATATTTTAAGTAAATTTAAAACACTTATATGTTACGTATCGCAGATAATATAAAGTTAGCTTTATGTAAACCTTGAAGATGGTCAGCGGTTCGTTTATAATGCTAATGTTCAACATAACTAATACTGAAATGGTTGTCAAGTATATCAATTGGTATACCATCAACTAGTTACACAAAACAACACTTCTTTAATTTAGAAATAGTCTCCTTGGGTTTATGTATTGCAATAGTTGGTTCTAACCTTTCCAGTGCATTTGCAATTGCAAGTTGAGACAAACCGGACCAGTACAGAATGAAAGACAACAGCAACTGACGCTTTCTATAGAAGTTCGCTTTAAAGCTATTTGCCCACAGTTTGGGCGCGAATTTGTTTAAAATGTTCCTTCAAGTTTAGCATAGAATGTATGTATTCTCAATATGGTAAAGCATTTGAAAATAAGTGTTTAATATTGGTAAAAGGTAGGGAGAAGATGGTGTTTCTCCATTATTTCAAAGACGTTGCAATTATTTTAGAAGTTTTATTACTTATTAGGATATATTGCTGAAGCCATATGTCAATAAGTTTGTACCACTGATCATTTTCGGTGTACCCACATCTTATGGATTTTAGAGAGAGAAAAGGACTGGAATGGAGAAATTTTAAAGCATTACAAAGTATACATATTCATAACCCTTAATTTTGTAAAGAGGCAAATCTTCTTGAATCAAGACCAGTGTTTGTGTGCAAGTAGAAAAATATGTATCAGATACAACTTTTACAGTTGCAGTAGTTTTGTTTCAACGTTTACCAATAATAACTTTTCCAAACATGAAATATAATGTAAACTTACAATCACACAATCTTACCTTTATTTTTGTTTTATTAACACTTTGCTCTTAAGTGCCATTAATGAACAGTATTATACAGATGAAGCCTGCATTTTCGCGCTGTTAATTGATATACACTTGGCACTATGTTAATGTTACTTTTGAAATTAGAACAATAATCATACAATGTAGGAAGTTAACAGGTACACAATGCACAATTTGCATCATCATGAAGAGCAATATGCAAAAACATTATACAGAATAATCCTTTCCTAATTATCAGAACATACATTCGTCTTGATTTCGTGGCAATTATTATCACATTGTATATACATGTAGGAGGCACATATGGTACCATTCGAAGTCTCTGAAAAATCTATGCTAAAATAATAACAAAAAGCTTTCTTTGATTTGTTTGTCTTACTCAATCAAACTGAGTATGCAATTATTTTTCTTTGCTTCGTTCTATGCTTACAGGAAATCATAGAAAGAGCTACGTCATGAGAAAACCAACATAGTGCATTTACATCCGCGCAGTCTGGTCAGGATCCATGCTGTTCGCTAACGGTTTCTCTAATTGCTATAGGCTTTGAAAGCGAACAGCATGGATCCTAACCAGACTGAGCGGATGCGCAGGCTGGTCTGGATCCATGCTGGTCGCTAATGCACTATGTTGGTTTTCTCATGGCGCGGCTCAAATGAAGTTTCTCATAACAAACTCAATTCAAAATCAAGTTGCAGTATTTTGGCGTCCGTTTATAATATTCTCGTACATTGATCATATTCAGTTAATTTAAACATTTAAATCATTCCATCAGTCGGTGCTGCTCTTATAGCATTAAAGAGTGAATGAGTTACAAAATTCATCTCAAGCTACCCATCAGCAGTTTGGATGAAGTTTTTAACATGTTATTTCACGCCAAGTTTCGTATAGAAAGCACAGTGTATATATATCACATGGAAACACTGTCAGGCGATTGAAAATAAGTGTTAGATATAATTGATGCAGAAAAAATGCAGACTTTCTTCGTAATTTCAAAAGCGTTGTAATCGTTTACTCTTTTCTGCGTTGATTATTTTTTTAGATCTTGCTAAACCATATGTCAGTAAGTAGGTACGTTCTCTATTCCAAAATGTTGTGGATTTTACAGAAAGAAAAAAAGTTCGCCTGAGATGTGAGAACGAGCCGCTTTAAAGTATCACTATTCGAAAAAATATGTACAACACATTTTTCTAGCGATTACAGCGATAATTTTTGAATGAATATCAAATATAAATTTTGATAATTGTAGTTATCTAACAAATGACATAATTCAATATTATCTTATTTTAATACCTGTTTATTTGCTTCAACAAATTATGTTATTTGAAGGTCTTCTTGAACTAACATGATTGAAACATTTTTTATTATCTACGAAACATGTTTAAACCTAATTAGACTTTGTTTATTGTAAACTAGCAACAGCAATCGCATTAAATGATGACTATCACATTCACACTGCATAATGAGTGATCATTATCAGTTGTAAATTGGATGCACAAAACTCAATTGAAACTCTTCCTCGATATCAGCACATACATTGCACTTAACTTAATTGGAATCAACATTATATTCTAGGAACGGAAAAATTCGTTGTAACACATCTTGCAAATCTTTTCCGAAATATTGTGAAAGAAGAATTGTTAACTATGTCAAATTCTAGATGCATATACGATAGATATACATTGAATTTCTAGATAAAAGAATAAAATTACAGATGCATAATACCATAGGGGTATGCTTTGCATTGCTTGCAATGGCTAAAATAAGTGTGCTTTTTGCTATAATGCTTCCCCTGCATTATATTTAGTGTAGAAGTAAGCTTATTCAGTGATGTCTAGGCAACATTATTTATTTTACTATATAATTATTTGTATCGGTTGTCGGTTAAAATAGAGCAAATCTCGAAAATCTCAAAATGCGTCAGTCAAGCACTGAAATAACAATAGTGTAAACTGTTATATCATTGATTTCAATAAATCTAATAACGATTTTTCAGTGTTCTTATATTTTCTGGTGCTTTGGGGTCATGGAGTCCATTCAATAGATGTTTAATAGAGTTCCGCTTAAGCAGGTGCTAGGGGGTGTGAGAGGTGTTACACATTTCATTATCTCTCACGAACAAACTCAATCAAACCGTTTCTGCTGTTATTTTTTGGTTGCATTCTATGCTTCCAAAGGATCTTTTTACAGATTTCATTCATATTCTACATATTTGTTTATACGTTTTAGAAGTGACTTCCTATAAGAAATAGAATGTGGTGCAGTGAGTTTACCATTTTGAAGCGAAGGGAGATACATATGCCGACCTACAGATCTCAGTGTGTGGTACTAGTTTGTAGGGCATAATGTAACCTAGCTTTGGGCGGGGTGAGAAACTAAAGAATGCTAAAATTTCATCATTGAGAATTAGCAAAAATACACAGCAGGTCTCGTTAAGTCCTAATTAGATAAAGTCATGCTGTAAAATTGTAAGAAAAAACTTTGGTTCCACAATAAAACTTAGTATTTTGGCGATGCATGATTCTGAAGAATGGCATTCGTATGCTTCCGATTACTTTCACATTATTTTAATGAACACAATAATTTTTATCATAAAACATCTTCAGTTGTTTTTATGCTTATTGCAGTAGCTTTTTTCTCAATAAAAAATAGGTCCTTAGAGTTGATTATTAACATAGGATGTCAATTTATATTGTACTTAATAACCTTAAAGTTAATAAAGCTTTATTTATGCTGCGCTCGGGAGAAACATGAGTTGAAGGGAAAATATGTCTCTGATAGTAACGGAAACACTTCTCAACGACCTTAACCACAGTTTTGCTAGCTTAGTTTAGTTTATACTAAATTTCTAGCTCTGTTAGCTTTGCTGATGTGTTCAGATAACAAACGTTTAGCTCATTGGCGAATGCCTTAAGAAATTTAAATACATTACTTATTAAAAAACTGATATTTCGTATAAGAATACACGTCTTTAGGGCAAATAAGATTACACTCCCGCATATGGAACGCACAGGAAACGTTCTACTTCAGACTTTGCTAGGAGATTTATCATGATTGAAATATCAATTGCAGGCCGTGATCTTATAATTCATTATGCAGTGTATACCTATATAAATTCTTTAAAAAATACTCATGTATTTCACAGGGAAATACGAACAGGCAGAAAAGTAAATCCATATTTTACCTTTTGTATTGTATGTTACCGGACCACTTTCATTTAATATGCATGACCTGACACAGTTCTATAGATAGCGCACGCAGAATCTACACTCAGCTCTGTTTACATCGATGAACATTGAAAAGATTTCGTTCAATAACAAAACAACAAACATAAAGGTGCAGATATATAATAAAAGTAGCAAGATCTATTATACTCCAGTGAAATACCGCAATATCTTTCCGAATTGTTAATCCTTAAGCTGAAATAACATGATACCTTCTTACTGAATATCTTAAAGAAACAAATTGTTGTGTTTTTTTTTTCAGATATGTCCTTTTAATTACAGAAAATTTATTTTGATCTGCCCCAATTAAACTTTTAGTAGTAACTATGACGAGCTGAAAACGGTGGACAGCAGTGGTAAAATTTCTGTTATTCTCTTACATAAAAAATTAGCAGAAAACTCCCATTATTTCTAGATCATCCCTCATATATATAGCTGATTGCCAACTACATAAAAAGTAGAATTGATGTTCATTTCATCCCATGGTACTTTTGTTAGATATTTAGGGATATTGTGTCGTATATTCTAGATACGTATATAAGTACAAAATCTGTGATATATGTTTCATTCAGAGAGAGCAAAACCATTAATATCACTGCCCTACATAATAGGGTCTTGCTGTAATTTCAGATATCAATACAGTTATAATTGAAAACTGAAAGACACATATATGAAAGGAAACGAGTAGAACAAACATAGAAGAAGTGTACAAATTCTGTAAAAATTCAATAACCTTGTTTGCCAGGCTGTGTGAATGAACCGAACTAATTTGGTTATAAGATTCCTTACAAAGCGAATCCTATGAAACATTTTCTCTAATTGCAATAGACTTTGAAAGCGGACAGCATGGATCCTGACCAGACTGCCCGGATGCGCAGGCTGGTCTGGATCCATGCTGGTCGCAAACCCGCTATGTTGGTTTTCTCGTGGCACTGCTCATATAGCCTGTCCCATTATATTGCAGGCCTCCTACTTATAAATGTTTTCCTCATAAAACTGAGTGAATATACTGACTGGCATAAGAAAAATACATTCTATAATTTTGAGGCCCTGCCTACATGACAGTAAACTTTCCTTGCAAAACACTTTTAATGTAATCTCATAGTTTTGAATTGTTTTGAAAGAATTGTGAACTAACTTGCTAACCGTACCAATTTTGCATTTGTGATTTTTCTTATTTGTAACTGCTTGTGGTCGACAGTATAGTCTGTTACACTTTTGCAATGACATTTTTGTCTATTTTTCATCACTTATCTCCCCTTGCCTGATATGTTACCTGTATCAATATCATTTAATAATTACATGTTACAGTACAAAAGGTAATTTAAAAGTAGACTTAATTTTGCAGTGACACAGCAGTATTAGTAAAGTGTTGTGCACGGATGACTTTAAAACAGGGTCAGTGGCGCTGTGGCTAACAGATGGAAAATATGCAAGTAATCTGAGTTCGATTTTGATAACGGCTGACAGCGTTTACTGCTAGGTGATAACTTAAACTGGTATTTTTCCAGCAGTATGAACATTGGCTGGAAGCCGGAAAGGTAAATATGACATCTGCCGTGGGTCGGCTCTTAGTAGATTGTCCGATGTACACCTAGTGGTGACCAACGTAACACAAGAAAGCCTTTTACCTTATTTTTAAAATGTTTTCATTTTGGAATTTTTGTTTCATAAAACTTACTATAGACACTTTCTCTACATTTTATGGCTAGAATGCACTTTACTGGTATGCCCTTTATTGCTAGATTTTTAAAAGGCAGGGTGTGCTTGTTACAATCATTTTAATAAATTGTAACAATAATCTATTCATTAAAGAAAAAAGAAAAACGGGGTGTGGGGGCGGTAGCACCCATAAGTATAAATGGGGAGTATTTATTTAATGTGCGTACCGGTAAAGTGCAGGTATCTATTATAAGACATTACAAAAAAAACTGTTAATAAACCGTCCAGTTAAATTGTGTTTGTGTTATGTTTTCTACATAGAAATCATTGTAAGCCAAAGACTGAATCGACGTACCCCCCATAAATGCATTTAACTCCATTTTGTTAAAGAACAAGAAAATATTTCCTTCCAAAAAGGCCATAGGACATTGTTAAAAAAAACTAATTTTACAATATTCACGACTGCAATTGTAGGAAGTGAATTTTAAGAAATATAGAAAATAAAATAAATAAGATTGTACATATATAAATCTCAAATGTACAGTAAATTCCAATAGAAAATGGTCCTGTATTACAAAATTAAGAAAGATCAAAGGGTTTCTGGTAGAAGAAACTACTTTTCAAAGCATAATGCCAACCACTGTACAAAAAGTAAATATTCCACAGAAGGGATATGAATTTCTTCCATGAAAAAGAAAAGAACAAATGCTCCTGAATCAATTAAAGGTCATAAACCACAGTTTTCAATTACATTTGCTGATGTGTTTTGATAACATAAAGTAACCTGATTGACAAATAATATTAACCCTTATCATGCTTGACACGATTGATTCCGTGCAGTCTGATCATGATCTGCACTGTTCGCCATTCAGTCAGTATCTAATTGGTAAGCACCCCTTTAAATAGTTAATGGTACTGTCCAAATTGAAAGATGGACAAGGCCCTTATAGAAATTTAGTAGGGTAAGGGTTAAAAGTTAAGAATTGCATCAGAATGGTATTTGCCAAGTTAGACTTTCTTCTAAATTGATACATATTTACCGACAACGAACATACTATATTCTGCTCATAGACTTACTCAAATATTTATTTATTTGTTTTAAATCGTTTGGGGTGAAATAATATTATATTCCAAAATAATACTGCGAATTCTAACCAGTTCTTTTATTTGATCGTTCAAGAAAACCCGGTTATTTGACAAAGTCCGATATAAGTAAAATAGCACATGTGACAGAAAAACATGAATACCTTAAACATTGACCTTGTGAAAGAAGTAAATTGCAAGCTCTTTAATTTCAAAAAATGATATTTAATATTCTTAACAATATGCAGCGTACCTACTATTTACAAAGCGTTAGCGTTGTTACAACATATTGGCTCACTCAAAGCAAGATTCGCGGAAGATGTTTAATCGCAGCCATTCCAAAATAGTGATTCATCTTTAATTTTTTTATATTTGATATTTTTGCTAGCATAATAAAAAATAAAATCTTGATTATTTTCCATGCTGATTTTTTTTCAGGATAAAATGATGAAAGCTGAAAGAGATGTATTTACTATATACCCTAAAATCATTAATTTTCAAACTAGAAAAAGCCTATTTCAGTACACCCAGACTTGTCTAATCAGCATTTCCAAAGAAACGATTGGCAGCTTTGACCATGTTTGATGATATTTTAATGATATACGAGGGGTGTTCGAAAAATAATGTCATTTGTGTTTTATTTCGCGGAAATCGTGTCATGTGTACACAAAACGGACTCGTGTCGATAGAATGATCACTGAATCGTAACATAGGTAAATATCTCGCTCACACGTTCACTGACCTTGGTACAGTGTACATTGCTTTATAGCGTATTCATTACACTTTACACACAATGACTGGGAAAAGAGCTGAAAATGTGCTTGAAATTAGGGCCTACATAAAAGGTAGGTCGCTACTCGGCATGAAGCTTGTAGATATTCACCCTGAGGTGTGCGACATTTATGATGAGGGTCAAATGTCTCACAGGACTATTTGTAGGTGGGTAGCTAAATTTAGGACCGGACAGCAGCAACTCAAAGATGCTGCTCGCACAGATCGTCCTGCAACAACTACGTCGAAAGTTAACATCGAAAAAATCCTCAATTTGCTAGAAAAGGATGCCCGATTCACCGTAAGGCAACTGGCCCGACTGACAAACTTGGCGTTAGCACGAGTTCATGGAATTTTGAAGAAACACCTAAAACTTAGAAAAATAAATGCAAGATGGATACCCCATTTGTTATCAGATGAACAAAAGAGGACCCGCGTAACAATGGCAAAAAAACTTCTGAACATGTACAAATGTACCTAAAATACAGCAAAAAGGTTTTTGATAATGTAGTTACTGGTAATGAAACCTGGGTTTATTATTTTGAACCAAAGCGGAAGTATTCCAACCGAATTTGGGTCACCAAAAATGCGAGACGCCCAAGTATTGCCAAACGAACCGAACGGTGAAGAAGGTTTTGTATGTATTTTTTCACTCATAAGGGTCCAATCATTCAAATTCCGGTACCAAAAGGCAGTACGGTGATAGGAAAATTCTATAAAAAAAAGTTGTTCTAAGAAAATTGAAAGACTACAAAAAAGTCGCCGCCCCAAAACAGGACTTAAGTACCTCCGACTTTTGCATGATAATGCACCCGCTCACAAGGCACGCATTGTGACCGAGTTTTTGGAGTCAGAGGTTACCGTCCTTCCACACCCTCCGTTTTCGCCAGACCTGGCTCCCTGCGACTATTTTCTGTTTCCCAAACTTAAATATCATCTGTCTGGAAAGAGATACAAATCGAGAAATGCCCTTGGATCTGCTGTTTATCAGTATCTGATGGGTGTTCCCATAGAAGAGTAGGAATAATGCTTCCAAAAGAGGACTGACCGGCTCAAAAGGTGTATTCAGGCTGACGGAGAGTATTTAGAAGGGCAGAGCAAGTTAAAATGATCAGAACATTGCAGTATAGGACCACCGATGCAAGTGACATTACTTTTGGAACACCCCTCGTATATTGCATTGTTTATTATTATTATTAGGACGTTCACAAACTTTATGGATATATACTGAATTGTTATATTTTTGCCTTCCTTGCGTTTCTGTTTTACGTTTAAAGCACAAGACTGGTATACGTCTTAGTAGTTCAAGACACATGATTAGCATATAATTAAGGATTACGCCTTAATAAGTCAAGGCAGGCGATAAGAAATTAATTTATCAGTACGTCTTAGTAATTTAAGACACGTTTTGAGCATGTAAATTTAGGAATACATCTTAGTAGTTCGAGGCACGTGATGAGCATATAATTTAGGATTAAATCTTAGTAGTTCAATGCATTTGATATTTGATGAGCATATAATTTAGGATTAAATCTTTGTAGTTCAAGACATCTGATGAGCAAATAATTAAGGATTAAATCGTAGTAGTTTAAGACGTTTGATAAGTATATAATTTAGGATTAAATCTTAGTTAAGTAGGTCAAGACCTTTAATGAACATATAATATAGGATTAAATCTTTAAGTTAGTGGTTCAAGACATTTGATGAGTATATAATGTAGGATTAAATCATAGTAGTTCAAGAGATTTGATGAGCATATAATTTAGGAATACGTTTTTGTACGTGAAGTGAAGTGTTAAGAAACTTTCATTTAATATATTTATACGAAGTGTCAAAAATAATTTTCAAATCCATATACTATCAAATAATATTATTTGAAAAGATATTACTCTCTTTCGAAGCTGTTCCAGTGTAACATAAAACAATTTATGCTTACCATATCAGATCGTTTTGACAGGTCTCAAAACGATTATTTGTATATTTAGTGTATTATTTGTTTTCTTTCATCAAGCTGGTTACCCAGTGACTTATTTCGAATAAACATGTATTGCAAATGAAGGAATTACAAGAGCTCAAAATATAAATAAGTTTTAAATGAGTGTCTGCGCTATTGTGGTTTGCGTTGTAGTGTGACTGTTATTAAAGAACATGGCATTCCCTTGTATATGCGTCCTTGTTCAATTTTCCCCATCGGGTTCTCACCCCCACCCCCCCCCCCACCACCCGGTCCAATTTTGCCCCTTACCATTACCTTCCCCTCCATCTATATTTAGCATAAATTAGTTTGTACTTGTTGGATGTTTGAAGCAACCCGTCTGAAATATTTTTCCATTACAGCTTCTTTTTGTTGTGGGTCTACTATGCAAATGCGGGGCTCTGGGTCTGTGTTTTTAGTGCTCTGTGCTCCCGAGAAATCTACCCTTACCTATTATAATGACTCCTTCTGATAAACCGCTCAATGGATCTTCGTTAAACTTGATCTGTAGCATTACTGAGGGGTCTTCTCCTAATTTTCTTGTTAGGTGGTGGCACTTGACCCCTTTCAGGGGCCATTAGTGCTAAAAGTTGATATATCTTTAAATGAATTCTTGTCAAGAACCGCTTGATGTATCTTCATCAAAATCGACCTGTAGCATAATTGTAATCTCTTCTACTAAATTTATATAAATGGGTTGTTTGGCCCCTTCTAGGGGTCGCTAGAGCTATAAAACCTTTACAGTACTCTTTCGATCTGGTGAATCGCTGGGTGGATCTTTATCTTGGTATGTGCATCAGTGTTAGGTTCACTTCCAACTGTGTGTTCAAATGGGGGCACTTGGATTTTTAGGGTTAGTTAAAGCCAAAATTAGAAAGCCTTGAACCGCTTGATGGATCTACAGCATATTTAGTCTGTGGAATCATAATGATTGTAATGGTTCCGCGTGGCCACATTTAGGGGACACTCCATAGCAGAAAAACAAGATAAATCTTTTTGAAAAGATTTTTGTTGATGTTGGTGGGGATTTAATACATTGAAGTTGTTGGATTGTACAAAAAAGTTCGGATATTCTTGTGAAATGTTTGTTTAACACTGCATTTTGACACTTTTCAGTAGATATACAAGCGAAAAAAACCCAACATTTTTTGATTCAAAATCTTTATTACTTAGTCTATTAGTTTAATTGAAAGCAAGTACATTACAGATTTTACTGAAATAGCTGAGCTCATTTCTCTTCATTTACATCAATTCTATAAAATTTGATTACCTTCAGAACCTCAGGATGTCTATGTTCAATAAAATCTATCACGAAATAAGGGACTACTTTTCTCTCGGATTCACTTCCTTTAGTTGGGCAACGAGGGACAGATAACTGTGCCGTATTACCACTTCGTTACTGCGCTGTATGTTTTTTTCTATCCCTCAAACTACCACCAAATAGCTTCCATAATGACAAGACGCACAGGAAATACTTTCGGACATGGCAGCTCTAGGTTAAAATCCGGGTCATTTCTTTCTGCTGTGGCAAGACAAAGCATATAAATTCACACTTCTACTTGAATAAAGATTTATTGGAAACGGGAGTTCTTTTTTACACTTGAAGGGACGTATTTTGTGATTACACAGGTCGTCTGTACATACGTCTTTCTGTTAGCAATATTATTTCCGCTAAATAACTGAAGACTGCATTTGCCTATGACCTTCAAGCATGTCGTGAACATTGCACATGGACAGTAGATGACTTCTACTGAATTGTTGATCAGTGAGCCAGGTCAAGGTTAAGGTCAAGCGCGCGACATCCTATCTCGACACATGTCGAGAGCTCTAGACAAATTACTCAAACAGATATTGTTTGTTCTAAGCACACTATTATTGTTGGACGTTCATGCCAATTTTTAAAGTATCAATTTAAAAGAACTTCATGCCATATTCTTGTAAAGATGGCTATATTTAATATGCCCACAGTCGTTGAAGACTTTTATGACTTATTTTCCGATGCAAAAGGTCGAATCCACTGCGCTGGGCAAATAGTGTTTGGATTTGCTTTAGCAAGAAATGTAATAGACAAAATTATTATCATGAACTATTGTATTAAAGTCATTGGTAAACAGACACAAGAAACCATGAGACAGTTTTGCGTAATTTATTTTTACTACAAATAAAGCTTAACAACAGAACAGAGTCCTAAATAGATAGTTTAATCAAAATATAATAATTTTATGCAGGCTTAAAAATCAAGAGCGATAAAAAGTATTGTGAATAAATTGGAACAACATGAATCCTTACGTGACTTCACATGCATTGTTTTGTTTTTGTAGATATGTTTGTAGGCCACTGATATGTATATCATTAAAATAAATTCCAAACAGTTAAATAGTTGTACTTGAAATTGTCTGGCTGAGCTCATTAATCCTTACCCTTCTAAATTTCGTGAATGAACATGTCCATCTTTCAATTTGGACAGTACTATTAACTGTTAAAAGGGGTGCTTACCAAAAAAGATACTGACTAAATGGCGAACAGTGCAGATCTTGATCAGACTGCATGAATGTGCAGGCTGATCATGATCTACACTGGTCGCAAAGGCAGAGAATCAATCGTGTCTAGCATGATAAGGGTTAAGGTCACGTTAGAATCTTTATTGTTTTAGTTTACTGTTGGTTATAGGGGTACCAAGCCTCGATCTAAAGGCATCCTTTCTGATGGATAAAGCAAACTATTAAGTCGAGTGATTCCTTTTGGATTCAGCTAAATATCATGGGCTTTTTTGTTGTTTTTTTTATTCGACAGAAATTCTAATTGTGGTACCACCTTAAAACACTTGTAAATCATGTTTTCCCATATCATTACGGTACATTGCAATAAACCTTAAACATACAAAAAAAACCATACAAAACTGAATACACAAAATAACTTATTCAAAAATAAGAAAATACCAAAATGATGCTAACATAATATTGTAGTAAACTCGAACATTTTTGTTTAAAATTGTCATGGATACAAACCGGTTGTCATTTCGATTAAATTAGATATTGAAACCGTTATTACCTTTTTTATTTTAAGAACTATTGTTTCAATAAGAGATGATGGACATATACAATGTACATATATCTATAAAACTGAATATTTCTATCAAATATAAGTCCATAGATTAGAATATTTTTCAAAATGTTTCTAAATTCGGTATATTTTCATAGTGTTATATACATGATCATATGTAAGCAGACAAATGGACAAACAGAAAAAATAACTTATCAATGAAACAATCATGTTAATACAGGATATCACATATAGTTCATCGGTTCAAAGCTTGTGCTCTATGATTGGTCAATAATCAGCATATGTTTACTTGGCTAATACGCCAACATCTACAAAAAAACGTCCTAGAACAGTATTTTTTGATGTCATGTTATAAAACCACTTTTTGGATGGTTTCCCGATCAATAGTGAAAAATTCTGGCCAAGATCATTCCGACTTCGGGCAATTATTATGTTTCCAAGACTGTTTTTAGAGCACTGCTATATCACTACCCTAACGGTTGTTATTCCTACAGATGTTCTACAAGTCTACAACATCCTATACTTTATGGGTACAATTATGCGATGGAACCAGTTAAAAGACGTAAGATACGTAATGTAAAATAGCTTTTTTTCTTTTTTATTCTTTTATAGTTTTTTTTTTCTTTTTCTTTTTTTTTTTTTCGTTTTGAAATGTATGTGTGTCTTTGTATTATAACTCATTTTTTATTTTGCCTTGTTATAAGAATACTTCTAACAAGGATGCGATATATATAATTTATTTTGCACGTTGATGTCTAGGAGCTTTTGTTCAAAGTCAAGTTGTGCCAAAGATTTTATTTTACATTTTAACCCTCCCCGAAAATGTCAACCATCACTTCGTGAACGTCTTCCATCTTGGATTCAAATGATGACCTATTTAGAATAAATGCTCTCACCCGACGCACGTTTTAGACCTTTTGCAGTTTCCAATACAATATAATAAATGTGTTATAATGCAACAGACGTTTCACCAACATCAATCAACATCTGCAACACACACACACACACACACACACACACACAAACACACACACACACGCACACACACACACACATGCACGCAAACACTCCGCCTCCACCCCCTCCCTCAACCCCCACACACTCACACTAATTTTTTGTAGTGATACGAAGTTCGTTCATGAATTGATTCGCATTATATATATGAAATAATACAGAAGTCCAATTATTAGCTAAACGTCTCTCGCAGAACTTCATCCAACCTCTCAAACCTTATAAAAATACAAGAGAGTCATGATGACCCTGGATCACTCACCTGAGCTACATTTTTTAATGGCAAACTGATGCTAAAATATTAAGAATATAGGTCAGTAGGTCACATTCATGGTAACTGAATTTCAGTTTTAAGATCGTTGTGCAAAACTGTATATGTCATCCAAATTTCAAGGCTATATCATAAAAAAAAATATAGGTCAGTTGATCAAGGTCACAGTCAAGTGGCCCCTAATTACTTAGGGTCATCGTGTAATTATAATTAAAGAGTCTAAGAAATATGATCAGATAAATTTTGAAGTATTGCTTTCTATATAACTCGTATAAAAACTAAGTTACCCTGGGGAAGGCCAAAAAATGGAACTTGGGTCATGATTTGAGCAATCTTAGTAAAGGACCACTACATACTGCCACATGTACAATATCTAAGCTCTGTGCCTCTCGTTTTCAGAAAAGATCATGTTTTATGTTTTTCCTATAAAACTCTATGTAATTCAAGGGACCACTGGGCGGGACCAATATTGACCCTGGGATCATAACTTGAACAATATTGGTAAAAGTCCACTAGAAAATGCCACCTATCAAATATCTAACCTCTAGGTTTCAAAGAAGAAGATTTTTGAAACTTGCAATATATAGTTACATTGGGAAAGTAAGCCCCACGCCCAGGCGGCCAAATCTTTAACGAAATAGAATGGTTAAAGCAATTTTGGTAGAAAGTCATCTAATATCATTTCTACAAAATATTTTTGAAATCCGGCTAACAGTTTCTGAGAAGCGGATTTTTAAAGATTTTCATTTCGTTTGCCATGGCAACCAGAGTTCTGAATAGGTTTTAATTGTTTGGGCAATTTTGAAAGGGGGCCATCCAAGGAACATTTCTGTGAAGTTTGGTGTAAATCTGCCCAGTGGTTTTGAAGAAGAAAATTTTTGAAATTCACAATATAGCCATTGAAGGAAAATAATCCCCGCCTTCTTGTTGCCATGTTTTTACTGAAAAAGAACGGCTTAAGCAATTTTGGTAGAGGGTCACCTAGAGATCATTTCTACAAAATATTGTTGAAATTTGGCTAATTGTTTCTGAAAAGAAGGTTTTTAAAGATTTTTTTTTTTCGGTTGTCATGGCAAACACATTTCTGAATGGGTTTTAATTCTTTGGGCAATTTTAAAAGAAATCTAGCAAAGAATCATTCCAGTGAAGTTTGATGTAAATCTGCCCAGTGGTTTTGATGAAGATTTTTTTAGAAGTTGTTGACGAACGGACGACGCACAACTGACGACGGACATCAAGCGGTCACAAAAGCTTACTTTGAGCCTTTGGCTCAGGTGAGCTGACAACACGATAACAACAAAAACAACAAAACACACCAGATGTAGAAACGCAGATGGGAGAATGGTCATTGTCTTACAAATTAGATAACTGACAAATAAACGTAGAACAATCCTCGATTTCACGTGTATTTTGCTGAAATAGTCCTTGAAACGAGTGATTTGACTGAAGTATTTTTATAGATATGGTGACCGGAGTCTATATTTATATAAAGTATTTAGTGCTAAGAAAACTCAGTCAGGACTTAAGATTTTCTTATTCTCTATTTCATTTCAAAGCTATAATTTCTTGTGGATTATTTAGCTAATATCTTTTATTGAACAGTAAGATTTAATCTTAATTTATCGTTCTACAAAGTAACAGTTTTACATTTGGAATAGAAATTTATTTAAACCATAGAAATTGATGTGTATAAAATCACACAATATTTAATTATAAGGGTGCTCGTCATTTTCAAATGGCATTATAAAAGAAAGAGCCTTAAATAAGCTTCTATAATCATGATAATTGTCAAGCAATTCTATGGTTTGTGGTTTCAGCAAAAGTGGTTATTTTATGAAGACATGATTTTTTGAATTTTGAATTGGAAGGATACAAATTATAAAACTTTTGTCTTTTCTTCTTCTTTGGGATTTAGTTGTTTGAATTGCCGCAACATAGAAATTCACGAAACATGACCGTGAAAAGGGCACCTAAAAATTATACCAAAATGAGTCAAGCTACAACAGAATCACAATCTAAACATGTTTACATATTTTATATCAGTTGCTTCTCTTAAGTGTCATCTTTTTTTCCTGACTACATGGACTTTTAATCTGTTATTACCTTATTTCATACAGACAGTAATTGTACGATATGAGTCCCAAAGTTGGAAGCGAAATCACATTTTAGTGCACACAGCAGTGCTACTGTTAGATATCAGTATACTGTAGTTATAATGATAAAATGTTGTATGTTTTCACAAATTTACATGGCGTCATATATGACGTCATCTTAACTCAATCAAAAAAACTTTTTGAGTGTAACATTTTCATTTAGCATGAATACAGTACAGCTTTTACTTCACATACTAATCTTTGCATCCCTCTGCATTGCTACCAAGCTGCATACACAATTACCTCGAAATGTGAATTAATTTAAAGCATCTCTTAATATTAAAAGGAATTTAAACAAAGGAGTCATGCAAACGATGCCCCTATATTGCTCACCGGAGTTTCAGTGCAGGTGGATCTAGAAGAGAAACATTATTTTTTTTAAAATGAAGCTATACGGCGAGACATAAAGTCAAAATGGCCTTTTCACAATTCAAGTAAATACGTATTACTAAATATCTCTAAAACATAAAACTGATACTATTGATTAAGAAATAATGTATCTCATTTAGTGATTTGTCGCTGAATAAATCATTGTTTGGAGTTCAGATTCGAAGGAATTATATCACGAGGGCGCAGCCCGAGTGATATTATAATACGCATCTGAACGATAGAGCAAATCACTAAATAAGATATATTATTTCGATTCTAACACGATATAAAGCACTTTAAAGTACAATAGTACAAGTATAATAATTCACTGTTTGAATTGTTGTATAATAATTCACTGTTTTCATCCTTTTTTGTTTTTGGTTTAATAGGAAAATGAACGGACAGTGTTAGAATTAACGATAAAACATACGGCTTGTCCTTAACAGCTTGAAATATCAGTATCGAATCTAACAAGTTAAATTTTGAACGTATTCATTCATCCGTTTCAATGATTTAAATATTCTTTTTTGGTTTCTTTTTTTTTCAAACTTCAAATACGTCAGGAGGTGCGTTGTGTTTAATTTCTCCGTATCATCATTTTGGATGCTCTCAAAGAGTATCTGCCTGCAAATCCGAAATGCTTAAACCCTTGCGTAGATTCATTCAATGGTGTACCTGGGTTGAGGTAATGAGCGTTCAGGTCTACCCCGCCACAGCCATCTGCAACATGCCACCAGCCGCTTTCAGCTCCGTCAACACAGTATTGATACTTAAGCCTGTCCCTAGCAGCAAAGTAATAGCCATTGTTACTAGCAAAGCCTGTAGAAGCTTCTTCAAATTGTTCCCTTCCTGAAATTTAATCAACCACTGTTTTGATCAGGCATTTTCGTGAATTGTGGCCGCAACTGACAGGCTCCAGGGAAAAAAATATATACACCATTTAGAAGGTTTCTAGGGATGGTAACAGAAGATCTGTTACTTTTTCCTAGATGCTTTTTAAAAAGTGTCAGTTCTATGGTTAAATAAAGTTTTGCCCTGGAGGTATTGAGTGCACATGACATGTTTGAAAACAATGTACGTAGTGATGTTGCTTATATTCTTACAAACTTACTACTTACTCTAAAATGCTTATGCCAATACATCAAGAAATAAGTTAAAATTGAAAGAAGAAGGTTCAATTGTGACAAAAATGGTCTAAAACTAAAAACTGAAAGTCTCTAAATAGAGACAATTCCAATTTTCCTTTCATAAACAACTATTGTTTCCACAAACTGCATGAAAAGGGTTGCAATTAAATCATTATTGAAGAAATATATGACGTACATGAAAACGCTTTTCACGTACCGGGTATTGGGAACCTTGAAATAAAATAAAATCATTAATATATTTAATACAGACACAGCACAGCTGCAGACCACGACCATTTATGTGGTAATTTTAAAAGACAATTCCGCAGAATACAAATTTAAAACGCCATACAAAAATTGTATGGCTCGTTGAATATAGCTGATCCTATTTGGTCTTTGTTTTATACCACTGTCTGCATTTATATAAGTTTAGATATAAGCTAAAGCTTTTAAAATACGTTTAATTTAATTGTACCTCCGGAGAAGCTGCGTGACTCTTTCCGAATGTGGAGTGTGTACAAAAATGTTTCAGAAAGACGGAAGTCTTGGAACGCTTCATAGCCCTCTCTACCGAAACCGTCAGAAAGGTCCAGCCGTATCTCAGTTGCACTTTGATCAGCAATTTCCTGTACATACCTCAAGCCTAGACAGATATATACGACTTTATTACATGACTGTATTCTATTGTTTCTATGATTGGCTGAAAACCGTTCGAAAAGTAATGAGTACATATCATATCAACTTATCTTGGGTTATTAATAGTACGAAAATAAAAATAGATCAAAGTAGGTGCTTGGAAAACCAATATCAACCTGATTTAGTCTAAATTTATTCCTTATTTCTTTATTAAAGTTACAATTGTAATAACAAGACTGACTCTACATTTATTCATGTAATAAAACAATTATAGCATTTTTCATAGGTTGATATCAAGATTTATCAACCCTCAAAAAGTTATATTCACCTCGCCTCCGGCTCGGTGAATATAACTCTTTTCGGGTTGATAAATCCTGATATCAACCTATGAAAAAGTCGATAATTGTATAAAGTTATTTGTTTATAATTATAATAGTTTTGTTAACTTAAGAAGATATAGATATCAGCATTCATTGCGAAATACCGTATATAAACTTTTAAAGGTTTGATAATACATAATTAGGGTTAACGTTTCCCACAATAATTGAATTTATGGGGATTGTTCGGCATTATGTTCAATTTGCTCAGGTAGAGATTCCACGGTATGTAAGGAAAATGAACTAAGCTCTGTATGACATACCGGATGGGTCAAAAGTCACTCGAGCGATACAAAAATACATGTAAAGCTTGTAATTTGTATATGGTTACCGTGTAAAATACACACTCAAATTGTACATTGATACATTGTGTATTATTGTACCTCTCGGGCGATTCTAATGCAATATAATAGGGTTATTATAACAGTAGCTTGATCTGGGATGCAGTATTCTGCTCGTGTGGATTTTGCCAGATCGGATCTCACGAGGCGCGCAAGCGCCGAGTGTGATCCGACCTTGCAAAATCCACGAGAGCCGAAAAAGTTCCAGATCCAGCTACTGTTATAATGACCCTTTTATTATATACCTTTATCATTTTGATTCTTGTTTTGTTTTAGAACGAAATCTTCAATGTTTATCGATATTAAATGGAACTTAGTGAAGTTTTTATGTGCGCTATTTAAAGAACTGTGTCAGGTCGTGCTTAATAATGGAAATAATCCGGCAGCATACAATATGGAAGGTACAATACGGAATTTAAAAGGTACAATACGGAAGTTTTGTCTGTCTGTTCATATTTAATTGTGAAAGACAAGCCGATTTTTACAGAATTTAAATAGGCATATAATAAAGTATCTGATCAACAAAGTTATGGATCCCTTAGCAAAGGTGAGCTTGTATGCTTTAAAATGACATAGATTGAATCGCCGTTTTAATTAAAAAAGCGGAGGAATGAGTACGCTGCGCTAACGTCAATTTTCTTAGTATTTAAATCTCCTTGATAGGTAGTCCTCATTGAAATAGTTTCTCTTTTTCTGTGATATTTAAGTCACTGTTTATTCTTATATTATGTTCATTCGTAAATATACAAGTTCATTCGTAAATATACACCACCCAACGCCTGAATAAGTATTTCAGATTCTCAATCCTTTAACCTTTTATAAACTATTTCTTGTGGATTAATTGAATACTTAGAATAAATCATAAGTTATATCTTCAAAGGAGTCGTGTCACAAATAGCAGATATATCTACCTGTTAAAAACTTGTAAACTTAAAAAAGTTATAACCCAAATCATGTTTATGCTTGTTACGAAACTGATAATGCTGCATGTATAAAATCAAATCTAGAGATCCTTTGGAAGCACGAAACGACAATAAGCAAAATAGTATTAGATTTGGTATCATTGGATTAGTTCATGAGAAAAAACTTAATGCACCGGTAGCCATTTTGCCATCAAGTATTTTTAATTATTAAAATTTGTTTATGCCTCCCATGGTGACAGATTCTTCGAATGCCTTTAACCGTTATTACATTTTATAGAAAACAAGATAACACGCCAACATACCCATACCCGCTGCGTTATTAATAAATTGCAAGAGTCATATGTCAAACAACGGACACATACAATCTTTATTATTCCTAAATGTTGTTAAGCAGTCAGATTTTTGAAATCGACTAATTAAAAACGATGTTTCAAAGTGACATGCAAATATAAAACACATAACAAAAACAAAGTTGATTTGAAGCTTTAGATCATTTCCAGGTAAAATTGTTTACACGTCCCTGAAATTTTGTTTAGATTACTGTCATATTGTTCAGATGCGTTTCACGCAGTTAATATATTACCATGTTCTTGTTTGTCATTGTCATTGGTCAAGGTCAAGATCATATTAGTGCAAAGTCAAGGACAACATGATAATAATAGCATTTACTATACGTTTGTACTACTTATGGATTTTTAAATGCAGTTCTGCTGATTTTGTGATTTGATTTCTTCGTTTTTAACGTTTAAATGTCATTGCAAATCAAAGCAAGTCGACACACAAAAAAACTGCCAAGAAATATTCTTTGGCATTAACTGCAGAACACTACGCACCTAGCCAAAATTCACCTTCCAATTCTCCAAATCCAGTTTCATAGGCCGTGAAATTCTCATTAAAATTGATTGCACCGTCGAACCGGTTCTGAAAAACCTGCAAATAAAGAAGCGTATTCGTTAATTACTTGAAATGCACTACAGTAATACAAATCAATTTTACTTTGATTTATATATGTTTTAAACTTTAAGCTTAATTCTGTAACTATTATCATAGAAAGCAATGCAAACAATCATGACCAGAAGGTATTCATCTTGTCAAAGTAAAATTATTCTTTACACATTGATATGGTGTATATATTTGTCAAAGACTTGTAAGAACTTATGTTACGTGATATGTTTAGAAGAATCGATAATCTGTCAAGGTATAACGCACGTCATCGGTCAATATGCCACTGACTATACTTGCATTTTGTTTATTTGAACTTATACTCCGTCAAAGCACTCATACAGGTTCGTATCTTTGATTATAGTTTGCATATTTGGAATTTTCGCAAGCTCAGTCACCTTTGTTTTGGACATTCATTTATTTCTTAATATCTAACAATAGTAATTGTCTCGAAAAGAAGTAATTGGTCGTTTCCTTTTATAAATATCAAAAACGATTTCAAAGTCTGTCCTTCCGTGGGAGTTTTTGTTTTCTCTCTCCCGTGGTGTTATTTGCATGGGGTTTTCACATGATTTAGGAACAAAACCACATGGGGATTTAATCGGAGTTTTGTATTTCATTGTCTATTAATTCTTTCCTTAATCAAATCTAAAATTAAGCGATTTGAAAATATTACGCATGAGGTTTCCCCAACACGTGGTACTGGCGGATCTCATGCAAGGTAATTCACATACGGAGATTTTCAACTCTCGAAAATGTAATTAATTCCCCCGTTTTAAACCGTTTTAAACGTGGATTATCTTTACTATAGAATCCGTTCTTAATATTTTATATCGTTATTTTTATATAACTGTAAAGTAATAATAATAATCACCATAATAAAAGAGAGTAGAGAACGCATGAAGGCGTAATTTCTAGCATGTGCTTGATGCACTTTAATAATAACCCTTTAGTAATTATCTTTAGGAATCATAAGCAAGGTTACGTACCGGCCGTCCACCACCTGCCATAAAGCAAGGTTACGTACCGTCGAACTTCCACCTGCCGTGCCCATAAAGCAAGGTTACGTACCGCCAAACTTCCGCCTGCCGTGACCATAAAGCAAGGTTACGTACCGTCCAACACCCACCTGTCGTGTTCATAAAGCAAGGTTACGTACCGTCCAATCCCACCTTCCGTGGTCATAAAGCAAGGTTACGTACCGTCCAATCCCCAACTGAAGTGCCCATAAAGCAAGGTTACGTACCGCCAAACTTCCGCCTGCCGTGACCATAAAGCAAGGTTACGTACCGTCCAACACCCACCTGTCGTGTTCATAAAGCAAGGTTACGTACTGTCCAATCCCACCTTCCGTGACCATAAAGCAAGGTTACGTACCGTCCAATCCCCAACTGAAGTGTCCATAAAGTATGGTTACGTACCGCCCAACTTCCGCCTGCCGTGTCCATAAAGCAAAGTTACGTACCGTCCAACCCCTACATGCCGTGTAAATAAAGCAAGGTTACGTACCGTCCAACCCCCACCTGCAGTGTCCCTAAAGCAAGGTTACGCACCGCCCAACTTCCGCCTGCCGTGTCCATAAAGCAAAGTTACGTACTGTCCCACCCCATCTGCCGTGTCCATAAAGTAAGGTTACTTACCGTCTAATCCCGATAAGCCATGTCAATAAAGTAAGGTTACTTACCGTCCAGCCCCACCTGCCGTGTCCGTAAAGCAAGTTTACTTACCGTCCAACCTCCACTTGCTGTGTCCGTAAAGTAAGGCTACTTACCGTCCAACTCCCACCTGTCGTGTCCATAAGGCAAAGTTACGTGCCGTCCAACCCCCACCTGTCGTGTCCATAAAGCAAGATTACTAACAATCCAACCCGACCTGCCGTGTCCATCAATAAAGGATTACGTACCGTTCAAGTTCCACACGCAGTGTCCATGAGGCAAGGTTACGTACTGCCCAACCTCCGCCTGCTGTGTCCATAAAGCGAAGTTACTTACCGTTCGTGCTCAACTTACATGTCCATTAAGCAAGGTTACTTACCGTCCAACCCCAAACTGCCGTGTCCAAAAAGCAAGGTTACGTACCGTCTTACCCCCACCTGCCGTTTTCATTAAACAAGGTTACTTACAGCTCAACCTCCACCTGCCTTGTCCATAAAGCAAAGTTAGGCACCGTCCAACCTTAACTTGCCGTGTTACGCACTGTTCAACCCCCACCTGCCGTGTCCGTAAAGAAAGGTTACGTACCGTCCAACCCCCATATGTTGTGTTCCACCTGCAGTGTCTATAAAGCAAAGTAACTTACCGTCCGACCCCCACTTTCCTTGTCCAAAAAGCAAAGTTACAAATGTACTTACATTCAACACCGACCGTGTCCATAAAGTAAAGTTACGTACTGTATAACCCCCGCCTGCTGTGTCCATAAAGTAAGGTTACTTACCGTCCAACCCCCACCTGCCATGTCCGTAAAGCAAGGTTACTTACCGTCCAACCTTCACCTGCTGTTTCCGTAAAGTAAGGCTACTTACCGTCCAACTCCCATCTGTCGGGTCCATAAAGCAAAGTCAAGTACCGTTCAACCCCCACCTATCGTGTCCACAAAGCAAGGTTACTTACCGTCCAACCCTGACCTGCCGTGTCCATCAAGTAGGGTTACGTAACGTCCAACCCCCACCGGCCGTGTACATAAAGTACGGTTTCTTACCGTCCATTCTCCACCTGCAGTGTCCATAAGCAAGTTTACTTACCGTCCAACCCCCATCTGCCCTGTCAATAAAGTAAGGTTACTAACCGTCCAACCAACTCTTGTCGTGTCCATACAGCAAGGTTACTTACCGTCCAACCCCCACCTGCCGTGTCCATATCGCAGAAGACATTCAGCGTTTTTCTGGATTTCCACAGCTTAATTTCATGCACTCCAGTCTTAGCGTGTATGTTGTTCTGAAGAATATCCTTACAGTCAGAGGCTGAAAACGTCAGAAGAAGACATAAACTGAACAAAGTAAATAAAACTGAATAATATCTGGCGTTGTACGAGGTATGTTCATTAAACCCAGTAATTGGCCATCCTTTCAAATTATGTTTCTCGCACAAGAACTCATTTGAAGTCTTGTTTTGTAGAGTTTGCTTGTGATATAAATTTAATACACTTTTGCAGAGAATGTGTGAAATAAGAATTGGAGAAAAATGACATATAGAACCTTCATAGAATTTTACGACCTTTTTGCATTGACTGGCATTGTCCGACTTTCTTTCAGTCATTGGTTGAAATTTATGTGTGACACAGGCTCAAACTAATAAAGTTTCATCCCCAGCAATCAAGACAGCATGTTTTTTGAAATTACAATATGTATAGATGTAGTAGTTTTTTGCACAAACTAAACGCTTGGACATTGTCTGGTGTCAACAAAAGGGTGACCAATCTGTTACAAACCACCTTGATTCCATACTGCCAGTCAAAATATAATTAACGGCTCCTTCTGCATTGCCCATACTACGTTTTCGAAATAAATATAGAAAAAAAAATTACGGAAGTTTTCAACCGGCGTAAAATACATTGAACGGGTCCTTTTTTCATCATCTCTGAGTGGTGGAGCATCATAACGCTTGTAGCGGCATCCAAAGCACTGATGAGTCTCTGGTTGGTAGTGAAAGCTTTCACAAGCGTTGTTTAAGTGACACATTTTGCCACATGCAACTGGGTCTTGCGCTTTAGATTCGAAAGCGGTCGTATTTGGTAAGCATTTTCCATAGTCATTGTCATTGTAAAAATATTTTTTGAAACTTACACCATCACAAAAAACGGAACTGAATTTTACAAAGTATATCAAAAGACACAATGTTAGTCCATTCTTAAATAAGACATCCATTGCTTTTTCATTCCAACTTGTATTTGACAGATAAATAGTCTGAAATTAGATTAGTAGTCTGAAAACAGTTTCCGTGAATATTCACAATGTTTTTCTGACGAGCACAAATCTAAACAGAAAATGTATTTGCGATGTTATGCTGCGCAGTTATGTGACTTAAGCCCAGTTTACACGATATTGTTTTCATACAGTGCTGTAGGGTATAGCGGATAGCTAACTAATTTTTTCTGTATTCCAATTCAAGGAAATGATTTTTTTTTTCTGTATATCGGACAGAAAACAGCTATATTCTTCAAAACATTCAGCTTTTAATAGAAATTCATGTGTGTTTTTCTCTTCATGCCATTGTTTACATATGCGCTGATTTAGGGTGTACAGGATAGTTTTGGTCATTTTTTCCATTACTAATTTAAAATCCACATCTAAACAAACTTCCCAATATTTGTTTACTGAAAATCAGAATAATAATGTATAACCTTTTCAAAAACATCCAGTTTTTTAAAATTTCTATCAAATACTTTTCGTTCAATGACGTTTTTTACATACACACTGATTTAGTAAGTAAAGGATAGCTTCAATTTTCATTTGATGACATATGAAAGATAACACAAAAAGCAAACATTTAAAATGCATGTCAGAATGTCTGTCTGCATGCCAGTAAAAGAATGATATGAAAATGTATACAATAATTCAAGTCTAAGTATAAAATTTATCAACCTATCGTCTATACCCTAAAATCCGCTATATCCTTAAAGCACTGTATATGCTTTAGCAGAAGCAGAGGTTTTGAACAACATTACAAATACCCCGAGATGTATATGACGTTACGCTCATTGTTGGCGTACATTAGCGTAACTGACGCTATTGTCGTTTTAAACCGCTTTGACGTTACAGGGATTACTTGGGGTGTTTGGGCTACAGTTTTCATTAATCATATCGTTCCGACATTTAAAAGAAATATTTTGATATAGATGTCGAATGATGCTTATTCGATCAAATTATTTATCAGACAGTGAATTACATTGCAATGTTCGGAGTACAATTTTATTGCGTATACGTTATTTAGTTTTCAAACATAACGTCGACGTTACACTAATTTCACGGTTGTGACATTTCGGCTAGATTTTGGAATTTTGTTGTGATAAATTTAATTTATATTCAATGTTAGACTTATGCATATCAATTTGCAGACAATTGTATGTACTTTCAGACTGTAGTCGCAGATTTGTAAACAAATACATATTTCTGTACATATATTCGGCACGTAACAACTTCGTAATTTTATTTTGTGCATTTTTTGACACGTGTGACATCGCGGCTAGATTAAAGTATACATATATTAAGCGCCATTATCCAAGTTAAAACAGGACAACAACTTACTAATTCAAAGTACAATGTACTAATTCAATGTACTCTTTGTCAAAATAGATATTATAGAAAACATACGATAGTTAAAGAAACTACAGAAGTTTTAATAAATCCGGTCGAGGAAAGACATAAAATCTTACGTTTTCAGTTGGAACTGTCGTTTGCTTCCTGTTTGTTACAGGAAATATTGAACAGCAAATGACTGCAATGACGTCAAATATAGTTAACGTCACGTCACCGAGTCTTCTTATTTGACGGAAAAAAATAATTTTATGAATTTACCAAGCCGTTAAATAATGCGCATTGGTGAATTCTGTTACATCTTACATGACGTTTTAGTGTTGTTTTCTATGATTCTATGTCGAATTAAATTTTTACTAATTGTTAAACGTAAATGCGATCATATTTACTAAGAGGGAGATTGTTTTGCCTTTCTTGTGATATAAGAAGATAAACAACCGTATTTCTAAAACGAATTTCATGAAACATTGAAGTGAACGAAACTGAAAAATTTCCGATGTTCGCCAACAACGTATGCAACGTCATATGGATTTTTTGAGGACTGTTGAAAATATGTATGTGTTACGCTGTAAAGTAGTTAACACAGATTATTATTATTTTTCCATTTCATGAAGTAAAACTGACAAACGGTGTTCATGGAAATAATCAACTCTAAAACAGATTAGTTCCCTTGTGTAAACAGTTTATATTTAGTATCTACTTACTTACGTTCCGTATCTACTAAAACCTTGCGTGTGAACTGTGCTTTAAAGCCATTGGATCAAAAATATGTGCAATGTCATGTTACCGTATTTCTAATAATATCTGTTGTTTGATAGCCATGATACAGAAAATCAGAGAAAATTCATAAACCTTTGGCCTTTTTTTATATTTCATAAATTACGCAGGGTCATATACGTACCCTTAGTCTAGTTCATAACACTTTGACTATGGCATTGTTTTAATTATGGAAGACATTTCACTACGTCTATAACAAGTAAAGGAAAATTTATGTCAACGTTTCAGCAGAAAAGGGTAAGTTTTACACTCGTTGAATAAAAATGATAAAATATGTTCTGATACCACCTTATAACTTTTATTTTGAAAACTACGGTAGAAACATCAGGAAGACCGTCGTACCACCATATCTTAATATTTTAGTATTTTGTTGTCTGTTTGTATTGTTGATCTAGTTCCCCTGGATATCTATTAATATTTAAAAGGAGCTTTGAAATTAAAGTTTGTGGAGACATTTTCACAGCTTTATCTGAATTATTTACTAACACTAACGTTCCACGACTAATCATTTTACTTGCTGCCTTTAAAACGTTTTAATGCTATAGTTTTGGGTTTTCTTTAGGCAATATATGGAGTGATGTTAAAATGATTTTGTAACTACGAGTATGATGCCATTAAATGTATAAAATGATTTTAAAATATCAGAGCTGTGCCATGAGAAAACCAACATAGTGGCTTTGCGACCAGCATGGATCCAGACCAGCCTGCGCATCCGCGCAGTCTGGTCAGGATCCATGCTGTTCGCCAACAGTTTCTCTAATTGCAATAGGTTTTGAAAGCGAACAGCATGGATCCTGACCAGACTGCGCGGATGCGCAGGCTGCCTGGATCCATGCTGGTCGCAAAGCCACTATATTGGTTTTCCCATGGCACGGCTCATTTAAATATATCTTATATTCGATTTCTTGATGTATTTGAATACATTTTACAGTGTGATTTATGATGTCATGAATTGTATTTGATGATACCTATAATTTGCCTTTTAACTCTATATTCGCTATATTTGCGATATCCTTAATTTAGTTCTGGCTTTCTCAATAGCTTCAGTTCATGGATGGATAACTTTAATGAATTTATTGACATCACAAATCCATTCTTTAGTATTTTAAAGTATCTCAAATTGATTTATGAATATCTATAAGTCGATTAGTGGATATATTTAGATTTATTTTATCTTATGTATCTTTAATTCAATTTATGGATATCCTTAACTTGACTGAATAATATCTGTAATTCTATTTAAGCCGCGCCATGAGAAAACCAACATAGTGTGTTTGCGACCAGCATGGATCCAAACCAGCCTGCGCGTTCGTGCACTTTCAAAGCCTAATGTAATTAGAGAAACCGTTAGGAAACAGCATGGATTCTAACCAGACTGCGCGGATGCGCAGGCTAGTCTGGATCCATGCAGGTCGCAAACGCACTATGTTGTTTTTCTCATGGCGCGGCTCATTTTATGATATCCATGAGTAGTTCTGTATATCACAAAATGAATTTAAGATATCATTCTAGATTATATGATAAATGAATTCTTTGCTGTTGGAAAAGACACATTAACGCCTGAATTATATATACACGCTTTGACAAGTATATTGACATTGCATGTTTTCCAGAAAAAAAAAATGTTAGAAGGATATGTTTTATTACGTACAAAAGGCAGCTTGAAAATGAAGATAATTATCGTGGAATTACTGTGTTAGGTTGTATGTTAAGTAAGAGACTTGAAAATTTTGCCGAATGTTTTCCAGAAAAAAAAATGTTAGAAGGATAAGTTTTATTACGTACAAAAGGCAGCTTGAAAATGAAGAAAATTATCGTGGAATTACTGTGTTAGGTTGTATGTTAAGTAAGAGACTTGAAAATTTTGCCGAAAACTATCATGTGTATATGGAGGCACAGGCCGGTTTCTAGCCAAATATTAGTACAGTAGATAATGTTGTGTATTGAATGGACTGATAAACCAAACATTAAGTCCAGGGAAGCAAATATACATATTACTTGTTGAATAAGTTTATGACTAAGAGTTAAGGAAAATCTATACTACAAGTTAAAAAGGTAAGGCCTACTTGGAAAACAAGAGAGCCAAGATGGCCCTAGGTTGCTCACCAGAGTAACACAGCATAACAGTGTAAACATGTTTGACCTAGTGACCCTTTTTTTGACACAACATGACCTAGTTTCAAACTCATCCGAGATGTCAAGGAAATAAAATTTCTGACTAAGTTTCATGAAGACTGTTGCAAAAATATGGCATCCAGAGTGTAAATAAGATCTTTCTTCGATTTAGCCCAGCGACCTAGCTTTTTACCCAACCGGACCCAATTTTTAATCCGTCTGAAATTTCATAGAGACAAATATTCTGACCAATTTTCATAAAGACTGGACCAAATATCTGGCCTGAGTTAAACATGCATTTTCTTTGATTTGACCTATTGACCTAGATTTTGACCCAACATGACCCAATTTAGAACCCGTCCATGATTTTATAAAAACAAACCTTCTGACAAAATTTCTTGAAAATTGGAGCAAAAAAGTTGCCTCTAGAGTGTATACAAGCTTCTCCTTTGATTTTATCCAGTGACCTAGTTTTTGACCCTACATAACCCAGATTCCAAATCATACAACTTTATTATACCCAAGTTTTGTGGAGATTGAATCATTAATATGGCACATAGAGTGTGAATAACCTTTTTCTTTGATTTGACCTGGTGGCCTAGTTTTTGACTACATCTGACCCAGATAAAATTTCATTCGAGATTTCATGGAGACAAACATTTTGATCAAGTTTCATGCACATCAAATGAAACAAATTAGCCTCTATTGCATACACAATGTTTATCTTTAATTTGACCAGGTGACCTAGTTTTTTTATTCCACATGGCCAAGATTCAAATTAAACTAGAGGTCATAAAGACAAACAATTTTGACTAACTCTCACGAGTTTCAAATTTAAAATATTGTCTCTAGAGTGTTTACAACATTTTCCTTTCATCTGGCCTAGTGACCTAGTTTTTGACCCCACATGTCCTAGATTCAAATTTGACCTAAATGTCATCAAGATAAACATTCTGACCAGATTTCATGAAGATAGGGTTATAAATGAGGCCTCTAGCATGTTGAAAAGATTTTCCTTTGACCTTGATCTAACATAGCCCAGTTTCAAACTTGATCTAGAGATCATCAAGACAAATATTCTGACCAATTTTCATAAAGATTGAATCATAACTGTGAACACTATAGTGTTAACAATGCAAATGTGCAAATGTTAACGCACAACGGACAACAGTCACAACACACGATGGACGACGACGGATGCCGAACAATGGCCGTTCACAATATCCAACCTAAAGCACTTTGTGCTCTGGCGAGCTAAAATATTCCACAAATTGAAAATAAGAGGTCAATGTGTTACTTACAATCTCGTCTGAAATATTTTAAAATAGCTCTTTTCAGGTCCTGGTTGTTATCACAAAACAAACGGAATAGCAGTCGATCATTTAACCTAGTTTTTGACTCCACTTAACCCAGATTCAAACTTGGCCTAAAGGTCATCAAGATAAATATTCTGACCATGTTTCATGAATATAGGGTCATAAATGTGGCCTTTAGAGTGCTAACCCGTTTCCTATAGTGACCTATTTATTTACTTCACATAACCCATATTCGAACTTGACATCATCAAGACAAATAATCGACGGACGAAGACGGACGCTAGACAACGACCGGTCACAATAGCTCACCTTAAACGCTTCGTTCTCTGGTTAGCTAAAATCAGATACGAAAGTACCCTGTTAATACATGTGAACGTTTGTTCCTCAAATGTGACCAGGAGTCTGAAAGTTGTACGTGACACATGAACTTATTATGGGGACTACTTGTGCCAAGTAATATTAAAATCCCTTGATGGAGGTTGATGGAAGTTTGAGTTACAGGACGGACAGAAAAAGTCCTGTTGATCTTTGACTGCCATATTTTACATTGCCCTTTGACATTGACCTTTGAGGTAGGGGTCTTGATGTTGTGCATGACACGTCGTCTCATTAAGGGCTACATTGTTGCCAAGTAATATTTAAAAGTTTGATTAATGACAGAGTTACCGTATAGCGGGTTATTTCTGCGGTCAAAATATTCTGCGTTTTGGCCCCAAAAATTGAGAAATAAATTTCTGCGTGTTTAATTTCTGCGTTTTCACATAAAACAAAGAGAAATTTCTGCGTTTTTATGCCAAAAAGGAGGTAATTCCTCGCATATTCGGGCGTTGTGAGAATGATAGCGTATGAAAACAATAAACTAAATTACTGGTAACTGTTGTAAAATAACTTTGCATTTAAGGAATACATTGTAGGATATAATAACATGTGAATTGAAAAGATATAAGTCTAACAACAATTGCACAAACAACAACTTCATACTACGGTATATCGGCATAACGGTTACACTGCTTATATAAAGGTTACTAAAGTAAAGTTCGGAAGATCTTCACAAGGGATTAATAACACAAGTGAAATTCACTCAGTTTATTTCATTCACAGAAGAAACATGTTTTCTGAGGGATTAACAGTTAGGACTTTGATTGACCATCACACCTAATTATACCATTATCGGTAATTGTCAGATGGCGACGGTATTTTCCAATAATTAGACCATGCCATTGTGAACTTCGGATTACCTAGGGAAACATAGCGTGAAACAACGTTGGTGAAAATAATGCAGATTTTTTGCGTTTTAAATTTTTGCTGGATGAATATTCTGCTGGAAATATTTTTGCGATTCTACCGAGAGACCGCAGAAACGCAGAAATATTCCCCCCGTAGAAATAACCCGCTATACGGTATGACACGAAATAGCGGACAGGCGAACGGACGTAATGACAGACGGACGAACGGACGGAATGACGGAAAAGTCTAATGCTATAGTTTCCCGTATCTCGCTGTCAACAAATAGGGACTTAAAGAATTACTCCTCGCCAGGTGAATTCTCTTACACATGTAACAGTAACGCTATAAATTCTATTGTAAGTTATTACCAATACTATAACAAAGCATTCATGTATTTAAATTTGAATCGTTAAAACTCTCCTGATTAAAACTTCGAAGTACAGAAGAAAAAAAAATGAAGGCAATCTCAGATTCCTATGTTATAATAAATATTTGTGCAAACTGGGAAAGATCTAGACAAGGAAGTGAGATATCAAAATACATGCTCATTTTGACCTGGAATATGACAGGAATCAATTATATGCACAACACACCAATGTTCAACGATAAATCCTTGCACACATCTTAGTAAAATGGAGATAAGCTATGAAATACTCCATGAAATACTTTATCCAATGTAAAGGTGATGTGTTATGGCGACACTGTTATCATCTGGAAGGAAAGTGCCATAAGATAAGATCCTTTTGCTCTCATTTGACCTTGAAGACAGCAACGGCGACAAGTATGTTGTACATGTCTATATAAGGGGGGAATATAAAACTTCATATACTTTATGATTCTTTGTGAATAAGGAGACGATTAGGACACACTTTTCTTCACACCATTGTTTACGCCTAACTGTCATGCACAATATACATAAATTATAGGTCAGACACTTGCTGGTAATTCGGGACATGTCTCACTAGGTACGCAATTTAGGCTATTTTTTCCATACATGTAGTGTTCTGTAACCAATATTTAAGTCGTTTTTATCGTATAAGAACAACTGAAAATGCCACATGATGATTTACTTAGAATACGAGAAATATTAGCCGAAATTTATTATTTTTTTTGTTTAATGACTCCCCCTACCCTCCCCATCCCCCATCTTCCTTTTCACTTGTATTTGCACTCCCTGGCATTTGCACTCCTTTTCATTTTACTTGTAAGTGAGTTGTGAGATATCGTGCCCACCAAGTGGTGCCCCGTTGTTGTTTTTTCTGCTTTTCCCCAACATCCGACCCTTTTATCTACCCTTTATTCCCTTCTTCCCCACCCCTCCCCCACCCCCCATCCCCTCATCTTCTGTATTTTGCGTACAGTTAAAAATTAATGTACTTTTTGCTGGATCTTTGACCCGTTTATCTGCTACAGCTACTTTTTGTTGTGGGCCTACTTTGCGATGCATGGCTCTATGGCTGTGTTTGGGTTGCTCTGTGCTTCCGGAAAATCAACACTTACTTTTAATTGATTCAATTAAAGTTATGAACCGAGCCACCCGCGAGTTGACAGGGATATTGAAAAGAAGTTAAAGGTACCTATCAAGGATATATATATATTTAGATAAATGTCTCATTAAAACAAAAATCAATAAAATGATGGAAGAGAGGAATTTATACTACGAATATTTAAAAAATCTGCAGCTCATCAATTTAAACAAATGGCAAAATTATAGTTGACACTGACTGGTGTGTTGGATAGGCGTAACGTTTTACATATGTTGCCAAAATAACTGCTGAAATCTTAGTAATTTCAGAATATAACAGATACACTATCGTCTAACAGCGGAAAACGCATGCTGGGTAATTTTCACGTCGCTGTTCTTTCGGGGCCGTTTAGTGTTATTTGGAATTGGAACTTTTGGAGATGCTTTTCAATATTTATAAATGATGTCGACTAGTTTTTTTTCTTCACTACAAATAAACCTATTGAAAATATGATGTTGCCTTATAGTGATGCACTGTGACTACAAGGGGCCGTTTATCATGATACAGATTATACGAAAAATCCCATTTAACAAATAGTACCTTAACTTTTGTACCTAATATAACTAAAAATGTTTTACCATGGCTCCCTAATTTCCACCTGACCAGGGAAAACAGATAATTTACCTCTAGAAATTTTAGTCAAAATAAATTTGAGATGCATTCTAGAAAAACCAATTTTACACTTATTTACCTAAGGGGACAACTGGGATTTTACTTGGAGATAATAATGTTTTCCTACTTTCAAGTCAGATTTTTTTTTCAGAATTTAAAAGCCAAAATATTTTATCAAAGTAAACCTAAGATCCTTTTTTTCTCGAACTATTTTTCTTTACGTAAGTTTTTTTTTTAAACTAACGAGCGCAATAAAGACGCATCTTACATTTCGTATTGACTAATATGCCCAAGTACATATCGAGGGCTTAGAGCGAAACTGGTCTATCTGTATATAGAAATAGAAGCAGATAGACCAGTTTCGCTCTAAGCCCTCGATATGTAATAGCTAGATGCAAGTCTCTGCTTACATTTTCAAATAAAATTGTTATTATGAGGAGTTAGAATTATAAAAATTGTTACTTACATTCTTTGGTCTATGTGTTTGAGAGCTGTTCTCAATAAAATGGTTATCTTATTTTGAGAAAGTGTCGTATTATTCTGTTATTCTGTAGGAGTCCTCCCCCGTTAAATTTTTCAATTATATTTTGTGCATGCCAAATCCTAAACTCTCAGGGGATTTCAACACTAAAAAATATGGTTTTCGGTTATTTAGTTTTAGTTTATATAATGTCAACAAGCTTTGGAGAAAAGATATTTTGAGTTGAAACCTTTATTAGGGTGTGAGATCCTTGTAGGAAGTGGTACTGTAGATGATTTTGAATATTTCAAACGCCAAATGCTGAATTCAAGTGAGCTTTTAGGATAAAATTTTAGTGTGGTCTTAAGCCGGTGCTAGGGGGCGTGGGCAGTGTTGCTTTTTCCATTACTGCCCATGAACAGACTCAATCAAACCGAGTCTGCAATTTTCACTATTTGCCTTGTTCTCGGTGCTTCCGAGGGATCTACTTTCCAGATTTTATATAAATAAAAAGGAAAGATATATATATACATTCCAATAAGATAATGCTATCCTCCCCCACCTTCATGCGCTTTCGTCTATGTATGCAGTATCGATTACTGTTCATATACTGAAATTATCAGTATAACCTATTGCAGTCAAAGTTACACCACGCAGCTTTAATACCTTCAAATAAATATCGCACTCTTCCTCAGCAGTGCCCAATATTTAAACGACTGAAATGCTGCTCTTCCTTAATAATGAAGAGAAAGTTATGTTATGGTATATATATATCAGCCCTGTTATGTAATTATAAAATATTAAATCTAAAATGCAAAGATTATCGCTTTCAGAGCAACGAAAATACTTTTTTTTCAAAAATCTGACTTCAAACCGGCATTTTTTTCAGTGATTTGGGAGGCAGATATTTTTTCAATATGCTGTAGCCGGAATATATTCTTCAAGCCAAGCCAAAAACCACCGCCGCAACATTTCCTGCCCCCCCCCCCCAAAAACACACACACCCAACGCCGCCCTCAGCATATCCATGTTCGGTCCCTAACAACAGATACGGCTAATTTCTATTAAATGGTTTGTAACTTAATGAACCACTGGTCACTTACTCAGTACCTCTTACTGAAATGGTTTAATAGTTATACTACGTAACGCGGAAAAGTACAATAATCATAAGTTGAGTAGAACCTATATCCACGTCCCGTACATGTTTAGAAGAGTTGTTTAAGTTGTTGCGATTTACGCTGTTCCGATACCATGCAGCTCCAATGGCGACATTTACAGTATTCTGTTTTGTTGGGGTTTGTGTCACACTGGAACAATTTAAGGATGTGCCAATTTACCAGCTTTCGATAGTTTAAGGAAGGCGTCTGGACCCCCAGGGCATATTACAGGCAAGAGAAGGCAGCCGGTAAAACCAAATGTCTGGATTTTAACTCAGATAAATGAATTTTTAAAGGTAATATATTAAATGAAAGTAATTTAAAGTATTAGTCTGGTGTTATCGAGCCAGTCTGTTGCAATTTTTGTTGGGGACGAGGATATTAAAAATAGCCGAATGCCCCGCGGAAAGCTCAGACCAACCCGAAGAAACCAATAGGGCTTTGCTTAATGAAGTAAGGTGGTGGGGATGGATGGAGATTACAACCGCAAAGCTGATAGGCCTACAATTGTTAAACTGCGCGTGTAGCTTCACATGAGTATTAAGCTGCAACTCAGACCTATGTTTACTCCCGATGCATGCGTAAGGTAAACTTAAGGACTCGAAAGTGAAAGTAGGTGACCATTTATTTCGTTTTTGTATTAACCAAGTTTATTACATAAACAACAATCAATGGATATTTAGAGCCACCGTGTTTGAACTATGAAGAAAAGAAAATTTCGTAGAAAATAGCAAAAAAAAAAAACAAAAACAAAAAAAAAAAAAAACACACATACAAATGTTTGACAGTTCACAAAGACTACCACCCAATCGTATGTTTTGGAAGTACACATTCACCTTAAAGCCACATGTATTCTTATCGTTTCAATGAATTTGTCTGTCATGTAATAACGTTGTTTTATCATATGAGTTTTCACAGGTTATACAAAATAGGGTTTTTATCGATGACGTCAGTGTTTTACAATCGATACAAATACTCTGGACCAAACACCAACAATTTTAGAGAGTTATATTTATGGTTGAGAAGAATTTTCTTTAGATTATTCTTAAGCAAATGAAATGAGACTGTTATTCAACGACTTTTCGAATAACCATAGTCAGGTTACTCAAATGAAGCTGTTTGAAATCTAGTGTCTGTTATCCAATACTTGTTACCTGGCATTTCTTGCCCTGCAATGCCGCTATTATGAGTAGCTTGGTATTATTTTACAGATATTCAAGGTAAAATGAACCGCACCATGAGAAAACCAACAGTGCATTTGCGACCAGCATGGATCTAAACCAGCCTCCGCATCCGCGCAGTCTGGTCAGGATCCATGCTGTTCGCTAACGGATTCTCTAATTGCAATAGACTTTGAAAGCGAACAGCATGGATCGTCACCAGACTGCGCGAAATCGCAGGCTGGTCGGAATCCATGCTGGTCGCAAACTCACTATGTTAGTTTTCTTATGGCGCGGCTCAAAATTTTAAACGTATGCCAACAAATTTCTAAACAACAGCATCAAACTTGGTTTTGTGTACATAATTGTACAAAATTTCCTTTGATCTTTATTCATTGTAACTGTAACAGAAAGTGGATTGAATCTATATAGACGGTCAGTTTTGTGTCACTCGTTGCTGCTTTTGTTATGTTGTTCTTTGTAAAATAACGGTATAAAAACTTTGAAATACACTTGACTATGTTGACTGGTGTGTTATCAAATTCACTCAACTCACCTACCTTAGAAGAGATGTTAAAAAGGTTGTTCAGTGATACCCCATGTCCATTAAAAACAATTCTAAATTTTGTCTACATTGTAGAATTAGCGTATTACTAGAAACGTTCAACTTGAATATTCCCTTTGAATCTATTGCGAACAGGAGAAATTGTCAGCTTGCGGCTGTGGTTTAAAAAACGTTAACACAGAACTATTTGTTTTAGATGTTCATACCAATGTCACAGGGTGAGAAAAATGTGCAGCCAGACTGGGACTCGAACCCGGGGCCTCAGAATACCGTTCCGATGCTGTACCGACTGAGCCACCTGGTCGCCTACACACTTTTTTCCTGTTATAATATTCAAGTCCTATACCGTGAAATAACTCCCCCCATTTCTAAACTCGTTCTCGAATTTCAGCGGGTACCTTATATATATGCAATTACAGGCGCCGGAGACTAACCAGTGTAATGACGTCACGGTCCCATGTTGGGTGTCAAATGTCACAGGGTGAGAAAAATGTGCAGCCAGACCGGGACTTGAACCTGGGTTCTCAGAACACCGTTCCGATGCTCTACCGACTGAGCCACCCGGCCGCCTACACATTTTCTCCCCATTTAATATCCAAGTATTAAGCCGTGTCATACTCATGTTTACTATCAAATGCAAAATAATTATATTCTTTTATCGAAAACAAAGCTAAGGTAATTAGTATTTCACGGAAACAGTGACGGGGTTTTCAATCAAGAAGATAATAAAAGTGCGAAATAACAGTAAAGTATTTCAGAGAGACATAATACTTCAGAAGGTTACTCGATTATGTCTCTAATAATGCCTTGATTGTATCTTCAATAGGCTCATTTGTTTCGTTTCGTTTTGATCTTTACACTAACAGCTATTACATGTAATAAAACATTTTACTGTATTTAAAGAGTCTGAACAAGAACTCCTGCAGTCGTTGTAACGTCTAAGTATGTAACTTTTAAAGTATTATCATGTTGATGTATTATGTACATTAAATTCATTTCTATCCTAAAGCAAACATAAATCAAGCAAAGCTTTCAAAACGCATGTAAGCTAATTCTCCTGTAAATATCTAGATAAAACAATTCCAGACATTTTTTCCAAGGACGAATATCACTGTAAGTCTCTTTACGCGGACGGAAAAAATGTTATTTTATGTTTATACATCATTTTACGTTTTATGCAATTTAAATAGGTACATTCAGTCATGCAATGAGTCACGCAACATTATGTTTTATTGTAGGGATAACGCATGTTTTTTTCGTGTTATAACATCTGCAGAATCCCGAGGGATTGGTTGGTGCCCGAGCCCGTGAGGGGGAGGGTACCACTGTATCCCGAGGGATTCTGCAGATGTTATAACACCAAACGAACATGCGTTAACGCGGTTCTGGCATAAAACGCTTAAAAACTGATAAATGAATAGAATCTCACTCAACGTCATTAAATTTCCATGAAATGCGCGGGAATGTCTAAGCTGTTGTTTACCGTTGACGTCATTTTGTTTTGAATTATCCGTTTTGGGGCCGAATGACGTTTAGCTTTGACACAGAACGCGCATATATAAAAATGTGTTATAACAGCACGCGAGTGCGAGAATCTCTCTGTTAACAAACGTTTTCTATCCTGTTAAAACACCCCCCAAAAAGTGACAAGAACAGCAGTTTTATGCTAGAATACTGTATATTTTAGATTTGTAATATTCAAAGCTTGTTTAGACTACCAAACCACATAAAAGCCCTGTAAAGTAATGTTTACGTACATCATAAAATCGATATCTTATATACAAACGCTATTTTATTGAAAAGCTTGCACTGGTTAGGAAATCGTATTACGTACTCATACAATTTAGAAAATAACAATATTTGGCCACGAATAGCATTAATCTCTTCCTCTTCTGCAAGTTTCCAAATCTTCGATCCATCTTTTTTCTATTGGGCAGTGCACTGTTTAAAGGCGGAGGATTCCTATCATTAGTAATTAGCTTTGCCAATTCCAAATTGTCGCTACAGCCATTATGTTTATGTTCAAGGACAGAAATATATGTAGTGGTGTCCTCGTCCTCGTATAGTTTGTTTGTTTGTTTTTGGTTTGGCGTTTTTTGCAACAGTATTTCAGTTATGAAAACTGTGGGCAGTTAACCTAACAAGAGTTCTTGGATTCTTTACCAATACAAACTGTTCTTCGCAGTTAACTGCCAACGTTCATGAATATGAATCAGAGGTGGAGAAGAAATAATTTCAGACACAATGTCTTCTATCTAATCGTCACATTGAGTTGTCTTAATATTCTATAAACAGACTGAGTTAACGAATCAATGTAAGGTTTCATTCACGCCATTTGCTTTCAGCATCATCGTCATTTTAGTTCCGAATCGCGTCATTGGCTTATATCATCTACGTCATTTTTGTTTTCATTCATTTCATTGTCTTGCAGCACCATAACCCTTCAATCTGTTTTTATCTAATATTTTGTTTATTGCTAAGGTTTTTTTTTCTTTCTTTTTTCATTAGAATGACCCGAATGCCAGAAATAAGGTAACGTACTGTGCCTTCCGACAATTTATTATACAGTTTTCACACAGTTGAACGTTTTCACGTTGTCACCTAGGTAACAACTGTGTCTGCTGTCGGCGCATCTAAATAAACTATCCGCAATGAAAAACGAATCTTTCTTTAGCAAGCTCTCTGAAAATTGAACAAAGCGGGAAACAATGATTTATAGGAACAATTTCCATTGTATTTTGTGGTTTTTATGTATTGATTCTGATAGTTTGCGAACAATATATGTAGAAAACATTTGCCGGATATTGTCGCTGTTGCGGATATATATGTTTCTATATAAAGTACAGTGCTGGTACCTCATATAAAGTGTACAGTTAACCCTTACCATGCTTTATTTCTAAAATGGACTTGTCCATCTTTCAATTAGGGCAATACCATTTATTATTCGAAGGTGTGTTCATTGCAAATTTACAGACTGAATAGTGACCAGTGCAGACCATGTGCAGGCTGATCTTGGTCTGCATTGGTCGCAAAGGCAGAATTGTGCTATAGTTTTATAGACCGGTCTATGTCATGTTCATCAGTGAAATGGTTTATTACATGCGATACAGAGAACAACTTTATATGAGTGTGAAACATGTTATTCATTACATTTTATCGAACTTAAGTAGAAGGAACTTGTATTTTTTTTTAAGAAATAATACATCCAAACACTAATTTAATACAGTCACTGAATAAAAAAGGAGATCTGGCCCGGGCCAGTGAAATTATGTTTTCTCTTTATATATTTAGGGAAGCTTCCTTCTCACATTTACCTGCAAAGAACGTAAACAAATAAAAAAATAACTATTTACGCAAATGTTCTCGAGTGAAAATGTATTTACAATGTTTTTTTCTTTTTAAATAGACTACGGCAATATTTCGGCGTATTCTAGTAGCAAGGACATTTTTGACACAGCATTTTGTTACATTAAAGAATGGAAAGGCAATAATGTATCAATATTTTTAGTATATTCTGGAATGCAAAAGAAATTATGAGACAATGTTTCGGAACATTCCAGCGCGAGACAAGATTTCGGTATATAAAATATATTAAAGACATAATCCTTAGACAATTATTAGACAATTGTTCGGCAAATTCTAAAAATACGGATGCAGCTATGAGACAATATTCCGGCATATTCTACACTTCATAGAATTCAGAAGTGGAGTGTGGGGGAAGGGGGCGGGGTAGGGGAAAATAATCAGACAATATTTCGTCATACTCACTGTTATGTTAACTTGTGATTGTTGAACTATTAGATTAATTTCTATCTCACTCATTGTTTATAATTTGCCATTCCTCTTGTTACATAATACAAGCATGTGTTCACACTACATAACATGTTAAAGCAAATAAACTTATACCTGTGGTAAATCTAGCTTGAAATGTTTATGTTTCTGATGTTCATAGGACGTGGCGCAATTTAAACGATCGATTATTTCAACCACCTGCTTACAATACTAGGAAAACAAGGCAATTACGACAATTATCTTTCAATGATTATAGCGACGTTAATCCAGTCAATACTATGAAATTGCGGAGAGTTTAAAAAAGGGGAAACAAACACGTTTGAAATTAGAATGGTGTAATACCCGTGATTATTGCATGTAAAATTGACAGAAATTATACAAAATCTTTTTATATATACTCACCATAACATAATTATTTATGCTGGGTATATCTGCACCAGTCTCTAGTGTTGAAATTTACCGTAAATCATACTAAAGGAAACTTGACAGTTTTTCAGTCAGCTCTAGACCTGTATTTTCTACATATATATGAGTCATTGTTAATATCGCTCTGCGATAAATATTGGCATACGTTTACATCTGTCTTTATCATAGAAACCGCAAAAAAATATGTTTCTTTGATAAAGTTACTGCTATTAAACTATGTTAATCGGAATCGCAGAAAGAAAACTTAGTTTAGATATACATGTAAATTGTTCCAATATATGTGAATCCATGCGAAAAAAATATGCTCGTCTAAGAGGAATCAACATACATTTAGGCATATCCATCACCTTGCTATTTTTACAAAGAAAACAACCACCAACAGGTGTTTATGTGCAAATAACTTAAATACAATATCAATGTGAAAAATCATATCGTCATTAAAAGTATATGTTTCAGTTAAAGACACATTGAAAGACTTATCAACTGTTTCACCTAGTAAATACTAAACTTTTGACTAATGGAGGTCACAGCTTAATATTTTTTTTCATTTAACATTTTCCTTAGTTTCATTAATTTAGTCCTAGGCTACCAAGAATCCAACCTTCTGAATTCATTCAAATGTTTTATTAATCACTTTTTATTATACTTGCAGACGGATTTTCTTCTGTTCGATTGGAATATTTATTATCTGGTAGACTAAGAGTGTTCATTTTAACATAAATGTCCAATAGTTTTTGTTTTTTTTTTTAGCTTTTAAAATGGATATTTTTTGTATTTATCGCTGAAATTATCTAAAACCCAGACAAAATTACAGTACAACCAAAACCTAAGTTAAATATATTATTTTTTTCTTTAATAAAAATCTAGGGGGAAAATCCAGCACGCCGAAATATGGGAAAACAGTCCGACTGGATTTTCAAAAATTCCGAGCGGACACCATATATCCAATCGGATTACAATTTTTTTAGTTGATATTTTTATATATAAATAATTCTGAAATATTCCAAAACTCAGTCGTGTTTTGCTCCACTGTCCCTAAACCAAAATAGAAGTTCCTAAGTCACTTAGAAATACTAGTGAATAGTGATGGGCCGACAATCGGCGACAATCGAATAATCGTCGGCGTTGCATTCATGAGCGCGATCGCCGACTTCACTTTTCCCTGACCGATTAATTACTTGGCACCCCAAACGGATAATTTAGTTGTTTCTGACCTTTTTCTTTTTTGTATTTACGGTTCTTTAGGGCAATTACGCCAAGGGAAACTACTCTATGTAAAAATGGCTTCCTCCAAAGTCTCGAAAGAAATTGAGTTCATCTGTAATCACCCAGATTTTGGAAGATATATGGCTTTTACAAAATTAAGCTTGGAAAAGCATCAACCTAGAATATTGACATTAGTATGGCAGTATGCATAGCATGCTGTAAGACTTACGCAAGCATATTAGCAAAAGTATTTTCAATTTTTGATTTTTTGGGATTGAAATCATTCCAGTGGTTATTAAGAATTAATAATCCGTTAATACTGTTTTGCTCCATATGATTTTAATTTAATAACATAATATATTACTGGATAAGAGTCTCTGGTGAAATTGAGACGAGTACCTAATTTTAAGTTTACTATCTTCACAAATATTTTACTTTTATGCTGTTAACTTACTTGTGTTTATGAAGGGATACAACAGAAATAGGATATTTGATATCTGTATGGTTCATTTCTTAAGTAATGACATAAAACATACACTGTGAGGTGAACTTATAGATATGCAACTAGAGTAACCGATTATCCGATTATATCCGATTAATCGAATCGGTTGGCTTGTCCGATTATGCCGATTAATCGGTTGGCAAATCTAACCGATTTGCCCATCACTAGTAGTGAAGTTTGCCAAAATCCTGGTTTTGCAAAGATATCCTGGTGACTGTTTAGTTTAAGTTTTGAAGGCTATTCTAAAAGTTTGATTTATTCACAAGCTAATCTGTACAACTTAGAAAAATCATGATATTTACGTTAATTTTCTGATAAAACATTACAACATTTTATGCTTAATACTTTTGTTACCTCTTTTACACAGTTATACGTAAATATTAATGGCCTAGCCATCCGCTCTTTGTTAAGATTATGACTTACGATATAGATTGTTTCATTATTAAATTAATTATATTCAATAATGCATTTTAACTTTTCGGCTAAATTTAGTTTGAAATTATACTGTTAAGGTTGGTAAGGAAGTATCATACAAATTAAATACGTTTTTTAGTTACGGAAAAAATGAACAAATATTTGGGCTGGAAACGATAGTAGTACTCAGGGAACCATTCGCATTCAATAATCTATTACATTTTTTCTTAACGTTAATAGGGTGTTTGTATTATCTCACAATTTGTCAACATGCTATTTGGCAGAAAACACTCTTGGTATGTACGAGCATATTGCCTGTAGACAGATTGTTCAGTATTTATGAAAGTTATTCTGTCAACAATAGACTGCTATCAAAACAAACTTCGGGTGAATCATTTAGGGGCGGCAAACGTAAGGCTTGAAATGTTTAATAGATATGAGAGAAAAACGCAAACTGAACATTATACGATCATTAGAAAGCTTTTCGTGAAAATTTATTTGTTTCTTTTTTTTTTTATTGAAAAAATGAAATGAAGAAAATTTCCCATGACCGACGAAGCGTATTCAATAAACTGAGGGAATGATAGTAAAACATTGAAACATGAATATCACCTTCCGTATCAGAAAATAATTAATTTCTTTCACACATCTTCCTTAAACTTCAATCATCAAAAGAAAATAACACTAACACGTTTCTTTTGAAATCATCTCAAGCAAATAAATAAATTAACTTTCTTTGAAGTCTGATGTTGATTTGTGCAGTCAAAATTGTGCCTGCTAACCGGTACCAGATAAAAAAAAATACAGACTTAATTACTGTTTACTCTGTCTTTTTCTGTTCTTTCCTACATTCATAACTTCAAAGAGGATACATATTTGAGCCGTGCCATGAGAAAACCAACATAGTGGGTTTGCGACCAGCATGGATCCAGACCAGCCTGCGCATCCGCGCAGTCTGGTCTGGCTCCATGCTGTTCGCTTTTAAAGCCTATTGGAATTGGAGAAACTGTTAGCGAACAGCATGGATCCTGACCAGACTGCGCGGATGCGCAGGCTGGTCTGGATCCATGCTGGTCGCAAACCCACTATGTTGGTTTTCTCATGGCGCGGCTCAAATATTTATCATAAACGACTATAAAAACAACTTTATATAAAACAACTACATCAAAGCTGTACACAAACTTCAGAAAACAGGTAACTGAATCTGATATAAACAGGCATAATAATTGTGTTTAATACGTTCGTTGAATAATTGACGGTGACTGATAACAAACAACAACCCTGCTACATATAAAACACACTCAGACAAAACAGAAACAATATATATAACTTGAAGAAATTCCCATACTTTAAAAATATCCAATAGCCATATGTCACTTCAAATGTATAAAATCCTCATCAAATGTATTTAACTTTACTAAATATATAAATTAAGTGAGTTAGTTAGATTTTACGGCGAACCGACACAAAAAGGCCATATATCGCAGAATATAAATTAAATATGCATATAGAACTACATTTATAATTAAATGCCACGCAGTAACAGTTGGTTGTTTTAAAAAACAGCCCCGATAGCCTAGTGTTAGAGCGTCCGCTTCGAGTTCGGGAGGTTGTGCGTTCGATCCCCGGTTACGTCGTACCATAGACGTGAAAAATGGCAACAGTAGCTCCCTTGCTTGGCGCTCAGCATTAGATGGGAAACTGACCTCTTCTCTCATACCCTCCTGGCAATAAATTCCATCAGGAATGAGTTTGTTTGTTTGTTTTGGGTTTCACGCCGTTTTTCAACAGTATTTCAGTCATGTAACGGCGGGCAGTTAACCTAACCAGTGTTCCTGGATTCTGTACCATTACAAACCTGTTCTCCGCAAGTAACTGCCAACTTCTCCACATGAATCAGAGGTGGAGGACTAATGATTTCAGACACAATGTCGTTTATCAAATAGTCATGGAGAACATACGCCCCGCCCGAGGATCGAACTCACCACCCCGCGATCCGTAGACCAACGCTCTTACCTACTGAGCTAAGAGGAATGAGCTGTCGTGTGTGATTAATATAAGTTGTAGAACTTCCTTCACAATCGACCTAAAATAAATTATGTATAAACTAAAAAGCAGCCCGTTTAAGTGGTAGTACACATTTATACTGTGTTTATCTATAATACATGTATATAGTATGTATATTTTACACAAAATGCGTAGTACTGTTTATACACCGCTTGTTCATAGCTTGTTCATTTTATATTTTACATAAATTATGAAGTGATTGTTCTTGTTTTTGAATATGAAATTTGGATCTAATCTTTATATAGAAAGCATAGTGGGAGCATATGTGAAACATGTTTAATACCGGGCTAATCTGTTATCTTGCATAGAATAAAAGGTATAATTACTTTCAAAAATGCTTTGTTAAAGAGTGGTGAATCATTTTTTTGTGCAATGTATATTGTCCTTGTATATAATCAAATATTTCGTAATGACATTCTTGTTTAATGGTGACATTGAATCGAGAATTACCTTTGGTGCCTTTTATTTTCCTAAAAGGACATTAAATGGCAATTATTTCTGAATTATAGAGCATGTTTGGTAATATACATTACGATGAGCCCGTATTGTTAACCAATAAGCGATAGATTATGACACGTTTTGAAACATTTCTTTTATCATGTTAATGAATCAAATTACGCTTGTAAGGCTCTGAATTATGTGCATCCAACTCTGATCCTTTGATTTTTATATTCCTAAATAATACTGCATACTCTTTTCCCCAAATGTAAAATTCTCTGCAGGTATTTACATGTAATAGCCAACGGACTCGCTCAGAACCAGAACGTTTGATACAGCGGACGCTTGTTGTTTTTCCGAAATAAGTCCATTTAAATTGAAATGACACTTTTGATATGGCATCTTGTCACAATATAGATTTTCTTTAAACTCAGTGTTGTAAAATTTAGAGTCATGTCAGTATATTAAAAATAAATATACTTTTTACATTATCATATTGATGTGTATTCTTGTAACGCAATCATGTGTCACACAAATTTAAGCGATGTATCAAGCTTCAAGTTGATTATGGCATTAAATTTTGGTGGTATATAAACGATCGATAATTTTTATTCCTACATAACTGAGATCTCCAGACAATTCTCTGTCTTGGGATAAACATCGTTAATTTAATGATTGCTCTGTCAATATTGACACTGTAGACAAAACAAATGAAGCAAATTCGTGGAAATGAGAATAAGTCTGTTGTTCTGATTATTGCCTGTCTGTTTATCTGAAACCAAACGTAAGACGACATATCACCTTTTTCCAGACTAAAACTAGTTAAACTACCGTTATATATGCAAGATGAATTGTCTACGCACCAACGTGTCTATGTTACTTAACGATGGTTTGTTAGAAATAACTTTGTCTAAGTTTGCGAATAGTCTAAAACACATGTGCTTATGCATATTTTGACATTCGACATTTTGACATTTTATCGAAGAAGCATATAGTATATGTTTTGTTAGGTTGAAGTAAAGATGAGCGCCAGTTCGCAACATCATATGTATGACATTGTAGATAGCAATCAAACATTGTAAATTTCATAATACTGCAGGAAGTGTTTTTGTTTACGTGTTTGCTTCTCAATGTTTCTTTTTATTTCCAAAAATATCCTCTAAAATAAGATAGTAAACAAATTCAAGACTCGTGTTGTTTATGGTTCTCAAAGCGATGAAGATAAATCGACTTGACTTTAGAGACATGCAAATACAAAACAATGTGAAACAAGGCTTCCAAGTCATCACGAACAACAGTAATAATATCAAATAATATTTTCTAGCATTTAAATTGGAATTCGAAACCGCAGTCCTTCATTGAATTCTTCTCTAAAACCAATGCCAGCAGTTTGTATTTAAAATAATCGTCACACGAATGAATGATATAACATTTTTTGTTCTAATTACATATCTATTTTTAACACTTTTATTTCGTAATTTCCACGCAATTTTCGGCTGAACAAATATGGAGATTTGATTACACTCAAAGAATATGTTACTAAAGATTTGCTAATGGTTGCATGACGATGTAACTATATACGGGTCCTGCAATTACAATTACGTAATTTGATTAATTCATAGGTTGATTAACCGATTGAGATGAGGTGAGATTAATGACGATACGTTACATTTTTCTAATGTACATGTTGCAGGCTTAGATGATAATTGCAGAATGTCTATTTTTAATTTATAAAAAGAAAAAGTAACAAAATACAAGTCATGTTAAATTAGTGTGTGAACAATTGTTTTGTCAACAATGGGATTATTGTGAATAAAATGATATATAAAGTATGTCTGTTTCATTTTAAGATTAAAATTCCTTTCACAGAGTAAAATATATAAATATTACTCTTACTAACTGTTTTAAAATTCACTGAAACACATGTGATATATCGTAGATAACTGTCTCTGATTGCTGAAATAATTTGAATTATCAATTTAATTTATTTAATTTACCTAAGACAATGATATTAAACATGGAAACACTTTGAAAGGTATATGTATCTACCGTATCCCAAAAACAATTCTTTCGCACTGCCTCTTTAAACTTCTATCATCAAAAGAGAAATATCACGTTTCTTTTGCAAGTATCTAAAACAAATGTTCATTATTTGAAAACTGATATTGATTTGCGCAATCAAAATAGCGTCTGCTAATCGGTACCAGATATATGATGCTTAATTAAAATTTACACTTTTTCTGTTCTTTCTTACCTCCAAAGAAGATACTTACTTATTTGGTATGACTATAAACACAATTTAATTGACAATGTAAAACAATTACAGGAAAGAAAGCTGAATACACTCTCTACAAGACAGGTAACTTATATCAATTGGAAAATGATTATGTCTAACTAATTATACTGCTACAAATGAAACACATTCAGTCAAAGCATTGACATTATATACAGCACATTCACACACAGTCTTATACCTGTGTTAGCGTAACATAATACAAGAACGTGTGCATTTTAGTAAACAATAACCCTTATGTACATAATAAGGTTAATGAACTTTTAAAACACTGTTAATGTCCTTCATCGAAAACCTGGATAATTATAATGGTCACCTGTCTATAGTAGACACTTTCAGTGAGTCCATTCGATGACCGCTAAAAACAGGTTAGACTACATTAAATTTTTAATATCAACAGTTTTGGCACATCTATGATTATATTTACAAGCCAAGGCTTATTTTATAATTGTCTACTTTGTCATGTCATTTTATTCACTTAAGACACAATACATGACTTATTAGCTATGATTAAATAAAATTGTGCACGTGATTAAACGTGTTCTAATCTAGTTTGGTGCACACGAAAGGCCTGTTAGTAATATTTCAAAACCATCCATCGCAAAGATTGATATATAAAAGTTCAGAAAATGCAGAAGACATATTTCGTATGCATGTCAATAAAAGGCATGAAAAAAGAAAATACAGAGACCGAAGTTATGAGCGCTCACTTACGAAAACTCTTATATAATGACTAAAACTTGAGTTTTAACTGAGTTTCAAAAGACAATTACCGATAATAAAAATGTTCTGTACAAGATAAATTAAGGGACGTTTTTTCGTAAAATATTATCTACCTTTGCTGTTAACTGCAAAACAAAGGGGATCAATATATGTTATATCAGAATGATGTAGTTGCTTCCATTTAGTTAATAGTACGGTTATTTGGAAAAACAATCGATAGTTTGATAAAGACTGGGCAACCATTAATGAATGTGATCAATGTTTATAACTCATTGTTATATTGATTAATTTGTTTAACTAAGACAAAAAAACATCATGCAATACTGTTTAAGACATTGATTTTCTTAAATGCACAATAATGCGCTATAAAAATAAAATGATCTAACATGTCTGGTAATGTGCAACGTTTATAAACTAACAGCACTTGTTAGACTGGTTCTACCCTAGAACATGTATCAAACTGTATAATTAATATATCTTGGACCTAACAACTCTGAATATTTTTGTAGGAGACAAGATATACCAAAAGCATATAACCAAATTATCATTTAGAGAAATAATGCAACCCTATGATATAACACCGTTCTCATTAACTTCAAACAGCAGTCTAGTATCTTTCACAAAATCTAAATAATCAATAATGATATTGACCAACGAAAGATTCGAATGCACATTGGCAAAGCTCACTCACTTATTTCATTCAGTCTGTTCTTTCATAGTGTATGCATATATATATATATATATATATCCTGAACTGGCTTACCGTGTATGTTATGACGTCAGCATGTCAGAAGTCAAGATGAGACACATAGTCTAAAAGTGAAGTCACTGTTAGTGACATTTTGTTCTGTATGACTGCAAACATTAGAAAAACACACTTGAACTATTCTTGAACAACGTTTACGTAACACAATACTTTGTTTTAAACTAAGTTACAGCTCTTGTCGGGTTTCATCGAAACTGTGGAAAACTATTTGTTGGGTTCAGAATGTTTTTATACATATAAAAATGGATGCTAAAATACTTTTCAGCTATTTCCTATTTGATTCTGTATAATTATATGGTAATCTAGTCGCCTTACAATCTAACTTTAATAAATCTAAAAGAATTCGACTGCAGTTTACTGTAACAATTGCTATTCAAACATATATACAGGAACGTTTGAGTAAATGTGATAAATAATATCAGAGTTATGCATATATAGTTCAGAAAGAAACTATTTATACAAGCGTGATAGAAAAAATGGATGCATTTCTGTAACCTATCGTGCACATATTACAAAAAATATACATTCACAACCACAAAGCTAGTATTTAATGTGAGATAACTACAGTCCTGCAGATTTCATAAATGACCAAATTACAGCTCTGTCTGCTTAAGTTTACTTAAGAATTGAATGTCATTTGTGTTTGTTTTGATGGGTATAAACCACATTGAGACTTTTTGCAAATACATAGATAAAGTCTCAATGTGGTTTATACCAGTCTAAACAGACAAAAAGGAGAAGCCTATTCGTATATTTATATGTTTGCAGTATCTTGCTTCAAAAACTAGCGGTATCTGAACATCTAAAAATATCATATCGTATTATCGTTTAAATTTTTATCATTACAGTTATAAATGAACAATTTGATTTACCTTAAATCTAATGTTCTTTGTTACAAATTTAGTATACAATATATTTGAACGACGCCATTTTGTTTACTGGTGTGTTTTGTAAAGTGATACAGATGGCGCCCATGATATCATTGCATCAGTTTTGTTTAATACGATTTTGTTTCTATACAAATAAGGAAATGTAAATATTTGTACGTGAAATAGAGACTGCAGTATAATATAATTACAGCATCCTATGTTACATTGTATTTTATAACCACTGTATCGTTCTAGTAGCCATTAAAATATGCTCGTAAATTATTTTTATGCATCGGAATATACAAATGATAGATATTTGCTTCCGTGCAATCTGATACAAATTGTCACAGCATGTTGTATAGAAACACATAAAGGTAATTGATTTACTTGCACTTGACGCAGATATATAAATTTACATAACACATGGTATATGTACAAATGATGGATTATTCCGATAAATAGTTTTCTTTTTCTATGCATCGTTTTCTATATTCAATTTATTTTGCACCCTAGGGAAATTAGGCACTAATATATATTTTTGAATACCGTTTTTACTCTGTGTTATATGCGTTTTACTACATACACATTTTCTATTTCCGTTTACTTGCAATTTGAAGTGCAAATTTTATATCGAATATATGTATGACGCCATTTGACTTTATTTTGTTCATACCAGGGAAATGCATATGGAATAAGATTGTAAGTTTAATTTGTATCGTGTTCTATGTACTTGTTCTTGTACCGAAAAATAATGTTCTCCTGATATTGCGCACATTATCACTGCTGCAGATCTAACATATATTTTTTCAGTTCAAATACAACAGCATATTCATGTACGAAACATGACCTACATTCACTACAGGGATATGTTATTATTGCTAAAAGGGGTGCTGAAGGAAAAAAACATGAAATTATAATACTGTAAATGTTAAAGTATTGCCTGTCTTTACTGACTGCGGATGGTACTTTGTAAAGTTGTCGATTACAAAAGGTTGTCAGATGAGTATAAATGTGTAATTTAAAACATTACTGTTACTACATGACTTTTAAATTATAAATGTAGCTCTACATACACTGTATTTTATAAGCTGAGTTAAATACATTTGATTAATTAAATATATTTGATACAATTGAACACGACATATTACTCGCATTTCAGACAGCATTGGTTTATTTTTTAGCTTTGGGAGGTTTTCAATCTTTTTTAATCTTTCACCTATGCGATATATGACCATTTTGTGTCGATTCGCCGTAAAACCCAACTCACTCACTTTTACTACAGTGTCAATGTGCAGGCGGTCTGCTTTGCGGTTGGGTTTTGTTCATGCTTCCAAAGTATCTACTGTTTTATTCTATTTTACGAGAGGGTTACCGATAGAAATTATTACAAGAACATCGTTTTAGATTTTGTTAAGAAGTATTTTGTCGTCACCAATGATCAACCCTAAAATACATGTAAGACATAAATAAAGACACAAAAAATAACTTTACTTTTAACCATATGCAGTTCAATTATAGATTCGAGATATATGAATCAATTACCGCAATCCGAGTCTCGTAATAGATATTACAAATATATTAATGTGTTTTTGATTTCAAAGTTGTGAGTTCCCTCCAGGAACTCATTACGTAACCAATAACACTGATAATGACATAACTGTCTGACTATTGTCTATTTTGTAGAAATATTCTATATAACTTTACGATATAATGATGCACGTCAATAAAATAAATTGGAATATTTATTTCAATAATGGTTCAATCACGACCACAGTGATTGTGTGTAGTTCTTGTTTTTTATAACTAAATATTTGTTCATATATTTTGCATATCACACATCAATTTAAGAACATATGATGGATTGCTGAGTGGCGTTGTTACATGTATCAGGTGATCTATTCTTATAAACTTGCTGCTAAGTTTCAGTTAGTAGCAAAAGCTTACGAATATTACGGAAGGGAGTAATAATTACTATCAGTGTAAATTACACCTGGTATTGTAAAGCATACGCTACTTATTGCTTAGCAGTCAATATTTCAAAGGAATTGATTGTAGAAAAAAATATAACGCTGTGACTTAAATTCATTGATACCAAGAAAACCATTTGCCTTCTCACCAAAACATTGTGTATACAGCGAGTACTGAATGTAATAATCGAATCTTTTTTGTTGCCAGTCTTGTCAATACGAAGAAGCCGTTTAGGGGAAACGTAGTTAATAGACAGAAAAATATTACCTGTAGATTTAAAAAAAAATTGAATTGATTATTGTAATGCTTTAATGGAAACAAAATGAGATGCTGTAAACTTTTTGAGAGCCATTAGAATATGAGATCTGTAAAAATAAACGCTTTACATATGGGGCACGTGCTGGTATTCTGAAGACTAAAGGATGCAATTCTTATTGTTTGGTTTGACGAGTTTCTTTTGAACAAAAGGGTGTACAAACCCATGGAAATAATTTTGAAAACTACCGTCCTAAATCGGAAAATGATTCATCAGCGTGGTGCCGCTTCTTTAAACTTTAAATTACTATGATATGGTATCAGTACAAATAAGTAAAACTAGACTTCGTGCAAATTTTAATGTAATTTCAATTGTACCAGATAGGTGGAATTTGATACAATGTTCTGTGACTTTCGTGTCTATAGAGAAAAAAAAAACGATTGATGTGCAATGACATGACCTTGAACATTTGTTTGAAATACAAATTATTAATTCTGAATCGTGGAATTTTTATTTATGTTTATCGCTGTCAGAATTAACCTGCTCCGAAAACTTGATCTTACAATATATTTCTGTGTACAAAAGGAATAACTTATTAATATACATACTGCAATAAATAAGAAATAAAGGCTGATCTAAACACTTAAATCATTTTAGTTTCGAACATGTAGATTAAACACATGTCTTTTGCATGTAATAGCGGAACCACTTTTAACAAGAACATGTGGAAAAAAAACGGACGCTTTTTTATCCGACATGCATTGTTGCAACCTACTCATGTATCACACAAATTTAAGCGTTTAAAGTTTCAACAATGTATCTATCTACCTTCAAGATGATTATGATATTTTGCGAGATAACTTTAATTCTTACATAACTGAGATCTCTAGACAATTCTCTGACTTGGATTAAACAACGTTAATTTAATCATTGCTCTGTCAATATTGACACTGTAGACAAAACAAATGAAGCGAATTCGTGGAAATGAGAATAATTCTGTTGTTCTGATTATTGCCTGTCTGCCTATCTGAAAGCAATGGTAAGACGACATATCTCCTTTAGCAGATTAAGTTTACCATTTTATGTGCAAGATAAATTACATACGCACCGTCGTGTCTAAATATTTATTCCAATGAGTCACTATTCATGTAACTGTAAAAAAAAGTATTTGCATACATTTACATCTGTTATTTTTGTAGAAATCACAGATAAAATTTCTTCTTTGATAAAGTTTCCTCTTGTAAAGCACACTAATAACAGTTGCAGAATTAAAAGATGGATTGATAGAAATAACTTAATGTAATATTTATCAATATTCTAAAAAAAACAATGTTTTCATGAGCTTATGCATGATTATATTGACATTCTACATTTTAACATTTTAGCAGGAAGACATACAGGTTTCATACATATATTTTTCTTTGGTTAAGCATAAACCGTGAAAAAAAGCGCAATCTCGCAACATAGTATATTTGACATAGTGGAATGGAACCAAACAAACAGTGTTATTTCATAATACTGTAGAAAATGTTTTCGTTTTATTATTGCTTATCAACGGTTTTTCTATTTGCAAAATTCTTCTAAATTTAGACACCAGAGACGGAATTCGAGAGAAAATAAAAACTCGTGTTATTTAAAGCAGTCGAACGCAATGGTTTATTAAAAAAGACACAACCTGTCTGTTACTTCAAAGTTAAAGCATTAAAGAATTAGGTGAAATTCTAAATTTGCATGTTTGAAAAATTTCCATGATGCAACAAAATTAAGCTGGTTGGTTTTGAAATATCATATCTAGCGTTGCAGAATATCATATGTATAAGACCAAACGACAAACAATGCAGCCAAGATGATCTCTCAGGCTTAAAAAAGGAAAACTAATATTTTATAAACTGATGGCTTTTCATACCATACGAGTTCGACTGTATTCCGGTAGTACGGACAACTCCAGTAGGATTTCAAATAAGTGAGCGCATGTATGTGTGCGTATATGTGTGCATGTGTATGTGAGTGTGTGGGTGTGGGTGTGTGTGTGTGTGTGTGTGTGTGTCGAAAGTCTCGGTTTCGGTCATGCCTGATATCAGACATCAACGCATATCAATTACAATGCAATGCCGAGCAAATATCAGTGAAGGTAAACAAGGCTCACAAGTCATCATGGACGCCAGTTACAATATTTAATTACATTTTCCAGCATTTAAATGAGCATCTAAATATGCAGTCCTTCATTAAATTATTTTCATTAATTTCTTATGACTTTCCCCAAATCCTTGCCAGCAGTTTGTATTTCAATGAACCTTCACACGAATGAATGCTATAAAATGTTTTTGTTCTAATTACAAAATTATCTGTTTTTCTTCGCGTAATATTCTTATTTCTTAATTCCCACGCAACATTTGGCAGAACAAATCTGAAAACTTAATTACACCCAAGAAATAGGCTACTGAACTTTTGCTAATGGTTGCTTGACGACGTAACTATATACGGGCCCTGTAATTACAATTACGTAATTTGATTAATTCATTGGGTAATTAACCAATTAAAATTAGCTAACATTAATGATGATACTTTACAGTTTTTTTACGTAATTGTAATAGTCTGAGATTGCAAAATGTTTATTCTAGCATGAAATATTAACAAAAAATAAACGTTAAGTCAAGGTAAAAAATCATATTATTATGAATAAAACAATATAGGTTATATGTGTTTATTGTAAGATTGAAATTTCTTTCAGAGTAAAAGGCCTTTACCGAAACTTAGTTTCAAACCAGTGAAAAATTATATATATATATATATATATATATATATATATATATATATATATATATATATATTAAAAGTAACTCCTGGACAAGTATATAATAAATAAAAAAAAAACATCCAATGGGTTTCTTCTATCTGTATTTCTGTCTATCTACCGGTTTCATATCATAATATATGTCTGCCCTGATGATTATGATATGAAACCGGTAGGTAGACAGAAATACAGATAGAGGAAACCCATTGGATGTTTTTCTTTATATATATATATATATATATATATATATATATATATATATATATATATATATATATATATTGTTATTGTTATTGTTATTGTTATTGTAATCTATGACCTTGACCGCTGAATGATTGAGCCCACCTGGGTCATCTACTTTGTAAGCCCACTCATGCTACAAAGTTTGAGGAACTGGGTCAAATGTTTCTCAAAGGATTGGACAGAAATTGTTCGCTCTACCGGCAGACGGACCCGGACTTTCCAAACGACGCCACCGACAGGTGCAAAGCAATATACTCCCGCTTCTTCTGCGCATATTACTAACAAATATCTTATTGATTAAGATTTAAATCAATAACCAGATCATTTATGGAGCGAATGAACAATGCAAGGACGCTCGAGAGATCTGATTTATAACGCCACAGTTTATACAAACGAGGCCTCAGGTATACGGATTTAAGTATTCAAGCATCAAACACGAAGCTAAATGTCTGATTTGTTTAATGTGTCGAAAATTGCAAACAGTTTTTTGATTTGTTTAATGTGATTGCTTTATTCTTTTATGAAGGAAAGTTTAAACTGCACGTGTAACAATGCCAAATACTCCACCGTTTTAGTAACAGTTATTTTGTATTTCTACACGTAATACTAAATACACAATTTGCGGGATGCTACACTGTATATCATAACTGCAATGAATTTTAACGCAAATGCATATATATTTTCTTAATTTGAAACGGAGATTGATTTCTAGTGATTTTGGCTGACAACTGTATGTAGCGATTACATACATATTAATTTTTCTTAATTTGAAATGGAGATTTATTCCAGTAATTCTTTGCTGACAACTGTATGTAATGATTAAAGCTTTTCTTCATTCAGTTTGATTCTTCTTGTAAAGTAATTTTCAGGAATTGAGATGTGTTGTTCTGGTAACAATGTTCAAAAGAAATTCTTTTAGAGCCGAAGGATATTGTCTTATAAGGCTTCTGTTTACAAACTGTCAACAAATATGTTATTGTTCCTTTCTCATTTTCGAATGAGCGATTTATTTTTATGTGGCTCCTGTAATTATTTTTTTCTAACTGCTTTCGCTGATCGATCGACTTAAGGATCACTTATTAGAAGATTTGCTTACGGAAGAGGGACAGACGTGAGGGTGTCCAGAAGAAATATTACGTCTTGTATGGTTTTGACAAGGAAATACTTGACTTCAAGAATCGCTTTCTCAAAAGCCTTTATCGGCGAAATTTATAGTTTTATTATGCAAAATATTTTTGTCCGAAATGACATAGCGTATCAATGTTGAACTGAGCTTTAAATTGTAAATAACTTTTCAGTGAGTACTGATTAAAATGTTTTGGATAATAGTCAGAAAGAGACACAAGGATAGTGTTTATATTTTAACAATTTGCATTCTGCAGTCGATGTAAACAGACATCCCCAAGAGAGCTTCAAAAGATGCTTCGGACAGATAAAACTCCAGAAGTTTACTGTACAGCCAAATTATCAACATATTATTAACTTTCACACATCAAAGCCCTAAAATCTCATAATGGAAAGGAATGCAGACTACTAAAATATATCTTTAATATGAATTTTCTACATATGCTAGAAACACTGCTGAGAGCATGTGATTTTTGAAGTTGCAGTTTTTAGAGCCCACAGAGACGGCTAAGCTTTTTCTCTCCGATCGAATAAATAAACCAAGCAAATTATTTATCAGATGGCATAAGCAACACCATTTGCTGATGTCATATTACTAGACTCTTCATCGAATTATATTTTGATTTGTCTGAAAACAACTTTCATTTCAGGAATGTCCATACCTGAATGAACGATTAACGTCAACAGAAACTATCACCAATACCTAAATTTCAGTATGTCGGTGAAGGTAAATACAATCAATCTAGCATTTAAAGTATATATATATATAAGACATAGCTTCTATTTCTACCGCTCAATAACACGTAATTGATTTTGGAAGGCAATGCAAAAATTCAAATTTGTTTTTTTCAGATTACTTCTTTTTCACAAATTTTGATAAATATCGCCATAAGTACGACATGAAATGAAAACATAAACGAACATCAAAATTACAAATCATCTTAATTTTGAAATCACTTTAACATGTTATTTTATGACATAGACATCCAGTTGCTACACTTTGATTCAAAACACTGTAGTGAGCTAGACGATTAAATATGCTATGTTATGTTTTGAAATATATTGCGAAAAAACACAGATATCATTCCTGCTTCATATTAAAAACCATAACATGTAAGTTATACAAGATTATGAAAAATTACATAAATTCTTTCCATAAATGTTGATTGAGATTTCACGCTTCGGTTGGTTATGTCTCGAATTGTAATGCTCTTTTCAGAGTGTATTTGTCCATTAGATCAAAATGAGGTGTATGTCGAAAAGTGGACGCGCGAATGACATATTCATGATGTTTTGTCTTGTCAGCATGCATTTAATAGATTCGAAAGCGCATGCAAATTGTAGTGGAATAGATTTTACTGATTTTGAAAATTCACAAATTAAGAGACAAGATGTTTAGCATATTCTTTATTAAGCGACCGAGTTGTTCGCAGCCTTTTTTGCGATATGAAGGATTAGCAACTGCTTTTTGACATGATGCAGGTTTAGGGTAATTCAGGCGTTCAATATCGTGTATATATTTGACATTCAATGCATTGCATTTCTTGGAATAATTCTATGTTTATGTGCAGTACCGAGTGCCCACCAATGCACACCGTATGGAAAAAAAGAACGTGGTGTATTTAATTTACATTCATGGAGACGTATCCGATAAAAGACGTAAGTATGAAGTATAAGTAATATTGCCAAAAAAAAAAAAGGAATTAAACGCACGTGGCGTATCGATTTCTTAAAAGTTTTGATACATGTATTTATTATGCTGGATGAGTTACTTGTGTTACTAAATCGTAAGTGAGATTTCAGATGAAAGACAGTACGACTGCGACTCACGACCATTATCAACTGACGGGAAACTTACTCAGCTGTTAGAGGATAAATTGAAATGAAAGGCAAACAACACAATTGTCGAATCCTGTATCACTGTTGTTGTCCCTTGTTTCTGGATTACACGACAAGCCGATATGATTAAAAAAAAGCCAACTCAAGCTTGCAACGCGTTTCGTATTAAAATACTTCTTCAGGAAAACATAAATGTATACAAAGATATTAATGACGTCAGTTAACGTGATATCATAACGTCAAATTATGACGTTACGTTTGGCGCACAATTTGAATTATATATATAGTCCAGAAAACAGCGACAGAACCTATAGTTAAAGTAAAAAAGTATCAGATATTAATGTATTATCACTGTCATAAATTTATAAAATAGAAAATTTGAAAACAAATCAAAAGTTAAATAGTGTGCACAGAGGTCTACAACAGCAAGTCAGGATCAATAAGATTCAATAATACTACTGATAAGGACTGCCATTATAGCAAACAATATAAAAGTACAAGAAATAACTGAAATGCTTGTAACATATGCATGAAACAGCTCAAATAATTATTTGGAGTAAATAATACTGTCAAATGAGTAACTGTATATTATGCATAGTCTTTGGATTGAGGCCCTGCGGATAAGCCAATAAAATTCTATTTTCGTTTAAGCAAAGCGACTTACGAAATAATCAAAATTTAATCATCACAAACATTACAAAATCTGCATTACTTACAACAGGACGACTTGGCATATATATATATATCTGTTTTCTCAGTCTTTATGGAAACTTATAGTTAATCAAGAGATACCCTTGAAGCAAGGACAAAATTCAGATAATCAAGCGACATTCAAACGTCCAGTGCACTATTATAGCGTAAGTATTGGTGTGTCCATTCTGAAAATATACTCAAAGTGCATAAAAAATGTAAATCAAATAAAAGATATAAACAAAACACATGATTCTGGGCAGCTTTAAAATGCTTTTTAAAGTAGATGTATAAAACACTAATATCTTGGAGTTATGCTTGTAAATCAATAATCAGTCAGAGTCAGATTTTGGAAGCATGTCATTTAGGCTACTTTTTCTAATTCAACAGAAACTGTAAAATGACAACATTTACTGCGGTGATATTATCGGTAGTGCAAATTTAGAAAGCATTTCCGAATAGGTAAATCATTCACAGTAACACAAATCCAACATCATTGAAAACGTTGTTATATGTATTTATTGTAGCCTAATGGCAATCATACTGTAATGATGTAAACCACCGACGTTTGAACGTTATACATTTCATCTTTATGGTATACTGATTTTCATCAAGGGAATCTATCAGAATGTTTGTTCTAATTTTTTAAACTTATTTTTTTATGGTATACTATTCGGGAGCAGGAATGTTTGCTTGCAACCAATGCTCGGATGACCCTAAATGACCAAGCGATTTTACATCCCGATAAAACACAAACACATCCACCCAATGTTCCTACCTCTTTCAGTTGTCAACTGTCTTATGTGAATTTTTATCCGTGATGGTGGAGCTTGTCGGCAAATTCTATCTTCACCATGGTAACACAACACGCCATACGTCTGAACGAATTGAGAGGCTCCATTTCGACGACGTCGAAGACCTGCTAATTGTTGTTCGGGAGTGTATCAGGAGAATACCAACAGAAAACTTCAACTGCTTCTTTAAATCTTGGGTTCAGACACGAGAAATGGGTGTTACTAAAGTACTCTGGGGAATATTTTGAGAAATTTGACATGTGTATTGTGTCCGACATTACGGCATAGTCTTTCTGCAATTATTTATACATTTAGTTGCCCCTTTCACGTTTACCTAACGTTGTTGCTGTGGTAATAATCAGTAGCGCGTTATTTTTTATTTTGAAAATTTGCCTCTGAGAATGAGTAAAATGTATATGGAGCTATGTATGTTTAAAGTATTGTGTAAAAATATAAAAAAAAATAAAGAGTGTTACGACACTTGTCCCGAAACTTTCCGAACACCCCTTGTAGATATACAAATGAAAGGTATCATATTGTAGCTTGGCATATGCGCTTTCCAACGACACTAAGTTTTTGAATGGTTAAGCAACAGTACAGTCTAAACATAGTGCAAGCAACGGACATTTTAATATGTTTATATGTATGTAGAAAATAGCATATTTTGACTTGACTTTGGAACACTGAAAAAAGATAATAGGTAAGGGTAGATTTCTCGGAAGCACAGAACATCAAAAACACAGCCCCAGAGCTACGCATTTGCCAACAGCAAAAAGAAGCTGTAATGGAAAAATATTTCAGACGGGTTGCTTCAGACATCCAACAAGTACATATTAATTCATGCTAAATATTGATGGAGGGGAAGGAAATTGTAAAAGGAAAAATGGGTCGGGAGGGGGCGGGGGGGGGGGGGGGGGGGGGGGGGGGGTAAGGAACCTGAAGGAGAAAGTTGAACAAGGACGAATATACAAGGGAATGCCATGTTCTTTAGAAACAGTCGCACTACAACGTAAACCACAATAGCGCAGACATTCATGTACCAAAGATAAACATACAACTACGATCAAGTGAATAACGTTGAAAAACGAACCAGCAACACATAAGAAAACAGTATGGCACCGTTATAGACTCACAAGATACAAACGCACCCACACAAGTAGGAAAAAACTATCAAGTACCATCTTAGGATTCGGTTGCCAAAACAAAGGGGAGCCACGAAAACTTACTGAAAGTAAAGGGGGAGGGGATGCAAAAAGTAGCGTAAATGCAAGGGAAAGGAGCGGGCAATAAGGGAAGTGAGGCGGAGGAAAAACGCTTACAACAAACAAGAAAACATACGCAATAGACAGACAAAACAACCAGTTGAAAATAGGGGCACCCTCTTGGAACGGTCAGTAACCTATATAAAGGAAACTGGGAAGTTTTGCTTGCAATTAACGCTAGGATGGACACAGATGACTTAACAGTTACTTACCTAACGATACAACAGATCCGGCCCGCCCAATGGCACACACATGAAAGGCATCATATTGAATCTTGGCATGTGCTCTTTCAAGCGAAACTTAAGACTTTTGAAAGGACTTTGAATGGGTTTAGCAGCAGTACACTAAACATAGTGCCAAAAAACGGACTTTTCTACTATGCATGCATATGTATATGTAAAAATAACATTTTTGAGACGACTTTGGGACACTGAAATTTTTGTTGCAGTCAATGCTAGGATGTTCCGTGCTTAATAATTTCTATACCCGCACGCGGCCTACTTTTGCTTTGTGATTTGTAGAAATATAATGAAAGGTATCATCTTGTAGCTTGACATATGCACTTTCCGACGACACTAAATCTTTTGAAATGTGACTTTGGAGGGGTCGGTAGCAGAACACGAAATATAGTGCAAACAAAGGATATTTCTGAAACATGTTTATCTACATTAGTAAGTGGAAAAAAAATGCAGTTTTTTACTTGACATTGGGACACTGAATGTTTGCTTGCAATTAACGCTAGGATGGTCCCAGATGGCCAAGTCGTTACTTCCTTTGCGATATATTAGAATACTAGTACACCCACCCAATGGCTCTTTTTCTTTCAACTGTCTGAAGTTATATCTGTCCGGATGAGTGCTTGAATATTTCTTGATTATTTTGTCCGATTATTGTATATGCCTGCAATGAAAATTCACCGATTACGAAGAAATAGTTGTTGCTTGACAGTGTCATACTAACGGTTGGATGCAAGCATGCTTAGGGGTCGATTTACACAAAGTTTTACCATTTTTGATGGAAAGTCTACAAAACGGCTGTCCCTCGTCAAACTGTACAGAAGTGTTAACATAAATGACAAAGAATTACACCGAACATCCTCCGCTTCTGCGACGAATCCTTCGTGTTGGAACCACCGCTTCTGCGAAAAGCTATGGTCAGTGTAATAATAGAGCTTGCTTTTGAGGTTGCGTTTGATTTTCTCGATACTTCCCAAGATTCCACTTTATATTTTGAGAGAGCTATAGACTGGAATTATGATTAGCTATAAATTTCTATATGAAACTTTCAACATCTACCCTGATCAGTCGAAAAATCATATACTAGTAACTTAACACTAATCTGAAAAACTGAAAAAAGATCATTAGAAGATAATCTTAGTTTTGAGTAACGGTATTTCAATTTTAGACGGCTATATTGAATGAATCAATTATTTTTACATTAGTAATATGAAGTTAACATTTACTTTACCTAATTAAAACGTAATGATCATCGCAAATTGTTATGGTATTTCTAGAATTGCTTTTTAAACATAACATTTTTCATCGTTATGATATACTAGTAAGGCGTAAAAAAATTTTCCGGTATTCCGACCTTCCCTTAATTTTTGGCCCGACCCTAAATGTTTTTATTGCCTTGGATTTTTTTTTCAACATTTTTATGCTTTAAACGTGATCAGAGATGTTAGAAATCAACTTTCTGTTGCTCCAAAGGCATAACACCCTTATTGTATTCATTTTTGACACAAAAATAATTTCTGAAAAGTCCCACATAATAAAAGAAAATACCGATCTTCCTACCCAAACTTTTGTTTAATTGTTACTAGAAAAAAACATTTTTTACGCCTAATTATCTTCATTTTGGAAATAAATCAAATAGACCCCATTTTATCTAATGTTTGTTTAAATGATTTTTAACCACAGTCTCAGTTAATATTTACCTTTTTGTAAACGCGATAGTTTAATTGTTGTTTATGAATTCTGTCTTTCCACAGTGTTATATACTATATTGATGACTTCAATTCTTGCAAGTTAAACCAAACAAAATTTTCAATTTACTGGCATTTAAACAAACCATCTCAATCATGGAAGGATTCTTTTAACTGGTGCATTTTGACTTTTCAACATTCGGGTATCTGAATTGCATGAAACATATGTACTTTCATGTGAGATATAAAAAGAATGAAAGAATACAGATCGATTTAATTTATGAATAAACGGACATTCACTATAAATGAGGTCTCGAATGAAGTTTTCGATGCAAATATTGATAAAAAAGCAGATAGAAAAGTACGTTTGATATTAGGAATATGTGGTACTGTAATTGCATGTTAAATATTGACTTTGCTGAAAAGAGAGAGAGTTGTCACAATTTAGTTTCTTGCATAAAGTAAGAAGTGTTCCAGAATATTCGGCCATATTAATATATTTATCTGATGTATTTAATTGAAAAGTTTTATATTGACATGTATGTTATCGTAAGATAAGTATATTTCATTCATCCCTTTAATCTACACAAGTCCACAATAATACATTATTCAAGAAATACTTTATAGCAAAACAGTGTGTTTACACTTAGTCTAGTTATACACGATAGGCGCTTATACGTCGGGCGGTTTCGATTCTAATATATGTTTTATTGTAAAATTTATAATAAAATTTGATAGAACTCTTCATTTGCGCATTTATGGCCACAAATCGTAGGTCGTCACACTGCTTTGCATATACATGCAAGGACCGGAAATGGTAATATCTCTTGCGGATATTGCGCAAATTAACTAACTCCGTGTGTGTGTAAATTAATTTAGACAGTTATGCTTTGTGACATTTCCTTTGAAACATGTCTTTAAGTAAGATATTTGATCAAATTTGAAAGAGCTATTTCTCGATGCCTACTTGGCGCTAAATATCACGTCAAAATGACGTTAACATACGTACATCGTAATATCGTAATGATGATTAAAGCATTGTTAGTTATATTAGCAAAGATTGTTCTCTTTCCAGCAGTAGCTTTCTCAACATATTTTACCTTGTGAAATTCTGCGGGTTCTAACCTTTTAAAAAGAATCTTCTGTTTGTTTTCAAATTTCAACATAAAAAAATGTCATACTTTCCCTAGGGCATTAAATGATTTGATCTTAATTTTCTATACTAATTCCTGACCATAACTGTAATTATGCATGATGTTTTCTTGCCTAGAAGTAAAAAGTGCATTGTTTGCATGAGATACAATGTACACAGTCACCTTAGCCTATAATAAAGTTTTAGAGGAGTTGTCTCCATTTTTTTCATATGTTTTAACCAGGATCTTTTTTTTTTCTGCTCAAATAACTCTTTTCCAGAAAATCTTATTTCAAATATTTTTCAGACTTTATACTTTGCTGCAGTTAGCTACACATATATATAAAGTAGGTTGTGCTTACTTGAAGTTTGTATTTTTAGTTCCAGTGCCTACATGCATTTGTATTACTAAATAATCATTCGACTGACGAACACAAACACATTTAATTTGAAGTAGTAATCTGACCACCCATAAAGCACTTTTCTATCTCATCTGTGTTTGACATTGAAATTTTAATAACAACTATATGCAATGATTATATACATATTTTTCTATTTTGAAACAAAGGTATATTCAAGCCAATCTTAGTTCATAACAGTATTTAATCATTATAGCTTTAATTAATTCTGTTTGCATTTTTGTAAATTTATTTTCTAGCGTAAAGACATTTTACAGGTGACGTTTTGGTAGCAGTGTTAATCATACTTTTATACTGAAACCGAGGGTTGTCGACTTATAGGCGTCTGTTCGTATACTGTAAATAAATTGGTTATTGAACATTTTTTTAATTTTCTACTTTTGCGATTTATTTTTATGTGGGTCCTGTATTTACGAGTATTTAATCTACTTTCTTCAAATTTCTTCACTTTAGAGGAGATTTGCTTACGGAAGTAAGACATACGTGGGAGTTTCTAGAGGAAATATTACAGCTTTTTAATGCGTCTTTGATAAGCACATAATTGATTAAAAAACGTTTTCTAAAAACCTTTATCCGCGAAATAAACAGCTTTAGTGTTGTTATATTTTGTGGACCATAGAGTCCATTCAATAGATGTGTAATTGAGTTCCTCTAAAGCCGGTCCTAGGAGGCGTGAGGGGTGTTTCATTACCTCTCATGAACAGACTCAATCAGACTCAATTTCAGTCTGCTATTATTTTGCTTGGCATTCTATGCTTCCGAAGGATCTTTTTACATATTTTATTATTATGCATTATGAAATTTCTTTTGTCCGTAATCATTGACCTGTGTAACAATGTTAAACTGAGATTTTTATTCTAAAATAGCATTACCGATTGAAATGTTTTGGACAACAAAAGAAAAGTTTATAATTATTTTCACAATATGCATTTTCGCAATCGACGTTAATAGACATCCATAAAGTAGCTTTTAAAGATGCTGAGAGCTGAATAAAAACTCCAGGATTATTTCTCGACATATAATAAAATTTCATTATACATCAAACCCCTAAAACTAGTAAAGTACTTACTACTATCTTAAATGTGAGATTTACTACGTATGCTTGGAAAACTGCTGAGAGGATGTGGCTCTCAATGTGACAGGTTCTGTGGCCCAAATCATCGAATTTTATTGTGATTTGTCTGAAATAAGGTTTCGTTAAAAGGATGTCCGAACTAGAATACACTATCAACGTCAGCTGCATCTATCAGCTATAATACCTAATTTCAATTTCATGTGTGGGGAAACATCATTGAATATTGTTGATAAATATTTTTATCTAGGTTTAACTTTGGATGAATTCGTAAATTATAATACAACGGCCAAGTTTGAGGCACAGTCTGCCAGTAGAGCACTAGGATTGCTGACCGCCAAATACAAGTTAGTTGGTGGAATGCCTTACAATGTGTTTTCTAAACTCTTCGACTCTTTAGTTTGGTCTGTAATTGCCTATGGCACTGTCATTTGGGGTACACGCCAATTTCCATGTATAGATGCTATCCAAAATAGAGCAATGTGTTTATTTTTAGGAGTATCAAAATACACCCCTTCAGCTGCTTTAATCGGCGATATGGGTTGGCAACCAACAACAATAAGACAGTTGTCATCAATTACTAATTTATGGGTCAGGCTTTGTAAAATGTCAGCTACTAGAATAAACCATAGAATATTTGTTTATACTTTTCATGCAAGTAGTAATAGATATAGGAATTGGTGTTACAGAGTCAAACAATGGTATCAAAACGTCAAATGCAATGAATTATGTACGCTAAACTTGGTAGCATCTAAAAAAAGTATTGTTGAAAAGGTAAAGAAAACTGCAATGATGGAAGAATTTGTTAAATATAAAGACTGGAAAAATAAAGTAAACTCAGATATTGGAAGTGGTAATGTTGGTGGAAGTAAACTGAGAACAAATATAAACTTTTTAAAACTGAATTTAAGGTTGAAGAATACTGTAAAACGATTATGTCTAGAACACATAGATCTACTCTAGCAAAATTTAGATGCGGTGTAGCGCCAATTAGAATCGAAACTGGTAGATATGAAAGGCTCCAGTTGCATGAACGATTGTGTCCATTCTGTATTAACAAGGTTGTATCTGAATTTCACGTAATCATGGAATGTCAGTTATATGATGACATAAGAATTAGTTTATTTAATAACATATGTTCATTAAATGAAAATTTTTCAAGGTTGTCTAACTCTGACCAGTTTCAGTACGTGTTTTCTAGTCAAAATCATATTCGTATACTAGCCAAAACCTGCTTTAATATTTTAAGACGAAGATATGAACACTTACATATTTAGTAGATAGGTTGGTTTCAAACTGTTTAAATTTAATATGTACATATTGCTAAACATGTTTATAAATACAATATTTAGTTTTTAAGTCTGTCGTGAGACAATTATTAATCTTTTATTGTAGATGAGATCATTTCTTAATTATGTGCATATCTTTAAAAAAGAAATAACCATTCACAGGTTTTAGTTTTATGTAAATTTCAGGCATAACTACACTCAGAAAATTATTATTATTCCTGAATAATGATTGTCTCTAAACGTTTAGTTTTGTACATTTGTGTCAAGATGAGGTGTAAGGCTTGTTATTTTACATGGTAAACAGTCTCTTATAATTCAATTATTGAATGACATTGTACTTTTATGATAGGAATTGTATAAAAATGTATATTGCAATGTTGCACGTTAATTGTACAATGACGAGACTTTAATAAACGAATACACTCCAAAAACTCCACCTAAACGATAGTGTGTGAATTAAAGTAAATGAACATGATGAAATTGATTTAGTGTTCAAAATATATACAACAAAATACATGTGCTCTATTATCTTCTATAATATCGGTCAGTCAATAATTATTATTCAATTTTAGCAGTCTAAGACAAGAAAAAAATAATTGCACTTATTTTACTTTTAAGATTTTACATGTTTGAAAAGTTTTAAAAATCAACCATGGGCAACACAGCCTCGCAACTAAAATATCTTCAAAAATTCTTTTAATCTTTGAAAACCGTACAAAAATACTAGAGTTATTCTTGCTTCTTATTATAAGTACTTATTCTAAACAAAGATTTAATTTGTTTCTGCAACAACACAGTTTGTTTTAGTTTTCGGCTTTCGGTTGGATCCTGAATTGTAATGTTAATTTTGTAACATTTTTTCTTTTAAATGAAAATGGAGATGCATTTCGCAAAATGGACGAGCTAGTGAAAATTTTCATTATTGTTTTGTCTTGTTCTGCATTTAGTAGATAAAAATTTATGTATGCATATTGCAATAGAATATGATGATGAATTTTATTGGTTTTAACAATCGACAAAATAAGACAATTAGATTTTGATGAAAATATTGTAGACTGTGTAATTTTTTGTGTATGCTTCATTAAGCGATATCATGGTTACCGTTCTATTTTGTGGTGACTGTTAAGAATTTACGAAATATTTCTTTAAATTTTTGGCGAGTGTAAGCGAAAAAAAAATCGTTACGAATATTACAAAATATACAGTACTAATATATAAAATGACTCAGTGTACACACTTAATTCCAATTCATTCCAAACGCATACTCACTATTTCTTAGAAAATGGTAAAAAATTAGGCAACGAAGAAGATAATACAAACAAATAAAGGAACAAGATGAGGCACCGCTTAGGAAATGCTTTACATAAGAGATGTAAGAAACCAGTATCGCTGGGGAATTTGAATCGATGAATAGAGCACAATACCTAATATGTTATCCTAACCATTTTCCAAAGTTAAAAGAAAGTGTAAGTTAAAGGTATCATTGCCATGTGAAATCTCTTACACACGTAATGGTAACTAAAGGCATGATTCTGGTACTATAAAATTTGTCATTTTGGCACAGTTTTTTCTGATAATTAAACAGAATCTATAAAATAGCACAAAATAGAAACAGAAATTATCATGGTTACGTTTTAAATAGTACCAAAATGTACAACATAATATATAGAAAGTTGTTACGTCGCTATTCTAAATAGAAGCAATAATGCAGCCTCATTTAAATCGTTATTATATAGCTGTGTACTCTCTAGGGGAACAATTTTCCATGATCAGTTTGTTGAAATTAGTATTTTTACTCCTAATGGAAATCATTGCATATTTACAGTGATGCAGTTAACTGCTGTATTTCAAAGCCGCAACCATACACAATATACATCAGACCATTGAACTTCAAGATAATTAATGATAAATGTATATTTGAACTACAAAGAAGTTTCTACACTGATAGCTTATGGGTGAATGCAAAGGGCCAATTCTTTACACCCAACCCAGGATACGCTTGTCACGTGAGCGGCAAGTGAAAAGTAAACAAGAAATGTCTTTAAAAAAGACAAACGGTGTAGAGGTAATAATGTTTTGGCGCATGGAAAAATAATTGAACAGGATGTACAGACAGAAAAGGTTTGGATATGCATATATGAAAACATGTATCAATTTCAACTAATTAGCAGACTTAAATGATCAATATGTATCCTTTAAGTAATAGAAGGTCAAAATGATTCGACGTCTTGTGCTGATTCTGAAGTAATTTCGCGTTGGGTCGGAATCCCCCAAAAGTACCCACTTGCACAATATCTTGACCCAGACTACAGTTACAACCATCCACCATTCATTCATATGAAAGCGAGGTACGCAACGGGGAAAGAAGTGTACTTTCGATTTCTCTTGAGATGATAAATTACTAAAGGCTTTAAGATTAGAATAAAGCATTTTAATTTTTGGTTTAAATGACTAAATATCCTCTATTTAATATGTGCCTTCTAATATTCAATGTTATTTAAGACTTAGTAATGAGTGGTTTATCTTTTCAGCGCGCACCTGTTCCGTGCCCCGCTTACTATAGAATATAGGTCTTAATCCATGTTATACAGCTAGGCCGAAAAAATCTTTGCTTAAACATCTGAATAGGATTGAACGCCACTTTCCATTCTCATGAATGTGGTGTTCGTAATTTTGTTGTACAAGAAAAACTCATGTAAGAAAATTTGTAAGCTGTATTTTATGCTCTCATAGTGCCAATTGAAGGGATGCCAGTACCAATCATGAAAGATATTCGATGTGATTTCAATATCAACTGGTCATTATTTTGGTAAACCTTCCTTCTTATGTAGTTCTATTCATGCAAGAAGACTGACCCATCTTAATTCTAAAACAACTTTTAATAGGTTTTAAAGAGATATTCTTTTTAAAATTTTACATCAGTTTGCTTTTGGCGTGATTTAAAATAATAGCATCACAATTCTTCTAGTATTTTTATGATATTTTGAACTCAAGTAAAACAGATAAAGAATCATATTACTATGTAGATTGTATATTTTATGGAAAATAAACCATTATATGATATATAATTACGTTTTGGCCAGACAGTTTTATTGCATACTTTAAAGTGTTATATTTTATTTACAACTCTACAGCGATCAAATAATAAATATATAATGAATACAACAATATCTAATAACATTAATAAATGTTACCAACAAACGTTTCTTGAAATTGCTCTTAACTCTGACAGCTTGCAATAATCATTTTTACAAATTTTATTAACCATCACATCTTCAACAGCAAATTTGAAATGCCTTGAGGTGGCTTTGAAACGTCTCCTCGTGCTTAGTGTCAGTGTTGTTTTATTTTCTGGTCTTTTGGTATCATATATTCCATTCATTACCTTTGTAATAGAGTTCCGCTTAAGCTGGTGCTAGTGGGTGTGAAGACTGTTGTACTTCCAGTACCTCTCATGTGAATACAAATACGAATATTCGTATTATTGATTTTAATGTCTATAACATAAGAATTAATGATAGATTAGTTATCATTGAAACAAATATAATCCAGTGATTATGAAACATAGAGCAACAATAAAGAGTAAGCTCTGAAGAAATCCAATTCAGCGTAGAGAAATGAAGCTCAAGATTGAAGAAAAAATCATAAATATCCACACGCGCAATTAATTTTTAATTTGGCCGCTCACGAAATCTCACGAATCAAGCATGAATAAAACAAGATTAAGATAAAACAAGATTGAAACGCCTTTGAAGATATCGACAATGTCAGATAATAATGCATTTACTTCGGAAGCACCTATTCAAAATAAAAAGAGTGTTTCTTTTGAATTGACATAAATACAAGTTAACATGATAAGATTCCTTAGAAATTCTGAAGAGCGTTATCAAATGTTTACCAGTGATTTGGAATTCCATGGCATTACGACTGTATAGAGATACCAATGCATCAGGCTTTTGTCTTACATGTTATCATAAACAAAGGAGCAATCTATACTGCCGTAGACTTGAAAAACACATTTAATGCAAAAAGACTGAAGTCTCATCACAGCTTTATGATAATAATCAGACAGATTGTTGGGGTGAATTATGGTGACTTGATTAACTTACATTTATCAATAATTTGCGTATCTGATAAGGAAACAGCAATAATGTTACCAATTAAAGGTACGAGATCAAAACATGAACAAGATGAACCGAAGCCAATTAATTATTTACATTTTCATATATAAATATTATTGGCAAATATTTTCCTGCGTTGGCAAACACATAAATTTCGTTTATTTCATCGTTATATTTTTGTAATATCTAAAATGTAGTCAAAATTATGCTTAAGACAATCTGTGAAGAGAGTTTGCCAAATGTTACAGACCAACACATGATCGATAAATAATGATAAAACTAAGGAATTAATTGTCTAAACAAAAGATACGCTATACATTGTAAATGCATTTATCATCTGTCATACAAATACAATGTAGCCCAAATATTAATGTACTGTTTAGCTGAATATTCAGAAACGTTTTTATTTCTTAAAACTGAACAGACTGAGTCATTATAAATTACACCTTAGTGTACTGAGCTCATAGGTAAGCAAAGACCAAGTCTCAGTGCGTAAGTACTCTCTAGAAAATGCAATTAAGTCTCAAAGACTATCTCGAAGAGCATGTAAATGGATTTCCCACGCCGCTTATTTTAAATTTTAAGATGTCTCCGCACCCAATAACATTAAATTGTGTTTAAGGCAAAAAGAAGCAAATGATATCAGTGAGTATAAGTCACAAGTACAAGCAAACGAGTGCTGGTGCACAAGTACTCGGGTGACGGGTTTTTAGATCCATAATTGTTATGTGTGAAGGAACTAAAGAATGAAACACTGCTGGCAGTTCAATAGTTAAGGAATAGTAATTCAGTTGTGTATATAGATATAACCGTTTTGTAATATATTTACAACTTGGCTCACCGCATCTAGTGAGCGAACCTGAATATCAGTTGTACCTTTATATAAGGTTATCAAAATCAAACATTGACTGCTAGCTTATACGGAAAATAAACAGTCTGTTCAGTTTCTTCTTATTATTTTTATTGTATCAGTGATAAATTAAAATTTGAAAAGATTTACTTATTTCGGTACGGGTTAATTTATTTTGAAATAAGACAGAGATATAATAGTAATGAGTTATATATGTTCTCAAAGACAATGTATGACCTACAACTTGTAAACGGTATCAGAATTGGTAATTAATCTTTAAAAATGAGAATCTACGTAATTGACAATGTTGTAATTCTATATAACAAACATCTTTTGGATATATTTACAGTACGATAAGAGGCTGGTATTTTGTATCATAATTAATAATTAATCTTGAAAAATGAGAATCCACGTAATTGACAGTTTTGTAATTCTATATAACACACATCTTTTGGATATATTTACAGTACGATAAGAGACTGGCATTTGGTATCATAATTGATAATTAATCTTTAAAAATGAGAATCCACGTAATTCAGTGTGGATAATCACGTGACCTGGAGGGTTCCTCCAACGAACATTTTCTTCTCGATTCAACCTAAAAAGTGATATGTTTCTCTTTATTCATTTATGTATCGAAATAAACAGTATGTCTACGGAATGTGCTGTTCCTTGTGCTTTCAGAATATATCTTTCTTTTGTCATGAATCCCTCCCGTTTTTTCCTGAAAGTCGAAAATGTGTATTTTCTGTTGTAAACCAAGAGGATTCTTTGAACGAACTCGCTGTACTTTTCAGCTGTTTTGATGGAAAGTGGCGTACCTGATACACCAAATATGTAAAAATACTTTCCTCCGTTGAAGCAAAACACGTCTGCATGCTAATCCTGGGCGAAAAATATATAGATAAAAAGGAATTGCTGTAAAATCTTTTTGGATGCATACAACGAACGTTTTCCTGAAGAGTTCTTTGAACGAACATTTCTATTATGTCGTTCCCTTGCTCCAAGCTGTAGCCAGATATTACAAAATATCCACATTAAATTGATGTTAAACTTTTCTATAAGTATTCAGCTATGTTGTTGTTTGTTTTCTGGGCCAATTGTGGATTTTGCATGCAGCCTCGTTGTAGAAACCCTTCTCGCCAGCTCCTCGGTGTTGTTCTAAATAATCTTCAAGTAAGTAAGATATTTTTTAATACAACTTATTATTATTTGCTGAGGAATATTTTAAGACTTTGTAGATTAAAGTCAAACATACGCGACTGAGATCCAAAAGCACAAGGTAATGTAACATGTCGGAAATCTCCATTCGCCGCATATCAAGTTGAACGTGAATTTATTTATTTATTTATTTGGGTTTTACAGCGCACAAACACAGTACAGGTTATATGGCGCCAAAACAAGACTATAAATTTTGGTTTCACATCTCAAAACCATGAGGTATGGAAAAAAATCAAGAAAAAATTCGCGTCATTGACTGACATATTGGTAAAACATGTGCATGGAGAATTTAATTAACGGCTTAAATGTTTATCTTACCTGAGTGTGTCTTATTTCAGTTTATCAGTCCATCGTAACATTTTTACAGATGTGATTTAAAGTTCATACTCTTAAAATTGGCATTTTCTCACCTAACGTCTTGCGTCGTAAGTTGACAATAACGAGCGCTTCACATATTTTTCGTACGTATTATGTTAAATGTTTATGTGTCGATATCTCTTGTTTGCAAATATTGTGGAAAGAATTTAAGACTCAGTCCAGTCTTCATGAACACGAGGGAAGACATGTGGGCAGGAGCCCGCATTCCTGTTGTGGGAAAATGTTTTTAACAAAACATCCTAGGATGAACACAGATTATTATATATTATTCTATTTAATAATCCCAACGATATTCTGTTGACGTCACGTCGACGTGATATTTAGCGACACAAATATAGGGCTTTGAACTTTGATACATATTTTACTTTAAACATGTTTGAAGCGAAATGTCACATAGCATAACTGTCTTAATTAATGTACACACTCATTGAGTTGGTTATAAGCTGTAATAATAATAATAATAACAATTAATAAATTCTTTATTTAAAGAGGGTAAGACTCATTAAGTTTCATACATAACATACAAATCTTATTTACAATGAGGCCCTCTAACAAACACAAAACCATTTACTCATACAAATGAAAATATCACAGTCATTTCATAGAGCAGACTTGTAAAGAAGAAAATAGAACATATGTTAACAGTCACATAACATAACTCTACACTGTATTGATTAAAAGAAAGTGTCTAAGTAAATATTTAAATGAATTTACTGAGCTAGCATTTCTTATTGAGTAAGGTATATCTTTCCAAATTTCTACAGCCATAAAAGAAAACGAACGTTTAAGAATGTTTGTTTTAGGTCGAAAGTGCTGTAGATCAAATTTCGTATAAGAACGAAGGCTATAGTATGTATTGTCACAAATTCCAGTAGTGTCACAAATATAAGATGGTGCAAGTTTATTTAATGCTTTATAAACCAAGACACCAATATTGTATTTAATCCTGTATGGAAAAGTTAACCATTTTTAGTTCACAAAAAGAGTACTGGATGATTATTGGAAGTGTACTTTCAATATAAGTTTGAATTTTAAAATTTTTTTTCTATATTTCCCTTAGAGCAGTTTCCCCATATAGTGGATGCATAGTCAAAAATCGGCAAAATGTACATATTCTTCATGTCAGCATTTAGATATTTAGATATTCTGTAAAAAAGATACTGATTAGTGTGCAATTTTTCACACACCCTTTTTACATGTTGATCACAATTTAAATTTTTATCAATATAAACACCTAACAATTTTTGACATGATACATTTTGAATACAGTTATCACTTAGAGTTTGATTTATGTTTCTTACTTTATTTAATTTCTTGTTTGTACTAATTAACATACTTGTTGTCTTATTTGGATGGAGAGCCATATTGTTAGACGTGCACCAATTATTAGGAAAACAATGCCATCATTTGCATCCTAATGGAACTATTTCGCAAGACGTATTACCATTTCTGGTTCTGGCGTGTATAAACAAAGAAGCGTGACGACCTACCATTTGGCGCCATGCATACGCTATTAAACAGTCCATATTTGGATTTTACATTGAAAGATACAACATTCAAAGCAAAATACATTATGGGAAAACATTGTTTTAACACTGTTTATACACTCGGGCGGTTATATTTCGTACGGAATAATTTGAAATAAAAATTTAAATATTCTGCCCTACGTACAACTGCCCATCGTGTATAGATAAAACATGGTTTTGCTATAAATCATTATTTTTGAATTATTTTAGGTCATGAAATAATTTACTGACATTGTATATATACATCATCACGTGAAAGGAAAAGACGGCATACAACTGTTCTTGGAAATAGTTGTGGCTTTTAGAAATATAACTTAATAAGCGTTATTATTGAAAGGGTCGGAAGGTTAACAATACTATTTCATAAACGTACCTTATTGTTATTTATTTTTTTCAAAACTAAGCTTAATCTCCTTTCAATGCGATAACTGTGGACCCACCCTGGGGGTAACATGGTTAACATAGACTTATATATGGAACAATTTAAAAAAATCGTCTTGTCAATTACCTTAAACATTCAAATTTAGACCACATGTATAGTTTTGTGTGGCTTGATGAACATTGACATGACTTGACCTTGGTGTTGACCTAGTACTTTCACATTTCTGTAGCTACAACCTTCAAATTTGGACAACATGCATAGGTTTCAATACCGAAATAACTTTTGACCTTGACCTAGTGACCTACTTTCACATTTGTGAGGGTACAGTCTTCATATCTTGACCACATGCACAGTTTTGTGTTCCTAAATAAAATTTGACCTTGGTTTTGACCTGGTGACCTACTTTCACATTTTTCAAGTAACAACCTTAAGATTTGGACCACGTGCAAGTTTTGCGTACAATAATGAACTTTGACTTTTAAATTGATCTCCTGACCTACTTTCATATTTCTTAAGCTACAAACAACATATGCATCGACCAAATGCACAGTTTTGTGTACCGAAATGAACTTTGACCTTGGTTTTGACGTTGAGCTAGTCTTGATATTTAGAACATTCAAAAAATGACCTCTTGTTTTTATTTCGATGTAAATGAGATGTGAAACCAAAATTTATAGTCCTGTTTGGCGCCATATAACCTATACTGTGTTTTTGCGCCGTAAAAGGGCTTTTTGTTTTGAATATCAGCGATATGTTTGACTTTAATCTACAAAGTGGTTCTTTAGATATTCCTTAGCAAATAATAATAAGTTGTATTAAAAAAAATAATCTTACTTACTTGAAGATTATTTAGAACAACACCGAGGAGCTGGCGAGAAGGGTTTCTACAACGAGGCTGCATGCAAAATCCACAATTAGCCCTGAAAACAAACAACAACATAGCTGAATGCTTATAGAAAAGTTTAACGTCAATTTAATGTGGATATTTTGTAATATCTGGCTACAGCTTGGAGAAAGGGAACGACATAATAGAAATGTTCGTTTAAAGAACTCTTCAGGAAAACGTTCGTTGTATGCATCCAAAAAGATTTTACAGCAATTCCTTTTTATCTATATATTTTTCGCCCAGGATTAGCATGCAGACGTGTTTTGCATCAACGGAGGAAAGTATTTTTACACATTTGGTGTGTCAGGTACGCCACTTTCCATCCAAACAGCTGAAAAGTACAGCGAGTTCGTTCAAAGAATCCTCTTGGTTTACAACAGAAAATACACATTTTCGACTTTCAGGAAAAAACCTGAGGGATTCATGACAAAAGAAAGATATATTCTGAAAGCACAAGGAACGGCACATTCCGTAGACATACTGTTTATTTCGATACATAAATGAATAAAGAGAAACTTACCACTTTTTAGGTTGAATCGAGAAGAAAATGTTCGTTGGAGGAACTCTCCAGGTCACGTGATTATCCGCACTGTAATTGACAATTTTGTAATTCTATATAACCAACATCTTTTGGATATATTTACAGTACGATAAGAGACTGGCATTTGGTATCATAATTGATAATTAATCTTGAAAAATGAGAATCCATGTAATTGACAATTTTGTAATTCTATATAACAAACATCTTTTGGATATATTTAAGGATCTTCAAGTTCGACAAGAGACTAGTATTTACAAATGCAACAAAATGCAAAGACAGTATCTCGATAGCACTTACTGTATATTGAAAGACAAAAAAATCAAATTAATGGTAAAGTACTTTAAAACATTTGCACTTTTAACGGGGTTTCAAGAGATTTGTGTGATGTCGGTTACATCAATCAAATAGAAATAAATATAAGGACAAGTCAGAAGTTGATATAACAATCAAATACATCTGTGTATTATAAAAATGTAGATGAAGGAAAATTTAACGGACTTATTACAGGTTACGAGGAATGGGTTTATCATTTTAAACCTCAAAGGAGGATAAACAATGAACAGTGGTTTAGGAAAATGCAAGAACAACCAGTTATCGCAAACAAAACCGATAAATGCTCTTTACACATTCTTCGTCAATTTCAAGGCTTTTTTGTAAAAAGATACTAAGTGAACACGGGAGATCTACTACACGGACGTTTTATAGGGTCAGGGTTTTAAAATCCAGTCAAAATGTACAACAAAGCACAAAAAAACAATACGATACGTTAAACACCACTCACAAACTAGATTCCGGAGCATTTGCCTTATGACAGTGACAGTGCATCTGCCCACAAGAGCAATTATATTGTTCTGTAGTATAAACAGAAAGGCAGGTTAATCAATTGCCGTACCCTAAGTATTCGCCAGACCTAAATCGCTGTGATTTTTATCGTTCTTTTACTGAAAAAAATTGATTGCGGGGCGTTCTTGATATCGTCATGTATCAGTGTCTGTATAGTTTACTAAGGGCTGATTACTCTTTCAGCCGGAAAGCCCATATGGAAAAGAGTGCTTCGGATTAAAGGTGAATATTTTACGGAACTTGTGCATTTACTAAGCAATATACTTAAAATACGGGTTTTCTCAAAATTTTATATGGAAAGTGTCAGATTTTCTGTATTCCAGTCGTATGTATGTGAAATGTGTTGCTAAATCGTGTTTCTAAACAAACATGTTAACATTAACATTAAATAAAAGGTCTTAACAACAAGTTCCAAGACCGCAAAAACCTATCTGAAGCAGTAGTACATAAGTGTTCATGTACCCTGTGAATAAAGTATAATGCAGAATAAACCGTCTTGCCGTTAGACAAAGCAACAGATATGTCAAAGTTAACATTATTTTGTTACACGCGGAATCATATTATACCTACCACAAATGAGACAGAGAAAGCAATTTTGTATAACTCCGTCTAATACTTTGGTACAGAATCTGATTTTTGTCTCCTAAATCAGTTTATGTTATTCATTTCTATTTTATATTTAAATTTTTATTTATGCCAAACCTGGTCCAACAAAAGAGAATAAAAGTAAATGGTTTCTTGTCATGAGTAAAACAGCAAAGTCTTACTTCCTGGTATGTAAAATATTAGTATCACTTGCCTTGTTGATATATATGTAACCATTTCTCCATTCCTTATGAAGAATTTGAGGTCACCTGTTATTTGTATTTTTATCTACAAGGTGACATAGTACACTTAAACTGCAATAGTGTTTTGGTCTGTATTGACTGCCATGTATTGATACAATCTTGAGATGAGGGATGAAGAATATTTCTGTACCCAAGAGAATTGGTTCTTGGCAAATATAGGATATCCTTTGCATAATGATTTTATGAAACAACCCACGATATTAACTTCTAGCAGTTACGGTATTTCGAAATAAGACTGGAAGTCCGCAATTTCGAGGTTGATTGTCTTACCATACTGTCTAGAAAGAAATCTTTAGAAAAGTAGTGAAAACTTTGAATTTTGATCGCATAAGTACGTAATTGATGACTAGGACAATTCTCTTAAATCACACTCTTACAGTAGCTGATTTATCAAATGAAAAGGTGTCATCATACCATCAGTCGGAATTAACTTTAATGTTATTATAGGTGTACACTTTTCAGAGTACTCATTGACAATTAGTTTAAATATTTATCATTTAAAAAAACAAGCTGTAGCACTTGTTATGTCGTACTTTCGATAGATTAACATGATGAGCGTGATTTCCAATAGTTAGAAAAATATTATGAATCGCACGGCATTAAGGGCATGTGTAGAGATTCAATCAAAACTTTTTCAAGATCTAATCAAAATAAAGTGATTCAAACTGTTCTATGTGATTCCACTGAGGCCGGTGCTAGGGATGTTGCGTTGAAGTGTGTTGCGCATTTTATTATTTCTGTCAAACTTAGTCTACTATCAGTTTGCTTGTTTGTATGATATGCTTCCAAAGGATTTTATATTGACTTTACAAATGTAACGTCTGCTGATGTAGAGGGAACATTGATTTTATCACTTCTTATAACCTATAACTGCCAAGCCTAGTCGTCCGTTTTATTGTAACAAAGTATAACTGTTTTGCAGAGTTATTGCCATTTAAATATAATATCAAATCTTGTTTGTCGAAACGTCTGGTATAGTACTTGCTTTTGATAGAAATGATCAGAGAAATTACACAAACAGTCCCCTGATTTTCGTGAATGAGACAAATTGCTTTTGCTTTATTCTCTTTGTTTGAATGGTTTTAATTTATTGCTTCCTTTGATTGTACTTTATTTCCCCTAAATCTGGATAGACTGCTTTTCCGTCTGGTAGTTTGGTTGTCCGTCAAAACATCGTGTTGGTCCATGTCCTTTGAATCCCGGAAAATTTTTGAATTAATTTGCTCGAATATTAACTATTATATTATGTCAGGTAAAAGACAAACTTCAGCACAAGGTCACAATTAAACTTCAGGTAATTATTATTTACGCTGTATTTTAGTCGATATGCCATTAAGGTCAAAACGAGGTCGAAATATTATTCCCTGCACATGAAGTTATTTATAAGAAACGAAATTGCGCAAAGAGATAATTACACTAATACACAAAATGTGCTATGTTCTATGGAAAGATTCAAAGTAAAACACTTTTGCTATAAATAAATTTGTTTATCTTATGTTAATCTACTGATCGCTTGCAGAGATTCTGCGTGTCACTTGTGAGATGCGAACAGTTTACACAATTCGCATTAATGATTCATGTTGTTGCCAACTATAATTCTTATTTATATTTTTACAGACACTTGATATATAAGAGAAAATAGTCGAAATCCCATCACACATCTATTTCATTGTTTTATAAGATTTTTGTCTCTACTCTCTGTCATTTTATTTCTGTATTGATATCAATCAGGGTAATTAGTTTGCAGCCTATATTTTGTATACATTAAAATAACAGTTTGCCTAAACGTGATTAAATATAATTGATATGTGGCTTCCAAGATCGTCCGAACCGGCTATGTCTGATAGGCATTACAATATTTACACATACTTCAATATCTATCAATGGATGGGATCGTTTGCACTCATAAGCTATATTCAATGGCACCTTTTGAATGTCTTGCTTAGTAACGAATGAAATATCATCAAAGTTTATTTAAACTACATGTATATGACAATGTTAAACCACATTAGTTATATTCAAATATTTATATGTAAACTTGTAACATGTAAATGAATGCAAACAGCTGTTACAAGTAATTCCTGCTGTTTATATGTGATTTTATATTAATTGGTATATTAAATATAATTTTGCAATACAATTGTTTCAGCTAGTTTCGTATTCACTGGCCCTTACATTTTAATTTGAACAAATGAAACATGTATTGCTTCTGATAAACGTACATAAAGCATACAAGCAGGTGACGAAAACTTGTTATTGGTGGTAAAATGCACCACCCTCTCAACATTGCTTCCTGGGAACTGTATATGCAGTAAAATTACTTTGTTATAACTGGTATGCATCTTAATTGATTCCTTTGAACTGTTTTTGCAGCAAAATGGGTTTCTTATCACTGATTCACTGATTGTGCAGCAATGGAAATTAAAATTGAATTATGCAATAGGTATCGAGGAGCATATACACACGGGGCTACCAAACAGAATAAGCCAATGCTGTCTTTAAAGACGAACATTTTCTTATGTGGATATTTTTTTAAACGGGAATATAACTATTTTGTGCTTAGACATGGTGGTATTGATGTCTGTTACATAAATTACAACACTTTTTATCTTAATAACACATGCAAAGATGCTCGCATTTTCAATAGTCACAATTTTTATATGCATCTTTTCAGGATCTGAAGATTTCTAAATGCGGAAACTTAAATGATGCGTGTAAATGTTTATATACAGATATATTTTCGTGTCATTTATTGCAAATATTATGCTTGTAGGTTGTTTAATGTCATCATGTAAGCCTAATATTTTGCGTCTGAATCAACTTTCCGTAGAATTACGTTGTAATATTGGTATCAAACAATTCAAGTCCCGAGTACTAAACTCAGTTCTCTGTTTATTTGAAGAAAATGATTGTTGAAACAGATAAATGTTCAAACGGTTCATGTTGTAGTAGAAATAGTCTATACAGGATTCTTACAACCTAATAATTCTTGACAATTATTGCTTACGAGGATTATCCTCTTTGCATTATTAATAGCTGTCGTTTAAGATTGAGTTTTTGTCATAGTAGAAAAAAAAGTATCCGACATTCGACACAAGGTCATGGCCAAAGTTTGAGGAATTGAATTAGAGCATTTCTGTTTTTTATACTATTTTATAACCTTTTGAAAAAGAATTGCACCCCATAACAGTACTGAGTAGTCAGTTATTTCTGAAATATATCAGAGGACAACGATTCTTAAATAAAAATTAGACGATATGTTTTGCATAAAACTCTCAAATCGACAATCCACAACACAGTTATATATCACTTTTTCATACAGGTTAAATTATGTCATTTTTCTTGTCGTTGTTGACTATGGAGTCTATTTTATGTTATTTTATAAAAGACTGCCGCTTAAACAAGTTCTAGGGGCATGAGTGGAGTGATGCACTTTTTATAACCTCTTATGAACAAATCCAATCAAACACATTTTTGCTAGGTCTTTTTTTTGTGCTTTAAAATGACCTTCTGATAGGTATAATTACTAAGAGGTATCTCCATCATTTTAGGTAGCCAAGGTCTGCTATGTGTGTGGATACAACATATGCTTACACTAATTTTGATATCAGAAACCACTGGACTAGGGTTGAAAATAACTTAAAACTAGAGCGTAAAAGTTCATATGTATATATACTTCCTGATTATAAAATCCGTACATTTTAAAATGCAATTACGATAAAATCAGTCTAGTAAGTAACACACGCAAATATATGGTCGCAGTATTTGGTATCATAATTATGTCATCTTTATATGTTGTATGTAATGTTGTTAGTAGTAAGAGTAGATAGTATACTAGTTTGTTTGTTTGTCTGTTAAAATATGTGTTCTCAGTTATAATTTCATAGCCTCAATGTGAACTAAATTAAAAGTTACTATATATCATTTTAACTATATCACTCACACATATGTAATAACATAATTTTCTCATATTTGTTTATATAACTGCCATCGATTGTAGTATGGTAATAGACATTGTGAAATGTTTGAGCCAATAAGAGAGATTTCTATTACATTTTTTTACAAAACTGCTATTCAATTTTCACTAAATGTTGCTTGATTCATTTCTTAACAGTGTGAAATAATCCCAAAAGTAATACTTTTCTCGACCATTAACTCAGTAAAGTGCATTATTAGTTTCTTAATGATTCCAGAAATTTTATCTCGTAGTAAATTTGATTATGGATAATCGTTTAGATAGACAGAAAGTTTCAAGTTTACGGTAGCACTCAAAAATAAAAAGTCCCAGCATGACAAGTGCCTGCAGCTGATCAACACTGCTGCTACGATTTACTCTATGCTGTTGTTGTCTCCAGATTAGCACCGAACCACCCATCGACAAACTGGCATTCGCCTGATGGCATCTGTGATTTTTAGTAAACAAAATGTATCCACATATTAATATCACTACTGTCGAAACATTATAAACTACTTTTTTAATTGTCGGACAAAATTTACCTAAGAGAGAAAGAATTTGATGACATTGTATTTTGTATCTACCCCAAATATAAGATGAAACCAGTTACACAATGTAACACAGTAACCATGAAAGTGTTAATTTATCCATTAGATACAATAGATAAAATATTGCATAAGCATCCACTTATTTATTAATTCCCTTGAGTCATTATTAATGTAACATTAAAAAAGATTATATGAGCCGCGCCATGGCAAAACCAACATAGTGGGTGTGCGACCGGCATGGATCCAGACCAGCCTGCGCATCCGCGCAGTCTGGTCAGGCTCCATGCTGTTCGCTTTTAAAGCCTATTGGAATTGGAGAAACTGTTAGCGAACAGCATGGATCCTGACCAGACTGCGCGGATGCGCAGGCTGGTCTGGATCCATGCTGGTCGCAAAGCCACTATGTCGGTTTTCCCATGGCACGGCTCATATATATGTTTGAATACGTCTGCATCTGTTACTACAATTATTACAAAAATGTTTCTTTGATAATGCGTATCAAAAATGTTAATGGTTACAACAGTGTATGTTATATTATATTGGAGGGCATACCAGTCGATTGGTTCGTTTGTCCTGACTGTATGCGAAAGATTTCAGCCCTGTTCAATCTGACGTCACTAACTACCCATTTAGATACTGATCCCGTATTACATTGATAAGTGCGTGTTCTAGCCACATCGCTGATTCGACTACGTTGAAGAATAGCAAGCGCTTCCTTCATTTTTTATGTGTTTAGTTTATTTTTATAACGTCGCACCGACACAATTATATGTCATATGGTGAATTTCCAGCTATGTTGTTTGAGAAAGACCCCATGTGACTCTCCGTGCAATATGTCATCACGGGCGGGCACCTGGGTAAAACCACCTACCTTCCGTAAACCAGCTGAAGAATCCAACGCTCCGAGTGAAGCTCGGCCTCATATTGGTGAAGGGTGAGTGATTTGAAGTCAGCGATCTTAACCACTCGGCAAAAGAGGCCCCTTCATTGTACATATTACAGGAGTACACAATTATAATGCCAATACACATACATTTACTTGTCAAATATTCCTTTCAGTCAACTTCTATCTGCCGTCTATTAAATATATGCTTACAGCAATCTGTCAATATTATAAAGGAATATATTTAAACAAAGCTTAAGTAAACTATGGATAATTTATAACATTTTAAAATACCATTTAAATTTCACTTTTGCACAAATTTAAGTAATTTAGAAGTCTTAAAATGGCTATGTGCGAGGGGTTTCTTTTTCTAAATAAAATTATGCAAGATTAAGAGCATAATCTACCTTAATGTACATGTAAGTAGTATCGGTTTTTCTTAATGACTACGATAATTACCCAAGACATAAGTGGAAACTATTAAATAGAAACTAAATACTTAACATGATCTTTCAGTCATTTCCCTAATAAAGCCCTAATTATATTTCCATTGGGCGCAATTGTTTTGCTCTGATCTTTATCTCAACCTGTATTTCAAGAGGCTGTACAATAACTCTTGCAGATAAAGATAAGACTTTTGTAATATTATCGTTTTGATATAGGAATTGTTTGTAGGAGGGTATCATGAAATGTCTGAATTTATGGTAGTAGTAATATGGAAAAAAAGCATGTTTTATCTCATAAACTAATATTATATATGTTGTGCTGTTTCAGTTTTATGCAAAGGTACATGTATGTCATTATAATCAAATTTAAGGAATTGTTTTAGTAATTTCTTGTGTGAATGATAAAAAATGTTATTATAAGTAATTATTTAAGAAAAAGTTGGTTCGTGCGTTAAGAAGGGTATAAACAACATTGTGGCTTCTTACAAATCCACGAATCGCGCTAGCATTTTTTTTGATGATTTACAGTAAGTTCTAAATTGAATGTAGTTTATATATGACCAAATGCACAAAAAATATGGTTCAATCCTGGTATTTACATTTTACGGAATCTTTCTACACCAATAAGTTCGTTGCTTCCCACGAGTATCAGAAAATCAAAGTGAATGTCAGGATATCGATCTGAGAACAATCGAAAATACTGCCAATGTTACAAAATGTAAATGCAATGATAATACAATTTCTGTATCCGAAAATCACGAGAAGTGATATAGATTATCGATTAAGTTTTGATCTTTACCAACAGAAAAGATAGCTTAAGTTACAATTTATGGTTCTTTTGAAATTTTTGCTGTCCAATTTTGAAAGTTTCTTTCGAACGACGCCATTCGGTTCATGCTTTTATGAGTGACATCAGATTGACTTTACATTATTGTACCAGTGTGGTTTATACGAAAACAAACGATGTTTCCTTTCCTTACGAGGTAATATGAGAACAGTTTTTGTATTCAGTAGTCTTAGAGTATATTTTATACTTAAATATCACAGGAACATCTACATAAAACACAAGAAAATAGACAAGTAGATATTTAAACGCAATATTTCAAACCAAATGTTTCAATTATTACTCTCTTAAGTTGCGTGATAGAATTGATAAGACATGTTTCTCTCACAAAAGAATTTATTTCAAGTCGTTTTATGAAGACTAAAACATTTGTAATTTTATGCCTATAAATCATTTTACATCCTTCCGTACAATTATAGTCTATGTAACTTATCCCATAAATCTTGAAATCTTACATGAGCTGCGCCATGAGAAAATCAACATAGTGGTTTGCGACCAGCATGAATCCAGACCAGCCTGCGCATCCGCGCAGTCTGCTCAGGATCCGTGTTGTTCGCTTTTAAAGCTTATTGCAATTAGAGAAACCGTTAGCGAACAGCATGGATCCTGACCAAATGTGCAGGCTGGTCTGGATCCATGCTGGTCGCAAAGCCACTATGTTGGTTTTCTCATGGCACGGCTTATATATTAAAGTATGTTTTATTTCCGTATAAGCGGTTCATTTAGTCATAAGTGGATTTGCCAAACACTATATCAATTGCAATGTCTAGAACACATTGAACACACTTAATTAAAATGTCCTAGCCAATTTTACAATAAATGCAAAAAAGCAGTGAAGTGTACTGTATTTTAACTTGACACTGCTGTCAAATCAATTTGACTGTTACAGTAGTAGCATTCCACTTAAGCCGTTCTAAGAATATTGCGATGAAGTGTGTTGCACATTTTATTATTTCTGCCAAATCTAGTCTGCTGTTATTTTGTCTGTTTGCGTTCTATTCTTCCAAAGGATCTTATATTGGCTTTATAACTGTTTCGTCTGCTCATGTAGAGGAAGCATACTGATTTTATCATTAGTTATAACTTATAACTGCCAAGCCTAGTTGTCCATTTGATTATTACAAAGCAGAGCTCTTTTGCGGAGTTATTGCCAGTACAATGTTTTATATAACTATGTTTGTCGAAACGTCTGATGTACTGCTTACTTTAAATAGATATGATCAGTGAAATTGCACAAACAGTCCCCTGTTTTCCGTGAATGATATACATGTTTCGACTGTATTTTGGTTGTTAAAAATGATAATTGCTTCCTATGATTCTACTTTATTTACCCAAACTCTAGATGGATAAATGTTTTTATTCCGGTCGTCATTCCGCTCGACAAGTTTCAACATAAGATCAAAATCATACGAAGTAACTGTTATTAAACGTCTGACAGAAATTACCTCCGTATATTATAATCAATATAACAAGTCAAAATGAGGTCGAAAGATGATTCTCCTGCTCATGCACATGAACTTATTTATGACAAAACGAAATGCTGCAGAGAGATAATTACACTAATAAAATACAGATATCATTAAAAATGTGTTAAAGCTGAAATGGATCTATGGAAATATTCAAAGAATCCACTTTTGACTACAATAAGCTTGTTTTCAGTCTGTAAATCCATTGAATGATTGCTTGCAGAGATTCTGCGTGTCACTCGTGAGATGCAAACAGTTTACATAATTCGCATTAATGATTAATTTTGTTGCTAACTTTCAAACACTTATTTATTGATCTTTTCAAAAATACAACAATATCTTGATATATAAGAAGAGGACAAGTCGAATTCCCATCACACATCTAATTGTTTTATAACATTTTTGCCTCTAGCCTTTACTCTCTGTCATTACATTTAGAGTGATAAGTATAATTAGTGTGCAGACGTGTTTACAGTTTGCCTAACCGAAGTTAGATATAAATAGTCGGCCAGGTATCATTTCTCCTTCTTTGCAATATAGTAGAACAAACATTTTTATGCCCCCCCATTCGAAGAAGTTGGGGTATATTGTTTTGCAGATGTCGGTCGGTCGGCCGGTCGGAATGTAGACCAATCCGTTTCCGGATGATAACTGAAAAATGCTTGGACCCAGGATCATGAAATTTGACAGTGAGGTTGATCATTACCAGCAAATGACCCCTATTTATTTTGAGATCAATATGTCGAAGGTCAAGGTCACAGTGACACGGAACATTTAAACGGTTTTCGGATGATAACTCAAGAACGCTTGGGTTTAGGATCTTGAAAATTAATGGGGAGGTTGGTCATGATCAGCAAATGACCCTTATTGATTTTGAGGTCAGTAGGTCATAGATCAAAGTCACAGTGACCCGGAACAGTTAAGCTGTTTCTGGGTGATGCTTGAGCCTAGGATCATGAAAGCTGATAGGGAGGTTGGTCATCACATGACCCCTATTGATTTTGAGATCAGTAGGTCAATGGTCAAGGTCACAGTGACCAGGAACAGTAAAACGGTTTCCGGACGAAAACTCAAGAACGCTATAGGATCAGGAAAATTGATAGGAAGGTTGGCCATGACCAACAGATGACCCATAATGATTTTGAAGTCATAAGGAAAAAGGTCAATGTTACAGAGACCCGGAACAGTTAAACATTTTCCAGATATTTACTTGAGAACGCTTGGGCCTAGGATCACAAAACTTGATAGGGAGACTGGTCATGACCAGCAGATTAATCCCCTTGATTCTGAGGTCAGTAGGTCAAAGATCAAGGTCACATTGAACCAGAACAGTAGAATCCTTGTTTATAGTGAGCTAATAATTTCTGTTCCTTGTGCAATTACTGAATGCATCAAGAGGGGAATTTCGTGTTCTACGAGCTCTTGTTTTAAAATAATTACATTAATTCTGAATTACACAACAAAATTACAGCAATGACTGCTTTGTATTTCTAAAGTTTAACACTATCCAAGTCAATAAAGACTGGAAAACAGCTATCATGAACAATTGACTTTTTTTACACTACAGTCACTATACACGTTTTCATTCACATTTATCAATGCCGTCAAGTCCGGATTACTTTTTTAATCTTGAAGCACAGATATGTAGTCTCGCAGAAAATAGACAAAACAACTATTAAAGACTTCAGAAATGACACACAATTTACATAATCTCAATAAATACAGTTGAACTATTAGCAGTCAAAATATGGATGGCTTCAGATTGGAGATTTCACTATTTCAAAAATCTACTTCCGAGAATACAACGACGGGGAAGTACTTTAATACCGGGGTGACACCATAAATGATACGTGACTTGCAAGATTGCTCGGTCCGGCCAAGCCATTACAATAATTTACACATAACCCAATATCTAGCGATTGATAATTTCTGTTGTACTCTCACGCTATATTCAACAGCAATACATCAGTTCTTTTTCTATTTACGCCTTCAATACCCTTACATTTTCATTTAAATAAATGAGAAATATCATGTACGTTATGTATTACTTCTGATAAACGTAAGCAAAGCATGCCACGAGGTGTCTAAATACTAAAACCTGAGATTTGTGGTAAATCCGCAGATTCCATAGAACTGTTTATACAACAGCATTGTTTGCTTAGAATTTCATATGCAACAAAATAGCTTTTTTAATTAATAACTTTTTTGCAACTAAGTTGATTCCTTGAAACAGTTTGCAGCAAAATGAATTTCTGATCACTGTACAATGTACAATGAAGCTTCAAATTAAATTCTGCGATAAGTAGCGAGGAACATATGGATTATGTATAAGACAGTACCAGAATGAATAGAGCCAGCCCAGACTGTAAATTATGTTGCGTCTAGAGAATAATCTTAACAATTTATGCTTGCAAACATGATCGTGTTTTTTTTTTTTTGTTTGTTTTTTTTTTATAATATTCCCAATTTTCTTTTTATATCATTACGAGATCTGGGGACTCCTGTTACATATTTGTAGATGCTGAATTATTCACTGATGCATTTAAATGTCTATCTACGGTAATTGTTTGTCATTTATAGCAATTATTAAGCTTATATGGTTGTATTATGTCAATAAGGTATAGTTTCGCATTTTCGTCTAATTTAAGTAGTATATTACGTAGTGATCTTTGTATCAAAACAATTAAGTCCCCGAGTACTAAACTCAATAATACGTTTGTTTTAGGGATATATATTGTTGCCACAGATAAATGATGAAAAGGTATACATTTAAGTAGAATTAGTCGATACAGGGTACGTAATAGTACCTAATAATTATTGACAATAATTGCTTCCAAGGTTGGGAGTAAGAGAAAATTTCGCTTTGCATTATTAATAGCTGTCGTTTGAAATTGAGCTTTTACGTCATAGTATTTACTATTAGGCATTCGGAGCAAGGTCATAGACACAGTCTGAGGCAAAGATAAATGCAGTTCTTTTTTTCTATTTTATAGCATCTTGAAAAAGTTCCTAGAAAATGTAGTAAATAAAAGTATAGAAAATTCAGAAATCTACGATCTTAAGAATGGTATTTGATAACCCAATTTACGCAGTCTAATATCAATTTAAGTCATACCTGTCAAAATACATATCAAATATGTCAAATATGATACAGATAAAGACTTATATTTTTTTCTTGAGAGAAAAACAGCAGCCTGCTTGGTGATGGCTGTTAAACTTGGTGTTTTGTTTGGCATAAAAAATTATTGAAATCAGCAAGCAAAGTAATTTGATAATGAAGCGTTATTTCTTCTACTTTTTTAATGAGAATTGTAGGTATAGTTTATAAGCTTTGTATCTGGAGATATGCACGAGTTCTGTAGCGGAAATATTGCGCGACTTTAGGAGCGGAATATTCTTCCGCTAAAGAACGAGTGACGAAATTAAGTCGTCAGCTGTGTATGGAAAAATATTGACGTTTACGGTACCATTGTAACTTAACGGGGAATAGAAACGAGTATGTAATAATCAAATTTATTATATACCTATATATTAAAATCTGTCAAAAGATACAGCTTGCATTTCACAAGGAAATACGAACAGGCTGAAAAATCCCGTAACGTACCGTCCAAAATTCCCGTATTGTTCCTCCCGTATTGTTTGTTGCCAGACTACTTTCATTAAATATGTATGAGCTGATACAATTATATAAATACCGCAAAAAAAACATCACTCATTTCATTTTAACATGAACAAACATTTAAGATTTCGTTCTATTACAAATAAACAAACAAAAAGGCGGAGGTATATAATAAAAGGGTCATTGAAACAGTAGCTAGATCTTGGATTTTGTATTCGGCTCTCGTGGATTTTGCGTAGACGGATCACACTCGTCGAATGCCGCGCCTCGTGAGATCCGATATGGCAAAATCCACTCGAGCCGAATACAGCATCCCAGATCGAGCTAGTGTTATAATAACCCTATTTTATTACTTCGTTTACTGTATTGATTTAGCGTTTTAGAAATATGCTAAAATTTACACGTTTTATATGAGAGGGTTCATTCTTTTTATTTTTATTTAATGGATTCATATATGGAATAATTTCTTATCAATTTTGAATTTAATTTTGTACAGTTCCTCACCACTAAATGTATTATGTACATGTTCACTCATTGAATACAACAACGAAACTAATGTTGCATGAAATATTCTGACTTCAATTATGTTTTGTTTGGCCATTGAATTATATTTGAATTGAATAATGTCTATTTTATAGTAAAATCTTTCATGAACAAAGCCAATATAACGGAGTTTTATAGGTCTTTGTATGTCCTTCCTAATGACCTTCTGACAAAATTTATAATATTTGCTTATTTAACATTGTTCTGTACAATACGAAGATATATTTGGACGAGTATCCAGCTGGAAAAACCATATTTGACTCGCCTAGAGAGTCAAAATATATCTCGTATTGTACAGTACAATGGTAAATAACCTTTCTTTTCTATTAGTTTAAATTAAAAATGATTCACGGAATACATGTATTGTATTCCGCCATTTCTGTATTTTTAACTCTGTACATAGAGCGCCTACTTCACCCGAAGTATGTCTATCGTTTCGTTTTCTACAAACGAAATCTTTACCGCTTTCACACTCAATTTTAATTTGCCGTATCTTCTGATCCGAGAGGATTAATTTGCATTTTATAAACACTTTATTTCGATGTCCACTAAATGTTACTTCATTCATTTACTTAACGGTATCAGATATTCCCATAAGTCATACTTTACTCAATAAAGTGCATTAGTTTCTGAATGTTTCCAGAACTTTAATCTCATAATAAATTTGATAATTCATGACCATTTAGATAGACAGAAAGCTACCAGTCTGTGGCATCGCTCAAAAATAAAACGTGCCAGCATGAGTAGTGCCTCATCAACACTGCTGCTACAATGTACTCTATGCTGATGTTGTCTCCAGATTAGCACCGAACCCACCCAGTGACAAACTGGCATTCGCCTGATGACATCTTTGACTTGCAGGAAACAGAACTGTATCCACATATTAATATCACTACTGTGGAAACGTTATAAACTACTTCTTTAGTTGTCGAACAAAATATACCTAACTGAGAAAGAATTTTATGACGTTGTATTTTCCGATTGTTTATATCTACTTAAGTTTAAGACAAAAGCAGTAACATTATGTAACAGAGTAACTATGGATGTGTTAATATAATAGACATAATATTGCATAAGCACCTACTTATATATTAATTCCCTGGAATCATTATCAATGTAAAATTAAAATAGATTATATATGAGCCGCGCCATGGGAAAACCAACATAGTGGGTTTGCAACCAGCATGGATCCAGACCAGCCTATTTAATGGATTCATATATGGAATAATTTCTTATCAATTTTGAATTTAATTTTGTACAGTTCCTCACCACTAAATGCATTATGTACATGTTCACTCATTGAATACAACAACGAAACTAATGTTACATGAAATATTCTGACTTCAATTATGTTTTGTTTGGCCATTGAATTATATTTTAATTGAATAATGTCTATTTTATAGTAAAATCTTTCATGAACAAAGCCAATATAACGGAGTTTTATAGGTCTTTGTATGTCCTTCCTAATGACCTTCTGACAAATAATATTTGCTTATTTAACATTGTTCTGTACAATACGAAGATATATTTGGACGAGTATCCAGCTGGAAAAACCATATTTGACTCGCCTAGAGAGTCAAAATATATCTCGTATTGTACAGTACAATGGTAAATAACCTTTCTTTTCTATTAGTTTAAATTAAAAATGATTCACGGAATACATGTATTGTATTCCGCCATTTCTGTATTTTTAACTCTGTACATAGAGCGCCTACTTCACCCGATTTACATTCGGAACATTTTTATGCGTCTCGGACTTTATCGTAAGTTTAACTGTTGAACCGTCCATATACGGAAAAATTATAGATTTTTTGGACGCACTTGCGTCTAATACGGTAATATATTGTACGGTCACGTGTTGCAAATAAACGTTCAAGATTGGATAGATAAAATAGATATAGAATAATATTACATAAAAGAATCTGCATCATTTAATGTAGTCAAGGTCCGCTATGTTGGAGGATTCTGCATGAGCTTATTATTTTTACAGTGTACCATAAGACATGAACACCTCCTTCAGCAATCTCAAAATGAAAAAAATACTGTTTGTTACGAAACACCAGCAAATGAAAAATGTCATATCAAACTAAATAACGCGTTGGATATTTAACAAACAATAACCCTTTTTGTAGACTTGCTTCCGAGATTGTTAAAGATGAATTCTTGAGCTATATATTTTTTCAAAAATGCATTACGTCTATCGTGGCATGGTAAATTATTCAAGTGACATCAGTAAGTCTTTGCCATTATTCAGATACGTTTGCGCAGCTGTCTAAGAAACAAGCCACCCTCATCAGAACATTTAAATTAAGCACATCGGTGATTTGATGACTATATAAGGAGTAATGCACGTGTGCGATAAATAAGTGACGTCAGATTTATACTTCAACTAAAATATGTCATAAATCTGACGTCACTCATTGTTTTCTATTGGTTATACGTTTGTTTTGCCTTTAAACATTACGTTGGAATATGGTTCATATAACTATCAAGATACACGTAAATCTTCAGCAGGGTATGAGCTTTACAATTACGTAACGTTGAATGTAATATCATCCAAACCTAAATGCAGGTAATAAACAAGATCCCGAGCGTTCAGTGAAAGTGCAGTGGTCCATGGTAAGTTCTAAGGTACGTTATAACTACCTACTATACCTTAAATATGCCGTATTTGTTTAATGTGAATGAACGTCCATATCCATAATATCCATATTCTCATAGAAAGTGCAGCACATTACACAGAGGAGGACGAGACAATATGATTATTTAATTGAATGCAGTTATGATTATTGTGAAACGCCATTTCGTGAAAAATGTGCCCTTGGATTGACACAACAAATATTTCTTTCCGGAAATATGACAGAAAAGCAAGAATTATGTAATTTACGTACTGCATAATTTTTGCGGGTGATCAGCTAAAATTGTAATATTTGCTCGTCCACCACAATAACTGATACAATGGTATCTATGGATATCAATCAGCTTGAAATGTGAATCAGAATGTTACAACCAAAATTTTCAGATTCATGAAACAGCCGTATGTCTATCGTTTCGTTTTCTTCAAACGAAATCTTTACCGCTTTCACACTCAATTTTAATTTGCCGTATCTTCTGATCCGAGAGGATTAATTTGCATTTTATAAACACTTTATTTCGATGTCCACTAAATGTTACTTCATTCATTTACTTAACGGTATCAGATATTCCCAAAAGTCATACTTTACTCAATAAAGTGCATTAGTTTCTGAATGTTTCCAGAACTTTAATCTCATAATAAATTTGATAATTCATGACCATTTAGATAGACAGAAAGCTACCAGTCTGTGGCATCGCTCAAAAATAAAACGTGCCAGCATGAGTAGTGCCTCATCAACACTGCTGCTACAATGTACTCTATGCTGATGTTGTCTCCAGATTAGCACCGAACCCACCCAGTGACAAACTGGCATTCGCCTGATGACATCTTTGACTTGCAGGAAACAGAACTGTATCCACATATTAATATCACTACTGTGGAAACGTTATAAACTACTTCTTTAGTTGTCGAACAAAATATACCTAACTGAGAAAGAATTTTATGACGTTGTATTTTCCGATTGTTTATATCTACTTAAGTTTAAGACAAAAGCAGTAACATTATGTAACAGAGTAACTATGGATGTGTTAATATAATAGACATAATATTGCATAAGCACCTACTTATATATTAATTCCCTGGAATCATTATCAATGTAAAATTAAAATAGATTATATATGAGCCGCGCCATGGGAAAACCAACATAGTGGGTTTGCAACCAGCATGGATCCAGACCAGCCTATTTAATGGATTCATATATGGAATAATTTCTTATCAATTTTGAATTTAATTTTGTACAGTTCCTCACCACTAAATGCATTATGTACATGTTCACTCATTGAATACAACAACGAAACTAATGTTACATGAAATATTCTGACTTCAATTATGTTTTGTTTGGCCATTGAATTATATTTTAATTGAATAATGTCTATTTTATAGTAAAATCTTTCATGAACAAAGCCAATATAACGGAGTTTTATAAGTCTTTGTATGTCCTTCCTAATGACCTTCTGACAAATAATATTTGCTTATTTAACATTGTTCTGTACAATACGAAGATATATTTGGACGAGTATCCAGCTGGAAAAACCATATTTGACTCGCCTAGAGAGTCAAAATATATCTCGTATTGTACAGTACAATGGTAAATAACCTTTCTTTTCTATTAGTTTAAATTAAAAATGATTCACGGAATACATGTATTGTATTCCGCCATTTCTGTATTTTTAACTCTGTACATAGAGCGCCTACTTCACCCGATTTACATTCGGAACATTTTTATGCGTCTCGGACTTTATCGTAAGTTTAACTGTTGAACCGTCCATATACGGAAAAATTATAGATTTTTTGGACGCACTTGCGTCTAATACGGTAATATATTGTACGGTCACGTGTTGCAAATAAACGTTCAAGATTGGATAGATAAAATAGATATAGAATAATATTACATAAAAGAATCTGCATCATTTAATGTAGTCAAGGTCCGCTATGTTGGAGGATTCTGCATGAGCTTATTATTTTTACAGTGTACCATAAGACATGAACACCTCCTTCAGCAATCTCAAAATGAAAAAAATACTGTTTGTTACGAAACACCAGCAAATGAAAAATGTCATATCAAACTAAATAACGCGTTGGATATTTAACAAACAATAACCCTTTTTGTAGACTTGCTTCCGAGATTGTTAAAGATGAATTCTTGAGCTATATATTTTTTCAAAAATGCATTACGTCTATCGTGGCATGGTAAATTATTCAAGTGACATCAGTAAGTCTTTGCCATTATTCAGATACGTTTGCGCAGCTGTCTAAGAAACAAGCCACCCTCATCAGAACATTTAAATTAAGCACATCGGTGATTTGATGACTATATAAGGAGTAATGCACGTGTGCGATAAATAAGTGACGTCAGATTTATACTTCAACTAAAATATGTCATAAATCTGACGTCACTCATTGTTTTCTATTGGTTATACGTTTGTTTTGCCTTTAAACATTACGTTGGAATATGGTTCATATAACTATCAAGATACACGTAAATCTTCAGCAGGGTATGAGCTTTACAATTACGTAACGTTGAATGTAATATCATCCAAACCTAAATGCAGGTAATAAACAAGATCCCGAGCGTTCAGTGAAAGTGCAGTGGTCCATGGTAAGTTCTAAGGTACGTTATAACTACCTACTATACCTTAAATATGCCGTATTTGTTTAATGTGAATGAACGTCCATATCCATAATATCCATATTCTCATAGAAAGTGCAGCACATTACACAGAGGAGGACGAGACAATATGATTATTTAATTGAATGCAGTTATGATTATTGTGAAACGCCATTTCGTGAAAAATGTGCCCTTGGATTGACACAACAAATATTTCTTTCCGGAAATATGACAGAAAAGCAAGAATTATGTAATTTACGTACTGCATAATTTTTGCGGGTGATCAGCTAAAATTGTAATATTTGCTCGTCCACCACAATAACTGATACAATGGTATCTATGGATATCAATCAGCTTGAAATGTGAATCAGAATGTTACAACCAAAATTTTCAGATTCATGAAACAGCCGTATGTCTATCGTTTCGTTTTCTTCAAACGAAATCTTTACCGCTTTCACACTCAATTTTAATTTGCCGTATCTTCTGATCCGAGAGGATTAATTTGCATTTTAAACACTTTATTTCGATGTCCACTAAATGTTACTTCATTCATTTACTTAACGGTATCAGATATTCCCAAAAGTCATACTTTACTCAATAAAGTGCATTAGTTTCTGAATGTTTCCAGAACTTTAATCTCATAATAAATTTGATAATTCATGACCATTTAGATAGACAGAAAGCTACCAGTCTGTGGCATCGCTCAAAAATAAAACGTGCCAGCATGAGTAGTGCCTCATCAACACTGCTGCTACAATGTACTCTATGCTGATGTTGTCTCCAGATTAGCACCGACCCCACCCAGTGACAAACTGGCATTCGCCTGATGACATCTTTGACTTGCAGGAAACAAAACTGTATCCACATATTAATATCACTACTGTGGAAACGTTATAAACTACTTCTTTAGTTGTCGAACAAAATATACCTAACTGAGAAAGAATTTTATGACGTTGTATTTTCCGATTGTTTATATCTACTTAAGTTTAAGACAAAAGCAGTAACATTATGTAACAGAGTAACCATGGATGTGTTAATATAATAGACATAATATTGCATAAGCACCTACTTATATATTAATTCCCTGGAATCATTATTAATGTAAAATTAAAATAGATTATATATGAGCCGCGCCATGGGAAAACCAACATAGTGGGTTTGCAACCAGCATGGATCCAGACCAGCCTGCGCATCCGCGCAGTCTGGTCAGGCTCCATGCTGTTCGCTTTTAAAGCCTATTGGAATTGGAGAAACTGTTAGCGAACAGCATGGATCCAGACCAGACTGCGCGGATGCGCAGGCTGGTCTGGATCCATGCTGGTCGCAAAGCCACTATGTTGGGTTTCTCATGGCACGGCTCATTTGTGTATGTCTGAATACGTCTGCATCTGTTACTGCAATTATTACAAAAGTGTTTCTTTGATAATGCGTATCAAAAATGTTGATAGTTATAACAGTGTATATTATAATATATTGGTGGGTATGTCAGTCGATTGATTCGTGTTGTCCTGACTGTATGCGAAATATTTCAGTCCTGTCCGATTTGACGTCATTCACTATCCATTTAGATACTAATCCCGTATTATATTAATAAAAATCGCGATTTCTAGCCGCATTGCTGATTCAACTGCGTTGAAGAAAAGCAAGCCCTTCATTTATTTTAGAGAGTGGGGGTTTATCGTCGCACCGACACAATTATAGGTCATAGGGTGACTTTCCAGGTTTGATCGTGTAGGACGCATTAGTAGGTACTTGATAAAAGGGAAATTATTTAAGAAGTTATTTTGTGCGTTTAGAAGGGTTTAAACAACATTGTCACTTGTTGCAAATCCATGAATTGCACTAGAGATTCTTGAGTCCCAATGTAGTTTATATAAGACCAAACGCAAAACGTACTATTCAATTCTAGTATTTACATGTTACATCAGTTTCTACAACAATTAGTGAGTTGTTTTCTTCCTATGAGCATCAGAAAATCAAAGTTAATGTTAGGATACCGATATTTTCAACATCTGAAGAGAAAAATCGAAAAGACTACCCATGTTAAATACCATAAAACACAGTTTCTGTATCCGAAAATCAATGAAAATGATAAAGATTATCGATTTAGTTTTTATCTTTACTAGCAGAAAATAGTTTTACTTACAATTTATTGTTCTTTTGAAATTTTTGCTGTCTAAGTTTGAAAGATATTTTGTTTTCGAACGGCGCCATTTGGTTCATATTTTGTGTAAGAGACATCGGATTGCCTTGATATTGTTGTACCAAAATTGCTTATGTGAAAATAAACACTTTTTCCATACAAACATATAGGGAATGTTAATATATAAATATAAACAGTATCTGCATCCAATAGTCTAAGTGCATATTTTATTCCTTAAATATAACAGGAGCATCTTCATGAAATAAAGGAACAATATAGACAAGTAGATATTTGAAAGTCTTATTTTAAACCAAGTGTTTCAGTTATTATTCTCTTAGGTTGCGTGATAGAAATGATAAGACATGTTTTTTTCTCCTAGAAGAATTTATTTCAAGTCATTTTAGGAAGCCTTAAACATGTGTAATGTTATCATTATACATCATTTACATCAATCCTTTAATATATATCTATGTTTCCAAGCCCATAAATCCTGAAATCTTATATATTAAGGTACAATGTATGTTTTGTTACCATATTAGAGGTTCATATTAGTCATAAGCGGATTTGCCAAACACTATACCAATTGCATGTCTAGAACACATTGAACACATTTAAAATGTCCTAGCCAGTATTACACTTAACTTAAAAGATGTGAAGCTGAGATAGGCTCTTATGCAAGTAAACGGCAGTGGTATTTAGAATACACAAAAACAGGTTCAGTCAAAGGTAGCTGCAGCAGAAATCCACTGTACTTAATTTCAGCTCTTTTATTTTCTTGATTTACAAAAAGTCCAACAATGTGTTTTTTATCCATCCAAACGCACATAAACAATTTTCAATTCCAAAACTGACGACAGTATAACCACTAGACCACAATATATCACTTTATGATCAGTTATTGGTTTGTGACAATCAAAATATTTTAATATTTCATAGCAGCCGAAAGACCATTCTACGACAAAATAAATCACAACCTGGTTTCCGTGGGAATGAATTTACAATTTTCTTCGACAGTTTAGGACTATCTTCTTACTGTGGTTAGACAAGGGACACGCATTTAACAAAGCAATCTTTGATGAGCTGTTTTTATAATAAATATATTATATGAGCCGTGCCATGAGAAAACCAACATAGTGGGTTAGCGACCAGCATGGATCCAGACCAGCCTGCGCATCCGCACAGTCTGGTCAGGATCCATGCTGTTCGCTAACAGTTTCACCAATTCCAATAGGCTTTAAAAGCGAACAGCATGGATCCTGACCAGACTGCGCGGATGCGCAGGCTTGTCTGGATCCATGCTGGTCGCAAAGCCATTATGTTGGTTTTCTCATGGCACGGCTCATATGTTCTCTGACCAATCCCTAATCACGTCAGATCATATATATATTGTCTCTTCTGCTTTCTGCAATGTCACTGAATGTGTACGCACATGGGTTTCTTCTCTTCTTTTCTTCTTTTTTTCTTGCATATTTGTGTTAATATGAGCTTTTACATACTGCGCATTTCTTGTTAAAATTCCGGGAGTAAGGTATTCATCTGATAATCAAACTGTTTCCCTTTGGTCCTGGATTTGCTGAGGCGCTCCCGCTCCAACAAAGTCAGGTTTAATAACACCAAAGGACGAAATATTTTGAATATAAAAGGACATATAGTTAGTCAGGTTTATTTCCAAATTAACCCTTTCCTCTTTCCACCCAATTTCGTGTTACAATCTCACAATGTCATTATCTAAGTACAATGTAGTTGTATTCCCGATTCCATTTCATAGAGGTTGACCACTTCAACGCTTCATAATGCCCCAAACTGTTCTACTTCATTTAATGGTTCTACCAAATGACAAAAATATACGAGACACACACAAAGCCAATTCTTCAAAATATTATGTTATGATATATGAAAATTCTTCCTTTGTGTGGGTCGTTTTTATTTTACAATGTCTTTATCATTAACCATTTATGTAAATTGAGAAAAACAAAAGAGCACAAAAGTATGAATATAGAACTTGCACATATTTCACATCACCCTTCATATGAACAGATTACATAAGAGATGTATGACTTGCCGTTGTATTACACTGTTAAAGAATAGAACCTCATGATGAATGTTATGTACTGGAAAATCCAACAACATTAATTCATCGAATCGATTATTAATGCCTTTGTCCTTTGTCATTATATTCCGGCGACTTCATGTCTAAAATATGGTTATATATATGCCGGGAAATAGGTTAGAACAAATAATCTGACGGCCGTACTCAAGACAAATAATAATTGACAACACCGTCTGTTAGGTGATATAAATAACATCTGCAAATAAGTCAATTTACAGAAAATGCTGGAAACCAGCTGACAATAAACCCTTTGGTCAATAAGTCTTTGGTAGCCATTGGAACCTCGATATGTTACTACACAATACTTTATTTAGAGCAAAACATTGCAAACCGATTGCAAAATGTTGTAAATTTAAGTAGAAAAGTAGCAGATTTTTTTTATTTTTAAAGTAATCGATATTTTTCGATAGTGTAGTGGTGATGTTTTTCACAACTTTAATATCATTTCTTACAGTCATATAAGGACACAGATAGTTCTTTATACCGATTATATATGTTAGCAATGTGTCATCATTTTGCCAACTTGCGTATCTTTCTAAATAAGAACATTATAACATTTTTGCTTTATTTCTCATTATATTACATGTTTCCGACTTCACGTACTGTAAAAAAGCATTCTTATGGCAAGATCGAAGTTATTTTACTGTATGAACTGAGTAAAATACCAATTGACCGCCTTTTAACTAATGAAATTCTAGAACATTGTTGTCAGTAAAACAAAGTACAATTAAATTATATATCATAATAAAGTTACTGTAATATATGAAATTCAATGTGTTTTTATTCTTGCATTATTTCCATTTATATATCCCTTAATTAAGAACAGTGTTACAATGAAATGAAAGGAGTCACATGCCAATAAGTACTAAAGCAACTGCTATAAATGTTGAGAGAGATATAGAATTGGTAACATTATTTCCAGCTGTTTGGCATACGCTTGTGGGCGATCAAATTGCTATTGAACGGCCGGCCTTTGGCAAGATGAATTCGGGCAGTATTACAGAATAAGATCAATTGTCCGATACGAACGTAGCTTCCAAAAGCTGCAGTGCTTGTCAAAGAATCATGAAATTTCAAGACATAAAGTACATGAAACTTTGTCTTGTTCGTGTCAGTCATTCGAACAAAACTAATCAATAATTATAACCTTAAAAGATCATTATATCGGATGCGTTAGAACAACCATCTATATATAGAGACTTATCATTGACCCTTTTAACACGAGGGAAATAATCTATTTATAGAGTGAAATTGTTGGGTGAACACCGTGTGTCAGTCATAACATGTCCGTGTTACATCAATACATTTGAAAAGTAAGCTATCAAAGTTACCTGCTATACTAGATATCTAACAGTCTTGAAATGTTTTTGTTTTTATTTTTACTTATTTCTAGACATTTTCCCCATATTTTGACAGAAGGGTTTGTTCTCTTTCCAGCAATAGCTTTCTTATATTTTAAATTTTCAACATATATTACCTTGTAATATTCTGTGGGTTTTAACTTTCTTGTTGACAAACTTCACCACAAAAACTATCACACTTCCCCCTACTGGACATTAAATGATTTTATCTTTATATATTTTTCTTTTCAACCTGAAAACCGTTGCAGTAATTGTGCATGATTGTTTTCATGACTAGAGGTAAAAAATTCATGGTAAGCCTGCAATAAAGTTTTAGCCGAGTTGTCTTCGTTCTTTTACAAATATTTTACCCATTTTTGCAGCTCAAATAACTCTGTTTCAAATGGTATTTTAAATATTTTTTCAAAATGTGTACTTTGATACATATACACATGCTAAAATAGATAGTGACTACTAAAAGTCTGTATTTTTAGTTCCAATGTCTACTATATAAAGCCTTTAAGACATATTTATAATGTTGACAAAAAATGTTAATTATAACTAAATCCTATAAAGACATGCATATATCGGGAAATACTGCATAATAACATCATTTGATGATTCATGTTTCGTTCTGACTGTTCTGACATAAACAAACGAAACAACATGACAATTACAAAAGTCTTATTTCAAAACTGTGTCTGGTTTGCGTCTATATTTGCTTCTGTTTTAGAGTACGGTTTTTAAAACAGTTTCTTGAGATAAAACATTAGCATTACATTTGACTAAGGCAAAAGTCTTTTCAAATGATGCATATGTAGGAAAAAATATGCTTGTTTCAACATGGGTAATCATTAATGGCGTAATTTAGTTTCAGAAATATGCTGTGCGTATAAGGCTTTTTAAACATATATCGTACCTGTAGCTCTACAAGTTAACTATCACTAGAAATATAAACTGTTGTTTGAATATAGACAAATATATAATAATAAGTTAACTAATCCACATTTCAAACTCGTTTATTTGACTGTTAACGCAAGTATGTGACTGTACGTACTTCGACATAACATGTTAAGTGTTAAGTTCCCATGGCATTTAATGACTGTGAACATATTCTTTAAGCTGCATGATATAGTGATAATCACAATTTATATAATAACGAGCCGTGATGGTTATTACCAGTAGAGTATGTCTTATTCGCAGATACCATAATTGTAGAGTTTAAAAACAAAAGAGAAGAAATGTTGTAAAAAGAACAGTGGTTTTGCCAAGAAAAGAATATACATGGACTACCAGCAATGCAAACAACTGTTTATATTCCTAAAAGAAAACCCTTCACTACTGATCTGTCAAATGTTAAACAAATCAACACTGCGACAATATCTCTGAAGTATGATACACCTTCAGCCAAAAATTATGCTTCATGCATGATTCATTTAAGTGTATAAGAATACAGAGAAGGTCCTTTCACTGGTGATTTTTCATTAAATCTTAAATGTCGTTAAACTTCTTTTAATTAACACTGTTGGAATAAAGATGTACATGTGTGTATAATGGAAAAATTACGATTGTTGTTATAATGGTTCAGATTTCGCCTTACAAAGCAGGCGTACTACGTCATAAAAACGACATCTTGCACATTCATAGCGACACTGCTTATCAATAAAAAATAATAACATAATGTTTATATGAATAGTAATGTCTTTCGTAAATATTTTCTTAATTATATTTTCTTGCGCCTCAATAGCTTTGTTTTGATCTTCACGGCATTTGCCTGCAAATGAAATTGTATTTTGAAGTGGCTAAACAATAACTGTTGTAATTCAGACGCAGTTAAACTTGAGAAGTTAGCGTTTTCAAGCATCGTTGTAATGATATATGATTTACTAGTAGGAAACAATCGCAGGAAATATATGTATTTATGGGAGTAAAATTGTTTCTGTCTAGAGCTCGTAGTTTGTTTTATTACCTTTTACATATTAATAATAACAAATGCAATTAGGTTTTTAACTGACATAAATCTGTGGTAAAATAGTCATAGTCAGACATTGTGAATCACCACGACTTTGAGATGCGGATAAGAATTTTCTGACATGTACCGAGGGTCCACTGAGTGTTTGGACAAAACTCAAACCGATGATGGTTTTCGTTGTAAAAACAATCAACTTTGTAATTAGCCATTTTGTTTTTGGGACAATAACAGTGACGTCATATAACAATAACGTCATATAACAATACCATCTTTAAGTGTTATTTTTTTATTCCATAAATACACGGTTTATATGTCACTGTATGTGACAGATTCAATAATTTAGTTTTCACATGAATTCTTAAATAAATTGCCTATCAATAGACCGTGTTATTTGGTCGAACTGTAATCAACATATGTTAACTGGACTAATATGTCAACAATTGCAAAATGAAATGTTGGAAGTTTATGAATTGTTTGCCGGTAAAAAGTTAATTGACTCTCTGTATCAACAAAAGAGTGCCATTGATTTATATACAATGTATAAAGTTAACACTGTTCATTAATGCACTTAAGGCAAAAAAATAAGTAAAGAGTAACGTCATGGTTAATTTACTCTAGAGTCAGTTGTGCTATTTTGGTTGACAAAACATCGTAAGTTTTATGTCCATCAAAGGGAACTTAGATATTAGTAATTTCATACCTCGCCATCCTACGCAGTCTACTTTATGTTTATGTTTTATCACTAGCTTAATTTAGAACTTGATTTTACTTAAAGCTTATTTTGATTAACATCATACCATGTGCAACACATTAATTCCTGAATTAATTGTAGACAGTTGTACTCTTAGAATGTCAACCCAAGGTAAGTTAATGTTCAAGAAATAGGAAACCCCAACAGTCGGCCAACAAACTCGTTCCCAGACATTATATACAATAAGCTGCATTCAGAGTGGATTTAAGGTAATCAGATAATGTCCATGTCTCTAAATGGAGGAAAGGCGTATCCTGTCTCATAGCGGATGGCATATGTCTCATTTCAGTGGCATATATGATCGAGATATAGCCACTTAATTTTCCTATGGGCCATTGACTGATCCATTATTTGTATGCAATTAGTAGTTTCTACCAAATATTAGTAGACAACGAGAGTAATTAATTTAAACTAATGGAATACAAAATACGTTGTTTATTCGTGTTTTTATTATGGTTTAGAGTAACAATAAATGCAAATCATAAGGCGACGACCTTTCAAGCTTTTGATGGCAGGGAATGATCGATGGTGCCCCTCAAAAATGCAATTTGAGCCAATTTCGGTACGTCAGCTGCCACGGAGGCCAACATATACAATGTTTATCATGATAAAGCTATTATGTACTTAAATGCTACATAAAATGTATTTCGTTTGGCTTAAACAATATTTATTTTCAGCAAATATACTACAAATATACATTTACACAAATCAAGGATTGAGTAGAAAGCTAAGCTTATTTAGAAACTCCTTCCTTATAGATAGCAGGGATAGCTGGTAACTTAGAAAATAAAGTATTTATAAACTATGGAAAACATGCAAATGAAACATGCATATCAATAATACATTACCAAAGCTAGACAACTATTTATATCATTTAGTTTGTTTTGAAACGGTAATGTAGTAACTGCATATATTTAAACGTACTTAGAAACAATAAGTATTCCTTACATTGGTTTGGTTGTCAATCTAAACTTATAACTAAGAGATATTTGAGGGAAGAGAAAAGGGTAGAAAGGAGAGTGTGGAAGATATAGAGAAATATAGAGATATGGTCACGTACACGAGCGGGAAGTGCGGTTGGTTCTAAAATTATCAGTATGGAAAAAGTGAGCAAGATTGATACATAATATCCAATAATTAATAGTGTAGGAATGCCACGTATCAAAACGCTTGGTTGTTCTGATGTAATTATGGACATGTGCGAAGATTTCACTGTTTGAATCATCCGAGAAGTTTGGGTCTCCAAATAGAAGTGTAGACAGAGAAGGTGTGGTGAGGTTTTAAATGTGATTGAGGAGTTTAGTGCGTTGTTGGCGATAAGAATGACACTCAAAGAAGTTCGTTTAAGGTGCTGCAATGAGTTCTCTGACGAGTGTGTAGAATTTGGTGTTTACGGTTGCCAATGTAGTAATAAGAGGGAACCTTGGGTTTGTTGGCATAGAGTTTGCTTTTGAAAGAATTGAGTGTAGTGCAGTTGCGGTGGTCAAGAGGAAGCTAATTCCAGGCATGTACATCCGATGGCAGGAATGAATTTGCGTAGAGTTGTGTATGCCAAGGAATGTCCCTTGTGTTGTTGGCGTTTCGTAGGTTGTATGTAGTCATATCGCCCACGTTATCAGGTACGAGAGAATTGAGATATGGAGGAGATAGGTTGTTTGTCATTTTATAAATTTAAAAGAGTGTGAGTTTGTGTTTTTCTCTTCCTTGATTTAGAGTTTCAAAGCAGGATTTCCTTTCATTTGTTTAAAGCCGGTACTAGGAGGCATGAGGGATGTTGCACTTTCCATTACCTCTCATGAACAGGCTCAATCAAACCGAGTCTGCTATTATTTTGCTTGGTTGCATTCTTTGCTTCCAAAGGATCTTCTTATACTAGTATATCATTATTAAAAGGAACATTTATTTATCTTTAAATAGTGTACTTTTTTCATAGTTGTTACCGTATCAAAATTTCAAAGATTTTTTTAGACACAGAGAGTTATGAGATAAATACAAAGTATACAAGAAAGTCTAAGCACACATTCGTTTATTAATGTACATATAGCAAGGGTATGAAAACAAATGTGAAGCATTTATGCCTCTTTGTAAATTCACCCCAGAAACGATATGTCTATGGTGCATATTTATTGAATAGTCGAAACTACTTGTGAGGACCAAAAGAAATTTTTTGGATCGCTTTATTTTAAGGACTAATGTAAAAAGAGGGATAAGTGAGGGAATATGCTTATAACGAATGGCCTCACGATAATTTTTATATAATATTCTAATATGCTTTGCTCTGTTAAAACACCCTTACGCTAGAATGACGTCACGTTAACGTGCGGTGACGTCAGTGTTTTTGTTGCGACCAAGAAAGAGCGCTAGTATATTTTATCTACTGTTTAGATTAAGGGCATATTAGAATCATTTAGATTAAGGGCATATTAGAATCAAAATAATCTATACCAAAACCTGTTTTAACACTATTTATGCACTCGGGCGGTAATACGTCGTACAAATAATTTCACTCGGACTGCGCCCTCGTGAAATTATTACGCCCGACGTATAACCACCTATCGTGCATAAATAGTGTTAAAACACTCCTTTGCTATAAATTATTTCTTAATATAGCACTCTGTCTGGTAGGGTATATAGTCAGATTACTCGGATGAAAAAATCGTCTATGTTAAAACAAGATTCAAAATTATACTATAAGACAATTATACATGTTCTCATGCATGTCGAAAACGACAAGACTGAAAAAAAACTGCAAGACTGCAAAAGGAAAAACTCTTGACCAATATAAACTTTTTTGAATATTGTATTATACCAGATTTATATAGCGCCCTGCTTATGATAAACACGCTCAACAGGCTCAATCAAACCGAGCCTGCAAGATTTTCATTTTGTCGTGTAGGGCGACCTGCAGTTTTCCACTTTAGTTCTAATTTACATAGCGCAATACCCAAAAGAAACTTTCTTTCCAGAAATGCTGACTTTACAAAAAATAAATCCCCAGACAGTTGTCTTTATGACCAAAATATTTCATACCTTGTTAGGATATATCTTGATGTTTAATACCAAAACATCAATTAAGCTTCCTCAATTCGTTCTGACAGTACATTCGTAAACAAATCAAGAGAAGAGAAGACAATTATAAAAGTCTGATGCTTACTTTGTGTATAGACTAGGCTTGTGTTGCATCTATTTTCAGAAATTAGGGTCGTTAACAAACAGCAGATATCCTAAAAGCATTACAGTCTAAGGCAAATTATTAGTTTATACATAATTTATTTTAGGTCGATTGTGAAGAAAGCTCTACAACTTATATTTATCTTTCTAGACACCTCATTCCTGATGGAATCCATCGCCACGAGGGTATGAGAGAAGAGGCAAGTTTCCCTTTTAATGCTGAGCGTCAAGCAAGGGAGCTACTGGTACCATTTTCCATGTCTTTGGAATGACACGGCCGGGGATCGAACCCACGACCTCCCGCACTCGAAGAGGACGCTCTAGCACTAGGCTATCGAGGCAAATTATTCAGTCAGTTATTCGGGATAACATAACTTTACAAAAGTTACACAAGTAGGAGGGAAAATTGAGCAAAGCAATAATTGATGATCATAAGAACAATAACCTAGTTTCAATTTCAATTCAACATTGAACTTAAAGAAATGACGAAAATTTCCATTTTAATAGACCGAGTTCCAAAAGAAAAAGAAAATGAAAATTAAACATTTAAGCGTTATGACGTGCCCGACAATGTTTCTTCCTTAACAGTCTCGTCTACCAAATTACAAATGTATACCATTTAGACATAATTCGTAAAATTTGAAAAACATTATCTGATTTTAAGCCACTCAAATTACTAGTAAAAATAAACGTGTATTGTATCAAATACTTATTCTAAATGCTTTCTTGAGATATTTGAAGAAACCTTATTTTAACCTGACTATAAATTAAGCACCTATTTTATGTTAAAATGATCAAAAGGAAACTTAATTTGACATTTGACAAAATTAAAATTGATTTCATCATAGCATTAACCTGATTGTCATTATCATTTTCTTTTGATTATGAATATAAATGTTTCTGCTGGCTCATTTACTAGAGAAACAATGCTTTGTAATAAAAGAGTTATTATAACAGTAGTTTGATCTGGGATGCTATTTACGACTCGCGCAGTATTTGCAATGGGCGCTGAAGTGTCCAGCGTGATCTGGTCCTTTAAAAGATCAAGCTGCTGATATAATGACCCTTGTATCATATACATCTATATTCTAAAAGTATTTAAAAACAAACCATAGTGTAACATAACGGGTGATATCTAAATTCAAACTCTTTCATTTGCTACACCCTAAGAACGATATGACATCAGTTGTACGGACGCTAGATCCCCGCGCTCCATTTTAACGAGACTTATATAGATATATTTAGATTCGTCGTAATGCAAAACGCAACATTGTTGACTATATGAAAAATACTCAGCAGTTTATATTTTTGATCTTTATTGTCAACCATTCAATAAAGCCAAGTAATGAATGTTTGACAATCTATGCAAGAAAATCGAATCAAGCAATCAGTTGCCATTCTTGTTTCTGGTGAGTCTATGTTAATGCCTCTAGTATCATTTTAGTTTTAAATTTAGTAACTCTTGGTGAAATTGCAGTCAAGTGTGTTCTAGCTGTTGCAATACTTTTAAATAAATGTATTTGCGATGGAATTTTGTTTGAAATAAATAAGGAAACATACACATTTGCCGATAAATGTAGCAATCATGTTTTCACATTTAATATCTTTAAATATCTTCTTTATTGACACAGATAAACTCAATACAAACAAATTCATTCTTACTTTTATAATGAGCTTGGGCACATTACATAATACTGCTTACAATCCTTACATATACAAAGAGATATAGCCATAAATTGCTATAGAAAGTAAGAACAAAAATCCAACGGAAAACAAACTCTAAAGAACGTAGCCTCCTACACATCAGTCTACATCGTTCACACATACTGTATACATAGACAGGAAGCAGTGCAACAAAAATGAATAAAGAAATACTTGGAATATGGTGTATGCACATTGTCTATATATAACTATGTATGATTTCCTCCTTGCTGAAAGGCATCGACATTTGCATTGCTTACACCGCCTCGGGATTCCTGTTCGGTGGAGTCTTCATCCTCATCGCCATCATAAACAGTTTCTGGACCACTGTAGTAGAATTAAAAATAAATGTACATGACGTTATAAGTAACCTTATTTTTATGGTTATATGATGTTGTTTTGACCAATGCTCAGGTAAACTTTTTGTCATATATTACGGAAATACTGTCATACAGAACGGCGTAAAACGCCTTTCGTTTATTTAAAATCGTACAGACAATACTAATGCAAATAAATCAAAATACCATTTACAATTATTGTTGAATTATAATAAACACATATTTTTAAAGCACAAGCAAAAAAAAAAAAGAAACTTTTTCATACCATGCAACATATGCTGCAAAGAACAAAAATCCAATAAAACAAATCCAGTCCACAACGATAAGAAAACTAGAAAAGTCGAGGAAACTTGAGTTCCAGCTCTCAACCAAGCGAGGGCATACTGTCTTGATCTCCTCGCGCATTCCAAATACCCAGTAAGTCCCTGAAATTAGAAGTATTACACGCCTAAGTATGTTGATATATTGACTGATATGAAGGTGGAGAACAATGATTTCGCTGCTAAAGCAAAACGCCCTCATACTAAATGTTAGATATTCTTATTGTTATCTATTAGTTTTATTTGTGCCAAAATACTGTCAACCTGTTAGAGACAAAGTCTTGGCCGACAGTATTCAAGTGGAGACGATATCAACTGCCCATCTCCAAGCTCTGAGATTTTTAAATAGTATATCGAGTAATTTGCTTCGGGTACATTCATCATTTCAATCCATTCTTTCAAAGAATATAACTTTTAAAGGATCATCAAAATAGCTTGCTAAGTATTTGTGAAGAGTGGAACCGGCAGCTTATATTAAAATATGAATTATTATTAATGTACAATTTTGTGAACAACTATGAAGACGAAATCTAAATGTGATTATGACCTTTACAGTGATGACGATTTACTATCTAATAGCTATCATTCTGCAAACCTAAACAAAGCCAAGGAACACCAAATAATGCATCAAGTATCAAGTAGATTAGAATGAATGGGTTTTTTATTGCTTTACGAAGATGCTTCACGCAGTACAAAACGAAAAACGTCCCCCAGTAAAAGGAAGCCAGAGATGCTTTCACAGTAAGGAAAACAGCGACATCGTGTTCTTGTTTACAATCACTGCTGAGTTTAACAAACCCTGAAAATTAAAATGCACATATATATAACATGGTCACGTTATTTGAAACAATATTAAGTATAAATATAAAGAAGGAAATAGAGTCCCGCGAACTTCAAGGTAATTGTTTCAAGCCAGTTAGCTCAAGATTTGATTGTTGATTAACACTATCCATTTACAAACCAATGTAATCGGCCGCAACATAATCAAAGAAATTTGTGGAAAATAATTCCGCGATACCCTTTTGGTAGATTACATCACTTCATTGCTTCAGTCAATTTTGTCTCCTTCTGTTGAATACGACATCATATTTATCGGCTTAATGTCAGCAATTGTTTTATTATATGAATGTAAGTTCCCTTTCAGGCTATGTAACCAATATTTGATAGACAAAAAAAAATATTTTAATTTTTAATTCAAAACCTAACATATCTAATAAGTATCAAGAAACAGACATATGCAGATCTTGTTGCTTTCTTCGTATCGGAAGCTTCCCTTTCACATATAATTCTCAGAGACAATTCTCTTTTTTTCTTTTTTTTTTTTTTTTGTTACTGTCATGTGTTTTGATACTCCTTTAGAAAACACAAGTCAGCGAACACTATCAGGAAGCACTAAACTTTATGACAGTGAACATTGAACGTCAACTGGAAAAAAGCTGACAAACAGTAAAAACCGGAAGTTGCGTTTTTGTTTAGCTAGTGCAGCGTTCTATATTAAGGAAACTGGCTATGCTATTTTTAGACCTTGTATTTCACAGGGAAAACTCAGATTTGATGCTTGGTTAAAAGCAAACCATATATTGGATATCGATAGAGTTTTAATATTTTCCTCATTAATTGGATTTGCTTTCCTGGCTTGACCTACTACAATATATTACATTCGGGGAATCTGATGCAAAAAACCGAATACACTTCAATGGCTACAGCTAAAACACTGAGTCGCAGAACCTCTGACTGTATTTAGTAGTACAACTCCTTCTATAGACGTATATATTATTATATTCTTGAATTCAGTTTAAATATAACTTTAAAATAACATGTCTTATTTCTCATGCAAAAGATAATTATGACAATATCCTTCGATGTTTGTGAACCAACGTGAATTGTCTCCCACACATGTACAAATATATAATTTATGTAGTATAAATAAGATACATAATAATGTTATTGCAACTCTAAGATGGGGGCCTCTGTAGTCGTTGACTTGAAAACACTTGTTCCTCATCGATGTAGGTTCGAAATTTCGCTTGTGGTGTAAACTTATATATATCGAGAAGTTATCAGTCTTGCTTACGTAAGGTCGGTTGTTCTACTAAGGTGTCTGCCCATGCCTGAAATAATGCTCAGGGGGAGACCTAGGACCATCTTTCACCATAAAAAGCTGAAAAGGCTCCACATGACAGACCTATTTTGTCTGAATTCAACAAATCAAAACAACAAACAACTCTAAGCTTAGAAAAGTACAAATCTACATCATTGTAGTTTGGTACAATGAAGCTTGACCAGTAAATATGGTCATATTTATGTTATAAATTGTAAGAATATGACAATTTGCAAAGGCAGTACTTCAGAGGTAAAAAATAATTTAAATGAGATATATGTTTTGTAAAATAAAATCAACATTGCTTGACTGAAAGTTATAAAGTACCTGCAATTCCCCTTGACAGTGTGATCAAACAAGAAATAAAAGCAAACACAAGGAAAACTGAAACGGGAAAAGATATCAATTGGCAACAATCATTATTAATATACTATTACTAATATATTTAATATAAGATCTTCCTTTGATGAGTTACCAATTAAATGTAGTAGATATAATATTGATCCATACGTCACAGTTTCAATAACATCGACCTTGTAGATACTTTCTTCTTTATACAAATTATGACAGTAACTGAAAAATCCATTCTGGTTCGACCCGTAATGTTGTTAAAAGCTGATTATATTCAAAATATTTTTGTCCTCAACGAATTTTAAGCATCACATAAACAGTAAGGTTTAATGCCTTTAAGTTATAGGATCCTAAAATGGCAACTTATCCCAACTGTGAAATGGTAAAATTCGAACAAAAGGCAAGTAACACATTTTCATAAAAATACACCAAACTATTGTTTTATTAGAATATATATGTAAAAATGTATTAGTACAATGTGTATTATATAAAATGATTAATACATGTAATTAGCAAATGCCATATTTACATTACAAAAATACTTACATCGCCGTAATTTTGTGTTTTTAACGGCAATTTTAAGAACTCGCCATAATCTGGTATAAGTACTTTCTAAAACAAATAGAAAACATTTTCCTGATACATGTAGTAACTTCGTGCAAATATTTGTCATATTCTTAAATGCAAAATATCAAATATAGATTCTAAATTAATTTATTGCATAAACCTGATAGTGGCTTTAACATGTAACAAATACATGTATTAAAAATAAAAATACCATGTTTTTTATTCGGATTTTTGATCCGTTACAGCATATGCTATGTCTAACGTGCTAGATATGGAAATTGGCTCATTGCCTGTTCTGGTTAGGGTAAATGAGGAAAGGTGTTCTAAACCGAAACTTACTGCAGCACGAACAGTCACATGTTTCATGGCAACAACCTCCTCGTCTAAAATGTATAATTTATTATCACAAGAGTTATAAACATTCCGATGACTCGAATGTGTACCATTATATCTTAAAAATATGAAAACATGAAAATCAAAAAAACGGAACAAATTTCCATGGAGTGCAAAAGGCTTGTATATTTCCACAGCTTAAGCGTTGCTTAGAGCTTAAGTGGCCTTTTGTAAAACGTATTTCATATATTATGCCCGAGCTTTTGAAACCGTATCTCCTAAAAATTGTATGTAAAATGTTTTGAAATCAATTAGTTCTTAAGAATGCGGTTAAAGTCAAATAGAAACAAAAGCTTTTGCCCCTATGATGGTCTTTCGGAGAAATGTGGATAAGTAATTTTGTAATGACTTTGAGCTTTGACTAAATGACCTCAGAAACAACGAGAGTGATTTATGAACTACAAGCAATCCGGTCATGACAGCCGAAGCTTTCTTTGATTATTTTTAGGAAAACCGTTTACAGTCTACGATCACTGTCACATTGTCCTTTGGCGAAACGATACAGGTCATGTTCTGATCACAGTAAATCATCCTCTGAAGGTTGACTATGTACATTAAAGCATTCTTTAATTATTGAGCGGAAACCGGATTTCAATACTACTGTGACCTTGACCTTTGCTCCTCTTTACGTAAAAACAGCAGGTGTCATTTACTGTCGAAAGACGTTTGACTTATGTTAGACCACACTTTCTCTTATTATTGATTGGGAACCAAATAAACTCTGTCAACACATATCTCTACCAACCAAAAATATGGAAAAAGTATATCCCCTCTTCTTTGAATGGGGGCAAAAATATGCCATCTGCGGATAAAAAGCCTAACACCATGCGTCTTATACACGTCACTTGTACAATTTTGAGTTTCATGTAACAGTGTCAAATAACGCCGATTAAAAATTAGCATTTATTTATATCGATGTTTAAACATTTTGGACCACACCTCTAGCTCTCCGGTGTCAGGGCAACTATTTGCAAACTTTTAAAAGCATTACTCATTTTTTATCATTTTAACTAAAATGTCATTACAGTAAACAATAAATAAATGGAAAGTATCAAATATAATCTATATTAGAATGATAAACATTAACCAAAATTTGTCACACACGACATATTACTTAAAAGTAATATTTGAAAATAGAAATAAATAGAAAAAAAACAACATTTGTTTCCTTGAATCTTACTTTGTATCGTTTGCATTGGAAGGTGTAGATTCTATCGTCTGGTTGTTTGTTTCCTGAAAATTAAAACAAGTTAAGAAAACATGTAAAACAACATTAAAACAAGAGCTGTCTCCATAGGATGACACATGCCCCCTGATGGCACTTTGAATGAATAGTTATGGCCGATGTTAGAGTTTAGGACCTTTTAATCACGGAGCTGGGACTTGCGCGCGACACGTCGTCTTACTGTGTCACACATTCATGCGTAGATATTTTAAAATCCATGCATGAATGACAAAGATATGGACCGGACACGCCCATCAATGCACTATCATGAAAAATGACCTTTAACGTCTAAGTGTGCCCTTGACCTTTGAGCTACGGACCTGGGTCTTGCGTGCGACACGTCGTCTTACTGTGGTACACATTCATGCCAAGTTATTTGAAAATCCATCCATCGATGACAAAGATATGGACCGGACACGCCCATCAATGCACTATCCTTTAATATCTAAGTGTGACCTTGACCTTTGAGCTACGGATCTGGGTCTTGCACACGACACGTCGTCTTACTGTGGTACACATTCATGCCAAGTTATTTGAAAATCCATCCATCGATGACAAAGATATGGACCGGACACGAAAATTGCGGACAGACTGACAGACCGACAGACGGACACACGGTTCAAAAACTATATGCCTCACTTCGGGGGCATAAAAATTGAATAAAAAGAGACATATTAAATAAATAAGTGACAGAACGCTTTGTTGTTTCAGTATTTGCAACAGATTTTTTTACCCACAGCATACTAGACTTTCAGACGTAACCAGTAAAAGACAATACGTAAGACAAATACATGGTAAAATTTGTTTATCAATGTCAATATATATTTGTCAGTAGCTACATAGACGCACGAGCACTTAAGCCTACAAACGCATGAGACCACTAACGTTGTTTATCAATGTCAATACATATTTGACATTAGTTACATAGATGCATGTGTTTTTATGCTTACAATCGCAAAATCGTTTAACAACCTAAACGTAGTTTGGAATTGGACTTATTGTTTATAGTAGAAGTGTTAGACTTCTCGTTAATGATAGACAGTAATATAATTACAATCACAGCTGCTGCAGTAGACTGGCTTTCCTGGTTTTCTACAGGTGGTGCTGTTGGATTTAGCGGCTGCTAAGACAGAATAAGCAAATTTTAGTACACATATTTTTTTTTCATTGTCGAAATCGTTACATTAAATAAGAAATACTGGCAATGATCGGAGATATTGTCCAAAAACGCTGAACTTAATTGATTATCAAAACAGCGTTTTTGTAACATGACATTACCTATTGGATATTTATCATTGTTTTTTTCCTACGTATCAAACAAAGGAATGAAATTGATTATATAAAAAAACTGAAATTATGATAATGATGCCTTTAAAAAATCAAGTATTTTAGCTCAGTAATATGTTTACTTAAAGCTGTCTTTAACGTTAATTATGAAAACATCAAAGTCTATCTTAATAATTTTTAGACAGAAAATCGTCCTTTCAGTAGTGACAAAAATGGTAAAGCTGATTCTTAAACCAACCTTTAATAAACAAATAATAATTGTTCATTATTCAAGTGTTACCTTTTACTAATATTAAAACTATCAAACCGCTCCAAACTACATTAATAATCTAAAAAAATTTCAAACTTTACAATTCTTAACTCTTACTGTGGACTGTATGAGCTATAGGTCTTTCTCAAAAAGATGACCTTTCTTTAAGTCCAAACCTAAAAAATTTAGGTAAAATTAAAACTTCTAAATTTTCAACATTTCATGTTGGAAAACGATTCAGATGCCATCTAGAAAATACTTTAAAGCACGTTCGGACAAGGGTCATGGATCTCCCGTGAGCACGCTGTAAGACTGTTGGACATGGAAAAAAATCTTCATTCAAAGCGGCGATTGGAACCCGCAGTAGTGAGGGACAAATAGTTCAAAATCAGCGCCCTTAACCTATCGTCCACTTACGTCCCTCGTAGTGGGGTCACTGTAAAATCTTTTTTATTACATGTAAGGCGATCTCGCATCTATATGATATAATATAATCTGGTTAATGAAATGCTTATTATAACTGACTAACACTTTGGAGTCAATAAATTAATGTTTCTTTTATCATTTAGAATGAAACCACATTGGCATGCCCAAAGTTGATGATTGCTATTTGGATATATGATACAATGTAAACATCAATAGAGTGAGATTTACATCGAAGTTGTTAAACTACAATAAAATCTTTAAGTTTGTTTGTTTTGGGTTTATCAACAGTATTTCAGTCATGTAACGGCGGGCAGTTAACCTAACCAGTGTTCCTGGATTCTGTACAGTACAAACCTGTTCTCCGCAAGTAACTGCCAACTTCCCCACATGAACCAGAGGTGGAATGAATTCAGACACAATGTCTTTTATCAAATCGTCACGGAGAACATACGCCCCGCCCGAGGATCGAACTCACGACCCCGCGATCCGTAGACCGACGCTCTCTCTATTGAGCTAAGCGAGCGGGTTAAGTACCTAGTACGCTTCTGATAGAAATGCATTGCCTTTTGAAAATGTGGTTAAAGTAATTTGTATTTTATGCAAATAAATGAAAGATATAAATCAATTCTCCGTATTAATAGCAAATTGCATCGACTTTAGTTTTAAGTAGTCACAACAAGTAAAGTCTGTTCCACCTATTACGTTTACCTCGTTTCTGAATTATCAGTATCGGTAACATCGTTCAAAAAAACATATTTATATACCATACATCAATAACTCTAGACCTTTTTTTCATTTTTTCAATAAAGTGTATTTCAAAGATATAATCTTGGATTTTTCTTTTTTCCCCATAGACCGTAATGCTATATGACGTTACGCCGACTTTCCAATATGGCGGCGCCCGTAGCGCAATATACTAGGGGTCAACTCAAAAATAAAACGCCCGAGTTAATATTTGAAAAGACTGTTTTTGTTATCATAATATGTTAATTCTTGGGGAAATTCAGGTTAGGCCACCTCAACATGAAAATAAATAAATAAATATATAAGAAAATAGAAAGAAACAAACACAAAAGAACAAGGACATTCTAAAACGAAAAACAAAATTAATGTGCGTGCGAACGTCTCGATATTTTAGTAACACATGGGCATTCTCCTTATATCATGTTTTCTGTCGTTGAAAGAAAATTATATATATCTTGACTTCAGCTGATGTGACCTAAATAGATATTTTCTCTCGGAAGTATCTTTATGGATTTAATTAATAAAAGTGAAAACTAAACTTCGCAGTCCGTCAGGATATTCCCTTTCAACACGTCGCATTACTGAATTCGAACGGACAGGGCAAGGAAAAAACTATTTTAAACATAAAAGGGTTAGATGTCTACAACTCGAAATATTTGCGTTAAAATAATTTCATACATACAAAAACCATCGTGACCGTTTAGAATTACAAATATTAGGTTTTCCTAAATAATCTTGTTAATATTTCTGTATTTTAAGTTATATTTAGGACCCAGATCTAACAAAGAAATATCAGTTTATGTAAATGTTCCACTGAAACACCAAATTTTAAACTCTGACCAGTGAGTATTCGGAAAACATACAGAAAAATAATAACTTAAAAAGATTTTTTCTTTAAGACTCCATAATTATGTTGCATGTAAAATCCTTTAGTCACCACTGTGGATAAAAAATCATTAATGTAGAACGGACCATGGCCTCTTTTTCAAAGGTAACAATTTAACGTTTTGTATTGTTATTATTAAAATAACATTTGATAGCAACATTGGTTAATCATACCCATTTCGATCCGTATCTTGCACATGTTTGTCCTCAAAAACGGAGAGTATATGCACCTGTCAATATTTTGCCCGCCCGGGGCAGCGGCGGGCATACACGGGACTTTAGACAGAAGACCATTCCCGACAGGCGGGAATTTGACAAACATTTGATGTACCAACCAGGCTCTAGGGTGGGATTTAGACAAAAAAGGTTGTCTCTGGGGTGGGGATTTAGACAACAACATTTTTGAAATGTCAAATTCCCCTGGGTCAGCCCGAAATTCACTCACGCTCAGAATCGCGTATTTTCATTTGGTAAACTTACAGAATAATTCAAGATTACGTTCTATAATAAAATCAGAATCGTTTCTGTTGATATAAAACCATGACGGCAACATGAAACTTTATGCTAATGAACCGGTGGAGCGCAATAAAAACACGTGCAGTGTTCCCGCCAAAATTAGGAACGGATAACATAAAACACATAACAATTACATATACATAGAGATATTAATTCCCGCGGAACTGCACGGCAAAAAGCCTGTATGATTATTTGACATACATTTTGCATGAGCAAAACAGTCCTTTTCTGTTACTTCTATGGAAAAACCTCTTGTTTTAATTAAAAGTGCGGGGAACGACGGGGAGTGGCGGAGGGGTGGGGGGGGGGGGCAAACAAAATACATGCTGTACACCATATTTGTGGGTGTCCTTCAGGTCCCGCTGCTCCTACGCCTATGTTACACTTTCTGCTTATCATTTTGAACATTCTATTATATTTTCTTCGATCGCGCGCCTTGTTATTATACACGTGTGAGCAAAGGCCGAAAAAAAGAATTATTAATCGGTTTCCGTGGACTTTATCAACAAGACTTTGTGCCAGAGACAATAATTAATCTGTGCTCGTTTAATCCAGCAGAAAACTGAAGTGACGTAACACTTGCGACGATTACGCACAATGTCATATCTTGTGGAATTTAAAAGCATACTCCAGCTACATGTTCAACATAAATGTACGATATATAAAAATAATGAACAGGAACAAAAAGAAAATATCATACCTTTGTTAAAAACCCTGACTGGCAGTTTCAAGAATAATGTAAGACTGAAGTAAAACTTTAACGGAAAAACGTTTCAGCTCACATTACCGTTAATTATTCATGAATGATCTGAAAATAGTATTTGAATGTTTAGATCTGTTTCTGGACATCGTACCTCCGGTGGACAATAAAAGTTGATAAAATGATAGTTCGGGGGTATATTTCATAATTGAAATCGGCGGTTATAAATAACAATATTCTACGCTCTATGACTTCTCTCTGAGTCAAATATAAATCTGACATAATAATTATAATAATAATGATGATAATAATAATTTAATAAACAGAGAGAATGTGTTCGCGATCCGATTTCGCTTTTAAAGAAATCTAAATTAGCAGCCTTCGGATCAAGAGTTTAAAAAGAGATGCTTTCATATAGGCCTAAACAGCAAAATTATAATAAAAAAAAAAAACAAACAAACAAAAAAAACCCAGATAGGTTGATGAAATGATAAGCAATTAAGCATTTTTTAAACATATATTTCAAAAAGTAAAATTTAATTCTAGCGTGATGTACGTCAAGATGTCTATCTTCTATCGGCTAATTGTGTATCTACACCTGTGTAATTCTTCCCTTGTGCGCCTCGAATAAATCTGCATATTGCCAGCAATACTACGTCATTTATCTTATACGTCATAAGTTTCTTTCGGAGAAAAGAAGCATACTCAACCGGGACTCGGTATGGCGAATATTGTGTTTTGAAAACTGAAAATTGTGAAAGAAATTGGATATGTGGTGGACTGTAAATACTTCAGTAAGGATGCTAAAATACAGGTTATCTTTGAACCATGCGTTTGGAAATGATGTTAAATTGAGCAAGTCATCGTTTCAAGGGCATGGTGCGATTGATGCCTGAATTTCATCGATGTGTAAAAGAGCTTGTTTGTTTACAACTGATTCACTGAGAATTGGATAGAGCTACAGAGGACTAGGAAGATTTTTGGAGTGTTTACACCTTTGATAGGTTAAAAGTGAGTCAATTTACATTTTTGTTAAATCTAAATAACATATTTTTAAACATAAAATTTCAGTTCACTCAATGCATTTACATGTAGCCTTGTAGGGAATTGTAAACGAAATGAGTTTTGAGTCGCTCCCGATAAAATTCACGTGAATTTTCCCGTTATACTTAAATTTAGAGAGCAAACTCCAATGGCGACAAGAAATTACAATGGGAGACTGCCGTTGAAAATATAAATTTGTCATTTATTTGGATATTTGGCAAAGCAGAAAAAAATCGTTAAATTTCTCGAGGGTGACTTTTTTCTAGTTTATCAAACCATGTGTACTTCGCCGGTAAGTGTCGTAGTTTTGTCATATGACACCAAAGTTGGGGTAAACCTTTGGAATGGAACAGACTTTAGTTAGTATGAAATTTGAAACATACAAAAAAGTTTAATATAAGTAACAGCGACAATTTTAGAATACAGATGTGAACAAAGCAGATTATGTATTATTTTTTCTGCGCCTCCCACTGATAAGCCATTATTGACTGTTATGAAACCATAAACGGGTATACATATTTGAAGCCGTATCACTCGATGGCCTGTGCTTGTTTATAAAGTCCCAGATATCGAGTGATCACCGGATGTTAATTGGGAAATCCGGACGGGAGACATTTCTCAGTTTCATTCATAAAACGAAAACGATAAAATTGCAATTATTCACATGCCACGTTCCTTTCTCTATCACTCCATATAATTCAAACTGTACAGTTTACTGGAGACATCCTTTCGGTTTATTCTGGTTTAGTTTCCGTGACTACACAGGTGCTTCTGTCAATTTTGATGCTTAAATCTGAGCAATCGGCATGCAATCACAATCGCATGACTTTTTCTGGATGAACTTTCAACGAGTAATTGCCTTTTAAGTTAAGGTTATCTTTTATCATTTATTATTTATGAACAAAAATGAACAGTTTGATTACACAATGTATTAACCTCTCCAGATTTTAAATTTATAGACAACGTCTGTCTAGTACAAGCTATTCGACAAGTTCTTTATAGCAATAAGTACAACATATGTTCGACGACATTTTACAAACACGTTTTTTCTGCTAATGTGTGGGTTGTTCATGAAATGCACTAAATTTAATCATACATATTCAAGTAAAAATGATGACACTATTTTAATCTTAATACATAACAAAAAGTACTTGGGCCAATGCTTACCCTAAAATCATAACAAATGAGTGGGTATCATATATGTAGTAACACAATTTAAGCAATTAAACACATCTTTATATAAGAAAAAATATTTTGATAGGAACTTATGCATGGTATAAATACGTACATGTGTTACTGGATTTGGTGCTGCAGTACTTTGATGCGGTTGGTTCCCAAGTCTTACAGTTACGTAATTGTTTGCACCATCAAGAAGTCGTTCAATTGTTACGTTTCTTGGAAAAGAAGACACGTTATCGTGTAAAACTCTGTGAATTTCACGACATTCCGGACAACGCACAGTGGACCTGTTTAAAGATATAAAGTACTGATATAAGTCAAACTGTAATAATAAGAAACATCACCGCGTTATAGAATGGTTTCAGACTGAAAAGAAAAGAATATTTTTATATTTTTTATATTTTTCAGAAGGATGGCCACGTGTTCTGTGACAGGAATTTTTAATCAAGTTTAGTCCATCTATTTTTCTACTTTAAATAAGTTGGTTGAGCAAATGTATGCACTAATACTTATTATATATATATGTGTTAATGTTTTATAATTTATAGAATTATAGTTGCCACTTCGACCGTCCGTCCGTCTGGCTAGTAATTCTTTTAAGCAACCGCTGGCGGGAACTGAGTAAAACATCTCCAGTGAGGAGAGGCGCATAATGACGAATGTTTTTTCACTAAGTTCCTTGTATTGACTTTCATTATTCAACATGTTACGTAAACCATAACGCCATCGTTGTCCTGAGTATTTTTCAGTATACATTTAGTTGGAATTCAGTGAAAATGCATAGTTGATTCAATCCAAAGACGAAAAATGCATTTTATCTTTATGTTCCAATTTCATGATCTTTTTTTCAATGAGTTATTGTCCTTAGTTTATTCAACATTAACCGGTTTTGGTCGGGAGTATTCCTCAGCGACCGACCACTCGCTGGAATTAATCGAAATTAAGAGAAAGCTTCACTACAGGGAGATGAGATGTGAATTTTATGTCCATGGTCCTGCCTGGTAACATTTCAAAAAATTATGTTCCTTTGCGTGTTCAAAATAAGTATACCATAGCAGAATTTCCTCATCAACCCTTTGGTGTTTTATTTGGCGAAACTTCATGGGAAGCTCACTTCTCAAGAAGAGATACGCATATCTTTCGCATACTTTTTCTTACCAACTACTTGCTACAGTTCTAAGAAACTTCTTTGTCCGGTCTATGAATTCAGCTTTTGCGCGTTTAATATACAACACTCATATTTTGGGGAGCACACATCGGTTTTAGTGATATTTTCTTGTTGAAAAGAGTACGTTGGGTAGACATCGGGTTGAATATTTACATTCTACTTTAGAATGTTTATTTTACCCTGCCATAATTTATCTGACTTTTTAACGTCCGATATGCCGGATTTCGCAATATGGTCAATAAATCTTTTCTGAATTTGTATTACTCTTTAGGTTGTATATACGTGCATGGGTTACATAAGACTGTTTATATTCAATAGCGCAATAGTGTAACCGATACGTTTAGCATGTATTCGATTTGTAATTTTTTAAATGAAACCCCTTGGCAGATTTATCGATCTTTCACAAAGCAGCTGGTTGGCTTCACTACACGAATAATTTATCATCCCAAGCAAGGTTTTAACACGCTCTGGTGAGGGTCAGAGACATTAATCGCTTGGCCACGATGGTCCATTTAAAACACTGGAAAAATATGAGTGTAGAAAAGTGGTGTATGGATTACACAACCTGTATACATCATTCTCTTCCCACAAACCATACCGCCTCGGTTCCCTAGCGGCAAAGCACCCGCTTCGAGTGCGGGAGGACGTGGGTCGATCCCTGGCCACTTCATACCACTGAAAATGTGTAAGCATGTCAAGCAAATCTATGATTATATGTGTTGTGACTGACCAACCGCTTGTATGGCCAACCAACAAATCGTAAGATGCCGCTGCGTTTTCGGGAGATTTAAACATTTATTGAGCATTCTAATATGACTAACAATGCACCATCATCACAACGATAAAATGTTGTCGTCACGTCGACGTGATATTTACACGTGAAATAGCGTTTTCAAATTTGATCAAATGTTTTACTTAATGTTAAATGCGAAATGTCAAAGCAACTGCCTTGAACAACTGTCTTGATTAATTTACTCAGATAATAAGTTGTTTATTTGCTTTAGAAAATAGTTCGTCATCTTTTGTGCCCAAATTGAACTCTTCCGCAAGTTGTATTACCATTTCCGGTCCTGGCGTGCATAAACAAAGGAGCGTGACGGCCATACAGTTGGCGCCATGCATGCGCGAAGAAACAGTTCTGTCATATTTGGTCTAAATTTTACAATAAAACTCATATTTAAACCGAAATAATTTATAGCAAACCGTTGTTTAAACACTATTTATACACTCGGGCGGTTATACGTCGTTCGCAATAATTATTGCGTCTGATATATAACCGCCAATCGTGTATTATTAGTGTTAAAGCAACTTTTTGCTATAAACTGTTTCTTAAATAAACTGCAATAAATTATAAATGAAGTACGTTTTAGTTGCGGGAGCATTCAATAAGTAGATACCGCACTCACTGTGACATAAAATGTAGAGATTTCTAATAGATTATCATTATGTGAGTTATTGATCTTAGTTCATAGTACGTATATCAATGTTTTAGAAATATGAAGAAAAAACTTATTGCAAAACGATGATAAAACTGCATGCACACAAATATTTGTTGCATACCAGACGGGGATTTCAGATATTTTTACCGGTACTGGATAAACCAGGGTGTAAGATGACTCTCGTGTATATATGTAGTAGATTTAAGTAGTAATTATAATTTATTTCATGAAACGGAAGAAAATCAATTACATTGACAGTTCCTCTTTGTTTATTTCTCGATTAAAACAAAAACAACACAAACACGTTATTTTGTCCAAAATTCATAACGTTACGCTGCAAGTGATAAAACAAAACCGGAATTAAACATTGTTATTTGTCTTTGAAACGCCATGACGTTTTTCTTGTTTACGGACGTTGATTTCCCGCGCTTTGTTCAAATACGCTGATATGAAAAAGTTCCAAAATGTAGGCCGTTCGATTGATTTTATTTTCATCATAACTTCTTGAATATGGTATGCAAGAAAAAGATTTAATCACTGGTTGTATGTGCAGACTGGATTATCCGGCTCTCGGCACAGCCTCGTTACCACGTATACAGTTACCCTCGAGGCCGAAAAATCCTATCTGCACCTACAACCAGTGAAAGAATCTTATAATTTGACGTATTTGTATCAATTTTTATACGTAGTTAAACATGAAATCTAAACATTTCTACAGGTACACATTTTTTCCTGAGATTAAAAAAACTGACAATGGAAGATATGTCTTTCGTTATAAATATATGCTGTTGCACAGACCTTTGTATAATCCCAAAAGGCTTAGTTTGTCTTCGAGAATGATTTTAGTATATGATAAAAATGAAGAGCAAATAAGTGTTTATTTTACTTTGCATACATTACCCATTCATGATTCGATTCAAACACGCTTCACAAAATGTATGTTGACATGGTAAAAGCCTTGGCGTATCAAACCTGTCCATACATATGGGACATTCAATTTGTCGTTCAACAAAGGAATGCACAGGCATCTTTCATACAAAACCTGAAAATCCAGAAAAGAGAATAGAGAACTTAAGTTATATTAAGGCTCTTTTCTAATTGCTTGTTTTGTAAAAGTCGAATATAGATCTATGTAAGGTGGTACTGGTTGCCTTATCTAGCAGGTTTCTGATATCATTATAAATTGCTTTTTTAAAATAGTTCATATCCAAGTCATTATTTTGACAGAACATTTAATTTAATCATTAAGAATTCAGTGGTTTAACAAGAGTATGATTAAGGCCTTACCTCTTTAATCGTCGTAACCACAAGTTTAAAAGCACAAACGTTTTGAAGATAAAGTATTCTAAGCTTGTTTTCAAAAATAAATATTCAATTCAGTTTAACATCCAGTTTTTTTTTCTGTCGCAGCATATTTTGTTAAAACCATAAAAACTTTTACTGATAACATGTCTTTATCATGCCTGACATGATAGCTATATCGTTATATGCATATTAACGTTTTTAAAGATATGCAAAATTATTTTTGTTTCGAGATAAGCGTTAGATACGTTGTAGACTAAACACGGTTATGCTTTCAACGTACAAAGACTCTTTTGTCGGTTTAACTCATATATCTGAGCATAAGTGAAGCTGGTTTTCAATAATGAAATTATCATGCATATTGTTTAACAACATTTGTTAAAACAGTTTAACAAATTATCCTAGTAATAACTTTAAAAACAAACTTACTTAACTGTTTGCTTGGTTTTTCGCTTTGCTTTTGTTGGGTTTAACGTCACACCAACACATGTGTAGGTCATATGGCAACTTTCCAGCTTTGATGGTGGAGGAAGACCCCAGGTGCCGTTCTGAGCATTATTTCATTACAGGCGGACGCCTGGGTACAACCACCGACCTTTCGTAAGCCAGTCGAATGGCGCCGACACATGAAGAATTCTTTGCCCCGAGTGAGGCCCTAACCAACATCGGCGAGGGGCAAAATAAATTTGCCAAACCTTTAATTATGTCCACCGAGAGTGAGATTATGTCAGAAAACAGACATTCTACCGACTTTTTGCACGTATCTATGATCAAGGATGGACTTTCCTTACAACAAAACTCCACTTTTGGTGGTAAACCATAATTGGGTGACATAATGCCATGAAAAAGACGTCATATGAAAATTATGTCATATAATAATACCGCCTCGATAGCCAATTGGTAGACCGTCCGCTTCGAGTCCGAGAGGTCGTGGGTTTAATGCCCGCCGCGTCATACCAAAGACGTGAAAATATCAGGAGCTCCGTTGCTTGGCGCTCAGCATAAAAAGGGAAACTGACTTCTCTCGTACCTTCGTGGTGATGGATTTCATCAGGAATGAAGTGTCGAGAGTGATAAGTATAAGTTGTAGAACTTGCTTTGCAATCGACTTAAATTAAATTAGTATAAAAGTACAACAAAAACGTTATCAAGAGTTGACGGTTGATTTTTAACGATTTTGTTGACACTGTATGTAATAGATTAAATCAACTAAATAATTACATAATTCCTTTTATATATAACACGTTTAATACTTCATACTGTGCGACTGGACTGTATTCAACACATGTTAACTGAGGTAATATGTAAATAATCTAAAAAAAAGGCTTAGAGAATTTATGAATTGGTTGCTGGTTTATAGTAAAAAATATGCCACTTAGTCATTTTGGACCTCAGGCACAAACCATTTAAATCCGTGTATGCATAATCTGCATGTAGCGTCAATAATGCAGCCAATTAAATTATGAAACGTAGAAGATTACATACAAATTCAAGAAAGAGACAAGATCCCTTTGTTAAGTTTATGCCACAGAATTTTTTTTATGTGGATTACTCATTCCTTTAGTTGTGAAAATAAAACAGCACATATTAAGAATATAAACTGATCAGTTAAAAAACATATCAACCAGGTAGTACATTTAATTCATATATAAATTTAACGCTTAGTTGACGAACGCACTTATGGCGGAAAATCAAGCTATCTGATAAAATAATACTGTCGTAGGTTATGTAATTTTGTATGACAAAACATCGTTAGTTTTTTGTTCATAAATATGGCCTATATCATTCGTTATTAGTCCCCTATTGGTTGAAAACCAGTTTCGGGGACTATAGGAATGCACTTTTCCGTCATTCCGTCTGTCCGTCCGTCCGTCCGTCTGCAATTTCGTGTCCGGTCCATAACTCTGCCATCCATGAAGGGATTTTAATATTACTTGGCACAAATGTTCCCCATGATGAGACGACGTGTCATGCGCAAAACCCGGACCCCTAGCTCAAAGGTCAAGGTCACAATCGGAGGTCAAAGGTCAACAGGGCTTATTTCCTGTCCGGTCCACAACTCTCCCATCCTTGAAGGGATTTTAGTATTACTTGGCACAAATGTTCCCCATGATGAGATGATGTGTCATGCGCAAATCCCGGACCCCTAGCTCAAAGGTCAAGGTCACAATTGGAGGTCAAAGGTCAACAGGGCTTTTTCCTGTCCGGTCCATAACTCTCCCATCCATGAGGAGATTTTAATATTACTTGGCACAAATGTTCCCCATGAGGAGACGACGTGTCATGCGCAAAACCTGGACCCCTAGCTTAAAGGTCAAGGTCACAATTGGAGGTCAAAGGTCAACAAGGCTTTTTTCCTGTCCGGTCCATAACTTTCCCATCTATGAAGGGATTTTAATATTACTTGGCACAAATGTACCTCATAATAAGACGATGTGTCATGCACAACTTTCAGACCCCTAGCTCAAAGGTCAAGGTCACACTTAGCAGTCAAATGTTAACATAGCATGAACAGGGTCTGTTTCGTGTCCGGTCCATAACTTTGACATTCATTAAGGAATTTTAATATCACTTAGCACAAGTGTTCCCCATGATGAGACGACGTGTCATGCGCAAATCCCAGACCCCTAGCTCAAAGGTCAAGGTCACAATTGGGGGTCAAAGGTCAACAGAGTTTTTTTCCTGTCCCGTCCATAACTCTGCCAGCCATGAAGGGATTTTAATATTAATTGGCACAAATGTTCCCCATGATGAGACAACATGTCATACGCAAAGCCCAGACCCTTAGCTCAAAGGTCAAGGTCACAATTGGAGGTCAAAGGTCAATAAGGTTTTTGCCCTGTCCGATCCAGAACTCTGTCATCCATCAAGGGATTACAATATTACTTGGCATAAATTTTTCCCATGATGAGACGACGTGTCATGCGCAACACCCAATACCCTAGCTTAAATGTCAAGGTCACACTTTGAGATCAAAGGTCAAGAGGATTTTTTTCCTGTCCGGTCTATAACTTTGTCATGCAAAGCAGGATTTAGATATCAGTTGGCACAAATATTGCCCTGGATGAGACAACATGTCATGCGCAAGAGCCAGGTCCCTAGGTCTAAGGTCAAGGTAATATTTAGAGGTCATATTTGTACGGGACATTTCTTCTTCATGCATGGAGGGATTTTGATGTAACTTGGACCAAATGTTCACCACCATGAGGCACCCTTGTTTTTAGAATTACGTCCCTTCGTTTTTACTATAAATAGATTTTATTGTAACTTTTTAATTACTGGCGGTAGAGAAAAATCGAGACCACTTTTCTGTGGTACAGCATGCATGTTACATTCAATTTTTAGATGTATTTTGACTTATCTCTACCTGGTAAAGAGTTTCTTGTGGACTTGTATTATATAGATTTTTTTTTAAAGATTAAGTTCCCTTTGTTGTTACTATAAATAACTTACATGATAACATTTTCAAAAAAATTCAATATGAAAACAACTGTAGGTTTTTATATATATAAATTTTAATCCAAGTGTTTTGTTATAACATATTGTATATATAGTACAATATTGTTTATACATCATTGACAGATATCAGTTCATTATGTTATACTGCAGTAAAGAAAATTAGGTGCCTTCCAGTAGGGGACTTTGTATTGCATGGCAATACTTCATTCACTTGTTTCCACTTAATTTACTGCTGTTATTCCTGAATTGTTTCACATTACCTTATGTTTATGTTTTAGCAACAATTTAAGAGCTTTAGGTTACTTATAATTTGTTTTGATTAACAATTTCCTGCGATAAAGAAATGTAGAATAGTGTACTTTTTGAATGTCAACCCAAGATCATTTAATGCTCAATTAAGAGGAAATCCTAACAGTCGACCAACAAACCCATTTCCAGACATTATATACAATAACCTGCATTCAGAGTGATTTTGAGATAATCAGATAATGTCCCAAGAGTATACAAAATGTATCTAAATGGAGGAAAGGCGTATCCTGTCTAATAGCGGATGGTATATGTCTCATTTCAGTATCATATATGATCCAGATATAGGCAACTTAATTTTCAAATGGGCCGTCTCCTGATCCATTATTTATATGAGTCTAGCAATTACTATTGACAATTTGTAGACAACAATGGTAATGTATCTAAACAAGCGAAATGCAAAATATAGTGTTTATTTGTGCTATTGTTGGAATTAGAGTTACACCAACAAAATTGTAGGTCATAAGTAGACATTTCCGGATTTGATGGCGTGGAATAATCCCAGGTGCCCCTCCTAAGTGGAGGTTCGAGCCAACATCGGTAAGGGGCGAGTGATTCCAAGGTCTTAACTTCTAGACGACGGAGGCCCAAATGTTTTAAAACACTAAAGCAGAATAAATCGTTATAAAGTTTTTATCATTAGCATTCTTATTAAAATGCTACAGAAAAGACGATACGGCAATTGTTTTAAATGGATCATACTTTTTGAATATTTCAATAAAGCCAAGGTAATGTCTGGTTGTAGGAAACAGCATGTGGTATCAATATTAACTTTATTAAATTTAAAAAGTTGCGATCTAGAACATAATTTGGTAAGGGTCCAGAAACAGTTATCTGATGCCTCTTAGACACAGTACTTAATCATATCATTGAAGTCAGACACTTGCTGCTGTTTCTTGTAGGAGAGATGGGGCAAAATTTTCCCAATAGTAGAATTTATTCAGACTTTGTATATGAACAAAGTTTCATGTTAGAAACAGAAAAATGCAAAAACAATCATTGGTCACCGTGCTTGTTTATCTACCCTTAAAACTGGATTTTTCTTCATATTTGCATATTCAAGGGCAGATTACTCATTAAAAACCAAAGTAACCTTTGATTTTTTCATAATTCTGTTACTAAACACGACACTGTGTTCATATACGAAGTTTAAACAAATTCTATTGTTGGAAAAGTTTTTACCCAATACTGCAGCATACGTCCATCATTAAGCATTTACTTTTAGACAGGATATGATTGCTGTTTGATCCATCTGTTCCGTAACAAGAGTTTCATTCTTGATTTCATTTTAAAAAATAACACAATACTATTGAATTTATCTATTCTAAAGACCTCTTAGGTGTAAATATGAAGTGTTATAACTTTTTAAATGTCTTAGTTGTTTTTCATCTTTTTTTAAAACTGGAGAATCCAAAGTTATTTTAAACTTTATATTTTACCTTATGTATTGATGAAAAATTAAGTTTTGACAATGTGAATAATAAATAACATGCGTGCAAAAAAAATCAGATATATCAATAAAAAGGTTTTAAAACAGTTCGCGTTCATCACGTTTGAATACTTATTATGACATTGTTTCTTTATTGTTTTCTTGCACCGTATTAAACTCCTTTTTTCTCGTTCTCCTCAGATTTAAACATGTTACATTACCATTACATATATTATTTTTCATGGTTGTTAAAGTTTCAAATTGTCAGTGATCATTTTACGCACAAGATGGTTATACAAAAATGTCTAAAGACACATTCATTGTATAAAGCAGGGTTACGGGAATCAAATGATAAATTTCTGTCGCTCATTCCAGATACGATATGTCTCTATAACATTGTATGAGGCCGTTCAATAGTCAAACCTAATTGTGTGAGGATCAAATTCTATGGAACGCTTTATTTACGGAAGCAATGATAGATAAGTGAAAAAAAGGGCTTAGAAACGAATCGCCTGACGGTACTCAGTATATGATAATTGAGAACTTTGTCTGTTAGTGGAAATTAACAATATCTGTAAAAGGAGTCGATTAGAATACACTCACTGGTACAATGCAGTCAATGAAAAAGACACAAAAACCTTTCGGAAATTGCTATATTATATTATATTATATTATATTATATTATATTATATATTATATTATATTATATTATATTATACATTTTAAAATCCTGTATAAAAGAACATTATTAGAATAATAAACACTAGTGGTTTGTTACATGCAGGTAGATACAATGATATTTACACAAGAAATATTTAAGATAAACAAAGAAAAGAATTATTCATTGAATGCAGCAATGACCTTTTTCTCTTTACTGATACAGGTAAAGAGACAAACTAATCATTTGTTACTATGATAATTTGCGTGCGAAATGTCATAATTCGGAAATTGCTGCAATATACTTTATTATAAAGTTTCAAATTGTCAGTGATCATTTTACTTTATTATACATTTTGAAATCTAGTATAATCCAGATGTGGAATAACTAGAGACAAAACTAAAATTTCAGTGGCTGCTTTTGTTAAGTAGTTTCGGATGTTCTTAATTCGTAGTTAATTCAACATGGCTGTACGACATTTGCTATTTACATGATCTTTAAAGTTCAAGGTTTCGTCAAGAAATGCACCGAAATATCTTATTGTGCTTTCAAGTTTGACATCACCATCAATATTAATGGAAATTGAAAAACATTTGTTCAATTGAGGTCTGCTCCCAAACATAATAAATTCAGTTTTGGAAGTGTTCATATTCAGTTTATTTTTTTCATCCAGTCATTGATTATAACTGCGCACCTTTCGAGATCTCCGACCGCTTGTGATTCTACGGAAACAGATGTAGGGCGAAAGCTATTATTTGCTATATCATCAGCAAAACCGTATACTATAGACAGATATGTATTTTTGAATGACAAAAAAGAGTCTGTGCTATACTAGCAGGCAACTTATTCCATAGGGAAATACCAGAAAAGAAAAAGGACTTTAACCCAAGACCTTTGACCTTTGGAACAGCAAAAGCACCTTTGTGACTTAACCTTGTCCTATATGAATGAACAGTATCCTGTGGGATAAAATTGTCTCCCATGTAGTCCGGGGCTAACCAATTTTTTATCTTAAAAACATGACACAGGATAATCTGGTCTACACGTTTGTTGACGGGTAACCAATTGAGCGATTTAAAGTGCTCTGGGCCAATGTGCAACCTAGCATTAAGGTCCAGAACAAACCTCATTAACTTATTCTGTGTGGTTTGGAGCTTAGATTTAAGTAACTGAGTCAGACTATTGTACCATATTGAACAGGCGTAATCAAAATGACATTGGATTAGGGCCATGACAAGAAGTTTCTTGGTGTGTTGAGTAAGATAACGTTTCTTCCGATATAGATATTTTAACCTTGCGTTAGCCTTTTTTAATATGAAGCGAGCCATTGAATCGAAAGATAGGGTCTGATCAAGGGATGCACCAAGATATTTGACAGTAGAAGTTGGTTCAATAGTTGTACCATTACATGTAATATCAAGAGTTGGATTTGACCTTATTCTATGTTTAGATCCAAATAAGATTGACTCAGTTTTACCTAAATGAAGTGACAACTTATTATCTACCAACCATTGACTGACAAGATGCAAGTCATCTTTCAAAGATTTTTCTACAGATGACTTACATTTACCTGAAAGAAGTATACCAGAATCATCTGCATATAACAAAAGCTTGTTTTTAACCACAGCTGACATATCGTTGACGTAAATTAAAAATAAAAGAGGGCCTAGTATGGACCCCTGTGGAACTCCACATGTAATGGGAGCAGAAGCAGAATGTGTACCAGAGACATCCACCAGCTGTTGTCTTCCTGAAAGATATGACTGAAACCATCTTAAAATGTCATCACCAAGTCCCGCTGAACGAAGCTTCATAAGAAGAATGGAATGGTCTACTGTGTCGAAAGCCTTTTGGAGATCTAACAGAATCATATCTACTATATGACCTTTATCCATCTCCATCCTTATATAATCTGTTAAATGAATTAGACATGTGTCTGTTGAGAAACCATATCTGAACCCAGACTGAAATTTGTACAATAATTTGTTTACCTTAAAGTATGATTCAACTTGGTCGTATACAACCCTTTCATAAATCTTGGATACAATACTCAGAATTGAAACTGGGCGATAGTTACCTACAGAAGTTTTGTCATTCTTGTTAAAAATGGGAACAACCCTTGCTAATTTGAGATCATCTGGTACCACACCTTGAATGAGGGACAAATTTATGACATGAGCAAGAGGTTCAGCAATAATGCAAGCTCCATCTTTTACAAAACGGGAAGGTATACCATCTAAACCTGTAGCTTTATTAGCACCTAGCTGAGTTAAGTATTTTAAGACCTGATTTTCAGAAACTAGTGAAAAAAGAGTAGTTATTCAAAAGCACACCTAAACTGGCATAAAATTTTGTCACAAAAGATTTACCAAACTTATTAACCCTAGCCGGCAATTTTTCAACAAGTTTTGAGGCAACTGAAGTGTAGAATGTATTGAAAGAGTCAGCAATAGTTTCCTTATCAAAACAAATATTACCATCAATATTCAGACATATGTTGGAGCTTGAAGAAGGTAACCCTTTCTTAGAAGGTAAGCCAAGATTTTTAAGGATAGCCCACAGTGATTTGGAATCATTTTTATTTTCTTCAAGACTCTCGGTAAAAAAGCTTCTCTTTGCCGAATCAATCAAATACTGTGTTTTGTTACGTAAAAAATTAAAAGTACAATAGTTCTCATCACTTCTGACTTTTCTATATTGCTTAAAATCTCTCTGGTTTATTGCATCTAATATATTAGCATCCATCCATGGCTCTGTTCTTTGTTTGATACGCAGTTGCTTAACTGGTGCAATGTTGTTAACAACGGACATAAAAATGTTCTTAAACTGATCCCAAGCTTCAGATGCATTGTCACAAGTAATAATAGTCTTCCAATCCACAGCTAACAAGTTTGCTTGAAAATCTTCACTACTATAGTTTTTCATGGAACGTGTTGTAATGTTATTATGCGATCCGATGAACACTTTTGAAACCTTTCGCGTACAAAAAATCATGTTGTGATCACTAAAACTGGTTTCTATCACTCCAGATTGAGAAATATTTTTCGGGTCTGACACTTTATATCAAATCTATCATAGAAGATGTTAAATTACTTATCCTTGTACAATCAGTTATCAGCTGTGTGAAATTAAACATATCAATAAAAGAACTAAAAGCTGAAAGTAGAGAACACGATTTTGAAGAATTACAGACGTCAGTATTAAAATCTCCCAATAAAATTGTTTCATACTCAGAAAAATGACTAGATATTGAACACACACTGTCTAAAATACTATAAAAGTTTGATTGATGAGGTGGTCTATTAAATAACTCCACAGAGAATAGGTTTGGATTTTGGCAATAGCACTTCCAGCCAAGTTGCTTCAAGATCTTCATGGTCTAAATCGCTGCGCTTGTTAAAAGCAAAATCTTTTCTTACATAGACAAGTACACCGCCGCCTTGTCGATTTCTATCTTTTCGCTGAACTAAATAGTTATCAATAAAAATTTCTGCATCCGGCACCGTGTCGTCCAGCCAAGTTTCCTATACATATGCACGCTGCTTTAGTTTGGCGTGAAATAACCCGAATTTCCTCCAATTTGGGAAGAAGGCTTCGCACATTAATATGAATGAAATGAATGCCACGTTTTTTAAAAGCCTTGTAACTGTCAAAAATAACACTATCATCTGCAGGTCCTGGGCAAGGATGAACATCGCCACATAGGAGTAAACAAATGGATAAAGTTGACCATAAGAAACTGGTGATATTTCAACAGTGTCCGAAATCCAAGTGACATCCGAATACTGGTACACTTCATATTTATATGAATTGTCTTCTTCGAAAAAACGTAGCAGATAAAAAGACAACAATAAAAACGTCTTTAGCAGATCCATTTTATACCTGTAACTTTCATTTGAAGTGGGAAAACTTTCTTGTTGAGTTAATGAATTTCTTAGAAATGTAAACAAATGGTTCTCTAGGTTACACACCACCAGGAAAAAAAACAAAAAAAAAACAGCATAGGTGAGATACAGCCACGGACCAAGAAAAAAAAAAAAAAAAAAAACAGCATAGGTGAGATACAGCCACGGACCAAGGCAACTGCCCTGGAGCACACTGCATTCAAGATGGCGGTCTGATGAGTATACATTGTTAATATTAATCTTTCAAGTACGGGGCCTTAAATAGGAGTCTACCCATTGAAGAGCTGTATCACAGACGCCATATTGTGCTTTTAGGACATCTAGAAGAATGTCGTGGTCGAATGCCGAACTTAAAAAAGCGCCATGACTGACTTCCGTTTTTTCCATACCACTTAGAAGATCATTGACTAACCAAAGTAGCGCAAATTTACAGGAATGGTATTTTCTGTATGCAGACTGGTTCTTAGGCAAACGACTGCTTTGATTTACATGTTTGTTTAATCTGTAAAGAACAGTTTTCTCAATAAGTTTTGACAGAAAAGATAAATTACTCACAGGACGATAATTGGAAAGCTCTAGTCCAAGACTGGCTTTTTTAACAGAGGTCAAACAACTGGTTGTTGTATTTCACAGGGAAGACACCTTGTTGTAATGAGAGATTAACCAATTTAGTGTGATACTAGAGAGAAGTTCATCTACATGTGATTTCAGAATACGTGTTGGCAAAATATCTAACTCTGAAGACGTAGTATTCAACTCATTGATGGGATTTTTCATCTTGCGTCAATTCAGTAAATTTGTTTAAATTTTGTATATCCTTTACTTGAGGTTCAAAGTTTTGGTATTCACTTAGGGATTGACGTATTTTTGAGATTTTTGCCATGAAAAAGTCAGCAAATTTCCCGGCCAATGAATTATTAGAAACTCCTTGTAACGTCATGACGTACTTCATGTTTACAGACGTAGAATTCTCGCGCTTTGTTAATATCCTACTATAATAAAAAGGTGCTATAAGGAAATCATTTGTTTGAATTCATTTTTACTATTTTTTGTTGAATATGGTATGCAAGAAAATGATTCAATTTTTGAACTCGTTACCGCCAGAACAGTTATTATCGAGCTGGATATTCCTCTCTGCACCTACCACAAGCGAAAGAATCTTCTAGTTTTATACCATTACTTCAATAACGCCTCCTTTATTTGTTCTGACAGAACAATGGTATATAAATATACCAAGACAAGAGAAAGCAACTACAAAAGTCTGATGTCTAAATTATGTCTAGCCTAGGCTTATATTGCATTTAATTTTAGACATTAGGGTCGTTATCAAATAAGAGGTATACCATTAGCATTACAATCTAAGGCTAAAGTTTGCAGTCAGACATTATGGATAACGTAACTTTATAAAAGGTAAATCACAAGTAGGAAGGAAAATTGAGTAAAGCTGTAATGGACGATCCTATGAGCAATAAACCAGTTTCAATTCAAAATCGAGAACGCGTAAGTTGACGTAGTTAAAAATGTTTGCGTGTTTTTGTCGTAAATATAAAAAATTTATATGTATTGTGACATGCATAACGGCACGCATTAAACATGTACAGGTGAAAACACATCTGCATCGTTTTATATTGGATTTAATAAAATCATTTTATTAATGATCATTACATTATTTGAATAATAAACTGCTGTGAAATACAGTTTAATCTGCCTCAGCACTCAGAAGTATTAGGAAATCACTTGCCGTAGGTAGACATTCAGTTAGTTTTTCAAAATGGCTAAGCGGCCTGCTGAATAAGGTAGTCACTTGTACTCAACAATATGAATAAGTTAGTCGTACGTAGAAAATAATGAGTTTTCCATAGGAGTTACTGTGCCACATGAAAGTAAGAATATGTTATGTTCTAGGTGGGAATTACCATGTCATACACAACAAGTACGGCAGCCAACAAAGAGATGCAATCAGATCTGGATACGCCAAAAACGACAAGATACAACAAAGTCAAATTTATTGATTTTACCCTTCTTACACTCAATTTGTCTCTTCGTAGTTGCTTTCTTAACAATCATGGTACATAAACTCAAATAAGAAAAATAAAATGTAAACCTTTAAGCGTTTTGCCATGCTTGGTAATATTTCTACCTGCCAAATAACAAATACGATTTGGACATAATTTCTAAAATTTATTAAGAATCAAATTATCAGAAAATAGATGTGTATTTACTAATCATTTTATTATAATGATTTCTTAAGATAACCCTTAAATTACAAATACAGACAATTCGTACCTCAAGCAGGACTGCTTACGTGTCTGGTATTAATAATGACTATACAGTACTATAAGTTCAGGTGTCGTGCAATAGGAGATTAAAACTGAGAAAATGAAAACATATTACGTTTTACCATTAAGTTGATTGTCACGAATATTTTTGTGAGATCATTTACTGAATACAAATGCTTTTAAATATTTGATAATAGAATATGTTATCATATAATAGTAGCTTGATTTGGGATACTCTATACGACATTTTGCCATGGGAGCGAAAGCGCCAAGTGTGATCTGGTCTGATAATAGATCAAGCCACTATTGTAATAAAAAAAACTTACCTTAACTTAGGTTACGGATGATATCTAAGTTAGAGCTATTTACTATCATTTTACAGACGCTAGATTCCTGCACTTACTTCTAACAAGATTTAACAGACATAATTATATTAATCCTTATTCAAAACACAACATTGTTAACTTAATGTAATGTAGATGTAGCAATACTTTTAGATAAATGTATATGTAGTGAAGTTTTTTTTAAATAGATACGGAAACATTTGCTTCAAAGCATCTTCAAAATTCGTACATTTATATCTTCAACGTAAAATACGTTTTTTTTTAAATAAAGTTATATCAAATTTTTAAGTATGCCAATATTACTGAAAGCGTACGCGAGCGGTATACAGAAATGTCATATTAATAAATAACATTTCAATACCCAGTCTGTTACTGAGTCAAGTGATCTGTTTAAAGGTACTAATGACAAAGTAGTGATACATAATACGAATATAAGGTATGTACAATATATTGTCTATACATAATTATATATGATTTCCTCCTGGCTGAAAGGCATCGACATTAGCATTGCCTACACCGCCACTTGATTCCTGTTCGGCGTAGTCTTCATCTTCATCATAATCAGTTTCAGGACCACTATAATAGAATTAAACATAACTGAACAAAATTGTATGAGTTATCTTATTTTTAGGTTATAACGTTTTCTTGTACGATACGTTTTACTTAAAGATCTTTTAACACTCACCACTGCCACTGAATTATGTTGCTACAGTTCCACTTGCTCGCAAGAAGAGAGTACAGTGATATCTCGAGCAATGCTTTGCTAAACTTAACCTTTTTATTATTGAAATACTGTTATAGAGAATGGCGCATTTTGTTTATTTAAAATCATGTATAACACTGCTAACTGAAATGCCCTCTAATATAAATATAACGTTCTTAGGAAAAATATATATAATATACATTCGAAACTCGGTATCTCGAATTTCGAGGGACCATGCTTTTTATTTCGAGATAACCGAAATTCGAGTTATGAGAAGGGACATATACGGACGAAATGAGTACACATTACGAACAGATTTAATGAAAAATCAGAACTGTTTTCTTGATGCCGTGTATACGCTGTCGGCAATTTTTGCGTACACGATTCCGTACAGTTCGTGTTTATCAAAGTTTTAAGTTTTCCGAAGAATAAAAATGGTACCAACCTCAGATGTATTTGAGTCAAGTTTCTTTTTTGTACTACGTTTCTTTCCCAGAGGACTGGCAGCATTTCGATCTGACATTTTGAACGAATGATGCTTTCCCCCAAGAAGTTAATTTTCTCATCGCGATTACCTCTTAATCCTTATTAAATATCCCAACTGGTCAGACCAATTAATGCATTAGTTTAAATTAAAAGCAATTTTCACAACGTCTCAAAAATAAATGTACCTGATTAAAGAAATTTAATGTTTACATCAAACAATTATTATTATGGCACGCGCAAACAAGAATGACGTCATCTCACTTTGATAATCGCCGTACCTTTGATGTGTCGGCATTACGGCTTTATGGTTAGGCAATAAACATAGACATGTGTTAAAAACTAACCACATTTACAATGACATGTACGAAATTTTATCGCATATTTTTCTCACTTCGTCTTACCGAGTTTACAATGCACTTGAATTTTATTGACGGGACTGAAAATCCCTTTCGACACATCTGGAGTCTCGGTAAGTCAAATTTTGACGTAACCGAAGTTGAATTACGTATATAAAGAAGGAAATTTGACGGGACTTGAAAAATTATTCGACTTAAGCGGAATTTCGAGGTAAGCGAGTTTGAGATACCGAGTTTCGACTGTAATTCATTTTTGAAATTTGAATATCTAATATGAAAACACTTAAAACGTCATTTTCAATTATTGTCTTATTACAACAAATATATATTTTTAAAGCAAAACGTAATAAATAAACTTTTTCATACCATGCAGTATATGCTGCAAAGAACAAAAAGCCAATAAAACAAGTCCAGTCCAAAACAATTAGAAAACTAGAAAAGTCGAGGAAACTTGAGTTCCAGCTATCAACCAAGCGAGGGCATAGCGTTTTGATATCCTCTCGCAATCCAAATACCCAGTAAGTCCCTGAAATTAGAAACGTTTCGTCCGCTCAGCATTTTGATATATTAACTGATAGGAATGCAATGAGTGTGTTGAGATTTCACGATCAAAGTGAAACTCATATAATAAATGTTAAATATTCTTACTATTTATTTTAAAATAATTATCCATTTTTATTGGTCTAACTTAGCAAAATAATACTGCCAACGCACTGCCATATTTTACTATGATCGGAGATACAGCTATGGCTGACAGTACTCTCCGAATGCTAACAATATTTACTTCTTGACTGTGATGTCTAAATACTATCTTGAACAATTTATTGCTAACATATTTATGGTATTTCTATATAACTGTTTTTATTTTCAGAGGATTAGAATATATTAGATGTAAAGGATAACAGCCATAGTTTTATATGTACAATGTGTCTGCGAGAATTGATATCGACAAGAAGTCACCCATAGATTAAGATATACAATTTCGTGTATAATCATGATGACGAAAATGACCTTTACAATGATAACAATTTACTATTAAATAGCTATCAGTTTGCAAACCTAAACAAAGCCAAGGAACACCAAATAATGCGTCAAGAAACAGGTATATCAGAATGAATGGATTTTTTATTGCTTTTCGAAGATGTTCTACGCAGTACAAAACGAAAAACGTCCCCCAGTAAAAGGCCGCCAGAGATGCTTTCACAGTAAGGTAAACAGCGACATCGTGTTCTTCTTTACAATCACTGCTCAGTTTAACAAACCCTGAAAATGATATTACATATTAGTAGCATGGCAATGTAATTTGAAACTGTTACAATATATAAGATAATAAAAAGTCAAAGAGCTTCTGACTGGACTAAATAGATAGAAAGCCTGTTTCAGTCGCTAACATATGGATATTCGTTTTTGTATTCTGTATAAATGAACTTTAACAGAAACGGCATTTTAATTGAGAAACATTGCTACGACATCCTATATATTTGCTCATCAACGTGAGGTAGCTCACACACAGCTACAGTACAAAACTGAATCTACGGCAATTCTAAGAGGCCTTCCGTGACCGAATGGTTAAGGTCGCTGGCTTTGAATCGCTTGTTCCTTGCCGTGGTAGGTTCGACAATTCGAAACCTCATTTAGGGTGTAGAATTCTACATAATGGGAAGCCATCATGCTGGCCTACATAAGGTCTCTCGCCCATGTCAGATACATGCTCAGCAGGGATCTGGAGTCTTCCACTGCCATCAAAAGCTTGAAACGTCGCTATTAACCCTTTAATTGTATCAGTTTGACTCTTTAACAGATGATAAAAGTACAATTTTACGTCCTTATATTTTGGTAAACAGAAGCTTGAACGTAACATCTATGTGCATATTTATATTTTATATTATTAGAAGACAAACGTGCTACGAACACCGTTTAGAAGTACTTCAAATAAGATATATTTTTCATAAAATTAAATCGTTTAAATTGTTAAGCTTAAAACTATGGAAAACCTGCAATTCCCCTTGACAGTGTGATTAGACAATATATAAAAGCAAACACAAGGAAAACTGAAACGAGAAAAAAGCAATGGTAAACAAATATTATTTTTAATCTATCTAATTTGATGTACGAATACTTTTTGCAATGAGTTATCTTTGTAGTTTTACTTCAAACGAACAAATAACACTATAGGTGGCAAAAGTATTGATTATTCTTTAGACAGTAATCAGCCAAATGCTAATTCAGGAACATCATGATTTTGAAATAGCCTAACACTTTCTAACGTTACATGCCCAATAGATAAACAAACAGGATGACCTTTGTTCTTTTGTAAATTTCCTGTCTGTACAATATTAACTTATACAAGTAACTATAAATTCCATTCAGGTTCGATCTACAACAGTGACAAAGTTCGCATGCTGATTAATTCAAAATACATTGTGTCAAAATCATTTTTAATAAATCAACGTTTTGAAATCATGAAATGGCAGCGGTTAATTAATTTATAAAATTTCAGTAAAAGGGCAAGAAAAATAGTTTCATAAAAATACACATAAAATATTTGGAAATTTGGATATGCATGAGCATGTATTATGTTATGCACAAATTTGTTAAACACTTTGTATTGTATATAAAACTGTAGTAAAATTGTAGTTAGTACATGTAATAAGCGAGTGATAAATTTATTTAAAACATACTTACATCGCTTTAATTTATTGTTCTTGACAGAAACTTTAAGAACACGCCAAATCCTTGTATAAGTTCTCTCTAAAATAAATAGACAGCATTTCTCTGAATGATACTTACTGCAAATTAATATGTTCGTAAATACGTAATATATCCATTATACATTTTATAGAGATTGTGTGAATTTGAAAATAACTTGAGGATGATATAAAAAGTTATTGTTTTTTTATTATTTTTAGCTCGAAACGTCTGTCCATCAACAGCATAACGGAATATACTGCAGGGCCATGCCGAAACATGTGTATACATGTAAAATAGAGAAAAGTGGAAACTTCACAGGTCGCTCAACACGAAAAAAACGAAAATGTTGCAGGCTCGGTTTGATTGAGCCTGTTCATGGACGGTAGTGGAAATGCATGCTACCGCCCACGCCCTCTAGCCCTGGGTTGAGCAGAACTCAACATTTATACATGCTAAAAGTACAAAAAGCAATTTAGAGACATTCGCAGATGTATTCAAACGGCGATGAACATGGAACCTTCAATGATACACGTGTTGAGGCGTGTAATTCCATGAAGAGCGGCGTTTGGTCCCCAGATAAAATAAAGGGTTTGCCCAAACGAGAAAACAATGGGCAGAACTAAACAAACTGGAATTTAGGAAGGGGATCTGAGGTTATGGAGCCTGTGTATCACAGGAACTGTCAAAAGACAAAATTAAAAAGCAGGCACCATACCAATACCAATAACACGACAAAAAAGTCGTGCTGAACGATCTGAGAAGATCGAAATATAACAGCCCTGATTGAATGTACGGGGAGACTTTTAAACATTAACATATTAAACATAAAAAAGAACTGATCGTATATTCTGATCTGAAATTGAGTAAAAGTGCTAGAAACCGAAACTTACTGCAGCACAAACAGTTATCCTGGCAACACCTTCCTCGTCTAAAAATATATGATTTATTGTTGTCAAAGACGTAATATACATTACATTCCGATGGCAGGAATTTGTACAGTGACATCTTTGCAAGTATAGCAAATATCAAAAGTGCAATTGCAAGCGTCTTGTGTTTCAATTCCCAAATTTAAAGCCCCAACTTCTACTACAATGGCTGTAAATATTAGAACGATGAGACTATCAAGAGACTATCAAATAACAACGCTTCACTTGGCTGTCTGTCATGCCCGTATGAATGATTCACAAACTATTTGTAAACACATACCAATTAAGTAAGAGCGTTGGTCTACGGATCTCGGGGTCACGAGTTCGATCCTCGGGCGGGGCGTATGTTCTCCGTGACTATTTGATAAACGACATTGTGTCTGAAATCATTAGTCCTCCACCTCTGATTCATGTGGGGAAGTTGGCAGTTACTTGCGGAGAACAGGTTTGTACTGGTACAGAATCCAGGAACACTGGTTAGGTTAACTGCCCGCCGTTACATGACTGAAATACTGTTGAAAAACGGCGTTAAACCCAAAACAATCAATCAATCAATACCAATTAAAGAAGAAATTTGACAAACTTTATTGATTGTTAATCGTTAATATTTTCCATAATTTTGTACATCCATATCAGATTAACGAAAAACTCAAAATTGCTCTAGCATTCTAAGTGTCACATTTAAGCTTTTAATGAAAACTGTTGTGAATTTAAAAATCAAACAAGTATTTCTGCTCACGGCCCATTAATTAAGATACATTAGCAACCAATATAGAAATAAAAAAACAATTAAAGTCGTATATGTATAACAATCACGACTTTACACACCAATAACAAGTGTTGCTGTGACAAGGTCTTCAAAATGATCAGCTGTAACTCTATACTGTATTTCTCATAGTCTCCAGCTTTATTAAACTTATAAAAAATAAAAAAATGATATAAAATACCACTGCAAAAATTATAAGGATATTCTATCTTGTTTTAAACCATTCAAAACCAGTTTTAAAGAAGTTTCACTTGTACTCTAAGTGTTAGTTTTGTTGATACTTGAGTCTGTCGGCCATATCAAACAGAACCATGTTGGAACTGTGTGCATTCTCTCAATTTCCTGGTCCATTACTTCATTCGCTCCTGGCAAATTCATTATATCTAACTGAAGTTAGTTTGAATAAATTTTTGAAACTATTCTTCACACTGCTGTGGTTTTAAAAGATAATTGTATCAATTAATAAAGGATATTTCAATGTGTATTTATTCATTTTTCAACTTATTTTTTGTAGTTGATATGTTATAAAAACCTGCCCCAGTGCCACCGTCTGGCTTGTATATGGCATTTTGGGATTTAAGGGTTGTTAATGTTATACATATGAATTTAACTGTGCTATTCTGTATTGCATTGTTTTATTTGCTTATGCATTAGTTTCTTTTAGGTGTAATTGTTTGATCCGGCGATTGCTTTAATAATCATATGGGTTTTCCCCATGCTTATTAGCCTAAAATATAATGAACATTCTGGTGGTTCCATACATAAGATAAAAGGTAAGGGTAGATTTCTCGGAAGCACAGAGCACCAAAAACACAGCCCAGAGCCACGCATTTTCATAGTAGGCCCACAACAAAAAGAAGCTGTAATGGAAAAATATTTCAGACGGGTTGCTTCAAACATCCAACAAGTACATATTAATATAAGCTAAATATTGATAAAGGGGAAGGAAATGGTAAGGGGCGAAAAGGGGTCGGGAGTAGGGGAGGAATCCGAAGGGGAAAGTTGAACAAGGACAAATATACAAGGGAATGCCATCTTCTTTAAAAGCAGTCGCACTACAACGTAAACCACAATAGCGCAGACACTCATATACCAAAGACAAACACACAACGACGATCAACTGAATAACATAGAAAAACGAACAAGCAACACATAAGAAAACAGTAGGGCACCGTTATAGACTCACAAGCTTACAAACACACCCACACAAGTAGGAAAAAACAATCAAGTACCGTCTTGGGATTCGGCTGCCAAGATAAGGAGGAGCCTTACTAAAATTAAAGGGGATTGGATGCAAAATGTAGCGTAAATGCAAGGGAATGGAGAGGGCAAAACAAGAAAACATACGCAACACACAATACAAGACAGACAAAACAACCTGTTGAAAATAGGGGCACCGCCTTGGAATCGTCAGTAACCTAAATGAAGGAAACTGGGGGTTTAAACGCGTTAAGGGCATGCCATCCTCGCACTTACCCTATATTCAACAAGTTGAACAACACAATGTAAATAAAATCCCCGGTGAGAAAGGCTCTAACATTAGTGCAAATGTAACAGATAAATAAAGCAAAACAAAATATTAAAGTAAATTTAAGGTACAATTACACCAATGTACTCAAAAACTTGTCTGAAGTCAGAACAACAAGAGCCTAACTTTTAAGGGCACGACTAAGAAAACTGTAAAACAAAAATCAACTTCCTCCGTCCGTTGTATGTAGGATTTAGGAGAAAAGCACCATGGGGTCCAACACTTTATTAGTCATCGCACCATCAAATAAGAAAGCGTAGCAATTAACTGTAGAGGGGCCAATCACTAAACATGCACTGTGCTTCACAATTTTCGCATCGTATCCTCTTTTGATAAACTTTTTAACCAATATAACAAAAATTTGATTAAAATAAGGGTTATATTTAATTTTCCGAATTTTATAAACTACATCTCCATAGTATTCCGGGTGTGTAAGTCCAAGTTTTAAGTGTTTTAAGGGGAGTATTATATTTTTCTAATAGTTCAGACGATCTGTAGTAAAAATTACTAAAAGCTTTCCGTAGCTTATGATAACGATAACCCTGTTGTAACAATTTCTTGGTGATATGAAGATTTCTGTCATTAAAATCATCTATCTTTGAGCAAGCTTTTTGCAAATCGAATAAGCTGTGTAATATAGACACCATATGATGTTGCTCGAGGGACATCTCCATGGAGATTGGGAAAGTTGACAATTTCAAAATTAAAATCGCCCCTTTTGTCATATATTTTCGTTTCTAGATTATTATTCACAATTCTTAAATTTAGATCCAGAAATGACGCTTCTAAATCTAAAGTATTAGCCTTGTTAAACTGTAACTCTTTAGGGTAAATATATTTCACCATTTCTGAAAAATATTGGTGGTCCATATTTAAAATACCATCAAGGTATCTTGAGGTTCCATTAAAAGCTTCAATAATTTCAAATTGTATCTCAGTGGATAAACTAAACATGAAATCTCGTTCATAAAAGTATAAGAATAAATCAGCAATGACGGGGGGGGGGGGGGGGGGGGGGGGGGGGGCACAGTTGGTTCCCATCGGGATACCAATTTCTTGTCTGTAAGTTTTATTGCCAAATTTGATAAATATATTATTTAGTAGAAACTTTAGAGCTTCACAAACCTGATTCACAACTCCATAAGTTGTATCCCTTAAAAAGAATGCTCTAGTTTCATTGCAAGCCAGATAATTAACGTTATCTCTAGCAAATGTTTTCTCAATTAAAGCTTCTAGTTTGTCTTTAATAAGATTATGTGGTAAATTAGTATAAACAGTAGAAAAATCATAAGTACTTATCATCGAACATTCGAAGTGTTTGGTTTTTTTTAGCTTTTTCATAACATTTTCAGAGTTCTTGATGGACCAAAACAGATAAAAACCAGAGTTCTCATAAACCTTGGAGCAATAGTTCTGTACGTGGTCTTTAATTGTAGTAAGACAGGAAGTCAAAAGTACAGAAATGTTGTTTTTTTTTGTAGTGCATAAGGTTGAATTTGCAATAAATCGAGCTTTATATGGAGTTTTGTGAGGTTTAGGGATCAAATAAAGAGTAGGGAGCTTCATTTGACTGTCGTCAAGTGCGACATTAAAATTTATACAATGATTTGCATGACTTTTTGCAATAGTTTCCTCATCTAGTTGTGATAACAGGTAAGTTTTTGTACGTTTCAGTTCATTTTGTAATATTTCAATGTAATAAATGCGTCATATTATAATAATAATAATAATAGAAGCTTTGTCTGCAGGAGTGAAAACAAAATTCGTATGTACCTTGGATAAGCTTTCTTTTAACTTCGAAGTGAAAACTTGGGTTTAATAGGTAATAAGGAAGGATTTGATTCATAAAATTTAACTCAAGTTTAATTTAATGATTTTAAATATATTCTTTTTTTCATTCAGTGAGAGCGTTCTGATCTGCATTTTCCTTCCGACACCATTTTTTAATATTCTGGTGGTTCCATACATAAGACTTGTTAGGAACTCCCTAAGGCTTCTTTTCCATAAATAAGGTACATGCATAACAAAAATGACTTTACGGAAGCTATGGAAAATCAGGTCATGAATAAAACTTGGAGGGAACTTCTTGTATATCTTTTCGGTTTATATTATATTATAAAGAAACGCCTTTCTGATCGGGTTATCTTTGGAAGTCATATTTTTGGAACTAAAATCATTGGAACATATTTTGGAAATAATTAATAATTTAAATAAAATGAATATTACCAGAATTGATTATTCAGTGAGGGTATTAGTTCAATAAATTTTACGAGATGTTTCGACAGTGATCTTTTTATCATAGTGATCTTATAATTTTGTGTTGACACTGGATTAAAGCTACATAAAAGGTCCATTTAAAGACTGAATATTATAAATATTGGAACTTTGTTTCATGTATTTTACTTTCTTGTTTGTTATAAGTGTTTTTCCTCCGCTCCCCCCCCCCCCCCCAACCTCTCCCCACCCCTTTGACCTCTCTTGCATTTGCGCTATTTTTTGCATCCCCTCTCTCCCCACCCCTTTGACCTCCCTTGCATTTGCGCTATTTTTTGCATCCCCTCCCTCTTTACTTTTAGTAAGTTTTCGTGGCTCCTCTTTGTTTTGGCAGCCGAATCCCAAGACAGTGCTTGATTGTGTTTCCTATTTGTGTGGTACGTTTGTAAGCTTGTGAGCCTATAACGGTGCCCTACTGATTTCTTATGTGTTGCTTGTTCGTTTTTTATGTTATTCAGTTGATCGTCGTTGTGTGATTATCTTTGGTACATGAGTGTATGCGCTATAATAATAAAAATGATTGTGGTTTACGTTGTAGTGCGACTGTTTTTAAAGTAAATGGCATTTTATTGTATATTCTTCCTGTTTTAACTTTCCCCTTCGGATCCCCCTCTTGCCATTTCCTTCCCCTTTAATAATTTTAGCTTAGATCAATATGTACTTGTTGGATGTTTGAAGCAACCCGTCTGAAATATTTTTCCATTACAGCTTCTTTTTGTTGTGGGCCTACTATGTAAAGGCGTAGCTCTGGGACTGTGTTTTTGGTGCTCTGTGCTTCCGAGAAATCTACCCTTACCTATTATCTCTTTTAATATTACATTGAATAAATTTTGTTATTGTTAAAAATTTGTTGTCAGCTTTTGTTTCTAGCTATGCATGACAAGCTAAACTGGAGCTTCGTAAGTATTACAAAAACTTTGTAGATGTTATTGAAACCATAATTCCTGAGAATATGTACTGCACAATTTGGCCAATGAATGGTCATCAGTTGTTAGATTTTGAATCCTGGACAAAATTGTATTTAAACCAGGGCGATCTGGAAGAAAATATTTACAGCAAAATATTTATTAGACATTTTGGACTACGCTTTTATCACATGATTTGTAGAATTTGCAAACCCTTTCTTAAAGGACTTCGAACACTATCATATACTTACTATACTATCTCATTAAATATTTAATCAATACTCAAATCGTTTCGAGTCAATGATAAACTAATGTGTTAGTTAACTTATTACAGCAGAAACTGGTTTGTATCTGTTCCTATCAAGATGGGTTTTTTTATTTTATCTAGGTCAGGGTATATTTTCTTGAAAAAAAATGTTTAATTTCCGTAAAAATATAATGTCATCACTTTACAGAAGTTTTAAATATATGAATTCCGGTCGAAAAAAATGAAAAAAATCTGTTTATTTACGAAAAAAAAAAACATTTTAAGATTAAAATCCTATAAATAAATAATAAAAATAGAACGATATTTTTGCAAAAACCTGTACTTGATTTACCTATGCACTGTTCGTAATGTAAAGTTATTGATGCATTACATGTGTGAATAGGTATACATGTATAAGTGACCAGTTAATTTCATTACAGTGGTTCAGGTAGTTATTTAAGTACACGTACATGTCTGTGTAGCTCTGTTAATGGCGATGGCAGATATTTGTGTGCTGTATAACATTAATACTAAGAAAAGGCAGTCATCATATCAAGGCCGTAGGGTGGGTTCTTGCTTGGGATAAGTACCAGTGGCACAGATAATATTTGAGCCGCACCAAGAGACAAACAACATAGTGCAATTGCAACCAGCATGGATCAAGGCCACCATGCGCATCTGCGCAGTCTAATCAGGATCCATGCTGTTTGCTAACGGTTTGCCTAATTCCAATAGACTTTGAAAGCGAACAGCATAGATCCTGACCAGACTGTGCATGTGCGCATGCTGGTCTAGATCCATGTTGATCGCAAAGCCACTATGTTGGTTTTCTTATGACACGGCTTAAACTTTGGCTTAAACATAAAAAGTTAAATCGGAATAAACCCATCTAAAGATAATGTTGTCTAATCAGGGCTGAAGTTGTGGGCAAAACACATTCGTAAAATGTGTCATTCGTAGGGTTAAAGTAGAAACAGGTCGTTGCATAAAAAATCCACCTGAAACTCGGCTGGACCTTTTAGTTTGTTTTCGCGTCTAGCCGTATTTGTATATGCCATCTGCATGGAAAGCGACTTGACACATCACTTTCGTGGCATCACACTGAATGTGAAACTGCCGCTGATATGACCTGCCAAGAAGCTACTGTTCTTGACCTATGCATCACAGGCATATCAGTGCCAAGCGTTATTTCTGTTGAATAGACTATAGTCAGGATCAGATTAACTACTGTGCACATATTGCCTCTTTTTGTGGTGTTTAGGCCTAGTCCGCCGCAAGGAACAATCTTCAATTCAGTTTTCACAGAAGGAAGAACATGAAGTAATGAATGCATGTGACATTTAGTATGTTTCTAAAAGAAATGAATATTAACGCACAGAAGACGATGAAAATATAAAGAAATGAAAAAAATATAAAAAATACAAAAATAAAAACAAAATGGAAAACAAATTACATCCTCATCGCCAGTGGCGTGAGCGTCGCGAGGAGGGCATGCAGAACATTACCTGGTGTGTTGCTAGTATTTTACAGGAAAGATTTGCCAATCTACTGCAACAAACAACCAGGATAAGCCAATGAAAATCTAACCCAACGAATAATAATTGATTCAAAGTATTTGCTTCTCTCACTACTATACATGTATAACATGCCTATGTGTACCGTTTCAAACATTTGTATAGTATTTGAGTTACAAACAGATGTAAACATATGTGACTATCAAATTAATAAAAATGAATATAAAAAGTATTGGTTACTTTACATTTTGGAACGCCCTGTACTTGTATTTTTTATAGTACTGTTCCACCCCTTGCATCAACACAATAGTCACAGAAAATGTGTATAATTAATATCTACATATGGTGGCCAAATATGGTTTTGATGCACGGGGGGGGGGACAATGTTGTATAAGCAAAATAGCTTTTAAATGTATATAACAGGGTACGTAATTCTATTTAGAACAAAAATCATCGTTTTATGAAACAAATACTGAAAATTTGACTTTAAGAAATAATCTCAAATATGTATTTTGATGGTATATGAAATTAAATACTTATCTCTTAGTGGTTTATTTTTCACTCTTGGAATAGGCAAATTTATATAGAAAGTGTCCGAAGTCCTTGCTGAAACAGAGCATTAAAAGTAAACAATAAACAAGGCATTTTTAAGGCCAGTGCATCTAGGAGGTTGCGAACCATGTTCGGTAAACTTAACTATAGCTTGCCACGGACCAAATGAATTGTAAAATAAAAAGAATGTTGCCATATAACTTACGTTGTATTAGTTGTATTGGAAGGTATTGTGTCGGCCGTCTGGTTGTCTCCTTCCTAAAAATTGAAAACAAGTTAAAAAATCATGTGACGCGTGCCTGCACATATTGAATGAAAAGGAAAGAATGAATCAACAATAAAACGCTTTTAAGTCATACACAATTGTAGCAGTAGAATTTTTGTCTATATGATACTAGATTTATGAAGTAACTAACAATGGTTAACATTTTAGACAGATGCTCTAAAAATATATAAGTTTATGAAATGGGACCTCTGGCGTTTTTTCGTGTTTTTTTTTTTTTCGTTTTTTAATATCAATATTAATTTCTAAATAGATGCATGAACGTGCAGGCTTTCCAAAAACATGTACGTTCCTTACAATTTAAACGCGAAATTCCAGGATAAGACATATTATTAATGATAGACAGTAATATGATTACAAGCACGGGTGCGGCAGTAGGCTGGCTGTCCAGGTTTTCTATTGGTGGTGCTGTTGGGTTTAGTGGCTGAGAAAAAAATACAGTGTTAAAACTCTTACATCAGAATACCATCACATAGAGTTTCTCATTTCTGTAATTATTATCTATAGAAACTCTCAAACAGAAGTTAAATTCTCTTGCTTAATATCAAAACTTTCTGTTACCAAACGCAGAATAAAGGCAATGTGATCATTTTGTCTTTTAGAAACAAATGTGATAATACAGTTAAATGTTAACTCAAAGGGGTCTTTAGCGTCAGAGTAAATTTGCTGTAACCTATTAACGAAAGGGCTTTCACTTTTCGAAAAAATGCCTATATCTGGAGACATACCCCTTTAACGACTCATTCTATTTATATCTGCACCAGACATTTCTATATTGCTAGTCGGTACATGTCCACAGGATTTAACCAGTAGACACACTTCTTCAAGCTATACAAGTAAATTACTATAATAACTGTATGACAAAATTACAATTACAGAGACTTATTTATGTTATGTGTACGTACATTTGTTATTGTATTTGGTGTATTCCTAGTTCTTCTTACAGTTACATAATCCTCTACATCATCAAGAAGTTGTTCAATCGTTCTGTTCTTTGGAATAGAAGAAACGTCTCCGTTTGGAATTCTGTGAATTTCCCGACATTGTGGACATTGCACAGTAGACCTTTAAAAGAATTTAGCTATAAACATTAGTCAATGTGCAACAATATGAACAGACATTTCCCTTTTACATGTATAATGGTTAAATAAGTATAAAAATATCAAAAACAATGATATCATATATGTTTGAAAAACAAAAATGGAAAATTAAATTTCTAGCTAAAAATGTAAAGCAGTTTCAAACGCCATTTTAACGACAAGTAGTGCTAAAGATGAAAAAGATATTTAATACACGGACATTTAGAAAAGCAAACTGAAGAAATAATCATTCAAAATCATGCATAGATCGTGCTAAAGCATGAGAGTCTAGTATCAGAAACAGTGTGATGTTCGAAACACAGACCCAAAACGTTCACAAAAATATAATGATTAATTCATTCCAAGCCAATAAACTGATTTAGGCAGTAAAATTATGTAGACAATTATGGGCGTCTGGTAAAGTAAAAGTGTGAAATGCAAAATATAGGGGAAATGCAAATTTCACAGAATAAACCAATGTTTTCTTACCCATCTAAGTTTAAGCTGGAATCTCCGCATATGACGCCATTGACAATGATCTCACAAAAAGGCTAGGTTGTAGTCAATGCTAACTTAACCGGCATAGTATGCTAACTTGATTGACATAGTATCAATAGTATCTGTTATGCAAAATGCTACTAACAAAAGCGTTAAGGTTAATGGTATGTTATCTATCAACAACACCTATGAAATAAAAAATAGAAAAAGAAAAAAAGTGTAAAAGTCAAATATAGAAATAGAAATAATCTAGATGAAGCGGAGCAATATAGCAAGGAAAAAGGAATTGTAAACGACGGCTAACAAAAAGATAATGATATTGTCTCAGCTGTTGTTCAGAAAAAAGTAGAGCAGATATAATAGTTTATGATATAGACAATTCAAACAGAGTAGGTCCTCCTAAAAAAGACTAGACAAGAGATGTTATAGATAACTTTAACCCATGCACAGCTAACATTAATTCCATCAAATGAAAAATAACCTTAAGAGATCATAAATATATCTGCAAAAATGAAGACATAGCAAAACCCAGAACTGACAAACCGTAAGAGGCTAAGTAAATGTAAAAAGATCCAGCAACAAATGTCAAAAGAACACAGACCTATTATGGCAACCTGTATATTGAAAGTAAGACCGAGGAAAATACCAAAATCAATTGTAAATATGACCTTGCAAAATATCAGTTGAAGTCATATGGTCAGTACACATCCAGACCAGAAGAAATAGACTTAGATGAAAAGAGTACAGAAAAATATAGCCACAATAAAGGTAATAAAGTATTATAATAAGGAATAAGATTTATATTCTCCCCAATATACGTCAAATGCTGTCAAATACATTTGTCGATACTTTTAATAATCATTGTGCGTAAGTATTATGAATTAAATCATTTTAATGTGGACATACTACAGTCAAATTATTCAGTGTGATGTTTATTTCAAAACTGACCATTCCAATAGAGGTTATTTACCTGTTATTAAGGAGTTTCTGTTAACAAATCTTAGAGGTACATGATGCTCCTTTAAGTGTATCAATAAAATGGCTAACCCTGTAATCACATGCGGTCTACATATAGTTAAAAACATATCTCCAATCAATAAATATGTGAACAACTATTATCACAGGTGATTGGAATGTAAATAGACACTGTTAAATTTACAGGTCGACACAAGCAAAAGTGAAAACTTTGTAGCTTTATTAAGAAATATTCTGATAGTATTTTGAGCGTAAATGTTACAGCTCATTATCATTATTAAGTGAAATGTCTGGATGAATCGATTATGTAGATGATATTATTTCATGCTTTGGCTAAATATGAGTTCAAAAACTAAACTTGCCAAGATATAAATGAAACTGATGTTGTTAATTATGTTTATTATCAATTAATTATGATAGAGCGTTTATATATTTTTATGCTATGCTGAATATCCACAACGAATTTAATAATGCGTTTATGAAATAATCAACAACGAAAATCCCGGCCCACGATATAAGAATTAAAAATGAAGATGATGATGATGGTGATAACGACGATCATATTCGCCGCTATAAATTACAAAACTTGAGGTAACGGTGGACAAACCATTTTAACATCTCAATGCATACAATGTACACTTTGTACTTTTGAGAAAATGAATATATTAAGTTTATTTTGAGTTTTTGTCGAAAAAGTCGGAAACGGAATACTATTATTTTGAAATTACAGCTGTAAACGACCTGTAAGTGGAGAATTAGCAGAAATACAATAGAAATGTACAGATGTAAATAAAGTGTAGGTCTCAAATATACAGCTGTAAAAAATTTAATTCAAAGTTACAGCTGTTAAATGGTCATGTCTCAAAATTACAGCTGTGACTTTTTGGAGGGAAACATGAGTACTGTCAGCCATCTTTAATGCATTTTGGCGGGATATATTAAACTGAAATTCACAGAAGAGACACCACATCATCTACAATATTGGCATTTTAGCCATTAATGAGTAAGTGCAAAAGTTTAATAATCTAATACAGTTGTAAAGGGACATATGTAAGCACATGCATTAACAATATACTCTTTATTTGAAACTGATAAGTTTAAAGGAAATAATTACAAAATTGACATATGTTTTCGTGACATAGAAAGTTTTATAAACAAGATATGATGCATAGTTTCTACTTTGTATCTTACTCTATAAGGTATTAGATCACTAATAGTAATGTTTACTAAATGGCCTTTGCTTGGTATATTCTGAACAGTAACCGTGTTTTGCACTATTTTGCAATTTTTAAACACCTTTTACCTAGCCGGTTTTTTTTTTTATAAATTTTGTATAACTTATGGTATCTCCTCAAGCTCAAGTAGAGACAAATTTCAAAGTGACAGCCAGTATCCAAAACGTTTGCAGAGAACTCATTTTACCATTAGTTTTAATGAAAGAAACATCAAACTATTGGTAAACAATTATAAAATACAAAATAAAAATGTCAATATCATTTTTTCTATGGTACCTCAAGTAAACAGATTTAATGAGACAAAATTCATACTTCAACATTGAAAAAATAAGGTCGAATGCTGTGTTTTTGTTTTTAAAGTTTGCTTACTCCATTTAAAAATAACCTTAGGGCAGACGTAAAACCTACCTAAATTTCTTCCACAATATTTAATCCAAGAGTGAAAGCAAAATAGAGAACTTTCACCGCAAGATGTGTAACTCTACCCCTTCTGTTTAAGTGGTAAATTCACTTTGAACACCAAGAAATCGCTTATAAGATTCATCTTTTTCCATTTTTGTACAAGACATCAATAATAAGTCTTGAAAAAAGTAAATACTTACTAGAAAAGAAGGACAATAAGGAAAAAGGATTTGTCCCAGTAGGGCTTGAACCTACGCCCCCTAAAATTAGCAGTAAAATTAAGTTTATGTTAGGAATTGAATACGCTTCAAAAAGGAGGTTCTCTGTTAGTGATCTAATACCTTAAGTTTGCAATTGCTATACTTGAAACATATTTGATATTGTTCTTTACTTTCTAGATCATTTATTTTCCATTTGTGTAATAATCGCTACCCTTTCTAGAGAATTACAATTCATCCTAAAGCTTTTTGTACTTCTGCTCACGTCCCTTAAAATGATATTCCCTTTTTCAACATCTGTTATATATCTACAGCTCTAACATCTAGACATATTAACAGCTGTAACATTTTCGTTTTTATAGCTGTATCTTTTTACAGCTGTATCTCATTTGCATGATTCGACCTGTTTTACAGTCGTCTTACAGCTGTAAATAGAAATATACAGCTGTAAAATTAATGGTGTTATATAAAATCTACAGGTGTAAAATTCAAGTAACCATGACTGTAATTTTGAACAAAAATACAGGTCTTGTACAGCTGTACAATTTCGTACAGGTAGCACGGCTTAAGCAGTATTCAATTTTCAAATCTAAATGAGTTGAAATCAATGATCCCGAAGTACCAGAAATTATAACAAGACTGAGATGAAGTCAGGGTGACTTTTTACGGCCGCCATACAGCACTTAACACCCGCTGTTGTGAAATAAATATAATCTGGAAAAACAGATCCCTCGGAAGCACCAAGAACAATGCAAACAGTGAAAAGTGCAGACTCGGTTTGATTGAGTCTGTTCATGAGCAGTAAGTTTTATTTGCATCAAAGTAATGAACATATCTATACACAATCATGTTTGAAATACACTGACTTAAACCTTCGCTTATAAAACGGGTATTTTCTATTTTTCTCGTACGGATGATTTGGGCTTTGGTTAGAAGGTATTAAAGTTGATCAGTTACATTTAGGCAACCTTTTATGAAATTTTTCTGTTTTCATATATTCTATTACAGATATAATTAAGGAACAAAAAGGCCCATTAAATACATTAAACATTAATTATGTTTTTAGAATAGTTTCTTATTATTATAATAATTGATGCAAACAAGTCAATGTTGTTGAAATGGTAACGTAACATGTGTTAAGTATGTTGCATACTGATCCCTCCTTCAGTTTGGTATTTACTCTATGTCTGCGGACAGTATAGGTCACATAATTGTTATTTCATTGATAACAATTAATTAATTTATCATTGTATTCAGTAACATTCGACTCATTTTTTTTTGGAGACCTTGGTTGTGGCGCTGGTTCTTTTTATGCGAATTTGCTAATGTAATTGTTTTATTATAACAGTAACAAAATACTGTTTTAGAAACTACTGAGAGACTTTAAGACCAGATCTACACTGTTTAGTACATTACTATAACAGTAACAAAATACTGTTTTAGAAACTACTGAGAGACATTAAGTCGTGTTATTGGTACTGTTTATTTTCTCAACATGACCATTTCGGCCTGGGTGGTTCCAGTACTCCCGCTTTCATAGCCTTGGGTATTGTTTAATCAGTTCCTGTGATACGCAGGCTTCATAACCTCAGATCCCCTTCCTAAAATCCAGTTTGTTTATTTCTGCCCATTGTTTTCTCGTTTGGGGCAAACTCTTTACTTTATCTGGGGACCAAACGCCGCTCTTCATGGAATTACACGCCTCAACACGTGTATCATTGAAGGTTCCATGTTCACCGCCGTTTGAATACATCTGCGGATGTCTCTAAATTATTTGGTTTTTTTATACTTTTAGCATGTGTAAATGTTGAGTTCTGCTCAACCCGGGGCTAGAGGGCGTGGACGGTAGCATGCAATTCCACTACCGTCCATGAACAGGCTTAATCAAACCGAGCCTGCAACATTTCATTTTTGTCGTGTTGAGTAACCTGTGAAGTTTTCACTTTTCTCTATTTTAAGACCAGATCTATACTGTTTGGTACATTTAAATTGATTTAAAACTTAGAAAATGTTATTTTAAAGCAACATTTTGTCATTTTGTAACAATATAAATAATATTTTTGAATATGCAAATTATCAAATTAGCATAAAAGCTCCATTTTGATATCATTTTTATTTTTGTAGTACAAAAACTTACCAAGATAATTTATGATTGCTTTGTGTTTAATATCAACAACTTCAAATTTGTATTGTAATATTCAAAGTTGATAATTTAAAAGAGATTTAGCGACATAATTTAAGGCACGAACAGGATACTGGATAGAATCACAGACCTTCCGCAAACCGTCTGAGGGGCTTTCTGACACGCAAAAAAAATTTATCCCAAAGTTTCAAACCCACACCTGCAAGGGACAAGCGATTTGAACACTGGTCTAGTTTTAAATTGCTGATATAACTGTTGGATGTAAATTTTTATTTGTCAAGTAATGTACTTGAAACATGAACAACTGTTTTATCAGTTAATGGAATGAGCGCTCAAGTATCACGTTGTCATTGGTAATAAGTACTCAGTGGAAACACGCAACTTGCTCGAGCGAACAAATCAACAATGAAAACGGTAGTGTTAGGGCAATATCATTATAAATAATTTGAAATGATTGTTATTTTGTCACGCCGACAAAAGAAACGACAGCATTTGTCATCACTGTTTAAATATTTTACAAGTAGATAAATATTTAAATGATCTTTTTCAAATACCAATTTATTGTACATATTTCTACTTTTTAGCTACGTTGTTATGCAATCACTGATAACGGTTATCATATATTGATAACAATTATTCATTGAATTTCTCATTTAATAATGTTGAGTTTGTATGATATTTTTCAAATAATACTAACCCCCGTCTTTCTGATAAGCTATGATAAAATATTTGGTGTACTCCGTATGGCTTAAATTTATTTGAAAGATGTTTAAGTGTATACGCGCAGACAATTTACCTTTACATAAAGTCGCATACGTTACCTATTCAAAAGACGATTCAAACAGCTTTGACAAAATGTATGGTGACAGGGTAAAAGCCTTGGCGTGTCAAACCTGTCCATACATATAGAACATTCAATCGTTCGTTCTACGAAGGAATTCACGGGCATCTTTACATAGAGCCTGAAACTCTAAAAACAAAGAAAGTATAAATTTTAAGTCTTTATTTTGTTATGTTAAAATCAGATGAATTAACTCTCAAAATAGATGTTATGCATGATTATATGGTTAGAATAATATTACTTTCATTACTGCACATGAACTCATTCCACTAGAACCATGAGGGGAGGTAATAAAAACAATTAGTTCAATAAAACTTTCTTATGTGTATCAATATCTATATATTAATATACCAAACCATAAACAGTTATTTGAGAAACCAATTATCAAAACAAGAAAAAACAAGAAATCAATCTATTTTATGTTCATTACCAAATCGTGACAGACACGTTTTGAACAAAAGTATTAAGAGCTTTTAAGTGATGCAAACTATATATTTATATAATGGCGTAACATTTGAATGGCAGACCTATGTTAGCATGCTGACACCATACTCTTCATATCTATTAACGAACAGGAAAACTATTATAAAGTCACACCTCCCAGCAGGTGTCAACTTACTTTCCGAATACAAAATTAACATAATCAGGGATTATACCTATGTGTAAGGAACTGAAAATGCAATTTTAACATAAAGAACACATTTACTTGACTCTGAATATTATACAAATGAATAATAGGTAAATTCAAAATATTACTTCATTTACAGGGTCATTTAATAACGCCATCTTAAACACATTCTGGCATTTCAAATTGCTTGTTTCTCTCGTAACATTATTATATATGACTGTGTAGTTAGGTTTGATCGCCTCGCTCACAGTAAAGTTGAAACAGTTTTAATATGCTGTGACGTGGTGAGTCATTTTAATACCCCAGTCACACATACGGCGCGGATAGCTACGTCTAGTCACGGATAGAAACGTAGTAATCCGTATCGATTTGTACCTGAGCCGTACCTTAAAGTAGTAATCCGCATCTGTCTGTACCAATCCGTACGGCTCAGGTACGGACCGATACGGATTACTACGTTTCTATCCGTAGTTAGACGTAGCTATCAGCGCCGTTTGTGTGACTGAGGTATAACCATGTTAAACAATATTTTAAAAAGTACGCCATATAACAGTCTTTGCCGTTATATATAATATGTATATGTCCTTTGTCATTTCAAAATATCTATTGGTATGACGGTGATCTGCATTAACCTGTTGTTGTTTTACCAGACATTGTGCTTACATGTAACAATAATGTCTTTGTTAACAGAAGCTGTAAAACAATTTCAGGTGGGAAATGGAGCTAAAGTTTTCTTATGTATAAATTTAAATTCACCCTAAGTAAATAAATGATGTTGAAAATGAAGCATTACTGCACCCAGGACTGTCGTTGTAAATAAAACATTTTATCATACGGCATAGACTGTTATATGGCGTACTTTTTAAAATATTGTTTAATACCCAAGTCACACATACGGCGCGGATAGCTACGTCTAGCCACGGATAGAAACGTAATAATTCGTATCGATCCTTATCGATCCGTACCTGAGCCGTACCTTAAAGTAGTAATCCGTATCTATCCGTACCCATCCGTACGGCTCAGGTACGGATCGATACGGATTACTACGTTTCTATCCGTAGCTAAACGTAGCTATCCGTGCCGTATGTGTGACTGTGGTATAACATGGTTATACCCTAGTCACACATGCGGCGCGGATAGCTACGTCTAGCTACGGATAGAAACGTAGTAATCCGTACCTGACATTTGACTGATGTGGCATATTGTGCATATATATCTTTACATCCAAAATCCTTTCCTTTAATGTGAAACATAAAATATTAGGAAGTCATGATGGCAAGCTAACCGGTCAGGCACTAAAGATAAGCGTCTGTAATGATTCGAATCATTGAATTCCCGTTGCGGATGCGGATGCCTTAACAAAAATCAAAAGCAAATAGATGGAAACTGCCTGGCTAAATTTTGCTGATTTTATAATGGTCTTCCCTCTTGCCAATGAGACTATCTGGCTTGCTTGTAATTAACAAAAAGCAATATACGGGATTAAAGTGTAACCTTTCTAAACATCATGTAGGGCAAAAAAATCTTCAGGTAAAGTATTCTTACCTTTTTTCCAAATTAGCGAAATTTATGTTTAATTCAGTTTAAATCCAGTTATTTTTTTTTTTATTCTCCTGCCACATTACACGTTTTCGGTTAAACCGTACAAGCCTTTTACAACCACAAAATCAAACAGGTCACTGTTATGCTCAACATGATAGCTGTATCGTTAAATACATATACATAAGAAAGATATTTTGAAGGTATGCAGTTTATTTCTGTTGCGAAATTTAAGGACTAGAAAATTGTTAAGTATGTTGTTTCTCCATCTTGGATTAATACCATACACAGTTCTGATTCCGGGTCAAGTATAATTATGATGTAATAAGTGAGTAATTTGGTTACTAATGTGTGTTAAAGGCTATGGAATTCAAAAAGTAAATAAATTTCATAGTAATTTGTTCAGCAAAAATAATTCAGGAGTAATAAATAAAATGGCGTTGGACGACAGGTTGACAGACCAATTTACATTAATCTATAAATAAAATGGCGTTGACAGGTTGGCAGGTGGACAGACCAAATTAAGGGTATTGCTCTTTAAGAATTTGGAGATACATGTCTGGATTCTAGCTACCTTGGGGATAAAGCGGGAGTGTTGGGGCAGCAGCCCCCATAGGTAAAAAAGGTTTGGTCCTTGGAAACCTTACTCAAAGCCTAAATTCAACAACTGTTTTAACTGTCGACCTGTCAATGTGTTAACTGTTTTGCCATAGCTCGGCAGAGGCTCGTGATCGCATTGACAGTTACTCCCGAGCCAAATGTTTCAACCCGCACCTTCAACCAGTGACAGATTCTTAAAATATTTTCTGACACGGAAACATAGTAAGACAAATTGAATCTACCACACTTCTCAGCATTTGACACAATCGGAACAGCAGATTATTATCATTTTAAATTTTGTTAATAGTTGCTGGTTTGTTATTCTACTACTTTTACCTACTGCAACAAGCAATTGTTACCCTTTGACATAACAGTATAAAATACCTGTTGCAGTCTGAAAAATGTTCCCCAGTCAAAAATGAATATAGAACTTGGCTGGTGCCATGGTCGATATTCATTTATCTAGAAGTGAACATTACAGCCCCTTCTCAAATTATATGCATAATTTACATTCCAATGCTAGAATGAGGCTTAGATGGATCAGTTTTAATCATTATCTCAGAGCCAAATGGCTACTTCCAGTGAGAATAGTGTTAACAATCAAATAAAGAAAATAAACAAGAGGGCCATGATGGCCCTATATCGCTCACCTGAGTAGAGTTGCTTGCTTGAACAAATTTCTTATCTAAAGCTTTAAGATCTAGGCCTTCTGGTTTATTTTAAGCAAATTTATGAAGATTTCCCTGTGCACAATCAATTAACCATGGGGCTGTGTCAATTTGACCCTGGGGGTCAAGATTTGAACAAATTTTGTAGAGGTCCACTAGGCAATGCTACTTGTCAAATATCTAAGCTCTAGCTAGGCCTTCTGATTTTTTTTTTAGAAAATTTTGAAGATTTTTCTATGTTCAATCAAGTAACCCCATGGGGCGGAGCCAATTTGACCGCGGGGGTCATGACTTGAACAAAGTTTGTAGAAGTCTACTAGGCAATGCTACATGTCAAATATCTAAGATTTAGGCCTTCTGGTTTATTTTCAGAAATTTTTTGAAGATTTTCATATGTAAAATCAAGTGAACCCTTGGGCGGGGGCCAATCTTGACCCCGGGGATCATGATTTGAACAAATGTTGTAGAGGTCCACTAGGCCATGCTACTTGTGAAATATATCTAAGCTCTAGGCCTTCTGGTTTATTTTTAGAAAATTTTTGAAGATTTTCATATGTAAAATCATGATTTGAACAAATTCGTTAGAGGTCCACTAGGCAATGCTTCACACCATATATCTAACCTCTAGGGCTTCTTGTTTTTGAGAAGAAGATTTTAAAATTTTTCCTATGTAAAATCAAGTGACCCCTGGAGCGGGGTCAATTTTGACCCCGGGGGTCATGATTTAAACAAATGTTGTAGAGGTCGACTAGGCAATGCTACATGTCAAATATCTGAGTTCTAGGCCTTCTGGTTTATTTTTAGAAATTTTTGAAGATTTTCATATGTAAAATCAAGTGACCCCTGGGGCGGGGCCAATTTGGACCCGGAGGCTATGATTTGAACAACTTTAGAAAAGGTCCACTAGGCAATGCTACATGCCAAATACCTAAGCTCTAGGGCTTCTGCTTTTTGAGAAGAAGATTTTTTAAGATTTTCCTATGCAAAATCATGTGACCCCTGGGGCGGGGGTCATGATTTGAACAAACTTGGTAGAGGTCTACTAGGCAATGCTTCACACCAAATATCTAAGCTCTAGAGCTTCTGGTTTTTGAGAAGAAGATTTTTAAAGTTTTTCCTTTCGGTTGCCATGGCAACCTGAGTTCTCCATGGAATTCAATTCTTTGAAGAATTTTGAAAGGGGGCTACCCAAGGATCATTCCTGTAAAGTTTGGTGTAATTCTGCCCAGTGGTTTTCAAGAAGAAGATTTTTTTACAAATTGTTGACGCACGACGGACGACGCACAACGCACGACGGACGACGGACATCAAGCGGTCACAATAGCTCACCTTGTCACTTCGTGACAGGTGAGCTAAAAAGCAACAATTACCATTGTTGTGTTCCAAAGAGTAATTCAAATGACTGATATGATTTCAATCTAAGTTTCCATAAATGTCCAAAAGATGAAGGAATTAGAAAGAATTGGGTGGTTAAATCAGACGGGATGCAGGTCCTAATTTCCAGGTATGTACCATACACTTTATAATAATATTTCTTTTATTTCATAAATGAAGTTTTGCAGTCAAATAAAATTTCAATGAAAATATAGAATTAGATTTAATTCAAAAAAAGATATTAGCCTAAAAAGAGTAAATTGTATTTTTAGAAACATACATTTTTTAACACATTGATTTTACCGTATTTATTGTTGATACCATAAATATCTAATTTTTTTAACAGATTTCAAAGTCAACAGTTGTTTGTTCAAAACACTTCAAAAAGAGGATTATACAGGCTGGGCACTCCTTAAAAAGAGGATAAATTTCCACTTTTTCTATTTTAAGAAGGATGCAGTAACTAGCATCTTCGAATGGACTGATGACGCAGTGCCGAGAAGAATTTTAAAAAGAACACTAGTAACACCTCCAGGACCTAAATCTTAAAGGTACCTATAATTGAAAAAAAATTGCTGCACCATTTTCTTGTCATCCATTCTGTTTTGTATTGTTCTTCAATTATTCAAGCTTTCAGATAGGAAAATATTTTTTTTTTAAATTCTTCAATTGAAATACCTTACACGTATCAATTATTTTATTTTCAGACAAAAATGTGAAACAATGACAAGTTCGACAAAACCATCTACAAGCGGAGAAGAGACATTGACTGCAGTTCCACCCTATTTGGAACAAGAACAGGAATTATCGAAATTAAAGGAGAAGTTCAACCAGAAACATTATGAATGTGCTGCTTTAAAAAGCCAACTGAAACTGAAACTTGAACGCTTCTGTGTTTCTAAATTTTCAAATGATAACACTATGAATCAGTTCTACACACTCAGGTTTCTTTTCATACATGATGTTCGTAACATATTTTCAATGTTTTGAACCTTCAGCAAGGAATATGTTGAGTAAATACTATGAACCGGGATAAACCATTAGTCTTGCAGGAAGGAAAAGAAACATGTTGTTAATTAAGAAATAATATATCTCATCGGTGATTTGTCGCTGGATAAATGACTGTTTGGAGTTCAGATGCGAAGGAATTATATCACGAGGGCGCAGCCCGAGTGATATAATGCTATGCATCTGAACGACAAACAGTGATTTATTCAAGAGCAAATCACTAAATGAGATATATATTTCTATTCTAACACGTTATCAAGGACTTTAAAGTACGCCCTTGTCGACATGCATTAAATATTTGTCTGTTTCCAGTCGGGTTCTTTTCCAGCGCGCCGCTACGCCGCCTGACGCTATGAAGTAATAATTGTGACGTCAGAACAGTGAATTGTTGTTCGGATCGTGTTAGAGTTGACGATTTTTTGTGTAAGTTGAGGGTTGGTCTCTTCGAACAAGATTTGAGTGTACGTTTTAATTCTACAATCCAAACAGTGAGTCGGAAAGTTGTTACATGGGCAAACTACCTGTATTTGACTCTGGGAAGAATACCAGTATATCTTTCAAGGGAAGTTATAAATACAAATATGCCACAGTGTTTTAAGGATGTATACCTCAAAACTAGGATTATAATAGACTGCACGGAAATTAAAACACAACAGCCACCTTCTCTTGTACTAAATTCTCAGATGTATTCAACATACAAAGGTGCTTGCACTCTTAAGTGCCTTCTTCGGATTGCACCTCACGGAGCAGTAACATTTGTGATATCATTGATAACAAGGTGCATATCGGATGTAGAAATCACTAGACTGCCTGGTTTACTCGATCTCATCGCGCCGGGAGATGACGTGATGGCTGACAAAGGATTAACAATAAAAATATTTTGAATGAAAAACAAGCAACTTTAAATATTCCACCATTTTTGAGTTCGAAAAGGCAATTTACACAACATGAAAATAAAGAAACAGAACAAATTGCAAAATTAAGAATTCATTTCAAACAAATGAATAGGAGAATTAAGGATGTTCAGTTTCATCTGTTTGATGTTCCTGTACCATTGTCACTACTGGGATTGGCAAACCAGCTTCGGACTGTAGCTTGCCTCCTTTCTAATTTTAAAGGCCCAATTGTTGATGCCTGGAAATCAAACTGACTTGCCAAATAAAATGGTTTTTACGTTTTTCACTGTAGTCCAGACATCCTGGTTACAGTAAACTGTTTCCATATGTTGATCATTTTCTGTCCAAACAAAGAAGTCACACCATTCTAGACCCGTACAAGCTAACTGTGCCAACACTTGATATTAGCAATCATGCTCTTTGTATAAAGTTTAACTTAATTGTTCTGTTGCATCGATTTTTTAAACATACGGCCTCTAGAACACATGTTACTTGGGGGCATTTGATTTCCAACAGTTCAAATGGTGGATTTCTTGTTGGGTCGTAGACATTCCTGTCTGGACTTGCAGCTAACCAGGGTGCCCAAAAACGTACTACAACCTCGCAAGGGTAAAGGTTTACACGGTTTACACAGACTTCAGCATACATTTTGGCTGCCTGTGGTTCACAAACTGTACTACATTTCATTGCTGCTGTACTACTCGCCTTCTTGATTTCATTTGCTTTGCTAGTTTTTCATCATCTTTTCGCCTCTTATATACTCGACCAATATTTGAAGCTGTTATTCGGTGTTCTCGAATTCTAAGCCAACGTGGACTTTGGCTTTATTACCGTGTCTTTTCCTAGGATTTATTTATGTCTTTATAGCTCAACTGGATTACTTTTAATTTAACATATTGTTCTTGATTTAGATTGACAACATCATTTTTTTGAATAAAATTTAGGAAAACCCACACCATCAGCTACCTTTATAATAAAGTCATTATCGCATTTTTGCTTGTAGCTTAGCACATACCCATGAAACACTTGATCAAACTTGGATGACATGGCAGCATTAGATGTATGGTTGAGGGCAGCTAAAACCAGCAAATGAGGATCTGCTGCAGCTAGAGTTGCACTTTTCTCAGCTCAGTTTGTTGGTTCCCCGCGAATAGCATTATACAGAGTAGACCTGATAGTTTTTACGTCTTTATTGCTTGCACCTGGCTCTTTTATCTTTGAATACCTTTTCACTTTTATATCTTGCACTGCTGTACCTGCAATTTTCTGTCTGCGAGGAATGTAAAAATCTTGTAACATAGACGTCTTTGCAATATCCTCTGGTAAAGCTTTAAAGCCAAGCATTTTTATTTTGGCAATCTGGTACAGCAGTCCTTTGATACGCCCGCATTATGCATATACACCTATTGCACAGTCACATTTATCGCTATGAACTGTAGCGCCACAGTTCCCAACCAAAAACTCTACATAAAGTAAATAAAGACTTTTATGTCTATGTTTGTATTTACTATGAATAAGTCTAAGCTTACTATACCTAGTTTATTTTTGACAATAATTTCAGCGCTATACATGTAATCATTTTACTTATTAAATTAATTACCTGAATTATGTTGGGTTCCTCTGACTTTCGCTTTGATTTGCGGCATGTCCCTGTAATCTTGCAGCCAGCCTGTGTTGGTGCCACTGATGTAAATTAAATATTAGAAAGAATATGGCATGAAATGAATCTAAATAATGTTTACAGATTATTTCGTGGTTACAGTGTTATCCAATTAGCAATAAATGTGCAACTTTCTGGCACTAATTATCAGTGCATGGGATCAGTGTGTATAATCAGAACTATTGGGGGTTACTTTACAGCTGTATGATTGATCAATTAGTTACAGTTTGTTTAGAAAGAGGATGTGTATTGATGATTCATGTTTATACAGGTATACTAGTATCAACAAAACGAAAGTAGAAATTTGTTCTTACCTTTTAAACAATGTAGGTACATTTCACTATAATATTTGTATCCTTTGTTTATTGGCTTTTGGCTTGAAGAACACTTGGTGGTTCTAATATAACCTTCAGTAAAAGAAAATGTTATATCAAAATATATTAAACTAGTATCACGATCAAAAGCTGCCATTCTGCTTATCAGTTTTCACTGAAATGTTTAAAATGACCCATCTTAGCCTCTTTCTGGGAATCACATTCATATTCATGAGATAATATTAAGAAGGGCTCTCATATCAACATCTCACGAATGTAAAATTTATATAATATAGTAACGTTTTTCGAAACATGTTTCTCACTTAAACTTGCTTCTCCATATACAATTTCTCTAAATAAAAACAATAAGAAGCAAGAAAATAGTTTCGACGCGCAAAACGGACGAGCATTTATATGTCCATTACAAATTAAAGTAAATGTTATTCCTGAAATGTTTCACATTACCTTATGTTTCAGTTTTAGCAACAATATGAGAGCTTTAGGTTACTGATAATTTGTTTTGATTAACAATTTCCTGCGATTAATATAGAATAGTGTACCCTTTGAATGTCAACCCAAGGTCATTTAAAGTTCAATTATTAGGAAAACCTAACAGTCGGACCACAAACCCATTCCCAGACATTATATACAATAAACTGCATTCAGAGTAAGTTTAAGGTCATCAGATAATATCCCAAAAGTATACAAAATGTATCTAAATAGACGATGTTAGAAACGGAAAAATGCAAAAACAAGCATTGGTCACTGTGCTTGTTTAGGAGTTATCTGCTCTTAAAACTGGAGTTTTCTTCAAATTTTATTTGCATTTTCAAAGGCAGATAACTCCTGAACAAGCATAGAAAACTTTGATTTGCTTTTCCTTTTCATATTTCTGTTACTAACACGGCACTATCTTAATATACAAAGTTTGAACAAATTCTATCATTGGGAAATTTTTTACTTAATACTGCAGCACACGACTACTACAGACAGGTTATGATCAATGTTTGATTCATCTTTTCTGTAACAAGAGTTTTTCTTGATTTCATTTTAAAAATAACACAATAGTATTGATATCATCTATCATTTTAAAGACCCCTTAGGTGTAAATGTTAAGTGTTATAACTTTTTAAATATCTTCAGTTGTTTTTCGTTTTGAAAAAGAACTTGAGAGTATTTAGGTATTTTAGAGTTCAAAGTTATTTTTAATTTCATATTTGATCTTATGTATTGATGAAAAAGCTAGATTTGGTCATGTGTGTGAAGAATAAATAACATGTATGCAAAAATCAGATATATCAATAAGAAAGCTTCTAAAAACATTTTGCATTATCCAGGTATGAATACTAATCATGACAGACATTGTTTCTATATTGTTGTCTTGCATCGTATTAAACTCCTTTTTTCGCTTTCTCCTCAGAATTAATCATGTTACATTACATACATTATTTTTTCATGGCTGTTAAAGTTTCAGACTGTCAATGATTATTTTAGACACAAAATGGTTAAACAAGAAAGTCTAAACAGTCATTGTTTATAGCAGGGTTACGTGAATCAAGTAATAAGTGACAAATTATTTATTTGTTACTATGATAATTTGTGTGCAAAAGGTCATAATTTTGTATACATGATCCACGTTTGGCTCCTGAAATTGCTATAGAATAGTTACAGTAGTGTACTGTTTAATTTTCATTTCTTTTTCTTTCTTTTACGGTAGCATTCATTTCACTACCGTCCATGTGAACAGTCTCAATCAAACCGAGCCCGCAACATTTTCATTTTAGTCGTGTTGAGCGGCCTGTGAAGTTTCCACTTTTCTCTATTTTGTTTTGATTTGCTTTGTTTTCTTTTCTTTTCTTTTTTTTCATGGTTTTACAGCCATCTGTATTAAACATAATTAAATTTTAATGATTTTGTGATCCGGCGATTTATCAATCTATTTTTGTCACTAAACATGTTGCCTGAAAATGTTTGCTTCCAGTGTGTTTCTTCTTTGGTTTCCATTTACCTAGTAATATACAACGAGAGTACTTTAATTTATCCGCAACAATAAGCTTGCTATTTCGTGTTATACAATATATCATTTCCATTTAAAGAACCTTATGTAATAATCACAATATTTAACTTTAGGACAGAAAAAATAACATTGTGTAGTGATATTACTAGTATAAATAACTGTGAACCACATGCTTACATGGTCCATAGCAGATGGCAGAGTGTAGAAAGAAAGTAACTAGATTGTCCCTCTCCTTTCAAACTGGCATACGCTCACATGTGACGCCATTGCTATTACACTTTGGCAAGATGTATCAAGTCAAAATAACGAAATATCAGGTCAATAATTCGTGACAGAGATACCGGTCAAAACCTACAATACTTCTCAAAGAATCTTAAGATTTGTAGAAATAGTAATGCTGAACAGGAAAGGTATGTGGTGGTTTAAAATATGTTGCATTTGTGTAACTAAATACCTTTTGATTCATAATTATGATGTATAAAGATAAACGATATGAGATGTGTCTTAGGTTTTTGGAATATTCTATTTAAACGTACAGCCTTAACTAATACCCTTATAAGTTACATTTTCAATGCCGCCAGCAAATAAATACACATTAAAAATACAATTATCTTTGACTTGTGAACACCCGATTACTAGGGTGGTTATGTCGTCTTAAAACAAAAATTAAAACTTTTATAATAAGAAAAATGTTACATGTTCTTATGCATTAGAAAAACGGCAAAATCTTAATTAAATGTGAAAGAGAATACATTCTAGTATCAACTTCAAATGCTTTGATAATCAAAGAAAACTTTCTTTCTTCCTTCAAGAAATACTGACATATCCGAAAGGAAATCACCAGGCATTTGTCTTTATGACCAAAATATTTCATACCTTGTTTAGGCTATATCTTAATGTTTTATACCATAACTTCTATTAAGACTCCTTGATTCGTTCTGACAGTACAAGCATAAATAAATATATCAAGAGAGGAGAAGACAATTACAAAAGTCTGATGTCTAAATTATGTCTAGCCTAGGCTTATATTGCATCTTTTTTCAGACATTGGGGTCATTAACAAACAAGAGATATCCTAAAAGCATTACAAACTAAGGCTAAATTTTGCAGTAGGTCATTAAGGATAACATAACTGTATAAAAAGGTAATCACAAGTAGGAGGGGGAATTGAGTTAAACTATAATGGATGATCATGAAAACAATAACCTAGTTTCCATTCAACATCGAACCTATAGAAATGACGAGAATTTCCAAGTTTAACAAATTGAGTTCATATTCTTATTTAAAATGCGTATTAACTAAGTGAAGTTGACATAATAAAAAACGTTGGCTGGCGTGTTTTTGTCGTACGTGGAACTCTTGTTAATGTATGGTGTGAAATTTTGTATGACATACATATCGGCGTGTACTGAACATGTACAGGTGAAAACAAATCTGCATATTTTTTGTCGGATTTAATAAAAGTAATTATTTAATTAATGATCATCACAATAATTGAATAATAAATTGCGTGGTGAATAACAGTTAAAGCTGCCGTAGCAGCCAGCTGTATTGAGCAATCACTTGCCTTAGCAGACTTTCATTAAACTTTGATTCTCAAATTGACTATTTATTTCTTTTGTCTTGATACTCTGACTTAAGCATCCACCTTCCTTAAGCAGCTACATTGTGTCGTCTCTTTCACTTGACTGGAATCAAATGAATATATTGAGATTGTTTTAAACAATACGAAGTGTTTCATGATGAAGTCGTACGCCCTATTTCAATAAATGGAAGCAAAGACTGACCCCTTTTCTCTTGATAAGTTTTTGTTCCTATGGGTAAGTGGCTGATCCATGGCAGGCGTTACAATTCTTTAAGAGTTAGTTCGATATTATCATATTGTCATAGCAGATAGATATTTTGTGAATGTATGTAGCCATGACCTGTTGTAGGCCGTTTTTATCTACTTCAGTTTTATCAAAATTGTTTTACAGAGTTTTTTCAATATTTACACTCTATGAAGGCAACTTTGTTATTATTTCGTACTCTTCGATGACGAGATCATCTGCATACAAAGGCAACTTAGCAATTGGTTAACAAGTTCAAGAGGATCAACATGTATATCAAATATGTCATTTAAACCATTTATAAACGTCTTAAACATGTCCGGGTTTAAGATATAACATCAGTCAATAAATACCCAGAAACATATGTACATCCAAAAAAAAACGGTTTTCAATTTGATTCGGTTGCCCGTCAGTTTGAACAGTTTACATACAACTGTTTGCATAATGGAGATTATTACAACAAGTCTGATATGAATAACCGATGCATTGTTTGTGCTATTGACCGTTCCATAGTTATGTTACATTGTGCTTGGATAATAAAACACTAAGTCTTACTTTTGTAAATTTGAAAGATGTAAAGAATGGCATTAGTGATATGGTATATTCAATATTACCTCTTAACAAGTGACCGAGTATTGCAGTGGCAATACAGAAGTCCCCGACCGGAGGAAATCTTTGTTAGTGTTTGTCCCTTGTTGTTGTTGGCATTAGTAGGACTAAAATGCTTCAAGACCTTTAAGAGCTGAGAAACAAACAAACTATATTTTTACCTAAATTTCAATAGTGACCTTGACTACAAGAATAAATCATGTACGCGACACATTGTCTCATTATGGGAAACATTTGTGTGCAGTTCTTAGACATTCCATCAATGCACATAACAGTTACGGAACGGAAACTATTTTACTTGACCGTCAATAGCCAGTAGTACTGAGTAATAGTGACTTTTACCTTGACCGACAACCATGGGCTAGTGCGTGACACATAGTCTAATTATGGGGAACATATTGCTCTCTATTCATATTATAAAATTTTATGAACCTAGCTTGAATACTTTTTAAGTAATTGCAGGATCCAGATTTGCGGACGAACAGACGGACGGACGGAGGGCATTCCTATAATCCCATTCAGTGTTCCACCGGTAGGGGAAGCTAAAAACACTTAAAAGGAAAGATTTTTTAGTTTTGCTCTTTTGCATACAAATCTTTAGCTATGTATTTTCAGATACATTTTGTATTATCACCTGAAATTGGTATAGGATAATTCTTATAATATTCTTATTTTTCCATAGTTTTTCAGCATTCGATGTAATAAATTTTGTAAAAAAATCCTTTTATAAGACGTTTTTGGTGTTTATGGCTTTGACTGGTAAATTTATCATAAAGATCTACCACTCTACGTAACGAACAAAACGTATGTTGTCAAAGGCCTATTTTCTTGTCCATTATTACAACTTTCAGGACAAAAAGTTGACTTACAATAGACTCAAGTATAC